>NC_044033.1:106452936-107652936 GCF_901765095.1 Microcaecilia unicolor
GGGTCAGATGTGGCTCTCTGGTGCACTACAGGGTCACATCAGCATTGCATTGTGGTGGGTGTAGGGTATTGGGCTCCGTGATTTCATTAGCTTGTGTTACAGTCTCACGATGTTGGTAGTTGGTAGGCTCTTCTCCCATGGTGCTTTTCCCCCTGCCTACTGGGTCAGAGTGCGCCCTGTTGTGTTTCCTGTTGTAGTCCATGCGGTAGTGGCCATTTTTGTAAGCCAGTTTTAGTTCCCTTTCCTGTGTTACCCACGTTAGACAACTTAGTTCTTCCCTTGAATGTGGCTGAAAGAGGGCATTGTACAGCATTCTGCCAGCTCTGACCTACTGCTCATCTCAGTACCAGGGAGACTCATTGCCAGTGGGGCACAACCACTGATCTGCAGTTAACTGTGAGTAAAGGTGCTTATTCCAATAAAGGACGTTTTCGGAGAGATTAGTCTTCAGGTGTCAACTGGTATGCCAATGTTATTTAGCAGCAACCAGTCCTAGAGGCCTGTGTGTATGCAGGTCCCTGGAGCACTTTTAGTGGGTTCCGCAGTACACTTCAGCCAGGTGGACCCAGGCCCATCCCCCCCCCCCCCCCCCACCTGTAACACTTGTGCTGGTAAATGGGAGGCCTCCAAAACCCACTGTACCTACATGTAGGTGCCCCCTTCACCCCTAAGAGCTATGGTAGTGTTGTACATTTGTGGGTAGTGGGTTTTGGGGGAGGGGGGTTGGGAGCTCAGCACCCGTGATAAGGGAGCTATGCATGTGGGAGCTTTTTCTGAAGTCCACCGCACTGACCTAGGGTGCCCAGTTGGTGTCCTGGCATATCAGGGGGGCCAGTGTACTACCAATCCTGGCTCCTCCCACGATCAAATGGCTCGGATTAGGACATTTTTGAGCTGGGCGTTTTTAGTTTCCATTATCGCTAAAACAAACGCCCAGCTCAAAAACGTCCATTTTTTCAAAAATACGGTTCGGCCCGCCCCTTCACGGACCCATTCTCGGAGATAAGTGCCCATGGAGATAGGCATTTCCGTTCGATTATGCCCCTCATTATGTCCTGAGGCACAAATTTGGGCACGGGAATTAGCATTATGCGCTATTCTATAAAGAGTGCTCAACCCGGAGCGCCCTTTATAGAATAGTGCTGGGAGTCAATTTTTTCCGGTGCCCATATTTGGGCACCATATACTGAATCTGGTCCTTTATAACCGGTGCTATCATGGAGGAATTATTTATTTTTATTTTATTTATGTCCATTTATATACCGTGTCTTATTGCAACTGCAAAACAGAACGGTTTACATTTATAAAAAGAAAAATACAGCATCATATATACAGTTAAACAAACAATGGAACTCCATTCATGACAGGAAAGCACAGCAAACAGAATTAACTACATAATATAAACCAATAAAGATTAAATTTTAATATACAGCGAAGCTACCCATTTATAAGCATTTCTCTTATTTTAGGTTCTGTTCTATATAATTTATAAAGAAGTAGGTCTTCAAGAGTTTCCGAAAGTGAATATAGGATTTCTCCAGTCTAATCTCATTTTGAAGACTATTCCAAAGAGAAGGAGACAAATAGAAAAAAGCCGATCTTCGTGTGGATTCCCATCTCGCCTTAGCAAGAGGTGGAATAACTAACCTGTTATCTGTTACAGATCTAAGAGTTCGCATAGTGGTATAAGGAACTGTCAAATTTGATAGGTAGTCAATGTTTAATGTGTAAAAAGCCTTATGGGTCAAAACGAGAGCTTTAAACTTAACTCTAACTTTAACCGGAAGCCAATGTAGTCGATGCAATAAAGGTGTTACTCTGTCATCCCTCCGGGCCCTACAAATCATACGCGCTGCTGTATTCTGTATTCTTTGTAATCGTTTCAAGTTAGCTTGAGTAATCCCTGCATATATAATATTGCAGTAATCTAAACGTGAAGTAATGTACGCAGATGTCAACGTTTTAAGAGAGTCCTTACTTATTGAGTTTATAACTGACCTAAGCCTCCTCAGATGGAAGAAAGATTTCCTCACCACATCGGATATTTGTTCCTCAAAAGTCAGTGCAAAATCGATAATGACTCCAAGGTATCTAAAGGACTTGACTATAGGAATACTCTGACCAAATAGCATAGGCACCACTGATGGACATGTTCCTTGTCCCACTACCCAAGATGTTATAGTCTTGTCTGGGTTTAATACCAACTGATAAGTTGTCAGCCAGTCTGCCACTTTATCCAGACAGATTTGAATCGGTGTAAGGTCTATGTTTGATGGTTCAACATAGTGAATAAGAAGAAAATCGTCTGCATATGAGTAAGAACTAATACCCATTGTTTGAATAAGGTGTGCCAGGGGACTAACATATAAGTTAAACAATAGCGGAGATAAAACCGATCCCTGTGGAACCCCACATGATAGGTTATATGATGCAGAACAAGATTGCTGCTGAACTACTTTAAATGAACGATCCGTAAGAAAGGATATAAACCACTTCATGATAGTCCCTGAAATACCAATCTCACTCAGTCTATCAAGAAGTAATTCATGATTGATTAAATCAAAAGCTGTAGACAAGTCCAATGAAACAACCAAGGCAATATAGCCATGCTCTAATTTTGCATGGATTTCACTTAGCAATGAGGTCAAAATAGTCTCTGTACTATGACCTTTCCTAAAACCCGATTGCCTAGGATGTAACAAATTTTTTGAGTCCACATAAGTTTGTAATTGTCTGAACACTACTGTCTCTATCACTTTAGATAGGAAAGGAAGATTAGAGACTAGTCTGTAATTGTTGGGTAAAAAAGGATCCAGTGAAGGTTTCTTCAGACTAGATTTTACTAGCGCTTCCTTCAAGATAGCAGGGTCTACCCCTTCAGAAAGACTCGATGTAATAATTGAATACATAAACTGTTGGATTTCTAGCGTGTGTTTTTTCAGCCATGCTGATGGTAAAGGATCCAAAGAACTATAAGTGGGTGATAGACCTGCGATCAAAGTATATAGTGATTCAGTAGACGGAATTTCAAAGTCCTGCCAGAGAGCAAGTGGTTGTACATTTGGGGAACTGTCAATATGACTTATCCCTGATACCCTCGGAAAATGGGCTCTTAATTTCTCGATTTTAGAGCTATAAAATATTGCCAGAATTTCAGAGTCAATAGCAGGTGAATCTCTATTTTCACTAGTTATTGTTGTCAAGCGTTTCATAATATGAAACAGCTTTTTCTGTGAACTGGCGGCTTCCTTTATTTCTTTTGAAAAATATGTAGTTTTAGCAGCCTTTAATTGTGTCAAATAATATTTGTGACAATGCTTACACTTCTGTTTTAATTCTACAGTCTTATGTTTCCGCCATTGGCGTTCAGCTCTACGTGTCTGTTGTTTACATAATTTAAGTCCTGGATGATACCATGGTTGAAAGCGTTTCATATTTCTATTAATTAATCTTGCGGGCGCAATATCGTCAAGGGCTACAGAAAGGAATTGGTTCCATGTTTTAATTTGATCATCTATAGGAAGTGTATCAAAGTATAGTCGGAACTTAGCTGCCAAAGAAGGTAAGGATTGCGGATCAATTTTATGTAGACTCCTTGTTTTAATGTAAGTAGGGTTAATATTATATAACAACTGTGGTGCTGATACATAAAATTGAAGAAGATAATGATCTGACCACGATACCGGTGTTAGCGCAATTTTTGAACATTTAACTTCATCCAGTTTATGTGTCATTACTAAGTCCAGTGTATGTCCAGCAGTGTGAGTTGATCCATCCACATGTTGTAAAAGATTAATATCCCGCAAAAAATTTGAAAATTTTGCTGAACGCGGATTTGATTGGTCATCTATATGAACACTAAAATCACCTAATATTAAAAGGTTTGAGAACCTAACTGTAGCGTCTGCAAGTGATTGATATATGTGATCCCACCCCGCTGCCATAGTGGAAGGAGCACAATAATATAATAATACATGAAAAGTAGAACTAACTGCACTAAATTTTAACAAAAGAAGTTCAGGGTATGAAAGTCTGTGATCATTGATTTCTTGAACCTTTAGGTCAGACTTAAATATGATAGCCAGTCCACCACCTTTTCTCCCCGTACGTAATGAATAGCTAACCGAGTAACCTGGGGGTAGACATTGAAAGAGATAAGATTCTTTCCCTGATAAAAGCCATGTTTCTGTAATGGCAAATAAATCAAGCTGATGTAATTTGCAGAGATCCAAAATGTAGGAGAACTTACTCTTGAGAGATCTACAGTTAATTAAAGCTATGGACAAATAAGATAAAGGAGGCGGAGGAATAATATCGGGGGCTTTATTCTTGGATAGTGCAACTGGTGTTAAATAACGAAAATTATTAAACTTACAAAAAGAAAGAGTTCTCTGACAGCAGCCAGATGAAAAACTGGCATAGGTTTGGCAACTGCACCTCTGGATATTCCAAGGAAGATTGTGGTGGCTGGATCAACAAGAGCCATGGATGATGGAAAGGACAGTCCCTGTCAATGGGAGAGTACAGAGAGAGGCAGGTAGACCAAATAGGGAGCAGCAGGGGTATAGAGGCTATGCCCTCCGCATAGATTGTTGTAAGTTACAACTAGACCATGCAGAAGCTATAGGTGATAGACATCAAGCCCTGCCCCCCAAAGAATGTAGCTAGCAGCAACCTGATGAAAGAGGAACTATATATGGCAAGGAAACCAGGCATCACCTCTTAAAGATGCTGAAGATACAGTGGGCAGCACAGCAGGTGATAGTTTGGGGAGGATGTAGAAATGAAGAGAGTTCACAAACTCACACACTCACGTCACATACATTCCCCACAAACAACCCTTAGACACACACATACTGCCCCAACTCCTCATCCCACTCCCATGCATTCATCACAAAACCCACACACGTATACCTACATTCTCCCCACAAACACAATATACCACCATACACATACCAAATAAATGCTCCCACTCACACACACAATCCCAGCATACTTTGACACAGTTCATAATGCTCAGTGTAGAGGATGTTACCAATTGAGCTAGAAATCTGAAAGAGCAGGAAGAAACTGTTTCACCAGATAAAAAAAAAAGTATATATAATGAACATTCACACAGTTTATATCAGTGCCAAAAACACTTACGATATCTGCAAAATAATCCATATAAACTGTTAAATCATGTTTGCATTTCATCAGGATGAAATGAACAACATCAAGAAATCCAGAGCAGCTGGAGTAATTCTAATAGAAAAAGCAGGTGTCTTGTTAGAAGAAACAGCATGCTCCATCAAGCTTCACAATGAGATCTTCAACACAATACTTTCTTTGAGGATTTAGGAACGACATGATCACTTCTGCATACTGTCAAGTTAGAGCTGTCAGTCAACACTATTCCAAAAATAAACCGTGAACTGCACTGTCATTTTAGAAGTTAAACACGGTTCCCCCGATATTCAAAAGCATTTAACCAGCCAGGATCAGAATATTGCCATTTAGCATCTAGCTAGTTATATCGGGCAATGTAACTGGCTATCCGCCAATTTTCAGCCCACTTTAACGGCTATATTTGGGATATTTTTTGCCGGTTTGAACATAACTGACTAAGCTGAATATCGACTTAATCAGATTTAGCCAGGTAACTTAGCCAAAAATAAACCAGATATTCTGTGAGTCTGACGTGCAGGACGTCTGACTCAAAGAAACAGAACGAAGCCTTGCAAGATGGCTTTGTTCTGTTTCTGTGAGTCTGACGTCCTGCACGTACAACGTGCAGGACATCAGACTAGAACGAAGCCTTGCGCAGGATTGGGAAGAAGAGGACCTCAGCTCGGCTGGCGAGGGTTGGGGTCCCCCGCCAGCAAAGGTAGGCGACGGTGTGTTGGCAATGGAAGGGTATCAACATAGGCGGTCGGTGGGAGCTTTAACTGCAGGGAGGAGGTTATTTAGATATCTCCTCTGTTTCTTGATATATTGAAGATTAATTCCCTTGAAAAAGCTTTGAAGTGAAATGTGGCTCCACGTTCGGGATTATTATGGAGTCAGTATTTTAATCACAAAGCACTAGTTTTATGGTGTCTGGAGGTGCCACAGTCAGCGCACATCGCCAATCAAGATAAATTTCATTCTCCTATAAATTTTTACATTATATAACATTCAGAGTATTTAACTCGCATTGTAAATGGAAGGAAGGAAGGGCATGTGCGATGATGTTTGGTGACTGTGTACCCTTTCCAGAGTTTGTTTTGGTATAACGGCACGACAGTGTGACTGAGCACAGCATAAAAATTTATATAAAAATATTAGAGATCATGATACTGGTGACATTAAGAATTGAATGATATTCAACACCAGGTTTATTGTTTCAATCCCATACCTGATTAAGTACCCTGAAAGAATCACCAGCTCCTGGGGCAAGCTGCAGCTTACTACCACTAATAGCTCTATAACAGACTTCCTTGGTAGAGGAAGACGTCAGCTGTTTCCTATTTAGTTGCTATGCAAGGTCAATTAGAGTGAAGCAAAAAGATGCCAATTCCAGTGCTTTGAAATGAAGCAGCATTTTCCCTCCAGTTCCAGAAATGAAAGGAGAGTACTTCAACCACTGAATCACCCATCCCCATGTCCCTTTCAGAGATGGATTTTAAGTGAAATTCTGCAGAAGAAAATCAGTGATTAACCTACTAACAAATCAACTTCCCAACTGAATACCTTGGAAAAGGCAATATGGATGATGCTGTGTTGAATGCAGAGAAATAAAGATTAGTACATAAAATTTAAATAACAAAACAAATAAATGTGTATATATATATGTCTTTAAAAAATTTCTAATCTGCCTACAACTAGGTGAAGCACAGGAAAAACATATATACTCATAAAATCACAAACAGAAGTCACTGATCATACCCAGTCCAGCACAAAGGTATCAACCCCATGCCTTCACAAACAGGTTTTCAAACCTTTGGCAAACTGTTGCACAGCCTCAGGTAGCCAGGTAGAGAGTTCCAAATCTGTGGGTCAGCAATCGAAAATTATGCTGCTCACGTTAGTGCATACCTCACTGTATTTAATTTATCATTTGAAAGTAACATTTTTCAGAGTGCAAGGTCCTCTGTGAGCGATATATAGAGATGACCTGTTTAAAATACCATGGAAAATACACTGAACACAGCACATGTTGATAGGTTTTTATTGGACTTAGAACTTTTTGTTATGCTGGATCTTTTATTATGGAATTCCTTGCCCGTTGAAACCAGTAGCATCACGACTTATGTTGGTTTTTGTAAGGTTCTGAACACCTGGCTTTTTGAAGTTTCAGTATTTCAGCTAATTATCTGGGTGGTTTTTTAATTGATATGATCTGTTTTACCACTTCTAAGTATTATGGAACCTGTTTACAAAGACGTGCTAGCATTGTTAGCGCACGCTAAAAATTAGCATGTGCTAACCATGTAGACATCCATAGGAATATTCTGGGCATCTTCACGTTTAGCACATGCTAAAAACGCTACCATGCCTTTTTAAAGAGGGCCCTATATTTTTATTATTTAAGTTTTTTAAATTTATTTTTTTAATTTAATATTTTTTGTTTATTGAGTCATTGTTATTAATTTATTATTGTAAACCACATTTCAAATATATTGTATATGGAAGTAAATAAACCTAATCTAATCACTTCTTGATTAGCTTCCAAGAGCTAGCACCTCCTCAAAAGGGCAAAACAGAATGAGCAAAAGCTGGCAATATTAGACATTATAAGTGAAGCAGAAAAAAAAATTCCTGTATTATCATGAAGGAGAAAAATGTTGTGTGTATGTACATATTAGGAGGTAGAGGAGAGAGGAATTGATAGGTGATCAGATGGTAATGAGCAGTTGAATTTTATAGCTCATAATGTGTTAGGAAGCCCAGGGGGTCTTTTACAAAGCGTCGAATAAGCCCAACGAGGGCTTATCAAATACTAATTTGGGACTTCTGCTGGCCCAACGCAGCTGCGGGCAGTAGTTCCACCCCGAGCGTGCGCCATTAGTGGCTTGTGTGGCGGTAACCCAGTGGTAACTGGGCATCGCCGCGTGCTGCCCAGTTATCGCCAGGTTACCGCAGGAGCCCTTATCGCCACCTCAGTGGGTGGCGGTAAGGGCTGCCCATTGCATGGCCATGCGGTAAGAGTTCTGTTACCACATGGCCATGTTTGTCTGGGGGCTTTTTACCTACTGCGGTAAAAAGGGCCCTGGCATGTGGGGAAAAACAGCCCCCGCCACTAGCTCAGGGTCTTTTTTTCCCGCAGCTTGGTAAAAGGACCCTCCCCCCCCCCCCCCCAGATCTTTGTTCAGACATTTCTTGTCAGTTTCACACTATCTGATCATTTTCATTTTAAAAGTCTTATGCTCTTGGACTATTTTAAATTGTCCTTTATGAATCATGATCATATAAGATCATTGTTGTAGTGCTCTGGTCTTCATGAAGTGATCTCCCTTGAAGTTGTCACTTTGCTCTTTGCCTTGTCTGTGTGAGTCAATTCTTGTCTTTTAACATTATGCCTGTCTCACCAATGTAGCAACCCTTCTTCATATTTTCTGAAATATATTAAAGGAGGTATGTGAGAAGACTCCTCTTATGTTGAATGTTTTTCCTAAGTGGGTGACTGTGAGGTCCTGTGTTATGTACTGGCAGTTTGTGATGTTGCAAAAACTTGTACCACTCTCTTCTTTTTTTTTTTTTTTGAGCTTCTGTTGCGAGTTTGCTTTTCACTAATGTTTTGAGCTTCTATTGGGAGTTTGCTTTTCACTAATTTTCGTTTCAGATTAAATGGCTGTCAGAAACCCAGTGCTGGTGAAGCAGGGAACATCCCTTCTAGTGACCCATCATCCAGAAATAGCAGCTGTAGAGTTTTTATGATTTTTCTCCGTCTTTCCAGCTCTGGATTTTTCTCACTACAAAAGGTACTCTCTCTCTCTCTGTGCATTTCTTTTCTTTATCCTGCTGCATTTTGTCACTCTGGGCCCCTTTTACTAAACAGCAGTAAGCCCAACGCAGGCTTACCGCTCACAAAACAGGAAGTACCGCCAGACTACCGGAGCAGCCCGGCGGTACTTCCCACCCCTAGCGCGCCGTCATATCCGGCGCTACAAAAATATATTTATTTTTGTAGCGCTGGGATGTACCTGGCGGTAACCGGGCAATGTTACCACTGGGTCAGTGTGGAAGCCCTTACCGCCACCCAGCGGCGTACCAAGGGCGAGGCGGTGGGGGTGGTCCACCCCGGGTGCACGCTGCTGGAGGGGTGCAGAGAGCAGCCGTGCGCCTGTCAGCTCCACTGGTTCCCTGCTCCCTCTGCCCCGGAACAGGTTACTTCCTGTTTCGGGGAAGAGGGAGCAGGGAGCCAGCGGAGTCAAGAGCCGCGCAGCTGCTCCCAGCAGCTAGGATTGCACCCCGGGGGGAGGGGGGTAGGTGCACCGGGGGGTGTCATTGCGCCAAGGGGGGGTGTCGTGCTGCACCTGGGGGTGGGGCATCGGCGATCAGCCCCGGGTGGCAGCCGACCTAGGATCGTCACTGCCGCCACCTCAATGGGTGGCGGTAAGCTCTCCCCCCTGAAATGGCCGTGCAGTAAGTACTTTACTTGCCGTGTGGCCATTTCCATCAGGAAAGAAAGACTCCCCTTTTATCCGCCGCAGTAAAAGGGGGCCTCGGCGCGCATGAAAATCCTGGTCTTTGTTCTGTTGTGACTATATAAATCCTCTAAAATCCAGAAAGGCCATCATGTATTTCATTCTGTGAATGCAGCTCAGGTGTGAATCTTGATTCCTTCCTTGCTAAACAGAGTGCTCATTTACAAGAGAACAAAACAGTAAACGTCTATGAAGTTTTTAATAAAAGATATCAAAATGTCACTTGAAATGCCATTACATCTATTATATTTTTTTTAGTTGAATCAGAGATGGCATCTTGAATTCCCAGCTAAATTCCAGCAAGTCATACAATCTCAGATATGCTCTCAAAGGGGTAGTTTTCTCAATCAGGAGACACGACAAGCAATAATAAAGAAATGTATTGTAGGCTGGGCTAAAACTGAATGATGCAAGAAACTTATTGGACTCTTTTTTCTTAAATCTCTTTGGCCTCTAGAGGATGAATAATAATAGGGAAAAACTATAAAAGCAGCCAATATTGGGCAGACACTCAACCAGAAAAAGGAATATTTTGAGTGCACAGGAGGAGAGAAGCCTCAAATAACAGTTAATTCCTTCCACTCCACCTCCAGGAGCCCTCAGGCCTGAATACATTTATTTTTGTCTGAGCTTGGTAGGTCTGATTCAGACCCTCTACTGCACTTCTTCCATTATTTCCTAGAGACAATGATTTTGACAACTTTGGAACTTTTTTACACTTTGGAAAAATCAGGAAAGTTAGCAGCAATAAACCCTCTCCTTTTTTACTCTCCTATAGCAAACATTCAAGGCTCTCCCCCTGTTTGGAAACAATGAATGCCACTTTTCAAGCAAAAGCCACTTTTGAAGTGTCAGTACCACTTTTCAGATCAGTACCCTTTGTCTCAACCAATTTGTAACTTAGGTTCCATACCAAAGGCACTTAGTTTATTTATGTCATCTATTTATTTATTTCAATGACGTCTATTTCACACTAGCTGAATTTCTACGCAGATAACGAAGCCACGCATAAGATAACAGCAAACCCAACAAGGAGCTGTATGCGACTTATTGACAATATGGGATGAATTCTAGAAATGGTGCTCAGGAATCAGCACCGGAAAAATACTGGCGCTAAGTGCTATTCCCTAAAGGGCACGAACCCTTTATAGAACAACGATTAGGAGGAGATTCTATATATGGCGCAAAAAAAAAAAAAATCAGAGCTGAAAACAGTGCTGGCTGAGCATATTCTATAATCGGCACCTAGATATAGGCGTCGATTATAGAATACGCTTAGTTGATATTTCAGCGCCTAAATGTGCGCACATCCATTTACACCAACTAAAACATGGCGTAAATCCCTGCATGCAGATTTAGGCACACTGGGCTATATTCTATAACTAGGCATGTAAATTTCAGAATGCCCAAAAAATGCCCATTTCCCTGCCCATATCCATATCCCTTTTTGCTTGCGTGCGTTAGAAGTTCAGCACACATCATTACAGAATACGCTTAGCAAGTTATGCACCTAAATTCTAATCAGTGCCAATTAGTGCTCATTATTGCTTGTTAAGTGCTGATATCAGAGCTCATTATCTTGTTAAGCCAATTAGGTTTGCAGGGTGTTATAGAATCTGTGCCGATTTCGGCGTCTACATAGAATCTGGGGGTTAGCGCCTATTCCCACATCCAACTCTGGGCCTCTGACATACGCCAGCTGAAACCTAGTATAAATCCTGGCACACAAGTCGGGCATTGATCCCCCTGATTCTATAATACTATGCCCAACTTTTCAGAATGCCCCTGACCTGCCCATGCCCCTCCCATGGCCATGCCCCCTTTTAGATTGTGCACTATAGGATTTGGGCACTCTGCATTATAGAGCAATGTGCAGCCAGATGCACATGCAAATCCCAATTGGCACCAATTAGTATCAATAATTGGTTGCTAGTTTCCAATTATTGCTCCTTAATGGCTCGTTATCCAACTGAGTTGCATGCACATCTTGGATCAGCGCTCAAATTTGGGCGCCATATATAGAATCCGGAGGTATATGCGTTCTTAAACAGGTATGCTTTCAGTTGCTTTCTGAAAGATAGCACATTCTCCAGTTTGTGTATTTCATTTGGCAATGCATTCCATAGTTGAGGTCCAACGATCTAAAAAGTACCATGGAACTTTTTCTGATTTCTTACCCTTAACTCAGGATATCATCAGAGGGTTTCTCTGCCCAGTTCCTGGTTAAGTGACACAATAATAACACTTATGTATCAAGTATGTTATTTCCATGCATGTAAGCATTACTACTGATTTCCTGATGGTAGCGCCATCATGTATGCAAATGAATGAAAAAGTGCAAATCGCCACATCCTAAGAAGATTAATGTAGTCCATCTAATTTCCAAAATTAGCTACTCCTACAGACATATAGTTAACTGTAGTAGTCTTTGTAGGTCACATCAACTGGGTCTACTGTTGAAAGTTGAAAGGAAGATCCAGAAGATATTTGGGAGGGATGAGTGGGGCGGGTTGAAAGACCTTTTTTAAATTCAAAGAATATTAGCTTTTAGTTCAGCATTAAAAACAACAAAAGTCTAACATGAAATCGTGCTGTGTAATTCACATTTACAATTAGGAATCATAAAGCAAGAGAATGTAAATAATTTGCTACAGGAGACCAAATGCTTTCAACATGCCTCAGATTGCCCCTAGCACTGCTTTCTCATAGTTTTGAATTAGACATATGTGATTCCACCATTGGTTCAGAAAGGAAGGAGTTATATTTCCGGTTACTAAGGATTCATTTAAGAGTTTTACATAAAAGCATATCTAACAATCTCAAACATTAATCATCTTGTTGTGTCTGAGTTGACAGGAACTTCCAGATTCTGGTCTCAAAAGTATTGTGCAGGACAGTATCCACAAGATGCAATGGATCACATCAGACCAAAAAGCTACTCCATATGGGCAAAAAAATTAACATTTGAGACAATGTACCAGGAGCTGTACTACAAAAAGAGCAGTTGGGGCCATAGGAGCCAACTTTTCAAAATGATTGGGGGTGCTGAAATTTTTTTTACAGGTGATACATTCCCCCCTCCCCCTCATCCCCCTCCCCCTCCCTCTGTCCCCCTCCCCATGTCACCCATCCCTCCCTCCCTCCCATGTCCCCCCTCCCTCTTCCCCCCTCCCTCCGAGTTCCAGCTCCCTCCTCCCTCCCTCCCTTCGAGTTCCAGGGTCCCCCCTCCGAGTTCCAGGGTCGTCCCCCTGCCCCCTCCGAGTTCCAGGGTCATCCCCCCGAGTTCCAAGGCCCCCCTCCCTCCGAATTTTAAAAGTCATCGTCTTATCTCGTTGGGGTTACGGCAGCAGCAGCAGTGAAAAACGTGCAGGCTCAGCGCTTAGTTCAGTCTTCCCTTCTCTCTCTCTCTTACCCTGCCATACAGACCCCAAGTCCCTCACATCCCCAGACCCATGCCTTCACTTATTCTCATGTGCCCCAGGTCCTACCCTAATAGGGCAAAAACAACCCCCATTGCTCCAGTATCACCAGAACTATTATTTTCAACAAATCAATCACCTTACTTTCTAATTCTTCCTACTTTCTTACTCATCTATATGTTACAATTTTGCCTTACCCTTCACTACCAATTATAATGTTCTAGTACATGTGGAGGGGCATAATCAAACGCAAACGCCTATCTCCATGGGCATTTATCTCCGAGAACGGGTCCGTGAAGGGGCGAGCCGAACCGTATTTTCGAAAAAATGGACGTTTTTGAGCTGGGCGTTTGTTTGTTTTAGCGATAATGGAAACTAAAAACGCCCAGCTCAAAAATGTCCTAATCTGAGCCATTTGATCGTGGGAGGAGCCAGGATTGGTAGTACACTGGCCCCCCTGATATGCCAGGACACCAACTGGGCACCCTAGGTCAGTGCGGTGGACTTCAGAGAAAGCTCCCACATGCATAGCTCCCTTACCACGGGTGCTGAGCTCCCAACCCCCCTCCCCCAAAACCCACTACCCACAAATGTACAACAGTACCATAGCTCTTAGGGGTGAAGGGGGCACCTACATGTGGGTACAGTGGGTTTTGCAGGCCTCCCATTTACCAGCACAAGTGTTGCAGGTGGGGGGGATGGGCCTGGGTCCACCTGCCTGAATTACACTGCGGTACCCACTAAAAGTGCTCCAGGGACCTGCATACACGCAGGCCTCTAGGACTGGTTGCTGCTAAATAACATTGGCACGCCAGTTGACACCTGAAGACTAATCTCTCCGAAAACGTCCTTTATTGGAATAAGCACGTTTACTCACAGTTAACTGAAGAGGTTGTGCCCCACTGGCAACGAGTCTCCCTGGTACTGAGATGAGCAGTAGGTCAGAGCTGGCAGAATGCTGTACAATGCCCTCTTTCAGCCACATTCAAGGGAAGAACTAAGTTATCTAACGTGGCTAACACAGGAAAGGGAACTAAAACTGGCTTACAAAAATGGCCACTACCGCATGGACTACAACAGGAAACACAACAGGGCACACTCTGACCCAGTAGGCAGGGGGAAAAGCACCATGGGAGAATAGCCTACCAACTACCAACATCGTGAGACTGTAACACAAGCTAATCAAACCACGGAGCCCAATACCCTACACCCACCACAATGCAATGCTGATGTGACCCTGTAGTGCACCCGAGAGCCACATCTGACCCAGGGAAAGGCTGTGAGAGGATCGAACACATTCTGCTGTCATGGAGGTGGGTACGGCATTTGAGGCTGGCATACAGGCTGGGAAAAATGTTTTTAAAGTGGGGGTTTTTTTGGTGGGAGGGGGTTAGTGACCACTGGGGGAGTCCGGGGACGTCATCCCCGATTCCCTCCAGTGGTCATCTGGGCAGTTGGGGCACTTTTTTGGGACTTGTTCGTGAAAAAAAAGGGTCCAAAAAAAGTGACCCAAAATCGCAGTAAAAACGCCTTTTTTTTCGATTATCAGCTACAGACGCCCATCTCTCCTCAGCTGATAACCACGCCCCAGTCCCGCCTCCGACACGCCCTGTCAACTTTATTCGTTTCTGCGACGGAGTGCAGTTGGAAACGCCCAAAATCGGCTTTCGATTATACCAATTTGGGCGCCTTTGCGAGAAAAACGCCCATCTCCCGATTTGGGTCGAAATATAGGCGTTTTTCTCTTTCGATTATAAGCTGGATTGTGTTGTCATTGCAAGTAGTATACCATGCCATACTTTGTATTGTTCGAATAGTTTTACTGCTCTAATTGCCTCCTGCTCGTGTTTGATCTATTCTTACTGTACACTGCCTTGAGTGAATTCTTTCAAAAAGGCGGTACATAAATCCTAATAAATAAAGGAAGTGATGTGTACTTTTCAGTGAAATAAAAAAAAAATTCCAGCATAAAGATTTCTGAAGTCCAGAGTTTGGGTTAATCAGCCTCACTAGGAATTAGTCAGGCTGCCTTCTTTAATGTTTACAATCAATGCATCAACTCATGCTGTTCCTAGAAACAGCAACTTAAAACACTTAGCTCCTAATTAAGGTTAAAGCATTGTAAGAAGAGTGGAAGGGGAAGGTGGAAGTGGTGATAGGAAAATTATCTGCAAAAAACATGTGTGACTTATTTCAGATTTCTTAGAAGAATTTAATACCATTTCCCATTTGTAAAACTGTGCAATCAGATACATGCAAATAAGTACATGCATCAACAAGATAACACATACTTATAAACACTCAGTGGTAGCTATTTCAGAAGCTTCCTTCTTGTTTTGGATGTCTGAAACTGGCATTTAGTCATCCATACTGCATGGATATCCAGTATGGCTCCTATGGTCTGGACTTGCTTTAGGTAGGACTGAGGAGAGCCCAAAATATGGATATCCAATTCCAATCACAGAAGGGGAAGGAACTCCCAAGTCTAAAAAGATGGACATTTGTATTTAGATATGGTACTTGTCACGTCCAGGTTACAGAGAATTGCTATGATTGAGCAGCTATCCACTGGAGGGATTAAGGCACGACACCTCCTTAAACCCCTAGTTGTTGCTGCCCCCTTCCTCTCCACTGAAAGTGAAACCTGCAAGAGACACCAGGCTCTATGACAGCTTCAGGTATTATGGCCATTCTTAACAGAGCAGCATACAGACCTGTGTATTTATAGGTGGAAACACAACACACCATGCTGTTTATCTAGCAGACATTTGCAATTTATTTTCTCTGCAGTCTACCTGTAAGTACATTTCCATGTCTTAATTATGTTATTTTTAAAATTTTACCTTTAAGCACATCCTTTAAAAAAAACAGTTTAAACTGATGTAATGGTTGGAGCACGAACAATAATAATTAAGAAGTCCTGGAACATGACTTCACAACTTCCATCTACCACTGACTCTATCACGTATCACAAAGGCAAGCCTCTTAGCGGTCCTTTTACTAAGGTGCGCTGAAAAATGGGTTTTGGGTGCGCACCAATCCATTTTTCAGCGCGCCTGTAAAAAAAGGACTTTTTAAATTTTTGCCAAAAATGGACGTGCGGCAAAATCAAAATTGCTGCGCATCCATTTGGATCTGAGACCTTACTGCCAGCCATTAACCTAGCGGTAAAGTCTCATGCGGTATCCGGGTGGTAATGACCTACGCGCGCCAAATGCCACTTGGTGCCCATAGCTGACGCGCGCCAGAAAATAAAAAATATTTTTCGGGCACATGTAGTGGATGCGTGCCAAAAATGAAATTACTGCAAGGGCCATGCGGTAACTCCATTTTGGCGTATGTTGGGTGCGCGTAGACACTTACATGGCTTAGTAAAAGGGCCCCTTAGGAACAGATATTAAAGAGAATTTTAATTTAGTCCATCTAGGTATATCAAATCCATGACCCTTTTACCCTTAGTGTACCTTCCTTTCTACCCTTTCTACTGTTTATTTGCATTGTCAACCATGTAGATCAGGAGTGGGCAACCCAGTTCTCAAGGGCCACGATCTAGTCGGGTTTTCAAGATTTATTTGAATTAGGGCTGTACCAAATATTCATATTCAATTCAATTCCAAATAGTGCCTGAATACATTATTCATATTCAGTTGAATAGTGATTTGCATTCGAATACGAATAATCTCGAGCTCTACTGTGCTAAATCCTACTAAATTAAACATTTTCCAGCTGATATTTAACTGGCCAGGAACTGTACTACAGCAGTGCCCTGCCAACATTCTATGATGCATTTTTTCTTTAACATACTGATTGCTGTGTTTATACAGTGCTATTTACTATGTGCTGAATGCTAATGCACTTTTCTTTTGGTTCACTGGATCACAAATATGTATATTAGCAGAGCCAAATCATTGTGCACGGAATGAACAATAAAAGACAGCTCCTGTCACCATATCCAGGATAGCAGTTTGAATAAGATATTACAATTTTTTTTTATGATCACTCCTGCTGCAGGTCCCTAAGCAAACATGCAGAATAAAGATGATTACTTAGTAAAAATGCAACATGGCTTCTCTTCAAATGAGCAGCTTCGAGGATGATAACTACGGGCTCCATTTATCCAAAGACCTTCTTGACACCAGGAACGCAAATGGTGAAAGGGGAAAAAGCTCAGAACAAGTCACAGCTGTCATAAAAGCAGCTTTGTTTGTTTTTGAGATATTAAAATATCAATTGGGGGTGGGGGGTGGAAGAATACTAAAGTAGGTGTCCTGAATTGCATTTTTTAAAAATAGGATGTGATTATTTTTATTCACAAAACTCACTACCTTTCTACAGAACTTTTCTGATTCCAAAATTACTACTACTACTACTTAACATTTCTAAAGCGCTACTAGGGTTAAGCAGCGCTGTACAATTTAACATAGAAGGACAGTCCCTGCTCAAAGAGCTTACAATCTAAAGGACACGTGAACAGTCAGTCTGATAGGGGCAGTCAAATTGGGGCAGTCAGAATTTCCTGAAAGAGTTAGGTGCCGAACGCAGCATTGAAGAGGTGGGCTTTAAGCAAAGAATCTTGCAAGCAGTAAAACGACACAAAGTAGACATTGCGTGTCTCCAAGAAACACGGTTAGATGCCCTAGAACATGAAAAATTGCAAAGACTGTGGGTGGGAGAATGTCACTATGTAGCCTCGCAGGGACGCAAGGGGGGCTTGGCAATATTGATAAGAAAAGGACTCCCATCTAAGGTAGAGGTAGTGGCGTGAGGGGGGGCAATGCAGATACATAATATTGCATGTATGGCTGCAGGGCGTAGAATTTCTCTTGGTGAATATGCTTGGAATGCCCTCCCGCGGGAGGTGGTGGAGATGAAAATGGTAACGGAATTCAAACATGCGTGGGATAAACATAAAGGAATCCTGTGCAGAAGAAAGGGATCCTCAGGAGCTTAGCCTAGAATGGGTGGCAGAGCTGGTGGTTGGGAGGTGGGGCTAGTGTGGGCAGACATATACGGTCTGTGCTGGGGCTGGTGGTTGGGAGGCGGGACTAGTGCTGGGCAGACTTATACGGTCTGTGCCAGAGCCGGTGGTGGGTGGCAGGGATAGTGCTGGGCAGACTTATACGGTCTGTGCCAGAGCTGGTGGTTGGGAGGCGGGGTTGGTGGTTGGGAGGCGGGGATAGGGCTGGCCAGACTTATACGGTCTGTGCACTGAAGAGGACAGTACAAATAAAAAAAAGTAGCACATATGAATTTATCTTCTTGGGCAGACTGGATGGACCGTGCAGGTCTTTTTCTGCCATCATCTACTATGTTACTATGTATGTATGGCCCACATGGGCACATGCCCAGCTTCTTTAGCCAGCTGGCTAGCGTTTGCCTACAGCATAAGACCGCCCGCTTGATGGTGGCTGGGGACTTCAATTTAGTTTCAGACCCGGATCTAGACACTCCCAACCCAACCTCCCCCCATTACAGAGGGCTAAGGCTAAGAGAATTCTTAACTTTTCAGAAAATGTTAGATCTAGTAGATGCCTGGAGAGTCTTACACCCCAGTGAGCGGGATTATACCCATAGGTCCAGGGCTCACGGTACTTTAGCACATTTAGACTACATTTTAGTGAACCGGGCCCTGTTTCCTATGATTTACACTGCAGAGGTGGGACCAGAGGAATGAAATCAAGTCTACACTTTTCTTCTTTATTCAATTTCTTTTATACAGTAATACCTCGGTTTTCGTTGACTTCGGTTATCGTCGGTTTCGGTTTTCGTCGATTATTTCGCGAAACATGTCTCGGATTTCGTCGGCGTGCCCACGTGACCTCGCTGCTAATTTTGCGAAAGCAAAGGGCGACCCACGCGTTCTCCTGCTCAGTGTGGCGTTTTTGCCCAGGATGTGTGCATGAGAGAGATTATGAAGGGTTTGAGCCTTCCCCTGATGACCCTACACATTGCCTCGGTTTTTGTCGGTTTCAGATTTCGCCGATTGTTGTCGGACGGATTATCAACAAAACCGAGGTATCACTGTATTGGCAACATCATCTGGTGGTATTTGAAACAGTGAACATTGGGCTCGGGGAGCTCAATGTAGGCAACCTTTGAAGCACCGAGCATTGTCTGTGAAGGTGTGACCTGTATTTTTGAAGGAACATTTAGGGGACGTGGGCTACCATTAAGATGGGTTATTTTATCACAAGTCGTGCTATTTTAGCCCCTTAATTTGCCCCTGATATAGGCACTGATATGCCAAAACATTTCAGTCATTTTCTGTGACGTCTAAATGTTTGGACAATGTAGATTCACACATATACAGCCACTGGTTGATATGGTGCTGCCTTCATTTATCACGGTTGGTGATTTCTCTGATGTAAAACAGTGATTTGGCAGTTTGAACTAAAAGACAGTGATCTCCATTTCCAAGTTAAAGTCCAATTAGCCCTACTGCAGAGAAATCAGGAAGGCGAGAGGCCTAGAATATTGGAGTTTTCATCAGCACAGGCCTGTTAGACACAGTAAACATGAGGTCAAGGTGAAACAGTAGCATGGTATATTTACACAGCTGGGGAAGAAAAATGAAAGGCAGCTGAACATGTGTGTATCGGAGGATAAAGATCAAAACTCAAATGATGGGGAGCAAGGTAGATGGACAGAATTTAGGCAAAAATAAGCTTAAATAGAAAATGAAACAATAACAGAAAAATATGTGTAGTCTAATCTAGTGATTCCATCTGAAGTCTTTGTAGATTAAACAGGTTTTATTCTTCAGATCCACTGATACTTTTTTTAAACCATAAAGCAGTGTCTCTCGTCCATTGTGCCATCAGACCTGATCAGGAATGCAACAGAAAAGTCACCACTGCCTCATGCTCAGATTCAGTCTAGCACACAAGTTCTGCTCTTGTTAGTCACATACCCTGGTTTAGGAGTGAGTTTCATTATTGTCATGGGATGTGCAACACTTTCCTTTCACCTGCTCAAGGAGACTGTCTGCAGTCGATGGCATGTGTTTTACTTTGACCCCTCATCATCCCTTGAATGTCGCTGCAGTATGCTTGGTTTTTATGATTGATTTTCTCCTATATTTTTATGTAGTTCCTTTCTTTCTTTTATGAAGTAAATCGCTTTGATTTACTTCATAAAAAAGGCGATTTAATTAAATTTAAATAAATATAAACAAACCCATTTGGAGACACTGTCCCCAAGAATCACCTTTCAGCAACAAGAAAAAAAACAGCTCTTAAACATGCAAGAATTTCTTTCTGGCACATGTGCAGAAATACATGCTTTTCTCCTAGTTGCTACAAATCACTATAAAGAGTGTTAGAAATCTTTCTGAAGTTTGGATATCAATAAATCAGCATCAATCACATTAATCCAAACATACTTATACTCATGCTTAATAAACATCAGCCATGTGAGTAATGCTAATTTTTCACCGTGTTTAACTGTTTTTGATTGACCATCAGAAGTGATACATCCTCTACTAGTTACAGCATGAGCCTCAGAAAATGGAAATTATGGATAGCATGAAGGACTCAATCAGGCAGACTCCCTCTGAATGCTAGGAGCCACAGCAGAAGACCTCTGGCAACCACATACATCAATTCCAGCAGCATCTACACTGCATAGACATCTGCCTTCTGCACTTTTAATGTAATTTTATTTTCTTTTATTTCTTATATACTTCCTGCCATTGGAGCCAACTTTTCAAAATGATTGGGGGTGCTGATTTATTTTTTTTTACAGGTGGTGCATTCCTCCTCCCCCTCCCCCTCTCCCTGCCCCCTCCCCCTGTCCCCTTGTCCCCCTCCCTCTCCCCCTCCCGTCCCCCTCCCTCCGAGTTACAGGCCCCTCCTCCCTCCAAGTTCCAGTCCCTCCCAGTTCCAGGCCCCCTCCCTTCCTCCCTTCGAGTTCCAGGCCCCCTCCCTCCCCTCTCTCTCTCTCCTTTCCCTCCCTCCCTCCTTCCCTTCGAGTTCCAGGGCCCCCCTCTCTCCGAGTTCCAGGGCCCCCTCCCTCCCTCTGAGTTCCAGGGTTCCCCCTCCGAGTTCCAGGGTCATCCCCCCTGCCCCCTCTGAGTTCCAGGGTCCCTCCAAGTTTCAAGGTCCCCCTCCCTCCCTCCCTCCCGAGTTCCAAGGCCCCCTCCTCCCTCCCTCCCTCCCTTCGAGTTCCAGGCCCCCCCCTCCGAATTTTAAAAGTTATCATCTTACCTCGTCAGGGTCACAGCGGCAGCAGCGGTGAAAAGTGTGCAGGCTCGGCGCTTAGTTCAGTCTTCCCTTCTCAGGGCAGGACTAGAGCTGAGAGAGAGAAGGGTAGACTGAACTAAGCGCTGAGCCTGCACGCTTTTCACCGCTGCTGCTGCCGTAACCCTGACGAGGTAAGATGATGACTTTTAAAATTCAGAGGAAGGGGGCCTGGAACTCAAAGGAAGGGAGGGAGGAGGGACGAAGGGAACTTCCAGTGGGTGAAATATTGGGGGTGCTCGAGCACCCACAGCACCCACGGAGTCGGCGCCTATGTTGCCTGCAGGATCAAAAGGTATGAAAGCAATGGAGACTTAAGTGACTTGCCCAAGATCACAAGGAGTTGTGGTAGGATTTGAAGCAGGCTCCACTGGTTCTCAGCCCGCTGCTCTTCTATAGAGGGAGCAGGAAGCCAAGAATGAGAAGGTCTACTGATAATAAAGAACTGAGGGGGCCAGATATGGGAAAGACTCCAAGAGGAAAATGTACACAGATTAAAACAGTGGAGTGGAGAAGTGAAACAGAAAGCAGCAGAAGAAGAGAGAAGGGAGAACAAGAGGTGAAACTCATTTCTGCCATGCAGCAGTGTCAATTGTGACTCTAGGAAGCAGTACTGAAAATGTGAAAGCTGTGGGTGACCCAACAATACAACATATACCTCATCTTGCAGGGTCAAAAAAGTTATAGAGATGGTGCACAAAATTCACAGCTCATAATACTGTATGGTCTGCATATGTCTGTCTTTTGACCAGTGGCATAGCCAAACATATTTTGGGTGAGCCCTTCCAACTCCCACCTACCCTCCCCAGTTCAGCATTTCCTCTATCCTTTCCAACTCCCCTTGCCCCCAAGGACCGGCATCTGACCCTGGCTCCGTCCTCATCCTCGTCCTCCCCCTCCCCACCCAGTGTACCTCAGAAGCACCCCAGTGGCAACAACGATTCATCTTCGCTGCCTACGCCAGCCTCTACAGGCTTCCCTCTGCCCCGGCCTGTCCTTGCTGATGTCACTTCCTGTTTCTTCACTATGGGACATTGCAGAGGGAAACCTGTGGGGGCCGGCGCAGGCAGCGAAGATGAATCACTACAGCTGCTGGGACACCTCTGAGGTACACTGGGGAAGAACAGGGGAATTCAGACAGGAAAAAGATGCCGGACTGCTGACAGAGGAGAGAGGAGTGAAGCTACTGTGATGTATGAGACACCCTCCTGGTCTCCCTGTTGTCTCTTCATATCTTATTGCCATGTAAATACTATAAGAAGGGAGAGTAATTTTACCTGGATAGCTAGCTGTGCATCACTGGAAGGCTTGCAGCAGAACAGGGACAAGTATAATTACAAAGACGGCAGATATCCCCATGTTCTAAACCCTTCCCAGTAGTGCTTAGTAAGGTCTTTCTTAGGACAGACACAGAACCCTGGTATGGTCTCAGGAAGGGAGGTGCTCCACACCGGTAGTGCTTTCCTGCAGGGAAAGGAGTCAGTCCTGAGGGACATGCGAGGAATTAGATCTAGCCCTTTGCTCCTGACTCAGTAAGCAGTATACCCTAGGAGCCAGAGCGAGGCTTGGAAACAGGTGGGGCTGTTTCTCTTGGGAAGACGCCAAGGTAAAAAGCCTGCTGTGACCAGGACAGGGGAAGAAAAAGGAGGACAGCAACCTGTCTGAGGGCAGAAGGAACCTTCCTCACAGAGAACCGGCTGCAGGGAGTAAACGGGCTACCTAATCCAGGGCACAAAGGACCCTAAATTTAATGCAATGCCTGGTTAGTGAGGGAAGGGGAAAGAATGGGTGCCCAGTCCTCCCTGGGAAAATGTTACAAACCTGCCTGAAGAGAGAGAGGGGGTCAGGGTCAGCCATGTGAAGTAGTCCTAGCCTGTGGCTGGAAGAAAGAATGGTTGTCCAGTCTTCACTGGGGAAATGTTACTGACCTATCTGAAGAGAGAGGGGGGGTCAGGGTCAGATATGTGAAGGGTGCAGAGATTGTTATTGAGCAGGCCAAGTCTATGGCTGGTATCAGGTGGAGAATTAACCTGGACAGAGAGAGAGGTTCATTAAGGGGCACAGCTTTAGGCTGTGTCCTGGAAACACTGACTCAGACTTATGAGAAACTTAGGAACCGTTATGGACTTAAAAATGCAAGCTGGGTTAGGGAAGAAAAGAGAAACCCTTCCTGTGCTGTTTTTGCATTAATTCTTTTGGGGTTGATTTTTCCTTGTCAGGGGGACTTGTGTTGAGTGTAGAAGACTGAACTTTGCTAATGGAATCTAATTCTTTATGTTTTGGAACCTGGTTGCTGTGTGAGTGTCTGAGATGGAGAGGTAGAAAACCTGGACCGGAGCTGGGTTAGGGGGATTTTTCCTGACCTCTTCCAGGGAAAGTGTAAGAGGGAACAGATCTGGTGACACAGACTGTGCCACAACCTGGTGGGAACATTAAACTATGCCCTTGCTTTTAACACAGATGTACATACATCTGATAAAGCTGGTAGTGTGAGGGAACTACTACAACAACCTGGCCTGACACAGGCAACAACGTGACTACTATTTGTAGATCTCCACCTGTTTTCTCCCTTTCTCTGAGAATCTGGGAGAGATGAAAACATTTTCATGTTTCCCTGGCTCTTTTACACAAGTCCACTTCAGCCACATTGCCTGCTCCACAGAGGCTGGTGTGCCTTCTAACATTTCTGTTACTGCAGTTGGGCCTTCTGTGGCCTTATGATTAGGGTAACACTATAACACTGAAGACCATCAGTTTGAAGCCATCCAGTTTATTGCAGGGGCATAGCCAGACCTCGGCAGGAGGTGGGTCCAGAGCCCAAGGTGGGGGGGCACATTTTAGCCCGCCTCCCCCAGCCACCAACCCTCCCCCGCCACTTTCGACCCCTGCAGCCGCCAGGTACCTTTGCTGGCGGTGGTCCTCAACCTCCTGCCAAACTTAGTCTTCTTCAGCGCCGGTCTCCGGCGCGATCGCTGATCTGTGCTGGGAATCCTGACTGACGTCCTGCATGCATATCCTGCACGTGGACGTGCATGCAGGACGTCAGTCAGGACTCACAGCACAGACCAGTGCTGAAGAAGACTAAAGGGCTGGTGGGGGTTGGCGACCCCCACCAGCAAAGATACCTGGCGGCGGCAGGGGAAGGGGGGTCCAAAGCGGCGAGGGGGATCGAAAGTAGAGGGGGCCAGGGCTAAATCTGTGGGGGCCCATGCCCCTGTGGCCCCACCTAGCTACGCCCCTGGTTTATTGGATCCTGAAGGAGTGCTGAGACAGGACCTGCTCCTGTATGTGAGGAATATGGGCTTGTAGGTATTGGCTGTTTGGGAAAATGTGTATCTTAAAACTTGGGATGAAGAGGGATTTGGGTTAACTATATAACTTTTGTGCCTGTTTAAAAATTATAAGGAATCCTAAAAGTTAAATGTCTTTGGGCTAGGGTTACATGGCTCCAGGTCATGGAGGACAGATTGAGCTAATCCAGTTTTTACTTCCATTGAAAGCACCGGATTGGCTTCATCTATCCTCCAAGACCTAGAGCTCTAGGGTACTCTACTTTGGGCCCAATATTTAAAAAAAAAAAAATCTGAGCTCCTAAATGTGTGACTATTTTCAGCCAAAGTTAGGATTCTGTTTCTGCTTAAAATTAATTTTATGTAGGGGCTTAAAAGTTATAAATTTAGGCCTGCGGCCTGCCATTCATTTGCCTAGATTTATGAGCCTAGTGCTGAAAATCAGTGCAAAGCTTATAAACTTTTTCCCCACCCTAAATCTTCCCCTGTTGCTGAACTTTTGTTATGCTCCTAAATTTAGGAGTTTACTGATTTTGAGTAGAAATGTAAGTACTCAGCCCTAGTACATTTTCAAAGAGGCCAATTTAGGAGTGTCTCTCAAATGGGCCCTTTCAGTAAGCTGCGGTAAAAAGTGGCCTGACCAGGCCCTTAAGCAGGTTTTCCCGTATGCTGAGGCTGTTTTTACCACAGCCAGAAAATGGCTGATTTTTTCATTTTCCCAAATAACTGTGCGCTGTTTCCATTAGCATGTGGCCATTACCCAAAATTAACGCGTGAGCCCTTACCATTACCTATTTTGTAGGATGTAAGTGCTCGCGTGCTTATCCCATGCTAATCTGTTAGCATGCGGTAAAGTGGCTACGTTAACTGATTCGCACTATCATGCCCACTCTCCACCCCCCAGGCATGCCCTCCTCTGAGAAAAATAAAGGAAAAATTTTTAGGGTGCTGTTTGCGCAAGTACGTTGGGCTTTTACTCCTTTGGCGCGTTCCATGGTAAGACATTTTAAATTGGGGTAAGCGCACGCTAGCGTTTACCACAGCTTAGTAAAAGGAGCCCAAAGTGAAGAGCATAAATCCTTTGAATGTCAGGCCTTTGTGTTTAGAACAATGAATTAAAATCCTTTTTTTTTTTTTTTATTTCATTTTTTTTTAAGAGTTTTGTACATTCAGAGTCTAGAATATATATAAAGGAATCATTAATACTATATCTTCCAGGAAGAGAGCTTGGCTTATTAAAGGTCCCAGATTTACAGGTAATTACACTGTTGGGTACAAGGCGCAGAACATTCAGTTAATATGCTTCCAACTTCTGGAACTCATTGCCAATGGATTTGACAAGAAGATCATTTATGAAAAGAATGAAAGCCTGCTTTTTTGATCAGACTTCCCCTAGGCAGGGAAGCCAACCAGCAGGGCAGATACAGTAATACTGTAACGAAAGCAAACAGAACATATAGTTACAACATGGGTCAACAACTCTATTTCATTCAAGACACAGTGATGAGGGTGTGACTTCTGGTTCAGCTATACACTAGGCAGGAATTTTTATGGCAAGGAGATTCAAAAGTATAGGACCAGATTCAGTAAATGGTGCTCAAAGTCAGGCGTTGGGAAAAGTCCGTTTATAGAATAGTGGCTAGTGCAGATTCCCACGCCCAAACTTAGGCCTGTTGAAACCTGGTGTAAATCTTGGTGCACAAGTTGGGTGCTCAACCTTGGTTCTCGAGCAGTGGCATAGCTACGTGGGGCCTGAGGGGGCCTGGGCCCCCGTAGATTCCAGCCTGGACCCCCCCTCCCGGCAAACCCGCCGCCGCCTACCTTCACTTTGGCTGGCGGGGACCCCACTCCCCGCCAGCCGATGTCCTCTCCATCCTGCTCCTGCTGTTGCATGCAATGCTGACATCCTGCACATTGTACGTGCGACGTCAGACTCAGAGAACAGAACTCTGTTCTCTGAGTCTGACGTCCTGCACGTACAACGTGCAGGACGTCAGCAATGCATGCAACAAGAGCAGGAGCAGGATGGAGAGGACGTCGGCTGACGGGGAGTGGGGTCCCCCGCCAGCAAAAGTGAAGGTAGGCGGCAGCGGGGGGGGGGGTCGGAAAAGACGAGGGGGGTGGCAATGACGCCGGGGGGGGGGGGTGGCGCTGGGGGGAGGGCTAAAATGTGCCCCCTCCCCTCGGGCTTTGGACCCCCCTCCCACAGAAGTCTGGCTAAGCCCCTGTTCTCGAGGCTCGCAACCCAGTCAAGTTTTCAGGATTTCCCCAGTGAATATGCATGAGATCTATCTGCATGCACTGCCTCCATTTTATGCAAATAGATCTCATACATATTCATTAACCCACACCTTAGAGTGAAATTCTCTATCCTGTTATGATCAATACACTCCTATATCTACTGATAACAGCGCAACAAATTTTTAAATACAACTAATATACTCAAAAAATTTTTGTATTACTTAATACACTGCAATGCACAATGCCCTATCCAAGATTCCATTCATACCTAACGGGTGTTCAAGCTGACGTATGCCACAATGAGGTAAAGAAAGTGGAGTATAAGTTTGAGTTTGTAAATTGTTTAGTTGGTTTGCAGTTGTGAAATGTTAATATGTGCAGTTCCAAGTGACCATGGTTTTTTTGTTGTATAGATCAAGCCCCCGAGGACGCCGTATGGCGAAACACGTTGGGCACAAGATCTAGAGGGCGAGTGTATACACATTGAATTGCAACAGTTGAAGATCTACATGGTTAACCCCTGAGCGGGGAAGAAATTAGTGCACACGGAGCTGAGACACAGTTGGAGTTATTACTACTTGTTTAGCGCTAAGGCGCTTCGGTGAAACAATGTCTGCTAGAGCTTTTGGCACTGTTTGATGCTGTCTACAGCTATCCGTGTTTAGGCAGCACTGTTGAGCGGACACGCTGAACTTTTCAAAATTACAGGATAAGTGAATTTTGCTTTTCCTTTAGGAGAGACGCACAGACTGATTTTTGTGTAATTGGTTCAGCATCGGAAGAACTTTTTGAGAATGGACAGTTACTACGTTAGCAGTGCTTATTCAGTTTTCTAAAGCACTGGAAGCATACATAAAGACTGTTATAGCATAGTTACAGCGTGTATTAGTAAGGTCTTTGTGTTTTTTGAACTTTTACATTTGATATATTTCAGCGGGTACCGTTTAACAGTGTTATATTTTGTAGTATGATTGTGAGAGTGGTTGGTATGAATGGAATCTTGGATAGGGCATTGTGCATTGCAGTGTATTAAGTAATAATAAAAAAGTTTTGAGTATATTAGTTGTATTTAAAAATTTGTTGCGCTGTTATCAGTAGATATAGGAATGCATATTCATTAGGGAAATCCTGAAAACCCGACTGAATTTTGACCCTCGAGCTCAGTCAGGTTTTCAGGATTTCCCTAATGAATATGCAGGAGATCTATTTGCATACAATGGAGGCAGTGCATGCAAAGAGATATCATGCACGTTCATTGGGAAAATTCTGAAAAACCAACTGGGTTGTGGCCCTCAAGGATTCACATTAAGCAGCCCTGCCCCTATTATTCAATAGGGTGTACTATTTGCTGAATAATATACACTATCAATAAATGCCTTATTGAAAACAGTCCACACTACTGTACATGGTGTGCACTACTGAACAATAGGATGCACTATTTAGGGGGAAAGTTATCAACATGGGGCTATTTTAGCATAGGGTCTCATCGCATAAAATTGGATCCTGTGCTAAAATAACTTGGTTTGCCAAGCTGCGGCAAAAGGGGGCCTGTGCTGGCATTGGCGCATGTTTTTCACACATGCTGAGGCCACCTATTACCGCAGCGGGTAAAAGGGAAGTATTTCTTTCCTGCAGGAAATGGCCAGGCGGCAAGTAAGGCACTTGCCTTATGGCCATTTCGGGGGGGGGAGGGGAAGCCCTTACCGCCACCCATTGAAGTGGCGGTAGGGGCTCCCGTGCTAACGGCACTGCCCGATTACCACTGGGTACACTCTGGTGCAACAAAAATAAATATATAATAACATATTTTTGTAGCACTGGATATGATGGTGCGCTAGGGGTGGGAAGTACCGCCGGGCTGCTGCGGTAGTCCGGCAGTACTTCCTGTTTAGCGAACGGTAAGCCCGCATTTGGCTTACCGACGCTTAGTAAAAGGGGCCCCCACTTTGTAAAATAACCTGACTTATCAGTAGCCCTTGACAACTTCCCCCCTTAATGTTTAGGACTAGGGTTCAGTAAATACTGCCCAAATTTGTGCACTGAAAAAAATGTGCACCAAGCACTGTTCTATAAATGGTGCTCTGAGTTGGGTGCCGTTTATAGAATAGCATGTAATGCTAGGATCTGCACCCAACTGAAACCTGGTATAAATCCTTGCACATAAATTATGTGTAATTCCCCCAAATTCTATAATAGTGTATGCATCTTTAGTGAATTCCTCTGACCCTCCCATGCCCCTCCCGTGGCCAAATCCTCTTTTCAGTTGCATGTTACAATATTTACATGCACATCTTTACAGAATAGTGCTTATCAAGATGCGTGCACAAATCCTAATTGGAGCCAATTAACTGCAATAATTGGCTGTTAGCGTCCAATTATTACTAGTTATTGGCTCATTAATCAATTAAATTTCACGCACATTGGAGAAAGTGACATCAGCCTCAGGAATGGCAGCCTAGCTTGAGACTTCCAGGCAAATCCCTCTTAAAAAGCTATATAATCAGGGCTTTTTTTGAGGGGGTACTTGGGGGTACTGAGTACCGGCACCTTTTCCATTGTCTGCTAAAATTGACCCATGGAGCCCAAGTTTTAATGAAAGAACTCAGGCTCTATACCCCAATTCTGCCTTGTCATAGATTCTGTGACTGGTTGCAGGGGGCCTGGCTATTGTGGGCTGGATTCCTCAGTGATCACCCCACCCCTGAAGGGTGGCCTAGCATTTGAGTACCAGCACCTTTTTTGCTAGTAAAAATGCACTGTATACAATTATCCTCCTAAGGACCACATGAACCACACTCTTACTAGTTAGAGAGGTTTGGGATCACCTGGTATGAGTCTTCCACAGTAAGATGATGAACATTTCCGGCTTCACTTAGCACCATGCAGCTTCAGCCGGGAGATAAGATGGCGTTTGATGCATCGCAGCTGCCAAAAATGCAGACTCTGGACCTGTTTGCGGCAAGAGAGGGCTCTGCTCAGCAGACTGGAGTGTCCTTATAAGGAAATACAGGGTTGGCTCAGGAAAATTAAATCGGACCTCAAGGCGGTCCAAACAGACATAGAGGGGCATAATTGAATGAAAACGCCTATCTCCATGGGCGTTTATCTCCGAGAACGGGTCCGTGAAGGGGCGGACCGAACCGTATTTTGGGAAAAAATAGACGCCCATGTTTTATTCAACAATGTGTGAGCTGGGCGTTTTTGTTTTTCAGCGATAATGGAAAATGAAAGCGCCCAGCTCAAAAACGAATAAATCCAAGACATTTATTCGTGGGGGGGCCAGGATTCGTAGTGCACTGGTCCCCCTCACATGCCAGGACATCAACCGGGCACCCTAGGGGGCACTTTTACAAAACCAAAAAAAAAGGTAAAAGAGCTCCCAGGTGCATAGCACCCTTCCCTTGTGTGTTGAGCCCCCCAAATCCCCCTCACAACCCACTGCCCACAAGTCTACACCATTACTATAGCCCTAAGGGGTGAAGGGGGGCACCTACATGTGGGTACAGTGGGTTTGGGGGGGTTGGACGACTAATAAGCATTAAGCAGCACAATTGTAACAGGTAGGGGGTTGGGCCTGGGTCCACCTGCCTGAAGTCCACTGCACCCCCTAACAACTCCTCCAGTGACCTGCATACTGCTGTCAGGGAGCTGGGTATGACATTTGAGGGTGAAAATAAAAAGTTGTGAAACATCATTTTTTGTGGTGGGAGGGGGTTAGTGACCACTGGGGGAGTCAGGGGAGGTCATCCCCGATTCCCTCCAGTGGTCATCTGGTCATTTAGGGCACTTTTTGGGGCCTTATTCGTGAAAAAACAGGGTCCAGGAAAAGTGTCCTAAATTCTAGCTAAAAACGCATACTTTTTTCCCATTATCGGTGAAATGCGCCCATCTTTGTTCGGCAGATAACCACGCCCCAGTTCCGCCTTCTCCACACCTCTGACACGCCCCCATCAACTTTGTCCGCATCCGCGACGGAGTGCAGTTGAAAACGTCCAAAAATCGGCTTTCGATTATACCGCTTTATTCGTTTTTGTGAGATAAACGTCCATCTCCCGATTTAGGTCGGAACTTGGGCGTTTTTCTCGTTCGATTATAAGCAGGATAGCCATGCTGGGGACTGAACTGAGGGACCAAAATTACTAACTTGGGCCATCACGTGGAGGATTCAGAGCAGCCAATAGAGGAACATACTGAGGCGCTGTGGAGCCTAGACAAGCAGATGCAAGATGTATGCCCAACTAAGCAATTGCTACTGGAAAAAAATGGAGGACTTGAAAAATAGAAGCAGAAGGTATAACCCGCGCTTTTGTGGAGTACCCAAGATGCCTACGTATGCAGACTGTGAGAGTGTGGTGCAGCATATAGCAGGTGCTCTGCTGGATCAATCGTTCACTGATGACTGTTCAGACGTCAACTCTACCCCTCGTCTCTTACTCATCAACAACTGCCACTTCCCTAAACATTAGACCAGCATTTCCCAAACTGTGAGCCGCAGCAACCTCTCTGGAGTGCCGTGGCAAATCCCAACTTCCCTCCCGCTTGGACCGCTACTGCACAGAGCAGCGCAGCAGCGGCAGAAAAAAAAAAGCAAGTGCACGACTGCAGCAGCCTTCAAGTGTGTACTATCTGTTCTGCCGATCCTCTGCCCCCGGTGCTGGAAGTTGATGTCACTGGGGGCAGAGGACCAGCAAAGCCAACAGCACATACCTGAAGGCTGCTGCGGCCCTGCACTTGATTTTTTTTTTTATTTGTCGCAGCCAATGGGGACAGGGAGTAGACGGCATTTGGGACTCGGAGGCGACTGCTAAGGAGGTTGAATGAAAACAGGAGACGGGATGAAGTCATAAAATTGAAGCCAATAGATCAGTAGTCTCTGTTTCCATTCCCATTCAAAAAAAAAAAAAAAGTAAGCAAACCTATGAGCTGCTGCATCCGAGTTGTCATTCTTTATTGTTGGTGGCATTTTTTAATTTAATCTCACTTTTATTTTTTAACATGCTGGCTTGTGCAGCATACAGATGTACAAAGAGGAAGTATAATAATGGAATAACTTTTCATTGGTAGATTAGTAATTTGTTATAAATCATAATCAGTGTGTTATTTGGAGGGACTGGTTATAGGGACACCCTAGCACTGATATATTTGTGCAGATAAAAAGATGGAGACCTGTGTGGCCGGGGGGGGGGGGAGACCTATGTGGCCTGGGGGGCACGGAGGTTGGGGGGTGCCGTGAAAATTGCACGAACATGAAGGGTGCTGTGAACTGAAAAAGTTTGGGAACCACTGCGTTAAACCCTGTCTCTCCCATTCCCCCCCCCCCCCCAAGACTTCACAAACACTGCCATCCCTATGTTCCAATATTTAAAAAAAAAAACCCTCTCCTATCACAGTACGGTTAAACTATTTTTACTACAATGCTGTCTGCTGAATGTCTTTCATTGTTACACTGTAGACAAGTGAACTGCTCATTGTTATTATGTAAGATCTACCAAGCCAGTAGTCTGCTGATACCCGTTACATAGTTAATCATATTCATTGCCCTTGTTACTAATGTAAGATTTGTCAAGCCTGTTGTTTGCTGTTACTTGTGACACAGTTGTAGTGACTACTCCTGTTACAATGTAAGCCACATTGAACCAAACTTGTTTTGGATAATTGGGATATAAGACCAAATAAATGGAAATGGAAAAATTAGTGTGTGGGACTTGCAAGCAATTAATGTGGGAGCACTTACTGTTTCCTATTTAGGAAGTTCTAAGTTCTCCTGCATTAAGTACCCGTTATCCAATGAGCTAATCAGAACATGTTGGCTGGATAATAGTTTAATAGAACTTGATATACCACCTTTCAAATGTTATCAAGGAGGTTTACAATAAAACTTATAAAAAAGATAGAAAGGAACGCCATAAAATAATAGAAAAGGATCCACTCAACAAGATCACACACACCTCCCACATCACTATAAAGGGAAATTCAAATACCCTACATACTACAGATTAGTACCCAATGTCCTGTCACAGGCCTTATGCAAACACCTTCAGAAAAAAATAAGACTTTAATTTCCCTTAAATTGTTTAAATGATTTCTCCAGTCTCAGCTCCAAAAGTTAATTGATTCCACAGCGCTGGAGTCTTCCAGAAAAAAAACAACTTTCCCTTGTCACCTTTAACCTTGCCTGACAATTCCCTGGGACTGCAAGCAGGTTAGAAGCTCCTGACCTTAAAGTCCCAAATAAACACGGTTGAACCAAAGGCACCATATAAACACCAGCCCCGTCATACAAAACTTTGGGCTTCTTTTACAAAGCCGTGATAGTGATTCCCCCGCAGCAAATGATAGGAAATGAAATCTGATGTTCAAAATGCAATAACCCTGGCATGATCATTTCCTGCCTATGCCACATGCCCTCCTGAAAAAAAAAAAATAATGTGTGATGAGAATGAGCAAACAGGTATATTACCGCAAAATGTTTTAACACATTTTGTGGTAATCTTTTTTTTGGCATGCTACTCACATGTTACTTTAGTATAAGGGCCTCTATGTTCCTTGATCTTGATAATCCGATGTTTTAGGTCATTTTCACTTTACTACTACTACTATTTAGCATTTCTATAGCGCTACAAGGCATACGCAGTGCTGCACAAACATAAAAGAAAGACAGTCCCTGCTCAAAGAGCTTACAATCTAATAGACAAAAAATAAAGTAAGCAAATCAAATCAAATAATGTGTACAGGAAGGAGGAGAGGAGGGTAGGTGGAGGCAAGTGGTTACGAGTCAAAAGCAATGTTAAAGAGGTGGGCTTTCAGTTTAGATTTAAAGGTGGCCAAGGAAGGGGCAAGACGTAGGGGCTCAGGAAGTTTATTCCAGGTATAAGGTGCAGCGAGACAGAAGGCGCGAAGTCTGGATTTGGCAGTAGTGGAGAAGGGAACAGATAAGAAGGATTTATCCATGGAGCGGAGTGCACGGGAAGGGGTGTAGGGAAGGACAAGTGTGGACAGATACTGGGGAGCAGCAGAGTGAGAACATTTATAGGTTAGTAGAAGAAGTTTGAACAGGATGCGAAAACGGATAGGGAGCCAGTGAAGCGACTTGAGGAGAGGGGTAGTATGAGTAAAGCGACCCTGGCGGAAGACGAGACGGGCAGCAGAGTTTTGAACTGATTGGAGAGGGGAGAGGTGACTAAGTGGGAGGCCAGCAAGAAGCAGATTGCAGTAGTCTAAACGAGAGGTGACAAGGGTGTGGATGAGGGTTTTGGTAGAGTGCTCGGAAAGAAAGGGGCGAATTTTACGGTTGTTGTAAAGAAAGAAACGACAGGTCTTGGCAGTCTGCTGGATGTGAGCAGAGAAGGAGAGAGAAGAGTCAAAGATGACCCCAAGGTTTCGAGCTGAGGAGACAGGGAGAATGAGAGAGCCATCAACAGAAATAGAAAACGGGGGGAGTGGGGAGGTGGGTTTGGGGGGAAAAATTAGAAGCTCGGTTTTGGTCATGTTTAATTTCAGGTGGCACTGAGACATCCAGACAGCAATGTCAGACAAGCACACTGAAACTTTGGTTTGGATGCAAGGTGAGATATCAGGGGTAGAAAGGTAGATTTGGGAGTCATCAGCATAGAGATGGTAGGAAAAGCCATGGGATGAGATTAATGAACCAAGGGAAGAAGTGTAGATAGAAAAGAGGAGGGGACCAAGAACAGAACCCTGAGGTACGCCGACAGGCAGAGGGATAGAAGTAGAAGAGGATCCACCAGAGTGAACACTGAAGGTGCGGAGGGAGAGGTAGGAAGAGAACCAGGAAAGGACAGAGCCCTGGAATCCAAGTGAGGACAGGATATCGAGGAGTATGCTATGATCGACAGTGTCAAAAGCTGTGGAAAGATCAAGAAGAATGAGGATGGAATAGAGACCTCTGGATTTAGCCAGTAATAGGTCATTGGAGACTTTAGTAAAAGCAGTTTCGGTTGAGTGGAGAGGGCGAAAACCAGATTGTAGTGGGTCAAGAATAGCATGTGAGGAGAGAAAATCAAGGCAGTGGCGCTGAACAGCACGCTCAAGTAATTTGGAGAGAAAAGGGAGGAGGGAGATGGGTCGGTAATTAGAGGGACAAGTAGGGTCGAGTGAAGGCTTCTTAAGGAGAGGTGTGATCACAGCATGTTTAAAGGCAGTAGGGACAGTTGCAGTGGAAAGTGAGAGGTTGAGAATGTGACAGATAAAAGGAATAAGAGCAGGTGAGATGGCATTAAGAAGGTGGGTGGGAATGGGATCAGAGGAACAGGTGGTACATTTTAAGGAAGAAAGGAGAAGTGTAGTTTCCTCTATAGTAACTTCAGGAAAGGAGGAAAAAGAATGAGGGGAAGGACAGAGAGGGGAATGGACTAGTGGAGGGAGAGGTGGCGAGGTAGAGAATTCAAGGTTTATCTTTTGAACCTTGTCGTGAAAGAATTCAGCAAGGGTCTGAGGAGCTAATGAAGGGGGAGTTGGGGGAGGGAGCACCTTGAGGAGAGAGTTCAATGTGGTGAAGAGAAGTCGAGGGTTAGAGCCAAGAGAGTTGGTCAGTTGGATATAATAATCCTGTTTGGCACGTAAAAGAGCAGATTGGAAGGAGGTCAGCATGAACTTAAAGTGTAAGAAATCAGCAAGGGCCCCGAGATTTCCGCCAGAGGCGTTCGGCTGAGCGAGTACAGGAACGTAGGTAGCGGATATTAGAAGTCAGCCAAGGTTGGGGTTTTGTACGCCTTATAGGGCGGGTCATCAAAGGTGCAAGAGTGTCTAAGGCAAAGGATAGAGTATTGTTGTAAGAAGAAACAGCCTCGTTGACAGACGTGGATGGTGCCACTGTAGAGAGGAGGTTTGAAACGTGGGAGGATAGAGATGAAGGGTCAATATCATGAAGATTCCTAGATAAATTAGATAAGATAGGACGGGACTGGGAGGGAGGAGATTTAAGTGTGAAAGTTATAAGATGGTGATCAGAGAGGGGAAGATCAGAGGCAAGGAAACTAGAGGGTGAACAGTTGGAGGAGAAGATGAGATCAAGACAGTGACCATTTTGATGAGTGGGGGAGGTGGAGCATAGTTGGAGATTAAAGGAGGATGTTAAAGCGAGTAACTTGGAAATATAAGAGTTGGAAGGATCATTAGCAGGAATATTAAAGTCACCAAGGATGAGACAGGGGGAGGAAGGATCATGGAAGAAGGCAAGCCAGGCATCAAAGTCACTGAGAAAGGATGAAAGGGACTTATCGGGGGGACAATAAATGACCGCTATTCGAAGAGGCAGAGGAGAGAAAAGGCGGATACTTTCAGCAATAAAGTAAATGCACACTTTACACCATCCTTGAAGCAGGTGTGAATTTTTGCATATGAATTTGTGCGCAGTTTATAAAGACATACTAGCCATTGAGCCCGTTAAAATGGGCTAGTTTGGGGTTTTAGCAAGGCCCCCTCCCCTCGCCGCTGCCCCCCCCCCCCCCCCCCCCCAAGGTCACCGCTACCTCTGCACCCGGCCCGGGCCCTCTCTTCGGTACTGAACTTACATCGACGAAACACAGGCAGCACGCAGATCAGCTGAGCTCCCATCAGCCTTCCTTCTCTGCCTGTGTCCCGCAATACATCAATACATCAATATAAATGCTCATGTTGGACATAACCTAACCTACTCTTCCCCTTGACCCCCAATATGTCTATCAAATCTGATCATTAGCCTGTCTTAACCTCACTTTGTATCTGTTCTTGCCGGTATTGGCGACTGCCACTACTGCACTATGAAAGCCACATTGGGCCTGCAAATAGGTGGGAAAATGTGGGATACAAATGCAACAAATAAATAAATAAAATATAGAATTAGGGGGATAACTTATAGTATTCTATAGGTTATGGACTAGATTCTATATATGGCGCCTGCAAAATCCACATGGTAAAAAAAATATGCATAGGCGTATTCTCTAAAGTATGCCAAATTTTATAGAGTTGGCTTAGATTTCTACACGGTATATATAAAATATAGGCCATGTTTTACTTGGCATAAATCCCAATGCATTATAGTATTCTCGGTCCTATTTACTTATTTATATATTTATTTATTTGTTACATTTGTATCCCACATTTTCCCACCTATTTGTAGGCTCAATGTGGCTTACATAGTACCGAAGAGGCGTTTGCAGACTCCGGTGAGAACAAATACAAAGTGATGTGGTAAGATAAAGTTCATATGGCATGGCCACATTGAGAAAACGTACATCGGAAGAGTTATGTCCACTACGTACTTAAGTTTTGTTGTGTTGCAGGGATCAGGCATTTACATTGGATCGGTGGGGTATGCCTTTTTGAACAGGTTAGTTTTTAGTGATTTCCAGAAGTTTAGGTGGTCGTACATCATTTTCAAGGCTTTTGGTAGTGCGTTCCACAATTGTGTGCTTATGTAGGAAAAGGTGGATGCGTAAGTTGATTTATATTTAAGTCCTTTGCAGCTTGGGTAGTGCAAATTTAGATATGATCATGTTGATTCTGATGTGTTTCTAGTTGGTAAGTCGATCAAGTCTGTCATGTATCCCGGGGCTTCACCGTAGATAATTTTGTGGACCAGGGTGCAGATTTTGAAGGCAATGTGTTCTTTGCTTAGGAGCCAGTGTAGTTTTTCATGGAGGGGCTTTGCACTTTCAAATCTGTGATAAAACCAGAAACCTCAGTTCCCTTCATAACTCAGTGTATAACAATTTTACTGTCACTGTCCTACACTATGAATGTTAACAGTGAAACTCCTCAAATTTTCAGACCATATTAAAAGCAGAGCGGAATGTTTTGCTTGCCTTAGTTTATATTATTATACAATATCTGAATGTCCTGCTTTTTAATTTGTGGCTGTATTTTCTGTAGGTAGGTATGTATCTTTTAGGATCAAACAGTAGGACCTGATTCATAGACTACAATCACATTGATTGATAATCTAGAAAACAGTGTAACACCTACTAGCGACCAATGCTGGTATCAGAGTGATTCTGTGCCTGTCAGGTCAGTGGTAAAGTCCCCTCAAAACAGCTGCCAAATTGCAGCCAGCTGGGGCTTCAGCCTTCCACTCCAGTTGCAATAGGGAAAGGGAACCAAGTTCAGAAAGGCTCCAGAGTAGTGACAAATGGTTCCAGGTCAGTGACCTGCCATGCTCTAGCTCAAATTACCACTGCTGTCACTCAGCTGTGAGAGCTAAGTTAAAGTAGTATACTGATACCTGCAGAAATTAGAAATGCCTGGTTGTATGTCATCTACTGACCTGCAAAATATATGGACTTAGGGGGATACATAGGGAGCCGAGGAGCAGGAGACCAAACGTCAAAGGTCTTCATAACCCAAAGAACCAGCTTGCAAGAAAACTGGCCAGAGTGATGCAGGCTGGTGAATCCAATCATTTCCTGATGCAGGCAATTGAACACTGTGGGATACAATTGTGCTCACTTCCTTAAGTCTCAGTGGTCACAGGGCAGGCAGGCACTTCAATTACCGGCAGGAGAGAAAAATAAAATGCTGCATTCAAAATCTGTCAATCACGTTCAAACATATACTGGTTGCCAAGTCTTGGCTAATCATGAGTATGAATGTGGTTGTCTCTAGGGCCAGAAACATTCAGGAAAAGCAATACTCTTGATTAGACAGGCAATACATCAGCATATTCACTCTCTCTCTTTCTCCATCTGTGTATGTGGATATCAGAACATGGATTTAAATGGAAAAGGTACAGCTGAGATTTTTCACAACACAAATGCACATTACTGTTCTACGGTGGTTCCCAAACCTGGTCCTAGAGCCAACTCAGCCAGTCAGGTTTTCAGGGTATCCACAATGAATATTCATGAGAGAGATTTGCATACACTGCTTCCACTGCATGCAAATCTCTCTCATGAATATTCATTGTGGATATCCTGAAAACCTGACTGGCAGGGGTGCCTCCAGGACCAGATTTGGGAATCACTGCTATACAATGGTAGAATGGATTTGCTATATATGCAAAACATCTGTGATATAAATATCTCTTTGTACCAACATGAAAAGAGAGACAAATGTTTTCAACAGACTGGCAGTCTAAGTAGTATTATGCAGTTCTTAAACATGCAAAAACAATTCACCACCTATTGGGCAGGTAACTTCTTCACAGGCAGGTACAAAACACATTTATGGCAATTATACTTTATAGACAGGAGTAATAGAAACTGGCAGTTTATATGGAGCTAATAGCAGGGTCTTGTTACTAAGCTGTGGTAAAAAATGACGTATAGCAACCTTCCTGTACTGTGTTTACCCTGCATTTCCTCAGGTGGGGGTCATAAGAGCTCAGACCCTCCGTATTGTCTGTTTTAGCCTTCTTATAAATAATACTTCAGGAATGTATGGGGTTGTGATCCCTTGGGTGTTGGGGGGGTCCTATTCTTTTATACTTGGCTAATTTTTTAACTTAGGGTGGGTGGGAGGGGAGGATCAGTAGCTTTTTATGGGAAAAGATTGATGAGGAGGTGTCTCTTGTTCCTAGCCTTGGTTGCTGATTTTTCAGCACTGTATCGCTTTGTTGTTCATTTGTACTGTCATCAATAAAAATTGTTCAACCTTAAAAATGGCCTTAGCAAGCCCTTACACGGGTTTTCCCACATGCTAAGGCTATTTTTATCACAGTGGTAAAATGACCAATTTTCCTTTTTTTTTGTCTTTTGCATTAATGGCTTTGCTCTAATGTTCACACAATAAAGATCTTCCACTTTCACAACAAATCAGAAAACCATTCACACAAGACGGTATCTTCAGACCATCAGAGGCAGTACTCCGCAGTTTATTGGTGCAGTACTAATTTCCACCTTTTCTCGTCATTGGTCCATTTTTTTTCTAAATATACTTGAAAACACTTCATAAATTCTTGAACTTGCAAGACATATGTACTTATCTTAATCAGTGGTTCCAGGGGACTTAAAATCCAGCACTGCCTACGAGGGGCATAGCCAGATGGCCAATTTTGGGTGGGCCTGAGCCCAAGGTGGGTGGGCATGGAATTCACTCCCCCCCCCCCCGGTACCCCTCCAGTTTGCTCCTCTTGCCACCCCTCCCTGCCCACAAACCCCAAATATTAAATACTTGAGCTGGTGGGGATCCCCAAACCCTTCCAGCTGAAGAGTTCCTCCTCCTCCTCCTCGAGCAGCTAGCTCTCTTCCAAATGGCAGCCAGCAGAACTTGCCTCAAACTGATGCTGCTGCCAGCAGGCCATGCATGCTCAGTGCTTTTGCATGTACGAAAACTGAGCATGTGCAGAAGTGTCGGTCTCAGCGTCAGCTCAAGGCAAGTAATGCTGGCTGACATTTGGAATAGCACTGGCTGCCCAAGGAGAGAAAATCTTCAGTTGGCAAGATTTAGGGATCCCCACCAGCCACAGCAAGAATGTCACAATTTTGGGTGGGCCTGAGTCCAAAGTGGGTGGGCCCTGGCCCACCTGTGGCTACGCCACTGCTGCCTACACATCTCAAGGGGCAATACACCAACACGTGTTTTGCTTTTGCTCATTCAAGGCAGTTCTGAGACTAAAAGGGGCTTGCCTTAAAAAGCAGAAGCGAAACACTTGTCGGTGTACTGCCCTTTGAGATGTGTAGGCAGTGCCTGTAGCATAGCCATGGGTGGGCCTGGGTCCATCCACTTTGGGTTCTGGCCCACCCAAAGTTTGTACTTCTTTAGTGTGGCTGGCAGGGATTCACAAGTTCCATCAACCAAGGACCTCCTCACTGAACGGACTCTTAAAACTTGATCTGCCAGAAGTAGTGTCCTCGTGCTGCCGCTGCTAACCCCCATCCCCTGCACATGCTCAGTTTCTGCACATGAGCAAAACTGAGAATGCATGGAGGCCAGCAGTGGCACAAGCAACACAGAAGGACACTTCTGGAGGCAGACCAAGGTTAGTGAGAAGGAGGTCTTTGGTTGGTGAGGCTTGCAGATCCCCCGCCAGCTCAGGTATTTCTATGAGTTGGGGGGGGGTGCTAGGGAGGAGGTGAGAGTGAAGAAATATTGGGCCCACCAACTTTACTTTCAGGCCCACCCTAAATCGGTCATCTGGCTACGCCACTGGGCAGTGCTGGATTTTAAGTCCCATGAAACTACTGATTAGGGTAAGTACAGATATCTTGCAAGTTCAAGAATTTATGAACTGTTTTCAAGTATATGCAGAAAAAAATTGACCCAAGACGAGAAAAGGTGGAAACTACTAATGCATCAGTAAATAAGCTGCGGAGTACCACCTCTGATGGTCCGAAGATACCTTATTGTGTGAATGGTTTTCTGATTTATTGTAAGAGCGGTAAATCTTTATTGTGCGCTTTAGTCCTTAATACTTGCTGTATCTAAAACTTTTTGAAATTATATTGGGCTCTTTTTTTACCATTATGCTGTAATGTTGCCATTAGCACACGGCCATTAAAAAATTACCATGTTAGCCCGTATCGACACCTATTTTGTAAACAATAAGGGCTCCTGCAGTAATTCTGTGCTAATCAGTTAGTGTGCGGAAATATAAATGCACTAATTAGTGCAGAAATGCTCACTCTATTCCCCCAGACATGCCTCCTCTGTGTAAAAATTACAAAATATTTTAGCGCGGTTTGAGCGTGCCAGTTTGGCATTTACTGCAGGACACCTGAGAACATCCCACTGTATACCATTTTAAGCTGCAGCAAGCGGGTGCTAGCGGTTACCGCACCTTAGTAAAAGGACCCCACAGCACATCCTAAGGCTAATGTGCATTATTTTACTGCAATGGGACCTACCCCCAGTTTACTAAGCCACGCTGGCAGCTGCCCCGCAGCAATGTTGACACAGTCCTTCAAAGGGGTCCTTTTACCAAGCTGCAGTAAAAAGGGCCCTGTGGTAGCGACTGGGGCTATTTTTGCAGCGTGTCAGGGCCCTCTTTACTTCGCGGGTAAAAAGCCCCTAAAAAAGACATGGCCACGCGGTAAGATTATTCTTACCGTGTCGCCATGCGGGGAGGAGCACTTACCACCGGGTTAGCTTTTGCGCTAGAAATTATGGAATTATTTTCTGTAGTGCCGGAAATGGCACAAGCTCGAGGCGGAACTACTGCCGGCAGCAGTTCCGGGTTGCCACGTGGCAACCTTTTAGTAAAAGGGCCCCCAAGATGAATGGGTTGTGTTGGCATTAGCGCACGGCGGCCACTAGCACGGCTTAGTAAACGGGAGGGGGGAGGCTAGTTAATAGAAACATGTTAATAGGGAATCAAAACGTGTTTCACATGGACACGGATGTGTGTTAACTTCATCTGGTCAGCGCTCTCTGCTTTCTGTTGCAGCCAGTATGTATCTCAGTGACAATGGCTCTCCTCCTCAGTGGAGGAGTGGCCTAGTGGTTAGAGCACTGGTCTTGCAATCCAGAGGTGGCTGGTTCAAATCCCACTGCTGTTCCTTGGGAGCTTGGGCAAGGTACAAACTTAGGTTGTCAGCCCTCCTGGGTCTCACTCCAGTGCCTTGTTGGGAGCTGTTCCAGCCACTCTGATACATCTCAGCATCTGGATTTCCACAGTCCATTTCAGACTCTTTTCCTGTTCCTTCTACCCTCTCTACTGTCATTGTATTGTTTCATCAGTTCATTGTAGGCCGCTTTGAGGCTGCTTTCAGTGGTATAAAGTGGGGTATATATGTTCTGCATAAATAAAACAGAGAAATATCCACTAGTGCTGGGCAGACTTATACGGTCCGTGCCGGGGCTGGTGGTTGGGAAGCGGGGATAGTGCTGGACAGACTTGTACGGTCTGTGCCAGAGCCGGTGGTTGGGAGGCAGGGTTGGTGGTTGGGAGGTGGGGATAGTGCTGGCCAGACTTATATGGTCTGTGCCCTGAAGAAGACAGTACAAATAAAAAAGTAGCACATATGAATTTATCTTCTTGGGCAGACTGGATGGACCGTGCAGGTCTTTTTCTGCCATCATCTACTATGTTACTATGTACCTGAATGTAACTCACCTTGCGCTACTACTGAAAAAGGTGTAAGCAAAATCTAAATAAATAAAATCAATACCCAGCTGACTAGTGTTAAACTGATAGTGGAATCCCTGATGGGAAGAGCACATCCAGCCTGCTTCAAAAGCCAGTAACCTGCATGCACACACAAATTTTGCTTTCATAACATATTTCAGTAAAAGATATCCAGGCACAATACAGGGCACTTCTGGTGGTCTTTCTCAGCAGGTGTTCAAAGCCTTTATAGCGCTTTGCATTTCCAGACAAAACTGATTAAAAACAGCAATGAAAGATTTTCTAATTCTCTTCCGACTTGTCTTGTTCTCTAGCGTTTGATATTGTGAAAGAAACTGGATGCCAACCAGGCTCAGAGAAGGAAGCACAGATCCCATGCAACGCACCTCTTTTGATCTTTACCCACACGAGAAGTATCATCTCGTAACTAAGCTCTGGCAATTCTTCACCCAGGAAGAGACGAATAGTATGACAGCGGGGGGGGGGGGGGGGGGGGGGGGGAGAGGCTAACTTCAAGGTGTGCAGAAAAGGTAGCGACAAAGATAACACAAGATCTGAAATGTATAAAAGTAGACTGTGACATCTGAATAGCAGAATAATATTTTTAAAGAGAACAATCTCGCTTAAGAAAAGAGCCAATTTCCGGGGGATAAGTAACTTCTGAATATGTCCAACAAAAAAAAGTGATACATTCTCTCTTTGCCAGACACATCGTCAAAGATCCCACCCACCGATGTATTCAATGGCAACCGAACTCTCTTGCCCACTATTCCAGCAGATCATAATTTGCCACACAGGAATCAACTTTTCAGAATGACTGGGGCTGCTAAACCCAACCCAGATGACTTTTCCCTGGACGCAGGCCAGTACCTGCGAGCCTTAGAAAAAAATATTGCACAGGAATTCCAGTTATTCACAGAACGTATTCATGCCATATGTAAAACAGTTGTACCCCGCCTGGGGTCAGGCGCCCGGGTATGGCTCTCTTTCTCACCCAACTAAACTTTTAAAACTCATCTGCAAAGGTGCAGGCAAGTGAGAACGGAATTACAGCTCGAATCCCCTCTCCGGTACGGTTCTCCAAGCCAAAAGGCTGGCATGCTACAAAGCTTTCAGGTGATGATCCATTCTCTAGCAATGAACTGTTGCTGCAAGCATGCATCGCTTAACAACTGCGTGAGTCAAATCCACTGGAACGGTGATGGGAAGTCAGTGCTTTAGTTGCAAACAAAAAAGGAAATGCACATTCTCCAGCCTAGAAAGTCCTTGCAAAGCTCCCAGGGGTGATCAGGAAAAGATAAGAACGAAACAGCAGCTCCCCCAACCCTGCAACCGTGCTCTGACTCACTCGATTTCTATACTTCCTTAATAGTTCATAATTTGCTGCTGAATTAACAGTCGAACGGCTCTTTGCAAACTGATAAAAGAACGACGCCTGAAAACCTCCAAGAAAGTCACCGGTGGCTACCACCAGCAGCCCCTAGGAGCGCTTAAGGTGCCCAGGTCAATATGGGGCTACTTGGGCATCCCGGGACCTTGCAAAGCAACTATATTCTTTGAAGAACCACATAATCAAAACTAGTAAAAAAAAAAAAGCCAAAAGTGACCCTAAAATGCATGCTGGAGGAGTAGGGGAAAACTCACCGGAGTGCTCAGACCACTTTGCCAGAGAGGAGACGATCAACGTGAGACAGCCCATGGCACAGATCTGCCCCAGGAACAGCGGCTTCCTCTTCCTCGAAGCACCCTTCCAGCGCTGCCTCGTTTCGAGCATCCTTCGCCGGCCGAAGAACCGCTGATCGACTGCAACACGCAGGTTCGCCTGCTCCGGTGCAACATCCATGGGATCGCAAGCACAGCGCGGGCGTCCGGATTACTACTTTGCAAACTGGAGCGGGGGGAGCCAGCTGCAGCCCAAAACTACGCGCAAACTGTTTCAAATGCAAAGCAATGAGCTCCGCGCGCGGTGCTTTTCTTGGAAAGTCAGGCGCTTCTTGGCTGCCCCTTTCTCTTCTGCGGAGCTGGCAATGTCCTAATCCATCTTATATGTGGTTAGGAAGCTCTCGGCGGAGTTTGTTATTATTTCGCTGGAGCGCAACAGCAGCAGCAGCGCGATGTGCCATTGATGGACTGAAGGAGACTGAACTGCAGTCCTTCCTTGCAAGGACTGTGGCTTCTGAGCACCAGCTTGATGCATCCACCATGCAGCTGTCTGATCCCAGAGCCCCAGAGGAGGAGGAGGAGGAGGAGGAAGAGGGAGCGACAGGCTCTCTCACCCACACATGCACAAAACCGAAAGGAGCCCGAGAGCAGAGGTTGCAGGCGGAACTTGCCGAGCTCCTACGAAGAGCTTTGCCCTGCCAGTTCTGGACTGCCTTGGTGTTAACCCTTCCATTGCTGAGGTGCTGGTACCTTCGTGGCGCAGAAGAAATGTCTGTGTTTTGCAACAGCTGTTGTTATTATTTTTTTTTAATTACGACTTTCTTTTTACGTCCTCTAAACAAGTTGTATTTTTTTTTCATCATCACATAAACTTTTCATGGGTTGAAACCTGATGGTAGTATCTGGTCGTATGACCAACGTATTGCACAATAAGTATGATTGCATGCTGGTTTCCTATGTAAGCATTCCAGTTCTAATTCAGAAAATAGAGGCTTGCTTATATCAGAGGAGAAAATTACATGCACCTAAACTAAGTTCTATGCATAATAAATGTTTATAAAAACAATTACAAATATCGTGCACCTGTTAAGCAATGTGAATTGTTTTTGGCTATGTAAGAAATTACTACCTTAGAATGAATGAATAAAATCATCTATATAGCACCATTAAGTTAATGAATGCCTTGATAAAAATAATAAATCCTACAGAGCGTTTAAACATGGATAAACAGAGCTTTGCAGTCATATAAACTCATTAGATAGATGCATAATTATGAGCTGTACCAAGGCTGGATTTCTGGACTGTTGTCATGCTGAAAGGTTTAAGTCTTGCTGAACAAACAGGGTGAGTTTAATTTGGTATGGAATCTTATATTCTACTCTTTCAATCAAAGATTCTTTTATGTTATAATGTCATCAGTGACTTGAAAAATTAAGAAGATAATCTGTTAATCATTTTAATTCAGCAGGTAGCGCCCTACAAATTCCAGGCACAGCTCCTGTGAATTAATGTTTAAGTGACAATGTCCAGATCCAATTGAAAAAGTGACTGAAAGCGAAAACACAAAATTTTAAATCTAATCCTTAATTCTAAGAGAAGCCAATATAAACAAAAATAATAATGGGGTCACTACTTAAAGAAATTACTTTGCAACAAGATTTTGCACTGGCTGGAACCTCATCCAAGTAACTAGGGTGATCGGCATGTCCGGAGCCCACCATTAATGAGGGGACGAGCCAACCCACCTTTTCCAGCACTCTGCACTCAGGCCAGACCTTCCAGGGTCAGAAAGGGAAGGCGAACCTTAACATGAGCTGTGCCCAGCACACGGGAGCATTGTTAGCCCTCATTGGGCTGTCATGTTTAAAAATTTTGCCTGCAGGAATCACCTGCCAATGGGGGTGTGATTCCGGCAGCGGGACGGTGGGTTTAGCAGTGCCGGTATAAAGCCAGCCCCTTCCTGCTCCTCGGAGGTATCTTGCTCACCTGCCCATCAAGCTAGAGCAGGAGGTCCTTCTGGGCAGGGCCTCAATGTTCACCCACTGGTGGACATTGGGCCACAGCGCAATACAGATGTTGAGGTCCATGTCTTGATGGTTTAGCCTAGCTGGCATGGCGGGTTTAGGCATTGCTCTTAAGGTGGGGCCACAAGGTTCACCCGGTGTTGTACTTTGGGCCCCAACTCAATACAGACATGGAGTTCTACATCTTGAGGGTTAAGCCTTGCTGATATGGTAGTTAAGGAATTGTGGGTTTTAATGCTTTGGCTATGACTCCTAGCTGTTAATTGGCAGGTAGTCAAGCGTTGCTACTGAATAATGTTATATGTTCTTTATTAGCTCAGGTTCTACATGTTCCAATAAAGCTGTGGCCTGTTTTATACCAAAAACAAGTTGTTGGTCTTAAATATTGATGTATTAGCATTACAGTTAATTGCATGTTATAATTATATCTGAGGAAAAGGTGGGTGATAAGGCCTCGTGTCCCTCCATTAAAAATTTAAAAGTCACCCGAACCACTGCACAAAACTCTGAAGCTTTAAATAAGGTCATAATGCTCAGAATTACCAAAGTTTATACCATGTCTTCTTAACCACCATCTCTCTGTGTAGTTCCATTGTAACTTTTCACTCCTGAAACCACTAAGATGGACCATCCATACATATTACTACTACTGCTACTTATCATTTCTATAGCGCTACAAGGCATACGCAGCGCTGTACACCATACATAAAAAGACAGTCCCTGCTCAAAGAGCTTACAATCTAGATAAGACAGGCAGACAGACAGAACAATTAAGGGTAAGGGAATAAAGAGGTGAGGATAAAAGGACAGGGCAAGTGAGCAGTGGTTAGGAGCAGTGGCGTACCAAGGGGGGGGGCGGTGGGGGCGGTCTGCCCCGGGTGCACGCCGCTGGGGGAGTGCCGCGCGCCTGTCAGCTCCACTTGTTCCGTGCTCCCTCTGCCCCGGAACAGGTTACCTGTTCCGGGGCAGAGGGAGCATGAAACGAGCGAAGCCGACAGGCGTGCGGCACCCCCCCCCCCCCCCAAGCAGGTAAAAATGCACCCAGGGGTGTCCTTTCGCCGAGGATGGGGGGGGTCGCGCTGCACCTGGGGGGGGCGCATCGGCGATCCGCCCCGGGTGTCAGCCACCCTAGGAACGCCACTGGTTAGGAGTCAAAAGCAGTGGTAAAGAGGTGGGCTTTAAGTTTGGACTTGAAAACGGCCAAAGAGGGGGCTAGACGTACAGGCTCGGGAAGTCTTTTCCAGGCGTGAGGTGCAGCGAGATAAAAGGAACGGAGTCTTGAATTAGCAGTAGAGGAGAAGGGGACAGACAGGAGAAATTTATCCACAGAATGAAGTACCCGAGGGGGGGCGTAGGGAGAGACAAGAGCGGAGAGGTACTGAGGAGCGGTAGAGTGAATGCACTTGTAGGTCAGTAAGAGAAGTTTGAATTGAATGCGGAAACGGATAGGGAGCCAGTGAAGTGACTTAAGGAGAGGGCTAATGTGAGCATAGCGACTTTGGTGGAAAATGAGTCGCGCAGCAGAGTTTTGGACTGATTGAAGAGGAGAGAGATGGCTAAGAGGGAGGCTGGTGAGAAGCAGGTTACAATAATCAAGATGAGAGGTGATAAGAGTGTGGATAAGGGTTCTGGTAGAGTGCTCAGAGAAATTTTGAGAAATGTCAGCTCCACCGGCAGTGGAATGGAAGCCAAAGCACTTCAGTTTTCTTTATATTCCATTGTGTTCTGTTCAGTCTCAACCTGGAATGTAGTACAGTAAGACATTCTTCTAGCTTATGTGTAAATTTAACTGAAGTTTTAATGGGAGCAAAAAAGTGAACATTGTCCCCCTGATTCTATAAAAGCCGCCAAACGTTCCACATGCAAATTTGGGCGTGATCTCAATTTGTGTGCGGAATTTAATTTAATACCAAGCCAATTAGTGCCAATAATTGGCTTTTTAGCAAAACCTACATAGTGACATAGTAGATGATGGCAGATAAAGACCTATACGATCCATCCAGTCTGCCTAACAAGATTCCATATGTAATGATTTTATGATGTGATACTTCATATGTATACCTGATCTTGCCATTTTCAGGGCATAGACCATAGAACTCTTGCCCAACACTGTCTTTGCTTCCCAGTTAGCGGTGTTGCTACCTAATCTCCAGTAAGCTTCTTTGGATCCATTCTGTCCAAACAGGATTCCTTTGTGTTTATCACATGCATTTTTGAATTCTGTTACCATTTTCATCTCCACCACTTCCCATGGGAGGGCATTCCAGGAACCTACCACCCTCTCAGTGAAGAGATGCTTCCTGACATTATTCCTTAGTCGGCCCCCTTTCAACCTCAGTTCATGCCCTCTAGTTCTACCACCTTCCCATCTCTGGAAAATGTTTGCAGATTTATACCTTTCAAATATTTGTATATCTGTATCATAACACCCCTGTTTCTCCTTTCCTCCAGGGTATACATTTTCAGGTCAGCAATTCTCTCTTCGTATGTCTTGCTACACAAACCCCATACCATTTTCGCTGCTTTTCTCTGAACTGCTTCAAGCAATTGTTGACACTAATTAGATTTAATTTATATGTACATGTGTAAAGCTAGGCGCAGGATCCATGCCTAAGTTTTACGCATGGCCCAAAAAAGAGGGTGCAGAAATGGGAGGGTGATGGGCATTCCAGGGTAGAGCATAGGCGTGGTTTTGAGTTACATACATAAATGTAGGCACGGTTATTTGTACCACGTTTTTGTTGGTGCAAATAGCCACACCTGCATTTAGGTACAACCCCAGTGCCTAAACACTATTCTATAAATTGCACCTAACTTTAAGCTTAGCTTACAGAATAGCACTTTTTGGGCACTGATTTTTTTAGGCACCATATATATAGAATTCACCCCTGTAAACACAGAGAGAGTGATTGAATCCACATGAACAAATTTGATCTGCTGTGAGGCTAAAGTACACATTAAAAGCTATTGGGGCTAAAGGATATCCATGCAGAACCCCATCCTGCAGCAGCAATGACAGCAGACCACCAGATGATTATACAGCAGTGGTATAAAAAAAAACTTTAATATTTTTATTTTTATTTTATTTGTTACATTTGTATTCCACATTTTCCCACCTATTTGCAGGCTCAATGTGGCTTACATGGTACCGGAATCGGCTTTCCTCGATACCGGTGTGAACAAATACAAGGTGATCTTGTGGTAGAATAAGGTTCATGTGTGATATACATATTGGGGATCATTACAGAGGAAGAGTTAAGTATGTACGTTATGTGCTTTGGTTTTGTTGTGTTGCAGGTATTCAGGCTTTTATGTTGGGTCGGAGGGGTATGCCTTTTGAACTGGGCTGTTTTTAGTGATTTCCGGACATTTAGGTACACAAATAAAATCACAATGATCAACCTGGCCATGTTTCACCTACAAGGCTGCTGTGTCAGGGGCAACTGTTGACCAGACATGCATAATATCACACGACTCCAAGGCGTCACTCTAATGGGCAGATGTACAATTTACCTGAGTACTTTATAAGATTCTGGACGTAAATCAGCAGAAACTGCAACTAGATTACTTCCTTCAAAGTATGTGCTTACACTTATTTTTTATTTTATAACATCACTATATACTTTCTAAAACAGCCTGGAACGTAGACAGCCATGAGACTGGGAGAAAAAGCAATAAAAGACTTTCTTGTGACCTGGGACCCATTTTTGGTCTCCTTAACTTCGTGAATGCCCAGTATCCTTAATAGGTTGCAAAGTTGACAGGGTGGGTTGGGGGTTAAGGGAAGGAACAGAAAATGAGTTAAAGCTCTATTGGACAATGGGCAGTTGGATGATCTATAGCTTTAATGGATATAAAACCATGACGAAGTTGAACTATTAAATATAACACTGACTACACTCATACCTCAGTATATCTAACTAATAAGATTGTATTCACCCAAAGTCTGATCTTTAATACTGTAACAGTTGTGCCACTAATGATGTAAACTGCACTGAAACCTAAACAGGGGATATTAGCGGTATATAAGACCTAAATTGAATTGAACTGAATTGAATAATGTCTGAACAAGAACAAAATCAGAGTGATATTAAATATAGTCAGAAAGAGTGATATTAAATATCGTATCAATCAATGAAATCAGCTTTCTTCTAAACAATGTGTCTGAGCATGTGCGGGAGTGTCGGCGTTAGTGCCTAAAGCAGGCCGCGGACTGGAGGGGGCTTGGTCAGCAGACCATTTCAGCTGAGAGGGCTTGGGCATCCCCGCCAACAATGGTAGGGTATAATGCCACCATGGGGTGGGGGAGAAGAAATGAAAGGAAATGCATGCTTCCCTGTTCACCCCGGGGTCCAGGGGCGGCCCAACCATTAGGCCGCCTGAGGCGGGGGCATCAGGCAGCACTCTTCGGGAGCAGCATCTCATGGGGGATGGCTTTGCGGCATTTTACCTCATCATGGTGACATTTCAAACCCAGCAGTGGCACCGATTCCCATACACTGCCCTGCCGCCACTGGCAGCCACCTCTTCCCTTTACTGTGGCCACCTGAAGTGTTTCGCTCAGGCAGCCGCAGTAAAGGAAAGGGGCGGGTGCCAGCAGCAGCAGGGCAGCATATGAAAATTGCTGCTGCTCCCAGGTTAGGAACATCACTGTGGTGAGGTAAAATGCCTGAGGGGGGTCGCATTTTGGCCTGGGGGGGGTGGCATGCAAGCTCCGGCATCTTGCCTGGCCCTCTCCCAATGGACTTCTGCCTATGCCCCTGTAATGCAGTTTTAACTATACCCAGTTAGCTATCCAGGTATGGCTCTGACTATTGGCTGTACTTGGATAACATCTGGACACTGCCAAAGACTCAGATATTCAGTTCTGATGCCACATAGCTGCCAGCACTGAATACCTAGGCCTAATTCTGCCCCTAGTGGTCATCACTGTCAAAAACACTGGCCACTGGGTATTAGAACATATCTAATATAATAATTCGCACCTCCAACGTTCTGAAGCTGACTCCATGGCAGTGAAGCCGTGTAGTGTTCATAGGGTTTGTAATCGCACTCCCAATCACTGCCCCGCCCTCGAGGGAACTCTGTATAGTTGCCAGGGAAAGAAACGCGACATCAGGAGAAGGGACCAACCACAGGCAATCGCAATCGCTGTCAGTGCCCCGCTCTCCGAGGGCAGGGAAGGCTGCATAGTAACGCCACGACCAGAGAACAGAGGACCATGGTGGCAGGAAGCACACAAACCACCTGACAGGACGCTCACTTTCAAGAAAGTTGAACTCCAAGGTGCAGAGATCAAAGGAGGAGGGAAGTGGACAGAACGGAAGGGGAGAACGATGTTTAATCACTCTCTCTCTCTCTCTCTCTTTCTCTCTTTCTCTCTCTGACAGACAGACACACACACACCCTGCCCCCCCCCCCCCCCATTGGATCTGTCTCTCCCTGATACACACACAGACACTGTGTATCTCTGTCTTCCACTCTCTGACACACACTCAGTCTGTCAAACACTCTGATTCTCTCTCTCTCTCTGTCTTACACATAGTACACACACCCCCTCCCCATTGGATCTGTCTCTCACTCATACACACACACACACACACAATGTGCATACCTTTTAGAAAATCCTATAAATAAACTTCACTAACAGACAGAAACAAAAGAATACAAGTACATAAAACAATATACATCTCATTCTGCAGCATGATAGTACTGATAATACACCACTGAAAATTATTGATTACCATCAGAGTACATTTCTCCTAACACTTCCCTTAAAAACATTAATGGCAGAAGGTCATCACCTTGCTAGCGCCCGTTTCATTTCAATGAGAAACGGGCTTTTTTTTTTTACTAGTTTCATATATATGATATGTGCTTAGAGTTTTTGAAACATTGATCTTATGCATATTGGATTATATGTTTCTATGTTAGTCACGTTATTTCTGCTACTTCTATTTTCTTCTATACTATTTGGTTTCTGCCAGGTACTTGGATTGGCCACCTGGATTGGCCACTGTTGGAAGCAGGATACTGGGCTAGATGGACCATTGGTCTGACCCACTAGGGCTATTCTTATGTTCTTATTAGTTAACCTGGTTCCACTGACCTGCTGAATATTAACTTATTAAGGGAAGGTGTTTGCAATTTCAAATGCTGTCTATTAGTTTTGAATGATTCTGTTGGGATGTATTTTATGATTTATGTACGTATAACTTTTTCTGGAACTGGGAAGAGCCTAATAAATGTGGGTTTTTTAACACAAACCCTTACAGAATTGTTCTGAAAAGGTCAGTGCTTACATTTTAAAATTAAATTAAATCTGAAAGCTTTTAAATTATGTTTATTGTTTTAAATATTGTAAAGACACACAACATGCAAACACAGAAATATAAACAAACACAAATACACATGCTGAAAATGGATAATTTTGCCAGTGCATGTCTAGGGGCACTTGGCCAGACATGAACTAGAAATGTGTCCAGGCGGCAGGTAGATCAATAAGTTGTCAACAACAGATGCTCTCACTTTTTTAATGCAGAAATATGCCTAAAAAGGCAAGAGGCCTCATAGTGGCTTCATGATGACTTTCAGAGGCAGGTTATTTCCTTAACCATCAATCAAAACCAGATCTGTATTCTTCCTTCTTACAGTTTTATAGGGTAGGTAAAGTCTGCCAAATAGTGTTGTCAGTGAATGAGAAAGTTCTCTATGTACCATCAGTTGTATTAACATAAGAACATAAGCGTTGCCATACTGGGACAGACCGAAAGTCCATCAAAGCCAGCATCCTGTTCCCAACAGTGGCCAATCCGGGTTACAAGTACTTGGCAAGATCCCAAAACAGCACAATACATGCTGCTTATCCTAGAAATAATCGAAAATTGTTGCAGAGAGAAACTTTTTGGATTTACCATTTGAATACTCTTGAACCTAATGGTTTGAACCATAGGAGCCAACTTTTCCAAATTATTGGGGGTGCTAAGCCCAATGGAAATGACCCCTCCCTGGACACGTACAAGGAATCTTCTCAATATTGGGGGTGCTCAAGCACCCACAGCACCCACAGAGTCGGCTCCAATGGTTTGAACATATATATACACTGGTGGTGTTTCATCTAATATAGATGAAGACACCCGGAAGCATGCATTACCATCAGCTGTTTCCGGTGCAGTCGTTATAAATAAGACAACGACGCCATGGTTAGTTTCCTGGCGTGTGGTAACAAGGAGGCAGTAAGACAGTAAGACTGAGAGCCAAGGGCACTTTTAAGTGGGAGTATTCTATGTGAGATGTTGGCTAATGAGTTTTTATTATGTTTTTGCAGGTCTGATGCTATGAATCCCCCTTGACAAAGCTTGGATAGCGAAACAGGCACCTGTTGGGGATTATGAGCACACCGGCATACACAGATAAGTGCCATCTAGCCACCAGTGTTAATAGCATAAATGTGTGAGATAGATGCAAAAGCAACACACAGTTATTGTAATGAACAGAGAAAATTACGTTCTACACATTAAGGAAGGGTGGGGGTTGTGTCTGTGATTAAAACAAACACAAGCAGAGGTTCACCTTATGGGTGAAGTGAAATCAGCCATGATAATTGTATGAGACTCTCCCCTGATAAACACAAAGGCATTTTAGAGTTACTCCTAGTTAGTACTCTGCTCTTTTTGTGATTTATACGTAAGATAGTATTAGTAGAGCAGTGCCTCATTTATTTGACAGTTTATCCTAGAAATAAGCAGTGGATCCTCAAGTCCAACTTAATAATGGCTTATGGATTTTTCTTTTAGGAAGTTATACAAACATTTTTTAAATCCTGCTAAGATAACTGTTCTTACCATATTCTCTGGCAACGAATTCCAGAGTTTAATTACACGTTGAGTGAAGAAATATTTTCTCCGATTTGTTTTAAATGTATTACTTTATAGCTTCATTTCATATCCTCTAGTCCTAGTATTATTGGAAAGAGTAAACAAGAGATTCATGTCTACCTGATCCACTGCACTCATTGACCTCTATCATATCTCCCCATAGCCATCTTTTCTCCAAGCTGAAGAGCCCTGGACGTTTTAGCCTTTCCTCATAGGGAAGCTGTCCCATCCCCTTTATCATTTTCGTTGCCCTTCTCTGTACCTTTTTTAAATTCCACTATATCTTTTTTGAGGTGCACTGACCAGAATTGCACACAGTATTTGGGGTGCAGTTGCACCATGGAGTGATACAAAGGCATTATAACGTCCTCATTTCTTTTCCATTCCTTTCCTAATAGTATCTAAAATTCTATTTGCTTTCTTAGCTGCCACCACACGCTGAGCAGAGGGTTTCAATATATCATCACCTAGATCCATTTCCTGGTCAGTGACTCCTAATATGGAACCTTGCATCACATAGCTATAGTTCGGGTTCCTCTTTCCCACATACATCACTTTGCACTTGCTCACATTAAACGTCATCTGCCATTTGGATGCCCAGTTTCCCAGTCTCACAAAATCCTGTTGTAATTTTTCACAATCCTCTTGCGATTTAACAACTTTGAATACCTTTGTGTCATCAGCAAATTGAATTATCTCACTAGTTACTTGCCTCTCTAGATCATTTATAAATATCTTACAAAGCAGCGGTCCCAGTACAGACCCCTGTGGAACTCCACTATCTACTCTTCTCCATTGAGAATATTGACCATTTAACCCTACTCTCTGTTTTCTATGTTTTAACCAGTTTTTAATCCACAATAGAACACTACCTCCTATCTCATGACGCTCCAATTTCCTCTGGAGTCTTTCATGAGATATTTAGTCAAATACCTTTTGAAAATCCAGATACAAAATATCAACCGGCTCACCTTTGTCTACGTTTATTCACCCCTTGAAAGAAATGTGGTAGATTTGTGAGGCAAGATTTCCCTTCACTAAATCCGTGTTGGCTTTGTCTCATTAATCCATGCTTTTGAATATGCTCTGTAATTTTGTTCTTTATAATAGTCTCTACCAGTTTGCCCAGCACTGACATCAGGCTCACCGGTCTATAATTTCCCAGATCACCCCTGGAACCTCTTTTAAAAATTGGTGTTACATTGGCCACCCTCCAATCTTCTGGTACCACTCTTGATTTTAAAGATAAATTACATATTACCTTAAAGATCTGCTCTACAATAACTTTGACTTTAAAAATGTAAGTACAGTACAATGGTTGTAAAGTATTTGAAGAGTCCAGGCTATTACCCACTTTGCTGCAGTGGAGTATATATCACATATCCAAGAATATACAGGAACAATGAGTCACACCTTCTAGTAGCAGATTCACACTTGTTAACCTTGAAAGAGCTGTGGAGCACATTTTTTCCTAAGTTGTCTGTCTATGTCCCCTCCTTCTTTTCCAACCTGAATTTATAATATCTTCTTGTAAATTTGTGTTCTTCTCCTCTTTCTATAGTCCTCTGATTCTAATAAATTCATCAGCTGCACAGCCACATAAAGATGTACAGATAAGTTATCCCTACAGCTTTATGTCAGCTTTTAGAGAGATAGCCATATATCTCATAGCAGGTGAAAATATCCAAATAACTTTATTCATGTATTTCAGCATTGAGTTACAGGGATAAATATATCCCTATAAGGATAAATGTATGCTTAGCCTAGAATACCTCAGGCCCCTCCTCAACATATACAGTTAAATTTTAGCCATATATTAACTTATATGGCCAAAATTTGTTGTATATTGGTTAGCATTTAAAAGTAAAATATTTATGCAATCAACACCTGATGCTGAAAGTCCTCAAAGACCACACAAAAATCTCATTTGGGATATTCTGAAAACCTGGCTCATTCATGGCCTTTAGGGGGTTAAATTACCATCTCAGTAGATAGGCTCCATAGAGAATAATGGAACTTGCATTTTTTAATGTGTTACAATCTCATTAACGTACATTAACATGTTAGGAATGAGGGTACTGGGTCTCACGAGGTGCAGAAGGTGGAAGTGCGCACAGTGGTGTTTCTGGGGTCAGCAAGTCAGTGGGACACCTGCACACCAATCATGGATGCTCTGATTGCTTTGGTGACTCACGCCTTGCTGGAGGTGGCTGAGAGTTTGTAGGGGAGACCTCGGGGAGATATCCTATCAGAGAGTCTTCGGGCCCCGCACCCACTTCCTGGACCTCACTGACCAGGAATGCCTGACTAGGTTCTGCTTCAACAGGGCTGCCATATAACACCTGTGTGACCAATTACAACCTCTCCTCTAGCCTAGGACATGCAGGAATAATCCTGTGTCAGTCTACCTAAAGGTCACTGCCTCCCTCGCCATTCTGGCCACCGGTACCTTCCAGTCAGTGCTAGCAGTCAATACAAGCCTCACCAGCCCGCCATCTCCAACTTCCTTGCCCAGTTCCTCGATGTCTTCCTCACTCACACCTGTGAATACATTTGGGCTCATTTTCGAAAGAGAAGGGCGTCCAAAAAGCGACACAAAAGGCACATGGGCGTCCCTGTGAAAGAAGGTCGTCCAAATCCAATAATCGAAACAGGGCCGTAAAGACGTCCTCAGTGCGAGGACGCCCATCTATGGTCATCCCCACAGGGGGTGTGTTAGAGGCATGTTCTGGGCGGCGTTACGAGATGGGCGCCTCCAACGTATAAAGGTTTGCCCATGGGTTTGCATGGGTGGGAACATGGGCATCCTTACTTAGACCTGAAATAAAAGCGACCAGGCTAAGGGGGAAGTCGTCTTTAGACCCATTAGCGATTTTGTGGAGTTGGAGAGTGGCGAGATCATTGTTGGGAGAGAAAGTTAAGAGTTGTTCAGTGCCCTGTTACCTTTTTTTTTTTTTTAATGAGAAGTCTTTATTAAGTTACCTTTGTCTGTGTCCCTGGTTTGCGTCTGGGGCTTTATATGGATGAGTTCATGTTCATTCGTGCGGAGTCTTCCTTATATGGATCATTATCAAGTGTGCGAACCTCTTCATGTGTACAATAAAATATGAATGTTCCTCATATTTGAAATACCTGGATGTCCCGCAAGTACAGTAAATGTAGTTGCGGAACATCCAGGTACGGGAAATATAAATAAGATTCATAGTGCAATGTATAGTAAAAGGACGTATTTCTTGCAGAACTGCCAAGAGACAGCGGTTCTGTAAGATGGACGTTCTTCTACAGATCCGCAAGAAACACATCCTTTTTTACTAAACTTTGGATGTCCCTGATATGGACATTTCGCGCTGAGATTTTGGAATGTCTAAGGACGTCCATACTATTTTTCGATTATACCTACCTGATTTTGGATGACTTTGTGAGGACGTACAAATTCAGACTTGGATGACCTTTTGAACATGCCCCTTTTTACCACCCAGGCACTCCAGAGCAACACGGCTCAGTTCTACACCATAAACCGCTTTCCCTCGGTCATACAGTAGGTGTCATCATCTGCACAGACATTGCATTCAGACCCCCTCCCCCAGGCATACAAGGAAACCTATTAGAAATAGAAAATCATTTCACTTTATGAGCATGCAGGTTGTGTGTGCTGCCCAGGGGGAGTTTGTGGATATGTGTACCCACTACCCAGACTCCACCCATGATGCCTACATCCTTCAGCATTCAGGAATCTACCACAAGTTTGACCGAGGGGAGACCACTGGTGGCTTTACAGGGATTCCCAAACTCTGTACCCCGTCCTAAACTAAGATTCCCCCACAACCCACAACCATTACCCCACCTCTACAAGGTCACCATACCAGCTAATACACACCCATGTCTGTGATTCTGCTTTCCCCACAGGTGACAGAGGCTACCCCCAGCAAACCTGGCTCATGACATCCATAGTCCACCCCCCCAAAATGAGGCAGAGGAGGAGTACAGCAAGAGTCATAAGACCATCATGGAACACACCTTTGGTCAGCTCAAGAATCGATTCCAATGTCTGGAGCATTCTGGAGGGGAGCTCCTCTACAGTCCTGAAAAGGTGGCCAAAATATTCTCTGCCTGCTACATGCTGCACAACCTGGCTCTCCAAAGAAGATAGGCTCTGCCAGAGGAGGACCAGCAACCACAGCAGCAGCCTCCATATCCAGAGGAGCTCCCTCCACCTCACCCACAGAGCTGACCAGGGAACACACCAACTGAGGGGGTCCATGCCAGACAAAGACATTCAAATTTTCAGTACAGGTAAGTGTACATCTGTTCTCAAACTCATCGTTCCATCCTGCTGCCTCTGCTGCACCCTGAAAATCTGGCCTCCTGATTTGCTGGGTGTCAGATCTGCTGCTGGTACCGGCACACATCAAGGGAGCGTGTGCTATCCCTGAGAGACATGGTACACAACTGATGGCCTCACTGTTTGCTGATGGAGACTCAGGTACCTGCTGAGTGGGCAGTGTGATCAACAATCCTGCCGGATCCTCAGAAACTGTTGCCAGTTATTCTGGGCTGCCTCCTGGCTCAGGCTGGCTGTGGATCCTCATCAGCCACGTCTGCCTCTATTGGGCCATCTACAAATACTCTGGAGGGGGGGGGGGGGGGGAGGAAGGGATGTTGCATCACTAATTGCTCCTGCTCTTCATCCCCTGCAGGCAGTTCCTGACAGGTGTCCTCAACATACTCTTCCTCTCTGACAGTATGCTCCTCTGAGCCCTCAAACCTGGGTTTGATTCTCACTGTGGGTGTTTGGAGTTGCTGCTTTATTTTCCCTGCCATAGTGGTTGAAATGTGCTAGGTAAGTGTGTGTGACACGTTGGGCAGTTTTGTCTTGGTCGCTGGAGGATGCTGTCGAAAGGGCTTCCTCTTCCCCCACTGCATTTCCATGTCATCTCATAGGTTCGGAGTTGGCAGCAACACATTCTAGTAGATATGGGGGTTGTGGGCACACTGTAAGGAGGGTAGCTGCGTACACAGGCCTTGATTAGGGACAGGGCTGTTAAAAAGGTGCTATCTGTGTGGTACTTATGTCAGGTCCCTCATGCACTAGATTAGGGCAGACTCCTCTTGCCTGGCAAACCTATTCTTGCTCCAGAGTGACTCAAGGTCTCGGTATACTCAAAAGCATCTGCAAAACAAGTTGGTGGAGACAGAGTTTAGGTGATGAGTCTTCTTGCATCACATACATTATTATTTTTGACTACATGCTGTGCAGTGCTTCTCATATAGCCCATGACAGATGGCAACAGACAGATTGGATGGGGGGCTGAGGGGTAGGTATGCATTACACAGGCACAGGTGCTGTGTGAGCTGAGGACAGAGGGGGGCATGGTGGCATTTCAGAGGAGAATGTGCACTGTTGCTGAGAGGTGGGGATGGGCAGTGGGGTAATGCAGGTATTCTTTTAGGTGGCTCAATGTACTTTTGTGAGCTGCTGCCAATATTCCCATGTATGTAGGTATGGGCCAGGATGTGTGTGTGTGGGGGGGGGGGGGGGAGGCGGGAAGGGGTCCAGATATGTGAAGCCCTTTATTTTAGCTTTTCATGGTTAGTGGAGGAGGGCCCCAAAATTACTTGTCATTACTTGTTCAAGGCATTCTTATTGCAGCAGTTGGGTTTTTTTTTTTTCATTCTTATGAAAAAGCAATAACATATATTGCAACAACAACGGGACCTCACTGCACGTGACCCTGTCTATGTATGGTGCTCACACATGAGTGGTGCCGTGATCCTGGGGGATAATGCTGCCCACTCACCTTCCCAGGGTGGCTCTGATAGATCTCATTGTCCTCATGGAGACATTGTTTGGGGGCAAGTGGTGGTGGTGCTTCGTTATGGTTTCTCCTGTAGAACCAGGAGCTTTGCTCAACACCACTGTAATTTGGCTCCCTATGCAGAGACTTGTTTGTGGCCACTGAGGAACGTTCCTCCATGTGCAGAGGTATATATATGCATGTTTTGCATATGGAGGGAACATCCTACCATTGCCATGGGCGTTTTCTTGATGCAGGGACCAGTAACACCATTGCACATTTTGCGTAGTGTATTTTCGATTGGTGGAAACATTTATCTCTGAACATCTATGATGTATTCAGTGCATCCTTTCCAAAACATTTTTTTTGCATTTTCAAATATCAGAAAATGTTTAGTTCTTTCTTCCATTATGGTCTTCTGGTTTTGAACATTTCCGATAAACCTTTCTTTTCACCATTTGGCTATCATATCAAAAATACCCCTCACTATGTACCACAGAAAGACATTACCCTTACTCCCTCTACTCAGTTAGACCAAGTTCATCTTAGAACCCTGCTGAAGCTGTAACTTTAGAACTCAGGTCACACCCACTAAGTTTGAATTTGTGGGGGAGATTCAGAGACAGAGCTGCTAAGTCTAAAATGTAGAGACAGAGCTGCAGCACAGCCAGTTAATCTGTAAAAAAGGCTGTCTCCGCTTACAATGCCACTCTCTCCTCTGCTCTGGACACCCTTGCACCATCCACCTCCCGTCCCACAAGGCGTACTAATCCCCAGCCCTGGCTGACCCCTTGCATCCGTTACCTTCGCTCCTGCGCCCGATCTGCTGAACGCCTCTGGAGGAAATCTCGCACCCATTCAGATTTCCTTCACTACAAATTCATGCTATCCTCCTTCCAGTCCTCACTATTCCTTGCCAAACAGGACTATTACACCCAATTGACTAATTCTCTCAGCTCTAACCCTCGTCGTCTCTTCGCCACCCTTAACTCCCTCCTCAAAGTGCCCTCCGCTCCCACCCCCCCTCACTCTCTCCTCAATCACTGGCTGACTACTTCCGCGACAAGGTGCAAAAGATCAACCTTGAGTTCACTACCAAGCCACCTCCTCCTCTTCACCCTTTAACCCACTCCCTCAACCAACCAACCCAGACCTCCTTCTCCTCCTTTCCTGATACCTCCGAGGAGGAAACCACCCGCCTTCTTTCCTCCTCAAAATGCACCACTTGTTCCTCTGATCCCATCCCCACCAACTTACTTAACACCATCTCTCCTACTATCACCCCCTCCATCTGTCATATCCTCAACCTCTCTCTCTCCACTGCAACTGTCCCCGACACCTTCAAGCATGCTGTAGTCACGCCACTCCTCAAAAAACCATCACTAGACCCTACCTGTCCCTCCAACTACCGCCCCATCTCCCTCCTACCCTTCCTCTCCAAGACACTTGAGCGCGCAGTCCACAGCCGCTGCCTTGATTTTCTCTCCTCTCATGCCATCCTCGATCCGCTTCAATCCGGTTTTCGCCCTCTTCACTCGACAGAAACAGCACTCTCTAAAGTCTGTAATGACCTGTTCCTTGCCAAATCCAGAGGCCACTACTCCATCCTCATCCTACTCGATCTATCCGCCGCTTTTGACACTGTCAATCATGACTTACTTCTTGTCACACTCCTCATTTGGGTTCCAGGGCTCTGTCCTCTCCTGGTTCTCCTCCTATCTCTCCCACCGCACCTTCAAAGTTCACTCTCATGGATCTTCCTCCACCCCATCCCCTTATCTGTTGGTGTTCCCCAGGGATCGGTCCTTGGACCCCTTCTCTTCTCAATCTACACCTCTTCCCTGGGCTCCCTGATCTCATCTCATGGTTTCCAGTATCATCTCTATGCTGATGACACCCAACTGTATCTCTCCACACCAGACATCACCGCGGAGACCCAGGCAAAGGTATCGGCCTGTTTATCCGACATTGCTGCCTGGATGCCCAACCGCCACCTGAAACTGAACATGTCCAAGACCGAGCTTATCGTCTTTCCACCAAAACCCACTTCTCCTCTTCCTCCACTTTCTATCTCAGTTGATAACACCCTCATCCTCCCCGTCTCATCTGCCCGCAACCTCGGAGTCATCTTTGACTCCTCTCTCTCCTTCTCTGCGCATATCCAGCAGATAGCCAAGACCTGTCGCTTCTTCCTCTTTAACATCAGCAAAATTCGCCCTTTCCTCTCTGAACACACCACCCAAACTCTCGTCCACGCTCTCATTACCTCTCGCCTGGACTACTGCAACTTACTCCTCACTGGCCTCCCACTTAGCCATCTATCCCCCCTTCAGTCTGTTCAGAACTCTGCTGCACGTCTCATATTCCGCCAGAACCGATATACTCATATCACCCCTCTCCTCAGGTCACTTCACTGGCTTCCGATCAGATACCGCATTCAATTCAAGCTTCTCCTTCTTACCTACAAATGCACTCAGTCTGCTGCCCCTCACTATCTTTCTACCCTCATCTCCCCTTACGTTCCTGCCCGTAACCTCCGTTCACAGGATAAATCCCTCCTCTCAGTACCCTTCTCCACCACCGCCAACTCCAGGCTCCGCTCATTCTGCCTCGCCTCACCCTATGCTTGGAACAACCTTCCTGAACCCTTACGCCAAGCCCCCTCCCTGCCCGTCTTCAAGTCTTTGCTTAAAGCCCACCTCTTCAATGCTGCGTTCGGCACCTAACCCTTACCGTTCGGTGAATCCAGACTGCCCCAATTTGACTGCCCCTATCGGACCGACCGTTCACTTGTCTATTAGATTGTAAGCTCTTTGAGCAGGGACTGTCTCTCTTTGTTAAATTGTACAGCGCTGCGTAACCCTAGTAGCGCTCTAGAAATGTTAAGTAGTAGTAGTAGTAGTAGTAACTCAAGGCCAAGTCTGGCCCAGTTGTCCTGAATTTTGAGAGAAATTTAGCTCTGGGACTCCAGGCCAGAAACAGAGGGCCCGATCTTCAGCTGGTGATGGGCAGCACATTTGCTGTCTGCCACCGTAATTAAATCTGGATGTTCAATGCTGGGCCATACCCGGTAACTGGCATTGAAAATTCAGGTTTATTTTAGTTGCAAAAATGTTAACCGGCTATGCTGATATTCAGCACTAACCGGTTAACTTTTTAGCCGTCAAAGATAGGCCTGCAATTTAAGCATGAGAAAGCAACAAGGCAAATGGTCCACCAAATGCAATGTGGAAGATAAAACAAGGAGGCAGACCTTGTAGAAAACACAGTCTTTATTTATTAACTAAAGGCTCCCAAGAGTTCAGACATCTGTGCCTGTCATGACCATGTTTTGCCTGAAAACCAGCTGCGTCAGGGGCAAGATTACCAGCTGGTATAGGGTTACCATATTTTGTTTTCTCAAAAAGAGGACACATGTCCTGCCCCTGCCCCGCCCACGCCCCACCCCTTTCACTTCCTCGCCCCGCCCCCTGTCACATATTCCCCTCCCCCGGGTCACATATTCCCCTCCCCTGCCCCCCGTCACCTCCCCTCCCCCGGGCCACCTCCCCTCCCCTCCCCTTACCATCTACTGCCCTGGTGGTCTAGAGCCCCCTCTTTCCTGTCCGGAGCTTTGTCCTTGCCCTGCATCCTGTTGCTGTGACGGTCTCGGGATTCAAAATGGCCACCGAGAGTTGAAGTCTCGCGAGGCCGCTTCAACTCTCGGTGGCCATTTTGAATCCCGAGACCGTCACAGCAACAGGATGCAGGGCAAGGGCAGCGCTCCGGGCAGGAAAAGGGGGCTCTTTCCTGCGCAGAAGAGGTCACTAAACCACCAGGGCAGTAGATAGTAAGGGAAGGGGAGGCTAGGATAGGCCCGCCGCCACCCATCCATTTGTCCAGAAATCCAGACAAACAGGCGGACTGGCAAAACTACTCCTGCTGCATTTGGGTTGTTGTTCTTTATTGCTGGTAGCATTTTTATTTGATCCCACTTATATTTTCAAATATGTCGGCTTGTGTAGCATATAGATGTACACAGAGGAAGTATAATAACGGAATAACTTTTCATAGGTAGAGTAGTAATTTGTTATAAATTGAAATTTGGATGAGCTGGTTATAGGGACACCCTAGCATGTATTATATTTGAGCAGAGATTTTTTTTTCTCCTGGTAAAGGGCCACTAAAACAGACATCATGTTATGAGAATCAGGTGCTCAACACTTAGAGTTTCTATCTATCTATTTATGTATTTACTTATTTATAACATTTATATCAAAGATGCAAGAAAATAAAGTGGGAATTAGATTGAAACCTGGGAGCATTTAAATTTTTTTTCCTGTGACTAGCTCAAAAGAAAAAGTCAGCATGTGGGAACTTGCTCCTCTTGTGGACTGCAGTGATGTATTATAAAAATGCACTTGATATTTTTTATTGCTACTATTTAAAAGATAATTATTGAATAATTTGGGCAGAGCTACCTTCATGCAGAAGTCCAGAGTCAGTCTAAATGTGTTAACATTGTCCAGTTCAGCACATTATTAGCTGCCAAGTTGAGGAAAGGGGGGGTTGGAGTCAGAAGGAAGGGTTCACAGGTAGGGTAGGCAGGATAGAATAGGAGTAATAGAAGGGGAAGCAATAAACGTCAGAGGGGGAGGATTGGGACGTAGGTAATAGGGAGGTCCTAGCGGCAGAGAGAGAGAGTGGCCATGAGAGGCAGCAAGAAGAGCGTTTGCAAAGGTACAATCACCATTTTGCAGGCTACCCAGCAGGCTCACCCACCCCACTCGCTCCAGTTTCAGGGAGGTAGGGGTCATATTGCAGCATTCTTTGGTAGGTCCTTGTCTAATAGAACACGTAGCAGGAGGTTTCAGACCAAATAAAGCTTCAACAGTAGTCAAATATGTAGGTTGTGTTGTCACATGCTAGCGATGGCATGGGCGATGTCAAAACCACAGGCAGTTCCCCTCCTGTACAGAGGGGGGCCAGAGTAAGAGAAGTTTGGTGGTGCCTACCTCAGACTTGGACGGAATGGGGAGGCTGACAGCATCGAGAAAGTGTCAACGTTTAAGAAGGGGAATGTTATGGTAACGCCTCGGTATGTCGACGGTATATGCCACAGGCGGCGCAGGAACGTGCTTCATGTAAAGCTGAAACAGTTGGAGCTGTGTGACTCGAAAGACTATACACCCTGCCCAAAATGCTTTAGATAGGAATTTTGATTCATGTATTAATTGCTTGATATTGTAAACTGCATGCATGGATGTAATTGCATGATGCTGTAACTGTTTTGTATATGTAAGTAATAGAATGCGTCAGCCATAATAAATTCCACTATCGATAACTTGTCCAGTGTACGTATATGGAGTATTCTGTGTGTGATGAAAGGTGAGTGTCATGGTGTTGCCTGCCCTGTTTGAGTGTTCAGAGTGAGCTCCTTTTATTATCGACCAGACAGAGATAAGAATTTTCAGTTCTGGCACAGTATAAGTCATCACAAGAACAAAACAGAAGAAAACCAATGGACTTCATTAGGGTCTTATAGCCTATTTAGTCATGTTTAAACAAAAGAGATCTGCATGAAACAAAATATTTATTTTGACTTATAAAACCACTTGTCCCTGAAACATGTTCAAAAACAGAGTAATCCATTTATGTATCTAAAATGTAAACTTCTATAAAACAGATGAAGATGTCATTCCATGTGCTCCAGTGAAAGGAGAGTTTAATTTTACTTCCATTTAATTTCAATATATTCCATCTTCATTACACCAGGCTTCCCAAGGCAGATTACAACAACAGTTAAGATCAGTGGCGTTCCTAGGGGGGCGGACACTCGGGGCGGCACCCCGCCCCCCCGGGTGCAGCGCCCCCCACGATGCAGCATGGAACCGCCCCCCCGGCGAAAGAGCCCCCCCCGGGTGCATGCCACTGGGGGGGGGGGTGCCGCAGCGCGTGCCTGCTGCGAATTTACTAACTTTGCTCGTTCGCTGCAGCTCCCTCTGCCCCGGAACAGGAAGTAACCTGTTCCGGGGCAGAGGGAGCTGCAGCGAACGAGAGAAGTTAGCGAACTCTCGCAGCAGGCGCGCGCCGTGGCACCTCCCAGCGGCATGCACCCGGGGCGGACCGCCCCCACCGCCCCCCCCTTAGTACGCCACTGGTTAAGATGAACCCATCAGGAAACAGGATATCCTCACTGAAATTTTGCCATCTATATTGTATAGAACAGTGTAGAAAAATGAGCACAAAATACAGAGTTTATAAGTGCTGTTTCCACCAGCTACAATAATTTTAAGCTGTTTTAGTGGTATTTAATTTTTATTTCATAATACAGTGCAATCCACTTAAGTGCAAGGGTCTGGGACAAAAGAAATACACGCAGTTAACCGGAGCGTGCACTTAACCGTTGTGACCCAAAGAAGCTTGACATCTGATAAACATATGTACAGTACTGTTTATTATACATACAGTATACAGTCTCCGTTAACTGACGTTAGGCTTACTTGAAGTAATCAGTCATAGTCCTCTATACACTCTTGTGTCTGTGAGTTCCATAGACTACGTCTGCCAGACGGTAAAAATTGTCATAGCACTGACATCCAGTGGCCTCCAGATAGGCCCGCACGGTGTTGAGACTCTCCAGCGTTCTTGCGAAAGTGACAGGAGGTTGTTGAATTTCGTCAGCATGTGCCTCGCTGCTCATTTCATCATCTGTTTCATCATCAGCCGTTGTTCCCTGCATGTAGGCGCATATCTGGACATCAGTGTTGTCGTCAGCTGTTTGTAGATTGTAATCAACAGCTACGTAGTAATGAAACTCCTCTTCAGTAACACCGGCTGGGATGTCAATAGCCTGTTCATCTGACGCATTTGCAACAGTTGCATCTGTTTCGTCCCTCTCCACATCCCTAACAAAGCTTGACCGCTTGTATCAGTTCACAGCAGTTGCTTGTGTAACATGATTCCAGGCTTCTTTCTGCATATGTAGGGAATCCAACAGTGATAGATTACGAGCCAGTTCAACAGCATGTTTATCCTTGGCAGTCTGGTCATCCATAATGCTCATCAGACAACGTAGCACAAGAGCCCGATAATGTTGTTTGAAATTGGCTATTATGCCCTGATCCATAGGTTGGATCAGAGAGGTAGTGTTTGGTGGGAGGAAGACCACCTTGACGTTAAACAGCCTGACATCATAACTGTGTGCAGCACAATTATCACAAAGCAACAAAATCTGACGCTTTTGTGTCCGCATTCTAGTGTCTAACTTCTTTAGCCACTGCTTCCAAATTTCCCCAGTCATCCATGAATTTGCATTAGCCTCGTATGATACAGGAACTCGCTTAACATTCTTGAAGCAAGGGGGCTGTTTGCTCTTTCCAATGATGAGGGGATTCAACTTCTCACTCTCATCCATATTGCAGTAAAGGAGGATCATCAGTCGGTCCTTTGACGTTTTACCTCCTGTAGTTTCGGCTTGTTTGAATCAGGGGCGTATCTGGACTTCAGCGGTAGGGGGGACCAGAGCTGAGGTGAGGGGGCACATTTTAGCCCCCCCACGGCACCACTGATTTCCCCCCCCCCCCCACGCCATTGCTGACACCCCCCCGCTGCCATTGCCGACACCCCCCTGCCGCCAGCACCACCTCCAACAAGTTTGACCCCCCCCAATCCGCCCATCCGCCATCCGTCGCCGTCTGTATCTTTGCTGGCGGGGGACCCAACCCCCCGCCAGCCGAAGTCTTCTTCCTGCATTTGGTTTCTTCTGAGTCTGACATCCTGCTGCACGTACAACGTGCAGGACGTCAGACTCACAGAAACAGAACGAAGCCTTGCGATCTGCAAGGTTTCGTTCTGTTTCTGTGAGTCTGATGTCCTGCACGTTGTACGTGCAGCAGGACGTCAGACTCAGAAGAAACCAAACGCAGGAAGAAGACTTTGACTGGCGGGGGGTTGGGTCCCCCGCCAGCAAAGGTACAGACGGCGACAGCGGGTTGGCGGGGGGGGGGTTGAAAGGGGCATTGGTAGGGGGGCCCAGGGCCAAATTTACGGGGGCCAGGCCCCCGTGGCCCCATAGCAGCTACGTCCCTGGTTTGAATGCAAGTGTTCCATCAGGAATCGCTCGCCAGTAGAATTTTCAGCACCAAAGTCATCAGCGATTTGTTTTTCATCATGCTGTTTCTTGAATTTTATGTTGTTCCTCTCCTTCCATCGTTCCAACCATCCAACACTGGTTTTGAATTCAGTTAGTCCAAGACTTTCAGCTAGCTGATTAGCTTTCTCCATAAGCAGTGGACCACTGACAGGAAACTGTCTGCTGCTGACTTGAGAAAACCACCGAAGAAGAGCATTTTCTACCTCCTCAGCTTTTCCCGCCCGTTTTCATTTCCGGTGTGGATTTGTATTGTTTTGCCAGTCTTCCAGAAGCTGGTCTTTCTGCTTCAAGATACATGAAATTTGACTGGGATTGACACCATATTCTTTAGCAATAGACGCTTGACTTTGTTTTATAATTTTTTAAGAACTTCTATTCGTTCAGCCAGTGTTAAAGTCTTACAGTTGCGCGACAACGACGACTCCAGTTATTCTGCCTGTGGCAGTTAAAGGGGTGGTAAAATTTAAATCTCGTTGGTTGTCACGCGCCAATCGGCTTCCATATTCTGTGTGTGCACTTATGCAGAGTCTTTCCTGCAGAGGAGCGGTCTTAACCCATGCATATAAGCGAATCTTGCACTTATCAGTGGTGTGCTAAACCAAAGTTTGTCCCCATAGAAATTGATGGCGCCAAAAACGGGACTGAAGTATGGCATGCAGTTAAACAGAGCATGTGCTTATTCGACGTGCACTTAAATGGAGTGCCCTGTATTTATATCTAGACTAGTAAAAAAAAGCCCATTTCTCATTGAAATGAAACGGGCGCTAGCAAGGTAATCACCTTCTGCCATTAATGTTTTTAAGGGAAGTTCCAGTGTCCCCCCTCCCAATTCCAGGGCCCCCCTCCCTCCCAATTCCAGGGTCCCCCCTCTCTCCCTCCCTCCCTCCCAGTTCCAGGGTCCCCCCTCCCCTTCTTCCCAGTTCCAGGGTCATCGTCCCTCCCTCCCAGTTCCAGGGTCGTCGTCTCTCCCTCCCTCCCTTCCAGTTCCAGGCCCCCTCCCTCCGAATTTGAAAAGTCATCCTGACTTACCTCGTCGGGGTTACGGCGGCCGGCAGCAGTGGTAAAAAGCGTGCAGGCTTGGCACTTACTTCAGTTTTCCCTTCTCTGTCTCTCAGCTCTGGTCCCGCCCTCATTTCCTGTTTCCGCAAGGGCGGGACCAGAGCTGAGAGACAGAGAAGGAAAAACTGAGGTAAGTGCCGAGCCTGCACGCTTTTTACCGTGCGAGGTAAGTCAGGATGACTTTTAAAATTCGGAGGGAGGGGGCCTGGAACTGGAAGGGAGGGAGGGACGACGACCCTGGAACTGGGAGGGAGGGGGACCCTGGATTTGGGAGGGAGGGGGGATGCTGGAACTGGGAGGGAGGGAGGACGGACGATGACCCTGGAACTCGGAGGGAGGGCACGAACTTCCGGTGGGTGAATATTATATGCAGCCTTCCCTTCCCTCCGAGGGCGGGGCACTGAGAGCGAGTGCGAGGCCTGTGGTTGGTCCCTTCTCCTTCTGACGTCACGTTTCTTTTCCTGGCAACTATACAGAGTTCCCTCGAGGGCAGGGGGATTACGAACCCTACGAACACTACACGGCTTCACTGCCATGCTGCCATGGAGTCAGCTTCAGAACGTTGGAGGTGCGAATTATTATATTAGATATGGAAAGCTTTCAAATAAATTAAAAAGCTGTCAAATAAGTAAAAAAGAAAAAATCTTTTGTCCTCCACCTTTTAAGGCACTGGCTATCCAACTGGAACAGGTTTAGACTTGTTACAGATGGACCACACATAGGTGGTCAGTTATTTCTAATAATTTTTTGCTATTGTTTTCAATAGCTTTTCCTATTGTTTTGGGTGAACTAAAATGCTGGCAAGCTTCGCCTACTGCTGGCAAGCTCCGCCTACTTCTGGCTTCAGCCATATAATGGACTAAATAGGCTCACCCTGTCTCCTGTTTTCATGCAACCACCTTGATACAAATAGTGAAACAAACTTACTATGGCAACCTAACTTATACACACTGGACATGTCATGCATACATAATTAATTTCTGAAATCTAAAAACACATAAAAACATCTTTTCCAGTAAATACAACTTAAGAAAGGTTGGCATCAGGCTAAAAATAGTAGTGAACATTGGTTTTGCTGGTAATGATGACAGAACTAGAGGAGGCATGGAAAGCGGAGGCTGAGTACGTACAAAATAAAGGAAATAAGCAAATCAGGGCAGGAAAGAAGCACAAATGATTCAATGAAATCAAAACATTGTATAACAGGATAAAAGGAGGTGTGATTATATGTTGCAATTCTTAAACTGTTATGTAATTTGGATGGCACAACATGTTAATTCACCTATATATATCTGCCTAATAATCCATGGCTCACTAGATACACTCAGCCACACCCTCGGTGTTTGAGATATTACAGCATGATTGGCCAAGCTCAAGTGATATTATGATATTTATAAATCATAAAAATAAAAAAAGGAACAATGCATATATTGGACACACATAAAAAAAATGGTTCATTAGCAGAAATCTGCATCTTGTGAGTAGTAATACCATCACCAAGACAAAAAAATGCAGCACAAAGGACTTCCAAGACCAAACAAATGTGCTTTATTCAAGGTCTCGACACAGGTCGTGTTTTGGTGGCACTGCACCTGCACCAGGGGTCGCCAAGATCAGGCAACCCTCAGGGGGAGGAATGCTGGCTTCGGCCTAACCCCTGGTAAGCCTTTCCTTGGCTGAGAGGTGCCCAGCTCTATCACCGGCTGCCTTTCAGGTGCTGTGGAGGACTTGCAGCTTATCTGCATATCCTCACAGCCTTTTCTGGGGTGACTGCCAGGTCCACTCTGATCCAGTCAGGGCCTCCGCTCTAGGTGCCGCACGCTGTCTCTTTACATCTATTTTCTCCCAGTTACTACTTATAGCTCCAGTACACTGTCTCTTCTTGGTACTGTCCCTTCCTAATCTGTTTCTCCATCTGAAACCACTGTACACTGCAGGAACACATTGTCCACCCTCTGTATTCATCATCTCACCATCTCTTTTTTCCTCTTCCTTCTTCTCAGCTCTCAACCTTCAACATTTCCTTCCTTCCTTCCTTCCATTCATCCATCTCCTTTCTATCTGAGTACATCTCACCTTCGTCGCTGTCGTCATACCTCTCCTACTCTTCTCCGTACGCTCTTGCTCCTTCTCCTGTTCTCCACTAGGGACATCAATCCCAATCATGATCCTCCACATCAGCTCTCATCCTATTTGTGCAGGTCACACCATGATATCTTCAATCTAATTTCTGTTCCTCTCCTCCCCCCTTCTTCCCTGCCCTTCTCTTGCGCTCTGTGGAATGCCCGCTCTGTCTGTAACAAACTTTCCTACATCCATGACCTCTTTATCTCTCGTACTCTCCATCTGCTTGCCCTAACTGAAATTTGGCGTTACCTTAAAGACTCTGCTTCAGTCGTGGCCCTATGCCATGGAGTTTACCTTTTCTCCCATACTCCTCGCCCAATTGGCCGCGGAGGTGGTGTCGGGCTACTACTTTCACCCTCTTGTAGATTTCAACCTCTTTTTCCACTTGTCTCACTGCTTTTCTTCCTTCGAAGTCCACTCCATCCGTCTATTCGCTCCTCTGCCTCTCTGAGTAGCAGTCATTTATTGACCCCCCTGATAAGTCCCTTTCTTCCTTTCTCACTGACTTTGATGCCTGGCTTTCCTTCTTTCTTGAACCTTCATCTCCTTCCCTCATTCTTGGGGATTTTAACATTCATGCTAATGATCCCTCTGACTCTTATGCTTCTCAGTTTCTTGCTTTAACATCCTCTTTCAATCTTCAACTGTGCTCCACTGTCCCCACTCACCAGAATGGCCACTGTCTTGATCTTATCCTCTTCTCAAACTGCTCACTCTCCAGTTTCTGTGCCTCAACTCTTCCTCTCTCTGACCACCATCTGATAACTTTCACACTTAAACACCCTCCTCCCCATTCCCATCCAATCTTAACTAATACATTTAGGAATCTTCAGTCTATTGACCCTTCTACTCTGTCCTCCAGTGTTTCAAATCTCTTCTCTACCACTATCCTGCTTATAATCAAAATAGAAAAACGCCTATATTGTGACCCAAATCGGGAGATAGACGTTTATCTCACAAAAATGAATAAAGCGGTATAATCGAAAGCCGAATTTGGACGTTTTCAACTGCACTCCGTCGCGGATGCGGACAAAGTTGATGGGGACGTGTCGAAGGCGTGGTGAAGGCGGAACTGGGGCGTGGTTATCGGGTGATCAGAGATGGGCTCCTTTCGCCGATAATGGAAAAAAATATGCGTTTTTAGCAAGAATTTAGGGCACTTTTCCTGGACCCTGTTTTTCCACGAATAAGGCCCCAAAAAGTGCCCTAAATGACCAGATGACCACTGGAGGGAATCGGGGATGACCTCCCCTGACTCCCCCAGTGGTCACAAACCCCCTCCCACCACAAAATATGCCGTTTCACAACTTTTTATTTTCACCCTCAAATGTCATACCCACCTCCCTGGCAGCAGTATGCAGGTCACTGGAGCAGTTATTAGGAGGTGCAGTGGACTTCAGGCAGGTGGACCCAGGCCCATCCCCCCCCCACCTGTTACACTTGTGCTGGTAAATGGGAGCCCTCCAAACCGCCCCCCAAACCCACTGTACCCACATGTAGGTGCCCCCCTTCACCCCTTAGGGCTATAGTAATGGTGTAGACTTGTGGGCAGTGGGTTTTGAGGGGGATTTTGGGAGCTCAACACCCAAGGGAAGGGTGCTATGCACCTGGGAGCTGTTTTACCTTGTTTTTTTTTTTTTTTGTAAAAGTGCCCCCTAGGGTGCCCGGTTGGTGTCCTGGCATGTGAGGGGGACCAGTGCACTACGAATCCTGGCCCCTCCCACGAATAAATGTCTTGGAGGTATTCGTTTTTGAGATGGGCGCTTTCGGTTTCCATTATCGCTGAAAAACAAAAACGCCCAGCTCAAAAAAAGATAAACGTCCATGTTTTTCGAAAATACGCTTCAGTCCGCCCCCTTCACGGACCCGTTCTCGGAGATAAACGCCCATGGAGATAGACGTTTTCGTTCGATTATGCCCCTCTATGTTATCCAAGTCTGTCAATGAGGCTGTCTCTTCCTATAATATTATTCTTTCCTCTGCTCTGGATACTCTCACTCCTCCCATTCCCCGTTCTGTAAAACGTACCAAACCCCAGCCTTGGCTGACCTCTAGAATCCGCTACCTACATTCCTGTGCCCACTCTGGTGAACGTCTTTGGCTGAAATCCTGTGCCCATGCTGACTTCATACATTTCAAATTCTTGCTGAACTTCTTCCAGTCTGCTCTTTTACTTGCCAAACAGGACTATAACATCCAGTTGACAAATTCTCTTGGCTCAAACCCTCGATGTCTCTTTGCCACACTGAACTCTCTCCTCAAAGTGCCTTCACTTCCAACTCCCCCTTCACTTTCCCCCCAGACTCTGGTTGAGTACTTTCATGATAAGGTTCACAAGATTAAACTTGAATTCTCAACCAGGTCACCTCCACCTCTCCTTCCCTTAGTCCATTCTCTCAACCCTCCAACCCCTGCCTCATTTTCTTCCTTTTCTGAAATCACTGAAGAGGAAATTACACATCTTCTTTCCTCCTCGAAACTAACTACCTGTTCTTCTGATCCTATTCCCACCCATCTATTTAACACTATCTCTCCTACTGTCATCTCTTTTATCTGTCATATCCTCAATTTTTCACTTTCCACTGCGACTGTTCCTGATGCCTTCAAATATGCTGTAGTCACACCACTCCTTAAAAAACCTTCATTGGACCCTACATGTCCCTCCATCTATCACCCCATCTCCCTCCTTCCTTTCCTATCCAAGATACTTGAACGTGCTGTTCACTGCCGTTGCCTTGACTTTCTTTCATCTCAAGCTATTCTTGATCCACTTCAATCTGGCTTTTGCCCCCTTCATTCAACTGAAACAGCGCTTGCTAAAGTCTCCAATTACCTGTTCCTGGCCAGTCTCTATTCTATCCTCATCCTTCTCGATCTATCTGCTGCTTTTGACACTGTTGATCACAGCCTACTCCTTGATACGTTGTCCTCACTTGGATTTCAGGCTCTGTTCTTTCCTGGTTTTCTTCTTACCTCTCCCAGCGTACCTTTAGTGTATACTCTGATGGATCCTCCTCTACTTCTATCCCACTGTCAGTTGGTGTACCTCAGGGATCTATCCTGGGACCTCTTCTTTTCTCCATCTATACTTCTTCCCTTGGTACTCTGATCTCATCCCATGGTTTTCAGCACCTTCTTTACACTGATGACTCCCAGATCTACCTCTCCACACCAGAAATCTCAGCAGGAATCCAGGCCAAAGTATCAGCCTGCCTGTCTGATATTGCTGCCTGGATGTCTCACCACCATCTGAAACTAAACATAACCAAGACTGAGCTTCTTATCTTTCCCCCAAAACCAACCTCTCCTCTTCCCCCATTCTCTTTTTCTGTGGATAACACGCTCATCCTTCCTGTCTCATCAGCTCGTAACCTTGGGTTCATCTTCGACTCCTTCCTCTCCTTCTCTGCACATATTCAGCAGACTGCTAAAACCTGTCGTTTCTTTCTCTATAATATCAGCAAAATTCGCCCTTTCCTTTCTGAGCACACTACCAGAACCTTCATCCACACTCTTATCACCTCTCGCTTAGACTATTGCAAGTTGCTTCTCACAGGTCTCCCACTTAGCCATCTCTCTCCTCTTCAATCTGTTCAAAATTCTGCTGCACGACTAATATTCCGCCAGTGTCGTTATGCTCATATTAGCCCTCTCCTCAAGTCACTTCATTGGCTCCATATCTGTTTCCACATACAGTTCAAACTCCTCTTATTGACTTATAAGTGCATTCACTCTGCAGCTCCTCAGTACCTCTCCACTCTTATCTCTCCCTACACTCCTCCCTGGGTAAATCTCTCTTATCTGCACCCTTCTCCACCGCTAACTCCAGACTCCGTTCCTTTTATCTTGCTGCATCATATGCCTGGAATTGACTTCCTGAGCCGGTACGTCAAGCTCCATCTCTGGCCGTTTTCAAATCTAAGCTAAAAGCTCACCTTTTTGATGCTGCTTTTAACTCCTAACCCTTATTCACTTGTTCAGTACCCATATTTTATCATCCTCACTTTAATATTCCCTTATCTCTTATTTGTCCTGTTCATCTGTCCTAATTAGATTGTAAGCTCTGTCGAGCAGGGACTGTCTCTTCATGTCCAAGTGTACAGCACTGAGTACGTCTAGTAGCGCCTTAGAAATGATAAGTAGTAGTAGGGTCAATCTCAGAGTAACAGAAAAAATAAACACAAGCCTTTTATCCACTCAAACAAGTCTTCTCATCAGTGCTGCGCAGTTTTCCACTCAAAATTCTGATGAGAAGATTTTTTATCTGCTAGTTTGAGATTAACGCAGTGCCACCGAAACACAGCCTGTGCTGTTTTTTGTTGTTGTTTTGTACTGTGTGCTTTGACCCTCTCCGCTGTACACTCTTATCACCAAGAATGCAACCATGCTCCTTTCCCAGTCACTCACCTCCTATATCATTCTGTTCCCAGAAACATAAGCAACACAGTAAAAGAACTGTGAAACAAACTGGAACATTTTTCACAGAAGATGAGGCTCCTTGATAAGGTAGAGATTGCCACACAGTCTGCCACTATCTGTCAACATAAATTTCTTTTGTTTTTAAAGTTCAATCTTTTTATTAAATTTTGAACGATATCCCCCGATCCTTATATGGCGCTCAAAATTGCATGCATAAATTTGGGCATGGGCCCAATTTGTATGCGCAATTTAATTGAGCAACAAGCCAATCAGCGCCAATAATTGGGTGCTAACAATCAATTGTTGGTGTTAATTGGCAACAATTTGGATTTACACGCGCATCTTGCTAAGCGCTATTCTATAAAGATGAACAGGTAAATCTTTTAGCATGCAACTGAAAAGGGCGCATGGCCATAGGTGAATCAGGGGCATTCACTAAAGATGTATATATTATTATATAATTTAGAAGATCTGCACCTGATTTACACAAGGATTTACACCAAGTTTCAGATGGTGTAAATCTTCGAGCCCAAACTTGGGCATAGATCCTGGCACTATGCAAGGGTCAAAAAACAGTGCCCAACTCAAAGTACCATTTAAAGAATGATGTCCAGTGCTCATTTTTGCATTGACCAAATTTGGGTGCCATTTTTAGAATCTGCCCCTATTTGACTAAATCTGTTTGGTCTTTTAGAAGCTGATGTGTCAGCTAAAGGATTCGTCTCAGTTGGGAAAATACTTACCACAACATGCAACAGCTGGTGAGAATACATTCTGAGGATTCTCACAGCAGAACGTGATCCTCACCTAAGATGAGCCAAATCCTTATCTGAGAAGAGATTCATCTGAGTTCAAAGACCTGCCTAACTATAACCTCAACAGCATGCACTGGAAAGTGATTAAATTAACATAAATAAATAAGCAATAAAGTTATCTGAATTCCACCATAAATGTTGGTAATAGGCCAAGCTCAAGACTCAAAAGCTTTTTAACAAAATCTTCATGAAGTTCATCATTTTCTTTTAAGATATAGTAACATAGTAACATAGTAGATGGCGGCAGAAAAAGACCTGCAAGGTCCATCTAGTCTGCCCAACAAGATAAACTCATATGTGCTACTTCTTGTATATACCTTACCTTGATTTGTATCTGCCATTTTCAGGACACAGACCGTAGAAGTGTTGCCCAGAACTAGCCCCATTTTCAGGACACAGACCGTAGAAGTCTTCCCAGAACTAGCCCCACCACCCAAACACCAGCCCCGCCGGAGGTGAAAAATGACTCTCTTTTTGGAATTGACTTTGCAGATAACAGGCAATTCTATAAAAGGGCATCTCCATTTAGGCACTAAAATTAACTGGATAATGCGCTTAGTCTATACGGCAGGGTGGGCAATCTTGGTCCTTGAAGGCCATAACACAGTTGGATTTTCAGGATTTCCCCAATGAATATGCATACTACTATATTGTGACTAAATTCTTACTTTCTCAATTTTTCTTTATTCACATATTATAGAATTAGGGGGTAAAACCGGTTATATCGTGGAACATAGCCAGTTATAGGGCCGCCAAGAGACTAGGCCGGGCTGGCCCCCCCCCCCCCCCGAATTCGCCGCCGTCACAGCTCCCCTCCACCACCGGGCTGGCCCCCCTGAATTCAAATCATAGCGCCTCACCTCGACCTCGCTCCATGTGAAAGAAGCGCAGCAGCGGCAGTCTGCAGATCGCCTCCCTTCGGGCCTTCCCTCCCTGTGTCCTGCCCTCGTGCAAGTTATGTCAGACGAGGGCGGGACATGCCCAATTTGCACACACAATTTAGTTGACTAATAAGCTAATTAGCATTTACATGTGATCTGAAAAAGGGGGCACGGAAAGGGAGGGTCATCGGCATAATGAGGACATTCCTAAAATTAACGTGCATTTTTACAGGACAACAGGGATACATGCCTAGGGGCCCTTTTCCTAAGGCGTGCCGAAAAATGGCCTGCATTGGTGTAGGCGTGTGTATTGGATGAGCACAGGTCAATTTTTCAGCATGCCTGCAAAAAAAGCATGTAAGCACCACCATTTACACCATCCATAGACATGGTGTAAGTGGTCCCGTGTAAAATTTGGTTTATAACTGTGGACTTATGCTAGTATTCTTGAACAGATTTCTGTGCAATTCTGCCATTATAGAATACGAGCTTCATGGTGACTAACCTTCAGCAGTCTATATTATGTTTACTACATGGGGGGAATTCTATAATTGGCGCCAAAACTTGGACGCTAAGTGCTATTTTATAAAGGCATTATAGAACAGTGCTTAGGCACGGATCCCACACCTATCTTTTGGGCGCTGGATTTACACCTACTGAAACCAGGTGTAAATATCAGCACCCAAGTTAGGCGCGCTTAAGCCAAATTCTGTAATTCCATATGCAGTTTTTCGGGGCACTCCCGACTCGCCCCTGGCCACACTTCCTTTTCAGATAGGCACTAGAAAAGGTGGGTGCTGATCCTTATAGACTAGCACGCAGCCAGATGGGCGCGCAACTTCTAATCAAAGTGAATTAACTGCAATAATTGACTGTTCATGCCCCATTATTGCTAGTTAAGGGCTTGTTGATCAATTAAGTTGAGCACAAATTTCAGCATGCAACTTTGAGTGCAATATATAGAATCCAGGGAATAGTAGGCCCCTTTTACCAAGCTGTGGCAAAAGGGGGCCGGTGCTGGCATTGGCACCTGTTTTACACACGCGCCAAGGCCCCCTTTTACCACAGCTGATAAAAGGGAAGGTCTCGTTTTTCTGCAGGAAATGGCTGGCAGCAAGTAAAGCACTTGACTGCTCGGCCATTTCGGGGCGAGCCCTTACTGCCACCCACTGTCATTTCCAGCGCCCATTTTTGTAGTGCTGGAAATGACAGTGCGGTAGGAGTGGTAAGTACCGCCAGGCTGCTGCAGTAGCCTGGCGGTACTTCCATTATAGTGAGCGGTAAACCTGCGTTGGGCTTACTGCCGCTTAGTAAAAGGAACCCTGTGTGCTCTCTGTGACAAATGACATTTCATTGCAAATAACAACCCATCCCTAATTTTTAGACTATTTGAAAGAGACTGGGTTTGGCAACTGATTGACACACTTGATTGATTTAGTGATTGAATGGATGTATGTCACATATAAAAGCATGTTTGTTCTCTGTATTGGTGATATAAATAATGATGTGACTTTGCACCGTTGGTATAAAGGTGGATTTTCACATATAAATCTAGAGGAAAGTAGCCCAGAGTGAACAATGCCATATTTTTGAACTAGATTTATGCTTATGCCAGAGCAGTATATTATATTGGCATGCAATGATCTAGTCTTGTACGTGAGATATATATTTAATTCATACCACAATAGTGAATATATGTGTACTTAAGGAAGAGTGGCCTTCAAAGATAATATTTCCCCTAAACCAGTCAATTCAGAAAATACAGATCTCTCCCTCCTTCATCATCTCTCCCGTCAACACCAATCATTTTTGCTATAATAGTATGTGTACAGTAGGGCACTTTATATCTAAAATGGTTAAGCCCAGTCTTGTTCTGAGTAATAGGGTTTTTTTTCCTGATAATTGAACTTCCAGATAACGGGAATTTTCTGATAAAATAATTTTATATATTTGGAGCTTTTCAGGCAGTGAAGCATAGGATGTCAAGCAAGTTTCTCACCATATAAAAGATTTTTAGAATGGGCTGAAGCCCATGACTATTTTTCTTTTTTTTGGCATAATTGGAGTTTTTGGATAAAGGAGTATCAGGCATGATATGCTCTACTGTACTGTATAAGATGAAGCTAAAATAAAAAGTTTTAATATAGTGTATGTTTGTAGAGTTATTTTAAATATCCTTCTGAGTAAAGAAAATGCCATCCTAATCTTTCTTCTCTGGCCTGAGCAGCAGAATCTGAGCTCTTTGAAAGCTAAATCATTCATGCAGGTGGTAAAATTGATACTGATTCAGAGATGTACATTACACTTATGTAAAGGGGCTTTTAGATTTTCTTGTCTGTTCTTCTGCCAATAGAGAGGATAAGCTACTTGCTATTACAGTGAATGTACTGAGCCATTTGCTATGGTACTCCCCTTTAGGAGTGGCCACAATGGTACAGTCTGGGGTGCTGGTCACTGTAGCCCAAGAAAGTTCTAGTCAGAGGATAGGGATGTGCACAGGGAAAATATTTTCAGCTTGTTTGGCCTTTCTTTCTGATTTGTAGACACATTCATTTTGTTTCCCCTATTCATTTTAATAAAAGATATTTAATACACGTTAAAACTTTTTTTTGCATGTATTAACTTATCATGCATTCTTTCTTAGGTTAATGCATATTAAATGGGTTTAGTGCACACTAATCCCTAGATTCTATATATGGTGCTCAAAGTGTGGGCACAAATTTGGGTGCATACACAATTTAATTGAGTAATGAGCCAGTTAGCGCCAATAATTGGGAACTAATGATCAGTTATTGGCATTAATTGGCAGCAATTTGGATTTATGTGCTACTCATGCCAGAATTCTGCACGATTGTGGATCACAGAATTCCTAGCATCTCAGAATTCTGTATTTTTGCACAGAATCTGTGCTCTGAGGCTGGAAGGCTGGCCTCTCCGCCACCCCTGAGCCTCTGTGGGTCCTCCCCAGCCCATGGCAAAGGCAGGCAGGCAGGCTGACTGGCTCCCCTGCTGCCCTCCCAGGCCTACCTGAGTATACCCTAGTGGTCTAGTGGCCTCTCCGGGGGCAGGAAAGAGCCCTACTCTTTCCTGCCCGCTGCCACCGCTCTCTGGCTCATGCTGTTGCTTTTTAAAAATGTGTCCTTTGCCTTTGATATGGTTAACCATAACATTCTATTTGAAAGGTTACATGGGACTGGTATTATTTATTTATTTATTCCAAATTTATTATACTGCTTTAACTGTCAAGCAAGGCAAAGCTATTCACATACTAATAAAAGAAAAGAACTACAACAAAATAAGAAAAAAGATACATAAATTATGAGCCAATAACACGAGCTTTCCGAGACCGTGGTGTCAGACTAAGTTGAAACTGCACAACAGGCTCCGCTTTACACAAGACTATCTCTATTTCAGGAAGCAGGTGAAAGCTTGGCTCTTCAACCAGGCCTTTAATGGAAGAAGTAACTAACTTGTTAGTCTCACTCACACACAAGGAGTGACAGGGGCTGCACATATTGCAGCAGGACATGTTTATCCACTCCTACCCTAGCTGAGATAATATTTAACCATTTCTCTGACCTCATGTACAACTTTCTTTAAATCAGCCACCTTACTTTCTAACTCTTCTTACTCTGTTACCTATCTATATGTTCCATCTTTGTTTTACCCTTCACTATCACTTAAAATGTTCTATTACGTATTGTGTTGACATTATAAGTAGTATACTATGCCATACTTTGTATTGTTATTTGAATATTTTTACTGCTGTAATTGCCTATTGCTCATGTTTGATCTATTCTTACTGTACACCGCCTTGAGTGAATTCCTTCAAAAAGGTGGTAAATAAATCCTAATAAATAAATAAATCAACTGCCATAAGCCTGCTCAAATAACCACGCTTTTAATAATGATTTAAACTTTCTTCATATGTATAAGGGCATAGAGTTCCATAATGATGGAGCAGTTAAAAAAAGAAAGCACTGTGATGGGTGCTCTCCATTTGTGCTTGATGGGATTCTGGCAAAAAAAACATGCAATGGTCATTGATGGATTTCAAAACCCGAGCCGGAGAATAAGGAAAAGTTAAAGTCGACAAGTATGAGGACGTGCCTTGACAAAAAGCCCAAAATGCTAGTAAAAGAACTTTAAACCAAATGTGGTATTCAATTGGTAATCAATGATAATTCTTCAATGCTGGGGTAGCATGATCTGTTGTACGCAAGTGACATAATAGTCATATAGCCATATTCTGGAGAGTCTGGAGTCTTTTGAGCAAGGCTCCAGAAACTCCAGAATAAATATGATTGCAATAGTCTAGTCTAGTTATAAACAGTGATAAAATTAATGAATGAAAACCATCAAGGTTAAAGAAGGGTTGCACTGTACGTAATTGCCACAAAACAAGAAAACCAGTCATATAACAAAGATACCTGTGGTTCAAAAGCAAGACATGAATCAATAAGAACACCCAAATAACAAAAACTGGATACTGGAATAATCTGAGTCCTTAATAGTGAAAGTACAGCTGAAGGAGGTGTAAGGTGACCAGTCAGCCAACAAGCCACAGTTTGTTCTCAATTTAAAACAAGTCAGTGGTCTAGTAGCTACTGTGAGAGGGTAGGTGAAAGGGGATCCGGGAAGGCACGCAGAAGGGGGGTGCAGGCAGCCGGGGAACCCCAACAGGGCAGACCTCATGTGCACAACACCCACATTCAGAAAGCTGCGCTACCGGAGGCAGAGAGGTTGGCCGGGTTAAGGAAGAAGAGGAGGAACTACCAGTCCCAGAATCCCTCTCTTCCCCACCCGGCTGTGCAAGAGTTAGGGGAGGAGATAGAAAATTGGGAAATGGTCTCTGAGGAAGGTGATGAGGGCCAGCTGGACAGGTTGGAGGTGGGGGAAGTTGAAGAGGACGATAAAATGGAGGTTACTGAAGGACTAGAGGAGGAACAGATGGAGATTGGAGCTCTGGCTCAAACCCGAAAAGCTGCTGTAAGAGGGTGGCTAGCTGTGCCTTGGAGAGACTGGTGGAAGACCAGAGGAGAGAGACTGAGGCACTGGGGAGATCTCTACTAAAGAGGAAACAGGTGCAGCCCCTGGGTGAGAAAGAGGGCTGGGCACAATTGAAACCCCAGTCTGAACCAGGTGGGACCAAAGCTGTGTAGCTGTGCTGTAAGAAAGAAACTGTTTCATACTGGAAAGGTCTTGGCCTGCAACCTACCAAGCTATTGTGTTTTCTTTCTGATAATGTACTGTTCCCTAAAAGAAGTAATTTTGGCTAAAGTGAAGTTATATGGACTGTTTAAACCCTGAATGAGACTTTGGCAGCAAACCTTAAAACCTTAAAAGGTGTTTTCCTTTTGTGTCTATGCTGAATGGAAGCAAGAAAATAAAGTTTTTTTTTCTATAAACGTTTTGCCTTGATTGAGCCTCTTGGTGAAAACAATAGAGAGAGGAGGAAGTCCTGCAAGCTCTCAGGGGGTCTGGCGCTGAGTTCCCAGAACAGGCCAAGGTGGTGTGGAGCGAGGCAACAGTCGGGTGAAGAAGGAAGCTAAGCAGGGTTGAGCCTGGCTGGGCCCTGGAAGAGGGACCCAGCGACACTACTTACCTACCACCTCTAAACAATATTGAAGAGGGGATAAATCTGGAGAACATGGATCAGTCTTATAAAGCAGCAAGATATTGTCAGCATAGATATGAAAAGAAACATTGAAATTCTGAATAACAGTGGTGAGAGGGCTAAGGAAAATATTAAAAAGAAGAGGAGAAAGGATAGATCCCTGTGGTACGCTGCAAGATAAAGATCTATCTGAAGATGTTGTGAGCACTCTGTAGTGCTGGGACGAGAAAAGGGGGGAGCTGTTCCTTTAGACGTCAGCGTCCTTCCTCATTCATCCCTGCTAAGCGAGCAGTTCGCCCTCTGGTGGCCAAACTGCCGGTGAAATCTCTAGTGCAGGGGAAAAACTACTCTCCCCAGAAGCCATTGTGGGATCAGCTGGACTCTCAGGAGGGGGAGGGAGGAGTGAATGATTGGGAGATGAGTTCTGATCCGGGGAATGAGGAACAGCTGGGGGAGCTTGGGGAGGAGGAGGATATGGAGTGCAATAAAGAGGAAGTGGGGGAAGAAGAGTGTATGGAGGTGGTTGGTTTGGCACAAACTCGAGGGGAAAAGGTAAAAGCTTTTGTGGCCTCGGTATTGCCTAGACTGTGGATGTTGGGGGAGGCAAAAGTGAGCCAGTGGAGAGGAGGCTGGTGGAAGCAATTAACCCAGAAACTGTCTGCTCATAAAAGATAGTGCTGTTGAGGGTTGGGTTGTGTTTGTAAGCAGAATCAGCAATGGTCATGTTGGAAATAGGACTGAACTATGTGAAATGATGACTGTTAATAATGAGCTGAACTATACATACTGAAGGGGGTGATTCAAGCGAAGACTAATACTGTGTTAAAAGAACTTGAGCAATAAAGCCTGTGACTTTTCTAAGAACTTTGAGTGTATTGGAGTCTCTGGAAGCATGTGGAGAGAGACGGAGAGCTTTACTGGCTCAGACTAGCAGAGAGAGAGACAGAATGGGAAGAAGCCAGCCTTAACAAAGAGGTGAACTGGATGGTCCAGCGTGCTAGAGTCAGCTGAAGCTAAGCAGGAACAGCCTCAGTCCCACCTGGAAGGGTGACCTGGTTACAATGTGTATTGATTAATAGTTACATGAAAAATATGATCAGAAAGAAATTATCTAAACAAGTTCAGAACAGTATGAATAATACCCAAAAATGTAATTGGGATAATAATGGCTAATGATCCACCAAATCAAACGCGGCTGAGAGATCCAGAGGAATTGCTAAAGTAATGCCTGCCAAGGGAGGAATGAACCTCACTAAGGACTGGTTAGGATGGTTTTGGTACTGCAAGAGGCTCGAAAGCCAGATTGACGAGGATGTAAAATAAGTTTCTTTTCAACAAATTGACTAAGCTGCATGAAAACCACTTGGTCAACAATTTTTGATATGAAACACAAATTAGATACTGGTTGATAGTGAAGAAGAAGAACAGGATCTAAAGAAAATGTCTTCAGAGTAGACCTGACCAAAGCAACTTTCCATACCATCTATACTGGCCAGTAGGGATTCAGTAAGAGGCATCCAAAGTTAGGCATTGTTAAGATCTGTGCTACATGCAAATTCTCTGGTCACTTTGCAGTAAATGAATTTTATAGAACAGTGCATAGAATGGATTCCCGTGCCCAAAGACTTACACCTGCTGAAACCTGGTATAAATCCTTGCACCCAACTGATGGCAGTTGGACATATAAATCCAAGTATTCTACAACATCATGCCTGACTTTTTTTTTTTTAACTTTATATGTTTATTACATTTTTGAAAAGGTATACAATTCCCAAGCCAATAAAACAACAAATACACATCTTCACAGAGTCAAAAGGGAACCATAAACAAAAACCCTTGAACTAAACATACACAACCCTCCTAACACTCAACTCTCCCCCCCCCCCCCCCCATGGGATGGATCAAGAGTCGAAAAATGATAGCATCCAGGATTATGGTGTAAATATATCCAATGGCCAGATAATAAAGGAGAAAACTACGTTTGTAATTTGTGTTGTGCATAACAATCCACAAAGGACTGCCAGACTTGTTCAAAGAGTAACAGTCTCTCTTGCCTATGTTCTGTCAATTTGCTGAGATAGGACGTACTGCACAGGCAAGCGTACTTTCTGCCTGGAAAGTGTTTGCTCCGCCAGCATCTGGAAATTTCCCTTCGCAAGATAGCTAGACACTGAGAAATAGCTTTTGCCTGAGGGAAAGTAGTACCTTCTGGTTGTGCCTATAAAAGCAGGACCAAAGGATCCAAAGGCACAGTTACAGCAAACATACATGAAAGCGTATTATTATTATTAACATTTGTATAGCGCTACCAGACGCACGCAGCACTGAACACCTGACATAGAAAGACAGTCCCTGTCCATTCCAACCAAAAGGTATGAATCAAGGGACAATCCCACCAAATAAGAAAGTAGGTACCAATCTGACTACACCCCGCCACCATAAATTAGAAGCCTTCTTGCTAAATTTAGAAACTCACTCTAGTGTCAAGTACCACCTATATAGCACCTTCAGACCTTACTCAATTAGGTTAGCTGAAATAGCTTATAGGTGTTATGATGTGTGGTCACCCACTGCTGGTCAGTTAATTCAACCCTCAAATCAGTGACCCATTTCATTTGGTAAGTGGGAGCAGAGGTTGATTTCCCCGAGAGGTGATCATATAGTCCAGAAATTAATTTTCCTTGAGAACTACTCTCCTGTAAGAGCTCTTCAAAAGGAGTAAGAGGCATCCCCAAATCCCGAGCATACCTCTTTTCCAGGAGGAGATGGCAAAGTTGTAAATAGAAGTAAAAATTGGTCCTGGGAAGATTGAAATGTGCCCTCAATTCCTGGAGTGGAGGAGTGGCCTAGTGGTTAGGGTGGTGGACTTTTTTCCTGGGGAACTGAGGAATTGAGTTCTATTCCCATTTCAGGCACAGGCAGCTCCTTGTGACTCTGGGCAAGTCACTTAACCCTCCATTGCCCCATGTAAGCCGCACTGAGCCTGCCATGAGTGGGAAAGTGCGGGGTACAAATCTAACAAAACAAAAAAAAAAGAGGCATAAGTACCACCACCAACCACCAAAGAGGTGCCCCACCTTAGAGAATTCCAAGGACTCCCATCTATATAAAAGAGAAGGCTCCCACCCAGGGGAGAACAACAGTAAAGCACAACAAGGTGTCTCAAAAGAAATCTCCTCCTCCTCCTCCGCCCTCCAACGATAATAGACATCATATGCTTAAGAAGGGATTAGAAGCTTTCAAAAGCTTTTTTGTCCATCCTGGATGCCACAACAAATTAGCCCATAAATGCTGGTGAAAGTAAAATCATTCTACCCGTACCCACACCTTAGGGTGACATTTATACCAATCTATCAAGGGTTTCACCTTGCTTGCATAAAAGTACATCTTAAGGCTATGTACCCCCAAACCTCCCACCACCCTATGGCAGGTCAAGATAGTCTTAGCTACTCTAGGTGGCCGTTTCTTCCAAATGAAATAGAACATCTTCTTGTCTAGTGTCTTAAGCTGAGAGACAGAAACATTTAAACATTTATTGGTAACATTTGACACAAATATAGCAATTGAGAATGAACTACCATTTTACAAATGGCAATTCAAGTATGATTCAATTTCTGCCACTTGTAAAAACTAAGCAATAGGTCAGGAATGACTTTCCCATAATTCAGCATGTAGAGCTTTTTCAAATCTGCTGGGATCTTCTTGATACCTAAATACTGTATAAAGGTCAAAGCCCAAGCAAAACGGAATTGATTCCTCAAATCTGAACCAGCTTTCCAGACAGAGTAATATTAAAAAGCTCAGATTTAGTGGCATTCATTTTAAATCCAGACATACTACCATATCTAGTAAGCAAATCAATCAAAGCCGTAAGAGACTCCCGTGGTTTGCTCAGAGAGAGCAGAATATCATCGACAAAAAGGGAGATCTTAAACTCTTCATTTCCCTCCAGGACCCCATGAATTACGGGACACTGTTGAATAAAAACTGTCAGGGCTCCACTACTACAGTAAACAAAAGAGGTGATAAGGGGCACCCCTGACGGGTGTCCCTCGCTAATGGGAAGGATTATGAGTATCCTCCATTTACCTGAATGTGGGCCCAAGGACAGCAAGCATAAGAGCCCACTCAACCTGATCAAATGCCTTTTTGGCATCGATGATAAGAAGGACCAATGGGGTCTGAGTCATTTTAGCTTTCCAAATCAAGTCTAGTGTTCTCCTAACATTGTCTTCTGTTGTCCTCCCTGGGATAAAACCACATTGGTCTTCTACAATGGAAGCAATCACCCCATTCAATCTAGTAGCCAATACTTTCAGAAACAGCTTAATGTCCAGATTTTACAAAGATATAGGCTGGTAGGAACTACACAGAGTGCGATCTTTCCCAGGCTTGGGTAGGATCGTTACCCCTGCCTACAGAATAGATGGTGGCAAAGGCTCCCCCCCCCCCCTCGTTATAATTGGAAGCCAAAATAGGGGCTAAAATGCCAGAGAATTTCTTATAAACTAGATACCTGTCCCAACTACCTAATGAAATCCGCCCCTGACTGCTTCATAGCAGACCTCACATCCCACCTAAACTACAAGCTTCAGCATGGTCTCTTCCCTAAGGAAAATGGCAATATCCTACTCACTCCGATACCAAAAGACACCAAGAAAAAAACAAATTAAATCACTAACTACCGTCCAGTAGCATCCATTCCGTTGTTAGTCAAACTGATGGAAAGCATGGTAGCCAAACAACTTACAGATTATATAAACAAATTCTCAATATTACATGAATCACAGGTTTTCGCCCCCTCCACAGCACAGAAACAGTACTCACTCTCCTAGCCAAATTCAAGCAGGAAATAGCAATAGGCAAAAACATCCTCCTCCTCCAATTCGACATGTCTAGTGCATTCGACATGGTAAACCATAATATATTAATAAGATTACTAGATAAGTTCAGGATTGGTGGAAACATACTTAGCTGGATCAAGGGTTTCCTAACCACAAGAACATATCAAGTAAAATCAAACTCAAACATATCATCACCGTGGAAAGCAGACTGCGGAGTACCACAAGGATCACCGTTATCACCGATCCTCTTCAACCTAATGATGACCCCACTAGCCAAGTCCTTATCCAACCAAGGCCTTAACCCTTTCATCTATGCAGACGATGTCACAATATTCATTCCTTAAAAATCTAAACTGACAGAAATCACCAACGAAATCAAGATCAGCTTGAACATCATGGACTCTTGGGCAATTGCATTTCAACTAAAACTAAACAAAGAAAAAACACACTGTCTCATCATCTCATCCCTACACAGCGTGGATAACCCCACAATTATCAACACCCCAGATTACACCCTCCCTATATCAGACAGCCTGAAAATCCTTGGCGTTACAATGGACCACAACTTAACACTAGAGAGTCAAGTGACATCCACAACTAAGAAAATGTTCCACTCAATGTGGAAACTCAAACGCGTGAAACAATACTTCCCGAGGAAAACATTTCGCAACCTGATACAATCAATGGTACTAAGCCATGTAGAATACTGCAATGGAATTTATGCGGGATGCAAAGAACAAACATTAAAGAAACTTCAGACCACTCAAAACACGGCAGCTAGGCTTATCTTCGGAAAAACGCGATTTGAAAGTGCAAAACCCCTTCGCGAAAAACTACACTGGCTCCCAATCAAAGAATGCATTGCTTTCAAAATCTGCACTCTGGTTCACAAAATTATCTATGGTGAAGCCCCGGGATACATGACAGACTTGATCGACCTACCAACTAGAAACACATCTGAATCAACATGAACATACCTAAATCTGCACTACCCAAGCTGCAAAGGACTCAAATACAAATCAACTTACGCGTCCAGTTTTTCCTACATAAGCACACAACTGTGGAACGCATTACCAAAAGCCTTGAAAACTACGAACGACCACCTAAACTTCCGGAAAACACTAAAAATTAACCTGTTTTAAAAAGGAATACCCTACCGATCCGACATAAATGCCTGGTCTTTGCAACACAACAAAACTAAAGAATGTAAAGGACATAACACAACTCTTCTGTTGTACAATTCCCTAGTGTGGCTGTGCCACATGAACTTTATCTTACCACAACATCACTTTGTATTTGTTTACACCGGAGTCTGTAACGCCTCTCTGGTACTATGTAAGCCACATTGAGCCTACAAATAGGTGGGAAAATGTGGGCTATAAATGTAACAAATAAATAAAACCTAGAGGATAGACCATCAAGAACTGGGGACTTGCCTGGTTTCAGGGATGATATAGCCATCCTCACCTCCTCTACAGTAATGTCCCCATCCAAAAAGGTGAACTGTGAGGATGTAATCTGAGGTAATGCAGCCTCAGTTAGAAACACCTCCACGTCACCTTCAGTAGGGTGTACCTCTGATAAATAGACAGCCTGGTAAAACTTCAAGAAGGAATCCCTCATAAGAGCTGGAACATGTGTGAGTGAACCATCAGCCAGGTGGAGAGAAGTAATCTGGGCCTGAGATTTTTCTCTTTGAGTTGTTGGTTCACTGGCTCAAATACCCTCCACAAAAAAGGTACTATTAGTAAGTTACATATATGCCTAATTTCTGTGAATGCCCTTGATCCACCCATGCCCCTCCCATGGCCATGCCCCTTTTTGAGTTGCACACTTTAAAACTTAGGTGCAGAATTTTATAGGATAAAGACTAGGCCAGAGGTGAGCGCAAATCTAATTTGATGCCAATTAACTCTATTGATTGTTGACACCTTGTTAACTCATTAATTTGCATGTGCATCTGTCCTATGCATCCAACTTTGAGCAACCTATATAGAATCAGGGGGTTGGTGTACAATTGATTTATATCTTACCTTTCAGGATGTACTATGCAAGTGAGTACGGAAGGTATGGAGTCTGAAGTGTATAATGTATATATGGGGGTTCCACAGGGTTCAGCGCCATCAGCCCTGTTCTTTAATTTATATCTTCTGCTTCTTTGTGGGGTACTGTGGGACCTGCAGGTAGAGTAAAGGCTATATATGGATGATTTTCCACTGTGAATGATGATTTTATTTTTGTCAGGACATGTTAAACTGAAGTTGTGTTTGGAAAAAATACAAGATTGGAAGTCTGCGAATAGTTTAGCCTTGAATTTATCAAAAACTGAGATTATGATTGTGAGATGTACTTTTGAGAACAGACGGTATGCTCCAGTTAAATTTGGAAATGTTTCTTTTCCTATAAAAGATCAGATTTTGAGTCTTAGTATTAAAACAGATTCACAAATGAGATTTGCAGCATGGTTCAAGCCTGTTTTTATCAATTAAAGGTTCTGAGTAAGATTGAACAGTGTTACCTAAACATGATTTTCAAATAGTGGTTCAGAATCTAGTACTATTGAAATTAGACTATCGTAACAGTTTGTATTAAGCGATTTCTCAGGCACAGTGGGCAAGTCACTTAACCCTCCATTGCCCCAGGTACAAATAAATACCAGTATACAATATGTAAGCCGCATTGAGCCAGCCATGAGTGGGAAAGTGCGGGGTACAAATGTAACAAAAAATAAAATAAAGCACTTCAGGTGGTGCAGGAGGCTGCCCACTAGTGCGTATGATTCCTGGTTTGAATTGCTTGGAGCATATGAACTTATGAAGGCTCTTCATTGGTTTGCTGTCTTATACAGGATACGATTTAAGTTGCTGATGCTTATTTGATTTGGTTATTGCAAACCTATGACCTGAGTCATTCTTAGAGAACAGAAAATTTACACCTTGTAGTGCTTTCATTAACTAGGTTACATTACACTGTTATTGCAAAGGGCCTTTGATATGGAATAAATGACCATCAAGACTAGTGGCGTAGCTACGGAGGGGCCACTGGGGCCTGGGCCCCACCAAAATGGATCTAGGGTTTCCAATTTGGCTGGCAGGAGTCCCCAACCCCTGCCAGCTGAAGCATTTCTCCAGTGCTGCTCTCCTTACATTGCCTGCCCTGCTTGCCTCTCATTGGGTGAATCTCTTCATAAAGGCGGTTAATAAATCCCAATAAATAATAATAATAATTACGTGCATGTTTGGCTTTAGTGAAACTGAGCATGCATGACACTTCACACATGCACAATGTGAGGGGAAGAATGGCAGGCAATGAAAGGAGAGCAGCGCAGGAGAAATGCTTCAACTGGCAGGTGTTGGGGACCCCGCCATCAAAGGTATGTGGTGTTGTAGCAGGGGGAGCAGTGGGGAGGCAGGCCAAAATGTGCCCCCCCCCCACACACTTTAGGCTCTGTCCCCCCACTTCGAGGTATGGCTATGCCTCTGACAAAACTGTGGCTATTAAAGGAGTTGGCTACTTTGAAGAGCACCTCAAAGCACGTTTATTTGTTTAGCTTATTTTGGTATTGAAGAGATTTGTTGTATTTTAAGATAAATCTTGTTCCTTTTGATGTGTTGTTTTTATGTAATTATATTGTGAATGTTTATTGTACTAGGCAGGTTATAAATGAAAAATAAATAAATAATGTCTGGCTAGGGACCCAGACTGAAAAGAGCTACAAAAAGGTTGGTGTTCACAAAGTACAAAGGATCACAAAAGGATCAAGTAAAGCTAAGAGAATCAAAAAGAAAATGTCATGACAGCAAAAGAAAGGGCAGAAGGAAAATAGATGACCAAAGAGACGGCTGAGGGGAGACATGATAGAGGTATATAAAATAATGATTGGAGTGGAACAGGTGGATGTGAAGCGTCTGTTCACACTTTCCAAAAATACTAGGACTAGGGGGCATGCGATGAAACTACAGTGTAGTAAATTTAAAACAAATCAGAGAAAAGTTTTCTTCACCCAACGTGTAATTAAACTCTGGAATTCGTTGCCAGAGAATGTGGTGAAGGCAGTTAGCTTGGCAGAGTTTAAAAAGGGGTTAGACGGTTTCCTAAAGGACAAGTCCATAAACCGCTACTAAATGGACTTGGGAAAAATCCACAATTCCAGGAGTAACATGTATAGAATGTTTGTAGGTTTAGGAAGCTTGCCAGGTGCCCTTGGCCTGGATTGGCCGCTGTCATGGATAGGATGCTGGGCTTGATGGACCCTTGGACTTTTCCCAGTGTGGCATTACTTACTTAAGATGTAAAAAAAAACAAGGTGACAAGACTTTTTTTAGGTATGTCCAGGAAAGAAGGAAGGAATAATTGGAATTCTTTAAAACTGAAAACTGACATGCAGAATGATGAGATACAAGCAGAAATGTTACACAAATACTTCTATTCAGTATTTATAGAAGAAGGAGAGGGGCTAAGGATATCACAATGAAATAGATACAGCACCATTCACAGAAAAGGTGATTAGCTATTGTAAATTGCCCCATTAAAGCATGTGGACCATTAACATATTGGTGGTAACTTCATAAAACATTTTCTGTAGGTAAAGGATGTTTTCCTTGGTTCCTTGGGAAAAGGGGTCATAAATCTGAGTGCCAAATGTGCCCATATAACTAGGCATGTCAATAAGCTGGAATGTATTCACACACGTAGACATTTGAGTGGGAGGGGTAGGTTGGAAGGAGTTAAGGTGGAGTTGTGGTAAGTATGCAAGTACATGGATATGCACATTCCTCAGAGCACATGTAAATTTCTGTGTCAAGGATTTTTTCACTATTGGGGTGCTTACAATATATACTTGAATATAAGCCGAGACATCTCCCCCCCCCCCCCACAAAAAAAAAGAAAAAAGGAGGACTGGTTGACTCAAATATAAGCTGATGATAGGCATTTGAGAGATATGCATTTTTGAAAGAGAAGGGCGCCCATCTTTCGACACAAATCGAAAGATGGGCGTCCTTCTCACAGGGTCATCCAAATCGGTATAATCGAAAGCCAATTTTGGACGTCCCCAACTGCTTTCCGTTGCAGGGACAGCCAAAGTTCAAGGGGGGCATATCGGAGGCGTAGAGAAGGCGGGAATTGGGCGTGCCTAACACATGGATGTCCTCGACCCATAATGGAAAAAAAAAAGGGCATCCTTGACGAGCACTTTACCTGATCCTGTTTTCTTACGACCAAGGCACAAAAAGGTGCCCAAAATGACCAGATGACCACCGGAGAGAATCGGGGATGACCTTCTGTTACTCCCCCAATGGTCACTAACCCCCTCCCACCCTCAAAATATATCTTTAAAAATATTTTTTGCTAGCCTCAGATGTCATACTCAGGTCCGTGACAGCAGTATGCAGGTCCCTGGAGCAGTTTTAGTGGGGGCAGTGCATTTCAGATAGGCAGACCCAGACCCATCACCCCCAAATGTTATGTTTGTGGAGGAAACAGCGAGCCCTCCAAAACCCACCACAAACCCACTGTACTCACATCTGAGTGCCCCCTTCACCCGTAAGGGCTATGGTAGTGGTGTACAGTTGTGAGTAGTGGGGTTTGGGGTTTTTTGGGGGGCTCAGCACACAAGGTACTACTACTACTACTACTTAACATTTCTAGAGCGCTACTAGGGTTATGCAGCGCTGTACAGTTTAACAAAGAAGGACAGTCCCTGCTCAAAGAGCTTACAATCTAAAGGATGAAATGTCAAGTTGTGGCAGTCTAGATTTCCTGAGAAGAGGTATGGTGGTTAGGTGCCGAAGGCGACATTGAAGAGGTGGGCTTTGAGCAAGGATTTGAAGATGGTCAGGGAGGGGGCCTGGCGTATGGGCTCAGGGAGTTTATTCCAAGCATGGTAAGGGAACTATGTACATGGGAGCAATTTATGAAGTCCACTGCAGTGCCCCCTAGGGTGCCCGGTTGGTGTCCTGGCATGTGAGGGGGTCCAATGCACTACAAATGCTGGCTCCTTCCACGACCAAAGGGCTTGCATTTGGTTGTTTCTGAGATGGATGTCCTTGGTTTCCATTATCACCGAAAATCAGAAACGACCAAGTCTAGGGACGACCATCTCTAAGGACGACCTAAATTTCAAGTTTTGGACGTCCCTGACCATATTATCAAAATGAAAGATGGACATCCATCTTGTTTCAATAATACAGGTTTCCCCGCCCCTCCATCGGGACATTTTGAGAGGACGTCCTCAACAAAACTTGGACATCCCTTTCAATTATGCCCCTCATAGTGTCCCTTCCTACCCCCAACATACAGTGGGGGTGGGAAGGGATACTATATCTCTCCTTCCTTCTTGCTGATAGCATTAAGCCTTGCCCCTTTCTCTCTCCCACTGGTATTACCAAACATCCACTTCCCCCCCTAACTGAGCTGAAATCTAAGCGTAGTCCATAACAACGTGTGTAACATAATTGGCTTAACAAGCCAATCAGCATTTTTAACAGCACTTAGCAAGCAATAATGAGCACTAATTGGCAATAATTAGAATCTACATGCATAACTCGCTAAGCGTCTTCTGTAATGAACTGCGCCTAAATTCTAAAGTGCACAGTTGAAAAGGGGCATGGCCATGGGCGTTTTGTGGGCATTACCAAATTTACATACGTTGTTATAGAATATGGCCCAGGCTGTGTAAGACTACGTGCAGGGATTTACACCACATTTTCATTGGTATAAATGGAGGCACGTAGTTTTAGGCGCTGGGATATCAACTATGCGTATTCTATATGCTGCACCTAAATCTTATAGAATACACCTAGGCGGAAATGTTTTCTGCGTGGATTTTTTAAATGCCATATATAGAATCTGGCCCATTATGTGAAAGTTCAGGTTCATTACACTTGTACAGATGTGCTTTTCCACTCGCCCCAAGAACACTTGAAACGGATTTCTTATTTCTGTCTATATCTCCCTAGGCTGTTCCTGTAGGGTGATTGATAAAATGTGTGCAAAGTCTAAATAATATGAATGTATACATTTTTCCCAACGTCTGGACTCAGAGAGGCTTCTAGTAGCTATAGTTGAACTTTTTCTGGCTTTAAGAACTTTTCTGTAGCCTTCTTTCTCCATTCAAGTGTTTAATAATGATTGGGTTGTATCTTAGGGCAGTTTGTTTCAACCTAGTCCTCAAGCACCTCTTAGCATGTCTTGCTTTCAGGATAGTCAGAATGAATGTGCCTCAGATACTGTAGATTAGGCATGTGTATTCATTAATACTCATTTGGTTCATTTAGTGCATGCTAAATTAAATTCATGCCCACTAATGTACAAATTAATACATCTAAGGTCCTTATTTTAGAAGCCCTAATCGTGATTTACTTGTGTGTGTATATACTGGCATTTATATGTATACAACTGGACTTTAGAAAGCCAATATTTACACATGTAAATGTAATATTTACAGTAAATGTAAAAAATACTAATGGGAGGATTAACAATCACATTCTGAAGGAAAAAATACTGACAATCACAGAAATTTAAAAATCCACAGAGCAAACACTCTATTCAAAAGATAACCCTTGACTTAAATGAAAAAAATACATTTTTGGCAATGTGCTCACACCTCTTCACGGGACTATCACAGACCAGAAGGTCTTCTGAATGTCCACTCCATTTTTCAATCATTGCACATTATATTTTTGTATTTTAACCCCAAACGTGCTTCTCTCCACCATTAATATATAAAATATTTTTCAGAACTGAACTTATCTTCCATAACTATCTTGAGTCCCAACATGGATCATGTTTTCCATGTAGCTGATTCAAGGTACCCAATTGTGAATAATCTTGAAGAATGTCTATAATGGCCCCCCACTGGGCCATTACAAACATTCAGGGTTATCTTTTGAATAGAGTGTTTTCTCTGTGGATTTTTTTTTTTTTTTTAAATTTCTGTGACATAGTAAATATCAGCAGATAAAGACCTGCACGGTCCATCCAGTCTGCTGGTTGTATCTGGCACTCTGCATGTTCCAGCTCTTCATGATTAAAGACTGGCATACTTAATCTCTGTCTCTCCCTGCCTATTTTGGAAGATGGACCATAAACGTCTGCCTGGCAGTTTCACTTTAATATTCCCTTATCTCTTGTTTGTCCTGTTTGTCTGTCCTAATTAGATTGTAAGCTCTGTCGAGTAGGGACTGTCTCTTCATGTTCAAGTGTACAGCGCTGCGTACGTCTAGTAGCGCTATAGAAATGATAAGTAGTAGTAGTCCTACTTCTGAACTGTAATATTCCTACAAAATGTGTCAATTGCAAGAGAATATGATTTGGGTGAGGGTGGAGTCTGCATGGGACCAGAATCTACATGTGTATTCTCTATTTCACAAAGAGCATAAAACATGTATGTGGGACAATCTACGCTTTGAGATTTATACTGCACTTTTGCATGAACATGTTTTGCAAAAGTGCACATATTAGCCAGCCCTGTACAGGAGGGATTAAGGGAAATATCCTCAGTAATCCTCCATTGCTCATCTAATTGTGGTGTCCGAGTCACATAAGTAGCACTTAGATGTTTATTTTTGCAAAATGGATAATATACACGTTACAATTTACACATGTGTTGGTATTTAAATGTGTATTTTCATTGATTTTTCCAGTATTTAGAATTGTAAAATGGATGCTGTCTCTGCACATACCACCACATAAACATTCATTGTTACTTGTATTTCAGAACAGGCTCTACATGGGCAGATCCTGTTCTGAAATACTGCCTGCATTTTACACATTCTGACCTGGATATGTCAATTCTGATTTTGATGTTCTATATAAAATGGAGCTCCACATCAATTGTAGCATGATAAAATGGTATGGTGTGCATTAAAAATTTTCTATTAAATGAATATTTCAAATGAATTGAAAAAGCAACTCCCAAAAGGCAGGATAAATGCAGGAAAAAAAAGCATCAAAAGCAAACAGATATTGTTTGCCTATGCACATCCCTACTGTCGATTTCAATATAGTGGAAGCAGTGCAGTGCGTGCAGATCTCTCTCATGCATGTTCATTGCAGACATCCTTAAAAACAGATTGGTTGTAGTGTTCCAAGGCCTGGGTTCAGAAACAATGTCCTACAGGGTTCTATCACACAGTAATCCCTATAGGAAGCTAAGAGACACTCCTTAGGGTCACATTCAGGCACCATTATGATCTGCGCTCTGCTAGTATTCTGTAAAGGATCCTCTGCATGGAGCAAACTTTATAGAATACAGCGATACCTCGGTTTTCGTTGATAATCCGTCCGAAAACAATCAATGAAAACCGAAACAGACGAAAACCGAGGCAATTATTTCCATATGAATCAATGTAAATCCAATGAGCAGGAGAATGTGTGGGTTGCCCTTTGTTTTCGCAAAATTAGCAGCGAAACCCGAGGCAACCAACAAAATCCGAGACAAAATTTTCACTGAAAAATCAACGAAAACCGAAACCGATGATAACCGAAGTCAACGAAAACCGAGGTTTCACTGTACTAAGTGTGCATTTCACACCTAACTTGGGCCCAAACACTTATGCCTGTTGGTGTAGATGCTCGCCCCCAACTAATGACAGTTAGGCACACAAATGCAGGTATTCTATAACATGGTGTCTAATTTCTGGAAATGCCCTTGTCCTGCCCATGCCCCTCCCATGGCCACACCCCCTTTTGAGTTGTGCACGATGAAATTCAGGCATGCATGTTAGAGACTAGGCCTAGGGCATAGGGCAGATCTGCATGCAAGACCTAATTACTGCCAATTAAGTTCTTGTTCACACCAATTATTGATTGTTAGCACATAATTGGCTAATTAGTTGACATGCAAATCTGGGATCTGCGCCCAAATTTGAGTACCCTATACAGAATCTAGAGGTTAATATGTAAATTAGTATGCACTATCACCATATGAGTGCAGTTACTGTACTGTGTGACAGTACTGCATGCTGTGTTAGGAGATGAGAACTAGGAGGGTTGTGGGTGATAAACGGGCATGGACCACACATTACAGTTAACACATTGTATTTACTGTGCTCTGTTATCTACACAGTTAGAATAGGTGCACTTACCACCTTCTCAATAGTCCTAATATGCAGAAAAAAAAGTTTCAGGTGTCCTTTTACTAAGGTGCGCCGAAAATGGCCTGCGCTGTTGTAGTCATGTGTATTGGACGCGCGCAGGTCCATTTTTCAGCATGCCTGCAAAAAAAAGTCTTTTTGGGGCCGAAAATGGATGTGCGGCAAAATAAAAATTAGTGTGCGTCCACTTTGGGCCTGGGACCTTACCGCCACCCATTGACTTAGCGGTAAGGTCTCACACATTAACTGAGCGGTAATCGTCAGCGTGCATGCACTGCCGATTACTGCCCGGTTAGCGCCATGCGGTAAAAAATAAAAAATATTTTCTGTTGTACGTATCGGACTCGCCTAAAAATTGGAATTACCGCCCTTGGCATGCGGTAGCCGAGCGGTAGTTCCAAATTGATGCATGTTGGATGCACGTAGGTGCCTACGCGCCTTAGTAAAAGGGCCCTTCAGTGTGGTAATTGCAGATGACATGCTGGGCATGCTCTCAGTAGTTACTGCACAGCCTTTGCACTTACCATGTGTTAATAGTTGCTGTTGTCCTCCTTGTGCAATTAGAGAGGCCCCTGAATTTTTCGTTGTATTGCTAAAGAAATGGTTGGATAATCAACGTAAAGGTAGCCATTTTCCACTTAGTGGTGGAAATATTGTTCTCACGTCTATAATTAAGAACTCCACCTTAGGAGCGCATGGGGTTTCTAATTACAGACCCATTGCATCCATACTGTTATTCACTAAAATTATGAAAGGTCTGGTGACCTACCAATTAACATTGTATTTAGATAGTTCAATATTTCGCACTTCTTACAACTGGGATTTCAAAAATATCATAGTTTGGAGTCAGTAACTAGGGCTATTTTACAGAGGGAATATCTTTATTAGGGAAAGATCAGAAAGCTGTATTATTACAGTTTGATCTATCATGTGCTTTTGACCTGCTAGACCATTATCTTATGTTGTCATTATTGAATTTTGTCGGGGTAGACAGTAATGTTTTACAATGGTTTAAGGGTTTCTTTCATCAAAGATCATACATAGTAAGATTTCAGAAAACTCTTTCATCGTCTTGCAAACCATCTTGTGGTGTCCCACAGGAGTCTCCTTTGTCTCCCACTATGTTTAATGTGTTCACCAGTTCCTTGGGTTACATGTTCTTATCTGCTGGTTCTAAGGTTTTTACTTATGTGGATGACATAACTATATTGTTATTAACTGAGGGTAACACACCTACCGGTACCTCATGTAGTATTACAAACTATATACAACAGCAGTTGGATAGCATTTTTTGAAAAATTAAACAAAGATGGGTACTGTGGAGCACCGACAGAGATGGCAGCATAATCCCTGTACTCCAGACTCCTCCTACTTTAAATTGAAATATCACCTTAATATACACAACCATAAACTTCTCAACTTAAGTCATTGTTCATCTAAATAATCCAATATCATGACTTTGGGGAAAAAAACAGAAAGAGACAAAGAGGTGAACTGGCTTCCCCACAAAAAAGCGTGAAGAGCAAGTATGATGATTCCACCACATCAACTATACTAGAAGAGATACGCACTCTCAAAGACTGAATCTCTGAGACAAAAGAGGATATATGTGATATTAAAGAAGACCTTTCCGTCATTAGAACGGACAAATCACTGTTAAATTCCAAAGTACTCACAGTAGAAACTAAACAAAGCGAACAGAAAACAATATTAAAATGCTGCAAAAACAAGTCAAAAGAATTACACAACTTGAGCAGGGAATGGAGGACAGCGACAGGGTATGGAGAAAAAGCATCTGGCTTCTTGGATTGCCCCAAAACAAAGAAGGCTCCAACCCTGTACAATTTCTGTAAAACTTGATACTTACTTTAATAGGTCTACAATTCACCAAGGATTTTGAGCTAGAATGAGCACACAGGGTCCCAGCACAGTGTGGCCTGAGGGACAAGTACCCTCGCCCCATGGTCATGCGTGTCCTCAGATATCCACAGGATGCGGACATATTACAATGTGCTTGTATCCATGCTCCAGTAAAATTTGAAGGGAGAACTCTGATGTTCATGCCAGACTTATAAACCACAGTCAAAGTGAGGAAGCAATTTTTGGCATACCGCCCAAAACTAAAAGAAATAAATGTAAGATAATGGCCTTTTTTTTCCCAGTGGGAATGCATATCACCTACAACAACGTGACAAAAGATTTTTACTCCCCTGAAGCCATAGCTCCCACTAGAATTGATGCCAGTTAATTCATTTGTATTCTCAGGGAATGTTCCTCTTTCATATTTCTCATGTGATTATAATAAATGTATTAATATTCACTGCTTAAATATTGTTTATACCTTTGGTTGGTTGTCACAATTCTTCAGATTGCACACAATGTAATCTAGCAAGGTTCATTCTGTATGCATAATCTCATGAAATGGTAATTCACTGTTACATTATAATTCTATGTTTGCAATTATAGTATTAACATTGATATTTCCACTAACAGGAGTCAGTGAGGAGTTGCTGCTCATCCAGGTAGCCACATCCCATGGTTAGAGCAGTTTGTGCTCATTCTTTGCACAATACCATGTTTATCGGTTATAATCTCAATTTTCATGTTTTTTCTGCATTCTCAACTTTACTTGTCACACCGCCACCTGAAACTGAACATGGCCAAAACTGAGCTTATTGTCTTTCCCCCCAAGCCCACCTCGCCCCTCCCCCGATTCTCTGTTTCAGTAGATGGCACCCTCATCCTCCCTGTCTCATCTGCTCGCAACCTAGGAGTCATCTTTGATTCCTCCCTCTCCTTTTCCGCTAACATCCAGCAGACGGCCAAAACCTGTCGCTTCTTTCTCTACAACATTAGCAAAATTCGCCCCTTCTTCTCTGAATACGCTACCAGAACCCTTATCCAAACCCTTGTCACCTCTCGCTTGGATTATTGCAATTTGCTTCTCACTAGTCTTCCGCTCAGCCATCTCTCTCCTCTCTAGTCTGTCCAAAATTCTTCAGCACAACTTATTTTCCGCCAAAATTCTTTTAACCACACTAGCCCACTCCTCAAGTCACTTCACTGGCTCCCTGTCCGCTTCCGCGTACAGTTCAAACTTCTCTTACTGACCTTTAAATGCATCCATTATGCAGCCCCCCCTCCCCCATTACCTCTCCTCTCTCATCTCTCCCTACATTCCTCCCCGTAAACTCCGCTCACTGAACAAATCTCTCTTGTCGTCCCCCTTCTCCTCCACTGCTAATTCCAGGCTTTGTTCCTTTTCCCTCGTGGCACCTTATGCCTGGAATGGACTTCCTGAGCCAGTACGCCTAGCTCCATCTCTACCTGTTTTCAAATCTATGCTGAAAACCCACCTTTTCACCACTGCTTTTGGCTTCTAACCACTACTCAATTCCCCTATCCTTGTTCCTTCTCACCCAGTACTTTCCTCACCCTTAATTGTCTTGTCTGTCTGTATTTTTAGATTGTAAGCTCTATCGAGCAGGGACTGTCTGTGTCAGGTGTTCAGCGCTGCGTGCGTCTGGTAGTGCTATACAAATGTTATTAATAATATTAATAATAATACTTCAGTATTGCTCAATGGTTAATCTCTACAGCATAATAATCACAATAAGATGACTATTACCTTCTTATCCCTTCATGTTAAGGGGTTTAATAATCCAATTAAGAGAATAAAAAATGCTAACTTCCCTATTCAAAATTTCTCTGGACATAATTTTCTTTCAAGAAAGACACCTATCAGAGCAGGAATAGGCCAAATTATACATCAAATGGTCTCACCTCCAATACTCTCAGCTGCCTATGGCAAGAAAAATGGTGTAGCCATTATTATCAGACAATGATCAGACATCAAATTAATCAAATTAATTTCTGGGAATGCCCCTGTCCTCCCCAAGCCCCTCCCATGATTCAGGTACATTTAGATAGATGGGTCAGGGCCCCATTAACCATAAGTGATAAACCTTTAACTTTACTAAACATTTATGCCCCAAATACCTATTGCCCTGAATTCTTCTACAACATTGCAGATATCATAACATCTGTAGGGGATGCTCCAGTTGTAATTGGTTTGTGACTTTAATCTGATATTAAACCCTGAACTTGACAGGAAGTCAATTTTCCCATTAAAAAAAAAAACTAAAGCATTGGGAGTTTTGTCAAATTTGTGATGTATGGCGACTACTGCATGGAATCAAATGTGACTAGACATTCTATTCCACACCTCGTAATTCCTACTCTTGCCGAATAGCCATTTAAGTGCTGTTTTAGCATCCATTTGCTTTTAAATATCAGGCAACATATTTTTATCGATTACCAAAGTTGATCAGATTTGGGAATGACACTCTTCTTCAAGTAGATGGCTTAACATTTTTAATCTGAATCACAATTAAACATTGTAGGAATATTGTTTAACTAGTGGAACCATGCCAGTTTCCTCAACAATGAAATGGGCCCTAGGAAGGCTGTCATGTAAGCTTTTTTCTTTCTCTCTCCCCTGCCCTCCTCTCCTCTCCATGTCCATCAATTCTCCTCTGCCCTGCCCTCCCCTTCCCTTCCCTCTCCTCTCCTCCCCTTCCCTTCTCTCCCCTCCCCTCCCTCCCTCCCTCCTTCTCCTCGATGTACCGCGATTCTCTCCTCCCCTCGATTTGAACCTGAACGTTCTCTGGCTGGCTGTCGATCGGGGAGCTGAGGGCGGGAAGGAGCGGATGGACCATCCGAGAGCTGCCTGGCGATTCTCCGCTATTCTCTCCTTCTGACATCATCTCGACTCCTGCGTTCCCTTCCCCCTCATTGTTCCGCCCTCTGACGTCATTATGTTTTGATGCGAGGGCGGGGCAATGAGTGGGAATGGATGTTACAAACCCAGGTATCCAGATGTGGAATGTTGGCGGTGCAAATTATTATATAGGATAGTCAACTTACACCAGAGCTACAGATTTCTTCTTTAATCAAAATTATTTTGTCTTAATGAGAAGACTGCGCAGAATTAGAAGTTTGTTGGACTTTCAGGGTTTTCAATTAGTGGTCCAGAGTCTGCTGGCTTCACATTTAAATTATTGCAATTTGTTCTACGTTGGTAGCACTAAGTTGCTGTTGACAAGATTGGAGAGAGTTCAAAATACTGCCACTAGACTGATTCTTTCTGTCCACCATGTTGATAGAGTTACATCATTATTGAGGTCTTTTCATTGGCTTCTAGTCATGGCATAAATAGAGTTTAAGATCTGTACCTTGGCTTATAGAATACTATTTGCCTTAGCTCCATCACATATTCTTTGGAGAAGGACATCCATAGATCTAGAAACTCCTTAACTCTCTTTTTTACCAATCCGAAACTTTACCGTTTGAAAAGAGCTTTTTATTCTACTCTTCATTATCAAGTTGTACATATCTGGAATTCTGTACTGATCAATATAAGGAAAATAGGTTAGAAAATGTTTAAAGACCTATCTTTTTAGGAAATACTTAAGTCAGGACACTTTAATTTTGTACTATTCTTGTTTGTTACAAGCATGTTCTGTAATTCCTAATGATTGCTCGACTTCTTGTATATTGATATCTGCATTGAATGATCTGGTATATGTGGATGACAAAATTATTTTGTATTTGTGTTTGTAATTTCAAAAACTGCGCTTTTGTAAAAGGGTACCAGAACAAGTTAAAAAAAGCAAAAGAAAAAAATGTAAATGAAGGCAGATATAAACATATTAATTGATATAGTAACTAATTCAAGATGAATGACGTCCGGGTTGTCGATTTTAACAGGCAGTATGACCTGCTAGAAAATGTAGGTACAGACTAATCAGCAGTGCTAATATTTGTCATTGCAACTTTCTCCTAGCTGCTTGTGTTTTATTGCATGAGATGCTATGCCGGCTGGAAAATTACAGCACTTGGTGTCACCTTGAAAATGTAGTGCCTCATGGCAGGGGTTATCTCACAGTTCTAACACATAACATCTAATCTTATCAGCTGTGTTGAAAATTTATCAGTAATAAGGCTAATAATTCCAACTGACCTTTATTTCCCAAGCTTGTTGTCACAATGCAAATTTATTGTTTAGTTGTAGACTTTACAGTTTATAGTTTAGTTAATTAGAAATTTCCATTATGATGATTACTATTGTTAATTAAAATTGGTTTCCATAATATGGTGGTTTTGGACACAGGCTAGTGCTAGGCTTTCAAATAGATTCATTTTGCACGTACCATGACAGGAATGAACCTTACTTCTAAGCCAGATTATGTGTATACGGAGGCATAGCTACCATTGAGCGAGCCCGGCAAAATACCCAGGGCCACCCAAGGATAGGGACCGCCTGCATTTGGACCCCCCCCCCCCCATGCCCACCTAGGTCCGGCCTCACTCCAGCTTCACCACTGCCAGTCCTCCACATGCTACAGCCGCCTCTTTGGCTGGAGGGGCCTTTCCTCTGTTTCGACTGCAGCAGCATATGGAAGACTGGTGGCTGGGAAGCAGATTATAAGCTCTTTGAGCAGGGACTGTCTTTCTTCTATGTTTGTGCAGCGCTGCGTACGCCTTGTAGTGCTATAGAAATGCTAAATAGTAGTAGTAGTACTGTAGCAAGACAGGATCCACACGGGGAGGGGGGAGGAAGAAGAGAGAGATAACTAATTATATGGGGGGCAGTGAGTAATGGCTACCATGCTCCAGTTCTCCTTTGCTCTGTCTTCCAAGTCCCTTGTGTTGGGTGGGAGTTTCAACTCTTGCAAGGGAGAGAGCAGATGGACTTACTGTCGCGTGCTCGAGGACCTTGGCATACTGTCAGGCTTCTTCCCCGGGAGCACTGAGTTCGTGAGCCCATGGGCCACTACCGTGGAGCGGCAGTGGCAGGCAAGATCACCTCCAAGGTAGAGATGAGACAAAACTGGACCGGAACCCCGGACTGGAGTTCTACACCGGAATACACAGAACTGGAACGCATCGGACGGGTGCGCACTGGAGTGGAGCCCGCTGGACTGGAACACACTGGAGGGCCCCACAGGACTGGAACATACAGGAGTGAAACCCACTGGACTGGAACACACTGGACCTAGGCTTCACCTACGCTTGACCACCTTTCCCCGAGGGTTGAGCCCTCAGGTTCTGGCAGCCGGTAGGACTTACAGGAAAACCCGGAACTGGAACTTGCAAGCAGGAACAGCAGGAATGAAGATCCAGGAGTGCCCCCTGGCACCTAGGCGCAGGCAAGGCCGACAGGCAGGGACTGTCCGGGTTCTGGCAGTCGGCAGGTTTAAACACAATGACTAGTAAACTGTACCTAGGCTAATAGAAACGCTATACCCAGGCAAACCAGTCATACACAAGAAACATACACAGAGCACACTCAGGAGACTTGAAAGCTATACACCAGCTAACAACAAAGCTGTGCCCAAGCTAACAAGTCATGCACTGGAAACAAACACAGAGCACTAGCAAAGCTATACACCAGCTAACAACAAAGCTGTGCCCAAGCTAACAAGTCATGCACTGGAAACAAACACAGAGCACTAGCAAAGCTATACACAGGCTAACAAGCCACACGGTGCCTAAGCTGGCTAGTCTAAACAAACACAGAGCACTAGCAAAGCTATACACAGGCTAACAAGCCACACGGTGCCTAAGCTATCTAGTCAAACATAGAAACTCACACAGAGCAAACACTGAAACAGTGTACAGAGCACTCTATACACCAGGGCCCTAGATGAAATGCAAAGGCCAGGGCTGTAGTCTCTAAGTGATTAATAAAGCCCTTCCACACCAGAGGCACAGCTGCAGCAATTGTTGGATTATTTGTAGTAAATAATTAGCAGATTTTAGTACACACAGCTTCAGCTTTAGAAATGTTAATTTCTTTCTTCATCTCTCTCTCATTCACCCCTGAATAATTCACTGCTGAGTCACTTTAAAGTTGAAGTAACAAAACATCTGTTTACTCACAGTTTGTAGTTAGATTATAATCAGACAGGCTTTTATATACATATTACTATACATTTGTATTATCAGCTCCTTCCATGTGCTTAGATGGTAATGGATGCTCACACCACCACAGATCCTCTCAGGCTAGGAGAGATCATGAGCTCCATGTGCTCCATGTGCTGCATCTGCTGCATCTACTGTGTCTAACCCCCACAGGAAGTTGCATAGCAGTGTGACCTCTCTAAGTAATTCACATCAGAGGTCACAGAGTAATCACAGAGAAATAATAGGTGACAGTCAATGCATGTAAAATACAATTACATTCCAACAAACCCCTTCTCATGCATAACTGTCATGCAATTATTTATTCATACAAAGTCCAAGCTTTATACGCAGATTCACAAAATGTTCTCTGGGTAACGGTTTGGTCATGATGTCAGCTGTCATCTCACTGGTGTGACAATAGTGTAGACTGATGACCCCTTCTTTCACCAACTCTCGCACGTTGTGGTATTTCGTTGCGATGTGCTTGGTGCGTGACTGAACCTTGTCATTCTGTGACAGTCGGATGCAGCTCTGATTATCTTCCATTATCTGGATTGGTCTCTTTTCAGCTATTCCGAAATCCAGCAAAAGTTTTTCAATCCACATCAGTTCTCTGCACGCTTCCGATACGGCCACATATTCAGCTTCTGTAGAAGACAGACTCACAATACTTTGTTTATGACTGGCCCATGAAATTTGTACATTTCCATACATAAACACATATCCACTTGTGGATTTATAATCAGAATGATCCCCTGCCCAATCTGAATCACAGTAACATATTAGTTTTGGATTACTATTGGCTGAAATCTTTAATTTACAATCAATGGTACCCTTTAAATACCTTACCATCCTTTTAACTGCAGTCCAATCTGATTTGGTAGGTGAGCTGACCCTTCTGCTCAAAATTCCTACTGCATTTGCTATATCAGCCCTGTATGTGGTAGCTAGATATAAAAGCTTACCTATGGCTGATCTATATTGGATGTTATCTGGTAAAGGTTCTCTTACTGTTTCATCCTTCAGAAAATCAGTGATCATGGGAGTGCTTACAACTTGGGCATCTTGCATACCTAAACTTTCAATAAGCTCATTTATTTTCTGCTTCTGGCTTAGAAGATAAGAACCATCATTTTGTTTCTCAATTTCTATACCAAGATAGTATGACACATTACCCAGTTCTTTTATCTCAACATTGTGGTTTAAACACTTTACAATGTCCTTGTACTCTTGCTCACTTTTGCTTGCAATGAGCAGATCATCAACAAAAGCTAAAATGTATGCATATTGTCCATTTCTGCACCTAGTGTACAAGCATTTATCTGCTTCACCTTGCTTAAATCCTAAATTTGTCAATATTTCATGCAATTTTTCATTCCAACATTTTGCACTTTGCTTTAATCCATAAAGACCTTTGTTTAATTTACACACTAGCTGTCTTTGTTTTGTATTTATGAAACCTGTTGGCTGTTCCATGTACAAGTCTTCAGTTATATCTCCGTGAAGAAATGCTGTTTTCACATCAATGTGGTTGACTTGCATGCCTTTTGAGACTGCAATGCTCAGAAGTGTTCTGATTGTCGTGTGTTTCACTACAGGTGCAAACACTTCATCAAAATCTTCTCCATATTTTTGAAGATATCCCTTTGCCACTAATCTGGCTTTATACCTTTCCACTTTTCCTTGTGCATTCCTTTTTAACTTGAATACCCATTTGCATCCTATAGCTTTCTTGCCAGGAGGTAATTTTGTAAGAATCCAAGTATTATTTTTATCCAATGCATCAATTTCTTCTTGTGCAGCTTTACGCCATTCAGCAGCTTCTTCTGCTGACATTTTCTCAATCTCATCCCATGTTAAGGGCTCTTGAGCTTCTGCTGACTTTGTTAGGTACGACAGTCTTGGGGGTGGAACACCTTTGTTTTCCCTGGATGAGCGTCTGACAACAGGTTGGTCTGACCTTTCTGCATCCTCTAAATCTGAGAGTTCTTCTCCAATTGATTCCCCTTCTCCAACTGTACTGTCTTCTTCAATGATCCTTTCTGTGTCTGTTTCCTCTGCCTGTTCCTCGTTAGATACAGGTGAGTTGCTTTCAGACATCTGCCTTGGTATGGCATTTATATACACTGGCATGTCTATTATGGTTCTAGTTTCATATTCTGGATGATAAGGCTCATCTGGGATAATCCAGCCTTTATCAACCCTTTTGTTTTCATCAAAATATGTAACATGTCTTATGCCAACAATGCCAGTTTTCAGATTCAAAATTCTATATCCTTTGTGTCCTGGAGCATAGCCAACTAAAATGCCCCTTTCTGTTGTGGAATCCAGCTTATGCCTTCTTTGCTTTGGTACATGAGCATATGCTGTACTCCCAAATGTTCTTATGTGTGACAGGTTTGGCTTCCTACCATGCCATGTCTCATGTGGTGTGCGCTCAGCGCCTTTAGTTGGCATTCTGTTTTGTAGGTACACTGCTGTGAGAATGGCTTCCCCCCATAGTCTTTTAGGGAGATTGCTATCTGACAGCATACATCTGGTCATTTCCACAAGTGACCTAAATTTTCTCTCTGCAACAGAATTTTGCTCTGGTGTATAAGCTACTGTTGTGATATGTTGAATGCCTTCCTGTTCTAGAAATGTGCGCATGCTTTGTGAAGTGAACTCACCACCATTGTCGGTCTGAAGAACCTTTGGTTTTCTTTCAAATTTATTGCTCACCATGGCTACGTATTTCTTCAGCATGTCTGTGACTTGACTTTTCTCTTTCAGCAAATAGGCCACACAATATCTAGAGAAATCATCCAAGAATATCAGCACAAATCTGTTATTTCCCAATGATGGGATATTAAACGGTCCACATAAGTCACTGTGTATTAAGTCCAGCACTTTATTACTCCTATTTCCTGTGTATGCAGGAAATGAGGGTCTCACACCTTTTTGAGTAACACAGTCTATGCATTTCTCCATTTTGCCAGCATCTGCACTTATCTGAATGCCGGTGGCCAGTTGCTTACTGTAAAGATCCTGGATCACCTTAGAATCACGATGTCCCAGGCGGCGATGCCAGATTTCCAGACTACATTTACCATCATTCTTCCTTACTTGCGCCATATGTGAGGCTTCACCTGAAATGTTCAGCTTATAAACATCATTATGCATAAAAGCTTCAGCATACACTTCATCATTTTTAGAGATTGTGCACTTACTGTTTTCAAAATGAATCGCAAATCCCTTCTTATCTAATGTAGATACACTAAGCATATTACAAACTGCTTGGGGAATATACAAGACATCACTTACAGGAATTTCTTTAACTTCATTAGACACTTTGCATTTTAAGAATCCAATACCTTTTGCTTGGATCTTAGCAGTCCCTGAGTTTGCAGTTTTAAGAATACCTTCCTCTGGACACATTTCCTGAAAGAAATCCTTACAATTGGTTAAATGGCATGTGCTCCCTGAATCCAAAATCCAAGTACTTTCATTTGAATTATTATTTACCATAGTCAAAGATTTTTCTGCCATTAGAAAGCCCTTGTGTTTATCTTTGTCCTTCATACATTTCCTGGTTTGAAAATTCTTTAGTTCCATTGGCTTAGGTGAGCTAGAGGGAGTGTTTTGTGTTTCCTTACACCATTTAGATACATGTCCCTCCTTTCCACATGAGTAGCAAATCAGCTTGCCCTTGGGTGGAGTTTTCCCATAGCTCCGCCTTCCTCTGTTCTTTGCCAAGAAATTTGTTTCATTTCTCTCTGACTGACTTTGAGAACACATCTCCTCAGAATCATTTATTATGCATTCCTGCCTTAGTTTTGATGTTGCCTGTTCAAAAGATTGCCCTTCAATGGCCTCATTTACAGACCTAAAAACATCAAACTTCTTTGATAGTGAGGTAAAAAGAAATGCTCTTTTCAATGCATCACACATGGGAATTCCAGAAAGTTCTAGCTTTTGAAATGAAGACATAAGATGCATAATGTGATCATTACATTTACTTTTATCCCTTAATTTGGTTTCATTCAACTCTGCCAACCAAATTGGTTGCTGCTTTGCATATGTAGTTGCATACATAGTTCTCAGTTTATATAAAATGTCCTTTGGTGTATCTTTTCCCTCCACTAATATGGCTTGTTTCTCTGAGAGAGCTTCCAAAAGCATGCACTTCACATAATAGTTTGCATTGTCCCATTCAGCCATATTTTCAGCTATTCTGTCTTGGTCTAAGCATATATTTAATCTTTTTGCTCGAAGGAGACACATGAATCTTAGTTCCCACTGCCGATAATTAAACTCAGTTAATTTAGGCACCTTGAGAGAATAGAACAATGGTGAATTTCTTCCCTCAGCCATTTTCCTAGCCTTCTGTCTGCTGTGTGGGGGGAGAGAGAGACAGACTGAATCTTTCCTTTAAAACTTAAGAGAAAAATGTGGCCTTTTTTTCTGCCTGGTAATATTTCTCTTCTTTTTCAATTCCTGGACCTGGGCCCATAACCCTTTTGTTGGATTATTTGTAGTAAATAATTAGCAGATTTTAGTACACACAGCTTCAGCTTTAGAAATGTTAATTTCTTTCTTCATCTCTCTCTCATTCACCCCTGAATAATTCACTGCTGAGTCACTTTAAAGTTGAAGTAACAAAACATCTGTTTACTCACAGTTTGTAGTTAGATTATAATCAGACAGGCTTTTATATACATATTACTATACATTTGTATTATCAGCTCCTTCCATGTGCTTAGATGGTAATGGATGCTCACACCACCACAGATCCTCTCAGGCTAGGAGAGATCATGAGCTCCATGTGCTCCATGTGCTGCATCTGCTGCATCTACTGTGTCTAACCCCCACAGGAAGTTGCATAGCAGTGTGACCTCTCTAAGTAATTCACATCAGAGGTCACAGAGTAATCACAGAGAAATAATAGGTGACAGTCAATGCATGTAAAATACAATTACATTCCAACAGCAATCACCTTGCATCCAAACAGAGGCTTGACACACAGAGAAGTCAGCCCAGCGGGAGCCATCTTGGATACTGGCATAGAGGAGTCGGCGGCAACCATCTTGGAAAAGGCATAGCCCACACAGGTGAGGTTCAGTAGGGCAATCAGCACACAGAGCCAGAGAGAAACTAAGACAGAGACAGACACAGAGACAAGCAGAAGCCAGCACAGCCACTGACTCCCAGAAACAGGGTAAGTCTGAGGGTGGTCACGGCCACAGACATAACACTTACAAAGCAGAAACCTCCTGCCCTGTGATGGAGACTTGCTAGGTCTGACTTCCCTTGATGGTCATGTGTCTGTACAGAATTGTGAGTCACTCCTGGCTTTCCCCATTGCACTGCAGGAGAAAAACAGTGTAGTGTGCCTGGATTGAACAGCAAGAACAAAGCAGGACCTCAAACTTGAGGAAACAAAATGTATTGAAGGTCCCAACATATTCCATATTTCAGCAGATTGCCTATGTCGGGGTTTGTATTGTAGCAGTTTCCTTAACAACTCAGTCAGCGCTTTGCTGTTTCAGATGAAGACTGCATTGTAATATAACATGCATGCAGTTTAACATTAGGATGCTATCCGACTACTACAATATGACCCCTGATGCAGGCAATCAGCTGAAACATGGGCCGTGTTGGGGTCTTCAAAATATGTTGTTTCCTCCAGTTTGTGGTTCTTCTTTGTTCTTTCTGTACCATCTGGGACCACTACACTATTTTTCTCATGCTGTTTGGTTTGCGTTGCTGCTTCCCTCTAGTTTGTTCACTTCTCACTTCACTTTCCCCATTACAATGACAGACATCCAGTTCAGTCTGGTCTAGAAAGAGAACTTGGTGTGGTGAGGAGAGAGAGAGAGAGATCAGGAGAAAAGGGGACGGGAACAGAAGGCATATGTCGACCTGGGGGGGGGGAGCAGAAAGAAGAGACAAAGAGACCGGACAAGGGAGAGAAAGGGAGCTTTGCTGAACCAGCAGAGGGAGAGATGCTAGAGCACGGAAGGTGGGAGTGGGGGGCTACTGGAGAAAGGGAAGGGAGAAGCTGGACATGGGGAGGGACAGGGACACAGAAGAGATGCTAGCTGTGGAGGGAACATAGAGACAAGGACACAGGGGGCAATACTGGACACATGGGGAGGGCTAAGAACACAGAGGGGAGACGCTTGACAAGATGGATAGAGACACATAGAAAAGACAATTTTTTTTTAACCCAAGCAGCTAGAGGAATTTTTGTTACGTAGAGAGGAAGTAGTAGTAACAGTTGGCTAACAGATGCACACTGCAAAAGATAGGCTTGAGAAGAATTGCTGGGAAGCAGTATTTATTGTTTTTCCTTCTCTCAAATATTAAATTTGATGGTAATATAATTTCTCTTATCTTGGATCCTATTACCAAAACTTTGTGGACGAAAGTTATTATTATATATTTCATTTAATGTTCTAATTTGACATTAGTTATTATTTTTCCTGTATTATGTTTTTTTTTCTCATTTCCTTTCACCTCTTCTTGGAGTTGTATTAATATGAAAGTGTAATAAAAATAAATTAAAAAAAAAAAAAAAGACAAGACAAATTTTGTACATAGAGAGAGAAGAAATGTGAAAAGACCCTGGAGAGAGTTAAGAAGAAAACAAACAGAGAAAAGCAAAAGAGAGACACTAGGACCAAAGCGATGCTCAGACAACAAAGGTAGAAAAAAAACACATTTTTAAAATGAATTTATTAATTATGTCAACTTTGGGCAATATCCATCCTCCTCTACCCTCCCCTGGTCCCCACTATCCTGGGAACAAGGGCGCCCATCTCAAATTTTCCATCCAGGGCCCATTCAGTCCTAGCTACACCACTGGTTAAATATGGTCTTACAAACTCAAATTTACTACTAATGTTTTCCTTGTTAAATGTGTTGAGCAAAAGATAACTTCCTTCTGGAGTTCAAGTATTATAGAGTATAATACATACAGGTAATGTGTAGAATGAGGTAGCATTTCTTGGTGTTGCAGAAGCGTAACTGGAGGGTAGCTTCCAATGGTCCAAATAATCATTTGTCCAGGTAAAATAGCCTGATTAGAAAAAAAAAACCCTGATGTTCTCATATGCAGAGTGGCCAAATTTTCCAGTTCTACGACAGAGATGCTTTGACCAGTGGTGGTTTTGAGCTACATCTCAAAGCTGTGTGGTATTTATAGTCCCTGACTGTACTCAATGAAACCAGTGCTGCAGATCTCATTCCCCATGGATGTAGTTTGACAGATTCATTTGGGGTGGGGGTGGGGGAAAAAGTGGGGCTTGGTACATTAATCATATTTATTTCAAACATACATCTCATACATGTTTATTATCAGTGGCATAGCTAGGGGGAAGGAGCCAGGGGAGCAGCTGCTCCCCCAAATGGACTTATGACGGCACCTATTTTTGACGTAATCTGTCACATTTAAATCATGCGCCAGTGTCGTCAGCAGTCCGATCTCCGCTCCCCTCACCTTCAACCTGACTATGCTTCTGTTCATTATGATTATTAAAAAACACACACATGAGAGTAAAATACTGAATATGAAGCCAGCATATCAAACCAGTGAAGATATAACTTTTTTAACTGAAATGAGCCAGCACCATGGGAAATTTCTCTCATTATGCCCTCTCTCACATTCACACAAATTAGCAAGGGGAAAGTGTGCGCTCCCTCTCTCCCTGATACCAGCACCCTCCCTTTTCTCCTCCAAATCCCAGCTCTTTCTCCCTCCTTACTAGCGGTTTATCATACCATGCTACATGGATAGAAAAAAATACTAACCCCCTTCCCCAACAGGCAGCACTTCCCCCTGACCTTACAGGCAGCACTTTTTTTCTACTCTCCTCACCCAGAGGTAACACTTAACCCTCAGGCATATCTTTTTTTCCTCTTGGCCCCCTCCACTGACAGCGCTTACCCCAAGGGGTGGCTCATGGCAAACTGCTGCCTGAGGTAAGGGGATGAGGTGGCATCTTCCCAGGCACTGAAAAGAGAGGGTCCCCTGAGAACTCTGACCAGGAAGAAGGGTGAGGAGGTCCCCTCTTTCTAAACACTTGTCAGGCAGTTGCCCCAAGGAAAAAAATAATGCAATTTAGATTCCACAGCTATACAAAACAAACCAAAAACCTGCCAACACTGGTTATACTCAACAGAATTGAGTTAAATTATGTTGCCTGGAACTCTAATATATAAAAAAAAATACTGACTCCGTCCTGATACTGGATTGTTACAGTGTTAAATGCAAGCATATATTCTGCATCCACAGGAGTCTTCCTCATGCAACAATGTGTGCAGAGCTGAACTGGATTATTTCCCCATAGAATTCACCATACAAAATAAAAATCTGATTCTCAATATCAGCAACATAATCCCTCTCCAGTGGATGTATTGGGCCCAATATTCAACCAGTGGCAATCAGTGTTTTGCTGACCGCTGTTGCTATATTCCCAAATATTCAATGCCAGGCCTTGTCCAGGCACCAGCACTGCATATCCAGGCATACACAGCCAGATAAAACATAGCTGGATAAGTGTGATATTCAGCACTTTAACCGGCTAGGATGAACCACATGAAAATAGGTCTGTGTTTTATTCAGTCCAATTTATGTGGCTATTCTAGCCAGTTAAGTGCTTTATCCTCCTTATAAAAATATTCAAACTGTGATCATCACCTCAGGAACAGCATATGTTCCTTCCGCTGCCAGCCAGTTGTTTAAAGTAGATGGGTTTTTTGTTTGCATCATAACTCTGTATACAAGATGTGAAGACCACTGGTGTTGAGCATCTGTATTTTAGGTGACAACTAGGGCCATCAAACCCAAAGTCTGCTTTCAAACAGGTCCAGACACTTTATGAAATAACCCTACAAAAAAAACCACTCAAAACCTATACAGAAAACTTAACACACCGTAACAGCCATAAAACCTATGAAAGACAGTGCTATAAATATTAAACTGGGCCAGGGGTATGCTGGTAAATTTTTAACAATGGGCTCTCTCTCCGGGCGTAGTCAGGCCTGCAATTTGGGGGGACCAGGGGTGGACTGGGGGGGGGGGCAATGCATGCCTCTCTCTCTCTCTCTCCCCCCCCCCCCCCCCCCCCTCATATGGACTTGCTAGGCACCCCTTTGCTGGCAGGGATGCTGAGCCCCACCAGCCAATAAATTAACTGCCACCACTCCCCGCTGCATGTTTCTGGCTCTAAGCAGCATGCTGGGACTTCTCGCGCTTGCATGAGAAATCCCAGCCTGCTGCTCAGAGCTAGAAGCAGGGAGCAGCAGCCTATTTACATGACTGGTGGAGCTCAACATCCCCACCAGCAAAGTAAAAGAGAATTCAGGAGGGGGCCCAAGCCCACATTTTGAGAGCCAGTTAAAGTAGCCATGTAGGGGGCCTACTTTAACAACTGGATCCCGAAATTCCAGCACACCTCTACACTGGGCCCTAGAGCACCAATTTACCCAGCTACTGGGAAACTGAAATAAGCTAGATTGTTAATTCCTACACAGTAGGGGCGTAGCTAGATGGGGCCACAGGGGCATGGGCCCCCACAAATTTAGTCCGGGCCCCCTCCACTTATGACCCTCTCCCCTGCCACCACAAGGTACCTTTGCTGGCGGGGGTCCCCAACCCCCGCCAGCCTTAGTCTTTTTCAGCGCCGGTCTCCGACGCGCTCGCTCACTTCACTGATCTGTGAGTCCTGATGTCCTGCACGTTCCCACTTAAAGGAACGTGCAGGATGTGCTGGATGTCAGGACTCACAGCACAGATCAGCAAAGTGAGCGAACGTGCTGGAGACCGGCGCTGAAGAAGACTAAGGCTGGCAGGGGTTGGGGATCCCAGGCAGCAAAGGTAAATTGCAGCAGGGGTCAAAAGTGGTGGGGGGGGTCACATTTTAATCCGCCGCCCCTCCCCCACCACTTTTGACCCCTGCGGGTTAAAATGTGACCCCCCACCTTGGGATCTGGACCCCCCTTCCTCCGATGTCTGGCTACGCCCCTGCTACACAGGCACTACATGCTAGCAGAATCCTTCACCTCAGTTGCACATGCAGAACATGGACAGACCCTTCTCATGTGATACAAAATAGGGAACCACAAAAAAACATGCAGATAAAAACTGAAATGGAGATCCCCAAGAAAGCCTGACTTTATATGCAGTGCATATACTGGTAAAAGAAACAGAAATGTATTTTCTCCTGTACAAAATACAGAAGTAGGAAAAAAAAAGTACATTTCACAAAGCAGGCACATTATAGTTCTTAAAAAGTATTAAGTAAAAATAAATTTTATCCTTTCTACCTTTGTTGTCTGAACATTTTATTTTTGTAATTGGGCTAGTCCCAATCTTTTCCACTCTCCATGTTTCAGTCTTCTCCTAAATTCTTTTGCAGGTTGGCTTTTCCTTTTCATCTCTCACCTCTTGTCTTTTTCCTTTCCTTCTCTACATTTGTCTGGCCAGATTCCGACCAGGTCCTTGGAGGGGCTGAAGCAAGGGCGTAGTGGGTTTGGTCTGTGCCCTGAAGTTGGTGTAAGACCAGCGGTAATGCTGGTTGACCCCAGAAGTCTTCGCTATGGAGGAATCCTTGAGCAAGGCATGGCGAAGGATGTTTAGATTCTAGTGCTTCGTATGGGGGATGCTGGAGGATTGCGACGTTCCAGCCCAGTGAGGCCCCCTGAAACATCGAACTCTCTGAAGAGCAGGTTGTGAGAGGGAAAGTGAATGGCCTAGATGCATCTATGGGGAGATTGGAAGACTGAGTGAGCACTTTAGAAATTATTACTCTGGCTCAAGGATCACAACAGAAAGACATGGAAGATAGGATTAAACAGACTGAGACCAAGAGAGACACTTTTGTTAAAGATCTTGTGGCACAGCGTAATAGACTGGAGGTTATGGAGAATAAGACATGGATTTTGAATTTGAGAGTGGTCAATTTTCCAGTGATCCCTATGATATCAGCTAAAGAACTTTTTAAGAAGTGTCTTTGGGAGAAGTTTGGGTTCATAGAAGAGGCTATACCACCATTTCATAAGATCTTTTATTTGCCCTACAAAAGGAAAAATGAAGAACAAGGAGCCCAAGGAGTAGTTGAACTGTCTCCCCAGATAGTTTAAATTTAACAACTTTTTTGGAGACATCTTTAGATGACGTTAAAGAAAAAGCTACTCTCCTTATTACATTTGTATTTGAGTCTGATAAAGACTCAATACTTAGATTGATTTTCCGTAAGAAACAGGTTGAGTTTTTTTTTGCCCAAAGAATTTGGATGTTTCCAGATGTCTCTAAGCAGACACTGGAAAAAAAAAGAAATTTCCTTACTATGTGTCAGGAAATACTGGCACTTGGTGGTCAGTGTTTTCTGTGTTTTCCTGCTAAATGAATGATAAAACTAAGAAGCCATTTTACTAAGCTGCGTAGGTGCCTGCCTACGCACGCCCAATGTGTGTCAATTTGGAATTACCGCCCGGCTACCATGTGGCCTGGGTGGTAATTTCATTTTTTACTCGCGTTCACTACTTGCGCCAGAAAATGATGTTATTTTCTGGCGCACAGCGGTAATCGGCATTTGAATGCACATTGACCATTACCACCTGGTTAGCATGTGAGATCTTATTGCTAAGTGAATGAGTGGCGATAAGGTCTCAGACCCAAAATGGATGCATGCCAATTTTCATTTTGCTGCTCATCCATTTTCGCCCACCCCCCAAAAGGCATTTTTTACAGGTGTGCTGAAAAATGGATTTGTGCGCGTCCAAAACATGCGCCCACACTAGCACAGGCCACTTTTCAGCACACCTTAGTAAAAGGACCCCTTAATAAGCACATTTATGTTTTCTGGGACCCTAAACAATTTGAAAGTATTTCTGGATTCAAAGAAAACTAGTAGTGGGCTTAGACTTTGTTGTTCAAGGGTGGATTATTTTCTATAAGATGAACTATTAGGTTTTTTGTTTATTCTGCTTGAACTTCATAATTTTTCTGTAAGAAAGGCTTCTTTTGTTATGTTATTTAAAAAATAATAAAATAAAAAACAAAAACAAAAAAAGCATACATTTAGTTTTACTTTTACTTAAGTACATTGACCTAGTATTTTAAACAACACTGCTTAGGAGCATGTCCAGGCACCTTAGCCTGGCCATGCTCTTGGAGGAAAGTTATCTAACTTTTCAGGAGTAGTGCCACATGCAAGGCTGTTTCATGACTGAGCTACTTGTTGCATTATTAATGAACATCTTTGCATGCCTTTGCATGACATGCAGCTCATTATTTTCCCTCACTTTCTGCTTGATTTTCTTTTGGCACTAAATTGAGAAAAGTCAAACTTATGATATTAGCAAATAACAATTTGCAGTGCAGAATGAAAGTTTATGAGCCCCCTGAGAATGGTCTTTATTTTGACACAATTAATATTCAAAACCCAATTAGATCCTAATCTAAACCCTGAAAACCGCATTGAAAGATAATCCCAATGAATAAATACCTCAGACAAAGGGGATATGTTATATTTATTTAGCAATAAATATGTGAACCCTTCATTCAGTAATGGGTGGTACATCCTTAAACAGCAACAACTTCAACTAAACATTTCCTGTAACTGTTGATCAGTCTCTCACATCACCCTTGAGGAATTTTGGCCCATTCTTCCATACAGAACAATTTTTTTTCAAATTTCAAAGAATACCAAAACATAACAAAATAACAACTCTTGCACAAAAAATAGCATGAATCTGTAACACACACACACACACACACATACATACAAAACAAAAATAAAATGTTCTTTCAAAGGCAATCTTAATTTTAACTTCACCTACAACAGTCCTCAATATACGGAGACAGGGTACTATTGATTATTAGTAAGAAATATTTGGCAATAAAGGAAATTAACAATAGGCTAATTATCAAGGCTAATCTACTCAACTATAGATCCCTAGTGACTCCTAAAGACACAATTGTTGAGGGAACCGCCAGCTGATATGCAGCTAAAAAGGCAAATAATTGTGCAGGCTGAAAATTAAGATGTAATTTTTTTTCAGCCTGCACAATTATTAATAAAAGGTAGTCACAAGTGCAGCAGCGGCAAGTCAGACTGCCATCATCTTGGCCCTGTGACATTTCAGGGTTTCCCTGTATGAACAACTCACTTCTAGTGAAAGGAATAGAAAACAAAAATGAGGACGTTATAATTCCTTTGTATCGCTCCATGGTGCGACCACACCTCGAATATTGTGTTCAATTCTGGTCACTGCATCTCAAAAAAGATATATCAGAATTAGAAAAGGTACAGAGAATGGCAATGAAAATGATAAAGGGGATGGGACGACTTCTCTATGAGGAAAGGCTGAAGCGACTAGGGCTTTTCAGCTTGGAGAAGAGACAGCTGAGGGAAGATATGATAGAGGTCTATAAAATAATGAGTGGAGTGGAACAGGTAGACGTGAATCGCTTGTTTACTGTTTCCACTAATACTAGGACTAGGGGGCACGCAATCGGAGAAATGTTTCTTCACTCAAACTGTAATTAAACTCTGGAATTTGATGCCAGAATGTAGTAAAAGCAGTTAGCTTACTGAGGTTTAAAAAAGGTTTGGATGGCTTCCTAAAGGAAAAGTCCATAGACCATTATTAAAATAGACTTCAGGAAAATCCACTATTTCTAGGATTAGCAGCATAAAATGTATTGTACTTTTTGGGGATCTTGCCAGGTACATGTGACCTGGATTGGTCACTGTTGGAGGCAGGATGCTGGGCTTGATGGACCTTTGGTCTGTCCCAGTATGGCAATACTTATACACGTAGTGTGTAGGATTATGAGCACAGGTCAGCATGCCAGCACAGGTCAAAAAAGGCAGAGGCTGACACGCTAGTGCGACTCTGGAATCTAGAGATTGAGATGCTTGTAATTTATTAAAGAACATGGGCCTGTGTAAACTCAGGAATTTATAATACCCTTAGGGGGCAGGCAAAGCAGGCCTTGGGAAATAAACTAGTATAAACAGAAGAATGTGATTTAGCGAGTTAAGGGAAAATATATGGTGAGAACAGAAATCAGAATGATCTCTCATGAAAATAAGTGCTGAAGCAGTGCTTAACACAAAAGGTATATAAACGATTGAATCAGAGTATTACGTTGGAGAGGTAGAGGCAGACCACATGTTTGTGTCCCCTCCTCTCCACATGAGAAACTAGCATTTGTAATTGTAAATTTATCTTGTTAAGAATTAAAGAATTGCTTTTCTCAAACGCTGGCCTTCCTATTCTTTTATCTGTCTAAATTGTGGGTGGCTGGTACATAATAATTTGGAGTAGTAGTAAAAAGAGCAGCCTTTAAAAAAAAACCAAGTGTTGTATAGTAACTAAAAGTGGCCCTTTTACAAAGCGGTGGTAGTGCTAACACGTGGGTAGCACACGCAAAATCAGCACTACTGCCGGGGTAGTGCAGGCGCCTGGTGGTAATTCCAAAGTTGGTATGCGCTGGTTCCCACAGTAGAAAATAGTTTTCTATTTTCTTCCACAGGGGAGCGTTCCCGGCAGTAATCGGCAGTGTGGTCGCATTGGCATGTGCTGCATGATTACCCTGCAAGGCCACAGGGCCATTTACTGCCCCCATTTAAAAAAACATTTTTTTCCCAGCTATGGTATAAAATGGCCCAGAGTGCGCCAAAAATATGTGCCCACACTACTGCAGGCCACTTTTTACCACAGCTTAGTAAAAGGACTCCTAAGTAAATGTAACTAGCTATTGTACATAAGTAAACGTTTTGTTATTTTTAGTTGTAAAGAAGTACAGGGTAACATTTCGGCAATTTTTACTGCTTTTACTCAGTTACATGTGATGCTTGCAGTTAAAAGTAAAAAGTAAAAGACGAAGCAAGATGTAAATGACGATTCCACAGTAAACCAAATGAAACAGTAAAACCAGGAACAGGATTTTGCTATTGCAAACCATGCTGTGGAAACAGTGGATCATCTCATTTTAAATTTTGCTGTTCAGGGAATATAGCATATGACAACAGTAGAGTTGCCTGTGTTTGTTGAATTGTTTACTGATTTCCAGCCAAACAGAAAAGTGATGAGTTGGGTCACTTTGAAGTGGAGACGAAGCTGAAGCTGAAGCTGGTTACAGTTCTTGGTGAACAGACATATGTCTCTAATACAACAGACTGCTGGTCATCCCATGGAAAATTTTACATTGGGGTGACTGTCCATTGAATTGATAGTGTCTTTAGAGAAGAAGTCTGATTGTCTGGCCTTAAGACTAAAGGGTTCCCACACATTTGGGGCTAGATTCTATTTATCAGGCTACCCTCAAGGGGGAGGAATGCTGGCTTCGGCCTAACCCCTGGTAAGCCTTTCCTCAGCTGAGATGTGCCCAGCTCTACCACCGGCTGCCTTTCAGGTGCTGTGGAGGACTTGCAGCTCATTTGCATATCCTTACAGCCGTCTCCGGGGTGACACCCAGGTCCACTCCGATCCATTCAGGGCCTCCGCTCTAGGTGCCCAGCGCTCCCACCAGGTGCTGTGGAGGACTTCTGCATTTCCTCACAGCTGTATCCGGGGTGACTCAAGGTCCACCCCGATCTTCCCAGGGCCCTCGCTCCAAGTGCACAGAGTTTCCAGGTGCTTTTGGCTAGGATCAGGCGACCCTCAGGGGGGAGGAATGCTGGCTTCGGCCTAACCCCTGGTAAGCCTTTCCTCAGCTGAGAGGTACCCACAGCTGTATCCGGGGCATTTTTCTCTTTACATCTAATCTTCTTCCCAGTTGCTAAAGTACCTCAGTCATTTATGGCCCCTATTCACATTCTCTTCTTAGCCCTGTCCCTTCCTAATCTTTTCCCTCACCCCCTACCTCTTTCCGCTATAGGAACTCACTGCCCATCCATCGACTTCATCACCTCACCTTCTCTCCTACCCTCTTCCTCCCTCTTGGCTTTTAATCTCCATCTCTTTCTTCCCTCCATTTTGCCTTCCCCATTCCACCTAAATACCTCTCGCCTTCGACGCCTTTGTGGCCACACCTCTCCTACTCCCCTCCGCTCTCTTTTACTCCTTCTCTTACTCTCAGCTGGTGACATCAAACCACTTCTTTCTCCCAATAATCAGTGTGTAAGTATACCACCTTGGAATCCACAGAATTACTTTCATACAATGTTTTTACAAGATAATTTCAATAACGGATAACTGACTGGCATCAGATAAGTATATTTCTCTTTAGCAACAACCTATAATTATATTCTCATTGAACTTTTAACCTTTGTCTTTAAAAAAAAACCTGATTCTTTGTGAATCAATTGTGTTCTTACAGGATCTTCATTGCACGGGATTTTGGATTCCAATGACTCATCAGATTAGTGTCTCTTTCCTGTTAATCAAAAATCACTTTGCTGTGGAAGATTTTATTCGGTCCCTTAGACAGCTGGGCAGACTTATACGGTCTGTGCCAGAGCCGGTGGTGGGAGGCGGGACTGGTGGTTGGGAGGCAGGGATAGTGCTGGACAGACTTATATGGTCTGTGCCAGAGCCGGTGGTGGGAGGCGGAGCTGGTGGTTGGGAAGCGGGGATAGTGCTGGGCAGACTTATATGGTCTGTGCCAGAGCCGGTGGTTGGGAGGCAGGGCTGGTGGTTGGGAGGCGGGGATAGTGCTGGGCAGACTTATACAGTCTGTGCCCTGAAGAGCACAGGTACAAATCAAAGTAGGGTATACACAAAAAGTAGCACATATGAGTTGTCTTGTTGGGCAGACTGGATGGACCATGCAGGTCTTTTTCTGCCGTCATCTACTATGTTACTATCCAGCTTATAATCGAAAGAGAAAAACGCCTATATTGCGACCCAAATCGGGAGATGGGCATCTTTCTCCCATGGGTGCCCAAATCGGTATAATCGAAAGCCGGTTTTGGGCGTTTCCAACTGCAATCCGTCGCGGAAACGGGTAAAGTTGACGGGGGCGTGTTGGAGGCGTGGTGAAGGCGGAACTGGGGCGTGGTTATCAGTTGAGGAGAGATGGGCGTCTTTTTCACGAACAGGTCCCAAAAAAGTGCCCCAACTGACCAGATGACCACTGGAGGGAATCGGGGATGACCTCCCCGGACTCCCCCAGTGGTCACTAACCCCCTCCCACCAAAAAAAACCCACTTTACAAACTTTTTTTCCAGCCTCTATGCCAGCCTCAAATGCCGTACCCACCTCCATGACAGCAGAATGTGTTTTATCCTGTGACAGCCTTTCCCTGGTTCTGATGTGGCTCTCAGGTGAGTGTGACACCTTTTCTGTTAAGGGCACTGCAGAGTCACATCAGCAATGCATTGTGGTGGGTGTAGGGTATTGGGCTCCGTGATTCCACTAGCTTGTGGCAAATGCTCACGATGTTGGTAGTTGGTAGGCTCTACTCCCATGGTGCTTTTCCCCCTGCTTACTGGGTCAGAGTGTGCCCTGTTTTGTTTCCGGTAGTCCATGAGGTAGTGGCCATTTTTGTAAGCCAGTTTTATGTCCCTTTCACGTGTTAGCCACGCTACAGAACTTAGTTCTTACCTTGAATGTGGCTGAAAGAGGGCATTGTACAGCATTCTGCCAGCTCTGACCTACTGCTCATCTCAGTACCAGGGAGACTCGTTGCCAGTGGGGCACAACCTCTGATCTGCAGTTAACTGTGAGTAAGCGTGCTTATTCCAATAAAGGACGTTTTCTGAGAGATTAGTCTTCATGTGTCAACTGGTGTGCCAATGTTATATAGCAGCAACAAGTCCTAGAGGCCTGCGTGTATGCAGGTCCCTGGAGCACTTTTAGTGGGTACCGCAGTGCACTTTATCCATCCCCCCCACCTGTAACACTTGTGCTGGTAAATGGGAGGTCTGCAAAACCCACTGTACCCACATGTAGGTGCCCCCTTCACCCCTAAGAGCTATGGTAGTGTTGTACATTTGTGGGTAGTGGGTTTTGAGGCAGGGGGGTTGGGGGCTCAGCACCGTGGTAAGGGAGCTATGCATGTAGGAGCGTTGTCTGAAGTCCACCGCACTGACCTCTAGGGTGTCCAGTTGGTGTCCTGGCATATCAGGGGGGTGAGTGTACTATGAATCGTGGCCCCTCCCATGACCAAATGGCTTGGATTAGGACGTTTTTGAGCTGGGCGTTTTTAGTTTCCATTATCGCTAAAAAAAACAAAACGCCAGCTGAAAAACGTCCAATTTTTCAAAAATACGGTCCCACCTCTTCACGTACCCGTTTTCGGACATAGACGCCCATGGAGATAGGCGTTCGCGTTCGATTATGCCCCTCCACGTTAGACAGCGAAGAACGAAGCCTTTCTTGCGTGGGGGCCCAGGAAACTTCTCGGAAGCCTGCTCCTCAGGTTTTTTGTCTTCACCCTACACCTCACTTAACAAAATAAAACAGGAGGCAACACCCTATCTCCCTCTTTGTATAGAATCAATTATTCTATATGACATTTAAAATTAATCAATAGAAAAACTGTGGGCAAGCCAACTAAATACAGCAGCCAGACTCATCTTCGGAAAACCAAAATATGAAAGTGCACAGCCATTAAGAGAAAAACTACACTGGCTACCACTCAAGGAACGCATCACTTTCAAAGTATGCACATTAGTTCACAAAATCATTCACGGCGAAGCCCCAGCCTACATGTCTGAGCTAATAGATTTACCACCCAGGAACGCCAAAAGATCATCTCGAACTTTCCTCGACCTTCACTTCCCCAACTGCAAGGGCCTGAAATATAAGACACTACACGCGTCGACCTTCTCTCACAGAAGCACGCAGTTTTGGAATACACTGCCGCGCAACTTAAGAACAATCCACGAACAAGCTTCCTTCCGCAAATTATTGAAGACCCATCTTTTTGAAAAAATATACGGAAAGAGCCAAAACACATAAAGTCCATACTCACTGTTCACTAATGCATCATACATCCAACTCTGCAATCTCATCCCCGTAATCTCACATCATTCATACCTCCAATCAGAGAAATATGTATACCATATGTCTTCATGCCTTAATATTGCCCTTTAAGCCTCCCATTGTCCCCTTCCAAGGTTTCAATGTCTATGTTCCATTGTTATATTCCTTAACGTTACTTCGATTGTCTCGCTTAACTCTACACAATGTAATCCATAACCAAGTTGTAACAAATTGTATTTCCTTCACTTATATCATATTGTAAGCCACACTGAACCCGCAAAAAGGTGGGAAAATGTGGGATACAAATGCAATAAATAAATAAATAATAAATAAACTATTTAAAAAAAATTAATTACAATTTTCTTATCTTCCAGGCCTGCACTTACTTTTGTTTTCCTGTCTTCACAGGAGTTAACAGGACATCACACTGCTGCACTGTTTCTCACTCAGCCTTTCACAAACAGCACTTCACCCAACATTCCGTCTCACAGAACCCCATATGATCTATGCCCTATCCTCTTTAATATTAGCAGGCATATAGTTTCCCCTCTAACACTGAATTAAAGTAACTATTTTTTTCACAATTGTTTCAGTAACAAGTCTGAAACTATGTTTGTCACTGTTTCCCTTTCAATTAAGTTCCACCAAGACACAATGTAACTTCCTCACACACCATGCAATAAGTTACTCTTCCTTTTTTTTTTTTTCAGAATGCTACCTTTAGATTAAAGTCGCACATTCCTTTCAGCCCCCAACACTTTCATTCAATAGATTTTAATCTTACTTCTCCCTATTTGATCACTGCCATTCAGCCCTGTTCACTCTCTCACCCCAGCAGCTTCAACTCCTCTCAGCAAATGTCCTTCCAGCCTTTGCCAAGCCAACCGTCCCTCCACTTGGACACCTGACCCTCTCTTATCCAATAAAAATGCTTCTTTAGATCCCTATTTTTCTTCCACTGCATCATGGAATTTTACCTTACCCAGCTGAAACTCCATTTTATTTATTCCTTTCCCATAGGAATTAATGAAAAAAACTATTTACTGAATTTTTAAAGTCAAACTTACACCAAAACATACCAGATTCACTAAATCAAATCTGCTCTGGCATACCTGCCTTGCTATGGCTTTACCTTTTAAATGTAATTATTTTTAATGACCGCCCCACAATTATCTCTCAGAAAACCCCTTTTAAAATCCTGAATTAAATTAAAACAAATATCAAAAATTAAGTTAACCCATTCTGAACTTGTACCGTCGAAGTTATAATTTTAACCCCCCCCCCAAAAGATCCCTTTTTAGCCCCCCTGTGAAACCACTATTTAAAATTTTATTTTACAATTTTTAAACCCCTTAGGGTTACAAGAGTACCAAGGGAAGAAGTATAGATGGAGAAAAGAAGAGGTCCCAGGACAGATCCCTGAGGTACACCAACTGACAGTGGGATAGAAGTAGAGGAGGATCCACTAGAGTATACACAAAAGGTACGCTGGGAGAGATAAGAAGAAAACCAGGAAAGAACAGAGCCCTGAAATCCAAGTGAGGACAATGTATCAAGGAGTAGGCTGTGATCAACAGTGTCAAAAGCAGCAGATAGATCGAGAAAGATGAGGATAGAATAGAGCCCTTTGGATCTGGCCAGGAACAGGTCATTGGAGACTTTAGCAAGCGCTGTTTCAGTTGAATGAAGGGGGCGAAAGCCAGATTGAAGTGGATCAAGAATAGCTTGAGATGAAAGGCAGTCAAGGCAACGGCAGTGAACAGCACAAGTTGTTAGGATAAAAATATTAACAACAGTTGCATCTGTTTTAGTTGTAGATTTTAGTTGTGATACTTTTACTTTTTTACTCAAAAAGTATTATATAGGGGATTAGGATCAATAGGTGGGGAATGTTAATATGTAAAACCAAAAATGTTTGAAGTATACTAAGTTTTGGATATGATATTGTTATATTGTTAGCTGACTTGTTTGGTACTCAATCTCCATTAGAGCTGGGATGGTAGTAGAATTATATATTCCATTTGTATTATGCAGAGATGTGTAATGTCTGTGTTTGATTAACAATGTTGAATAAAGACTTCTATAAATTAAAAAAAAACTATTATATAAAGGCAATAACATTTTTATTTTCACTTAAGCAAATGTTTAAATGTGTTCTTCACTGTACCTTAAGTATTAAAATATACATGTATTTTTACTTTTATTTAAGTACTTTGACCTAGTACAGCGATGGCGAACCTACAGCATGCGTGCCAGAGAGGGCACACAGAGCCCTCTCTGTTGGCACGCGCGCCCAGCCACTTTCACTTCATCCTTTGTTGCTAGAAAAAAAATCAAGCAATCGCGCGCACCTTTCACTTCCGTGGCGGAAGTGAAAGGTGCGCGCGATTGCTTGATTTTTTCGCTGCCTCGCTCACTGCATCATCTGTCTCCTCCCACTAAGGCTCCTCTCTCCACTCCAGCCCATCACGGCATCAGCGTCACGTCTTCCTCCCCCTGCGGCTCCCTGTGCGCCAACACATCAGCGTGCCCGCTCACTGCGTCATCTGTCTCCGCCCACTGTAAGGCTCTTCTCTCCAGTCCAGCCCGTCACGGCATCGCGTGCATCTTCCTCCCCCTGCGGCTCCCTGTGCGCCAACACATCAGCGTACCCGCTCACTGCGTCATCTGTCTCCGCCCACTGTAAGGCTCTTCTCTCCAGTCCAGCCCGTCACGGCATCGCGTGCATCTTCCTCCCCCTGCGGCTCCCTGTGCACTAGCACGTCAGTGCGCCCACCTATTTCTTCAGCTGCAGCAGTGCTGTACTCAGTCCACCCCTGCCGAGCCAGAGCACAGCAGACAGAGCCCAGGTAGGATCCCCAGGTAGTCAGATCTCTCTTAGAGACTTTCATAATATTAGCCTGACCACATTTTTTCCCCCTCCTATGTCTTACCCGAGTTTGCTGACATTTTTCTTTAACAGAAAGAAATTCTGGATAGGTGCTTGACACTTTCATGAGGCCCCTACTTTTTTTTTTTTGGTCACCTGTTAGGTTTGTTCCATTTGCCTGTAGTGTGTGTATTTTGCTGGTTTGTGCAACTTTTGGAATGATTTTGGTGAATCATGGCACTTCGATACAAAATGTGTTGCCTTTTATAATGTGGCCTCGTCTCCTCTTGTCTGCAGATACTGCTGCAGCATGCAGCTGGCACCGTAAACAGGGTTGCCAGGTGGAAAATTTTTTTCTAGCCCAATCCAGCCCAAAAACCAGCCCAAAACCCGCCCAAACACAAACCCCGCCCCTGACACCCCCACCCCCGCGTCATCACCCCCGCCCCCCGCCGTCACCGGCCCCGCCCCCGCCGTCACCGGCCCTGCCTCCCACGTCACCGGCCCCGCCTCCCCCGTCATCGGCCCCGCCTCCCACCTCATCGGCCCCGCCTCCCACCTCATCGGCCCGCCCAAAACGTCACTAACCCCGCCCAAAAAACGTCACTAACCCCGCCCCCCGCGGCCGAAAAAGGCAAAAAGCCGCCCGAAAAACCGCACAGAAACCCAAAAAGCCGCCCAAAAAACCGCAACCCGCCGCGGGCAAAAATTTCCCGCGGCGGGTCGCGGAAAACCGCCCAATTGGGCGGTAAAACCGCCCACCTGGCAACACTGACCGTAAAGAGAGTTTCTATGGAGCTTGGGGCGTTTCCCATTGGTTGATCACTAATAGGAATGAGGGAGGGGGGGACAGGGGAGGGGGAGGTTATTCAGGTTAAATTGCACTGTTGGCACTTTGCGTTTCACATTGGTTGATCACTAATAGGAACAAAATCACCAGACAACAAAGGTAGAAAAAATCATTTTGTTTTCATTTTAGTGTTTGGAATATGTACAATTTGAGAATTTACATCTGCTGTCTTAGTTTGCACTGGGTATACTGGAGCTGTAACAGCTTACAGAAATGATTTATAATGAAAAAAAATCATGTTTTTTTAAAATTCCTATACTAGTATAATATTTTCAATGATGTCTGTTTATATGCGCATGGCTGGTGTAAGGGGTGTGTGGCTATCATAGGGGTGGAGTCATGTATGGGGCCCCCTCCCATAATGAGTACCGGCACCTGTTGGCACTTTGCGATAAATAATTAGATTTTGGGTTGCTGTTTGGGCACTCGGTCTCTGAAAGGTTCGCCATCACTGACCTAGTACTTTGAACAACACTGCTCACAGAAACGCTCTTTCTTGGCCTTGGGTGGGATAGCATTTGATTGGTTTTGTTCCTTCCTGACTTGACCACTTCTCCAGACCAATGGTCCATCTAACCCACTATCCTGCTTATAACAGTGTCCATTCCAGGTCTCAAGTACCACAGGGTTCAACTTGGTCACTCATTTTTTTTAAATATCTACATGTCTCCATTGGCAACCTTCATTCAAACTTTGGGATTTATTTCTTTTATGCCGATGATAATATCCAGCTGTTGGTTACCTCAGACTTTGGCAACACAAACTTCCTGGCTAACATAATATGCAAACTTTCTACCATTGCAAACTGACTGATAAATAACAGACAAAACTAAATCCTGAAAAACATGAAGCGCTTCTATCCTGCCAGGTACTTCCTCACTGCCAGGTAATTTGAGTATCCTGGGCATTTTGATCCTGGTGAGATCATCCATTAAAATAATAGGAGATCTCTGTGTTTGTGAATTAAACTTTCACCAATCCAGTATAGTAAGATGTTTTTTCTCTCTGAAACTACCTTTGTAAATTATCGATAACCTCATAAAGTCCTTGGGCAGGATGAGTGGAGTCTATAATAGCAATATTCACCTTTGTCTCTGTTATTTCTTTAAGGGTTTCAGTTGTTGTGCAATTACACAGATATGTGTTCTAATGTTGACAGTATGGGGCAGTTCTATAACTGGGTGCCAGTTTTAGGTGTAAAAAATAAGTAATTAGTGCACCTATTGTGTAACAGCAATTATATGTAGGGCCGTCGTTAGGGAGGGGCAAACAGGGCAGCTGCCTTGGACCCCACAGCTCCATGGGACACCACAGTCTGGGCATCTCTTACCTTTTCCCTCACCACAGTCCATCTCCTCCTCCCTTCTCCTCACCTTCTCTGTGTTCTTTGAAAATCATTTCCTCTTCTCAGAGGGGCCCTGGCGCAGCAGCCATTCTAACAAGCTGCCTGTGGCTGTCGCAAACCTTCCCTTGTGCCACAATCTGCCCCCTCTTATGCAACTTCCTGTTTCTGTCTGGGTGGATCCCAGCAGAGGGAAAGGTTCACGACAGCCACAGGTAGCTTGTGAGAATGGCTGCCATGCTGGGGCCCCCCGAGAAGAGAAAATTATTTTTAAAGAACACTGGGAAGGTGAGGGGAAGAGAGGGAGATGGACCATGATAAGGACAAGGGGAAGAGATGCCCGGATTACGGGCCTCCCCTGGAGCTGTTGTAAGTTAGCCCAGGGATGGGGTGGGGAGAGATGAGAGAGAAGGGGACATACTCGACACGGCACAGTGTTTCGGCACAGTGCCTGCTTCAGGGGTCTTGATACAGTTGTTCAAAAGCCTACCCCCAACGAGAGTTGGCTATGCACTGTTTGGCTGACGTGTCATGGTGCATGCACTTGTTGAGCTGAAACAGGAGTGTTCAGCTCGAGGTCTGGAAATCAAAGAAAACAAACAAGATTTGATTAACAGACCACAGGCTTACCTTGAGCACGCTGAAGAGGAGGCCAATGAAGAGGATGCACTTGGTGAAGAAACTGAGGAAGAGGAGCAGAAACCCAAAGAACCTCCTGTCAAGGAAGAGACTGTGGACATCGCCTGAAATACAGCATGTGTTTTATCCACATTAGTTCAAAGAGATTGACCATGTATCAAGACCCTTGAAGCGGGCACTTTGCCCAAACATGGTGCCGTGTTGGGTATTTTCAAGTATTTTCTCTCCTTCATCCTCCTGTTGTTTTTTGGAAGAGCCCTGCTGGCTACACTACTCCCTCTTGTGAGCACTTGTATACATGTGTGAGCTACAGTCTTCCGCTTCTGCAGATTTCTCCCTCTAATGAGGAGTAGATGAAAATTGGAAGGGAATAGGAGGCTGGGGATGGAGTGAGATGGGAAATGGGGTAGCTAGAGCATGAGAAAGGGAGATGGAAAGTTGTTAGGTAGCTGAAAAGCAAAAAGAAGGAGAAAGGTGAGAAAAAAGGTGAAATTTGAGTGGACCTAGAGGCAGAGAAGAAAAAAAGGAAGGGAAGAGCTAAAAGGAAAGTAGTGAGGGAATGAAACAAGACAAGAAAGAGGAGAAAAGACAAATGGACAGCAACCACTAGAAAGGGAATTATCAGAAGACACAGGAAAGCAGAAGAGACAAAATGGTACCAACATGATGGAAAAATAAAATAGCCAGACAACAAAGGTAGAAAAAAGTGTTTTATTTTGAATTTATTTACTGGAATATGATAGCTTTAGTATATGAAGAAATCCAAGAAGTAGAGGTGGGCCAAGAAATCTTCACAGCCAGAGGTCAAAAAAAGCAACTTTACTCAGCACCACACAAGTTTTTGACCCATCATATTTCAACGGAACAACCGACTGCTTCAGGGGTCTGACACAGTTGAAAATCACAAAATATAGGTGCAGAATAATATAACTGGTAATCAATAAACCTTCACCTTTGCATCTGAGGCCACACAACAGTAGAGATCCACTACACCCACACGTTGGCACATTCAGGCAAAGCAATGTGGATCTCTGCTTAGGACCAAGAAAGTAGAAAGCAGAGTGACGTGTAGATTCCAAGTGAGCCAATTTTGATGAAGGAAGTACCAAGCAGTGACAATCAAGATACTGGGTTAAATGGACCATTGGTCTGACTCAGTATGGCTATTCTTATGTTCTTATTTTGCTAGTTCAGTGAATAAAACGAAGGGTTCATTTTACAAAGCCGCACTAGCAATTTAGGCACAACAAATGCGACAAAGCCCTAGAAACTGAGTGAGCTTCATCACATTTGCTGTGCTGGAATTGCTAGCTTGGCTTTGTAAAAGGAGTCCTAAGTATCATTCATTGCTGCTGCTGTGATTCTTTACTTTTCCCTGTGCAACATTTTCAGTCAAGTAAAAATACTGAAGAACCTTGAAGATATATTTTTCTGTCGACAAACACACAAGTGGGTAGCATTATCCAGCACTGCAGGAATGGAACTGCTTTCTAAAAACTCAGAACGTTAATTCAGAAGTCTGAGCATGCATGGCCCTTCCTGTGCACAATGGTTTCCTCAGCTACCCAGCTTTGTTTTTTCCACTCTGCTGAATGGACACAAAACAAAGCTTTTAAATACTAGTTTTCTTCTGTGCTGTTTTCATTGGTTCTTTGCTATTTACAAAGACCACATAAATGTTGCCAAAGTTGGGATTTCGACCTTGCCCAAAATGCAATAGAAAGATCCAGAATTTCAACACCCTTATGCTTGAGCCTTGCCCATAATCATAAAGAGTTCAAACATGCTTGAACGTTACCACAAGCACCGAGAGATTGTGAGAATTGCCTTCAGGAGCATTTCAAAGCCTAAGAACATAACATAAGTATTGCCATACTGGGACAGACCTTAAGAGTCCAGTCACTCAAGAAGACTGCCACACATCAGTCAGCCTGGACCAAGCACTCCTTGAGGTTTCCTGGCTAACGCAGCCAATTTTGGAATATTTGCAAAAGCCTGAGGAAAATCTACTTTTGTCAAACCTGGCCAAAGCACTGACAAAGCATACTCATGCCAGTGTAGAAACTCTTACTAAGAGGAGGCATATAGACCTACTCTCTGTGCAACACCACCAGTGCAGGGCTAACAGCCTTCCACCGAGCCTCCTGACACTGAAAAGGTATGTTTAGCTCTGACCAACCTACCTCTATGCAGTGTAACCAGGCGCCACTCTTGTGCAGCCAAGGATAGAACAATCTCCTCCAGCCACAGGCTCCCAGCACAATGAAGAAATAGATGTCCACCAGTAACTTCAATCTTAAGGACTTTTATTCCATGCAGGTTTCTAGTACACAGTTCCAACAGCAGCATAGCACATACCAGGATTCAATACAGGCTTACAGGCTTCAGTCTGGGCTCTTTATCCATTAGGCCAATAAACAGTAATTCAATTCCCAAGACACATAGTTCTTTCAGTTCATCATCACAGTTCAGTCATCAAGCAGCAGTTACTACCTTCTATCCTCTTTACCTTCAGGAGAGTTCAATATTTTAGGGACTCCTTCTATCCAAGGGTTTCCCCTGCATCAGCTTCACAGTGAATTCAATTCTTTTGGGGACTTCCTCTCACCCAAGGAATCTCAGCCTGCTTCAGTACTTTAGGGACCTCCCTGCCCAAGGATTTTCAGCCTGCAAATACTTCTCTCCTTCTGCTTCTCTCTCCTGAACTGAACTCCACTGCTGGGACTCCTTCCCACCTGCCTAATCAATCCCTGGCTTCAGCTACCACCACCAATCATTCTCCTTCCATTAGCTTCCTCACACCCAAACCAGCTGAGTTAAGCATTAGACTAATGAGACCAATGATGAGCTCCTGCACACAGGGTTTCCTATCTCTTTCCGCCTAGTGGCAGCCACTCTACCCAACCTGCCAGTTTACACCCATGTCTTCCCTGATTGCAGCTAGGAGTCCAGTCCGGGTTCTTCATCTCCCCCTCTGGCTCCTTGCCTGCAATGCCTTCTGGGACTTGTATTTCAGACTGAAACTGCCTTAACCCAACTATCCTGGAGGTGACTTTATCACAGCAGTCATCTGTGCAACAACCAACACCTTCCACACCGGTTATAGTGGCTGATGAATCTCTGGTTTCTCTCCAGCTTCTAGAGCAGGCCCATTCTTTTCTGCAAAACATGATTGCGGACTTTGTAAAGGGTTATTTCTAGAACCTATCTGAAGTTCCTTTATAAGTAAAGGCTAGGAAGCCCTCTCACACTTTTAGCTTTGTGCAGAAAGACACTCGTTCAGATCCCGATATCTTGTTATTATCTGCAGTTCGGTACTTGGAGTCTGAAAATGAACCTGCACATATGCTTCTTCCATCCTCTCTTGACTCACTCCAGTCCAATGTAGAAGGCCTCCTAGATCTTTTTGATAACAGTCCTCTCCAGTTAATGAGAAGAGGACTCTACAGGAATCTGACCTTTCTCCTCCATCACCAAGAAATGAATCTCTGTATGAGGACATTTCATATCCAAAGAAAGTTGCTTTTTGCTTCACTAGGGAACAGAACCAAGATCTGATGTTTTTGGCTTTCTAAAATATATGGAAGCCCCTCAAAGGCCAGCAACACCATATGTGGCAGAATCCACTTACTGTTCAACCTGTTTCCAAGAAGTTGGACATAAAATACAAAGTTCAATCAATTGCAGAAATTAATAAGATCCAGTTGTTAAAGTCTTCAGTAGTAGCTGAAGCAACTATAAATAAAGCAAAAAAAAAAAAAACATTTAAAAATTCAGTGATTCCCCTCTCTGGGAAAGGAATTCCATATATTAAATATTTTAGGAAAAATGTCTTCCATGGAGCTATGCTCTCTCTGCAGATTGCTACCCATCATCTCTAGATAGAACAGTAAAATCAATTCATCCATACCATTTTTCAGAAAGTGCAAGGTTTTTACATACTCTTTTTGCACAAACTCAAATCCACCTAGTTACCACATTAGCAGAGGCTGATGAGTGTGGCAGTGAAGTGTGCATGCGTGGGAGGGCCAAAATCAGCAGGTGGCACTCAGGCATCACGGGCGGGAGCTCAGGCAGCGTTTCTCTTTGACTGGTGGAGCTAGGGCATCCCCAATAGCCATTATACGAGTGCTGCAGTCTTTGAGGGGGACTTAAGACCAAAGTGGACGGCTCAGGCCCCCGAGACTCCTTTGTGGCTACTCCACTGGATAGGTCGCTCATGCAATCATTCACCCGTGAGAGTACAATGGGGAAAGAGTGTGTACTATTATCGGCAAAAGAAGAAACACAAACCCCCTAATTCGATAAAAGTCACCAAAAATTGTGCACGCAAATTTGGGCATGCACCCAAATTGCATGCACAATTTAATTGAATGACGAGCTAATTAGCACCAACAATTGGTTTCTCAACAAGCAATTATTAGCACTAGTTAGATTTAATTTGAACTATGTGTAAATTTAGGTGTGGGATCTGAGCCTAAATTTTATACGCGAATAAAGATAGGGGCAGGGAAATGGGCGGGTCATGGGCAGAACAGGGTTGTTCCTAGAATTTATGCATGTTGTTATAGAATACAGGTATTTGTGACCAATTTAGGTCTATATATTTGCACTAGGTTTCAGTTGGTGCAAACTGCCACACCTAAACTTAGGCACGATCCTCAGGCATAAGCACTATTTTATATTTAAGCTCAGCTTATAGAATAGCGTTTTTTTTTTTTTTGGCGCCATATATGGTGTTCACTTGTCTTTAGATTGTTCTCTTCTCTTTTAGATTGTAAGCTCTTTGAGCAGGGACTGTCCTTCTATGTTTAAATTGTACAGCGCTGCGTAACCCTAGTAGCGCTTTAGAAATGCTAGTTAGTAGTAGTAGTTAGTATATAGAATTCACCCCGAAATGTGTTTTTTTTTCTGCTCATGTTATATGGGATATCTCATTGATATTCCCCATGTGTTTGCAAACCATAGTCCATCCCTACTAGGAAGCAGTGTGGTTTTCTTACAAAAACATATCATCAAATATTTCTGGGTGTTTCTTTTATTTTTTTTCAAATTAACCTTTAAACATCTGTATGTTAGGAAACACCTTGAGAAGGAGAAATAAAAAAAAGTACCTTTCCAGGAAAAGACCTGCATAGGAAGCTCAGGTTTTCCTTTAATTCTGCATCTTTAATTCCAAATCACAATGAGAAAAGTCACCCTAGTTTCCTGAAAACATGCACAAGCATTTTTATACTTCATGCCTGTACTTCTTGGGAATATCAGCTCTTGGGAAAGGCCCGGCAGAGCCCCTTGCCCCTTTTCCAGATGTTCAGGATGTCAATAGAGGGAAGTTGATCCTGAAGGGGACACTTAATATTTGGGAGATATTACTCTCTGCAGCTGTCAGCAGAAGCAGCTGGGCCTGGGAGCCATGTGAAACCAGCTTCATAAATGTGCTGATATCACTGTGGTACTCACTTTGAACATGCCTTACATATGTGTATGCAGCATTTCCATACCAGTGCCGTGCATAAATCACATACTAATGTGACATTATCATCAAACCCATATTAAAATAGTATGCATCTTTTTTTTGGACTGCCGCTTTTCTTTTTAAAGATTTTCTCTTGGTTTTTAATTGTCTGTGTTGTCTTTAGAATTTAGATTTACTTGACTGCACTATAACAGGATTTTCACAACTATCAAAACACCTACACTGAAATGTACTTGGAGCAGCCAGGGAGCAGGAGCTTTTTGTCTTAGAAAAGAGAACACAAATGAAAAAAAAAAAAAGAAAAATAAGTTTTATACATTTCATCTTCCTTCTCTCTGCTGTTCAGAGGAAGATTCATTTCAGGCTGAAATGGTGGCAGGATTTCTAAGATAAGAAGGAAAGGAAATATAAGCAGTAGCTACAGCATAGTTTGCTCCAGAGAGCCCATACTTCAAGACAAAAGACCTGGAAATACCCAGTGTACCCGAATGTAACTCGCCTTGAGCTACTACTGAAAAAGGTGTGAGCAAAATCCAAATAAATAACATAAATTATTCAATAAAGATTTTTTTTTCATAGTTACACAGAGGGGTAGTACTCTTTTTAGACAAAGCCTACAGAACACTTGACTGTGATCTTTAGATAAGTGAACAGGAAGAAGACAGGTGAAAATACAAATGTACTGATACTTGATTGTTAGTTAATTTATATGTTTTTATTATGTATGTTGATTGTACTTCGCTTAGGTGCCCTTTTACAAAAGCGTGTAGACGCCTAAACATGTCCAACGCATGTCAAATTGGCACTACCGCTCGGCTACCGCGTGTCCTGGGCGGTAATTCCTTTTTTGGCACGCGCCCAAAACACGTGGTAGAAAACATTTTCCATTTTCTACCGTGTGGTGCTTACCTGGCGATAATCAGCAGTTGATGCACACTGGACGCTAACCCTCTTTGCCTTCCTTCTCAGTGCTTTGCATTTGACTTGCCATTCCTTATGTGGTTTCTTGTTATTTTCAGTCGGATCCTTCTTCCATTTTCTGAAGGATTTTCTTTTAGCTGTAATAGCTTCCTTCACCTCACTTTTTAACCATGCCGGCTATCATTTGGTCTTCCATCCTCCTTTTTTAATACACGGAATATATTTGGCCTGGGTTTCCAGGATGGTGTTTTTGAACAGCATCCACGCCTGATGTAAATTTTTGACCCTCGCAGACGCTCCTCTAAGGTTTTTTTTTCACGTTCTTCTCATTTGATCATAGTCTCCTTTTTGAAAGTTAAATGCTAATGTATTGCATTTCTTGTGTGTACTTACTCCAAAGCCAATATCAAATCTGATCATATTATGATCACTGTTATCAAGCAGCCTCTGCACCATTACCTCCCACACCAGATCAGGTGCTCCACTAAGGACTAGGTCTAGAATTTTTTCTTTTCTTGTTGGCTCTTGTACCAGCTGCTCCATAAAGCAGTCCTTGATTTCTTCAAGGGATTTTACCTCCCTAGGATGCCCTGATGTTACATTTACCCAGTCAATATCGGGGAATTGAAATCACCCGTTAGTATTGTGTTGCCCAGTTTGTTAGCCTCCCTAATTTCCTTTAACATTTCTACATCCGTCTGTTCATCCTGGCCAGGTGGACAGTAGTACACTCCTATCACTATCCTTTCCCCTTTTACACATGGAATTTCAATCCATAGTGATTCCAAGATGTGTTTTGTTTTCTGCAGAATTTTCAATCTATTTGATTCAAGGCTCTCCTTAACATACAATGCTACCCCTCCACCAGTTCAATCCATCCTATCACTATGATATAATTTATACCCTGGTATGACAGTGTCACACTGGTTATCCTCCTTCCACCAGGTCCCAGAGATACCTCATATCTCATCCCTGCACCATCATCTCAGCTAAGCATTGAGACATTGAAACTCTGCCTGTCTCTCTCTCTCTCTCTCTCTCTCTATCTCTATCTCTCTATCTCTCTATCTCTCTATCTCTCTATCTCTCTCTATATCTCTCTCTATATATATCTCTCTCTCTCTCTCTCTCTCTCTCTCTATATATATATATATATAGTTGTATTATTTTCTGTAATATATTTCCTGCAATGTGTGCCTTTTCTTATTCAGGCATTAGGCTTGAATGTTTCCTTGGAAATTTTCTGAAGCAAATAAGAAAAGGCGTCTGGAAATAATCATAAAGGGCTGATTTTGATCATCCTTATGTGAAGGAATAAGTGTTGAGAAATATGATTTTTACCCTCTTTGCAGCCCACAAATGGGGTGAGATGCAGGGGATAACCAATCTGTAGGGCTGAGGGAGGTGGCAACCAGTAGAGAGTCTTTTTAGATTTTTAATGCATGCTATAGTAAAATAGTGTACAGGGAAAAACAAAGCAAAACAATAAAAAAGCGACAAAATGGAAAAACCCCAACCCAGAAACAAAATTAACAAAATTAATACAAATCCTGCACAGTCCTACTGCCTTATGGATGAATATCCCTTTGTTCTATTGTTTAAAGATTATGCTTTCCTGATTAAGTAACTTCTAGATTTCTAGCAGGGGCACAGGCAGACACCCAATTTAGGTGGGCCTGAACCCAAAGTGAATGGCACAAGAATCCTGCCCACCCCCAACACCTAGCATCTCTCCTTTCCCTCCCCTCTCCCCCAGGCAACTGGATGTCTTTCAACTTCCCTTCCCCTCCCCCACCCCAGTACCTTTTAAAGCTTTCATTTTTTATCGGTAGTGAGCAGCAACTCATTTCTGCTGCGTACGCTGGACCTGAGCCGTCCCTCTGGGCTGCTTCTATGCAGAAACAGGAAGTTGCATAAGAGGGAAGACTCAGGGCTAGCATTGTATGAATCACTGCTTGCTGCTGGAATAAAAATTAAAAGGGTCTTTTACTAAGGCGTGCTTGTGGCCCTAAGGCTATAAAAAGGTATGTGGATGTTCGGAAGGGGTAGAGTTGAGAGATGCTGGAATTTTTTTATTTATTTATTGGTATCCCACATTTTCCCACTTATTGGTAGGTTCATTAAATTGGTTACAATTTATATAGAACAATGAGAGTCTGTAGTAGATTTGTACCAGTTTGTATAGAACAAGGTTGCAATTTATATTGACCAAAGAGATAAAATAACATAAATGTCATGGTTATGATAGGTTTTATGTGTTTATATTTGTTTCAGATAAGCATGTCGAGAGTATGGGATGGATTGGGTGAGGGAAGCTTATTTCAGTTTCTATTAATTGTCATATTCTTGTATTGTTATTTGGTAGTCTGGTTAAGTTGGTTCAGTGGGGAGGAACGTTCTGAAAAAGTAGACCTTCAGTTGTTTTTGGAAGATTAGGTAATTGTCATTCGGTTTTAGGTCTTTCGATAGTGTGTTCCAGAGCTTGGTGCAAAAATAGGAAAAGCTGGAAGCGTATGTTGATTTGTATTTAAGGCCTTTACATCTAGAAAAGTGGAGGGTTAGGTAAGATCTCACTGATTTAGCTGTATTCCGGATCGGTAGGTCTATTAGATCAGTCATGTAGCCCAGTACTAGGCCAAAAATAATTCTGTAGACCAAAGTGCAGGTCTTGAAGGATATGCATGCCTTGATTTAACCAGTGTAATCTTTGAAGAAGGTGTTTAGCGTTTTCGAACCGGGTTTTTCCAAAGATGAGTCTGGCTGCTGGGGAGGACAGTGTGAGATGTCAGGAGTTTTCAGCTGGTTAAAGCATACTATCAGTATGTGTAGGTAACAGACTCCCTTATTTTAGGTCTTTTTATCAAACAATTAAGGCTAGATTCTACAGGGTTGGTGGAATGCTGTAAGCAGGGTACGCAGGGCAGGGGGGAGCCAACATTCAGGGGCACCTGGCTTTAGCCCTTCCAGCTGCCATGCTATTTTTCACTGTTGCCACTCTGCCTCTAGTCAAATGGTCTGGTACACCGTGTACTCTTCTGAGTCACAAAATGAACTACTTCCGGTTTTGTGAAACCAGAAGTAGTTCATCTGTGGCTCAGAGAAGCACGCATTGCTGGCATGCCAGACCCATTTGACTACAGGCAGAGCTGTAGGTGGGAGCTGATACAGGGGACAGGTGAGAGAATGTAGTTGAAGCTGGGGCTGAAAACGGGGGTGGTGGGAGAAGAAAGAAAGGAGATGTTGGCTAGGCTGGACCGGGGCAGGGCAGGGGGGGACTGATAGTTTGCAGGGAGGTGCTACTGATAGTTTTCAGGGGGGGGCGCCAGAGACCCTAGCACTGGTTCCGGTAAGATGGCGAGTCCAATATTCAGAAACACGGTTATAGGTCATTTCTGTGTCTGTCTATCTGGAGAGCTACCCAGGTATATTGCAAGAAATAACCAGATAAGTCCTGGCTTTTAAAACACGGTTTAATTATATCTGGATATTTTTAGGCAGTTTTCACATTGCTCATCACATTTCTGAATATCGACCCCCATATTTATAGATTAAGCATTATAGGCCAAACCAAATGTGCAAAGAGTCCACAAATCAATTTTCTTGCACAAATTTGAATCAGTGCAACTTTTGCCCAAAGCCAAACTTCTGGAAAGGAAATAATTCACCATGAAAATATGTAAGCAAAAACTTGTCCAGAAAGCCATGTGGAACATTTGCTTGAAAGGACTGCACAAACACTCCATGGGACTTTTTGAACAAGATTTTGTTTGTATACTAATTGCTATCTAACTATTTCCTTTTATATGTTTTTCTTGTCCCACAATTCTTAAAATAAGTTTTAAGTATTATGAAGTTATTTTGGTAGGTCTTTTCAGTTCTTAAGTAGGTTAGATTAGCCTTAGTATACAAAAAAAATTTGCTTTTGAAAGTACATTTTACTTAGAATACATAGAATATAATGAATTCTAGTTTCAATGACCATGCCCTCTTCCCTAGCAATAAAGCAATATTTAAATGCTATAAGTAAATAGATTATTAACAAACCACACATTATCTTTTCAGATGAGATCACAAATTAGCATAATTGATTTAATAGCAATTTATCTCCTAAAAAGGTAAAGGACTTCCAAATCCAATCAGATTTTACATTGAGTAATGTCTTAGCATCCTGTTTTAAAAGCTGAAGCATGGATAATTTCTGGAAAATGGCATGATATCCTGGGAAAATGGGGTTTTGTGCATGTATATATATTTTACTTTCTTTCTTTTTTTCTTACTAAGTATTCACAAATGTTACAAGCACATATATTACTTGTCCAGAAAATAGGCTCAAAACAAGAAAACTTATTACAATTCAGAAAACATTACTTTAAAAAAAATCCTCTCTTTGTCCCCAGTCAATGGGATCCAACAGAAATGACAGAGACACCAAAATTTAAAGGAAATAAAGCAACCTATTCAAACTGACAACATTTATGCCCAGAATAACTACTGACTTCTACATTAGAGGTGTACTACTTAGCTGTATAGGAAACGTATTATCTAGAAACAGTTTAAGATGTTCTGAATCAAAAAAATATATATCTAACATTCTAAAATTTCATCAAATGTTTTACAAGATGCAATTTCTTGTAGGTGGGGTGCGGCAGAAGGAAGACCCAGGGCCTGGCTGCTGCCAGTAACTTGCACAAGGTTTACAGAACTGCAGGGGAAGGGGAAGTGTGGAAGAGGGAGAAGGAATGATGTTGGGCCCATGGGGAGAGAGATGTTGAGGGTGAAGAGAGACCAGGCTGGGGAGAAAAGGGAGAGATGCCAGACCCACGGAGAGGGGCAGAAGTGATGCAGAGAATGGGGGCAGCAAGTATCACAACAAGGGTGAGGATACGGAGGAACTGAAAGAAATCTCAGTGAACCTGGAAGATGTACTGAGCCAAATTGACAAATTAAAGAGTAGTAACTCACCTGGACAGGATGGCATACATCCAAGAGTACTCAAAGAACTCAAGCATGAAATTGCTAATCTGCTGTTAGTAATATGTAAACTGTCATTAAAATTGTCCAATGTGTCTGAAGATTAGAGGGTGGCCAATGTGACACCGATTTTTAAAAAGGGTTCTAGGGGTGATCTGGAAAATTATAGACCGGTAAGCCTGACGTCAGTGCCAGGCAAAATAGTGGAAAGTATTTTATAAAGAATAAAATTACAGAACACGTAGACAAACATGTTTTAATGGGACAGAGTCAGCATGGGTTCAACCAAGGGGAATCTTGCCTCACCAATTCGTTTCATTTCTTTGAAGGCATGAATAAACATGTAGATAAAGGTGAGCCGGTTGATGTAGTGTATCTAGATTTTCTGAAAGCGTTTGATAAAGTTCCTCATGAGAGACTCCTGAAGAGTCATAGGATAGGAGGCAAGGTTCTGTTGTGGATTAGGAATTGGTTATTGGACAGAAAACAGAGGGTAGTGTTAAATGGTCATTTCTCTTAAATGGAGGAGGGTGAATAGTGGAGTGCCTCAGGGATCTGTACTGGGACTGGTACTATTTAACATATTTATAAATGATATGGAAATCGGAACAACGAGTAAGGTGATCAAATTTGCAGATGATACAAAACTATTCAAGGTTGTTAAAACATGTGCAGACTGTGAAATATTGCAGGAAGACCTTAGGAAATGGGAAGACTGGGCATCCAAATGGCAGATGAAATTTAATGTGGACAAATGCAAGGTGATTCACATTGGAAAGAATAATCCAAATCATAGTTACTTCATGCAAGGGTCCACCTTGAGGGTCAACACTCAAGAAAACGATCTGGGTGTCGTTGTAGATAATATGCTGAAATCGTTTTAGTTTGCGGCAATGGCCAAAAAAGCAAACGGGATGCTAGGAAGTATTAGGAAAGGGATGGTGAATAAGACCAAAAATACTATAATGCCTTTGTATTGCTCCATGGTACGTCCGCACATTGAGTATTGCGTTCAGTTCTGGTCGCTGTATCTCAAAAAAGATATAGTGTGTGACAAGGCAAGCCCCAGAGATTCCCCAGTGAAGCAGTTGAGCCCAGAACTACGGGTCCCAGAAGTCCTTGCAAGAATGAGTGAGGACAGTAGTCCTAAAAAGATGGAATGGATTTCCAGTCCCAGCAGGGGGAGCAATGGCTCGAGGCAGGGTGAGCCTGTTACTCCCTTCCCCACTAGAGAGCGAGGGAAGGATGAAGCTCAGTTTCCCTGGCTTCACCATCAGTATATAATTCCCCCCAGCTGTGAGAAGGGGAGAGCAGATTTTCTGGAGGTTCTCAGTCACCAGGAGAGAGGGAAGACGAATGGAGAGAGAGATTCCATGGAGTATGTGGAGGAAGGAAGTAGCCTGTCACTAGAGCTGCCTAAGGAAGAGGAGTCAGCAACTATGGAGTGGGAGAATTCAAAGGTTGCCCTGCCCAGCACTTGAAGGCAATGGAGGAGGCCACACCGGGCGTGGTGCTGAGAGGTGGGAGAAACTGCCAACCCTGCTCCTTACAGGGTTCCCTCTGTGCTGTGAAAAGGCAGGTGATTTGTGGTATTGGTTTGATGTGCAAAGACTGTCCACGAAGATTTGTTCTGAACTGTTGTGCTATATTGGAAGTTTGCTGAACTCTTACTAAACCCTTCTGAAGGAGGGGGAAGGGAAAGCTAATGCCCTAATAGAAGACCTGAGGTCTTGAGGAGCTGAGCGTTTGCTGGGGGATTTTGGGACCTGGACTGTACCTTTTTTTCTTTTGAAGACTATATTAAGAGGGCTGTACCTTTTGCTCTGAAGAATATATTATGATTTTTGGTATGAAATTGCCTTGATAATAAAATATTTTGGCCCTGAGTCCCAGTATCAGCATCATTCTGTCCTGGAACCCTGGGAGCCCCGCGTTTCGCTGCTTCTTCAGGGTCTCAGGCTGCAAATAGAGTGCTGAAGGAAGCTGTGCGAGCACTCTGTTTGCAGCCTGAGACCCTGAAGAAGCAGCGAAACGCTGGCCACCATCGGCTCAGGGCAACTTTGGAGGGACCGCACAGTGGGAGCAGCTTTTGATTGAGAACGTTGAACAGAGATAAGTGAACCAGTTATTTATGGATGTTGTTCTGTGTTCTTATTGCAATGTTCAATACACTGAAAATTTATCTATTAATGAAAAAACTCAATTTAAATAAAGTGTTTTGGCTACTGCAAAAATTTTTTTTTACACTGCTGTAGCCTCAGGGTTTTTTGCCTATGATGAAGAGAGGACTTTCTGTCCGTTTAGCTTGTTGAGACTCATTGTTTAGTCCCCAAGCTCTTTGAGGCTTTTCCCCTGATTGTTATTTCATATTACGTGGATTTGTTTGACTTTTTTGCATAGAGATAGGCCCCACCCAGCTCTGTCGTAGGGTTTGCCACAGGAGGAGTGCCCTTGTTTGGCGCACTGCCTGCCGAGCATTGGGGAGGAATGCGGGAGGCCCTCTTTTACATGCATTTGCCGGCGAGCTTGTTGTTTGATGCACTCACCAGCTCTGAGCATTCAGTGGAAGCAAATGCAGGCATACTTATCGAATAAGCCTAAATTTCCGTGGTTTATAGAATACGCCGAGCACATGTCTGCATGACTAAATTTAGACACAGCAGTTAAACCAAATAAAATAGTGTAAATGCCGATGCCTAAAATACGCACATAGATTTTAGAAATGCCCATGACCCGCCCATTCCATGCCCTTGGCCATGCCTCCTTTTCAACTATGCAACTTAGAATTTATGCACATCACGTTATAGAATATGCTTAGACAGTTCTGTGCGTAAATTCTACTTAATGCCAATTAGTGTCAATAATTGCTTAAGTGACAATTATTGGCACTAATTGGCTTGTTAAGTAACTAGATCGTACACACAAATCTAGAATAGGACTGAATTTGCCTACGCAACTTAAGTTGCACTATATAAAATCTGGGAGATAGCGCTGTGCAATTTTATTAAAAGCCTTTAACATAAAACAGGAAAAACCATTATAAATGTATATTTCTATAGCAGTAGTTTTCAACCCAATCTTTAGAACACATCCAATTTAGTTTTCAGGGTGTGAAAAATGAATATGCATGAGATCGATTTGCATGCAAACCTACTTTATGCATATTAACTGTGAAAAATCATGAAAACATTAGTGACTTGATATTTCTCAAAGGCTGAGAGGAGAACCACTGATCCATAAGAAAATGGCTTAGTATACCTGATGCGGAGGGTAAAAAGTGGTCCCATTACTTAATGAATATGAGCCAGAAAGTTAAATCTCAGGGAAACCTGGGGATGCAAAGTTCTGATCGGTTCTTTGAACTTCTGCTTCTGTTTAATTATTATTTAGCATTTCAGTGTATGATCCCAAGATACTTCCCGGGTAATAAAGGGCAATAACTGGAATTATACATAATTAGCACAGTAAAGTCATGCCTTGCTTGCTAAAGGCCCTGATGTTAAAAGTATGCAAGTTTACTTCAGGGTCTCTGAAGTGATTTCTTTACTGCAAGCAATAATTGATTCCTCAATTACTATTCTTGTCTCATTAAACAGCATTCCCTGTAATTTGTCAAAGACTGGAAGACTGTCATGGGAAGTTATTAAGGGCCATAAGTACCTTTTGACCAGATTTTAAAGTGATCCTCACTACTGAAACAGAACATTTTAAACTAAAAAATAATCTTAGCCAACTCTGTTGGCCATACAAAACTGGTCTTCCTCATCATTTCATTTCATATTAGGGTGATTTATTTTGTTTTTCCACATTCAAATGTGCTTCATTTAGAAATGTCTGGTGTAATCATGTTATGTCCTGGATAGTGAGGCCTAGGGCATCGTATGGGTCCTACTCTGAAGAGCAGGGGAGCTCCATACGATGACTGATGAGTCACCACAGGCTAAGTAGTGTGGGACTATAGGCTGGACACAGGAGCAGGACCTGGCAGGAGCGGAGAGGAAGGGCTGACCATAGGCAGGAGCTCGGCTGAAGCTTGGATGGACCTTGGCTGAAGCGAGGCTGGTGCTTGGCTGAAGCTTGGCTGGAGCTTGACTGAATTGGAGCTTACAGGGGCTTTGCAAAGGCATGGAATGCCACCACCGGCAGGCTAAACTAGCGCCCCAGAGTGATGTCATCCGGGGCTCCAGGTATCGCTCTTCCATCTAGGTGCGCAGGAGCGCATGTGCGTGTCAATGCACGAGAGTCTGTCAGCATTATCTCCCATCCTGCCAGCGGTTCCAGTGATCAGCAGCGGGTGGATCAGGCCCTCCCCTGCCACGAGAGCTCCTAAATTTATGCTCCTAAATATGTGCCTTATGTTCAACCAAATTTATGATCATATATTGTCATCTGAAAATTCATCTTAATTTAGGAGCTTCAAATTTATGGGCCTGATATTCAGACTGTGGCAGTCAAACTTTTTTAAGTCACTGTCAGCCGTGGGCTAAATTAAGACTGGGTATTCAATGTCAGGTCATGTCTGGGATCCAGTATCAACATCCAGGTAAGTGTGGTCAACTAGAAGCATAGGAGCCAACTTTTCAAAATGATTAGGGGTGCTGAATTTTTTTTTTTATAGGCAGTGCGTTCTCTCCCCCCCCCCCCCCCCCCCACCTTAAAATCCTGCCTGCTGCAGTCTTCACCTGGGCAGTGGCAGCGCCACTCATAGGCTGCCTATAACCTGTCCCAGGACTTCTTCCCTGAACAGTCCCACCCCTCAGTCCCCCTGTACTGTTCAAATATAAAGAGATGCAAATTTCAAAAACTGACATATTTCAATCACTATACTACAGGTTAACAAATACAAATAAAACAAAAAATGGAAAATATGATCATATCATTTTTATTGGACTAAATACATTTTTCAATTAGCTTTCAAAGGCCAAAACCTCTTTCCTCAGGTCAGGACAGTATACTGCTGTTATGGTATTCTGTTCTGACACAAGAAAGGAGGGTTTGGTCTCCAAACATTAGTCAAAAATGTATTAAAATTAGTCCAATAAAGATATCACCTTACTTCCATTTTCTGTATATATTAACACATCTACCACACTACTTTATCCTAAACTAAAAATAAAATTCATTTTTTCCTACCTTTGTGGTCTGGCTGTTGTTTCTAATTGTGTTGGACCCAGTCTCTTGTTTCTTCTTTCCTCGATCTTAACTCTCCCCCCCCTTTCCATCCAGCGTCTACCCCCTCTCTTCCCTTTTTCCATCCAGCATCTATTTTCTCCATCCATGTGTAGTTTTTCTCCTCTTTTCCCTTTCCCTCATCTCTGTCAATATGCATCTCCTTCCTCTTTCTTCACTCCCCTCCATCCATATGCATCTCCTTCCCTCTCCTCCATCCATGTCCAGCATTTTTCCTCTCTCTCCGCCCCGCCATCCATGTTCATCTCACTTCCTCTCTTCCCTCCCCTCCATCCATGTCCAGCATTTCTCCTCTCTCCCCTCCATCCATGTGCATCTCCTTCCTCTGTTTTCGCTCCAATCCATCCATGTCCAGCATTTCTCCTCTCCCTTACATCCATGTGCATCTCCTCCTGTCTTCCCTCCCCTCCATCCATGTCCAGCATTTCTCCTCTCCCTTACATCCATGTGCATCTCCTCCTGTCTTCCCTCCCCTCCATCCATGTCCAGCATTTCTCCTCTCTCCCCTCCCCTCCATCCATGTGCATCTCCTTCCTGTCTTCCCTCTCCTCCATCCATGTCCAGCATTTCTCCTGCCCTCCCCTGCATCCATGTCCAGGAACTCTCCTCTCTCCCCTGCCCTCACCTGCATCCATGTCCAGCAACTCTCCTCTCTCCCCTGCCCTCTCCCTCAATCCATCCATGTCCAGCAACTCTCCTCTCTCCCCTGCCCTCTCCCTCATCCATTCATGTCCAGCAACTCTCCTCTCTCCCCTGCCCTCTCCCTCATCCATTCATGTCCAGCAACTCTCCTCTCTCCCCTGCCCTCCCCTCCATGTCTAGCGATTTCTCCTCTCCCCTCCCTCTCATCCATGTCCAGCAATGCTCCTCTGCCCTTCCCCTCCATGTCCAGCGATGCTCCTCTGCCCTCCCCTCCATGTCCAGTGACGCCCCAAACCTCACCTGCCCCCGAGTTCCAGTTCCAACCCCCCCTTGCCTGACCTGCCCGCCCTCTTCTCCCTCAACAGTCCTCCTTGCCTTCCTACTGCCCAGCCAGTGCTTAAACTCATTTTACCTGACTGAAGTCGTGACTGCAAAAGAAGCAGAGTAGAGCAGGCTCGCCTTCAACCTTTCCCTTCTCTCTCAGCATCCCGCCCTCATTTCCTGTTTTCGCAAGGGCGGGACATTGAGAGAGAGACGGGGAAGGCTGAAGGTGAGCCTGCTCTACTCTGCTTCTTTTGCAGTCACAACTTCAGCCAGATAAAATGAGTTTTAAGCGCTGGCTGGGCGGTAGGAAGGCAAGGAGGGCAGTTGAGGGAGAAGAGGGAAGGGCAGGTCGGGTAAGGGGGGGTTGGAACTGGAACTTTGGATGACTGACGGCCGGGAAAATATAGGGGGTGCTCGAGCACCCACGGAGTCGGCGCCTATGTCTAGAACTTAACCAGGCACTGGCTGATATTCAGACTGCTACCCAGTAAGTTCACTGGAAAAAGTTAGCCATTTTGCTGTCCTAATTTTATTCTCTTATTTTACTTGTTAGCGGACTAAATATCACCTTGACTGGTTAGGTGCTGTGCCCAAGCTCCATCCCCAGACTGCCCCAGCACTAAGCAGGGGCATAGCTAGGTGAGGCCACAGGGCCATGGACCCCCACAGATTTAGTCCTGGCCCCTGGTTTTGCAAATCTAAAACTAGGGGTGTTGTTACCTTCCCCCATTTAACCGTTCCTGTGGGAATACCTCTAAACAATGTGGGTAAAAAAAAATATATATATATATATAACTCAAAACTAAAACATACTGTACAATAAAACAAAAACATAAAACATGCAGCAACCCATCAAAGAAATCAAAATTCAGCATGAAATTAACTGAATTAATCAGCAAAATGCCTCACGAAACAAAAAGGATCTTTAACTGTTTTTTAAACATTGGTAGTGAGGCAATTTGACGCATTTCTAAATGAAGTGCATTTCACATTATTGGTCCAGCTACAAAAAAAATATAGCTTTCAGAAAGCCCTTTACCCCTGGTAAAACGCTGCTTTATATGCAGTGCTGGCTCAGGGGGTTGCTCTGCTGCCACCTTTCCCAATCTGCATCGGTTCACGCCCTGCTCCTCCACTCCAATTCCACTGGCATCGATTCACCTGTTCTTTTTTTTACAGCAGCAAGAGCACATAGCTCTCTGTGCTTTCCTCCACACTTGTCCACTGTCACCACCCCAGGTTTAAACATGACACCAGGAAGTACTCAATATTAGAATTAGTTATGTGTATTTACAAATATGAAGTTTGATTTTAACTTTGACAGGATATTATCAGGATATTATCAGAAGAGTAGCAGACTTTTGAGAAATAGGCGTCAGTGTGAAGCTGAAGGTCTGAAGTGCATTGGAGCCATTTTATTCAAAATCAGTTTGGGGGAATGACTGGCTTCCCTTGCACTCCACCTAGCTACTCCTCTGAATATTGTTTAAAGTTCGCCTGCCCCCTATGCATATTGCATACAGCCCCATTCTGCCCAAGAGCCCTGCGCTCATAGATGCCTGGAAGGGTAATAGATTTGATTTACTGCTTTTCTGTGGTACAACCAAAGCAGTTTACATATTGGGCTAGATTCAATATATGGTGCCAAAATAATTGGTGCTGAAAAATCTGCACTTAAAGTTCAGTGTGATTTATAGAATAGCGTTTAAGCATTATGGTTGTGTGTAAATTTGGTGCAACCATTTGCCCAAATGTTTGCGCGGAACACCATTATTCTGTAATTACGTGCATAACTCAAAATCACACCCATTCCACCCCGAAATGCCCATGACCGTCCCCTTTCCAGGCTTCCTTTTTTGGGCCTTGCATACATTTTAGGTGTGTATCCCATGCCTAACTTTACGCATCTAACACCCAATTTAACCTGATTAGTGCCAATAATTGCTTGTTAAGCCAATTATTGGCACTAATTAGCTTATTATTCAATTAAATTGTACACATAAATCGGAACCGTGCCTAAATTTTGGCGCCTAATTTTTGGTGACCTTTATAGAACACCTAATGGGTTCACAATCTGTTTTTGTACCTGGGGCATTGGAGGGTTACATGACTTTCCCAGGATCACAAGGGGCTACAGTGGGAATTAACCCCCTGGTTCTCAACCCACTGCAGTGACCATTAGGCTACTCCTCCACTCTTGGTGTAAGAGACTTGAGGAAGTATTCCCAAAATCCAGGCAGGGAAACCCAAGGAAGAGCTGGATCATATAGCACTCCAACTATCCACAGACAACAGGGAAGGCATTAGGACTGAGACTAAGGCAGAAACCTAGGCCAGAAGCAGCTCCTGTTTGCTGCAGCTGCTAATTCCCTGCTTTCTGCCTATGATTGGTTCATTTTGTTGGCCAGGACCAATCAGCAGCAAGACATGGGGCAACACATTGTCCAGCTATTGCAGTGACTGAAGGCACAGGAGCCAACGTTTCAAAACAATTGGGGGTGCTAAATTTATTGGAAATCATTCCTCCCTGGACACAATCAAGAAGTTTGCTCAATATTGGGGAGTGCTCAAGTATCCACGGCACACACAGAGCTGGATTCTATGACTGAGGGGGTGGGGGTGGGGTTGGAAGAAAACAGAATATTTTGTGTATCTGGGGTGGAGGAGAGATGGTGACTGCAAAAGAGTGTTGTGTACAAGAAAACAGAGAGGAAAGCAAGAGGGGAAGTGAGGATGGGGACACGGAGAAGAAAGCAAAAGACTGTGTGTGGTGGTGGGGGGGGCAGGGGGGGAGAACTATATATGGAAAGACAGAAGAAAAAAGCATACAGTTCAAACTCCTCTTATTGACCTATAAGTTCATTCACTCTGCAGCTCCTCAGTACCTCTCCACTCTCATCTCTTCCTACATTCCTCCCCTCGAACTCCGTTCACTGGGTAAATCTCTCTTATCTGCATCCTTCTCCTCCACTGCTAACTCCAGACTTGGTTCCTTTTATCTTGCTGCACCATATGCCTGGAATAGACTTCCTGAGCCGGTACGTCAAGTTCCATCTCTGGCCGTCTTCAAATCTAAGCTAAAAGCCCACCTTTTTGAATCTGCTTTTAACTCCTAACCCTTGTTCACTTGTTCAGAACTTATTTTATCATCCTCACTTTATTATTCCCTTATCTCTTTGTTTGTCCTGTTTGTCTGTCCTAATTAGATTGTCAGCTCTGTCGAGCAGAGACTGTCTCTTCATATTCAAGTGTCCAGCACTGCGTACGTCTAGTAGCGCTATAGAAATGATAAGTAGTAGTAGTAAAAATCAAGGGAATGAATGAGGGAGAAAAGGGAGCATGGAGGGAGAAAGTAAGGAGTTCTGTGTAAGAGTGAGGAGAGATTATGAGTAGGGAGGGGAGAAGACAGGAGAAAGCAGGAAATTGTGTCTATGTGACATAAGAAATCAAGAAGGGGACGTAAGTGTGAGTGTGAGAGAGTGCAGAGAAGGAAGATAGTGTAAAAAAGGGAACAAAGAAGAGACAGCAAAAGCTAAGGGAGAAGGGGACATGCAAGCATGTTGGGGGAGAAGAGAGAATCCGAATGGAGAGAGAAGAGGAAGCAAGAGTAGGGAGAGAGTAAGATGGAGGAGAACAAAGGTGGAGAACAGGGATGGTGGAGAGAGAGAAGACCAGGGATGGCAGGAAATGGAGAAGGAGAAGACCTTGGACTAGGAGGAGAAAGGAGAGGAGGAATAGTGAAAGGAGAGAAGAGATGATGAGGATGAATAGGAAGAGACGACAAGAATGAAGAGTAAAAAGAAAGAAAGCAGAAGGGGACTGAAAGAAGAGAAAGTATCTGTTGCTGAACAAAATAAATAAAAAGGAAGAGACCAAACTAAAATATAAAAGAAAAAGGAATGATGGCATCAAAGTGGGACAGAAAACAAATATGGAAAAGAGAAAAGAGCAAGAATGCAAAAAAAAAAGTGAACCAGAAAAATCAAGCCAGAGACAGTACAGTTTGGAAACTATTTTATTATCTGATAGATAATTAATTAAAGAGTAGTTCCCTGGATGGGAGGAGGGTGAAGGAAGACAGTCTGTACAGCCCAGTGTCCCCTGTCTCCCCCCCCCCCCCCCCCCTCACACTGAACCTCTGCTTTAGCCTTCCTAAATAAGCAAGCCACCAATTGCCTGCGTTCATAGCAGACACAGGATTCACGAAGTTGCAGCAGCAACAGCAGTAGAAAAACTGATTCCTGCTACTAACAAGGAGAAGGGAGGGAATGTGGTGATACCAGGAGGGGTGGGGGAGGTAAGGGAAATAACTGATGCTAGGAGTAGGAAGGAAGAAAAGGTGCTACTGCCAGAGAGTAGGCAGGACAGGAAGGTGATGCTGACCATGGGAAGAAAAGAAAGTTGGTGCTGATGCCAGGGAGACTGGAAAGAAAGGAAAAGTGGTGCTAGAGGGTAGTACCATACCGAGGGCTCTGCAAGTGGTGGAGCCATACAGGGCACAAACATGGAAGGTTCACAAATTGTTCCCAGCCCATTGTCTCCTCTCATTGGTGGTGGTGATGGTGGGGCAGAGTATGCTAATGGATGAGTTGCACAAGGGGCAACTTCAGCATAGAATGGACCTACCAGAGGGTCAAGTGAGGAAGAAGGGATAGGAAGGGAAGGTGCTAGGTTTGCCATGACATGAAACAGTTGGGAACCACTGCCCCAGGTGTCAGAAGAGGCCACTCTGCACTTCCCTCTGACCTGCACCAAAGAAGGAGCTGATGTTAGTGGTGTATTGGCTTCCCCTATTGCATGGGACAAATGAGTCCCCATACGTATGCAAGTATTTTTGCAAATAAGGCCTCATAATAAATCTCTGCCTATGGCTTTGCATGCACCACAGATAACCCCTGTTTCATAACCTTATTTGTGCTCATGACCCACACAAGATTAAAGGTATTATTCCTTTAGACTGATTTCAGTTTTGTGCTGTGTCTTTGTATTTTCCTTGCCAAATGAAAAAGTTACAAAATATGAATAGTTTGCCATTTTTAATTAACTTTGGTTTATGGGGGTCAATATAATTAGCTTCTCAATTTAGACATTTTAAAGTAGATTTCACCGTTCATTGGCTGCTTTATTGCCCATGAGGAGATAAGTCAGCTACAAATGAAATGATTTAGGGTCACTCTGCAGCAAACACTTTTTAAATGTCACTGTAGACTATATTGCAAATCAAATGAACTCTATTCTTTTACATTTACATGGAGAGTTGTTTGTCTCAAGTTTTATTTTGTATATGTATGTCTGAGCTCTGCATGTTGGGATGACTCATACTATGGAGCTACAGTTTAACTGAGGTAAGGTGATCTAAAGCTGGTAACAGAAAACAGCATGGGATAATGACAAGAGAACCCTTGAACTAGGGAAGAATGACGTGGAGCTGCTGGAACAAAAATCTCTCCTCAGATCCCACTGAGTTCAATGCATCCTTTGCATTTCTAAATAGAGGGAATATATGAACCTTTTCAGAACTTGCAGTGCACTTTGGACTTTTGTACTGCTATGTGTGAGTCAGGTTTCTTCACTTGCGTCAACTCCATTCTGTCAGTAAGTATTTTTGATCATATCCCTTTTCATTCGCTTATTCTATCCCTCCTGATCTCATGATTGGATTACTGTAATGTTGTTAATTTGGGAATTAGTTGTTTAATCTTACACATTTCGGGTAACCGGGCAGTGCCTGAGGGCCCAGAAGCTCAAAGGGGCTCAGAGATTCTCTCCCCCCCTGCTGCCGCTGCCGCACACTACAGCTCCCAAAGTCTCAGTGGGCCCTTCCCAGTCCCACCTTGAAGGGCCCTGGTGGTCTAGTGGCCTCTGTGGGGGGCAGGAAAGAGCAACACTCTTTCCTGCCCGCTGCTGCTATTCTGCCCAGCACCGCCGTGTTTTAAAAATGACTGCTGAGACTCCCTGCGGCAGTCTCATGAGATTGCCGAGACCCATGGGTGCCGGGAGTCTTGGCACCCATTTTGAAAACATGGTGGTGCCTGGCAAAATAGCAGTAGTGGGCAGGAAAGAGTGTGTGAGAAGGGGACAGTGGTGGGGGGTGGCGGCAGCGCAGTGGTTGTGGGTGGTGGTCAGCAGCTGGGGGGGCCCAATGACCCTTACTGCCTGGGTGTCTAGATCACTGTCAGTCTACCCCTGCTCCAGTCACTCCAGAACACTGCTATCCATCATGCCCATAGGTTCAATCACGTTCGGCACCTGGCCAGTTGAATGGCACTTAACCGACTATCCAGAGATATTCAGCAGGGAATAACTCCTCACTGAGTATTCCCGGTTAGTGCTTAGGAGATAACAGGCTATATCACGTAATACAGCCAGATATCCCTGAATTTTAATGCATAGCTGGCTATGTAAGCAGCCATATTGATCTGCTTAAATAGCTGGTATACCTTTATCTAGTATTTAACTTTAAACCAGCTAAAAATAAACCAAAGATTCAGTGCCGGTCACCAGAAACAGCCCAGCATTGAATATCTGGGCTGACCACTGACCACAGGAGTTAGTCGGGCTCCCTCTCGCAGTCTGAATAAAGAACCCTATAGTCGTTTCTTGGAAGGGAGTTCTATTGGCTAAATGGGAAGCTTATGGGATTCTTGATAAAGCTTCCCGTTTATTTCTTAGCAAAGTCTATGCTAGGGCCGGCCCAAGGCAAAATGCCGCCTGAGGAGGATCTAACATACCGCCCCTCCCCCGGGCCAACATGCCGTCTCCTCTGGTAGCGTTTTCCTCATCATGTTCCAAACCCTGCAGCGGCAGCGATTCCCATACGCTACCCTGCTGCCCGCACTCACCTCTTCCCTTTACTGCAGCTGCCCTGAGCCTCTTATGAAACAGGAAGTTACATCAGACAGGTGGCTGCAGTAAAGGGAAGAGGCGGGTACCGCAGCGGTAGGGCAGCATATGGGAATCGCTGCCGCTGCCAGGTTTGTAACATGATGACGTAAAATGCCGCGGGGGAGATGCTGCTCCCTGATATGCCATTCCATATGCCATTCCTGAAGAGTGCCGCCTGAGGCCCCCGCCTCGAGTGGCCTAATGGTCGGGCCACCCCTGGCCAATGCATTAGGGAAGAAGTGTGTACTTCTTTTTAGTATTGGAGAAACAGACTACATGCCTTAATGTTATGGAAGTCACAGGCTGCACATGCTACCCACAGAAGGCAAAAGGGTTTTTTGTCTGTTTGAAATTGCTTCTACACACTATCTCACACAAGGCCAGAAATGTGGTACTGAATAAATTCCAGAGCATATCATGATTTGGTTATTACCTACAACAGGCTGTCTTGGGGGTCTTCTGCCTGGGTGGGTGGGGGGGGGGAGGATGGGGATGGGGAGAGTTTAGGGAATCTTGGGCATGCTCATCTCAATAAGATGTCCTGGAGTCATAAGAGTCCAGACATCGGACTGTCGTAGTTGTATTCTCAAAGGATCAGGATTACCAGGATGAGTGGTAGTGGGCTGTTCACAAAAATTGGGATCATAGGTTTCTTTTGTCTCGTGCTGTATGGTGCTTTGTTTATTGTTATATATTTTTGTTTCTGTGTTGTCAAGTAATTGACTGTTAATTTTGCCTTGTGTTATTGTTCAGCAGTATGCTATATGTTTCTTTTGATCCTGAATAAAACCGTTAAAACTTGAATAATATTTCTGACAGTTGAGATTGCCATCTGGAATTGTTTAGAGATTTTTTAAACCCTTCCCCTGCTTTGTAAGAGGAGGATTATCTTTATTTTCACATGCTCACACAGCTGTTTAGAGAAGCCCATGGTGGGTGCGCATGAACTTTTCTCTCCTCTCCCATCCTCCACCTTCCAACCCCACCTACAGTCCTGCATCTCTCCTTTCCCTCCCCTGTTAGTGATCTGACATCTCTCCCAGTCTGTTAACATCTCCCGTCCCCTCCCCCCCCACCACCACTCCCATGGCGAACCTTTAAAAAAAACTTCTCTTCACTTTTGGCAGTTGCCAGTAGCAAATAGTGACTCACACATGCTGTTTGTGATGGTCTCAGAGCTTTCCCTCTGATGCAACTTCTTGTTTCCATACAGGTGGGACTGCATCAAAGGAAAGGCTCGGGGCTGGCATGAGAGGTGTGTGTGACCTGCTGTTTGCTTCCAGCAACCTCTGGAAGTGAAGAGAAGTTTTTAAAAGGTATCGGGGGGGGGGGGGGGGGGGGGGAGGAGGGGAGAGATGCCAGATCACCAGTGGGAGAGTGCAGGGAGAGATACTGTGAATCTTTAGCAGGCAGAACGTGGGATACCCACCAGCCACAGCAAGGATGGGCCACTGCTGGGTAGGCCTGAGTCCAAAATGGGCTATGCCACTGAGCTAGAGATGTGCCTGATACCTTTGCGTACCATCTGATATCCTAAAGGAAAGGTATGCTGACCTGTCCAAAGGAGATGTTCTCAGGGTGTAATGTAATGGAGAGGTAGATGATCCCTAATATGGATGGGGTTAACAACTCTTTTCACTCTCTACCCTACTGGTAGGCAGCCAGGATCCAAGTAGGTTTGACAGATCCTTCAGTAAAGGGTCTGTAGGTGGGGGGAAGTCCTGTGAGGTATCCTTACTCTGCTGGTAGACAGCCAGTGCTGAAGGAGGGTGCCTGGATTTTGCAGAGAGGGGCAGTAGTGTTCCTTGGTCAGCTGCCATTCGGGGTGGATCGCCTCTGCGCACCCCCACGGGTGCAGTGTCCCCCGGCACAGAATTATCCCCCTCCCCCGCTGCATCATCTCCAACCCCCCCCCCCCCCTGCTCTTATCTCCTGGGGTGCTGGGAGCAGCCTTGCGGCTGTTGGCTCCGCTGTTTCCCTGCTCCCTCTGCCCCGGAACAGGAAGTAACATCAGAGGGAGCAGGAAACTGGCGGAGCCGACAGCTGAGTGGCTGCTCCCTGCACTCCTCCCCTGCAGCATGCACCCAGGGCGGATCGTCCCCACCGCCCTGCCCTTGGTACGCCACTGGTGAGGGGTCACTTGGCTGGAAGTTGGCTGCAGCTCATAGGCGATGTGTTGAACTGCGCCTAAGAGAGGAAGAGGAGGAGAAAATGATTAGAGGAACAAGATGAAGAAAGAAAGAAGAACATTAAAGGAAACAGGAGAAGAAGGAAGGCAAAACATAACTAGCTACACCTCACAATTAGTGAAAATAAAGAAGAAAATCACTGACGATGCTTTGATAAAATTTCAATAGGCACCCACCCCGCTTTTGAGGCTTGTAGCTGTGATATATATGCTCTATGAAGTATGCAGTATTGACACTGTTGGAGTTTGGCACAAAAAACCTGCTTCGGGATAGCCGTTATCAACTTAGGAAAGTCTACCCCCTCTAAGTCATACCCAAGATCTCTGCTCCATGCTTCCTTGAGAGAACCATACTCCAGTGGAGGGAGAAGAGAGACTAAAGCCTTATGTAACCCAGACACTGAGACAAGTCCAAAAACATCTTCTAAAAATTTTCTAAGCTTCCGAGATAAACCTGTTTTTAAGGCTGCCTGACCTAAACTGGCATAGAAGTGATGCAACTGCAGATAAGCAAAATAATCTTTCTGAGTTAAATAAAAAAAAGTCTTTGCCTTAATTCTAGGAATCTGTCATCCTCATTATGGAGACATTCAAGCAAAGTGATGCCTAAGTCTGACCATTTCCTAAAGAGTCCAGACTCCATTCCTGGCACAAAATCAGCATTGCCCCTACATGGTAACAAATCACTAACATTAGGATTCTGGTTCCAAAAATGCAAAAGCTCTCTCCAGACACTGTTCGTTGATTGCAGCAGAATACTGTTGCAACAAGTCATTGGCAAACTCCTAGCTCAGGCCTCCATAAGAAAACTTAAAAGCCACAGGGCAAACAATGCCTGCTTTCATTGTACTGGTGTAAATTGATCAGACACAAATATCCAGTCTCGAAGATGCCTCAATAAACAGGCCTGATTATATCATTTAAGACAGGGTAAACCAAGACCTCCCTGTGACCAATATCATAAAGATACTACATATGCATTTTTTATTTCTTCCCACCCCAAAAAATCTTCCTACACAGTCTATTTAACTGTAAATCTTTCCTCAAGACATAAAGCCGATGAGGAAAAATCACCATTTTAAAGAGATTAATCCTATCCATTAGTGATAAAGGTAAATGGTCCATTTTTCAAGCCTGTCTACATTCAAATGATAGATATCCTGTGTCTCTGTAGACAACAACACCCCAAGATAGTGGAAAGAACTGTCTCCCCACACACACACTTCAGTGGGAATGGTCCACGCTATCCTAATCCACATATCTCTTTCCTTTGCATGGCCTCTGATTTCTACAGATTTAGCATAAAGCCTGAAAAATTCCCTATACTCGGTGATACATTCTAAGATCGCAGCAACTGAAGCAGGTGGATTTAACATGAGCCAGCAAGTCAGCAAAGGCTGCTATTTTGAAAGTATCCGTGCCTAACATAAGGCCTTGTATGTCAGGATTCCTCTGAATGTCTCGAATCAAGGGGTCCAAGGTAAGAACAAACAATACGGGTGATAATGGGCAGCCCTGCCTGGTACCACGATGTATAGAGAAGGGGGGAGAAAGCAATCAATTCACCCACACCTGAGCCTGAAGAAAAATATTTAAAGTGTGGATTGCATCTTGGAAAAATCCACATATCCCATATGCATCTAAAACCCCAAACAGAAAATCCCACACCACCTGAACAAAAGCCTTCTCAGCATCAAAACTTATTAGCATGGAGAGGGTGAACTGACCATATGCCAACTCCAAAGAGGCAATAACCTTCTGCACGTTCTTAGTGATATCATGGCCTTGCACAAAACCCATTTGAGAATCCCCTATCATGTCTGGGAGAATGCGGAACAGACGATTTGCTAAGACTTTGGCAAATAATTTGGCTTCAAAATTAAGCATTGAAATTGGCCTATAGGACTCCAGTTTCTCCAAGTCACAACCTGATTTTAGCAGAACAATTATTTGGGCTAGCCATAATGACTCAGGCAATTGTCTTGCCTCCATTATGGAATTGAACATGGATGTCAGTGGGGGAACAATCTCAGTTCTCACCATCCTATAAAATTCCCCTCTATAACAATCAGGTCCAGAAGCCTTTCCAAGTGGGCACCTCTGTATAGCCCAGGATACCTCTTCCTCCCCAAAAGGGGTATTCAGCATGGTTACACTTGCTGGATCCAACCTCAGAAGGTCCAAACCAGACATATACATAGAACTTTCCAATGGTGAAGAATCTTGTAGTGAATATAACTGATCATAATAGTCCTTCATAATATGATTAATTATAATATCTATATTCTCTATATCCCCGGTGGAGAAGTACAAGGCATCTATTTTAAATGGACCCTGTGAGGATGGGCTAAGCGTGCCTACAGTCTACCACTCTTGTTAGCATGTTTGTATAATTGATATTTAAAATAAATGAGTGATTTTACTTGTATTTTGGTGTATCAGCTCATTTAAGGTTTGTTGCAATTCTAAAAACTGAGTGTTGACCTGAACACTGTGGCTTGTCCCATAGTGGCACTTCAGTCATGTAACCTCTTTTTCCAGATGAAGTAATTCTCTCTCCCTAGCCTTCTTTTGAAGACTAGCATAAGCTATGATTTCTTCTTAGTAGTATCCCAATATAATACCGGATTATCCGCATGAGCAGCATTCGCTTCCTTAAGCATCTGCCATTTTTGCAAGAGAAAATCTAGAAATTTCCTATCCCCATAAAAAACATATAGGAAACTTCCACTGAAAAGATTTTGGCAGGACCTCTGACAACTCCAGTTGAGTGTGTACCATAGCATAGTCTGATACTGAAAATGTAATCGATCCTGGACATAGTGGAGTGTGCTCGAGACAAATGAGTATAATCTCGATCCACTGGATGTAAAGTGCGCCACACATCCACCATATCCAGAGCTTCACACATCAGTGGAACAGCCCTAGAGACTTGGTAAGATCCACTTGATTTCCCATGAGATCTGTCTAATGTTGGATCTCCCACTTCATTGAAATCTCCTCCCACTAAATAGAGAATCCCCTCAAAACTCTGAAGGTGTTGAATAATTTTGCCTATGAAAAGTCTTACTATAGCAATTCAGTGTATACAAATTGCAGAGAGGCAAGGGTTGGTGCTCAATAGTTAAATGTACAATCCGAAATCTACCTGTATCATTGTGAATGACTTTTACGTATGACAAACTGGTTGTCCTTCCTAATTAAAATAATAACTCCAGTCTTCTTGTATCAAGCAGGAGATTCAAAGTAACCACCCACCCACCAGCGACACAATTTTTGATGTTATTTATCATCTAGCTGTGTAGGAGGTCTATCATTATCTTATTTTGATTCAATGCAAGCTGTATTTTTTTGACACTTGATAGGTGACAAGATACCTCCCACATTCCAGAGCACTGCGTAAAAAGGCATTACGTAACAGCAGACAGCACAGTAAACATGGATACAATAAGCGCTCTAAGACAGCTATGCTTGGAACCCCTGCCTATACCCTCTCTGGCTTTCCCCATATTAAATTGCAGTGAAACATCCATTGCAGTATCAACTTCACTGTCCCCCTCCCCTGTCCAAATAAGCACCTTAAGGTGCTTGACTACCATGCCCCCATATGCATACCTCATAATAAAGATGAGTAAGTATAATTATGTAAGTACCCAGCCTGCCCAGCCAATAAAACAGAAATAATAACTAGTGCCTCTTTTACACATCCAGTTTCTCCTTTTTGGGTAGCCAGCTTTGGAACGCTCTACCCAGACCAATCCGATTAATAAACGACTACTTACCCTTTAGAAAAATGCTGAAAGCTCATCTTTTTAAGCAAGCCTACCCTAATGCCCCAACATAATCTTACCAACCTCCACTCCCAATTCTGTTCTGACTTAGATACTGACCTCCCATCCTTCTCTACTCCATCTCTCCTTACTTTTATCCCTCCTTACCCCTTTTCTCCCAAATCATACTAGCCTATCTTGTCTAACCTCTCTTTTCCTAGTCATATATTATCAAGCTCAACTTATCATACACTACCAAGCCCAACTTTACATTGTTTCACTACTGTTTTTGAAATTTCTATTCTATAACTTTGTATAGCAAATTACTATGTAAGCCGCATTGAGCCTGCACTGTGTGGGAAAGCACGGGGTACAAATGTAATAAATAAATAAATACACTGGAGTCATGCCATAGCTCTAAAAATATTCCCCAATCAAGCAAACAACTTTAACACATTTCTGCAATTATATATCAATGAAACTGCAAATGAAAGGTTCAAAACATGGTATATACCCCCCTCCCCCACACTCAATTCAAGAAAAGCTACAGAAGGCCCTGATCTTGGAGACAGATCCAAAAGAGCCTCATGTAGATGTACTGGGCTTATCTCATTCTAATTGTTCCACCAAGGCTTGAGCAGCAGCTACTGTGTCATAAAACTGCGGGACACCATTATGGAGTACATGCAATTTGACTGGATATAGTAAACTAAAATGCACTTGTAATTACTGTAAGCAGCTGCACAAAGGAGCAAACTGTTTCCTCTGTAGCAAGACTTTAGTTGAGTAGTCTTGAAAGCACAAGATCTTATATCCGTCATATTCCAAAATTTTGCCGCTTCTGAATGCAGCCAATATCTCCACTTTGTGATTATGGAGGTGTTTAAAGATCACAACCCCAGGGCGCTCTGTGGGCGATCTTTTGGGCACCAATCTATGTGCACGGTCATTTCTAAATGGAACCAGTCATGCTTTGGTGTTGTAAAATTCTTGGGAACCAAGCTTCCAAAAAAACACACAGCTGCTTCCAGCACTGATTCCGGCAGTCCAACCAGTCTCAAGCTGTTCTTGCAGGAATGATTTTCAAGATCATTGACTTTCTTCTCCAAGCTGGTTACATTCTATCGCAGGTGCTTGAGCTCTAATGAAGATTCCCTCCAGCTCCCTTTCGAGCCCAGCACATGTCCATCTCCGTCCAGCCCCCTCCTCCCCAGCCCAGCACATGTCTATCTCTCTCTAGTGCCCCCTGGGTTTAACACATCTCCTTCTAGCAGTCCTCCCCCACTCACATAGTCCAGCATATATCCACCTCCTTCTCCCTCCTCCAATGGGTCCAACATATTTCTCCCTTCTCCTCTCCCCCACCCCTTAACGGGTCCAATATATTTCTCCTTTGCTTCTCCTCATCTAAAATCCAGGGTCTCTCCCTTGCTCCCAGATCTGCTAAAGTTGCTTGATCCCTTTCCCCGACTCTGGCTGCGATTAAGACACTGCTGTGGCTGGCATCGGGGACTTCCCTCTGCCTGTCCTGCCTTGGCGCCTTCCAGTTGAGGTAACTGCCTGTTTCCACATGGGCAGGATTGGCAGAGAGAAGGCCCTGATGCCAGCCACAGCAGTGTGTCTTAATCGCAGCCGGGACAAGGAAGAGGAGTAAGCAACTTTAGCGGATCCGTGAGGGAGGGAGAGACACTAGATTTCAGGTGAGGAGGAGAGAGAGAGGGACATGTTGAGGCTGGCGCAGAGCCCCCTAGGAGCACGAGGCCCTGTGCAACCACCCCTGTTGCCCATACCTAAGACAAGCCCTGGCAAAGACTCTCATAACTTACAGTTTTCTGTAAGTTAAGTTCATAAGTGGGAGTCCCGCCTTTATTGCACCCAAGCTCTGCCACTGTGCTTGCCCCCCTTTTAAGCATGCACTATGGGGTGAATTCTATATATGGCACTGAAAAAAACACTATTCTATAAGCCGCACTTAAAGTTAGGTGAGGTTTATAGAATAGCGCTTAAGACCAGGAGTCGTGCTTAACTTTAGACGTCATTTGCCCCAACTGAAACATGGTGCAAATCTTTGCACCTAAATTAGGCACATTTCCCCCTTATTTTATAACTATTGTGATGATCCCCTTGTAGCCAAGGGTCCTCTCCATCCAATCTCCTCCCACACTGGAGATTACGTTTGGGATCTGACCACCTCAAACAGTCAAAGCCTTGGTAGAAGTTCTCCAGTTCACCGTAAACTTGACGATAGCCTGTGCGATGAGTACCTTGTGTAGATTCACTCCAACCAAAGGTGCACTTGTAATGCCTCCTCCCACAGATCAGTGGAAGTGTTCCTGAAACAATCTGCAGAGGCCTCAGTCAATCTGAGACTTCTGCCCTTCAATCAAAACCACTGAACTCACTCAAGATGTTCACAGAAGCATCACAAAAGGTTTGTTTCTAAGAAAGATTCTAGAAACAGCTTGTAGCTATAGATGCTAATGCCTTCAGACTTAGGCATAGGGGTCCTCCTTTCCGCTCAGGGTGACTGTTCCTCAGTTATCATCCATCCTGTTCCTGACCCCCTCCTTTTCACATTTCCTGTAGAAACAGGTTGCAGTTTCGGTATGTTTGTGGCACACCGTCATAGTGCTTCTTCTGGGGGACACAACATTGTACCGTCAGGATTCACCAAATATGCAAATTAGCCACTCCTTAGGCAAATTATACTTCTCTTAATATTCCTTAATCATGCAAGCAGAGAATTCTTTCAGCAAACAGTTCATCAAACAGTCTTTGACTGAGCCCACTTTATTGGGGACCTGAGTCTCAGTTTAGAACAGCCACCTCCCCTTGGACAGGACTTTTATTTTCACTCTCACTTTATAGTCCTGTCCTCCACCCCCAGCTGTTAGTCCAGTTCTTAATTCATATCCTCCAGTTCTTAATTCACACTGGATTCTACAACAGTTCTTTGCTTCATCAACACAATTTCAAGGTAAGTACCTTCTTTGATCTTTAGAGATCCTTTCCTTCAGGGACCTAGCCCTGGGGTTTTCAGCCTGACCTGATGCTCTCTCTCTGTTGTCCTTCCCTCTCATTCCTTATGGACCTTCTCTTTAGGGCCAGATCCCCAGGGTTTTCAGCCCACCTTGGTCCATCTCCTGGGAGTCTGCTCACAAGTTTTCTTTCTTTCTTTCTTTCTTTCTTTCTTTCTTTCTTTCTTTCTTTCTTTCTTTCTTTCTTTCTTTCTTTCTTTGCTGCTGGAGGTCCCCTTACCTTTCCTCCAGCTCTTCCTATGTCCACTAGGCACATTAATTTTAGGAACACCCCCATTTCACTCATGACCCTCCAATTTCCGCACCCCCTTGTTGAACTCACGTGTAAAATTTAGGTGCGGCTATTCCAATTAAATATAATTAGTGTCAATAGTTGCTTGTTCAGCCAGTTATCAGTGCTAATTAGCTTGCACGCACAAATTGGGCATATGCCCAAATTTGTGCACGCAGGTTTTAGTGATTTTTATAGAATTTGGGGGTATATAAGTTATGTGGGTGTTTGCAGAATTGCATTTAGGCAGTATGCTTCCATATATGCACATAAGTGCACATATATATATAAATATATGCTAATATTTTAAACATTTACATGTGTAATGTATGCGTAAATGTTAGCACCGGTATTATACATGTATTCAGCGCCACTGCTTATACATATAGCAGTGCTGAACATACGTATATATATATTTAACGGCTGCACTAACATTTAACATCATATGGTTGCTGCACCAGCTGAACATCAGGCCCAGTAATAATGGGAGATTTAATTAATGACTGCCTTGCAGAGCAGCTGGTCTTAATTAATGAAAGGTGTCATGACGCAAGGGGTAAAGGTGGAGGAGCTACTTTAATGTTTGTTTATTTTGCAATTTACCTGCTCACCAATCTAGAACACAGCCAAATGTAAGCGATTTACAAGTTAAAACAGAAATATATAGGGGGCAATAAGAGGACTTACAAATCTAAGTGATTTGAAAATGAGCCCCTATCTTAACTTTGTAAGTCTAAAGGGGTCTTTTACTAAGCCGCTGTAGCGTTTTTAGCTCACAGTAGAAATCATCTGGCGGTAAATGCCAAAACACTCATAAGAATATTATGGGCGTCTCAGCTGTTTACCAACAGCTGATTTCTACAAGCTAAAAATGCTACCATGGCTTAGTAAAAGGCCCCTTAAGTGTTTTGAAAAAAAGGCCCCTCTGTATCCTATTATATGCAGTTCCGGAAGATGTTAGACCTTTCTTTTCAAGAAGTTTCTTCTTATGGATGAAAATTAATTTGGGAATTGAGAACTGAAATATTCTTTGACTTATGTCAATAGGTAACTCTGCTCTTCTTTGATTAGCTTTATCTTGCCTTTGTTGTTATGTTTCTATGATTTGTTGTAAGCCACATAGAGCAGAATATTTGGATTTTTGTGGGAAATAAATATTAATAAATGAAAATGAAAAAAAGTAAGGCTTTAAAAGTCAAGGCAAGAATTTTAAATTGAACTTGTTTGGAAGCCAGTGCAATCGGTTGATCATCAATGGAATACTTTTTGGGCTAAAACAAGCAAACCCATTGCTTCCTCAACCTTCCTTCAATCACTTTTTTTTCTCCATCATAGGGTCTTATGGACTCCTCAAAAAATGAAGGTGACTGGTTTGTCGAAGGATAATTCCTGTTGGTCATGTAATGGGCAAAAGGGAACTCTTCTCCACTTATTCTTTGAATGCTATGATACTAATCGTTTTTGGACCAAAGTATGGCAAATTATCTCATCCATATTCAACTTTACTGAAATTCTAACCACTGCAAAGATAATATTTGGTTCAATAAAGTTGGATCATTTTTTGGATGGGTATGATTCTAAACCTTTTGACACATTGGTAGCAATAACTCAAATATATTTTATCCAATTGGAAGAATAATTCAAAACTCAACATTCATTTTTGGTGGAATAATGTTATACTAATTCATAAATATTGTACAGCCTACACTGGTCACTTCCAGATGTCTAATAACAAAGTTTGGTTAACCCTGCAGCAATATTTGGAATCAAATACTGATAGGTAGTCATCTGAGCACAACCATCAGATCCCCTTTTCCCCTTTCTTCCATTTCTTCATTTTCCCCTCTGTCCTTTGTTTATTTTTCCCTCCAAATTATCATTTATTTTTATGCCTCTTCCATTTTTGTATACCTGTTGTATACTTAATTCGATTTTATGATCTATAACAGTATTGTAGTTATATGTTTGATATCTTATGGTTCTTCTTATGGAATGGCAGTTACTTTGTACTTTGTAATGCATTTGGATGGATGTTACACTTAAAACTAATAAAAATAATAAAAATGGAAGCCAGTGCAATCTCAGAAACAGAGGGATAACGTGGTCCCTCTGCTTCGCTCTGCACAGAAATTGCACTGACATATTCTGCAATTACATTTGACATGATCACTGGAATGTTTAACTCTTAAATGGGAGACCACAATGAAATGAGGAAATAAAAACTAGAAGGAGCAGTTGCTGTAAATTGTTATGTAATTGGGGGGGGGGGGGAGTTATCAACATGGGCTACCATTAAGAAAGGTTATTTTATTATTAACCTCAGTTATTAGTAACTAAGGGCCCTGTTTACTAAGCCGAATTGTAGGCGCGCTATCATTTTTAGCGCGTGCTAATGCTAGAGACACTGATAGTAATATATGGGTGTTTCTAGCGTTAGCACATGCTAAATTTTAGTGTGCACTAAAAACACTGGCGTGCCTTAGTAAACAGGGCCCTAAGTCTCATTGCATAAAATGGGACCAGTGCTAAAATAGCACAAGTTGATGGGAAAATAACACATCTTAACGGTAACCCACATTGATAACTTTGCCCCTTAGGGTATTTTTACTATAATTGTACTTGAGCTGATTGCTTGAGCTGATTGTACTTGAGCTGATTGTATGAAAACATTTTCAAAAATTTAAATTACAAAAAATCAGAACAGTTACAAGTTTGCATGAAATTGTTTAAAAATACCATCTTTGACATTCAAATAAAACACATTCCATATACTAAAAATATCACAGGAAGGCTAAATGACTTCTGGTCTAGTTACATCAAAAACAGTGAAGGTTGTAAGATAGATGATGTTCATTGCAAGAAGTTTATTAAAACACCCAATGACTCGACAGAAGCCGTGTTTCGGCCACAAAGGCCTGCTACACGAGTCTAAAAATGACAATGACAACAAAAATAAAACAAATCAGATGATTAAAGATGACACAGTCAAAGGAACGTATATGTACCCATTATACATTGCGAGAGGAATCAAGGCATAGCATGATCAGTATATAAAAATATAACATATAATTATAAGTTGTATAAATGAAAATAGAAATAAAGAACTCTTAAGTACAAAAAAAATTTGAATTAAAATTTCCTATCACAAATGTCAATTAAAATGAATAATCAAAGGAAAACAAGTCTACACCCATTCAAATATGCAGACTAAAATAAAAACTAAATTAAGAATGAATTGGTTTAAAACAAACTAATAGGCGTAAGAGGGAACATAATTGCAGGATGAATTAACTACCTGATGTGTCATACATAAAAAGTTTCTTATGATGAAATAAACATAATATATGCTGTTAGCAAACAAAACAAACACAAAAGTGGGACCAAATTGCTAACCAATTGAGCAGAAAGAAGTACTATCAAGAAAAGAATAACAGGTGGTGATAACAATATATATGATTTATTATTCTAGTCCACCCTTATCCGGGGCGGATTACAATAAAAACATCCATAAGATAAACAACAATCAAATACATATGGATAAAGTTAAACATATTACAAATACATCAATCAATCAATCAATCAATCAGAACAATGAAAAGCCTTAAACAAAAAAAAAGTCTCTGAGCTGTTTCTGAAATGCTGATCCGCTGGTCTCACACCAGAGTCGCAGTGGCAGATTGTTCCACTCAGACCATGGATGAAAAAAAGTTATAAATCAACTTGAATGTGACTCCAAAAGAGAAAACTAAGGCCCCTATTTACAAAGTCACGTGGCATTGCCGACACAGCCCATTCAAGTGAATGGGCTGTGTCGGCATTACCACACTGCCAGCTGCTAGCGTGGCTTTGTAAACAGGGGGGTAAGTTAATTCAGCCTATAATTATGTACCCTCTTATGCCTATTAATTTGCTTTAAACCAATTCATTTTTAATGTAGTTTTTATTTAGTCTGCATATTTGAGTGGGTGTAGACTTGTTTTCATTTGATTATTCATTTTAATTGACATTTGTGGTAGGAAATTTTAATTCAGATTTGAAAAATATCCTTTATCCTTTAGGTGTGTTATTATTCGGTGTTTTGTATCTTTCAAAAAAAAATTAATAAGAACCCGTGACGACATTGGGCGATTCGACATGGCATCAGAGTGTAACAGCCATTCGATCCGCACACTGAGGTCTGCAAAAAGTTTGCTGTTTATATATACAAGCTTTATTGTGATTGATTTTGAATAAATGTACACTAGATTTAATGATATTGATAGTAGAAACTTCTAAGAGGAAAAATAAAGTACTTAAGCCTCTGGTTGAGGAAACATTAGACACTCTTAAGAAAAAGGATAGTAATTTTGATACAGTCATTGTAAATGTAAATAAACGCCTTTCTAATTTCAAGAAGGATATTAAAAGAGTAAAAATGAGTAAGTTTCAGAGAGATAAAAGTGACTACAAGAGGGATTCTATTTACCCTTGGTCAAAACCTAAAATGTATCATAAAACAATAAACCTGTACGCTCCATTTCTAGACCAAGAATACCATAAGTACATAAGTAATGCCACACTGGGAAAAGACCAAGGGTCTATTGAGCCCAGCATCCTGTCCACGACAGCGGCCAATCCAGGCCAAGGGCACCTGGCAAGCTTCCCAAACGTACAAATATTCTATACATGTTATTCCTGGAATTAGTGGTTTATGGACTTGTCCTTTAGGAAACCGTCTAACCCCTTGTTAAACTCTGTCAAGCTAACCGCCTTCACCACGTTCTCCGGCAACGAATTCCAGAGTTAATTATGCATTGGGTGAAGAAACATTTTCTCAGATTTGTTTTAAATTTACTGCACTGTAGTTTCATCGCATGCCCCCTAGTCCTAGTATTTTTGGAAAGCGTGAACAGACGCTTCACATCCACCTGTTCCACTCCACTCATTATTTTATATACCTCTATCATGTCTCCCCTCAGCCGTCTCTTCTCCAAGCTGAATAGCCCTAGCCTCCTTAGTCTTTCATAGGGAAGTCGTACCATCTCCGCTATCATTTTAGTTGCCCTTCGCTGCACCTTTTCCAGTTCCACTATATCTTTCTTGAAATGCGGCGACCAGAATTGAACACAATACTCAAGGTGCGGTCGCACCATGGAGTGATATAACGGCATTATAACATCCTCACACCTGTTTTCCATACCTTTCCTAATAATACCCAACATTCTATTCACTTTCCTAGCTGCAGCACCACACTGAGCAGAAGGTTTCAGTGTATTATCAACCAATTGATAATCAAGACAATACTCAAAGAACGTTTAATGACAATGCACATCCTTTACCTACTACATCAGACAATAGAAGTAGGAAAAGGATTTGTAGTAAAGCAGGAGAGCTTTTAGATCACCTCTCACCAGTCCTATTACTTCTCCAAAAGAAGTATGTGCTGAAGATGTGTTAGATAAAATACCCAAAACAAAAAAGCAAGTGGTGGTGGAGGCAAAAATTCATAGTCCTGAATATAAACAACACAAATACCACACAATGAATGGTAAGAAAAAGTGCTTTTCTTACTATTCAGTGTGGGGTATTTGTGTTGTTTAGATTAAATTCTCCCAGTGCAACCTCGCCCACAAACATTCCAGTTCCGTCTTCCATCCAATCAGTACCGCAGTTATCAAGAACTGGAACAGAGAGTTCAAAATTACAGAACCTATTACCCCACCAGAAGAAGATAGAGAGGCAGAGGCAGAGGAGGCTACCAACAGAGAATTTGGTAGAAACTATAGAGGAAATTCCAGTGATCAATATTTCCAGTTACCACCTCACCAACTCCCAACTCAGTTTATTACGTAAAGGATTATCTTTTGTGCCAATACCGTGTTGTGACCCCTTACAAACACATGTGGACCTCTTCCATTTTGATAGGAAGCTGAAAATTATGCATTTTTTCTCTGAGCAAGATTCTATCCCAGATACATCTATTTTGAAGAAGTGCTCTAAGTGGATTCCTCCTGGGACGCTGGTTCCCATCATCTCTACTTTTTATGTGTTTTGAAGGACATAGAAGAGATAGAAAAGCTGAAACCAAAGAAAAGCTTTCATAATCTGACCAAATTAGGATATGAAAAAATGAAGATGCTCTCTAAGAATACAGATAGCCCCCTGTTTACTAAGCTGTGCGTTAATGCTGACACAGGTCATTCAAAGTGTCGGCATTATTGCACTGCAAACAGGGGGTATAGTAATTAAACCAGCGGACAAAGGGGGCGGTATCATCATACAGGACAGGAGAGATTTTGCGAACAAAGTTTTGAGGCAATTACTGGATACAGAATATTACATTCACTTAGATGAAGATCCAACTTCACGTTTAAAGGAAGGAATCAATGAGGTTATATGTTTAAATTGTACAGCGCTGCGTAACCCTAGTAGCGCTTTAGAAATGCTAGTTAGTAGTTAGTAGTAGTAGTAGGTTATCCATCCAGCACATGGTGCAGGATATTTGGCAACAAGAGAGATAGATTTTCTCCTTATTCAACATCCAGTGGTGCCTACTTTTTATACTCTACCAAAGATACACAAATCCATCACCAATACACCTGGACGCCCCATTGTCTCTGGCAACGGATCTATTTTGGAGCCTCTGTTGTAATTTGTATATTATTTTTTGCACCCTATGTTCCGCAGATTCCATCCTACATGAGAGACTCATCTCGTATCATTACACATTTAGAAGAATTCAAAGGAGATTTGAGCAATATAATACTTATTACTTTTGACATTGACGCTTTACACAAAAACATACTACAATTAGAAGCACTTATTATTATTGAAAAAAACACTCAGAGATAGGCAAATACTTTGTTGTATTCCGAATTTTCTCATCAGTACTTTTACCACATTTGCACTTACTTGCAATTATTTTTCATTTCAAATAACATTTTATCAACAAATTCATGGGACGGCTAAGGGATCAGTAATGGTTCCTGATGTGGAAAATCTGTATGTAGCTGACTTTGAAGATAAGTTCTTGAAAGATCATCCATATAAAACTGAAGTGGCATTTTATAAGAGATACATTGAAGACATTTTTCTCCTATGGAAAGGAGGGAAACAAGACTTAATGAGTTCTATAACTGGCTTAATACCTGCAATAAGAACCTACATTTCAAGATACAGTTTGATCATCAACAGATTTCTTTTTTGGACATACTTATCACCAAAACAGAATATCAGTTCATCACGAAGCTCTACAGGAAATCTACCGATAAGAATACATATTTACATTTTGATAGCTTTCACAATCGTGGTTTGAAGAATAATTTGCCATATTTTCAGTATCTCCGTCTATGCCATCTATGCACCAAATTTGAAAATTTTGAAGTACAAGCCCAGACGGTGTTACAGCGGTGTAAGAGTAGAGGATATCCAGAAGACTGTATCAATAAAGGTCTAGTCAAAACAAGAACCCAGGATAGACGGTCTTTGTTAATACAGAAAGATGTCCAATGCAAGCTAGATATTGTCTGCACACTTTGTTTTTCTCAAAATTCAAAAGATTTCCATAGGATCATTTTAAGGAATTGGCACATACTGGAGACACACACTTGTTTCAAGAACATGAAACCAGTAATAGCATATTCAAGGAGTAAGAATTTAAGAGAGGCACTTGTTCCATCTACTGTACCAGAAATTGAGAGCTCATTTTACTAATGGCGGTAAGCCCAACACGGGCTTACTGCTCACTATACAGGAAGTACCACCAGGCTACCAAAGCAGCCCAGGGGTACTTCCCACCCCTAGCATGCCATCATTTCCGGCACTACAAAAATGTATTTTTGTAGTGCTGGAGTGTACCCGGCAGTAATCGGGCAGTGCCGGGCACTGCCCAGTTACCATTAGATTAAAGCGGGAGCCCTTACCGCCACCTCAATGGGAGGCGGTAAGGACTCCCTTCCAAAATGGCCACATGGCAAGTGCTTTACTTGCCACACAGCCATTTCCTGTAGGAAAGCAAGACTTCCCTATTACCAGCTGCGGTAAAAGGGGGCCTCGGCGCATGTGTAAAACACGCGCTGATGCCAACACTGGCCCCCTTTTGCCACAGCTTGGTAAAACGGGCCCTGAGATTGAAGAATTTTCCCCTACTGGGCATAGTATTTGTGGAAGGTGCTCGGTGTGTAGCTATGACCTTGTTATAGATACATTTATGCACCCCAGTACCAAGAGAACATGCTTTTTGAGACACAGTACGAATTGCAATTTGTCCTACATAGTATATATAATTATCTGTCCCTGTAAACTTTTATAAGTAGGAAAAACTACTATCAGAAGGGCACAAAGAACATAATGAACACCCCCAAGGGAATGGAAGAAGGCAAAACAGCACCAAATAGGCAGGAGAACACCAGGCACCTTGAGAGGGGATAAAATGGTACCAACATTGACAGGAATACTCCAGGAATTAGGTAGAGGGGTAAAGTGGCAACAAGCTGTCTGGATAACCCCAAGATAGTATGAGTGAGCGTGTGTTGCAGCCCAGCTGTGACATCATCATCCATGAGGTTTAGTTATTTGTTATAGTTGAGCACAAGACGAACAACGCAAGTAGCATGCTAATGTAGTTAAGCTCATGTTAATGAGGTCATTTCGTATTCCTCCCCCATACTCAGAAAAGAGTGCCTGAAACAAAACTGCCATACCGCTGCACAAAATAATGCCAGGTCGGAGCAAACATTAGGGTGTTAGAAGAGAGGATTTCCCATGATTCTCATGCTTCTCTTGTGATTCTTTCTGCAAAATCTGCCGGTGTTCATTGCTTTTGGAAGCAGAAGGAAGCCCGTGCAAGCCCTTAAGTGCTGGTCGTGAGAAACAGCAGACCCAAGTGAAAGTACATGTTGGCATCTGTTTCCTGCGTCTAAACTTAAAGCGTCCGTGCTAAAAACAAAATTTAAAACGCCCAAAGTGAAAGTGTTTCCTGCATCTAAATATAAGCGTCCAAGCTAAAAAAAAAAAAAACAGGTTAAAAACGCTTATATTTAGGCTGCAGAAAACAGATGCCAGTGTGTGCGTCACATTCGGGTTTTACTAGGCACACGTGCACAGGAGCTGAGTGTACTGCAGAACTCATCTGCACATGCACCAAGCATAATCCTCCCATGCCAAAACACAGTCCTCCTGCTGAACCCCCTAATGCTCAGTGCTATGAACGTGCCTATATTTGCATCTCATTAGCATTGAGCATTAGGGCATTATTCTTCTGTGTTGTTCTGGCGGTATTTTTATGGCACTATTCAGAATAGTACCGGAGTTTTGAGCATCGGGGCCCGTGAATGCTTTGTGCTTCTGGCTTTTTCCACCTTCACTCCCCACATACATACATACACATTTCCTCTTGCTAGAGTGCATGCATAATGTCTGATGGCACTCATGCATGTTCCTATGAAGAAAATAAACTTGAGTTCTTGAAAATCCACATGTTCTCAGATTTGGTTAGTTTGCAGTCTGTCTGGTTTTATCATTTGTATGAAAAATAATGCAAACCCCCTACTGGGCTTGATGGATCTTTAATTTGGCCCAGCATGGCTCATTTTTATTCTTAGCTTAAGCAGCCTGAAATAGTTGTTTCATTCTTTAACCACCTAAGAGCAATATCCTGAATGCTGATTAGCAGAGGGATTGGCTTTGGGAGTAACATAACATAGTATTTCAAGACTCCACTCCAAAGGAGACTCTGCCCTACAAGACCTCTAATCCTCTTATCCCTGCTTAAGTCAAAAATGTAGAGCTGGCACTCCCTTAGTTTTCTTTATGAATCATTCTTCAACCAATGTTCCTTATTTGTAACAAACGCTTCAGTAAGAGGATTGAGGTTTCCTGCTCAAAAGTGGAGGGAACCTTCCACCACACACTTTCTCCTATTCTCACTTTCTTCTGACCCCTTTCACTTTGCCCCAGCTTCCTTACACCATTTCTTACAAATTCCCTTCTCACCACTCCCACTCTAACATTAGCCCTCCCTACTCCCCTCCCCATTCCTAATGTATCCCCTTAGTCACAGCTTTTGTCCTCTACCTGCATTCATGTTGTCACCTCCCATCCCCCCATGTTTACTCCTCACCATCTCTCTAGCATTATCCTCCTTGTTACACCCTCCACACTGCATTTTCCAATACAACTTGAATGCTTTCTCTCTCAACCCCCCCCCCCCCCAGCCTTCACTCTCTCTCCGGGGGGGACAAAATTCTCAGGGCCCGGGCCTCCAAGGGGGGCCCGGCGCCGCAGTCCCCTCCACCCGCCCCCCTCTGTCCACCACCGGGCCAGGCCCCCCTGAATTCAAATCATATCGCCTCACCTCGACCTCACTCCGTGTGAAAGAAGTGCAGCAGCGGCAGTCTGCACATCACTTCCCTTCAGGCCTTCCCTCCCTGTGTCCTGGAAGGCCCGAAGGGAGGCGATCTGCAGAATGCCGCTGCTGCGCTTCTTTCACACGGAACGAAGTCGAGGTGAGGCGCTATGATTTGAATTCAGGGGGGCCTGGCCCGGTGGTGGACGGAAGGGGACGGGTAGAGGGGGCGGCCTTGCCCCAGGCCTGGCCCAGTCTCTCAGCGGCCCTGTCTCTCTCTCTCACTCTCTCTCTCTTTCTCTCTCAGAGGAGTAGGAGGAAAGTCCCTGAGAGAGTTGCTTTTTGTGTCTGTAGGCTCACCCCCTTCTTAGGGCAACAGGAAACCCTGTAGGGACAGGAGCCATGGCATGAAAGAGATCTTACTTCCTCTTTTTTCTAATTAGGGGGCCTGTTTACAAAGCCACGGGAGGGCTAATGCGCGGGTAGCGCATGCCAAATCGGCACTACTGCCAGGGTAGCACGTGTGCCCGGTGGTAATTCTGAGTTTGATGCTTGTCGAATCCTGCAGTAGAAAATATTTTTCTATTTTCTACGCAGGGGGTGTTCCCGGCGGTAATTGGCAGTGTGGCCATGTTGACAAGCGCTGCGTGGTTACAGCATGGGTAGCACGTGAGCCCTTACTACTAAGTCAATGGCTAGTGATAAGGGCTCAGGCTGTAAATAGATGCACACTAGTTTTAATTTTTGCGCATGCCCATTTCCTGGCCCATTAAAAAATGGCCTTTTTCCCAGCCGTGGTAAAAAGTGGCCCAGCACACGCCCACACTACCATAGGCCACTTTTTACCGTGGCTTTGTAAAAAGACCCCAAGATTTGCTGCTGTTCTGCTGCCCACTGAGAGAGAGAGAGAGACACTGTCAAAATTTGCTTTAATGTTGCATGGTTTCAACTTGTGCCATCATCAGTCCAGGCTAGATAAAACCTGGCCAGGTCAGTTGAGTGCCATCCAGCTGGCGAATCAAAAGAGGATTTGAGCACAGATAAATTAGTGACTTCCTTAAGGTAAGTGAACAGTAACAGGGGAAACAAGCCTCATATTTACAGTTTTAATGTGCTCAGACAACTATATTGCACAGACAGCCCAGGTGATAAACTGGGGAGCTGCATATCCAGTAGAGGTTCTAACAAAGCACAGATGTCCTTAACTATATTCCTTTCATTCAGTTGGGGAATTTTGGTTGCAGATTAATTCCTAAACCATTGTTTGATATTCTAACCAGATAATAGCTCTTGCAGTTATGTAATGGCGTACGTCAACTATTTGACTTGTAACTTGGAAAAAAATTTACTAATCATTAAAAAAAAAAAAGAATTAAAAATAATACTATTTTAGGCATATGTTTTTGTATTAACCAGTGGAACTAAATGGGACACATAGCATTAAATCAGAGACCTTGAAAAAAGTTTACTAACTGGCACATGCAATGGAAAAATCCTTGGTGGGATTTGCTGAGTCGAGAATTTCTGTGCTGGAGGGGTCAGCTGATGGCTCTGTGCTTCTGCTAGAATTGTGGAATTCAGAGCCTTGTTTAGCAGTCTTTTTTTTTTTCCAAACAATTTTTCTTTGTTTGCCAAATAAACTCATCTTTTCAGTGACAATTGTTTTCCTTGACTATAAGTTTTTTTTATCCAAAGAAGGAAAGTGGTTTAACCCCCCTCCCCCATAAAAACTAGAAATAAAACTGTGCACACCAGATAATAAGGGAATAATTTTATAAAGCATTTTCCATGGGTAAAACATGCCTTATAAAATTGTAAAAGTGTGTGTGTGTTATATATCTATCTATCTATCTATCTATCTATCTATCTATATATCTATATCTATATATCTATATATATATATATAGAGAGAGAGAGAGAGAGAGAGAGAGAGATATAGATATACAGATTGTAGATTGGGAGGCCTCCTTTTGAGGTCTTGGGGTGGGGGGAAGATCTCTTTTTAAGGCTTAACACACGCTTAAATCAAGACTATATCTACTTCAGGCAGCAGGTGAAAGCTTGGCTCTTCAACCAGGCCTTTAATGGAAGAAGTAACTAACTTGTTAGTCTCACTCACACACACAAGGAGTGACATATGCTGCACATACTGCAACAGGACATATTTATCCACTCCTCTACCCTAACTGAGATAATATTTAACCATCTTTCTAACCTCATGTGCACCTTTCGTTAAATTAGTCACCTTATTTTCTAACTCTCTTACCTATCTATATGTTAATCATCTCTCTGACCTCATGTGCAACTTTCTTTAAATTAGTCACCTAACTTTCTAACTCTTCTTACTCTTGTACCTATCTATATTTTCCATCTTTTCTTATACCCGTCACTGTCAATTAAAATGTTCTATTACGTATTGTGTTGACATTGTAAGTGGTATACCATTCAAATATTTTTTTTACTGCTGTAATTACCTATTGCTCATGTTTCATTTATTCTTACTGTACACCGCCTTGAGTGAATTCCTTCAAAAAGGCAGTAAATAAATCCTAATAAATAAATAAATAGAGGCAGGCCCTATTTTGCTGGATTTTCCACTTTCACTGTCGTTCACCCTTTCTTTCTGTTCTCTCAGTCAGGTCCCGATGCTCAGAAGCAAATGCGGATGTTACAGGTCATCAGTGCCAGTCCAGCACTTGCATTTGCTAGCACTGGTTGCTTGGAGGGCTCCAGCGTGGGGATCAATAAGCACAGCAAAGGCTAGCGTGGCTGGCATGTAAATCCCATGTAAATTAGGTAATTTTAGATGCGCCCGGATGCTCAAAGAAGAGCACCCTTAACAGGGGAGCCCTTACCACCGGGAGCCTAACCCCAGCTTAGAGCTGGTGTTAGAGTTGTTGAAGAGAGAAACAAGTTCATGGTGTGGTTACAGGGTTATTGCAGGATTCTTCTTTTTCGCGATATGTCTAGCTTTTGTGTGTTCACAAGCAAAAGGGAGCATGGGATGAAAAAGACAGTTAAGCATCTTTAAATCCATGCTTTCCCTCTCTCTAGCACTTTACAAACAGTGCTTTAATATCTCCCAGCTCACCCACATACAGCACGCAACTTCTGTCTGCTAGACGTCCAGCTCGTCAATGTTTGGAATGAAGTAGCAGCACCTCTTCCTCCTCCTTCCCTCCTCCTCCCTCTGCCATTCTGGGCATGAGCTGAAGAGCTGTGCTTGACGCATAACTCTTCAGTGCAGGCGCCAAACATCATGCTTCCCCTAACTGCTACTACTACTACTTATCATTTCTATAGCGCTACTTGATGTATGCAACACTGTACACTTGAAAATGAAGAGACAGTCCCTGCTCGACAGAGCTTACAATCTAATTATGACAGACAAACAGGACAAATAAGAGAGAAGGCAATTACTAAGTTGGGGATGATAAAGTAAGGGTACTGAACAAGTGAGTAAGGGTTAGGAGTTAAAAGCAGCATCAAAAAGATGGGCCTTTAGCCTAGATGGAGTTAGCGGTGAAGGAGAAGGGTGCAGATAAGAGAGATTTACTCAGTGAACGGAGTTCCTGGGGAGGAGTATAGGGCAGGAGCGTAGCTATGGGGGGCCACGGGGGCCTGGGCCCCCGCAAATTATGTCCAGGCCCCTGGTTTGGCTGGCGGGGGTCCCCAACCCACGCCAGCTGAAGCCTTCTTCAGCGCCGTCTCCAATGCAGCTGCTTTCCTGCCCTGCTCTTCTTGCTCCTCCTCCTGTCCTGTGCATGCTGATGCTCCTTTACGTGAAACTGAGAAGGAGCGTCAGCATGCACAGGACAGGAGGAGCAAGAAGAGCATGGCAGGAACGGGGCTGCACCGGGACGGCGCTGAAGAAGGCTTTGGCTGGTGGGGGTTAGGGACCCCCACCAGCAAAGTTATTTGCGAGGCGAGGGGGTGTGAGGAGGTGAGGTGGCGTGCGAGGAGACACGAGGAGGTGGCGGGGGGAGGTGAAGTGAGGCATGGTGGTGGGATTCTGGTAGTGTGCTCAGAAAGGAAAGGGTGAATTTTGGTGATATTATAGAGAAGAAATGACAGGTTTTAGCAGTCTGCTGAATATGTGCAAAGAAGGAGAGAGAGGAGTCGAAGGTGACCCCAAGGTTACGAGCTGATGAGACAGGAAGGATGAGAGTGTCATCCACAGAAACAGAAAATGGGTGAAGAGGAGAGGTTAGTTTAGGGGGAAAGATAAGAAGCTCAGACTTGGTCATGTTTAGTTTCAGATGGCGGTGAGACATCCAGGTGGCAATGTCAGACAGGCAGGCTGATACTTTGGCCTGGATTCCTGCTGAGATTTCTGGTGTGGAGAGGTAGATCTGGGAGTCATCAGCGTAAAGATGATACTGAAAACCATGGGATAAGATCAGAGTACTAAGGGAGGAAGTATAGATGGAGAAAAGAAGAGGTCCCAGGACAGATCCCTGAGGTACACCAACTGACAGTGGGATGGAAGTGGAGGAGGATCCACCAGAGTATACACTAAAAGTACGATGGGAGAGATAAGAAGAAATCCAGGAAAGAACAGAGCCCTGAAATCCAAGTGAGGACAACGTTTCAAGGAGTAGGCTGTGATCAACAGTGTCAAAAGCAGCAGATAGATCGAGAAGGATAAGGATAGAATAGAGCCCTTTGGATCTGGCCATGAACAGATCATTGGAGACTTTAGCAAGCGCTGTTTCAGTTGAATGAATGGGGTGAAAGCCAGATTGAAGTGGATCAAGAATAGTTTGAGATGAAAGAAACTCAAGTCAATGGCGGTGAACAGCACGTTCAAGTATCTTGGATAGGAAAGGGAGGAGGGAGATGGAACGATAGTTGAAAGGACAGGAAGGGTCCAATGAAGGTTTTTTAAGGAGTGGTGTGACTACAGCATGTTTGAAGGCATCAGGAACAGTCACAGTGGAAAGTGAAAGATTGAAAATATGACAGATAAAAGGGATGACAGTAGGAGAGATAGTGTTAAGTAGATGGGTGGGAATAGGATCAGAGGAACAGGTAGTTAGTTTCGAGGAGGAAAGAAGATGTGTAGTTTCCTCTTCAGTGATTTCAGTACTGACAGTGTTCAAATTTGCATGTCATTAGCACTGAGCATTAGGGAGTTGTGTTGCAGCGCTGTTGTGGCAGTATTTTTCTGGCGCTGTACGGAACAACACCAGAGTTTTGAGCATCTGGGCATCAGTTCTTAGAGGTCCAATATCCAGTCCAGAACTAATTTTAAAAATGTTAAAAATCCTATTTTTATTAAAGGCTCCTTTTACTAAGCGGTGGTAAGCCGAACGTGGGCTTACCACTTGCTATACAGGAAGTACCACTGGGCTACCACAGCAGCCCAGCGGTACTTCCCACCCCTAGTATCCCATCATTTCTGGTGCTACAAAATGTATTTTTGTAGTGCCGGAGTGTACCTGGGATAATCAGGCAGTGCGGAGCTACCACCCAGCTACTGTGTAGCCCAGGCAGTAATTTCATTTTTTATGCACGTCCACTAGGCGCACCGGAAAATATATTTTATTTTCTGGTGCGCAGTGCTAACTGGGCGGTAATCGGAATTGTATGCCCGCTGACGATTACCGCCCAGTTAATGAATGAGACCTTACTGCTAAGTGAATGGGTGGCAGTAAGGTATCAGGCCCAAAATAGACACATGTCAATTTTCACCTTGCTGCAGGTTCATTTTCGGCCAAAAAAACCGCCTTTTTTGCAGATGCGCTGAAAAATGGACCTGCGTGTGTCCAGTACACGCATCTAAACCAGCGCAGGCCACTTTTCGACGCACCTTAGTAAAAGGACCCTATCCAGCTTATTTTCGAAAGAGAAAGATGCCCATATTTTGACCCAAATCGGGAGATGGGCGTCTTTCTTCCGTAGGTGTCTGTGTGTATCTTGATGATAATCACTAGGTAGTGGATACATTATTTAGGTGATGTAGCTGGCATGAGTGTAGGCTTATTGCAAATTTATTCAGGATGATATTTCCCAAATTTTGTTGAAGTTGGTCAAGTTTGGACAGAGTTATGCAGAAAACAAGCTTTGCGCAGTTTTTTTTTTTTTAAACAGTGGGGGGAATTCTATAAATGGCACTCAAAAATGGGCAAAATTCCAAAATTATTTGCTCTGAAAATTAAGAGAGAAAACACCATTACAAATCTTGCTAAGGTTACAAATAAGCCTCAATTGCCCTGGGCAAGTTATAGACGTTTATGTTACACAATACTGTATAACAGCCCTAAAGGGCTAACTCTGATCGGCTTGTGTAGTGCTGAAAAACAGCCAATCAGAGTTAGCCCTTTAGGGTTGTTATACAATATTGTGTAACATTGGCACTAAGAGTTATTCTATAAAGGGTATATGCCCTTTTATAGAATAGCACTTAGCGCTGGTTTCCATACCCAACGCTGGGTATTCACACTCCCTGGAACCACCTCCCCAACCTCTAGGGGTGCCATGTCCTCCATCGGTGGAGGAGAAGGGGAGTACAGGACTAAGGAGGTGATACCATCCTCCTGGTCCAGCTTGATGCTGGCAGCTACTGGAGGGATGTCTTGATCCTGCCCCAGCACTGTATCATGTTCCCCAACAGAAGGTTATTCAATCTCGCTGTTGTCGATGGCATACTTTCTGTCTGCTGCAGCTGCACCTGGCTCATCCTCCATCTCCTTCACATAGGGATCCTCCTTAGGGGGTTCTGTGTAGGAAGCCACAAGTACGTGGATAAGTACTGCAGTGGTATGGATGTATGGTAGACCTGGACCGATTCTCAGAAGACCGTGTTCATGAGGAGCTAGCTAAACTAAAAGTAGACAAAGCGATGGGGCCTGGTGGGGTACATCCAAGGGTACTCGAGGAACTAGGAGATATCCTGGCGGCTCCACTGTCAGACCTCGTCAATGCTTCCCTAGAGTCTGGTGTGGTCCCGGAAGACTGGAAAAAGGCGGATGTGGTCCCTGTACACAAGAGCGGATGTAAGGAGGAGATTGGGAATTAAAACCTGTCAGTCTGACCTCGGTGGTGAGTAAATTAATGGAAATGCTTCTAAAGGGGAAGATCGTGAGGTTTCTCGAATCGAATGGCATGCAGGACCCGACTAGGTGACCAAACAGTAAGACGTGGGAATAGTTCTAGATGTGGTGTAGTTGGATTTTAGTAAAACCTTTGTTCCACACAGGCGACTGATTAATAAACCAAGTGCCCTCAGTATAGGACCTAAAGTGACTGGGTTAGAAACTGGTTAAACGGGAGGAGACAGAGGGTAGTGGTAAATGGAGCTTGCTCTAAGGCTAGGGATCGGAGAAAATATTTCTTCACTCAACATGTAATTAAACTCTAGAATTTGTTGCCACATAATATAGTAAAAACAGTTAGCTGGGTTTAAAAAAAGATTTGAATAGCTTCCTAAAAGAAAAGTCCATAAGCCATTAATAAAATGAACTTGGGGAAAATCCACTGCTTATTTCTAGGATAAGCAGCATAAAATGTATTGTACTGTTTTGGGATTTTGCCAGATACTTGTAACCTTGATTGGCCACTGTTGAAAACAAGATGCTGGGCTTGATGGGCCTTTGGTCTGTCCCAGTATTGCAGTACTTATGTACTCAGGTGCCAACTGTTCTGTAACCAATGGCAGTTGCTAACTTAAATGGTGTACAGATGAAGGCCTTTTTATAGACACTAGTAAAAACGGCCCGTTTCTGGCACAAATGAAACGGTCGCTAGCAAGGTTTTCTGCGGAGTGTGTATGTTTGATAGAGTGTCTGTGAGAGTGACTGTGTGAGAGAGAGAGAGAGTGGATGTGCAAGTGTGTGTGTGTGACAGAGTGAGAGTGGGTGCGAGTGTGTCTGTGAGAGAGTGTGTGTATGTGAGAATGAGTGTGTGCGAGTGCGTATGTGAGACAGTGAGTGTCCTCCCCTCTCCCCCCTCTCAGGTCTCAGGTCCCCCTCCCCTGTGGTCTGAGGATCCCCCTTCCCCCCTCTCTGGTCTTAGGGGCCCCCAGTCTTAGGGGCCCCCCTTCACCCCCCTCTTGTCTCAGGACCCCCCTCCCAGGTCTCAGGACCCACAAGACACATGTTGTGTGTGTGAGATACACAGTGGTTGTGTGTGTGTGTGTGTGTGTGTGTGTGAGACAGTGTGTGGGCACTCCCTTGCACATCAATTCCCCTTTTCCCCATCATGTTCCTCAAGCTCAGTGCATCATCCTTTTCCTTGTAGCTCCCCATCCTGTCTTCCATTATCTCATTACCTGCTCACCCTTTTCACCCAATGTCCAAGTCTCCATCTCTATCCTCCCAATCAATCACTGCTGTTCCCCCAATCTGCTTTTCCATTCTTTCCTTTGTCTATCCCCATCCCAGGCTCCAGAGACGGTGTGTGTGAGTTTTCTTTTTATGGGTTACCTTTTTTTGCTGTTGCCGTTCAGAAGCGGCTCCCAGTCTTATTTTTTTCCGCTGCCGTGTCTCCGCTACCATTCAGCTGTCCAAGAGCAATGTTGATTGGTCCATCGTGCGTGCGTTCCATCGCCTAGCAACGTTTCGGCAATGGTAGTCGTTCCTTATTTCTTGCAGGTCGTTCTCATGGGTCCGCGATGCGTTTGACGTCACGTTTCGTCGAGCGATGCGATTCGCTGAGTGTCAGTGCTCCGCCCTCGACTTCATCACGTTGTGGCGCGAGGGCAGGGCAGACACTCATGGAGAAAAAGCGATCTACACAACTACAAATTTAGAACGTTGGGAGACTTGAGGCTTCATTAGAACGTTGGAGGTGCGTTTTATATAGAGAGATTTGGATCCCTGATGCAGGCCTTCAGCCCAAAACACAGCCCATGTCGGATCCTGGATTAACTGAATAAAGGACTTTTATGTGATTGGACACCACTTTGTTTTTTGCTTCTTTCTCCACTATTTGACCTTGCTCATAACCAAATGCATCAAATCCCAAACCTTGGACTGGCACAGCCTATCTTTAGTAGTGTGTGCTTACCTTAATGTTGGATGGTTCATAGCATCACCGTACAGCTTCTAACCTGACTGAATGTGCAAGCTACTGCCACCCCTTATAGGCTGCTTCAGTCATATCACAGTACAATGCCTGTACCAGCCATTAAAGTTTGTAGATGATTTGGATAGATGGACATTGCACATTCACCATATATCTGCTTGGTAAGCATAAAGAAAGGTGCATAGTTTGTTGCAACATCACATAAAACCCCAAGTTTGCTGAGCTGACAACTTGGGAAGGTATGCACAGCAAATAATGGCATTACATGGTTTTTTAAAAGAAATTTTAACACAACCTTTCGAGAAAACTCGTGATCAGAAAAGAATAGAATATCACAAAAAGAGAATTTTAAAATTATAAACCCCCAATACTTTACATATCATACAATAGTTCACTTTCTATTAATAAGAAAATAATAATAGGAAATCAAAACTGATAATTCTATCTCAAGTCCACGAAGAGCCAGGAGACAAGGCACAATTCAAGCAAAAGAAAGTTCAAGGAAGACCAGGGAAACTAATACCAAACTAATTCATATTATTAAGAAGTAGATGTTGAAAGCATAGCTTTGGGTGGAGGGGGAAGTAACTACTATCCTAGAGTACAATAAATGTATAGGTTCAAAGAAAATATATTTTGTTGACTGTAGCTTCACCACACATTTGCATGGAAAATTAAGCCAGACTATGCCACCTAGCTGCAAAACCCATGGGTGCAATTAAAAAAAAAAAAAGACTGACGCCTCCAGTTTGCCTGGAAAAATCAGGAAAACCCCTAATCCTATGATTCAAAAACATTTCCTGCTGATGATGAATAAACATTTCCAGAATCCAATCATGGTCAGTTTGTAAAACAAAGTCTACTATCAACGTTGCAGTCTACATACCTAACATCATCTTCAATCATCTCAGTCAAATTCAAATTATCAATGGCATTACATGTTTATGTGTCAACACATCATACAGTTGTGCACTCAGCTTCCTTTGCAACTAGATCCTCCAACATCTCATCCAGCAGCCTCTGAATCTCCCACCCCTTTTTTTCAGTTCTTCCATCTGACAAAGATCCAAAACAGCCAATGAGGAAATTTGTAGGGGCTATTTAGCCTGTCCCCAGTTGCTACAAGTTATGCCAAACTAAAGTTCTGTAGTCATTTATACACATGCTATTCGTGGTTCAGGCCAGATGCATGTGACCTGTAATACTCCCCGTGAGCATTATCAATGTGCAGCCTGCCTTTTTGTCCCCAGTCATACAGCTACATTCACTTGAGCAGGACTGCCAGCCTGTTTGTTAGATGTTACATATCAGACTGACATCCACGGTAAACCTCTATCAGATACACTATTGCAAGGGTGCCAACCTCGGCCCTTGCCAGGTCAGGTTTTCAGGATTTCCCCAATGAATGTGCATCCTCTCTCTCAAAGCTACTAGTATAAACAATTCTTTATTATAACTTACTTTACACAACTTATGCATTTATACGCTTCCTGCTTGTCCTGCGTGGTTACCAATCTGCTTATCCAAAGAACCAAGATTCTTAGATGATGATCAATATGTCAAACAGTGGAATGAATTAATTTCACATTGCTCATTAGATCTAATGCTAATTACCATTGCTAACTTAAATCAGAACATCAAAACTACACAGGAAGAGTTGAATCAGAATGGCAGCTGAGAGCATCCATGAAGTGGCCACTTTTAAGACGCCTTGTGCGAAACGCGTAGGGCTTGGACAAAGCTATTGTAATACATGGGATTGAAGGTCAGCTGGGGATGGAATGAGTGGAATGTTTTGGCTGTAATTATGTGTTGATATTCTCTGTTATGGGAAACAGGCTAGTTGTTTAAGGGATGCCAGCACCTTTGGGAAAGGCACCTTCAACCTGTGCAGGTCTGGGGGAGTTATTCTCTGTTATGGTGGTTGTTTAAGGGATGCCAGCACCTTTGGGAAAGGCACCTTCAACCTGTGCAGGTCTGGGGGAGTTATTCTCTGTTATGGTGGTTGTTTAAGGGATGCCAGCACCTTTGGGAAAGGCACCTTCAACCTGTGCAGGTCTGGGGGAGTTATTCTCTGTTATGGTGGTTGTTTAAGGGATGCCAGCACCTTTGGGAAAGGCACCTTCAACCTGTGCAGGTCTGGGGGAGTTATTCTCTGTTATGGTGGTTGTTTAAGGGATGCCAGCACATCTGGGAAAGGCACCTTCAACCTGTGCAAGTCTGGGGGAGTTATTCTCTGTTATGGGAAACAGGCTGGTTGTTTAAGGGATGCCAGCTTGTGCAAGTCTGGGAAAGGCACCTCTGTTTCACACTATAAAAGAGGGTGGAGCACTGACCTTCTTTAGAAGCTTGCCTGAACGTAAGGGACGCCTGGTTCAGTGATGGTCCCTGCAATCTCTGAGGAAGAGCTAGTGCTTCCCTGGTGGTCTTCCCAGATGCTGACTGAATTGTGGGTGCTGTAAGTATCTTGGTGTATGTGTTCACATATGTATCACCAATAAAAGCGATATACCGCATATTGTGTCTGGTGGCTTTTGTGTTGTCATAAGCACAGCGCCCCCTAGTGTTACAATTTGGCGTAGTCGGCAGGATATCGCATTGTTGTTACGGTGATTACATTTGTGAATATATACTTGTTTTATTGTTTTGTGAATATGTTGAAGAAAGGGAAGAAGAGCAAATCTCATCAGGAGGCTGTGCAGGCACAGCTTCCGCAGCTGTTTGCAATTCCTGGATGGGATAAATACCCATATCAGGCATTGGCAACAGAATGGGCGACAGATACGGGGTTGAGTGAGAATTGGGAGGTATGTTTAGGAGAGGGAATGTGTGAGGATGTGTTGAAATGTTTACAAAATGCCCCTGTGGTTAAAGGGAAAGAGTTAAGAACTATGGGTCGGAGAGGGTGGATTTTGTTGTCAGCATATCGCCTGATGCACCAGCAGAATCTGTTATTACAACAGAAGCTGTTGGAATCACAGGCTGAGATTCTGACATTAAAAAGCGACTTGGTAATGTCACAGTGTCAGGGCAAATTGATGATGGATAAGTGTACGGGGTACCAGCAAATTGCTGAGCGGGCAGCGGTGCGAGTAGCACAGTATAAGTATCGGAAAAGGAGAGGGCGTGTGAGTAAGGTAAAGGTTGCAAAGGTGATGGCTACTGCCACACAGAATCCTAACGGATGGGATCCTGAGACGTGGGATGGGGATATCTGGTCTTCCACACCCGAGAGTGAGTCAGGGGATGAGGAAAGTGCTGCTCCGGAAATGAAGCCGATAATTCGGCGACGAGCACAGTTGGGTGGGGCAGCGCCAGTGCGCATGGATTTAGCAGAAGACTATACGCAACAAGAAATTCTCAATATCATGCAGCAATTCCAGCAGCGTCCAAATGAATCCCTTATTGCTTGGTGTGTAAGGCTGCATGATACTGGGGCAATGGGGATACGGATGGACAATGAGGACTGTTTGAAATTTATACCTTTATCTCGAGATGCTATAATTCAAAGTGCATTTCGGGAACATAGTTTAGCAATGCCTGATGGGAATGGATCAGAGGCTACTACTCTGATTGAGTTAGTGGGAACAGGGTGTCGTAGAAAGTACCCTTTAGAATCAGATTGGCCTGGGGATGACAAGCCCTGGTATACTTTGAAAGATTGTATCCAGCGATTAAAGGAAGAGGCAATGAAAGTGTGTATTGTCACAGGACAGATGGATACACTTACCCAAGTGCCTATGTCAGCGGCAATTAGAAACAAAGTAATTAAAGGGTCTCCTCCAATGTATAAACAAGTTATTTTGACTCTGTTGATGAATGAAACAGATAACCCGTTGGAGGGCATTATGGATAAAATCGAGCAATTAGGAGATTTGGGGGATTGGAGTCTGAAGCTGACAGATAGGAAAAATAATGAGGGGCAGAGAATTGGGGAAGGGCCGAAGGGGCAAGGTTCAGAGGTAGAGCGAGTATCTCGTAAGGATATGTTTGCCGCTCTACTACAAGCGGGGGTGTCTCGGGAGAAAATAGATGGAATTCCCACTGGAGAGTTATGGCAGCAATATAAAAAATTAGGATTGGATAAGAGAGGGATGAAACCGGTTCGGAAAACCCGGACAGTGGGAAAAGAAAAACTTCCTTCAGCCCCACCTGTGGAGGGTCCGGACTATTCAGATTTGTATCATGAGGTCCGTACTCTCCTGCAGAGAATGACACTTCCATCTACTACTACTCTGCCCCCATCTAAAGCAGAAACCAATCCGTTTAGAGAGGATTGACTAGTACGGGGATGCAATGTAAAAATTGATCCGCGTCCCTATATTGATGTTGTAATACAATGGAGTCCGGGAAATTTTCAACAAGTACGAGCTTTGATAGATACTGGAGCAGAAGCAACGATTATAGCTGGTAACCCTTCTAAGTTTAAAGGACCAAAGTGTAATATTGTAGGACTAGGGGGGAAGAGTATTCCTGCAGTGGAAACACAACTGGCTATGCAAATTGGGGATTTACAGCTCCAAAAGTATGCTGTAATGATTACGCCAGTGCCAGAATATATAATTGGTATGGATATTCTGAGAGGTTTAAAACTTACTATTGATGGGGGAAGTTGGCAATTTGGAACGTCTCCCGCAGTTCCCCGGCGTTTGAAGTATATTTCCACTTATAATATTCACGCAGTATTAGTGGGAAAAATTGTTGATGAGCCTCTCACCATACCAGCCGCCACTCAAATAGTTGCACAAAAGCAATATCGGATTCCTGGTGGTATTGCAGAAATTACGCGAACAATACAGGAATTACAAGAGGTAGGGGTTATTGTCCCAGTTACTACCAAATGGAATAATCCAGTATGGCCAGTGAAGAAATCTGATGGATCCTGGCTGATGACAGTAGATTACCGTCAATTGAATAAAGTTACACCCCCGTTGCATGCTGCAGTCCCCAACATTGTAACTTTAATTGAGAACATACAAAATAGAAAAGGAAAATGGTATGCAGTGATAGATTTAGCAAATGCCTTCTTTACAATAGCCTTAAAAGAGGAATTTTGGGAGCAATTTGCATTTACGTGGCAGGGAAGGCAGTACACTTTTACACGGTTGCCACAGGGATGGTTGAACAACCTGGTTATCTACATGGAAACAGAATGATTGGTATATTCATACTAAACTGGTTTGGGGATCACAGTTATGGCAAGAAATTAATGAATTTCTGCAATCTACTTCTGCCTATGTCTATCATGTTGATGCACATGTTTCCCCTATAACCTCTGATCATATTTTTAATCAGACAGCAGATTCCTTAGCTACCATTCACACGAATGTCATCACTGGAACAGATGATTCTACTATTCATCGGGGTGAAGAAGAGACTGGTATTGCAAGCTGGGCACATCAAAAATGTGGACATCTCGGAGAGCAAGCCACCTATTGTTGATAATTCCTGTCAATTCCTCCTCTTTTACTCAAATTTCTGATTTTGTGGGAGTCACTGAGCGAGGTACACAGGGGTTTGTGTCTACTGGGAGGGGTGTGGGTGGTCGAGTATGGCATCAGGACCCTGCACACCCAGGTCCTCCTCAACCTGCTGAAATTATAGCCCGAGGGGAGGACAATACTGTTACAGTAGTTCAGCCAAGACAACAGAGTTGGACGAATGTTCCTGCTGATCATTGTTATTTAAGGGAATAGGATTTATATGTGTTTCTCTATTTCTTTTTCTTTCAGGGCATACTGTTTCTCTGTTTGGGTTGGGAACTCGATGCCCGTACTCCCGGCGAGCGGGTGCTGGGAGTGACCTCGCGTGTCCACTATTGGTGGAGCAACAAAAATAACTCAACCTTACAGCAAGATAATTATACATGTCATACTGCATGTCCGGTATTGAACGTAACTGCTTCCCAAGCTGTGTTTCATAAAACTGAACAGCGCTTTGTAGTCGTTTCATCCAGTTTTGTGAATGTGACTATCCATAATGCTACGTCCTGGGTTATGTGCATCCAGCCTATGGGATTCCGGGACCAGATATGGAGACTATGGAATCGGACACGCAAAATGCAGTTCCTCCAAACTTGTAACAGCTCTATAGTAAATATTACTTTGAATCGAACTGCTGAATGGATTTTCACTAATGCTACACCAATTGCAAACCGTTTTACACCCTGGATGGACTTCTTGCATGTGTTGCTTGCTGTTAGTAATATGACTAATCCTGCTCCACTGTCACGCATTCCCACTACATGCAAAAACATGTCTATGCAGTATAGAAAGACAGTATTAACTTACAATGTTACATTTCCACACTTGCCTCGCTGTACTAGGATACGGCGAGCATGGTATGATACTATTTTGGGGGGTGCGGGAACTGGACTGGGAATTCTGAATACTGTAGATACAGATACTCTGTTTAGTAAACTACACTATCTAGGTAAGGACTTGCATACTGAACTGAATATTTTAGCCAATTGGTTACCTGCCATTCCAGGAACAGGACAATTAATGGTGCCTGCGATAGCAGACATTAATAATTTATTAGCCCAAACTTTTAAGTTTGAAAATTATACTGACACTACTTTGACAAAAGCACTGAATTATACTTGGTGTTCATTACAGACGTTGTACGCTTTGCATCAGCGGGACAGAGTCCAGATGGCTCTACAATTGGGGATGCATACCCAGTTGCAGACCCTTTTCGCTGGATATATTCCGGTTGATGAGTGGTTGTTCCCACATTCAGAGAGTACAGTCTGTACTGATCGATTCTGTACAGGGGTTTTATCTTCATATAAGATTTTCCATACTCATATAGTATGTAAGTATTATATATCTCCAGTATTAGTGAATGTTTCTGGTATCGTAACCTTTTGGGCCCCGCATATGAATGGGGAGTATATAACTGTATATAATGAGACATATAAATTGGATATGTGTAATGAGCAGAGAAATCGCATGATTTGTCCTTTCCAGCCACCACAATTTGAACCTTGCTTATCCCCACGTTTTGGGGAATGCACATTTACTGTTTTCCCTGCCAACTATGAGTTCTTTGTAGAAATTAGTCCGCGGACATTATGTATTTCCACTGCTAATTTCACAACTTTGTCAAATAATACCTTCCTGACCGATCTGTCAGGAGTCAGTTCCTGTTTTACTAGCATATCAATATTTTGGTGGAAAGGACAAAAGTATGTATTATATCCGGATTTATTTAATTCTGCTTTCATACAGTACAATTATACCTTCTTTACGGAGCCAATTTTAGCTGTAAATTATAGTAAGTTGACCCACATGTTGCATATATCCTCTCTTATTAATGAGTATATTCAAGGTGTGAATCACACCTTAAGAGTCATGCAAGTAGATGCTCAATTTGACAATCACACTGTTCGTATAGTGGCGGAAAATATTCGAAGTAAATTACATCATAATTGGTGGGATCCATTATTGGGACATTCTCCTAGTGCAGATGCTTTCCTAAAATGGATCACTCATCCTTTACTTGTAGTACTATTAGTTAGCATCCTGCTAGTGATTTGGAATTGTATTTTGACATGTAAAATTTGGAAACGACCTACGGTGGTCCATAATACTATGAGGCTTATTTTCAAAGCACTTAGCCTCCCAAAGTTCCATAGAAACATATGGAACTTAGCCTCCCAAAGTGCTTTGAAAATATGCCTCTATGTATACTTCTGTCTCCTCATAAGCAGAGAATATCAAGGGGTGGAATGTAATACATGGGATTGAAGGTCAGCTGGGGATGGAATGAGTGGAATGTTTTGGCTGTAATTATGTGTTGATATTCTCTGTTATGGGAAACAGGCTAGTTGTTTAAGGGATGCCAGCACCTTTGGGAAAGGCACCTTCAACCTGTGCAGGTCTGGGGGAGTTATTCTCTGTTATGGTGGTTGTTTAAGGGATGCCAGCACCTTTGGGAAAGGCACCTTCAACCTGTGCAGGTCTGGGGGAGTTATTCTCTGTTATGGTGGTTGTTTAAGGGATGCCAGCACCTTTGGGAAAGGCACCTTCAACCTGTGCAGGTCTGGGGGAGTTATTCTCTGTTATGGTGGTTGTTTAAGGGATGCCAGCACATCTGGGAAAGGCACCTTCAACCTGTGCAAGTCTGGGGGAGTTATTCTCTGTTATGGGAAACAGGCTGGTTGTTTAAGGGATGCCAGCTTGTGCAAGTCTGGGAAAGGCACCTCTGTTTCACACTATAAAAGAGGGTGGAGCACTGACCTTCTTTAGAAGCTTGCCTGAACGTAAGGGACGCCTGGTTCAGTGATGGTCCCTGCAATCTCTGAGGAAGAGCTAGTGCTTCCCTGGTGGTCTTCCCAGATGCTGACTGAATTGTGGGTGCTGTAAGTATCTTGGTGTATGTGTTCACATATGTATCACCAATAAAAGCGATATACCGCATATTGTGTCTGGTGGCTTTTGTGTTGTCATAAGCACAGCGCCCCCTAGTGTTACAGCTATACAGAGTCCGTAGCGGCAAAAGACATAAGCTACAGAAAGCTAATCTCAAACAACGTTTGTAAAGACTTTTGTTTGGAGTTTGTTATAAAGAGACGCCGGAGCACCCAATGCACCACTTACAGAACTGCCATGGAAAAACTCAACTGATGAGCGTTGTTTAATGAAGAGACCCACATAATTACAGTGGGAGTATACAGAGACATTTTGATTTAAGGACTTTGGACTAAGAATAGAGAACTACATGTTGAGGAATATACTGTGTTAATGAATATGTACTTAACAATGTGGTAATATCAGTGGGTGAAGGTGGTGCAGAAGGGTTCAGTCTATCACAGTAAAAATGAGTGTATGAGTGAATCGATGATTAGTTAGTGAGTAGGATAAGCAGATTGGTAACCACGCAGGACAAGCAGGAAGCGTATAAATGCATAAGTTGTGTTAGTGGTACTGATGGTAAAGTAAGTTATAATAAAGAATTGTTTATACTAGTAGCTTTGAGAGAGAGGACTGTTACTTGAAGTATCAAACATATAAACGGCGAGTGACCGTACTCACTCGCAAATGCACAGTAGAGACTTCCCTCTCTGCCCCGCCCCCGCGTCAATACGTGATGACGGGGGTGGGACAGAGAGGGAAGTCTCTACTGGCATGCTGCAGACGTCGGAACCGCTCCCCCTCCCCCCCTGGAGTCGCCGCCGCCCCTCCATCTGGCCCGAGCACTGTGAACTTACATCACCATGCCGCAGCAGGCACATCAGCAAAGCTGCCGTCGGGCTTCCTTCTCTGCCTTTGTCCCGCCCTTGCTGACGTTACGTCACACGAGGGTGGGACACAGGCAGAGAAGGAAGCCCGCCCTGACGGCAGCTTTGCTGATGTGCCTGCTGCTGCGTGCTGATGTACGTTTACAATGCTGCTCGGGCCGGGTGGAGGGGCGGCGGCGGCGACTCTGGGGGAGGCGGGGCGGGGTGGCGCCGACCTCGGGGGGGCTCAGAAACCCCCCCATTCCAAAAGTAGCCCGTTTTCACGGGCTCAACGGCTAGTTGGATTAATAAGAAGCATTCCGTTTTTACATTTATAACTCATTAGGTAAGTTATTCAATGAATGTGCATGAGATCTAGAATGGAGGCAGTACATGGAAATAGATCTCATGCATACTCATTGGGGAAATCCTGAAAACTCAACTGGATTGTGGCCCTTGAGGACCAAGGTTGGATAGCCTTGCACTATTGACATTGTTACTATTGTGTCCAAGCACTCCGGTTGTTACATGTTTCAGCAAGGGATCAGATCCTTGGTTAGCCATATGTGGTGCAGTCTTCCTCGTGCAGTTCAGTCATTTTGTATACAGAATGCCCTTCCCATCATTAAAGAGGCCTCAGTTTGAACCAGTGGCCAATACAATAGGCATGAAAGGAAGCACCATGGGCATCTATAGATTATACGTTTGTCCACTGTTTCCAGGAGATACCAAGTAGCTGTTGGAAAGTATTGCTAACCCTATTTGTTGAAGTGAGATGCCTGGGAACATGCTTTGTCCAGCTAGCAGAGATATCAGTGTATTACCTAGGTATATATGACGTATTGCCCAGGTAATGCCTATCCTCAAAGTACTGAATGTTGTTGTCATTGTATGTGGTATTGTTTGACCAATGCAACTTAAAAGTGGCCACTTCATGGATGCTCTCAGCTGCCATTCTGAAGGCATGTCACCTCATCACTCTCTCCTGTATAGGGCAAGCACTGTAAATGCTATAGGGCTAGGCACACAGATGGAGACTGATTGATATGTGAACAAACCAAATGATCTCAGGCTTGACTTCAAGAAGAGGAAATGCAAGTGTTACTACAGAACCATTCGTTGATCAAAATCAAACATATGAAGGGTTAAGAAGAGGTGAATTGATAAGTGACTAATAATTGCAGCCCAGAACAGCGGATTACAGATGAGATGATTCACAGCAAGCATTGAAATAAACCAGTGCAACAGACATCTGTAGATTCTGTAAGAGCTAGAAACGATTACTCATCTCATGGCTGGCTGTGAAGTGCTGATGGTGTAGAATTTTTATACAGAAAGGCACAACAAGGTGGCATGTCTCATTCACTGGAAACTCTGTAAGCATTAGGATAATGACCCAAAGAGAGCTGTGTAAAATGAAGAGGTTATGATCACCTGGGACATTCCCATCCTGAGTGACAAAAAGCTGGATACAAGAATACCAGATATAGTGGTAATGTAATGTGTCATTTATAGTCCACCAACTCCCAATAAGGCCCAAAGGTTGGGATTACTAGAAGAGTAAGTCCCAGTAAAGAGTCACTGGGGGGGAGTGACTGGGAGATCCCCGGGTGGGAGGAAGCCCAGCCGAAGGGGATTAGTTCTGAAATAAAGTGCTGAAAGAGGAAGAGTGACAAGGGGGAGGAAATTAAGAGAAAATAAATTTAGGTGTTTGCACTGTAAGGGGTTCTTTTTTTCTTTTGAGTTTTGGTTTCTTTGTTTTGGTTGCCCGTAAGCCCCTGCCAAGTGACCTGAAGAGGAAGAAGGGGGATCCCATTTTTAAAAAGTGAATCCATTGGCTAATAAAAGGAGAGAGCTTCAGCTAAGATAAACAGTAACTGTGAAGGAGCTCTGGGTGGACAGAGGAGAGACCCAGCCAAGGAGCACGGGATAGGAGCCAGGGAGTGCCCATCCCGTAGCCAACGTGTGCCAATACAAAGTTTGACTTGGATGGTGGTTAGACCAGGAGGGTCTGAACCTGCAGCATAGAGAGGAACACAGCCTTTGGAACACTGTCTTTAGGGATAGGCACAGCCTGGGGAAATACCAGAGGAAGAATTATTTAAGGATTGTACTATTTGATGAAGAGTTCATAGAGTTGGATGTTCCTGTGGTTTGACGTTGAAGAATAAACTGAGTTGTAAGCTGCTGATTGTGAAATGGTCATTTGGATTAAAAGGTATACAGCTGTCTCCCCACATGCAGCATTGTTTCCCAGAGATTTTTACCTTGACTTTGAATTCCTGGGGGAGAAGAGGGTCATCCTACCTGCTAACACTTTTTTTTCCCCTAGTGAAGGCACCACACACCAAGTGAGGTCCAAAGGAGTCTGCCCTTCACAAGGGCTCCAGCCCACTCGGACCCCAGACCCAGCAGTGCCCCGACAGAAGGGCAGTACACAAAATTCTGGAGGCACTGCTGGGATGGAAAGGGTGTGAAAAATAATGCTTTTGTTTCATGCTGGCATTTGAAAGTGTTGGGAAAGTACTTTAATTTGGCAGTGGGAAAGACTGGCATCAAGCGAACAAGCTGCCAATGTGGATTGCAAATATCTGAGGGCCTGTCATGTAGCCTGGAATTTACAAATTGGTTACCAATACCGGAGAGCCTGTTGAAACCAGCCTGGTAAAAATTCAAAGTTTTTGCCCACCTAAAGCCCATGCAATGGACGCAGAAAGAGCACCAAAACTGTAATCATCCATGTCCACAAGGGATCAGATAGATAGGCTGACCTATATGTTGCCTTATTCTTGTCAAGTTGAGTTGATAAGAAACATCATTAAGAAACATTTGCCCCTTCTTTTTTTGCATGATTATGAACAGATACCTCGCTTTGCATACACCAGTGCAAGAAATCTGGGAGAAATACTCTGGGTCGAATGATATGCAATATCTGTCTAAACATGAGATGGAGGAAACCTTGCAATAATTGTGTTTATTGTAAATTTGTTTGGGTGACTAATGAAGTAACTAATCCAGTAACAGGAAAACCATTTAAATTTATGGTGTCATACAGATTGCAATTCAGCCCAAGTAGTATATGGAATTTTTTGTCCATGTAAAAAGTGGTATATTGGATACACAAAAAGGAAAACATCTAAGTAACTTGAGAGTCCATAAAAAAGAAGCTCCCTTAGTTGAACAATGGAATCATACAGAACAGGATTTGAAATATGCCATATATTAGTGCAAGTAATTTTACCTCATGGGGATGATGTTTCAGCAGTTTTATTAAAAAGGGAACAGAGATTTATTTTTACATGGAACACAGTGGCCCCTAGTGGCCTAAATAGGGAAATTGAATGGTTAAGAATATTTTGAGTTTCCCGCGGGTAGTGTAGATAGTGACATATAGAAAACCTTCAATGCATGCGCTGGCATTTTTGCAAGTGAGTCTGGGGTGGAGTTGGGCTTCATCACAGGTTAGCCGATAGAAGAGTTTAAAAATCAATTGTTAGATAATGTAAAAATGTGAGATAGTGAATTCAGAGATAGTTTTTTAAATGACATATTTTGTTTTATTTCATGCTTTAGCTAAGTTCTCCTGAGGACGCCAGTATAAGGTGAAACATAGACCATCTTACAGTTAAGTTCTCCTGAGGACGCCAATATATGGTGAAACATGGATCATGTTGAGAACGAGAAGATAAGGAATGAGAATTGAGCTGTTGGGAAGTTAATCATGATGGATTGTGGGATGTAATCACTAAGAAGCATTACATTAGAACCAACACCAATCTGGAACATTTTACTACTACACCGGGAGCAAATTGCCATTCCAAGCTAAGTGGAATTTTTTATAATTTTGAAAGTTAATTATGGCAATAAGGCTTGTTGAAGGAAAACAATTAACAGAGATAGGCAGGAATGGACAATGGTGCTATGATGGTGGATTGGTGGTATTACTAATAGATGACTTTGGTCAATGTAATGCACCAAAAATTGAGCACTTATCACGATATTTAATAGATAGTTTTACTTATTTTTTAGCTAAGTTAACATATATAAAAAAATATAATCAGGGTTTCTTTAGTTAGTAGACTGAAAAATAACAGGACCCAGAAAGGATTAAACCCAAGATAATTTTATGAGATTAAATTTTAACTGCCAGACCCTTAACCATTCTTCCAAATTTTGGAGATCCCATCTCATGGTTTCTACTCCCTCCAGGATACCCACTCTATTGGCTATCTTCGTGTCATCTAAAAAAAGGTAAATTTTTCCTTCCAACCCTTCAGCAATGTGTCTCACAAATATATTAAACAGAATCGTCCCCATCACTGACCCCTGAGGTACTCCACTACTCACCCTCATTTCCTCCGAGCGGATTCCATTTAATACCACCCTCTTCCACCTGTCAGTCAACCAGTTTCCAATCCAGTTCAACGCTTTGGGTCCCAAGTTCAACCCTCTCAGCTTATTCACGAGTCTTCCGTGAGGGGCCGTATAAAAGGCTTTGCTGAAATCCAAGTAGACTACATCTAGCACATGTCCTTTATCCAGCTCTTTGGTCACCCAGTCAAAGAAGTCAATCAGATTCATTTGGCAGAATTTTCCTTTGGTAAAGCCATGTTGCCTCAGATCCTGTAACCTGTTGGCTTCCTAGAAATTCAACTATCCTTTGCTTCAGCAGCGACTCCATTATTTCTCCTACCACCGACTTGAGGCTTGCCGGCCTGTAGTTCCCACTTCTTTCCTATCTCCTCTTTTGTGAAGAGGGACCACATCAGCTCATTTTCAATCCCGTGGGACCTCTCCTATCTCTAAAGATCTATTAAATAAATCCTTAAGAGGTCCCGCCAGGACTTCTCTGAGATCCCTCAGAATCCCATCTGACCCCATAGCTTTGTCCACTTTCAGATTTTCAAGCTGTTTATAAACGCTTTCTTCTGTGAACAGCACAATATCCATCCATTCCCAGATATTCCCTCAGTAACCGACCACGGTCCTTCTCCAGGATTTTCTTCTGTGAACACCAAAGAGAAATATTTGTTTAGCACATTCACTTTATTCTAATCACTATCCACATAGCTATTCTCAGTATCTTTCAGTCTTGCAATTCCATTCCTATGTTTTCTCCATTCCCCAATATATCTAAAAAAAAGGTCTTATCACCTCTCTTTACATCTTTAGCCATTTTTTTTCTTCCACCCGTGCTTTCACTAGCCTTATTTCCCTCTTTGCTTCTTTGAGTTTAATCTGGCAATCTTTTCTGTGATTCTCTTTTTGCGTTCTTCTGTAGCTATTGAATGAAGCCTCTTTTGCCCTAGTTTGGAAAACCATATAGGCTTCTTGTTTCTCTTGGTTTTATTTACTTTCCTTGCATAAAGATTGATCGCCATGTTTATAGCAGTTTTCAGCTTGGACTATTGTGCTTCCACTTCTTCAATTCCTACCCATGCCGTCAGCTCTTTCTTCAGGTATTCCCCCATTTTACCAAACTTAGTATGTCTGAAATCCAGTACTTTGAGTTTTGAGTGTTCGCACTCCAGTTTTGCGCTTACATCATACCATATCTTGTGATGATCATTATTACCTAGGTGGGCACCACATGGACACTGGAAACACTTCCTCCATTTGTGAGCACTAGATCCAACGCCGACCCTTCCCTCATGGGTTCTGTCACCATTTGTCTGAGCAAGGCACTTTAACAGGCATCCATGATCTCTCTACTTCTTTCCGATTCTGCCGACGGGATGTTCCAATCCACATCAAGCAAGTTGAAATCTCCCAACAATAGGGCCTCCCCTTTTGTACCAAGCTTGTGAATATCTTCTATCAGATCCTTGTCCAGCTTCTCCATTTGTGTTAGAGGTCTGTAGATAACACCCATGTGGATATAGGTTCCATCTTTTCTTTCCAGGATGATCCATATAGCTTCTTCCTTTCCCCAGGTACCCCGCATTTCAGCTGCTCTAATATTGGTTTTACATACAGCACCATTCCTCCACCTCTTCAGCCCTCCCTCTCCTTTCTAAAAAGATTATAGCCCAGCATGGTCACATCCCATTCATGGGAATCATTGAACCACATCTCTGTAATAGCAACAATGTTCAACTTTTCCTCAAACAAAAGGGCTTGCAGATCTTGAACCTTTTTACTTAAACTATGAGCATTTGTGCTCATTGCTTTGCATGTGCTAAGTGGGTTAGGGTGGGTTTTTTTTAATATTTACATGACCTTTTCCTCTGCCAATATGTTTTTTTCTGGGGGTGACTTTCTAAATTCCCTTATTTCCTTTTGTCACCCCCACCCTCTACTATAAATGTCTAGAAAGATACTGCCTGAATTTCTTCACAAGGACCCTTATGGAGATGTTTTGTCGTGCTGTTCTGGCATTATTTTTCCAGCGTTGTTCCGTACAGCGCCAGAATTTTGATCATTGGGGCCTCTGTTCAGACTTTGGAAGACAAGCTACTCACTGTTTCTGTCTCCCATCAGGCATACTGCTTTCATTACTAGTTTCATAGATGGAGTGGAGTGGAGGAGTAACCTCGCAAACTGGGTTCAATTCCCACTGAACTCCTTGACGGGCATAATTGAAAGGGACGGCCAAGTTTTGTTGAGGATGTCCTCACAAAATGTCCCGATGAAGGGGCGGGGGAACCCATATTATTGAAAAAGATGGACGTCCATCTTTCATTTCAATAATACAGTCAGGGACGCCCAAATCTTGAAATTTAGGTCGTCCTTAGAGATGGTCGTCCCTAGACTTGGTCGTTTCTGATTTTTGGTGATAATGGAAACCAAGGATGCCCATCTCAGAAACGACCAAATGCAAGCCCTTTGGTTGTGGGAGGAGCCATCATTTGTAGTGCACTGGTCACCCTGACATGGCAGGACACCAAGCGGGCACCCTAGGGGGAACTGCAGTGGAGTTCATAAATTTCTCCCAGAAACAGAGCTCCCTTACCTTGTGTGCTGAGCCCCCCAAAACCCACTACCCACAACTGTACACCACTACCATAGCCCTTAGGGGTGAAGGGGGCACCTAGATGTGGGTACAGTGGGTTTCTGGTGGGTTTTGGAGGGCTTGCTGTTTCATGCACAAACGTAACAGGTGGGGGGGATGGGCCTGGGTCCGCCTGCTTGAAGTGCACTGCACCCACTAAAACTGCTCCAGGGACCTGCATACTGCTGTCACAGTCCTGAGTATGACATCTGAGGCTGGCAAAAAAATATTTTTAAAGATATTTTTTGAGGGTGGGAGGGGGTTAGTGACCACTGGGGGAGTAAGGGGAGGTCATCCCCGATTCTCTTCGGTGGTCATCTGGTCAGTTCCGGCACCTTTTTGTTCCTTGGCCGTAAGAAAAACAGTACCAGGTAAAGTCGTTCAAGTGCTCATCAGGGATGCCCTTTTTTTTCCATTATGGGTAGAGGATGTCCATGTGTTAGGCGCGCCCAAGTCCTGCCTTTGCTATGCCTCCAATACGCCCCCTTGAACTTTGGCCATCCCTGCGACGGAAACCACTAGGGGACGCCCAAAATCGGCTTTCGATTATACAGATTTGGACGACCCTGTAAGAAGGACGCCCATCTTCCAATTTGTGTCGAAAGATGGGTGTCCTTCTCTTTTGAAAATGAGCCTGCTTGTGACCTTGGGCAAGTCACTTAACACTCTGTTGCCCCAGGTAGAAAACAGATTGTGAGCCCACTAGGGACGGAGAAGATATCTGCATATAATGTGTACAGCTCTGCATATGTCTAGTAGAGCTATAGGAATGATTAATAGTAGTATGTTTCAAGGTAATACAATATAGAAGTTTCTGCAGGCCTCGTATTTCTACTTCATGAAACTTTTCCAAGCAACAATTTGCAAAGCAGGCTTGCAAATTCTGATCTTAGTATATACTATATAGGCAATCATGATGTACTAAGTGCCTTCTTTTAAGTGTGACGTGTCCTAAGATCAGAATTTGACTGTGCCCCTGATGCAGGCATTCTATTACTGAAATACGTTGGGCACGAATTACAACAATTAAATGATACAACAGTTGTGACACTCACCAATACCATAGGTTGCTTTTTCAATAAAGTCATATATCTACAGCCACTGGTTGGTTTATGTTCCTGCTCCAGTTTCTGGACTTGTGATTTCGCTGCAGCTATTTATGTCTCTTTCTCCTTGCGATTATAAAATTACCCTCCATCCACCAGTTTTAAATAATGGAACAAACTGATGACAGTGATGTGGAGTGCAAGTAGCTGTATCCGGTGGTGATTTTCTACCCGTTCCTGCCGGGTCACCAATATGGAATATTTTGGAACTCACTTCCTTTTCTCTTGGAGTTTGAGATGCAGATGAAATTCCCTCCAACCTAGTACCTTTCCTCCTAGCAAATTACTACCTGTTGTATCAGAGAAGAAAGCTCTTTGGGGTCCTTTTACAAAGCTGTGGTAAGAAATGGCCTGTGGTAGTGTGGGCATATGAAAATTGCTGTGCGCTGAGGCCACTTTTACCACAGTAGGTGTTTCTATTATTTTAAATGGAAATCGTAAATGGCCGTGCGCTAAGAAAAATATTGGCGAATGGCGATTTACTGCCTGAGCCCTTACTTCCTCCTGTTTAAGCTTGCTAACCTTCCTCAACAGCTGCAGGCAGGACAAGAGCATTGCAGCGATTGAAAGGGGACTGGGATGAAAGAGGGAGACGGATGGGGGGGTGCGGGAAGAAGGGAAGAGAGAGGAGAGAGACAGAAGAGATTCTAGGTATGGAGGGAAAGGGATAAGGACACAGAGGGGCAACACTGACAAAGACATAGAGTGGAAACTGCTGAATATAAGAGCTGAATCCGGACACTTTGAGGGCAGATGCTGAAAGCAGAGGAAGGACAGGGACAGGGCCACAGTGGGGAGATGGTGGACAGGACGCAGGAGGATGGTAGATATGGAGATAGAAGAAATTTCAAATGGATAGGATACATTGCAAAAGACAAGAAGAAAAAAAACTGAGAAAAGCATAAAACAGACACTGGGACCAAAGCGAATAGAAAAAAGAAAATGATCAAAGGTAGAAATGTATTAATTGGAATATGTCAGCTTTTGGAAATGTACATCTGTGATATTTGCATTTCTGTTTCAATTTCTCTAGCATTTTTTTTCATTAGGTAGTGCATTGGTGTTTTAGGGCCCAGTGTAATATTTACAGTGCTGCTTTTTTGTGCATAAGGTTGTAGATTTTCCTGTCCTGGGAGTTAGTGCAGTTATAGTTTGATAAGTTTTTGAGTGCATTTTTACCTGTTTGTGTACAGTGTTTTGCAGTGGAGGGATTGTGTGTTGGCCTTCCGTTTCTAAGTGTCATGCTAATTTAATCCTCATAATTCTTGAAGTACAATTTTGAATTGTGGTGGAAAGATAAAAGTAAAAAGAAAAAACAAAGACATGAAAAAATGAATATTGCACAGTGAAATTGCACACTAATTTAAGGAACAGTGTTGTTAGTAAAATTTCACCACAGGGGTTTTTGCACCAATGACTGAGTAACAGCTAAAGATGTGTTCTGTAGCCTCAAAGTGGACATTAGAGCATCTTATGACATCTGAGGTACTTTTTTTCCCCCTTAGAATAAGAAGTGAAAAGTGGACCTGTGTGGTTCTCTGTATGTTGTTGTTTCACATTATTTGGGTTGAGGAGACTTTTTGTTTTGCCATTTTTTGTTAATTAAGTGGCCTTACTGAGGTGACACTAAAAACGTCAGAAAGGATTTTAGAGACTAAATTATGAGACACAGCCTCTTGAGGGATTTTTAAATACAATTGAATTATTTCCATGGGCGTGTTGGATGAGGGCAAGTGGAGAGAAGAGAGGCAGACTAGCTGCAGGCCTCTATGGAGGCATAAGCATCATCTATGAACACTTTTTTTCAACCTGCTTTAATTCAATTGCTTAAGAGACTTATATACTGTATGTCTATTGAAGGTTACACTGTTTTCTTGTCACTTTACTTTTTAGCATTTGATATTTATTTAGAGACACAGGCCCCATGCCTGGCCATGCCCACTTTAGCCTCCCCAAACAGCTGAGCCACAGACCGCCTATGCCCTTTATCATTTTGGACCCTCTTCTTTGAACCTTTTCAAATTCCGCTATGTCTTTTTTGAAATATGGTGACTAGAACTGAACGCAATACTCAAGGTGTTGTCGCACCATGGAGGGATACAAAGGCATTATAGTATTTTGGTCTTATTCATCATCCTTTTCCTAATAATTCCTTGCATCCTGTTTGCTTTTTTGGCAACCACTGCACACTACTACTACTACTACCACTACTACTACTTAACATTTCTAGAGCGCTACTAGGGTTACGCAGCGCTGTATAGTTTAACAAAGAAGGATAGTCCCTGCTCAAAGGAGCTTACAATCTAAAGGATGAAATGTCAAGTTGGGGCAATCTAGATTTCCTGAATAGTGGTATAGTGGTTAGGTGCCAAAGGCGAAATTGAAGAGGTGGGCTTTGAGCAAGGATTTGAAGATGGGCAGGGAGGGGGCCTGGCATATGGGCTCACGGAGTTTATTCCAAGCATGGGGTGAGGCGAGGCAGAAAGGGTGGAGCCTGGAGTTGGTGGTGGTGGAGAAGGGTACTGAAAGGAGGGATTTGTCTTGAGAGCGGAGGTTACGGGTAGGAACGTAAGGGGAGATGAGGGTAGAGAGGTAAGGAGGGGCTGCAGATTGAGTGCATTTGTAGGTTAGCAGGAGAAGCTTGAACTGTATGCGGTACCTGATCGGAAGCCAGTGAAGTGACTTGAGGAGAGGGGTGATATGAGTATATCGGTCCAGGCAGAAAATAAGACGTGCAGCAGAGTTCTGAACGGATTGAAGGGGGATAGATGGCTAAGTGGGAGGCCAGTGAGGAGTAGGTTGCAGTGGTCAAGGCGAGAGGTAATGAGAGAGTGGTTGAGAGTTCGGGTGGTGTGCTCAGAGATGAAAGGGTGAATTTTGCTGATGTTTATAGAGGAAGAAGCGACAGGTCTTGGCTATCTGCTGGATATGCGCAGAGAAGGAGAGGGAGGAGTCAAAGATGACTCCGAGGTTGCAGGCAGATGAGACGGGGAGGATGAGGGTGTTGTTAACTGAGATAGAGAGTGACGGGAGAGGAGAAGTGGGTTTGGGTGGGAAGACAAGAAGCTCGGTCTTGGCCATGTTCAGTTTCAAGTGGCGGTTGGACATCCAGGCAGCAATATCGGATAGGCAAGCCGATACTTTTTCCTGGGTTTCCACAGTGATGTCTGGTGTGGAGAGATAAAGCTGGGTGTCGTCAGCATAAAGATGATATTGGAAACCATGGGATGAGATCAGGGAGCCCAGGGAAGAGGTGTATATTGAAAAAAGAAGGGGTCTAAGGACAGATCCCTGAGGAACTCCAACAGAGAGCGGGATGGGGGTGGAGGAAGAACCATGAGAATGTACTCTGAAGGTACGGTGGGAGAGATCAGAGGAGAACCAGGAGAGGACAGAGCCCTGGAACCCAAATGAGGACAGTGTGGCAAGAAGTAAATTGTGATTGACAGTGTCAAAAGCGGCAGATAGGTCGAGGAGGATGAGGATGGAATAGTGGCCTTTGGATTTGGCAAGGAAGAGATCATTGCAGACTTTAGATAGCGCCGTTTCTGTAGAGTGTAAGGGGCGAAGCCAGATTGAAGCAGATCGAGGATGGCATGAGAGGAGAGAAAATCAAGGCAACGGCTGTGAACGGCGCATTCAAGTAACTTGGAGAGAAAGGGTAGGAGGGAAATGGGGCGGTAGTTGGAGGGGCAGGTAGGGTCAAGTGATGGTTTTTTGAGGAGTGGTGTGACTACAGCATGCTTGAAGGTGCAGGGACAGTTGCAGTGGAGAGAGAGAGGTTGAGGATATGACAGATGGGGGGATGACAGTAGGAGAGATGGTGTTAAGTAAGTTGGTGGGGATGGGATCAGAGGAACAGATGGTGCATTTTGAGGAGAAAAGAAGATGGGCGGTTTCCTCTTTGGTGATATCACGAAACGAGGAGAAAGAGGCCTGGGTTGGTTGGTTGAGGGGGTGGGTTATAGGGAGAAGAGGAGGAGATGGTTTAGTGGTGAATTTGAGGCTGATTTTCTGCACCTTGTTGTGGAAGTAGTCAGCCAGTGATTGAGGAGAGAGTGAGGGGGGTGGGTGGGAGCAGAGAGCACTTTGAGGAGGGAGTTAAGGGTGGCAAAGAAACGACGAGGGTTAGAGCTGAGGGAATTAGTCAATTGGGTGTAATAGTCCTGTTTGGCGAGGAAGGAGGATAGCATGAATTTGTAATAAATGAAATCAGTATGGGTGCGAGATTTTCTCCAGAGGCTTTCAGCCGATCGGGTGCAGGAGCGAAGGTAATGGGTGCAAGGGGTCAGCCAGGGCTGGGGATTAGTGCGCCTTGTGGGACGGGAGATGGATGGTGCAAGGGTGTCCAGAGCAGAGGAGAGAGTGGCATTGTAAGTGGAGACAGCCTTGTTGACAGACTCGGAGGACATGATGGAAGGGAGGAGATTAGAGATACTAGAGGATAAGGTGGGAGGGTCGACAGCCTGGAGATTCCTGGAAGTAGTGGTTAGTGTTGGGCGGGACTGAGGGGGAGGGTGATGAAGTGTGAAGGTGATCAGGTGATGGTCGGAGAGGGGAAGAGCTGAGGCACAGAAATTGGAGGATGAGCAGGTAGAGGAGAGGACGAGGTCAAGGCAGTGGCCAGATTGGTGAGTAGGGGTGGTGGAGCTCAGTTGGAGGTTGAAGGAGGAGGTTAAAGTGAGGAACTGGGAAGCGTATGAGTCGGATGGGTTATCAGTGTGTATGTTGAAGTCTCCAAGAATGAGGGATGGGGATGAGGGCTCGAGAAAAATGGAGAGCCAGGCATCAAAGTCGGTGAGGAAGGAAGAGAGGGACTTATCAGGGGGGCGGTAAATGACTGCAACTCTGAGTGGCAGCGGGTAGAATAGACAGATGGAGTGAACTTCAAAGGATGAGAAGCAGTGAGACTGCGGTAGGGGGAGAGGTTGAAAACTGCAGGAGGGCGAAAGTAGTAACCCGACACCGCCACCGTGGCCAGCTAGGTGGGGAGAATGGGAGAAAAGATAACCTCCATGACTAAGGGCCGCGACTGAGGCAGAGTCGTCAGGGGTGAGCCAGGTTTCAGTTAGGGCGAGTAGTTGAAGGGAATGGGAGATGAAGAGATCATGGGTGAATGGAAGTTTGTTGCAGACCGACGAGCGTTCCACAGGGCACACGAGAAGGGGGGAGGAGGGGGATAGAGATGAGATTGGAGACATCGCGGAAACGTTTGCATGGATGAGACGAGGACGAGGACAGGTGTGGGGGACCAGGGTTGGGATTGATATCTCCCACGGATAGCAGGAGGAGGAGCAAGAGAGTGCGGAGGAGGGTGGGGGAGGTAGGGCGATGAAGGCGACGAAGACGGGATACGCTTAGGAGGAATGGGGAAGGGTTCATGGCAGGAACGAGGTGTTGAAGGTTGAGAGCTAGGAAGAAGGAGGAGGACAGTAGAGATGGTGAGGTGGTGTGGGGCGGGGGTGTGTGGGGTATTGCAGTAGTGAGCAGGACAGGAGAGGACATGGATGGGCAGTAGATTTCAGCATATTATCTACAACAACACCTAGATCTTCTTTCTTGAGTGCTGACACTCAAGGTGGACCCTAGCATCAGTTAACTATGATTTGGATTATTCTGTCCAATGTGCATCACCTTGCATTTGTCCACATTAAATTTCATCTGCCATTTGGATGCCCAGTCTTCTAATTTTTCTAAGGTCTTCCTGCAATACTTCACAGTCCACACATGTATTAACAACCTTCAATAGTTTGTATCATCTGCAAATTTAATCACCTCACTCGTCGTTCCGATTTCCATATCATTTATAAATATGTTACATAGCACCGGTCCCAATACAGATGGAACAGTGGAGTTGCCTGTGTTTGCTGAGCTGGTTACTGGTCTTCAGCCAAACAGAACAGTGATGAGTTGGGTCACTTTGAAGCAGAAATGAAGCTGAAGCTGGTTACAATTCTTAGTGAACAGACATATGTCTCTACCACAACAGACTGCTGATCATCCGATGGAAAATTTTACATTGGGGTGACTGTCCACTAGATTGATAGGGCCGGATATCTAGACTGTGGGAGTTAGCCGGTGACCAGCATTGAATATCCGGTTTATTTTTGGCTGGTTTTAACTTTCTGGCCAAGCTGATATTCAGCACTGGCCTGTTAAGTTTGAACAGGCCAAAGATAGGCCTGGTATTTACATGGCCAAATATGGCTGCCGAACTTGCACTGAAAATCAGCAGATAGCCAGTTATATTGTGTGATTTAACCAGCTAGCTTCTAACCACAAATTTTCAGTGGGTCATGGCCGGCCATGTCCCGCTGAAAATTCACAGATAGCCTTTTATGGGGCATTTAGGACTAGATTCTATATATCACGCCCAAAATATCAGTGCCAAAATGAAATACACCTAGGTGTATTCTATAAAGTGCACCTAAATTTAGGCATACTTTATAGAAAAAGTCTAAATGTCTGCGTGGTTTATTGAATACATTGAGCACCTGTCCATGTGACTAAATTTAGTCGCAGGCAGTTAAGCTAAGTAAAACTTGATGTAAATGCCGACGCCTAAATTACACACAGACCAGGTGTATTCTATAACCATGCACATAGATTTTAGAAACACCCAGGACCCACCCATTCCACACTTTTAAGTGGCAATTATTGGCGCCAATTGACTTGTTTACTAATTAAGTTGCGTGTGCGAATCCAGAATACGACTAGATTTGCACACGTAACTTAAGTCGTGCTATATAGAATCTGGCTGGTTAAATGCTTTTGAATATTAGGAGGATAGTCTTTAGAGAGGAAGTCTGCTTGTCTGGCCCTAAGACTGAAGAGTGCCAACACATTTGATGTTCTTGCATCAGTTCTCGAAGATATTCAAACACAGTTTGCCATTAGATGAAAAACTGTTAGAACAATGATTCCAACTTTGTGACAGCCTTCTCTGTAATTAGCCAGCATGATGATGATAATGGAGATGCAAGTGATGAATTAGACCACACTACTTCTAATGCAGATCATAATGACAATGATGATGACAAAGTATTCTTTGCTATACAGAAGTCAACTGTTTCAGACAGAGATTCCCTTGATCAATATCTGCACACCCAGTCAAAAGACATCAGTAATATTTCAGCCTGGCCTGATTTGAAGGAATTTTTTTATCAGACTGAGCAATCCACTCCTGCCAGTGCAGTTGTCGAACACCTTTTTAGCTATGCTGGATTAATGACAGTCATTTTTGAAATTTAGTTTTACTAAAAGCAAAGTGGATTGAATTGTAGAGCAATAAAGTTGTTGGGATAAAAATGTTAACAGTTGCATTCATTAATTTTGCTACTTTTACTTTTTACTCAAAAAGTATCACTGAAGGGCCAATGCAGAAAGCTTAATGGTAGAGCCATGGCTCTACCATGAAATTAGCGCTCCAAACCTTCCACAGCATGCTGTAAGCACGGAACGTGCAAATTATTGCCATGTTTAAAATCGTGGAAGTAATCTGCATCTCATTACTAAATGTCACTGTTCCTGCCAGTGTGTGAATGGTGATTTGGTTTGCACACTGACAGGAAGGATAACATTTAAAATAAAAATGCAGATGCTGGTGGCAGATGAGGGTGAACTGAACCCTCAATCTCTGGTGTCTAGTCACACCCCTCCCCTTCATCAACCCAACCCCCCTGCCGCTTCCAGCTTAATAATAATAATAATTCCCAGGTATCTAGGGCACCCTCAAACTCCCCCCACTAAAAGAAAAACTAATTCCCTGGTGTCTAGTGGTGTCGCCCACTAGATCAGCAGAGACTATCAAATAAGGGGAAAACTCACTTATATGACACTGACCCCACTCAAGATGTGCTGGGCGGGGCTGCACACTGCCATTTTCCAAGATGGCAAGTGGACATTGTGCCTGACACCCTTAAGATACAACCTGGGGGAGGGATTGGATGTTGGGTGGTACCACTAGGCATCAGGGAATTGGTTTTTGTTTTAGGCAGATGGAGGAAAGGGAGATTATGAAGGGTTGGGATGCTCTAGTCACCAGGATTTCTTTTAAGTGGTGGAAAGTGGGTCAGGTTGGATCAGGTCAGGTAGGGAATGGGAGGTGCCCTAAACACCAGTGATTTATTTTTAAGCCAGGGGGCAGGGGAGGTTGATGGCATGGGGGGTGCCACCAGACACCAAAGAAAGAAGCAAAAGTCAGTGTAGAAGACTTCAGATGGGACAAACAGGTGGAGCTAAAGTTCCAGGGAAGCACTTTTATTAAAGGACCTGGCACAGCCTGTTTTTCGGCAAATGCATCAGGGTTGGAACCAAATTGCGCTGTAAGGTGTCTTCCTTTCAACATCTATTGCAAAGAATCAACAAAATGAAAGATGTGCCATCTGACCCCTGATGCAGGCATTTGCCAAAACACGAGCCGTCTTAAGTCCTTTAATGAAAATGCTTCCCTGGAACTTTGGCTCTGCTATTTGTCCTATCTGAGGTCCTCTACACTGACTTTTGCTTCTATCATATATTTAAGCCTTTGGTCTTCCAGAAGCAAACTGCACTTCTGGAGGGTCACAAATCAGTCAGGATTTCAGGGCATCCCTAATGATTATGCATGGAATCTATTTATATAGAATGAAGGCAGTGCATGCCCATCTCTCTCATACAGGGATACCCTGCAGGACTGCTGTGTGACAGCCTTGAATAAAGCCTTTGGAGTGTAAGTCAATGAGGAAAAATCGCTTAGCTTGGCTTGTTTCACTGGAGAGTTGAAGTGCTGTTCATTTTAATATGAAACTATGGCTTCCAGAGGTAAAGATTTTTGAATGAAACATGAATTATAATGCCATCTTCTCCAACAACCAAAATAAGCTTGAGGATCATTTAAAATGTGTCATATCCCGCTTTTAGTATGCGTCTCCGTTGTGACTAATGCAGAAAAGTTATGCTGCAAATGTGTGGGTTGTCTTTGGAATAGCAAATTGCTTCACCTATGAACAACACTGTCAACTAAAATGATCATTTATATGCTAATTAAAACATGACTATCAGCAAGGTGACTGCATGTCTGAGAGTCGATTAGCCACCAAAGATGGGGAACCTGCATTTCACATCTGTCAACCAATACATTATACCAATAGCAAATCCACTATTGTGAGCAGGGTATCTTAATAAGACAAACTAAATAAAAATAATTTTAACAAATGTCTGAAGAAAATCTGAAAAAAAACTTGTATATTTAATGATCATGTCTACCTACTACAATCTCAGCTCCCCAATGTCAAGAACATAATTAAAACAACTTCAGCAAGTTACCTGCTACTGTAAATAATTGCAGCAGAAACTTCAAGCAAAAATCACCTTCATATTAAAAAAAGAGCCATGGTGATACATTCTGAAGAAAAGCAGTGTAGCTTGCTACAAGCCACAGGCAGGATATCAGCTGACAAAAGACAGCATATCCTGAGCAAGCAAACAGCTCTTTTCTAATAATATGAATGTGTTTTGTTAAGGCATGTGGGCTCCTATGTTGCTTTACAAAATAGGTATAAAATAGGCAGGTTTTTTGGACGTTTCAGATAGGAACCCATTTCTAGATTACCTACCTCCTCCCCACCCCATGTGCCTACGTTTATGAAAAAAAAGTCAAGTTGTTGTGGAGGGGTAATTTTCAACGCTTTTTAGGTAATTAAACAGTAGTTTACCTCTGTAAAAATCCCCACTGAAAATGGCATCTATACTACATTCGAGGAAACAAAAAGGCAGACGATCTTCAAAATCCAAGATGGTATGAAGAAATAGCAGACCAAATGAAGAACATCTGTCCACCAAATTTATTCAGCAGGATGCTTCAACAGGAAACATCCAAACCTAAAAAGAAGAACGTCCTAAGTTAGACCCGTTTAAGTCACATCCAGGATACAAAAAAGGTTTTCTGATTGAGCAGTTGATCACTGGAGGGATTAAAGCATGACACCATCTTAGTCCCCCAGTGGTTGCTGTCCCCTTCCCTCTCCCCTGATAGTGAAACTGAAAGGGGATACCAGGCTTTATGAAAGCTTCAGGTATTATAGGCATTCTTAGCAAAACAAGAAGCAACTCTGAGGAGTAATCTAGTTGTTTTTACAGTAGACTTTAAATCAAGGGACCCAGGTTCAAATTATACTTTAACTCTTCTTTTATTTTTATTGTGAGCCCTCTAGAAACAGAAAACCACCTACTGTACCTACATATATCAGCCACCTGCAAGCCTAAATGCTATAGAAGTGGTATACCTTCAGGTACAGATGTCATCTTTCTGTTCCTGGAGAGTTCACAATCTTATATAATAAAATGCACCTCCAACATTCTGAAGCTGACTGCATGGCTGAGGCATTCCTGCTCTCTGTATCCATCTCCTGAATTGGCATCACGTACTTCCGGGTTCGTCACAAGCAGAAGTGACCAACCACACGAGGTTTCTCGGCTTCAGAATGTTGGAGGTGCATTCTATTAAATAGGATTGGTCAATTACTTGAAGCACAGCCAGAGCTCAGCATCCTGCACAGTAACGCTCAGACACCAGAGAGAGGGGGGGGGGGGGCCTGATACCAGAGAGAAGGAGGGAGGGGGGCCTGACACCAGAGAGGGGGGGAGGTATCTCTGTCTCACACACACACTCTCTCTCTCACAATCAATGTGTTTCTCTCACTCTCACACACTGTCTCTCACACACTCTATGTCTCACACTGTATCACATTCACTCTATGTGTCACACAGTTACTCACACACTCTCTTGGTCTCATACACTCAGTCTCACAGAGAGTCTGTGTCTCACACACACTCTCTCTCTCGCACACACTGTATCTTTGTGAAATGCACTCTCTCTCACACTGTGTCTCACATACGCACTTGCACACACTCTCATTCTCACACACAAACTCTCACACAGACACACTCGCACCCAGACTCACTCTCTCTCTCTCACACACATACACACTCGCACATTCACTCTCTCTCTCACACACAGTCACTCTCACATACACTCTCTCAAACATACACACTCAGAGGAAAACCTTGCTAGCACCCGTTTCATTTGTGTCAGAAATGGGCCTTTTTTACTAGTTACAAAATAAGAGTTAAAGTAGGATTTGAATCCGGGTCCCTTGGTTTAAAATCTACTCACTAACTACTAGGCTTCTCCTCTGCTCTGCAGGGATGTCTGTGTGACCACTCTTCTAGGAACACTGCTAGACAGACTTGCCCCTGCTTTTTTGCCATTCATATATTGGACGTTCCAGTTTGTAAAATGGTTGTTTATGCTGGACATCCTCAGCACACAGACGTCCATCTGGCACAACTTTGAACAGGAACTCCTGACATATTTCCCATTGGAAAGCACATGCAAGATGACCGTCTGTTTTGGACATTACGAGCTGGATGTCTCTATGCTGACTTGAACGTCCTTTTGAAAATGCCGCTCTTTGTGCACCAACTTCTTATGAATATATGTGGCCAAGTATTTTCAAAAAATCCTTTTCTGCAGGTAAAACAGGCTTTACACACAGATAAATTTTATCAAATTACCATAAATGCAGCATATGCGTCTATGAGCTTTTTCTGCCCAAGTGCCCCACTATAAAATGACCCTCATAATGTTAAATTTTCCTTGTCTTATTGTCCTGACACAAAAATTGATTTAGTTAAGGTCTGGTTCTAAACATCTTTACACCAAAATGATCTATTTTCCTTCACAGTATCCAATAACCTTTGAAAGCAGCAAGAGGCAGTAGACAAAACAATGGACGCCTGCCACTGTAAACCCAAGCTGTAAACAATTCTTGTTTTAATATGGAACATTCGTTCCCTATAGCAACACTACCTTTTACAGAGAGCAGCTAGGGGCTGAAGTAATAAGCTGTGCTATCCTTTGGTGTGGCGGTTTACATTCGATTTTCCCACGCTAACCTTACACTTGATGTAATAAAGGTTTTAGTGTGGAAAAAAGCCACACTAAGTCATTGCGGTAAAGGATAGCGTGATCAGCATGCAAATCACATGTAAACCCCTTAAATCTGCAATTGCACCCTATGTAATAAAAAACAGTAAATTTGGGTGAGGTGTTATTTATTTATTTATTTTTACTTCCCCCTTTAACTCCAGCCTGTATTAAAGATCCTTGGCCTAATTTTCAGCTGGTGGTGGTGTGCGTTTTGATGACTTCCGCTGGCACTATCCCTAGAAATTCAATGCCGGGGTACTTCTGGGTCTGGCATTGAATTTCTGGATATATAAGGTTGGCAAAAACAGTCAGTTACGTACAATATTCAATACTTAACCGGCTAGGGCGAACCACATAAAGGATTCAGGGGCCCTTTTACGAAGTGGCAGTAAGCCCAACGCGGGCTTACTGCTCGCTCAAAGAGAAGTACTGCCAGGCTACCACAGCAGCCTGGCGGTAGTTCCCTCCCCCAGCACATGACACTTCCAGCGCTGCAAAAATATTTCAATTTTTTTTAGTTCCAGTGTGTATCTGGCAGTAATCGGGCACTGCCCGGTTACCACCGCGTTAGCATGGGAGCACTTACCGCCTCAATTGGTGGTGGTAAGTGCCTCCCCCCCAAATTGCCACGTGGCAAGTGCTTCCCTTGCCACATGACCATTTCTTGAAAAAAAACAAAGACCCGCCTTCTACCTGCTGTGGTAAAAAGGAGCCTCAGCACGAGTCAAAAACACACAATGACGCCAGTGCAGGCCCCCTTTTGCCACAGCTTCATAAAATGGCCCCTGACTTTTATGCAGTTATCATGGCCAGTTAAGTACTAAAAATTGGCCCTTAGCTGGCCAAGTACCAACTCTGCCCGGAATACCCCCAAAATAGCTGGTTTTGGCTTGGGCGCTAATTGGACATTTTCAGTGGCACTGTCTGGTTAAGTGCTACTGAATATGCCTGGTTAGCACCAGACAGATGATTTAAGTGGTCATGAGCCTCTCCTGGATATTTAAATTGTTTTATTTTCAGTGTTTATATACCACCTAGACCTAAACAGTTCACAATTTTCTTTTTCAGGTATTGGTACTGTCCTTAATGGGCTCAGAATCTAGTATTATATTCTACCTTGGGCAATGGAGGAATAAGCAACTTGCCCAGGGTCACACAGAGCTGCAGAGGGAACTGAACCTGGTTCCCCAGGATCTCAACCCATTGCTGACTGTTAGGCAGCTGCAGGAATTGAACCCAGTTCCCCAGGTCTGCAGCTCACTGCATGTCATGTCCCCTACCTCAACGCAAGCGGGGTCCTCGGGCTGCGCGGGGTCCCATCGACACACACACTTGACTGGCACAGCCCTGAGCCATGTGTGTGTAGTTCTTCTCTGGCTGCAGGCTCCTTGATTGCTTTGCTTCCATGCACCTGGTTCTGCTCTCTCTCTACCTGGCTTCCAGGCTCCTTGAATGCTTTGCTTCCACGCACCTGAGTCTGTTCTCTCTCTCTCTCTCTCTCTCTCTGCTGGCTTCCCTTGCTTCTCTCCTATTGGTCTTCTGGTTCCTCCTTCCCCTGCTCTTGTCCTATGGCTGTGCTCCTTCTCCCTGCCGGTCCCTGCTGATGTCAGACGCCAACACTTTATCAGCTGAGCTCTTCCTGGACTCCATGCTTCGGCTTCTACTTTGGTAGGTGTTACTTGCTCAGTAGTGTGCTTGTTCTCTACTTTGTCCCTCATTGCTGACTTTGCCTGTGACTGGATTACTCTCTTGCCTGCTGCCTGCCTACTGACTTTGCCTGAACCTGGATTACTCTCTCGACCTGCTCCCTGCCTACTGATTTTGCCCATAACTGGATTACTCTCTTGACCTGCTGCCTGCTTATTGACTTACCTGTGCCTGGATTACTCTCTTGCCTTTTGTTTGCCTATTGACATTGCCTATACCTGGATTACTCCCCTGCCTGCCTGTTAACGTTGTCTGTTCCTGGATTACTCCCTTGCCTGCTGCCTGCCTATTGACTTTGCCTGTACCTGGATCACTCTCTTGCCTGCTGCCTGTCTGGTCGTTACGTTTACCACCCTGCTTCCTGCTCTGTCTCGTAAGCCCTGCAGGCCGCCAGCACCTAGGGGCTCAACCTCTGGGGAACGGCGGTCAGTACAGGTGAAACCCGGGGTTGTCCAGTCGCCAAGCAAAACCTGGTCTGAGTACCGGGCTCAGCAGCGCTCTACTTGGTACAAGAACTCACAAGTCTGACACTGCACTAACCATTAGGCCACTCCTCCACTCCACTTAAATATCAAACCCCCCCCTGTGTGGGAGAAGCAAGGCCATCAAAGGAGGTGCAGTACTTCACCCCAGAGGATTTGTGGCCCAAGTGGGCCTGGAAGCTACCACACCCCTGCTCCACCTAGTCTATGCTCCAATCAATGCTTAACTGAATACACTGTTTCCTCTAAACTGAGCGGGAGTCCTCCAACTGCATTGCTGCCAATGGGGGGCAGTGCTTCAATATTGTTTTCAATCACTAGGGACAGGCAGGTTCCCTGGAGTCCTGCAGAGTTTGTCTGTCCCTCACTATTGAAAAAGTGATAGTGAAACAGCACTCCCCCCCACCACACACACACACTATCACACATCTTATGTTATTCTATATGGAATGGGAAGCCAGTGGGCAACTTTCAGTACTAGTGTGACATGATAAATTTTTTTTGCTCCAGTGATCAGTTTAATGGAAGTGCTTTGGATCAACTGAATATATCTTTCTGTCTTAAGCCTTTGTACACTGATTTACAATAGTCGATTTGAGACAAAACGAGAAAATGTGCTAGGATCTGAAGGGCAGAAGGGTGTAGGAATACTTTGGTTGATCAAATCAGGCACAGCTTGTAGAAGAAGTGCTGGACCAAGGTTGAGATTTAGGGTTGGAAGTTTAGATCAGAATCTAGTATGATGCCTAGAAGTTTAAGAGGAGAGACCAGTGGGACTTGTACATTTTGGAGCAGAAGTCAACAGTTTGCCAGAGAACAAGACAAAGAAATTGATTTCAGAAAGGACTTGTAGAGCATAGCTTAGCCCAGGGATAGGCAACCTTGGTCCTCAAGGGCTACAACCCAGTCGGGTTTTCAGGATTTTCCTGGTGAATATGCAAGAGACCTATTTGCATACAATGGAGGCAGTGCATGCAAATATTTCATGCATATTCATTGGGGAAATCCTGAAACCTGACTGGATTGCAGCCCTCAAGGACCGAGGTTGCCCACCCCTGGCTTAGCCCAAAAATTAAACAGGATTGCGGATTTTTATTCCTACATATTTAAGTGAACTGAAAGGGCAATTAAGAAGTTATAAGAGATCATAGAAAGAGTACATCATAAAAGGTTACCACATAAGGAGACGTTAGCTTAGCAAGGCTAAAGGATTGAATAGGTGGAGATGGGGATGTTACTGCACAGGTGCACTTAATGACACCACAAGAGTCATATCTACAGCCCCGTAAAATTAACCCTCTGATCCCCTGAATCAAGACCCTAACCCCCAATCATGTGCCCAATCCCTGAGTAGAAGACTCCCCCAACACCAATCTCCAGACCTCCCTGTAACCACCAGGACTCTGCTAGGGGTCTTCCTAATGGTCTAGTGGATGAAGCAGGAGTGGTTTCTCCCTCCTGCTCCAGGTTTTAAGTGGTAGCTATGACCCCGGCAATAGTTTTGTAGTAGTACTACTAGGGATCAATCTGCTGCATCCACTAGACTACCAAGCTAATTCCTGGGAGGGCTGGGGGAGGTGTGGGTGTTCTTCTGCTTCTGAAGTGCCTGATCAGGGGAAAGGGTCTTCTGCTCAGGGAAAACTCCTGATCAAGGGCTATATTTGGTTGTGGGCAGAGGGGGTTTTTTTGAGAGAGGGAGAACATGGGGAATTATTGTCAGGGATGATGCTGTTCGAGGGAGGAGGAGATTACCTTGAGAAACTGCAGCAGTTGGATATTTTGTTGTTTGCACCAGGACCCGGATGCACCTCCGCTATCTGACAAGGCATGGCTCATGGGTCCATGCAGTGTCTGCCCTGTGCAGTAAATTCAGGGTGGATGCTGGGTGCCATCCTTGCATTTACCGCCAAAGGCTTTACACTCGTTGCACCTTAAGGTTTGCACTTAAGGTAGACTTTAGTTCACAGACCCCAAAGTTCCCATTCAAATATCAGTCGTTTCAGTAGTGTTCAGTCATAAAAAGAATCATTTTTAAAATAATCCACTTTTTATATTGACTTTGAGCCTGATTTTGTAACAGGACTTTTATGTGAGAAGCCTAAAAAAGTGCCTCTGAGGCAGGTTGCATGGACTCTCCATGTGTACTCACAAATTTATAAAATGAATGTATACATCACAACTCCGCCTGTGCTCCAGCCAAAACACACCTACACTCGCTTTGTGTATAAGAACGTGCTGTCTTGTCACATGTACTTATAAAATTGCAAGGCGATATGTACTTATATAAAAAGCTTTTTCTACTTAAAAACAGCTTTACACATAAAAGAAAAAACTTTTATAACATTACACCCACATGGCTGGTTTTTGGAATCTGTAATGAATGCACTCGTATTGAACCTGGCTTCAAAGTGATGACTCAATCTGCTTTGACTGCTTATGACCCATCTTCCCACCACCTGGAGAGCAAAGATAGATAACAGTGTGTACTGTATGAAAAAAGCATTTAATAGGAAGGAAAGTTATAAATTATTTTAGCTGGATACAAGTGTACTGGTTTACAGCAGTCTCCTAAAGGCATCAAGAACAGGCAAAGTTCCTTTCTGTGTAGTTTATTAACTGTTATGAGTTCATTGCTGTGATTCATACTCTGTCACTCTGGTTTCATCATTTTGGTAGTAGGAGATTGTAGAGTTGCTTCTAAAGAATTTATACTACATATATCATACTTGGGTTTATTGTGACTTGTAAATAGCCTTATGCATGTAGGAGGCCATCCAGCTTATTTTCGAAAGAGAAAGACGCCCATATTTCGAGCCAAATCGGAAGATGGGCGTCTTTCTCCCGTGGGCGCCCAAATCGGTATAATCGAAAGCCAATTTTGGGCGTCTCCAACTGCAATCTGTCACGGGAACGGACAAAGTTGATGGGGGCGTGTCAGAGGCGTGGTGAAGGCGGGACTGGGGCGTATTTATCGGCCGAGGAGAGATGGGCGCACTCGGCCAATAATCAAAAAAAGAAGGGCGCCAGAAGCAAGAATTTGGGTCACTTTTTCTGGACCCTTTTTTCTCACGAACAAGTCCCCAAAAAGTGCCCCAACTGCCCAGATGACCACCGGAGGGAATCGGAGATGACCTCCCCTGACTCCCCCAGTGGTCACTAACCACCTCCCACCCAAAAAAAACAACTTTAAAAACTTTTTTTTCCAGCCTGTATGCCAGCCTCAAATGTCATACCCAGCTCCATCACAGCACTATGCAGGTCCCTGGAGCAGTTGTTAGTGGGTGCAGTAGACTTCAGCCAGGTGGACCCAGGCCCACCCCCCCCCCCCCCACCTGTTACACTTGTGGTGGTAAATGGGAGCGCTCCAAACCGCCCCCAAAACCCACTGTACCCACATCTAGGTGCCCCTCTTCAGCCATAAGTGCTATGGTAATGGTGTAGAGTTGTGGGCAATGGGTTTTGGGGGGGATTTGGGGGGCTCAGCACCCAAGGTAAGAGAGCTATGGACTTGGGAGGTATTTTAATTTTTTTTAATTGTTACAAGTGCCCCCTAGAGTGCCCGGTTGGTGTCCTGGCATCTGAGGGGGACCAGTGCACTACGAATCCTGGCCCCTTGTTTTATCGCTGAAAAACAAAACCGCCCAGCTCAAATCCGCACAAATCCGATGCATTTGCCGGGCACAAACCGTATTATCGAAAAAAAAGATGGACGCCCATTTTTTTTGAAAATACAGTCTGTCCCACCCCTTCACGTACCCGTCCTCGGAGATAGACGCTCATGGAGATGGGCATTCGTGTTCGATTATGCACCTCCATATGACTGATTTGATATATCATTCCGATGTAAAGTTGGAAAAAACAGCAAATGCCCCCAGATTCTATATATTGCACACAAATTTCCATGTGCATAATCACACGCTATTCTGAGATGTATGTTTAACTAAATTGGCTAATGAGCCAATAATTGGGTGCTAACAATCATTGATGCTAATTTGAATTTGCTATGTGATATTCTATAAAGATCCTTGCACAAATCTTTTAGCTTGCATGGGAGGGGCATGGGCAGGTCAGGGGCATTTACTAAACATGCATGCAATATTACTGAATACCGGGGATCTGCGCCTTAATTACGCGCCAGGATTTATTCCAGTATTCAGTTGGTGTAAATCCTCGTGCCCAAAATTTTATTTATTTATTTATTAGCATTATTTACAGCCTTTTTGAAGGAATTCACTCAAGGCAGTGTACAGTAAGAATAGATAAAACATGAGCAACAGACAATTATGGCAGTAAAAATATTCAAAAACAATACAAAGTGTGGCATGGTATACTATTTACAATGTCAACACAATACGTAATAGAACATTATAGGTGATAGCGAAGGGTAAAGCAAAGATGTAACATATAGAAGGGTAAGAAAGTAAGAAGAGTTAGAAAGTAAGGTGATTGATTTAAAGAAAGTTGCACATGAGGTCAGAGAAATGGTTAAATGTTATCTCAGCTAGGGTAGAAGTGGATAAACATGTCCTGCTGCAGTATATGCAGCCTGAGTACTCCTTGTGTGTGTGACTGAGACTAACGAGTTAGTTACATCTTCCAGTAAAGGCCTGGTTGAAGAGCCAAGCTTTCACCTGCTTCCTGAAGTAGAGATAGTCTTGTGTTATGACCAGCCTTTCAGGCAGTGCATTCCAGAGTGTAGGGGCTACTCTGGAGAAGGCTCGCTTGCAGGTATTACATTGTGTAATGTCTTTTGGAGAGGGTGTGGTTAGTGAAAGTCCTTGGGAGGACCTTAGTGTCCTTGGCATGGTGTGTGGAAGATCATCCTATTTTTCAGGTACTCAGGGCCATTTCCTTTCAGGGCCTTGAAGATCAGACATAGAGTTTTAAATTTAGCCCTGTATTGTACTGGTAGCCAATGAAGTTTTTGCAAAAATAGTGTGATATGGTCACATCGCTTGCAACCTTCTATGAGTCTTGCTGCTGCATTCTGAATCAACTGGAGCTGGTGCAGGCCCTTGGTAGTCAGACCATTGTATAGTGCATTGCAGTAATCCAGTCTTGATGTTATCATGGCATGTACAACTGGCATAAGATTTATCTTCTTGATGTAAGGAGAGAGGCAGCATAGCTGTTGCAAATAGTAGAAGCAGCTCTTGAAAGTTGCTTGGATTTGGGGAACCAGTGTAAGTGTTGAATTTAACTGTATTCCAAGGTTTCTGACTTGTGATTTGAGGGGGCGTTCATACTTCCCAAAAGAGATTTTGATGTCAGGTATGTATCCACTTGTGTTAGGGATCCAGAGAAGCTTGGTTTTACTTGGGTTCAGGCAAAGTCTGTTGTGTTTAGCCCATTCTTGAATTGATGTTAGGTAATCAGTTTATTCAAGGCTGTAGGTAAGTCAGGTTCAATGGGCATGAGTAGCTGCACATCATAGCTTAGTAAAAGGGCGCCTAAATTTGTACCGGAGGCAATGGAGGGTAAGGTAAAGTGATTTACCCAAGTTCACAGAAGCAACCGGTTTATGTCATTATTCTAATGAATCGCACACATAACTGGCATCTGTTAGAATATCCTTTATAGCAGTGCCCGAATAACTTTCTTCTCTTTTTCAAGCCCCCTGATTGCTCTCCTGGCCCCTTGACAAAGCCCCCTCCTTCTCTCCCCTCCTACCAGCCTGTCACCATGAAGAGGTCCCCCCAACCCCTGGAACGCCCCCCCCCCCCTCTGCAAGGGGCAGGAACAAGTGGCCTTTGCTCCTGTCCCCAACAACCCCCACGGACCACAGAAATATCAGGTAGGCCTGAAGGCCTATCTAGACAACAGGGGGGGTGGGGCAGGGGAAGGGAAGGAGGGGGCTTTGTAGGGAGTTGGGAGGGTGATCAGGGGTTTAACAGAGACAAAAAAAAGTTAGGTGGCTGCCAGCCAATATTCAACCAGAACCCGCATAACTGAGTGAATATCGGCCAGGACACACATAAGCCCTGGCGACCAGCATCAGCCAAATTAGCTCACGATATACAGTGCCAGTGCCCGGACATAGCCTGGCACTGAATAACCAGGGCTAATCTAGCCAGTGACAGCATTTTAAAAAAGCGCTGACTGCTGTTTGGTGAATATTGGCCAGTGTATGTTCATAGGTAATTAGCAATGGTTACAATTTGCCAAATGTCATATAAACAACAACAGGTCAGTTATTTATATACTTTCTCAACATGTTTATGTATGATTGTTTTCCTTATTTTTATCTTTCTTATATCGATTACACAAATCGGGTATTTTTAAGCATTGCACACAATTCATGTAAAAAAAACTTTTATGTACGTTTCCTATAATTTCTATTAGCATAATTTTTATTAGCATTGCTCGTACAGCCTGTTTATTTGTCAGTATATGCATTTGTTTTTTAAATATTTCATACATTATTTATTATTTGTATTATTTATTTACATTGTTTGTATAACCTGTTTTTTATTTATTTTCTAAAATGTATGTAACCAAAAATGTTGTATATACTCATTATTTTAATTACTTAGTACTTGCATATGAGTTTATTTTTTATCCCTTGTGTGTATATATATAGATATATATATGTTAGTTTATTTTTTCTGTTTGTAGACTCCTGAGGCAGGCATCTTGCATGCCGAAACACAGTTGCTGTGTCAAGTCCTTATAGAACCTTTATACACGTTTGAAGACTAAAGTGGATTGGTCACACACACACACACAATCTTCTACAGAGGTTTCAAAAATGCTTAAACTTGCTAAAACACAAAGTAAACATTTAGCTGAATGCAGATGTTTTCAGCTAAACAAGTCAACAAATCAACAGTCTGTGGAGTTAAGATTTTTCATTTCAAGCTGAGGTGCACCACTGTAGCTTTGTCAGGGAAACAAAATACAAGAGGATGACTATCTGCTCATACACCGTACCCCTGAACTAAACTCCTCAGCTTTTTCTTCCTCACAACTTGTTAACAGAAAAAAAAAATCTAAAATGCAATATAATCAAACCTGTAATATGAAGAAACTGATACTGCTAAGGGACAATATTTTCAGAGATATTCAGAAATAAATACCCGGATTGGCATTCAGTTGCACCTATCTAGATAGGAGAAGCTCCTACTTACAGAAGTGCCACTTAGGGGCCAGCCACTGATTTTGGGCAGCAAGATAACTTCCAGTGGCCTGCTTTATTCCTGGATATTCAGTGTCAGTAACCAGGTATGACCTGGTGCTGAAATCCCAGTATAAGTTGAAATGCTGCAATCAGGCATGCTGAAACCTGCGTATGCTCAGCTGACCAACTGGCTTCCCCCGCTAGGAAGGAAATCACATGCAAATGAGCTAACACTAAGCAGCTCATTTGCATGCAATTTCCTTCATGCATGCCCATGTTTTTCAGAATCGCTAAGCAGCAACCAGGGATCGGGAAGGGAAGGGCTTTTACCATGGAGTTAGTGGGCCTATGCCAGCATTAGCCATTTATCAGTTGAATATCACCATTAAATAAATGACTTTTTAGCCCACTCTCACCTGACTCCAAACCCAGCCCCTACTTATACAAACAGTATCATCCATTCAGTCAGATACTCAGCCTGATATTATCCTTACAAATCTTGAAATTACACGGATAGTGAAGTTATACATTTACCCACTGCTGGTGAACAAAAGATATTTTAAATGTTGGCCCGAATGTTAATAACTGCAAACTCTATAAAACTTTTTATTTCATATGGGTAAAGGCGGAGGAGAAAGCAGAATGAAAACAGGCACCACCAATTCCAAGTCCTTCCTTAACCTCTGATCTGAAAGATTAGGCAGGCACAGGAAGAAAGTGTTTGCTGAAGTAATTCCAAACATGCAACTCATTTTAGAGAAGGTTTTCGTGCCAAACCCACATTTCTCACTATAAGCTTTTGCTTGGAGGGACAGCCAGCTAAACTACAGTATCCCTGCCTCCTCCACACTTCAAATCAGGCCTGAGGTGCCTGGAGCCAACTGATTTACTATACAGTTCTCACAATATATTGTATAGGTTCATATGAAATATGACATGCACTTGGAATCAAACAATATTATAGACACCTTTTAAAATAAAACATGATGCTGCACTGTATTCTTATTTTGAAAATATAACAAAAGAAAAACGAACAACATTTTTTTGTTTGTGTTCTCCAAAAAAACAAAGAAGTCAATATGCAAAACAATTTTAAGCTGGAAAGAAAGGCTCCTGCCTGGTTAAATTGCACTCAATGTGCTGGCTGCTGATATGCCAGCAGCACGTAACCTCAGAGCTTCCAAGAGAGCCCAATTTTTGAGAGAAAGATTTTAGTACATTTATTTATTTATTTATGATATTTGTATACCGCATTACCCTAAACAGGATCAGGTTCAATATGGCTTACATACAAGAAAAACTTCAAGCTGAAGTACAGTCAGGATAATCAGGAAAGATTACATGTTTTCTATGTAAAGAAGTCTAAAGAATTATGCTTAGTTGAAACAGGTATTAATACAAGGCAACATTAGGTCTATTGATGACTACTAAACAGAAAGGCCTTTAATAGCTTGCAGAATCTTAATCATCTGTACATCTAAGTTGCTTAGGTAGAGAGTTCCACAGTTTGGTGCTCTGATAAGTAAACATAAGAACTAGCCATACTGGATCAAACCAATGGTCCTTCTAGTCCAGTATCCTGTTTTCCAAACAGTGGCCAAGCCAGGTCACAAGTACCTGGCAGAAACCCAAATCGTGGCAACAGTCCATACTACAAATCCCAGGGCAAGCATTTGCTTCCCATGTTTGTCTCAATAGCAGACTATGGACTTTTCCTCCAGGAATTTGTCCAAATCTTTTTTAAACCCAGATACACTAACTGCTGTTACCACATCCTCCGGCAAAGAGTTCTAGAGCTAAATTATTCATTGAGCTGAGTGAGAAAATATTTATGCTGACTGGCACTAGCTCACGGAAGATCAGATTAGTGTGCTGAATCTAGGATTGGGGTTTGTGCCGACGACTCGGCATGATCCGTTCCGCTTAAGAGTTGCTCTACAAAAATATTTGCGTAAATTACAGTGTAAAATATTTTTCATGGACCATCCGACTTCGATTGACATTTCTGTAGTAAAACCTACTTCAAGATGGTATCCTCCGGGTCCTGTTAACCCGTTAGTATCAACCTATAGAGATCTGATATTTCGGGATCTTGAAGAAATTGAAAAAAATTTGAGCTACGATAACAAGAAAAGTAATATGACTATTAGACAATGGAAGGCTTTAGAGAGCTTAATCAAGGAACCCTCCATTATTGTTATTAGGGCTGACAAAGGAGGAGCTACGGTGATATGGGATAAACATCAATATATGGATGAAGCAATGAGTCAATTGAGTGATCAGCTGTCGTATAGGGTTCTTCCTGAGGATCCTATGAATGGTTTGCAGGAATATATCAAGGAGGTAGTTTCTGATGCGGTGAAAATTAATATGCTTACTGCTAAAGAAGGAAGATTTCTAATGGAGGAGAATCCTCAAACTCCGAAAATCTATTTCCTGCCTAAAATCCATAAGCGGATAAACTCTCCCCCCTGGATGTCCAATTGTCTCTACTAAGTCATCTGTTCTTGAACCTTTATCAATTTTTATTGATCAATTTTTGAAGGAACAGGTTCAGAAGATGGATTCGTATATCAAGGATTCCTCTCATTTTTTGAGACATCTGGAAGAGGTGGACAATGTGACTGATTCTTGGCTTGTTACTTTGGACATTGTATCCCTATATATGAAAATTCCCCAAGCTGGGGCTTTACAAATCATTCAAGACATAATGGATGCACGTCCAGGGATTCAGAGGATATCCACTGACTTTATTTTGACTCTTGCGAATTTAGTTATTTGTAAAAATTATTTTTGGTTCAATCAATTTTATTTATAGACACAGGGGGTGGCGATGGGAGCCACCCTAGCCCCCTCTGTAGCTACGCTCTATATTGCCCAAATGGAATCAGGATCGAACTACTCTTCCTCATATTTTCAATATGTGAAACTCTGGAGACGTTTCCTTGACGATGTTTTCTTTATATGGACAGGCTCTAAATCAACTTTAGATGAGTTTGTCAATTGGTTGAATAACTTAGATGTCAATATCTCTTTTACTATGGTAGCTCAAACTACTGCTGTGGAATTTCTGGATCTTTTGATCTATAAGGAAGGAGATAGATTATTAACATCTCTCTACAGAAAACCAGTGAGTAGAAATATGCTGCTACAGTTTGGTAGTTTTCATCCTTTTCACTTGAAATACAATCTCCCTATTAGCCAATTTTTGAGGGCTAGGAGAGTGTGTTCTATGCTAGCTGATTACAAGAGGCAAGCAGCTGATCTTAAAGCTAGATTTATAGCAAGAGAATACCCTAGATCTGCTGTAAGGAAGGCCTATATTCGAGCGAGGTTTGTTCAAAGATCACTTTTGATACAGGAATCTGAGAAGGTGGAAGGAGAGTGTCTGACATGTGTATTACCATATACCGATGTAAGCCAGAAAATAGTACAAGTTCTTAAGAATCATCGGCATGTTCTCCAATTACATCTTATATCTTTTACCAAGGGTAAAACCTTGGGGGAACGTCTGAGTAAGAAAAAATTTAGTGAAGGCGATGCTGTAAACACTACTGGGGGCTGCCAAACGATTTGTGGACACTGTCAGTGGAGTCCTAAAGCTATTGTAGGAGAAATTTGGACTGTACCAGGGAGGGGGAAAGTTTTGAAGAGTACATCTGAAACTAGCTGCGAGAGCTATAACGTAGTATATGCGCTGATATGTCCCTGTGATCTAGTTTATATTGGTAGTGTAACCCCCGTCTCTCCTGAGAATTAAAACTTTCCAATCAAGAACTCAGAGTGTCTTTGAGATGTAGTCTGGCCAGACACTCTGACATTCCTCAGGAGCAAGATGAGGAATACAAAAAAAAAATATTAATTCAGATGGAATAAATTTTTCAGAAAAAACTAATTTATTGTATTAAATTTTTAACTTCAGTGAACACAAGTTTTGCAACTCCTACTGCAATCACTTGGTTGCTATTCACATCAACTTAGTAACATTCAGTATACAGTTACAACTTAACATCATGGACTTTTACAAATTTGGATTACCTTTACCTTTATCATTGCTTCTCTCCCGGACACCACCTCCAGCAAATAAACAGTGTCAGATAAGTATCTATTTGACTTGCGATTCTAAACACATAAAATAACTCTAAACTGCATATGTCAAATATTAAGAACTGATTCTTTGTTTTTTTTTCTCTTCTCTCCTGCAGGTTCTCCAAACTACACAAGGTAAGTATACAAGTTTATTATTTTACTCTCTTGACTTTACTGTTTTTTGATGATTTCACTCCAGCGGATCACAGATGTGAAAGGATACTTCAATTCCCGCCTTCTTCTTCTTTCCTTTCCTCTTTTACACGTTGGGTACCATATGACTCACTGCAGTGATGATCTCTGGCCAGAGTGCAGGTTTCAGGAACTGAAGCACCTACTAACCTAAGCTTCTAAAATCAACAATTAAAAACCCTAAACTTAACTAAACCACTTAACACGTTTTCTGTAGGCACACTTAAATGTTTTCCCTAACTAGCTAGCCCAATTAAAAAAAACAGATAATTATTTTTCCCTATTCTATTCCCTCCCACAGTTATCCCATCAGAAATCAATTCAATAACCCCTATCCTCTTCCAGTATTAACATATTCCGTCACCAGAATTAATAAGATACTCAATTCTTACAATCAACAGGGCTCACTGCATACGCAGCCCAACTAGGTGATCCCTAATCAAACACTTAAAAGAAGTGTTTTTTTTAATTCCCTCTTATCTGCCAGGACTCTAAATAACAGCTTTTACAGCAGTTTCAGATTTATTCTAAATCCAGATTTTCCCATGGCAGAATTAGTCAGGAGCTGTGCTACTTACTGCCCAGCCTGGTCACACAAAGCTCTCAGTATCATCAGTCACCACACTTTCATCATATTACAAATGTGAAAGACTGCTGAAACACTGTAGTTACCAGCAATCACCTCTTTCCTAAATCAGTCACCTTAAACACAGAACATATTTTCTTTAAAAATAAACTTTCTGTAACACACAGCTGTACTCAGTTAGCACACATCCTACCAGCTTCAACCTTACCTCCCAACTGCCCAACAAGCCGTTTCCCAGACAACCAATTGCTCAGCTGAGTGATGTCTGAGAGTGATGTCACTGAATAGAACCCTTATTCAGCCCAGTTGAGATTATTTAACCCCTTGGGTTACAGTAGGAGTTCGCGTCCTATCAAGATACGTCTGAATGAACATAAATCTAGGATTCAGACTCAAAATCTTCAAGCCCCGATAGTAAATCATTGGATACAGAAACAGCATAAATGGGATGATATCAAATGGAGGATTATTGAATGTCTGAGCGATCGGGAGGAGGGTGGGTCTGTAAAGAAACTTTTGAATTTTAGAGAGCAATTTAATATATTTTTGTTACAAACAGTTGAGCCTTTGGGTTTAAATGCAGAGATTGAGTGGGCTACGCTTATTTAATAGAATCCTTCCAATCACCGGCAGCAATATATGAATCTTTTTGGGCTGTCGGTGGAATGCTTTGGGGGTGGGGTTATCTACGTAGTAGATCAGCTGGTATTTAATTTGATCGAAAAAACGCTAGCGCCATCTTAGCTGTGGAGTAACTTTTGCTGAGCTGACGCTATTAAGACTATGGGGTGAGTTATATAAATTTATAGGTTTAAAGTTGAGTATTCTCTAGGTTTGGGTTTAATACTGAAGTCTGGGGAATTTAAAATATGAATTTATATATTGCAGGGGATGTCCTTGAAACAGCTCATGCTGGGGCGAAATGTGTATGTCGGGCAGCTATCCCCCTGGGTCCGACAATAAAGCAAGATCAAATAAGATAAGTTTAAAGTAACTGTAAAATAACTGTAAAAGAGATCGTTACTGATAAAAGAACCAATGAAGAGGTTGATGTTGTTTAGGTCGCTATAGATTGAAATTAATAGCGACCAACATCACTGAGGTTCTGGGGAAGTTCCTTTGAGGCCATTGAAAGATATAAAGTTTCAAAAAAATTTTGTGGCCTGAAGATAGTGTGGATATATTTGATATAAGTTTTGTATATCCTATACTGGAGCTTATAACCTTGTGGCTTATGGTGTCTGGAGATCCAGTCTATAAATCATTAATCTGCCTAATTATTTAGTCACTAACACTTACACATGTGAAAATGTTTTGAGATGAAAGTATGGTGTTCAAACATTACTTTGTGTGTTAATTTTGTACTAATCTGCATGTAAAAAATTTTAAAAATAATGAGGATTTGTAGGGTAGTCTTTTACAATTTGGATAATGGAGCATGAGATATACCCTGGAGGTAATTGTTGCATTTCGTGAAGGTAAATCTGTTAGATGTTGTATGTAAGAAGGCAATAAAGCAAATAGAATTTGGTAAGTAGTCACACATATTTTAAAGGTTATTCTAGCTTTTATAGGAAGCCAGTGCAGCTTTAATAAGAGAAGGGAAGCCTTCACAAAGCAAAGAGTACTGCATACAAGGCAAGCAGCAATGATTTGTGCTGTTTGTAGTTATTTTTAAGGACAGAAATTTTAATTCCCGCATATATGGCATTACAGTAATCAAATTTGGTTAGTACCAAAGATTTGGTGATGGTGAGAAGAATGGAGCATTGGAAGACGGGATGTATTCTTTTTAACATCCACATTTTATAGAAAACGTCTGAGACTACCTTTGAAACCTGAGTCTCTAATAATAAGTGTTGGTCAATAGTAATTCCCAGGATTTTCATTGTTTGATCTAGAGAGTATGATGTGTTATCAAGTACAAAGTTTTTTAATGAAATGGGTTGATAGGGATTGGAGAGTATAAGGAATTCCCCAGCCACGCCCACTATGCCTTCTGAATCTACCCCCTTCCACATCTCAATCTCATGCCCATTTCAGGAAATATATAATTTATAACGATGACAATAGGGATAGATTAGATGAACTACAGATAATCTGGTATCTGAAGGTTATTATCCAAGTAGGAAGGACATGCACTGGGGTCGCAAGCATGGGTGTCTTTGACTGCAATGAACAAATCTCTTATTCTGCATTATTAGGTTTTGTTTGACTAGAAATGCCATAAGATGCCAAAAGTTAAATATGAAACAAATCCTTTAATTTAATATTACCTTTTTGGACTTTTAGTCTACATTTCCAAATAATGCTCAAGGTGCTTAACAACACACTTAGAATTCAGGTTTCATCAATTTTAAAATCTTGATCTTTCTCTATTATTACATTCATACTTATGACTTCTTGGGTTGATATTCAGCCCGCAGTGGTGGGTGGCTTACAAGCTACTTCCAGCCACAGGCTGACTTAACCTCAGATGTTCAATGCTGGGGCATGCATGGTTCCCAGCATTGACTATCCTAGTATGACTGTCAACCCGGAAGTTAACCGGGCACCAGTTGATATTCAGACCATGTCTGGTTAACTTGCCGCATAAAGTTACGACAACTCTTTTGTAGTGAGCACATAGTTTGAAAACTATGTGGTACATTCAAAAACAGAAAGAAACTTTTAATCATATAAAGAGTAGTTACATGTGAACACGTATACTTTGGGCCCACAGCAATTTGAATTTATATCCTATTTCCACATGAAACATGCTCAAAATCACACATAATGAGTACAAATACTTTCTCAGTTAGGAGGACATTATCAGTTAAAACATTTACCTAATCAGCAATTGATATACTGTATTATGTTACACAAATTCTTTCCTGCTTCAAATTTCAGACTATTCTGCCAATAGATTTTTCAGAAGTCTTCGGTTCAGATTTTGAAGCTTTTTGACAATGTTGAAATGGGTCTTATGACTGACCGACTTCTTTTTTAGATAATCCAATTTCCATTCACTTCCTTTTCTGACTGAATTCCATCCCCCCATTAATGCCTGCTTTCAAGCATCTCCCCACAGATGTCACCTGTTTTTAGGCTTTCAAAAATGTTTCCAAGTTGCACGTTGTAAAGATCTGCAGTCAGGTCTGGTATATCATTCTCAGCTGAATGATCAGTCAACCATTCCTTCTTGAAGGTTAAGCATGTTTTCTTTGCACAAACACTATATCAAAATCAAAACAAAATCAGTTCCCTCAAAGATAGCAGGAAGCAATAATCAATCAATATAAACAGATGGGGCAGAAAAGGAAGGAAAAAAGCCTCAAAAGAGCTCCAAGTCATTCAAAACCTTCCGAGCTGAAACTTTCATCATAGACAGCCATCTGCAATATACACAATAAATCAAGTCCACTATTCCAGGCAGAAGTACAAAAAACACTCTACTCTACTTGAATAGTGGTACTACGTCGAGTCGTCTTCATACTCTATCAGGTCAGATGAGGTCAAGGCCCACAACGACAACCAACCAACGACGACCAGTGTTTCGATATGCTGCTTCAGGGTATTGCCATCTGGGATTCCTAACAGTGCACTCATGCTGCTTTCACCTGGCTGCATATTCTGAGTTGGATATCCTTTCTAAAATGCTGTTCCACACTTATGGATAATAAGTCAACATTTGACCAAATATTAAATTACATACTTAATGGGTTTGTTTTTTTACTAAAGTTTAGTGCAAGTTATCTGCCACTGGACCCAGTTTATTCCTTTAGTCCCTACTGCAGCTAATTAAGCTGAAAATTGATGCTAACCTGTTTAACCACACATACTTCCTTTTGAATATTAGGGGCATAGTTTTCATCATGGGCTACCATTAACAGGCGTAGTTATTAATATGGGCTACCATTAAGATGTGTTATTTTACCACTAAATCATGCTATTTTAGCACAGGCCCCATGTTATTCAGTGAGACCTAGTTATTAATAGCTGGGTTAACTGCAAAATAACACATCTTAACAGTAGCCTACGTTGATAACTTCTTCCCTTAAACACTACTTGGATGCTGCTTTTGTAGTTAATGAACTGGACTTTTAAAATATGGAAAGTGTGAAAATGCTTTAAAATGAAAACAACCATGCAGGACTTCTCCTGGCTTGCTTTAAAGAAGTCCTGTTTATGACCCCAATGTAATTTAACATTTCATTATTTCAAGAGCTACATGATTGTAATGTTATCTTTCCAATCAGAGATAATTGGTTGATACTTTTTTACTCTGGCCATCACAGACCACTTGATGGCAGTCACTCTTATGCCCATGCAAGTCCAAAACAGAGCTGCCCCCTGTTGCTGTTCATGTCATTATGACAATGACCAGGATTCAGGCCTACTGTGGAGAGTATGAATGTATTTACATGGACCTGCTGTAATCAGAGAATCCCTGCTGATTTCATGTGCTTTAGAATTTTAAACAGAGATAGTCATCAGCCAATTAGTGTCACTAGCTTGAAGGATTAAAGCTCACACATAGCAAAGTGCAAATGCCCTTTGACACATGAAGCAGTAAATTCACTTAATGTGTAATAGCAATAGCTTGTTTAAATGGTTTTAGAGTACTCATTCTGGCTTCAGATTTGCTTGTCAAGTTCAAGGCTCCCTTATGTATCTACCTTTGGGGTAGCTGTCTGGCCAAAATAATATAGAATAAAACATTTCCCTGGGGAATTTAGAAGCTACACCAGTAACTGCAGCTCAGGAATAGTGCCTTCTAAGCAACAACAACTTAATTTTTAATACCCCAACCAATCTGTTTCTTTTGCTTCCTGTTTTGAGCTTATTTATGGGTTTGTTTTCTTTCTTTCTTTCTTTCTTTCTTTCTTTCTTTCATATCTCAGTATATCTTGCTTTTTCACCACATTTGGAATATGAAGGCATGCTTCATATATAACATACATAGAGGGGCATTTTCGAAAGAAACATCCAAGTTGCGATTTGGACATCCTTGCAAAATGGCGAAATCCAGGGGCAGGGAAAGCCGTATTTTCAAAACAAGAAGGACATCCATCTTTCGTTTCGAAAATACCATCAGAGACATCCAAATTCTTAAATTTGGACGTCCCTAGACATGGACGTTTCTGACTTTTGGCGATTTTCGAAACCAAAGACATCCATGTCAAAAACGTCCAAATACAAGCCATTTGGGTGTGGGAGGAGCCAGCATTTGTAGTGCACTGATCCCCCTAATATGCCAGGACACCAACCGGGCACCCTAGGGGGCACTGCAGTGGACTTCATAAATTGCTCCCTTACCTTGTGTGTTGAACCCCCACCAACCCCCCCCAAACCCACTCCCCACAACTGTACACCACTACCATAGCCCTTATGGATGAAGGGGGGCATCTATATATGGGTACAGTGGGTTTGTGGTGGGTTTTGGAGAGCTCGCTGTTTTCTCCACAAATGTAACAGGTAGGGGGGGTATGGGCCTGAGTATGACATCTGAGGCTGGTATAGAGGCTGGCACAACATATTTTTAAAGATGTTTTTTGAGGGTGGGAGGGGGTTAGTGACAACTGGGGGAGTAACGGGAGGTCATCCCCGATTCTCTCCAGTGGTCATCTGGTCATTTCGGGCACCTTTTTGTGCCTTAGTCGTTAAAAAAAACACGTCCAGGTGAAAACGTCCAAGTGTTCATCAGGGACGTCCTTGTTTTTTTAAATTATGGGTCAAAGACGTCGAAGTGTTAGGCATGCCCAAGTCCCAGCTTCGCTACACCTCCGCCATGCCCCCTTGAACTTTGGATGTCCTTGCGATTATACCGATTTGGACGTCTCTGGGAGAAGGACGTCCATCTTCCATTTTATGTCGAAAGATAGACATCATTCTCTTTCGAAAATGAGCCCAATAGTAACATAGTAAATGACAGCAGATAAAGACCTGTACGGTCCATCCAGTCAGCCTAACAAGATAAACTCATTTTACATGGTATGTGATACTTTATATGTATACCCGAGTTTGATTTGTCCTTGCCTTTCTCAGGGCACAGACCATGCATTATAAATGCATAAATACATAGTTAGGACAAGAGGTAGGTTAACCAGACACCCACACAGGCTGCAGGAAACGTAAGGGCTCAATGAATTACAATTTGAACTTTTCTACGTTGTAAATAAACTATTTGATGAAAGCAACTAATTCATTGTTCAATCTTTAAGATGTACTATTCCTGTTGATTTTATTGCATTCCATTCTTGTTATTACATGGTATTCACATACGTTTCTGTCTTTATAACTAATATAACTTGGATTTGTTATCAAATGTTTTACTTTTAATGTGAGCCACATTGAACCTGAACTTGTTCGGGATAACTGTGGGACACAAATGTCATTAAAAAAATGAATAAATAAATTGGACAGCTGCAGTGGTCAGAATTGTTTTTAAGCACCAGCACAGCAGCTACAAAAAATCCCCACAAATATTTAGCGTTGGTGCCTGGCTTGAAGCTAGCTTGGCTCTGCATTACCCATCTTGTCCTTACCTATATATCAGCACTTGGGCACTTGGCCCCTCAGCTACATAGTAATATGTTTCATTGTATCTTTGGAACAACATGAGCATCAACCTATCTTATTTGAAAGTTCTAATGTGTGCTTATGAGGTGTTTCATTGGTATTATGCTGACATTATATTATATCTTTTTTTTAAATTTTCTTCCATGCTGTCTGTTATGGTATTATTTGAATTGTACTGACATTTCTTATATTTCTGTTATATGATTGTTGCACAGTGCTGTTAAATGTGTATTTTTCTGACATTATTTCATGTTAATCCTATTGTTAGGTTTCAATTTGCCATTTCCAAGTTTACCTTATTGACTGCATTTATTCTTCTATTTGGTCATTTTATTATTGTTATGCTGTTAACAAAATTGTAACATTTATGGCAAACTGCTGTACACAGCCTTGGGTGAATTTATTCATAAAGGTCGTTAATAAATCCAAATACATAAATAATAAAGTCATGTTAGAACAGCAATTTTTCTAGCCTACCTTTATTGGGGTGGTGATCTGGATAAAAGCAGCAATATTCGGACTGCTCTTAGCTCTGGACTCACTTCACCGCAGCAATATCTGTCTTGTCACATTGTTTCGCAGCCTTAACACACACAGAGTAAATGATGGCAGTTAAAGACCTGTACGGTCCATCCAGTCTGCCCAAACTCATTTTCTATGGTTTGTGATACTTTATATGTATAGATATAGGCGGTTGGTGGCCCAACTGTTTGGGGAGGCTAAAGAGGGTGGGGTTAGGGGTGGGGCCAGGGGTGGGGGCATGGGTGGGGCTTACATCCATAATTACCTTATTTACTTGTGCATCACCATAAATCTACTCTAGGGGAGCGAAGGGTGTCCCATCCCAAATGTGAAAAGTTACAAGTACCACTCTAGTGAGATTGAAGGTTAGCTAGTGAAAGTTTTCTTGCAGTGTATTTGGTATATAAATTTGTCATGGTGGAGAAGAGACTGAGTCCCAAGGAAGGGCTGCTGGTTATTGAAAAGTAATGCTTCTATGTGTGTGTAAAAATGGATTGATATATCATAAATGACATATCATATTTTAAACTCAATTATTTCAAGCACTTAACCAACACAAAACCACATACACATCTATGGAACAATTCAACACCAGATCCTCCAAAATACTCTAAAACCAAACCATATCTGGTGTTATGACAAAGTAAAATTAAAGTATTGATGTTTGTCACCTTAATAAGGCCAACAGTCCCTCAACTGCAAAACACAACACTCAGAACCTTACTGTAGTATAAATATTACACTGGGCAGACCCTAATACACCAATATACCACCCATATGGACAACATCACAGAGTGTCAACAATATGAAACAAGGGATCATATCACAATTCTCATGTACAGCTACAAAACATCCTTTTAGGGTGGATAGTATTCACAATGAGCTCCTTTTATTATCGACCAAATAGAGATAAGAGTTTTCAAATTTCAATTTTGGCACATTAAGGGAAAGGGGAAAGGGGGAAATGGAAATGTCTATAAGTCATCACAAACAAAATATAAGAAAATCAATGGACTGCATTAGGGGCTTATAGCCTATTTAGTTATGTTTAAATAAAAGAGATCTGCATGAAACAAAGGATTTATTTTTTTATTTTGACTTATAATATAAAACCTGCCTCAGAGTCAGCACCTCTCCTGAAATCCATCGTGCGGCATGCCACAATTTAGGTCTGGGAACACTAGTATTCAAGTTCAGACAGCCGCACTGGGAGGATAGTATTCACATTGAGCTCCTTCTATTAACTACCAGATAGAGATAGATAAGAGTTTTCAAATTTATTTTGGCACAGTATACTGTAAAGTCATCACAAACAAAATATAAGAAAGCCAATGGACTGCATTAGGGGCTTATAGTTATAGCCCATTTAGTTATGTTTAAACAAAAAAGCCTCTTTTGTTTAAACGTAACTAAATGGGCTAAGATCTGCATAAAACAAAATATTTTTTATTTTGACTTAAAACCTGCCCCAGAGTTAGCACCCACCTCTCCTTGCGTGACAAAATTTCTTTTTTTACGAATTTGAGTAGGTCTACCATCGTGGACCCCCGTCTACTCTGGGAAGGAACACCTCAGACAGCCACTCTTCTTAGCCAGCCTTCCCTACTCGGTGACGGATCCCGCCCGCGCGTTCCCACCTTTGAGGAACAGGAAGTTGCATCAATTGACGGGAGCCCTGTAGGGAAGGTTGACTGGCTGAGGCGCTGAAGCAGATGACGAGATACAGAATGCTAATGGAATCGACGATCACGATTCGCTGCAGTACCAGCGCTAGCGCGCTACTGGTGGTAGCGATTAAGTCAGAAGCACTCAGCAGGACTCAATCATGCCAGCAGCCCAGCCCTGAAGTGACGTCGCGCGGGGGAGAAAAAGAGGAGAAACCGCGGGGCACAGGCAGTGCTGCAAAGAAGAGAGAGGACTGGTCTGGAGGAGTAGAAGAATAAAGACGGAGAATGAGAAACGCTGATCCTGCTGCTGTTTGTTGAGAACTTGTGGCTGGGGAGGCTTAGCCTCCCCAAGCCTCTTATACTGGGCGCCTATGTATAGAGTTTGATTTGTCTTTGTCATTCTGAGGACACACACTGTTCTTGTACTAAAAGTTCAGGTCCCTCTCCTGGTCTGTGCATATCAACCTGTCTCCCCCTAGGAAATACAATTCTTTTGGATTTCTACACCTCATGTGCATCACTCTGCTCTTCTTTGCATTCAGTTTTAACTGCCAAACATTAGACCATTCTTCTAATCTTTTTAGATCACTTCCCATGTTGTCCACTCCCTCCAGGGTGTCCACTCTGTTGCAAATCTTTGTGTTGACAGTAAGAAGGGAAATTTCCTTTCTAACCATTTGGCAATATCATTCACAAATATGTTGAATAGAATCAGCCCCAATATCGATCCTTGGGGCACTCTGCTACTCACCTTTCTTTCCTCCAAGTTAATTTCTTTACCATCATCCTTTGATATCTGTCAGTCAACCAGTTTCTAATTCAGTTCACCACCTTGGGTCCTAACCAGCCAATTCAATTAGTTTACAAACCTCCAATGGGGAACCGTGTCAAAGGCTTTGCTGAAGTCCAAATAGACCACATCTAGCATCGATCCAGTTCTCTGGTCACTTAGTCAAAGAAATCAATCAGATTTGTTTGACATGATTTTCCTTTGGAAAAACCATGTTGCCCCGGATCTTGTAAGCCATTGGATTCTAAGAATTGTTTATTCTTTCCTTCAGCAGTGCCTCCATAATTTTTCCTACCACCAAAGTGAGGTTTACTGGCCTGTTACCATTTTTCTAGCTCAAAAGTTTCTTCCAAGAAGCAATGGCAATGGAAAATAAATAGAAACTGTTTTGGAAAATTTAGTTCTGAAACTTTAATTAAAAAGCCTACAAAAATCACACAAAAATGTTGCATCCTGGTAATCTCCCACTTTATGCTGAATAATTGTGGTTAATGACCATAGAACAAATATTTGTGCTACTCTGGGGCTTCTATTTTATGCAAGCCTTACATTTGATGCAGAAGGGAGGAAAAACATTGTTTCTGCATGCTCTCACAGTTTTTATAGGGATTTCTACTTGTTAGATTTTAAATCTAGTTCTGGAAAGCTTATGCCATTCTGCAATTGAATAAACACTCATCTCCATCTGTTAACCCAAATCAGAAACACTTCAAGACATGAAATCACCAACAGCCAACTGAATCTGATGCAGATAAACAGTTCTTTATCTGCATCAGATTCAGTTGGCGTTCCTAAAGCATGCTTTGATGCATTAGGGTAACCAAGAGAAATACTTCTTGGTTTTCATTAAGCCTTTTGAAAATCCAGATTATGCATGCGTGCAATTATGAAGTAAAACACCACAATAAATCAAAACTCATGCTACAGAACTCTGGTATAATTGTAAGCTTAACACTGAAGAGAAATAATCTAACACTTTAACTTACAATTGAACTGTAGTTGTAATTATTCATGATTCCCATTATATACAAATACATTATAATGCCCCTATTGAAAGGGCAGCTAGCCCTATCTGCTTTAGAATGAACAGGCAAAAGGCCCAAAAGTAGTTCAAAATATAAGAACGTTGGCAAAGCAATATACTATTTTTTAAAAATCCCTCATTTATTTGCAGCCTTAAGGGATTCAAGTGATGTATACTAGTTATCAACATCAGTGTAATTTGCTTAATTCCTTTTTAGGTGGGGGTGGGTAGGGACAAAGAACAAGGAAGCCATATTGGCATTGGGGGGGTGGGGAGGGGAGGGGAGGGGAGGGGACCAGTTCAGTATTAGCAGCTGCAACATTTGTGTGGTGTGCTGCTCCCTTCATGCCCACCCCAAACTACACCAATAGTTATCAGTCATTTTGGGGGGAGGGGTGGAACATGTGGGGTCTCTGCTGTGAATTAGAAAGCAGAACCTGAGTGCCCTGTATACACATATAAATGCTAATTTTACAATGGCACTATTTACATATGTAAAGGTTTAAGGATGCACAAATTCAAGGGGAGCTTATTCTGGGCTTGTTTGGGGCAGTCCAATACATTATATATGAATTCTCCATTTTGCCTGGGAATACACATATTTTTATTTAAAAAAAGTTTTAGAAAAAAAAAAAAAGAAAAACCCTCATAGCCATCGACAGAGTTAAGGATCTCTGTCATACACACCCTCACATCCCAGCAGACCCCCATCCCCTTTCCCCCTAAGACCATAGGAGCCAACTTTTCAAAATGATTGGGGGTGCTGAAATTTTTTTTTTACAGGTGGTGCATTCCCCCTCCCCCTTGACCCCCTCCCTCCCCTCCCCCCTCATCCCCCCTCGGTGCTGAATGAACGCAACCAAATATTCTCTTTCCCCCTCTACTTGCCACCACCAAAAATAGTCTTAGACTACATTCACCTTTTGTTTTGTTTTAAATATATTTTATTGCAACATTCAAATAAAACAATTAACAACGGAGAAATACCAAATCAAAAATGAATGGTGCGAAAAATTACATGCTAAATCTCGTGGACGCCACAAGATCATCTCGCAAATTTCTCAACCTACGCTTCCCCAGCTGTAAAGGACTAGAATACAAGATGATGCACGCCACCACCTTCTCCTACATGAGCGCGCAGTTATGGAATGCATTACCCACAGACCTAAAAACAATCTATGAAACAACTACCTTTCGCAAATTTCTGAAGACATATCTCTTCAAGAAGGCCTAGAATGAGAACCTATAGCCCCACTAACCCACTTCACCAACCCATTCAATTATGAAAGCCCACCTTGTATAAATACCCTAATAAATCCCTTCCTTCCCTTAACTAATCTCTACACAATACTAACTATACTTGATACACTGGAATAGCTATGTTATCAATACTATTTAAGCCACTTTGAGCCTGCAAATAGGTGGGACAAGGTGGGATGCAAATGCAATAAATAAATAAATAGCTCTGCCCTACCCACCCCCCATAGTCTGGCATCAGCCTTCCCTTGCCAATCCCCCACCCAGAAACACATCAGATCAGCATGAAACATAAAACTTTTTTTTTTCCTGGGCACTGCTGCAGAGCCTACCCCCCATCCAGATGCCCAACATGAAATTATAAAACTTTTTTTTTTAATCTGGGCTGTGCAGAGCCCATCAGCAATTTAGCATTATACAAAACTAACCAGTGCTGAGCCCTCCCCCACTCAAACACCGCCCCCCCCCCCTCATAGTAATCCAAATATTACAAAAATTCAGAAAATGTTTTTGTAGTTTTTTTTTTTTAACCTGGGCAGCGCTCCCCTGCAGATCTGTGTGCCGCTACAGCCTCTCCCCGATTCCTGCCTACGCGGGACAGGAAACTGCTGGGCCCGGAAGTTGAAAAAATGAAGCTGTGTGTAGGGTGGGCCATGGTGAGCATGCAGGGACTGGTCTGGAGCGGCTGCGCGGGACCAGACAGGAGGACCGACGAGATTCACTGGCCCACCACTGCCTAAGTTCAGGGCAGACTTCGGCGACGGCGATGGTGGCTCCTCTGTGCTCTGCTCTGCTTCTGTTGCAGGCTTGTAATGAAAGCATGCATCATCCCCTGCCTATGCGGGACCGGAAACAGAGCAGAGCCAGAGAGGGAAAGCTTCCAACGGCGTAGGCGAGTCAGTCCAGACTCCAGGAGGTAGGAGGCGAGGTAGGCGGACGGGCGGACAGCACAGACAGTGAGTGGTGCACTGCAGCAGCCAGCAGGGCAGGGAGTCACGTTGGGACAGTCCAGGGATGGTCAATATTCAAAATGATTTAACCAGCCAGAAATGGCCCCTGATCAGTTAAATTTCTTATTCGGGGATGTCCGCTAATTTTTAGCTGCACTTAACTGGTTATTGCCACTGAAAGTTAGCGGTTAGTGCCTAATGTTTCAGACCAATGTTTCAGCCTGTCTATCTGATATCGCTGCCTGGATGTCTCAAAGTCATCTGAAACTTAACATGGCCAAAACTGAGCTTCTCATCTTTCCCCCTAAACCCACCTCTCCTATCCCTCCTTTCTCTATTTCTGTGGATAACACTCTCATTCTCCCTGTCTCCTCAGCTCGTAACCTTGGGGTCATCTTCGACTCCTCTCTCTCCTCCTCTGCGCACATTCAGCAGATTGCCAAAACCTGTCGTTTCTTTCTCTATAACATCAGCAAAATCCGTCCCTTCATCTCTGAGCACTCTACCAGAACCTTTGTCCACACTCTTATCACCTCTCGCCTAGATTATTGCAACCTGCTTCTCACCGGCCTCCCACTTAGCCATCTCTCTCCTCTTCAATCAGTCCAAAACTCTGCTGCACGACTCATTTTCCGCCAAAGTCACTATGCTCACATTAGCCCTCTCCTCAAGTCACTTCACTGGCTCCCTATCCATTTCCGTATTCAATTCAAACTTCTCTTCACTCTTACTGACCTATAAGTGCATTCACTCTGCCGCTCCCCAGTACCTCTCCACTCTTGTCTCTCCCCACGCCCCCCCCTCGGGTACTCCGCTCTGCAGATAGATTTCTCTTGTCTGTCCCCTTCTCCTCTACTGCTAATTCCAGATTCCGTTCCTTTTATCTCGCTGCACCTCACGCCTGGAATAGACTTCCCGAGCCTGTACGTCTAGCCCCGTCTTTGGCCGTTTTCAAGTCCAGGCTTAAAGCCCACCTCTTTGACACTGCTTTTGACTCCTAGCCACTACTCACTTGCCCTGTACCCCACCTCTTTAATTCCCTTATCTTTTAGTTGTTCTGTCTGTTTACCTGTCTTATTTAGATTGTGAGCTCTTTGAGCAGGGACTGTCTTTTCGTGTATGGTGTACAGCGCTGCATATGCCTTGTAGCACTATAGAAGTGATAAGTAGTAGTAGTAGTAATTGAAAGCCAGCTATTTTGGGGGTGTACCAGGTGCAGAGTCAGCTCTTGGCTGGTTCATTTTCCTTATGAGGAAAGGCTAAAGCAGCTAAAGCTCTTCAGCTTGGAGAAAAGACGACTGAGGTGAGATATGACAGAGATCTATAAAATAATGAGTGGAGTGGATGGATGGACGTGAATCACTTGTTTACTCTTTCCAAAAATATTAGGACTAGGGGGCACACAAAAACTACAAAGTAGTAAATTTAAAACAAATCAGAGTAAATATTTCTTCACTCAACATGTAATTAAACTCTGGAATTCATTGCCAGAGAACATAGTAAAAGCAGTTAACGGGGTTTTAAAAAGGTTTGGCTAGCTTCCTAAAAGAAAAACCCATAAGCCAATATTAAAATGGACTTGGGGAAAATCTACTGCTTATTTCTAGGTTAAGCAGCATAAAATGTATTGTACTGTTTTGAGATCTTGCTAGGTACTGGTAACCTGGATTGGCCACTGTTGGAGACAGGATGCTGGGATTGATGGACCTTCGGATTATCCCAATATGGCAACATTTATGCTCTTATGCTTTTACCAGCCAGGGTAACCGCATAAATGGGACCACATAAAAAGAATCCTATCAGTCCATGGCTGGTTAAATTCTGAATATTGACTTAACAGGTCATGTGTTAGCTGGTGCTGCATAAACTGGACTTTCAATGCCAAAGCCCAAACATGGCCCGACATTGAATATCCAGGAATAATGCCAGCGGCAGTCAGCAACATGTTTATCCCTTATAGCCTGCACTGTCAAAAATCCTAGGCAGATTACAAGGTTCAGACATGTATATCCTTACATGGATATCCCATTTCTGACCTAAATTTCCTATGCAAACTGGGGCTTTGCATGTTTATACTATGATGAATCAGGAACTCACTGCAACCAATTCACTCATTGCTGCTCCGCAGCCTCTGTTGATGGAAGATGTCAATCAGGTCGCTAGTAGATATTTTGGATATCGCCTTGCTGATAAATGATTCTGTATTGTATTGTAAAAAGCCCAGTATATCAATGGCTATTTTCATATGCATAAAAATGGAAGCAACCAGTCTAATATTGCCCTGTATTACCCTTAACATCCTCTCTCTACAGTACATACGCTATTACCAACCTCAATTATGTACACATACCATCATTCTCTATTCTCCAATTAAGTATTCTTTTGCATTGTTAATAATTCCACAAAAATCAATAAAAATAAAGATTAAAACAAAGTTAATCAGTTTAAACAGAGTGCCCTGAAAAAAAACATGTTCCAGCAGCAATGATCTCTGTACTGAAACCAGGGAGCAATATATCTGCAATCAACCTTTGTAGATGTAACCCTTAATCCCAATTTAGGACAAATCTTTACTGCAAGTAGATATTTTACAAGAACAGAGCCCTATATAGTGTATAAGAACTGTAGGGTACAAATAAGAAACAGAGAATTAAAGCTCATCGGAATTGAAAAGCTTGAAAATAAGTTAATTGTACTGTTAAGTAAACATCATACAGCCTGATATTCAAAAAGGTTTACAGATTTAGCAGCAGCTAAATGTATAAACCCCTCTATCCATGAATTTTCAGCCGCACTATCCTCTTTGTTCTACAATCTTGCAAGCATCAGTTATGTTTGTAAGTTAATAGGCAATTGTATCCTGTGCTTTCCCACTCATGGCAGGCTTAGTGCAGTTTATATGGGGCAATGGAGGGTTAAGTGACTTGCCCAGAGTCACAAGGAGCTGCCTATGCCTGAGTGGGAATTGAACTCAGTTCCTCAGGATCAAAGTCCACCACCCTAACCACTAGGCCACTCCTCCACTCAGCCACTGATTGGCACTATCAGCCCATAATCAGGGATAATTTAATTAGCACCAATTTGCAGTTGCATGTATAACTGCACTTAGTCACTATTCTAGAAACTTAGGACTAGATTCAGTAAATGCCACTGAGAAAACGGTGCTGACAACCAAAAAATAGTGCTGGAAAAGAGCACTCATCTATAAACGGTTCTGCAAGTTGGGCACCATTTATAGAATACCGCTGTGAGGCAGTGAGGGACACAATGTGGACATCCCTAGAGATATACCCTGTGGGGAGTTGCAGTTCAGCCACCTGAACTGCTGACTTATTATGGCAGGATTATGGGAAAGTGAGGCTGCCTGGCAGGAAGGAGTAGCTTCACAGAAGACATGGTTAAAAGCCCTGATAGAGCAGAGTGGGGAGGCCCAGGAGGAGGGAGATCCTGATACAGAGACCCTGGAGAGAGAGAGAGACCCTAGGAGAAGGAATTGGCTGTAAGGAACTAGCCAGAGGTTCCAATACAGAGGCCCAAGCGAAGAAGAAGAGCAGGAGCTCAGTGTGTGACTGGATTGAGAGTATTGGATTGATGCAGGGCGTCAGACTCAGAAACTGAACGAAGCCTTGTGCCAGAAGAAGAGGACCTCAGCTGGTGGGGGTTGGGGGTCCCCCGCTTGCAAAGATAGGTGGCGGCAGCGGCGGGGGAGGGTTGGCGGCGGGAGGGGGGTCGAGAGGGTTATCGTCGGGGGGGTCAAAGTTGGTGGTGGTGGTGGTGGTGGCGACTGGGGGGTTGGCAATGGTGGGGGGGTCGGCGGCGCTGGGGGGGGGGGGCTAAAATGTGCCCCCTCACCTCGGGCTCTGGACCCCCTCCCGCCAAAGTCTGGCTTCGCCCCTGAGTCACAGTATGTGAATAGAGGCTAATTATTGATGGCTACCCATATAGGGCCAGATTCTATATATGGCGCTTAAAAAATCTGCATGGAAAACATTTCTGCCTAAGTGTATTCTATAAGCAGCCCCTAGATTTAGGCATGGTATAAAGAATATGCTTAGTCGATATCCTAGTGCCTAAAACTACACACATTCATTTATACCAACCAAACAAGGCGTAAATCCCAGCTCATAGATTTAGGCACAGAGGGTCATATTCTATAACAACATGCATAAATTTTGGAAAGCCTAAGAAATACCCATTTCCTCGCCCATAACCACACCCTTTTTTGCCTGCATACCTTAAAATGTAGGCGTATTGAGTCACAGAATAAGCTTAGGAAATTGTGCATGTAAATTCAAATTATTGCCAACTAGTGCTCATTATTGCTTGTTAAAGTGCTGTTAGCAACGCTGATTGGCCTGTTAAGCCAATTAAGATATGCGCGTTGTTGTAGAATACACTTGGGTTTCGGCGCCGAACATTAGGCGTTCTATATAGAATCCGGGGGATAACGGCAACAGATGAACTATATAGGTATATTCAGCACCACCACCTGCAGAAAGGAGTGCTGAATATACATTTAAAACTTCAAAGCCAGCATTTCATAAAATGCTGACCACAATGTTTGAAGACGGACCCAATAGTTGTTAATTGAGTAGAAGCATATGGGTGACTCTGTTCCAATCTAAGTTATGATATACTGCACAGGATAGTAAGTAAAACACTGCACATATGTAAATATATATGCTTTCAATGGTACTTAAAAGGATTCTTGCAAGGCTCATATAACAGTAGTAAACTGTGGCCCCTGGCAGTATAATGTAAGCAGGACCCACTCATGCCTATATATGATTAAAATAGAGCAGGACACTGGGCCCAAAACAACAAAATCGCGGCGCTTCCACAGCGCCTCTCGAATCCGACGACCAGCCCCCCCCCACCCCCCCCAGGAGCCCGAACCTCGGAGGCCCCAAAATGGACCCCAGGTAAGTTTTCATATTATTTTTTATAACTAACCCTCTGTTACAATAAATCGGATATGCACCAAATTCAGTTTAGGGAGAAAATCGAAAGCCAAGATCCAGCAGCAGACTGGATCATCAGTCCATCCCAGTTTCCAATCAAGTAAATAATCCAGGCTAAAGAGAAAGAAAGACAGGAATGAAAATTCTCAAAGCCATTAGCAATGTAAATTTAGGTGGGTATTACCTTCGTCTTCCCATCTAAAATTATGCTAGCCTTCCATAGCCTGCACAAGTTAGCTATCAAAGGTACTGGCATTTACATGAACGTGTTTAGATCAGGGGAATGAAAATAGTGTGTGCATGAGATTTCCAAATGCAAAGGTATTATTTAGCTCCTGTTCTGCCTGCTGCACAGATAGCAGCTTCAAAGTCCATAAGCACGTTTCGCACACGTACAATGCAGATGCTAATGTTTGAAGGATAAAAGCCCAACATAAACAAATGAAGCAGTGAAATGAAACAATAGCACTTTTTGAGTGGACAGTTGTTGAACTTGGTTATCTGAAGCTTTATGAGGGAAACTTTATGAGGGTAACTTTATAAAGATGTGCCTAGATAAAGAATTTTATAATCTAATTGCAAAAGTGTGGACTCGCTGTGCTCCACCCAAACTTCCCCCCATGCATACCTACAGTGAAATTACATAAGAACATAAGCTTTACCATACTAGGACAGACCGAAGGTCCATCAAGCCCAGTATCCTGTTTCCAGCAGTGGCCAATCCAGGTCACAATAACCTGGCAAGATCCCAGAACAGTAAAACAGATTTTATGGTGCTTATCCTAGAAATAAGCAATGGATTTTCCCACGTCTACCTTGATAACGGCTTATGGACTTTTCTTTTAGGAAATTATCCAAATGTTTTTAAACCCTGCTAAGCTAACTGCTTCTGCTTTTACTACATTCTCTGGCAACAAATTCCAGAGTTTAATTACATGTTGAGTGAAGAAATATTTTATCTGATTTGTTTTAAATGTATTACACCCCCACAATGATTTTAGAGATTGTAATTTTTAAGTTCATAGATGGAAAGTGGCTTTTTAGAATTTTTTGACTCCAGTTTCATTAGTGAAATGATATTACAGTTTGTTTTTTTAAGAATAAATAATTTTGTACATTTCTGACCTTTGACCTGTGGTGAGGAGTATATAGCTGCTAGCTGAAAAGAGTATGGCAGATTCAAACTTCTGAGCCTTAGAGTTGAAATGCTGTCGGTTTGAAGAGGAGTGCTGTTCGTAGGTAACCCATGGCTATTTCTCTATCATTAGAGTTTATGAATAGAGCTTTGCAAAATTGTCTGCTAAACCCCTCTATGTACTATTATTGTTGTAATTTCAGGCTGTTTGGATATATATTTTTTTAACTAATAAGGGAAGTTTGTCAGTATCCCCTTTTAGGTAGGTGTCTTTTGGGGTACTTTTTAGTTATGCTTGCTTTTGCACGGAGCACTGTTTGCCTGGTAGTACGCATTCATTTGTGAACTGAACACTGATATAATTTTATTTTTTGACAAATTATCACCAATGCATGTTTTTATTATATGTAAATTCAAGACCACTGATGTAAGGTTCTTTATGGTTGTTACTCACCTGTTTTATCTTCCTTACTAGCCGTTAAGCCCCTGCACTGACCTGACAGCGCCTCTCACTCCATGTGAAAGCGCTGCAGGCAACAGCAGATCGCTCTGCTGCTGCCTGCAGCGCTTCCACACTGAGGTGAGAGGCGCTGTCAGGTCAGTGCAGGGGGCCCAATGCGGAGGAGGGCAGGAGCGGTGGCGGGAATGGGGGGGAGGGTGGAAGTTGGTGCGCGTGATGTTCGTTTCCAAGCGGCAGCGTCCGACAGTGACTCTGACTCCGTTTCCCTCTCTGTTCCGCCCTCTGACGTCATCACGTCTTGACGCGAGGGCGGGACAGAGAGGGAAGTCTCTACTGTGCATTTGCAGGTGAGTTGGTCACTTGCCGTTTATATGTTTGATGCACATGTATCTACATTGAAAGCATGTATTGCATATGCCTATTCTCTGTATGTATCTTATTCGCTAGTTTGTATGTTTATCTGCATAATTATAATCTGCTATTAATTGATGAACATTTATTATTTTATGTTTTTATTGTAGTTTTTACCCCTGATACAACCTGTGGGCGAAACATGGCCACATCAGGTAATCATTCCAATAAACCACTTCTCATTTTATTGTTGATCTGTTTTGTGTTTTCTTGTATCAGACCACATGTGCAACTGATTACATATATCACATTATTGCTGTCACATGTTGTGCTAGTCCTTGAAGTGAGGGTGTGTCAAGTGCCTGGGACCCTCCAATCCAGCCCCACAGTAGTCAAGTCACAGCACTGGCAAGACCCACATCGAAGATGTTCATGCAATGTTTCTACCATGTGACCATAATCCAATCTCTTATAAGATAACCAGCAATGGTTTTGCCCCTCTATGCTCAGTCGTTCTTGAAAGCAGTGATGAACTGACGATAGGGAAAGAAAGGAATGCTGGACACCGTGGGGAGGGAAGGGTTTGGGAGGAAGAGAAGGTAGGGTTACCATATGACTGGGTTTCCCCAGACATGTCCTCCTTTTGAAGGCACTGTCGAGATTCTGGACAGTTTTCTTTGATAGTTTGTCCAGTTTCCAGGCAACAAACGTGGAACATGCAGTCGCAGACACACACATACGTGCCAGTATTAGTGAGGTCACAGTCATCTGATCTACTGGCATGTGCATGGTATGGCTGAGTCGGCTCCTAGTGTGAACATCCTCTGTCTGATTTCTTCCTTCTGCACTGCATTCAGCCCAGCCGGTAGCCGCAGTCAAGGACCCAGGAGCCGTCTCTCGACATCATCGGACTCAACCTGCACCACGCACACTTGCACTATCCTGCTGCTGCGAGTCTGCAACTGCACTGGGTGTGGCCTGGGCCAGCATCTGGTCTGGCTCATTGCTGTGCAGTGATCCCCCCCCCCCCCCCCAAGCGACATACACCAGCAGGAGGAGGCTGACACAGTTGTGTACAGTGTAGCCAGTTCTCGTGATCCTTTCCTGAATCCTGCAGCACTCAAGGAGAGGTGAGGAATCTTTTGGGGACTGGGGCTGGGATTGGACCCTGCCCCAGGGGAGGGGGATAGATAGAGAGGAAGGGAGGGAGGGAAATGTACATCTTTTCTAATTTTGTGTTTAGCAGAGTACAGAAGAAAATGCATTTCCGTCACTTTTACCAGTATTTTCACTGCTTATATAATCTGGCTTTCTTGGAGAGGGTCAAGGTGACTGTGCAGCAGAGCAGGGGCGAGGTGCAGTGTGCGGCGAGGCATAAATAGGGGTGACATTTTATTTTTTATTTCCTCTTTTTTTGTCTCCACAAATATGGTAACCCTAAGAGAAGGAGAGAAATGCTGGATACCATGGTGGGGAGGTTCAAGGTAGAAAAGGATGCAATGGGAGAGTGACTATGGGATGGTAGGGAAGGGTTGATGCTAGAGCTGGGGAGGAGCTTGGGTAATTTTGGAGGTGGAGCTTGGGGTTGGAGCTTGTCCCTCCTCCCCCCCCCCCCCCCCCAAAACAAAAAAGCGTTCTGCTACTCTTGGCATCTACGTGTGTAGCTAAATAACCACAAATACTGAAAAAAACATATCCGGGTAACTTATGACTTTGGAAATCCTTGTATAAATATATCCAGTTATTTTTATGCAGTTTTTCTGGTGCTCACTGCTTTTCTGATATTGACCGGAAGATGGTTTGTGAAGGGTTTTCACACATACAAAGTTCCAGATAGCACTTTTTGCTTGGACTGCTGTTGGAATTGACTAATTTTCGAGGGAAATGAATAGTCATTGTTTCCCTTTGGAAAACTGGCTGCAAAATCCTTGGGTTATAATAGCCCTTTAAGTACTTAGAGGTTGATATTAAGTGGGACTTATCCAGTTAGGAGAGGCTCTTATTTAATTGATGTTTTTATCCCACATTATCCAAATACAATATTTAGTTCAATGTGGCTTATAATAATTAATAATAGAGCAATACAGTTTATACGATATAATGTGAATACAAATTGTAGTGTGTATAAAGAACAAGCAACATATTAGACAATAGTATAGAATTAATACTGTTAGTCATATATGAGTAACTGTTAATGTAGGAATTTAGTAAAGAGAAAGGCCTTTAAGAATTTACGGAAAGTTAAGTAATTGGTTATCTGTCTTATTTCATTTGGAATGGAATTCCACCAATTAGTTCCCAGATGAGAGAAATCCCTGTATAGTATGGATTTGTATTTTATGTTCTTGTAACTGGGGTAGCGTAATGTAAGGTATTTCCTGGAAACAGGAGTTGCATTATGGGTGGGGACCTCTATCAGGCCTAGCATATAATTTGGAGCCATCCCGTAGATTATTTTATAAATGAAAGTATATCTGTTGAAGATAATTCTGGCCCTTATTGGTAACCAATGTAATTTGATAAGAAGTGGCGATGCCCTGTTAAATTTAGAGTCTCTGAAGACCAATCTAGCAGCTGTATTGAGGGTTTTCTGGAGTTTCTTAGGGGGTCCTTTTACTAAGCTGCGTAAGCATCTATGCGCACCTAACTGTGTGGCTCTTGCAGTAATTTCATTTTTGACATGCATCCGATACACGCATCCGAAAAATCATTCCTATTTTCAGACACACGTATTGGACGCGCGCCAAGTGGCATTTGATACGCGTAGGTCATTACCGCCCAGTTACCACTTGAGACTTTACTGCTAGGTCAATGGCTGGCAGTAAGGTCTCGGACCCAAAATGGACGAGTGGCAGTTTTCATTTTGCCACACGTCCATTTTCGGCAAAAATAAAAAAAGGCATTTTTTACAGGTGCGCTGAAAAATGATTCTGTACGTGCCCCAAAACACACGTCTACACTACCGCAGACCATTTTTCAACGCGCCTTTGTATAAGGGCCCCTTAGTTAATTAGTACCACTTAGGGGCCCTTTTACTAAGCCGCGTAAGTGCATCCACTCTGCCGCTCCCCAGTACCTCTCCACTCTTGTCTCCCCCTACGTCCCCCCTCGAGTACTCCGTTCTGTAGATAAATCTCTCTTACCTGTCCCTTTCTCCTCTACTGCTAATTCAAGACTCCGTTCCTTTTATCTCGCTGCACCTCACGCCTGGAATAGACTTCCCGAGTCTGTACATCTAGCTCCGTCTTTGGCCGTTTTCAAGTCCAAACTCAAAACCTACCTCTTTACCACTGCATTTAACTCCTAACTCACTTGTCCTGTCCTTTATCCTCACCTCTTTATTCCCTACCCTTAATTGTTCTGTCTGTTTACTTGTCTTATCCAGATTGTAAGCTCTTTGAGCAGGGACTGTCTTTTGTGTATGGTGTACAGCGCTGCGTATGCCTTGTAGCGCTATAGAAATGATAAGTATTGGTAGTAGTAGTAAGCATCTATGCGTGCCCAATGCATGCCAAAATGGAGTTACCGCCCAGCTACCACGTGGCTCTTGTGGTAATTTCATTTTTGGCGTTCATCCGATATGCGCATCTGATTTCAGACGCGCGTATTGGATACGTACCAAGTGGCATTTGACATTCGTAGGTCATTACCACCCGGTTACCGTGTGAGACTTTACCGCTAGGTTAATGGCTGGTGGTAAGGTCTCAGATCCAAAATGGACGCGTGGCAATTTTCATTTTGCCACTCGTCCATTTTCGGCAAAAAGTTTTAAAAGGCATTTTTTACAGGTGCGCTGAAAAATTATTCTGTGTGCACCCAAAGCACGCGTTTACACTACCGCAGGCCATTTTTCAGCATGTCTTTCTAAAAGGGCCCCTTAGTTTCTTAGTTAGTTTCATAGTACCACTGACCAAGTCGTATCTGGATATTCAGTGGTATTTACCTGATAGTGCTGCTGAATATCTGAGAAGACCACTGCTGCACTAATTGGTTAGTGGCCTGGGCAGTCTGGAGGATAAAAGCAAGAGGCAGACATTATAAGAAGGCAAAAAGACTTTATTAAAATCCAAATGCTCCCAGAGTTTCAAACATCTGTGCCCAACATGGCCAGTTTCATCTGAAAATGGCTGCATCAGGGGCAATGTTACCAGCTGGTGGAAAATTACAAACTTCACCACGCCTGGTCCAACAGGCAAAAAGGTTAAAAGCAATGCTTCTTCCTCTGGGTGCGTTTGGACATGTTGGGTACAGATGTTTAAATCTCTGGGAGCTTTTGGAATTTAATAAAGTCTGTTTGCCTTCTTATAATGTCCGCCTCTTGCTTTTATCCTCCACGTTGGATTTAGTGGACCGTTTGCCTTGTCGATTTCTCACTCCTGGGCAGTCTGGAGTCAGTGGAGATGGACCCAGAAGTTATCTGAGCACCACCAATATCCAATGGTGGTGACCAAATAACTAACCGGGCAAATTGGCCTGCATAAAAAGCAGTCCTATGTCCAGTCAGTTATTCAAATAACACAGTTAATATCAGGGCGCGGCCAGATACCTGGATATTCAGTGCCGGAACCTGGACGGGAGCCAGTCCTGAATATCAGGTTCCAAAAATCCCCTTGGCAGGCAGTGTTTCAGAAAATGCTGACTGCCTTATGCTCAATATCAAACATGTGACAGTGCAAAAGACTGGATAGCCTCCATCTCATTGCTGGGCTGCTTCCTGCATCTTATTATTGGTGATTTCTTAATTAAGTTACTAATGGAGTAGGAATATGTAAACTAAGGTCCCTTAAGATTGCTAGTTATATGCTAGGCTATGCTAATATTAAGTTTTTATAACCATTATTTTTGTAATGTTATTAATAGGTTCCCCCTCTATGAACTAATATTTGATATAAATAATGAATGCCTTTGTCCTTCCATTTCCTAAAGAACTCTATATGATTATATAATGTTTTGCAGGAAGGGCTTCATGATAAAGCTGTTGTTTTTATTCTTCAATATCACTTAGGGAATTCAAGGTCTCTCATTTTCTATGCACCAGTAGGAAAATTAGACAATTGTTCAACTTATGAAGAGAATCCCTATACAATAACTAAATCATTTTGCTATGTGTAGAGTCATGCATAAGGATCTCATGACTAAAACATGAATCTATTTATAAAAGCGGTTTACAGAAGTGTTACGTTTCTAATCCACATTTTATGCATATTTGTTAGCTGCTGTTATTTAAGATTTGTTTCTTGACGTGAATGTCCAGCTTGTCTGCACATGGAGTGCCTGTGGTAAATTGCTTTCATTTTGTTACATTGAGGATGATTCATAAAAAATGATTATACTTGCTGACACATTTTTTTGCAAGGAACAAAGTCGCTGCAAAAATACTGTAAGCGATCCATAAATAAGTCAATATCTAGAACTGATTAAAGTTAAAATGAAGGTCTTTTATAAAGGTTTAATTTGATTTACTTATGGAAAGGTCATCACAATAAATTGAAGGAAAAATACTTGTAATCTGAGGTTTCTGTCTTTCTGTCACAGGGAGAGCATAGGTGTTGGGCAGACAGGGAGGGAGGCAATATCACACAGAGTTACTTTGAATCTCCACTAAGACTAAAGTTGCCAACTTTTTGAAAGAGAAAAGCCCACCACCTGCTGTGTCCATGACCTGCCGCCAGTGGTGTACCAAGGGGGGGGCGGTGGGGACGGTCCACCCCGGGTGCACGCCGCTGGGGGGGTGCCGCGCGCCTGTCGGCTCTTCGTTTTCATGCTCCCTTTGCCCCGGAACAGGTTACTTCCTGTTCCGGGGCAGAGGGAGCATGAAAACGAAGAGTCGGCAGGCGCGCGGCATCCCCCCCCCCCCCCAGCGGCGTGCACCCGGGGGGTTCTTTCGCCAGGGGTTCGGGGGTTCTTTCGCCGGGGGGGGGCGTCACGCTGTTCCGGGTGTCAGCCCTCCTAGGAACGCCACTGCCTGCCGCTACTCCGCCCCCAACAAATAACTGTAGTGAGGACAGCAGTGCAGTCTTCAGTGCCTGCAGCCCACATTGAGGCTGGGGGGTAGAAGTAAAACAGATTGCACTCTTCAGCGCCCATTGAGCCACAGTCCCCCAATACATATATGCTTCCCCCATTAAAGCCAAATTCTTTATTCACAGAATCCCCCAGGCCCTTCCCCAACAATGGGTACAGAGCAGAGCTAGGCCATTTCTTCGTAAAAACTTACCATGCAAACATTTGTTTTAATTCTAGTGTAATCTAACAGGGGCGTAGCCAGACACCCAATTTTGGGTGGGCCTGGGCCAAGATGGGTGGGCAGAAGAGCCTCGCCCGTCCCACAGGTGATTTGGTCTCTTCTCTCGCCTGTATGCCATATGGTCTCTCAAACATCCCCCCTCTCCCTTATACCTTTTAAATAGCAGATTTTCACCAGCAGCGAGCAGCAACTAATACAAACTGCACATGTTGGCCCCACACCCTTCCCTCTGATGCAGCTTCCTGTTTCCGCCTAGGCAGAAATACATCAGAGGGAAGGCTGTGGGGCCGGTGCGAGCAGTATGTATGTCACTGCTCACTGCAGGCAAAGATCTGCTACTTACAAGGTATGCAGGAGGGACACTTGTTGGGAGTTTTCGGCTGGTGGGGCTTGGGGATCCCTGCCAGCCACATCATAGGTATGCTGCTACTGGGTGGGCCTGAACCCAAAGTGGGTGGGCCTGGGCCCACCCAAGCCCACCCTTGGCTACGCCACTAAATCTAAGTAACAGTAACATAAACCCTCTCAGTACTAGGCATATTGTGAAATAACACAAAACTCTATAAAATTATCATTCAGACCTAGAGCAAATCTACTATGCCAGCGCTAATTTCAAAATTAAGGGCCCTACTATGAAAAGGCAGCACCCTAAATATTACAGTGGGCCCTAGAACTTCAGTATATCCATTGGGAAAACTGAACAAGCCAAATTATTACAGACGGCTGCATAGAAAATTCAAGCTAACAGCATACTTAACCTCGGTCACACACACACAGAACCCAGATACCAAACACAAAATATGTGAGCACAAAGTAGAAATAGAAATAGAAATATGTATTCAGAATTTAAACTGCAACCGAAGAACCCAGACCCTGCATGTAGTACAACACCAGAGAAATAGAAGGAGATGCATTTCACCCTGTACTGTGCAAAGCATAAAGATAACAGATGTCAGGGATGGTGTTCGGGGAGCAACCAGTGGAATTGCCTTGACCTCCTGGCTAGGTACAGTCAATGGGCGAACTGAATAGAATGTTGCCTGTAAGGTAGCTTTTTCTCACACTAGCCACATTCTGAGCCTCCTCTTAATCAAAGACTCAGTCAGTATTTTATATAAGCTGAATAAGCTTAAACCGAGCTTTCAGATGTTCTTTTCAAACAAATCAATTGCTATCATCTATCACAAGGAACTTGAAAGGCTTTCTTCTACGTCAGGCTTTTCCAAGTCCTCCATGCTTCTAGTATCTTAGAATAAGTTTCAGCCTTTCTCTAAGTCTTTCAGGATTTGAGTAAATTTTCCTTAAACTATCTTGAAGGATGTAACATCAAGTTTACCTTTGGAAATAATGCAAACAGGTTCTTCCAGCTTCTAAACTCAAACCTTGTCTGCACTGATCTGCTTTCTAGCTCTCAAAACTTTACAGACACACACACACACACACACAGTCTGAATCTGCTCTCACACAGATCCTATGCCACAAATCTCACAGCTTAAGCAATTTGTCAGTTCTTTTTCCAAACACAAACCATCAGACACTTTTCACTTATTCACTACTCACAGCTCCCTCCTTGTGTTGCATGTGCCTCTCTGTAGTTCTAGCTGCCAGCTGAACCTTCCAGCCCCCTGTTCACTTCATCACCAGTGCTCTCTCTCCGTGTCTCAGGCTAACCATTGCCTTAACAAAGCTTCCGCAGCCTCTCTTGCCCACAGTGCCTTGCCAGGAGCCCTGGTGCTGCCCAGCAGATCCCTTGCTGCCAGTGTGGCTTTTGAACCTCTCCTGCCCACTCTCAGGATTCCTGTGCAAGAGCGTGCCCTCCTGAACGCTCACATCCAGGTCCTCTCTCCCTTCCCCTTAGGCATGCTTTTTTTTTACATCAATCCATTCTAGGACTACCTCGGTGTGCCCTGCTTGCGCATGCTAATTGTGCATGCATGGCTGGTTGCTTTTCACTATGGCAGCAACAAATGTCGTGGTTTGTCTCTTCTTCCTACTGTGACTCCCCCAAGCAGCATCCACCTGGATCAGGGTTGATCAGCCTTCAGTCTCAGCAATGCTGCAGCTGACACCCATGGCTCAAGCGGGTAGCTAGGCGTTTTGTGACAAAGCCCTTGGGGGTTGGCTCGATAACGTTGGAGCCAGGGAGCAAGGCAGGGACACAGACTAGAGGCAAGGCAGACAAAGGCAGAGGGAAGGCTGGAGACTAGGCAAGAACAGGCTGAGAGAGGGCAGGAAACAGGCAGGAGCAGGCAGAGGTGGGACTGGAGACAACAGGAACAAGCTGAGGCTGGGCTAGAGATTAGGCAGGAACAAGCTGAGGTTGGGCTGGAAACAAGGCAGGAACAAGCAGCAATACACTTCTAGACTGACTAGATGACCCGTTGCATAGGCAGTGAGAGAGGAAACCCAGCCACCTTAAATGGGCCCAGGAATCTGAAGTCATCTAAGAGCACCCAGCCAGTCCCTCCGCTGCTGGCCCTATAAAGGATCTTCCAGCACACGTGTGCACGCCTAAGGAAGTGGCATCTGGCAGCACTGGAAGTCAGGAGAGAATAATCTGACAAGTGCCTCAGGCCGCCTAAGGCTGTGGCGTCGGTAGCCTTCTGCGCTGAAGACTAGACCCAGAAATCTCCCTGAGAGGACTGCAAGATCCGATCCCAACCTCTGCTGAAGGCCTCAGGTGAGTCAGGGTGCAGGACATGGCCCTGCCATGCCATTCAGCTCCTCCATGTCTGCTACTCTAGCCTCCAGAGATTGAACCTGTTCCCTGAGTGCTTGAAGCTCTTTGCATTGAGTACACACATATGGCCTCTCACCAACTGTGAGATAATCAAACATGTGACAGTGCAAAAGACTGGATAGCCTCCATCTCATTGCTGGACTGCTTCCTGCATATTATTATTGGTAATTTCTTTATTAAGTTGCTAATGGAGTAGGAATATGTAAACTAAGGTCTCTTATGCTAATGTTAAGTTTTTATAACCATTATGTTTTGTAATGTTATTAATAGTTTCCCCCTCTATGGACCTAATATTTGATATAAATAATGAATGCCTTTGTCCTCCCATTTCCTAAAGAGTTCTATATGATTATATAATGTTTTGCAGAAAGGGCTTCATGGTAAAGTTGTTGTTTTTTCATTACGCTCCGTAATTTGACAGTTTGACTCCTAGTAGTAGTAGCATGAGAGCCCACTAGGGGGTTTTGAGCCCAGGTGCTGACAGGGCAAGAGTGACCGGGGATCTTTTCTGCCCCCTGAGAAACATGATTGATGCTGGGGTGGGGATCGGAGGTGGCTTCCACTTAAGGAACGCGTTACTTTCAAAGTTTGCACACTAGTCCATAAAATCATCTACGGCGAAGCCCCAGCGTACATGTCTGATCTAATAGACCTACCACCCAGAAACGCTAAAAGGTCATCCCGAACATACCTCAACCTCCACTTCCCCACTTGCAAGGGCTTGAAATACAAGACGCTACACGCGTCAACCTTTTCCCACATGAGCACGCAGGCCTGGAATACACTACCGCGCAACCTAAGAATGATTAACGAACAAGCTTCCTTCCGAAAACTACTGAAGACGCACCTGTTTGAACAAACTTACGGAAAGAACCAAAACACATAGAGTCCATACTCACTCATCAATGCAACATACAACCACTTCAGATCCCTCATCCTGTAATCAATTGTCCCACTGTCTCCTCCTAATGTTTCTATGTTGATGTCCCATTGTTTCATTCCTAATGATAATCGAATGTCTCACACAACTCTGCACAACGTATTCCATATTCAAGTTGTTACAAATGTATTTCTACTACTCATATCTTATTGTAAGCCACACTGAGCCCGCAAAGAGGTGGGAAAATGTGGGATACAAATGCAATAAATAAATAAAATGTTGAGGAAGCTCAAGAATGTGGGTTTTTGTTTGAGGAGGTTTCAGGGGATTAGTAGGTGCTTTTTGGTAGGGGGGGTCAAGGCTTGTTTTGTCCACTAAGGGTCCCTTATAATGGGTTCAACTTTGGGCCTACTGTCTTTCTACTGTTAGGATAAGGAATGCACAGTGTAACATCTGCAGGAATGCAAAATTCAATTTACTGTGGATGTCACTAATGTGGGGTAACTTGCGGTACTATGGTATCACAGGTTAGTGAGTCGCGTAGTAAATTGAGCTGTGGTAAAATCTAAAATTATAAGTTTCATTGCAGCAGAGTAACTACCCCTCTGTGGTAATATTCTACACTGGTTCAGAAGAAAGTCTCCATTTAGCATTTCCTCTTTTTTTCTGTAATCCTCATACGGTAGATTTTTACTGCTGTTGGAAACCCTGGCTTGACATAACTACGATGAATGAGCTTCTAAGTTATCAGCTTTTTAAAATTACATCATGTGGTTTAGATATATATGAAAAAATATTCCTGAGCCCCACTGACGTGACATTTTTCAAACTAGTATGGAAATGAGTTTATTTCAAATGCTAAGCCTGTGTAAATGAGAATGAATTAAACTATTATGCTGCCAATCTATAATTACTATAATAATACCTAATTTGTCTTTTCTCTACTTTCTTGTCACTGCTGAGAACAACTACCAATTATAATGAGTGAGGTAGCTGCAAATTAAACAATAAGTGAGATTCTATCCAATTTGTGATATTAGCTTATTTGCTCATGGGGTTTCCTAGGTAAGGAGCTCTGATTCTTAACTGCTCTTGGGATAATATCTGCTCATCGACCAAGCAGGAAGTGGTCATGTACAAGGCAATTCTATTACAAGGCATCTGGTAGGAGCCTATCCTGTACAGGAAGTAGGTGTCTACTTTCCTGTATAGCAGTGATTCATAACCCAGTCCTTGGCACACATTTTCAGGATATCCAAAATGAGGCGATATTCAGCCCACAGGAGGCAGCCTGCCTAAGTGATGTGATCGGCTCTGAATATATAATGCCGAGCTATTTCTGATGACTGACATTGAATATCTGGGGGGGGGGGGGGGGGGGGGTCACCATCTCAAACGTAACCAGTTATGTCAGTATTCAGCGCTGGCTGGTTACATTTATAATGGCCAAAAACAGGACTGCTATTTAGGTGGTCGGATTTGACCGCTAAACTTAGCCAATCAGTGCTAAATATTGCCAGTTATCGTGTGATATAACCAGTTATGTTTTCATCCCTTGCCGGCAATATTCAGCGCAGATAACAATTTATCTCACAGTGAATATTAGCGACTAGGTGCCAAAACGCTACTTAACCGGTCAGCAGCCATTTCTGCCTAAATATGGGGGGGGGAGGAAATGAATATGTATGAGATAGATTTGCATACACTGCCTCCTAAGTATGCAAATCTATCTCATGCATATTCATTGTGGATACCCTGAAAACCCAACTGGCTGAGTGTGCCCCAAGGACTGAGTAGAGTAGCGCTGCTTTAAAGAATACTTTGGGTTACACAAAGGCTTAACCTTCTGTGACTGCTGTCAACTCAGCCCTCTGTTGTGTGGAGTTCCTGTGCTGGTGCCTCAGTGTGGGTTGCACTTCTGAGGGTCCTGAACTTAGAAGTATCCTTGAAATTCCAAGATACATGTACAGTGACTAGCTTATAGCAGAAGGATGAGGTTTGTACTTACAGACATCTCAGTAGTTCTGATTTCAATGTCTGCTGTGATGTCTGAACGAAGGGCAAGCTTTGCAGCACCAACTGGCAGCTTGAGAGTGCTGTGAGTGAAGGATGAGTCTGATGGAGCACAACTTTTGTGATAGAAGACCAAAAGAGAGTAAATTGAATAGCAGTGTGAATCCTATGGACGGAAACCCTCAAGGAAGACCTTGTTCTGTTAGCTCCACAGTCCCTTTGTGAAATGGGGCTTGACCCTAATAAGACCAGGGGAGACTACATTGGAGGCAATTTGGGAGAAGTCTGTAAATTAAGATTTGTATTAAAGATGTATCAGCCTATTAGGGTGATCTGATCCCAGGAATAGGGTTATTTGCCTGCTTTGAATTTAGGACTTCTTTTACTACTCCATGCTAGCAATTCCTGCGTGACAAATGAGAGGAAGCTCATAGGAATTGAATTGGCTTCCTCTCATTTGCCGCGCCGGGAATCACAAGCGCGATTTAGTAAAAGAGGCCCATAGTGAAGAATTAAAGTTCCATAGATGCATGCTGTTTGCTGTCCCTCGAATTTGGAATGCCTTGCTGGTTGAACTTCAGATATGTTTGATACATTTAATTTTAGAAAAAATGTGAAGGTTTTTATTTATTTTTAAAGCCTTCTCTACTATAAGTCAAAATCATAATAAGTTGTCATTTATGATCTGGCTTCATGAATGTGATGAATTTAAGTTGTGGTTAGTTTTACTTGGTGTGCCATAGTGTTTATTTGTTGGACTCAAGAGTTATGAGCGGTATGATTCAGACTTGATGTTGAAACAAACATGCAGGAGGATGGAGCACAAATGGCAGAAAACATCAAATTCTGAGATAAAGAAAGAATGGAGATTGGTGTCAATTATTGACAAAGCTAAGTCTTAGCTCTTTTTCAGCAGGTCGATCTGTCCTCTGTGTTTGATCTGGTGGACCATGATATTTTATTCTCTGAGAGGCCCTTTTACCAAGCTACAGGAAAAAGGGCCCTGCACTGGTGGCAGGGGCTGTGCTTCCCGAGTGCCAGGGCCCTTTCTACCGCAGCAGGTAAAAAGACCCCAGTCACACATGGCCATGCAGTAAGAGAACTCTTACTATGTGGCTATGCGACTGGGAGCTCTTACTGTCACCCACTGAGGTGGTGATAAGGGCTCCTGAGCTAACCCAGCAGTAATTACTACTGGGTTACCGCTGTGCAAGCCATTTCCGGGGGTTTTCTTTTCCCCCCGTAAATGGTGCGCGCTCAGGGCGGGACTACCATCAGCGGCCGTGTTGGGTCAGCGGTAGTCCCAAGAGAGTGCATATGCCCCTTGTTTTACAATTAATTTTGAATACATTTATTTTAGGAAGATGATAAAAATGCTTCTTTTTAAGAATTTTCTTGTTAATTCAGGTGGAAGTTTGGATACTTGGTTTTAATTTCTTCAACAAGAGGTTGTCTTGATTTTTTAATCTTATTGTAAACCGCTTCAAACTTTTGGTGTTAGAGGTATATAAACTGTAACTGTAACTGTTATATTATAATGTTTGTGTGTGCTTTTTGGAACCCACCAAGGATATTGGATTGGCAGGAAACAAATGTATATTAAACTTAAACTGGTGGTTTTTGCTCCATATCATTTCTCAATGTGGATATGAAGCTGTATGCCAAACGTTTGGCATACCGTTGGTGGAGATCATTCCTAGTCTGACTCCCACCAAAATGTCTTTGTGCAAAGGCATAATGCCCTGGCTAATATCCATTGTTTACTTTGAGCAATGAGAGAAGATTGCTATCATAAGATTTAAGCTTTGTTATAGAAAAAGCCTTTTATACACTTGGCCATATCTGTGGGATGTGTTTATTTTTTTTATCTTTCAGGGACCTGTATTACAGATGAATACTAGTTTATATTCTGATCCCTGGGCTCAAGTTTTGGTGAATGGGCTTCTCTCTCCCTGTTTCTTAATACATAGAGGAATGCACCAGGAATGTCCCTTATCCCCTATTCTGTTTCTATTATGCATAGAGCTACAGTGGTGGAAATAAGTATTTGATCCCTTGCTGATTTTGTAAGTTTGCCCACTGACAAAGACATGAGCAGCCCATAATTGAAGGGTAGGTTATTAGTAACAGTGAGAGATAGCACATCACAAATTAAATCCGGAAAATCACATTGTGGAAAGTATATGAATTTATTTGCATTCTGCAGAGGGAAATAAGTATTTAATCCCTCTGGCAAACAAGACCTAATACTTGGTGGCAAAACCCTTGTTGGCAAGCACAGCGGTCAGACATCTTCTGTAGTTGATGATGAGGTTTGCACACATGTCAGGAGGAATTTTGGTCCACTCCTCTTTGCAGATCATCTCTAAATCATTAAGAGTTCTGGGCTGTCGCTTGGCAACTCGCAGCTTCAGCTCCCTCCATAAGTTTTCAATGGGATTAAGGTCTGGTGACTGGCTAGGCCACTCCATGACCCTAATGTGCTTCTTCCTGAGCCACTCCTTTGTTGCCTTGGCTGTATGTTTTGGGTCATTGTCGTGCTGGAAGACCCAGCCACGACCCATTTTTAAGGCCCTGGCGGAGGGAAGGAGGTTGTCACTCAGAATTGTACGGTACATGGCCCCATCCATTCTCCCATTGATGCGGTGAAGTAGTCCTGTGCCCTTAGCAGAGAAACACCCCCAAAACATAACATTTCCACCTCCATGCTTGACAGTGGGGACGGTGTTCTTTGGGTCATAGGCAGCATTTCTCTTCCTCCAAACACGGCGAGTTGAGTTCATGCCAAAGAGCTCAATTTTTGTCTCATCTGACCACAGCACCTTCTCCCAATCACTCTCGGCATCATCCAGGTGTTCACTGGCAAACTTCAGACGGGCCGTCACATGTGCCTTCCGGAGCAGGGGGACCTTGCGGGCACTGCAGGATTGCAATCCGTTATGTCGTAATGTGTTACCAATGGTTTTCGTGGTGACAGTGGTCCCAGCTGCCTTGAGATCATTGACAAGTTCCCCCCTTGTAGTTGTAGGCTGATTTCTAACCTTCCTCATGATCAAGGATACCCCACGAGGTGAGATTTTGCGTGGAGCCCCAGATCTTTGTCGATTGACAGTCATTTTGTACTTCTTCCATTTTCTTACTATGGCACCAACAGTTGTCTCCTTCTCGCCCAGCGTCTTACTGATGGTTTTGTAGCCCATTCCAGCCTTGTGCAGGTGTATGATCTTGTCCCTGACATCCTTAGACAGCTCCTTGCTCTTGGCCATTTTGTAGAGGTTAGAGTCTGACTGATTCACTGAGTCTGTGGACAGGTGTCTTTCATACAGGTGACCATTGCCGACAGCTGTCTGTCATGCAGGTAACGAGTTGATTTGGAGCATCTACCTGGTCTGTAGGGGCCAGATCTCTTACTGGTTGGTGGGGGATCAAATACTTATTTCCCTCTGCAGAATGCAAATAAATTCATATACTTTCCACAATGTGATTTTCCGGATTTAATTTGTGATGTGCTATCTCTCACTGTTACCAATAACCTACCCTTCAATTATGGGCTGCTCATGTCTTTGTCAGTGGGCAAACTTACAAAATCAGCAAGGGATCAAATACTTATTTCCACCACTGTATTAGCTTTAAAATTACTTGGGGACCCAACTATTTGGGGCATTCCATTGGGTTAGGGAGAGTTTAAGTTCGCTCTTTTTGCTGTTTATCTTCTCCTGGATATTACTTCCCCAGAGATTTCCCTCTCTAGAGCACGGGATGTGCTCTTGGAGTATTATCAGATAAGTATTTCTAATTTTACTCAAATTTCCATTTACCATTAACCTTTCAAATGAATTTGTTTTTTTGAGGTAAAATTATTGTTTCATGCTTTTGTCTCCATAGGAACTCAGGAATTAAGATCTCAGGAACTTCCCACACTCTTCAGGTAAGTACTGCATTGTCTAGTCCCAGCAACGTTAACTGTCTCCAAAGCTATGAAAACTGAGCACTCTTAAAATGCTTTCAAATGTCTGGATTTTAAGAACCTCTGTTCGCTTTAAAAAAAAAAAATTAAAAGAAAGCTCTGTGAGCACACAAAACCCCCCAGAAAATATTTTAAAATCATGTATCCTCTTCTTTGTGGTCTCTTGCATTGGCTAGCCTCCTTCTCCCCGTCAGGAACCATGCAGCCATAGAACTGGAACTGGACCCTCAGTCTTGATATCTAGCCTGTCTAACTTTAAATAAAGGAGTAAACTAAACCGTTAAATAGGAGGAAGAGATCCCCTATTATCAATATATTCAACAAAATTATAGGAATTCTCTTAATTATTAATGAACCAAACTAGAAGAGTTTAAATTTTTAAAATGAAGGAGGAGTGGCCTAGTAGTTAGGGTGGTGAACTTTGGTCCTGAGGAACTGAGTTTGATTCCCTGCACAGGCAGCTCCTTGTGACTCTAGGCAAGTCACTTAACCTTCCATTGCCTACCGCATTGAGCCTGCCATGAGTGGAAAAGTGTGGGGTACAAATGTAACAAAAAAAGGAGGAAAAAGCCTCAAGAAGCACCATAAACATTGTTTGTGTATTTAAAGGAGCTGGACTTCTTCACCATAGGCAAACAACCTCCTTATCTATTGTTTTACTTCATGCAGCCAGCCTTAACTTTCAAAAAATGCTTAAATATTCAAAACAAAAAACTTAGCTTTAGCTGCGCAGTCTCTCTTCAGCACCATCGACCATGATCAACTCTGGCCATCGTTTCGCAAAGGCTGCGTCAGGACCACAGGTCTGAAAAATCTCACTCTCCCATTCACTATGAGTCACACCTTCCCCTCCTTCCTCGCCTCTACTCAGCTCCCACTCCTCCAAGGTGAGAAAGGAGGGGTAGGTGTGACTCATTGTGATCGGGAGGGGAAGGTGTCAATGTCCCTCTGAGTTAACCCAGTGTACCCAATCAGACCTGTTCTCAGTCAGATCCACCTGTCTGCAGCTCTGATCTGATCTGGCAAGTTTAGTGCTTGGCAAGCAGATTCCCTTTCTGGGCCACTCTGCATTTGGGTTCAGCCTACTGAAAGAAACTTAATTCCTTTCAGCACTACTCTGACTTTTGGGCCTGCTTCCCAAAGAGGGGCACAATCAAACGGTGCCGGCGAAATAGATTGGTGGCACCGCAAACAGCTGGCCGAACCGTATTATCGAAAAAGATGGCCGGCCATCTTTTCTTTCGATAATACGGTTTGGCCTGGCCAAATGCCAGAGTTCACCGGGTTTGAGATGGCCGGTTTTGTTTTTCTGCAATAATGGAAAAAAATGCCGACAATTTCAAACTCGGCGAAATCCAAGGCATAAGGTCGTGGGAGGAGCCAGCATTTGTAGTGCACTGGTCCCCCTGACATGCCAGGACACCAACCGGGCACCCGAGGGGGCACTTTTAAAAATAAAAAATATATATATACATACCTCCCAGGTGCATAGCTCCCTTACCTTGGGTGCTGAGCCCTCCAAATCCACCCTAAAACCCACTCCCCACAACTCTACACCATTACCATAGCCCTTATGGGTGAAGGGGGGCACCTATATGTGGGTACAGTGGGTTTTGAGGGGGGTTGGAGGACTCAACACTTACCACCACAAGTGTAACAGGTAGGGGAGGGATGGGCCTGGGTCCGCCTGCCTGAAGTTCACTGCAACCACCAATAACTGTTCCAGGGACCTGCATACTTCTGTCAGGGAACTGGGTAAGACATTTGAGGCTGGCATACAGGCTGGCAAAAAAGGTTTTTATTTTTATTTTTTTTAGTGTGGGAGGGGGTTGGTGACCACTGGGAGAGTACGGGGAGGTCATCCCCCATTCCCTCCGGTGGTCATCTGGTGAGTTGGGGCACCTTTTTGAGGCTTGGTCGTGAAAATAAAAGGACCAAGTAAACCCGGCGAAATACTGCTTAACGCCGCTTTTTTTTCCATTATCCGCGAAAGCCGGCCATCTGGCAGCAACGCCCATGCCCGCCTTCACTACACCGCCAACACGCCCCCTTGAACTTTCACCGGCTTGGCGACGGGAAAGCGGCGAAGGTGTCAAAAAAGCACCTTTCGATTATACCGATTTCGCCACTTTTGAGAGATCACCAGCCATCTCCCGATTTATGTCGGAAAATGGCCGGCGATCACTTTCGAAAATAAGCCTGAAAGTCACCCTTTTTACTGCCAACAAAACTCAGGAGAAATGCTTGGCCAACATTCACTAACCAAACAAAATTAGACTTCTCCCTCTTTAATACTCCTTCTCTAAATTCCCCTCTAGAATTAACTTATAATCATAAAACACTTTTAAAATGTTTTTCTCAGCCAAGCTGCTCAAAATTACTAGCCTTCCTTTTGAAGCACAGCTAAAATTCACTTGGCCACTCAAACACTGCTCAGGCATATTTATTTCAGCTAACCTACCAGTACCTACAGAAACACCTTCTTTGCTAGTCTCCAACTGAACATTTTGTTTTTGTCCTGCCCAAGCTGTTGTTATAGAAACAGGGCTCTGGCTAACATCATTTGACCCCCCCCCCCCCCCCCCCCCCGTCCAATCATTAATCCTGAAACAAAAGTTACAGTTATTCTCCAAAGACAAGCAGGCTGATATTCTCACAAGTGGGTGACGCCACGTCGGCCCCGGAGGATTTTAAAGCAAAATCTCAAAATCTCTTTACGGTGTTCCGTCGCGCGAGCGATCGTACTGCGCATGTGCGCACACCTATTCCCGCTCGCCGAGCGGACACGCCCCTCAGTTTTTTCTTTTTCCGCGTCTGAGGAGACACGGAGTTCGTTAGGGCTTCGTGTTTTCTTCAGGTCTTCGGAGTAAATCTCTTTTTTATTTTTTCATTTGTACTTTTTATGGCAGGCTCATTGTGGCTTATATATACAGGTATTTTTTGTACCTGAGGCAAGAAAAAATTTAAGTAATTGCCAGAGTCACAAGGGGCTGTGCCTCAACGAAGCATATAGAGTACCATCGGTATCGGGTATCGTCGGTACCATGGATAGGTATCATGGATACCGTCGGTACATGAGTACCGTCGATACCAAATATCATGACCAGGTACCATCGGTACCATGGGTGCCATTGGTACCAGGTGTCTTGAGCACCGTCGATACCATGTGTACCATAGGTACCGTCGGTGCTGTTGGTGCCGAATATCATGGGTACCATCGGTACCACATGTCAAGGGTCCCTTCGGTACTAGGGTATCATGGGTACCATCGATACCAGATATCATGACTATCATCGGTACCAAGTACCATGGGTTCCATTGGTACCGGGGGTCATCGGTACCATGTGTATCATCGGCACCGTCGGTGCCATGAGTACTATCAGTACCATCGGTCACATCTCTGTTATGGAAGTCATCTGGCAGTCTGGTTTCGATTCCCTTGCATTGCCAGATGTTGTCCTTGGCTTCGAGACCATGGGTACCATTGGATGCCATGGATGCTACCGCCTCCCGTGGCATCTAGCTTTTCAACTGGTCTCCTTCACGGATGCTGCCTCTGGTATGGGTGTTCGCTCGTAGAACTTACCGCGCCTCCATACCTTGGCTTCCAGGCCCAGAAATGCATGTTAAGAACAGCCATTTTGCTACAGGAGAACATATTTTTCCATAGCTGTTCTGTAGAATTGTATGTATGACAGTTGCTCTATACTGGTCAATGTTTGCATCTGAGCTGCTCTGTTTGAGTAGTTGGCTCAGTTCAATGATGGTTCATCTGATGAACATGAAGGTCATGGGGTTTTCTCTGCTGAGAATCCTCTAGATCCTCTATTTGTCTTGACACATTACAATGGAGATTGTCAATCAGCCCAATGCCAGATGCTCGAGGTCCTGGACTACCATCTTCAACTCAGAACTGATAGCAGTTCTAAGAACTTGCTTCGGCGCCCCCGAGGCCAGAGCATACATCCTTAGCCTCCTTTGGAGAATGGCGTACCAGGCTGGCATGATCGCGTCCAAGACCAAGTCCTGCCAGATCTTTATGAACATTCCCACCGGAGTAGGCTACATCTTTTTTCCAAGTGTCGCAAGTTCCTGTCCAATGGCGTTTTCATCACTTGTATTGTAACACCTAGATTTCTGCTCTAGGTATAGTGATGCGCAGACTCTCATGACTGTGTGCCTCTCACCTGGAGGAGGAGACTCAGCAGAAAATTGTTGATATGCTGTGCATACACTTCCTCATCTCGGAACTTCTTTAAAGAGATCAGCACGCTCGTTCTAGTCAGCGGCGTGCACCTAATCAGGCTCCTGCAGCTATTCCGCAGGAACCAGAGAGGGGTTTTGGAGTGGCTCCAATTCAGCATAGCCACTATATATAAAAAAAAAACAACAAATGTCCGTACCGGCCAATCTGCCTGTCGGGGGGAAGTTCAAATATTCTCCACCACAGGTGACTTCTATATCCTCCAACCGGGGGGTTTTTTCAAATAGTCCGGTTAGGATACATTCTCAATCTGGAATCAAACCCTCCACATTGTTCATTGGAAGTTTAATCCTTTAGCTTCCATCAACAGTGAGTACTTGCAGAGGAACTCTCTGCCTTTCTCAGTACCAATGCAGTCGAGCCTGTTCCACAAGGGTAAGAAGGATTGAGTTTCTATCCCAGGTCCTTCCTTGTGGGTTCCGTCCCATCATAGACATAAGGGGCCTCAACAGATTTCGTTCAGGATGATTTCCCTGGGCATCCTTCTTCCCATACTTCAGGAAAACGAATGGTTATGCTCTCTGGACTTACAAGATACTTCTACTCACTTTGCGTCCAGAGTATGTTTTTCCTAGTGCCTAGCTGTTGTTGCAGCGTATCTTCATGGACTGGGAGTGCAAGTGTTCCCTTAACACGTTGATTGCCCGTCTCAACAGATTACAGCACAGTAATATTGAGACTTCTAGACACATGGCTTCCACAGTTCACGTCACTCCCTTGACACTTTTGCACATCTAGAGGATGTAACCCAACTGTTCGCCAGTCTTCGGAATTCCCCTCAGAGGTGGTTAATTCTCTCCATTTTGATTCTGAGGTGTCCAGTCCACCTTACTCAGTCAAAAGCTGCTGACGAAGGTTGCATCCCTCCTGGCTATCCAACCTAATTATTTTAATCAACCACACAATCGGGTTGTGATGTACTCGATAACAAAGGAGTACTGGATCTTGTCCTCTGAGTCAAGATGCCATGCAGATGTAGCGGTGGGCTCGCCAACGCGGCTTGTTTTCCTCCAAGCCATTTATCTAATTGGCGTAAACAGCAGTCTGGCCGACAGGCTGAGCAACTTAGTTCAATCACAAAGTCCCTCAGTTCTGTTCCAGGCTGCAGGTTCACGGCAGACTACCATCGGATGCCTTTCTCCTTCTTTGGGGGACAAGTTTTCTGTATGCGTATCCTACCATACATCTGGTGGAAAAGACTTTGCTGATTCTCAAGCAAGATTGTGGAGCCATGATTCTGATTGCTCCTTTCTAGCTACGTCAGATACGATTCCCTCTTCTTCTGGAGTTGGAATGTTTTCCAGCTCTCATTACGCAGAACGAGGGGGCACTTCTACATCCCAACCTCCAATCTATGGCTCACACGGTCTGGATGTTGAGAGTGTAGGTTTCGTTGACTTTTCCAGAAGAGTGTCTCCCGACTCTTGCCTGCTTCCAGAAAAAGATTTCACAAAGAGGTGTTATTCTTTTCATGGAAGAGGTTTGCCGTCTGGTGTGACAGCGAGGCCCTAGATCCTGCCTCTAGTCTTATACAGACCTTGCTTGAGTTCTTTCTACACCTGTCTGAATCTGGTCTCAAGACCAACTCGGTCAGTATTCATCTTCGTGCAATAAGAGCTTATCATCAACGTGTAAAAGGTCAGCCTTTAGCTGTCCACTTCATGACGTTTACTTCTCCCACAGTATTGAGAGAATTCCTTGTATGTGTCTAAGGGGGATTATTTCTGTTGGGCTTAGCACCCCCAATAATTTTTACAGTTGGCTCTTATGCTTCGGTCAGAGCCCCTATCACTCCTTATTCAGTATCTTGGGGTCTCAATGTCGTTTTCATCCAGCTGCTGCAAGCTCAATTCGGGCCACTGGATTCCTGTCATCTGAAGTATTGGACCTGGAAGGTCATTTCCTTGGTGGCTGTTCCTTCAACTCGAAAGGTCGGTGAGCTTCAGACTCTAGTAGCTCAAGCTCCTTACCTTACTTCTCATCTTAACAGAGTAGTTCTTCGCATGCAGCCAAGGTTCTTACTGGCGCTGGTATCAGAGTACCATCTGATCCAGTCAATTGTCTTCCCAACATGCTTTCTCCCTCATCTTACAAGCCCTGGCGAAAGCAAGCTGCGCACTTTTTGCGTGGAGCAGACGAGCTCCCTCGGAAGGTCTGCCCAGTTGTTTATTTCTTTTAATGCCAGTTGCTGTCGGAAACCGCATCATTTCTTCTTAACTGGCAGATTGCATCTCCTTCATTTTTGTCCAAGCTGGACTGACTCTAGAGGGCCATGTCACGGCTCACAAAATTAGAGCCATGGCTGAATCGGTGACTAATCTAAAATCAGTCACTATTGAAGGGATCTGCAAAGCTGCGGCGTGGTCATCAGTCCACACATTCACATCTCACTACTGCCTTCAGCAGAATAGCCGACGCGTCAGTCGGTTTTTGGGCAGTCGGGGCTGCAGAACTTCTTTGGGGTTTAGAATCCAACTCCAACCCTCCTAAGCCCATGTTTGTTCTGTTCCAGGCTACACTCATTTAGATGTTTCTCCTTTTCAGGTCAATTTTTATTCTGGCCTCGCCGTTGCGAGACTCTATTGACCACTGTTTGTTGTGTAAGCCTGAAAGCTTGGGATACCCCACTTGTGAGAATATCAGCCTGCTTGTCTTTGGAGAAAGAGTAGTTACTTACCTGTAACAGGTGTTCTCCGAAGACAGCAGGCTGCATATTCTCACAAACCCTCCCACCTTCCCCTTTTGGAGTTGTCTCCTCCATCTTTTGGATATAACTGAGGGGCGTGTCCGCTCGGCGAGCGGGAATAGGTGTGCGCACATGCGCAGTACGATCGCTCGCGCGACGGAACGCCGTAAAGAGATTTTGAGATTTTGCTTTAAAATCCTCCGGGGCCGACGTGGCGTCACCCACTTGTGAGAATATGCAGCCTGCTGTCTTCGGAGAACACCTGTTACAGGTAAGTAACTACTCTTTACCAAGAATAAGGAACCTGGAATCTTTTGATGCCAGCTCCATTTTGAAAACCAAAATCTCCATAGGCTATAATGGGGAAAAAGAACAATTTCCTAATATTTCAGAGATAATACACTACACTTCCTGTTTGCTACATTGGTCTAGCACATCTCCCTACATGCCCCTGTATTTTTAAATTTTAAAAATACATATTTTCCCGTATATTCTACATTTTCCTCAATAAAATAACCAATGAAATTTCCCAAAAAACCACCCAGAAAATGCCCCAAAATTCCTCTCTAACAACTATGATCGACGGAATTTCAAAACATGTGTGAAGTTCGTAGGCCCTCTGTAGTGCGTTCTCCCATTTAACAGCCTTAAGTTAATTTTTCCCTGGAGCCAAAGCCCATCTAAAGAGAATCCCCAAAGACCCCTACTACTAAAAAAATATTTTCAAAAAAATTTTCCCCGGAGCCCCGGCCAACACGTTCTGAAAATCGCATTTTTAAATTTAAATAAAGATATTCCAGGCCCAAGGGATCTCTTATCTGACTCCCCTCACATGAAGAAGGCCACCTCCACATTCTAAATCGGACCAGGTATCCTGTCGCAGCAGCATTTTAAAACCACAAAAAATGCGATTTCCTATGGAGCAAAAGGCCCTGGAGCTACGCTGAGCATGTGCGAAAGTTCACACATGCTCAGTAGCGCTCCACCTGGCAGGCTAGGCTCCAAAGGTGTCCATTTTCCTGCCAGGCTGGTGCCTGCCTGTCACTCATTCTCAGCCAGCGCACCTTCACGATTGGTCACGTTTTTTGCCGGCTCCTGCCCCGGACCCCCCCAAAACTCTCTTCTAGCCACTGGCCTCGAGGGATTGTGCCAATAAACAACCCGAACAGGAACGGGACAACCTTGCCATCCTCTGAATCCCCTCAGACCCTGGAAAAAACCCCGGGTCGCCACTGCACCCCACGGAGCTCAGCTGCAGCCCCATGGAGCCACAAGACGCCCCCCAGAATCTAAAAAAGGTAAGGAAAAGAAAACATTTTATTTGTTTTAAATAATTTTTTAACCCTTTACACAAGCTTAATAATAGGATTATCTTTCAAAAAGGTCAAAGGACCAATCCAGAGAAACTTAGTTTTTCTTTATTTAGTTTCAACCTAAATGAACATACCTAGTTATCAATGGTCTGTAAACAGTACAACATATTGGCCTAATGAAATAAATTACCTGGACTAAAAGGTATCAGCACTGTGAGATACATATACCAAAGTCCACCACCCTAACCACTAGGCCTGTGCTTGAAGTGGGAATTGAGCTCAGTTCCTCAGGACCAAAGTCCACCACCCTAACCACTAGGCCACTCCTCCACTCCATATATATATGTATGAAATAAATTACCTGGACTAAAAGGTATCCGCACTGTGAGATATATATATATATATGGAGTGGAGGAGTGGCCTAGTGGTTAGGGTGGTGGACTTTGGTCCTGAGGAGCTGAGCTGAGTTCAATTCCCACTTCAAGCACAGGCAGCTCCTTGTGACTCTGGGCAAGTCACTTAACCCTCCATTGCCCCATGTAAGCCACACTGAGCCTGACATGAGTGGGAAAGCACAGGGTACAAATGTAACAAAAAATAAATAAAACTGTAGTGAATATAAAACTGCAACTGAAGTGAGTCTAAATATTCTGCTAAAAGTTGCATCAAGATGTTGCATCTTTATCTTATGATCTGGTTAAAAAAAAAAATCCCTGAAACCAGGATAAAATAGGAGCTTGAATTCCTAATGAGTCAAGGAGGGAGGGCAAAACACCATGATCCACTGGGTCAAAAGCAAGTCAAATTGAACTATGATGGAACTTTGACTCCATAGTTTCTGACCAGATGTCACCAAAGAGCAGACCACAGTCTCAGTGCTAAAGCCTCAAAGAAAACCTGACTGAAATTATGTTAGGCACCCTGTTATACAATTACTCATGATTTAGAAGGATATGGGGGTGGGGCACCTCTATAGCAATACTAAAGCTAGCCCTCAGCTTTTGGCGTGTGTGATCCATAGAGCAGTGCTAGGAGCAAGAAAGGATGCAGGGCTCAACAGCTGATCAAGGGGAAGACTAAACCATGAAAAATACAGGTAAGTTTGGAGGCAGTGTATCCCTTGCCCCCTTCTAAACTCTGCCTATCTCTCCTGTCACCTCTTCATACTGCTGCCATGATATTTCTTTGGGCTGAGCCCACTTGGGATGTAATGGGGGGGGGGGGGGGGGAGAATAATTGTTTTATTTTTGTGAAAAAGGGAAATGATGTTTAAGTACATAAGTACATAAGTAGTGCCATACTGGGAAAGACCAAAGGTCCATCTAGCCCAGCATCCTGTCACCGACAGTGGCCAATCCAGGTCAAGGGCACCTGGCACGCTCCCCAAACGTAAAAACATTCCAGACAAGTTGTACCTAAAAATGAGGAATTTTTCCAGTCCATTTAATAGCGGTCTATGGACTTGTCCTTTAGGAATCTATCTAACCCCTTTTTAAACTCCGTCAAGCTAACCGCCCGTACCACGTTCTCCGGCAATGAATTCCAGAGTCTAATTACACGTTGGGTGAAGAAAAATTTTCTCCGATTCGTTTTAAATTTACCACACTGTAGCTTCAACTCATGCCCTCTAGTCCTAGTATTTTTGGATAGCGTGAACAGTCACTTCACATCCACCCGATCCATTCCACTCATTATTTTATACACTTCTATCATATCTCCCCTCAGCCGTCTCTTCTCCAAGCTGAAAAGCCCTAGCCTTCTCAGCCTCTCTTCATAGGAAAGTCGTCCCATCCCCACTATCATTTTCGTCGCCCTTCGCTGTACCTTTTCCAATTCTACTCTCCATTTATCTTTCAATTTAGAATTTGACTATAGGCTCTCTCCACTACAGAGCTGCCAAATAGGAACAATAAGAGACCATGGCATCACATAAGCCACAACTCCTTCCTGCTTCCCCATGTCCCTAATTAACGTGTTTGTTCTAGTTTGCTTCACCCCTTCGTACCCCCTCTATTCTTTTCTCCACAGTTCCACTCCCAGACTATCCCCATCATCCAGCCTCTCTGCTCCTTACAGCTGCTTTCTGCCACTACCTGCTCTTCACAGCAACATTCTCTCTCCAAGCCAGTAACTCCCCTTTCAATCCCCTTCACCCCTTCTTAGCCCCACTATTCCTCTCCCAGTACTTCTCAGTCTTTTTTTAACTGATCTGCTAAATGCATTACTTTGGCAAATGCAAAAATGGAGCAGTATTTCAGCAGTTAAATGTCTGTACCTATGTGTGTTCATTTAGACCATCTATTTATCTTTGCATACCTCATTTTGTCTCTGTCAGACAAGTTTTTGCAAGCAACCCCAGTACATTAAGAATAGTTCACTAAATTTAATCAGCCTAAAATGTACCACATAACACCAATGAACATTAGCTGTGCTAATATTTGTTAAATAGTCAAATGGACTGAAATTACATTTTATTGTTCTCTGGCTGGTTTAATTAAGTGCGGGTCTTTGAAGAATTAAACTTTAAAAAGCAAAGAAACAGAAAGTTGAAGGGATGTGCAATAAATGCTCATGTCAAAGAAAGTGCAGAGCATGGTATATTTGGTATTCTTTTTCAGTTTGGTGTTTCATCTTGACCGAAGTTTTCAGTCAAGCTAATTGGATTATTCAAAAGTGGATCAAAAGCACGACAGGAAAAAAATCCAGGCATTTGAGACATTATTGTATCTTATTGCATTCAAGATGGAGAAAGCCAATAATTGTGATCTCAAAAGTTTTCTTCAGGATGATGAATGTATATTAGCCTTGAAACATCAGCCTTTTCTCTGATAAATAATTTTCCAATGTTTAGTACAGGAAGCATTCATATTTTGTATTTTAGTAACAATAGTCATGTATGGGCTGATATTTAAAACAAGTTATAAGGTGGCAGGTGGATGTATAACTTGTCTATGTGCAGATTTTCAAAACTGATAATAGAAGGACTGGGGTTTGGACTGAGTTGAGGTGGGTCTAAAAATATTTGAATAACCTATATGTTTAATTAGGCCTGAAAAATAGCAGGCCTAAACTAAACTGATAGTGCTGACATGGTGATTTTACACATGCATAATCTGGCGTGTGAAGGCGTATTTTCAAAGCACTTAGACTTACAAAGTTACGAATAACCTATGGAACTTTGTAAGTCTAAGGGGGTCTTTTACTAAAGCTTAGCTCAAGTTATCTGCAGCAGGGCCCACAGGAATAAAATGGGCCCTGCTAAAGATAACTCAAGCTAAGCTTTAGTAAAAGACCCCCTAAGTGCTTTGAAAATGAGCCCCTAAATTAGTCATTTATATTGCTTAAATATCTAAATCCTGATATTAAAAAGCTGGGATATAAATGTCTAAAAAGTACAAGATGGCATGTTCTGGGTGTGTTTTAGGTGGGTCCAGGATGGGCCTAAAAATAAACATTTCAGAAGGTGAATGAACATCCATGTCCAAGAAGATCGACTTTGGGATTTATACATGCTACCAGGACATCTAGGGCCTGATATTCAAAAGGGTTGAATTGGGCAGGAGTGGCACTTAACAGGATGAATATCATGACTACCCAGCCATCTCCTAACCAGTTTGCTAAAGGTAGGAGAGCAAAAAGGTTGTGCTAACTTTATATGCTAAAGTTAACTGGGTATTAGTCTGAATATTGGCCGGTACCCAGTTAACTTCCAGGTGACCGCTGATACCAGGATGTTCAATGCCAGGAGCTGTGAGTGACTCTGATGTTGCATACCACCGTTGGCTGAATATCTGATGGCTAGTTTTCAGAAAAGTGTTGTATTGAGCAGTCTCTCCCTTAATCCTCCAGTGGTTGATGCCCCCCCCCCCCCCCCCCCGAAATGGCAAGGGATACCAGGCTCTGTGACAGCTTCAGGAAAAATAAATGTTCCAGCACATAAACATTTTGGGCCCAATATTCAGCCATTGGCAGGCAGTGCTTTTGCTGTCTACCACTGGCATTAAACCATCAACCGGCATTAAATATCTGGCGGGAGGGGTTTAACCGCTAAAAAAGTTAACTGGTTAAACCATTATTCAGCGCTAACTGGTTAACGTTTTAGTGGTTTAAAGATAGGCCTGCTATTTATGCGACCTATTTTAACCACTTAATAGCCACGGTTAGGCACTAGCATGCTATTTAACTGGTCAGTGGCTGTGTCTAGCTGGTTAAATAGCTTCAATTACTAGGGTTGTTGTTATTCCAGAGTATAAATGTTTTTGAGACTATTTTGACCTATTGGTATTGTAGACCTCTTTTGTTTCTAAAATGAATTCTTCTGCCACATGTAACTAGTGCATAAATGTTCACTTTTCCATGTCAATATTTAACTGAATTTGATCACTGTGCTGGCTGAATATTGACCCTGTAGTTTTCAGTAGCCACTTATCCTTTATACCTGACGTAATCTTCATTCTATGGATTTTTTTCCTGGCTCTAAGGACGGGACCTGAGTTGGTTGTAAGTGCCTCTTGCTTGATTTCCTCTTCCTCTGCCTGTACTCGGGCGGCACACTTCTAAAAACAATTACTACTACTACTACTACTTAACATTTCTAGAGCGCTACTAGGGTTACGCAGCGCTGTACAATTTAACAAAGAGAGACAGTCCCTGCTCAAAGAGCTTACAATCTAATAGACAAGTGAACGGTCGGTCCGATAGGGGCAGTCAAATTGGGGCAGTCTGGATTCACTGAACGGTAAGGGTTAGGTGCCGAACGCAGCATTGAAGAGGTGGGCTTTAAGCAAAGACTTGAAGATGGGCAGGGAGGGGGCTTGGCGTAAGGGTTCAGGAAGGTTGTTCCAAGCATAGGGTGAGGCGAGGCAGAATGAGCGGAGCCTGGAGTTGGCGGTGGTGGAGAAGGGTACTGAGAGGAGGGATTTATCCTGTGAACGGAGGTTACGGGCGGGAACGTAAGGGGAGATGAGGGTAGAGAGGTAGTGAGGGGCAGCAGACTGAGTGCATTTGTAGGTAAGAAGGAGAAGCTTGAATTGAATGCGGTATCTGATCGGAAGCCAGTGAAGTGACCTGAGGAGAGGGGTGATATGAGTATATCGGTTCTGGCGGAATATGAGACGTGCAGCAGAGTTCTGAACAGACTGAAGGGGGGATAGATGGCTAAGTGGGAGGCCGGTGAGGAGTAAGTTGCAGTAGTCCAGGCGAGAGGTAATGAGAGCGTGGACGAGAGTTCGGGTGGTGTGTTCAGAGAGGAAAGGGCGAATTTTGCTGATGTTAAAGAGGAAGAAGCGACAGGTCTTGGCTATCTGCTGGATATGCGCAGAGAAGGAAAGAGAGGAGTCAAAGATGACTCCGAGGTTGCGGGCAGATGAGACGGGGAGGATGAGGGTGTTATCAACTGAGATAGAAAGTGGAGGAAGAGGAGAAGTGGGTTTTGGTGGAAAGACGATAAGCTCGGTCTTGGACATGTTCAGTTTCAGGTGGCGGTTGGACATCCAGGCAGCAATGTCGGATAAGCAGGCCGATACCTTTGCCTGGGTCTCCGCGGTGATGTCTGGTGTGGAGAGATACAGTTGGGTGTCATCAGCATAGAGATGATACTGGAAACCATGAGATGAGATCAGGGAGCCCAGGGAAGAGGTGTAGATTGAGAAGAGAAGGGGTCCAAGGACCGATCCCTGGGGAACACCAACAGATAAGGGGATGGGGGTGGAGGAAGATCCATGAGAGTGAACTTTGAAGGTGCGGTGGGAGAGATAGGAGGAGAACCAGGAGAGGACAGAGCCCTGGAACCCAAATGAGGACAGTGTGGCAAGAAGTAAGTCATGATTGACAGTGTCAAAAGCGGCGGATAGATCCAGGAGGATGAGGATGGAGTAGTGGCCTCTGGATTTGGCAAGGAACAGGTCATTACAGACTTTAGAAAGTGCTGTTTCTGTCGAGTGAAGAGGGCGAAAACCGGATTGAAGCGGATCAAGGATGGCATGAGAGGAGAGAAAATCAAGGCAGCGGCTGTGGACTGCGCGCTCAAGTGTCTTGGAGAGGAAGGGTAGGAGGGAGATGGGGCGGTAGTTGGAGGGACAGGTAGGGTCTAGTGATGGTTTTTTGAGGAGTGGCGTGACTACAGCATGCTTGAAGGTGTCGGGGACAGTTGCAGTGGAGAGAGAGAGGTTGAGGATATGACAGATGGAGGGGGTGATAGTAGGAGAGATGGTGTTAAGTAAGTTGGTGGGGATGGGATCAGAGGAACAAGTGGTGCATTTTGAGGAGGAAAGAAGGCGGGCGGTTTCCTCCTCGGAGATATCAGGAAAGGAGGAGAAGGAGGTCTGGGTTGGTTGGTTGAGGGAGAGGGTTGAAGGGTGAAGAGGAGGAGGTGGCTTGGTAGTGAACTCAAGGTTGATCTTTTGCACCTTGTCGCGGAAGTAGTCAGCCAGTGATTGAGGAGAGAGTGACGGGGGGGTGGGAGCGGAGGGCACTTTGAGGAGGGAGTTAAGGGTGGCGAAGAGACGACGAGGGTTAGAGCTGAGAGAATTAGTCAATTGGGTGTAATAGTCCTGTTTGGCAAGGAATAGTGAGGACTGGAAGGAGGATAGCATGAATTTGTAGTGAAGGAAATCTGAATGGGTGCGAGATTTCCTCCAGAGGCGTTCAGCAGATCGGGCGCAGGAGCGAAGGTAACGGATGCAAGGGGTCAGCCAGGGCTGGGGATTAGTACGCCTTGTGGGACGGGAGGTGGATGGTGCAAGGGTGTCCAGAGCAGAGGAGAGAGTGGCATTGTAAGCGGAGACAGCCTCGTCAACAGACTCGGAGGACATGATGGAGGGGAGGAGATTAGAAATACTAGATGATAAGGTGGGAGGGTCAATAATCTGGAGATTCCTGGAAGTAGTGGTTAATGTTGGGCGGGGCTGAGGGGGAGGGTGAAGAAGTGTGAAGGTGATCAGGTGATGATCAGAGACAGGAAGAGCTGAGGTGTGGAAATTGGAGGGTGAGCCGGAAGAGGAGAGGACGAGGTCAAGGCAATGGCCATCACGGTGAGTAGGGGTGGTGGAACAAAGCTGGAGGTTGAAGGAGGATGTTAGAGTGAGGAACTGAGAAGCGTGAGAGTTGGACAGGTCATCAACGTGTATGTTGAAGTCTCCGAGAATGAGGGATGGAGATGAGGGTTCAAGAAAAACAGAAAGCCAGGCATCAAAGTCGGTGAGGAAGGAAGGGAGGGATTTATCAGGGGGGCGGTAAATGACTGCCACTCTGAGTGGCAACGGGTAGAATAGACGGATGGAGTGGACTTCAAAGGATGAGAAGCAGTGAGACTGTGGTAGGAGGAGGGGTTGGAAGCTACAGGAGGGCGAGAGTAGTAACCCGACGCCTCCTCCACGGCCAACTAGGCGGGGAGTATGGGAGAAGAGATAGCCTCCATGGCATAGAGCCGCAACTGAGGCAGAGTCGTCAGGGGAGAGCCAGGAGAGTTCCAGTGGTAGACAGCGGTAGGGGGAGGGGAAAAAGATTAGGAAGGGACAGGGCAAGGAAGAGAATGTGTAAAGGGGCCATAAGTAGTAACTGAGGTGTTATGGGTATATATGTAGTGACTGAGGTGTTAAGTGATAGATAGAACGGCAGAGCTGGATTAGAGGCTTAAAACTGGAATGGTAGGCAGCAGGCAGGTAGGCACTGCCCAGTAAGAACAAGTCACACCCACTATGTTTGAAAAATGTGGGAGGAAAGGAGGTGAAGAGCCTGAACACAGAGACAGAGCACTTATCTGCAGGCAGATTAGGTTGCTTGGGAGGGTATATAAGAACTATCACCCTAGGGGTGGGTGGGTAGAGGGGTGGGTGGGGGGGATCTAAGTCTAAAATGTACAGACAGAGCTGCAGCACAGCCAGTTAATCTGTAAAAAAGATGGATTTCTCAAGAAAAACTGGTATAGAAGGCTGCCCCTCTAACAGAGAATCAGGTCACACCCACTAAGTTTGAATTTGTGGGGGAGATTCAGAGACAGAGCTGCTAAGTCTAAAATGTACAGACAGAGCTGCAGCACAGCCAGTTAATCTGTAAAAAAGATGGATTTCTCAAGAAAAACTGGTATAGAAGGCTGCCCCTCTAACAGAGAATCAGGTCACACCCACTAAGTTTGAATTTGTGGGGGAGATTCAGAGACAGAGCTGCTAAGTCTAAAATGTACAGACAGAGCTGCAGCACAGCCAGTTAATCTGTAAAAAAGATGGATTTCTCAAGAAAAACTGGTATAGAAGGCTGCCCCTCTAACAGAGAATCAGGTCACACCCACTAAGTTTGAATTTGTGGGGGAGATTCAGAGACAGAGCTGCTAAGTCTAAAATGTACAGACAGAGCTGCAGCACAGCCAGTTAATCTGTAAAAAAGATGGATTTCTCAAGAAAAACTGGTATAGAAGGCTGCCCCTCTAACAGAGAATCAGGTCACACCCACTAAGTTTGAATTTGTGGGGGAGATTAAGAGACAGAGCTGCTAAGTCTAAAATGTACAGACAGAGCTGCAGCACAGCCAGTTAATCTGTAAAAAAGATGGATTTCTCAAGAAAAACTGGTATAGAAGGCTGCCCCTCTAACAGAGAATCAGGTCACACCCACTAAGTTTGAATTTGTGGGGGAGATTCAGAGACAGAGCTGCTAAGTCTAAAATGTACAGACAGAGCTGCAGCACAGCCAGTTAATCTGTAAAAAAGATGGATTTCTCAAGAAAAACTGGTATAGAAGGCTGCCCCTCTAACAGAGAATCAGGTCACACCCACTAAGTTTGAATTTGTGGGGGAGATTCAGAGACAGAGCTGCTAAGTCTAAAATGTACAGACAGAGCTGCAGCACAGCCAGTTAATCTGTAAAAAAGATGGATTTCTCAAGAAAAACTGGTATAGAAGGCTGCCCCTCTAACAGAGAATCAGGTCACACCCACTAAGTTTGAATTTGTGGGGGAGATTCAGAGACAGAGCTGCTAAGTCTAAAATGTACAGACAGAGCTGCAGCACAGCCAGTTAATCTGTAAAAAAGATTCTCCGTTGAATTCTCCGTTGAATCACTCCCACTTGACGAACTGTGAGAAAAGTTGAAACCTACTCTGTTGACTTGTTCTACATTACTCACTTCTTCTGTCTTTTACATCCATGGATACACACGATTGTTACAGTAGTCATGATCATCATGAGTGAACTTTCTAATTTTAGTCTTCCAGATGGATTCTCTAAACTTCTCAAGGCAGGCTTTCAACTGTGAATGCGGTTGATTGAATACTTAGGGAGAAACTTCTTCTTTTAATTTATTCATTTCTTTGTCCAATGTTTCTTTTTCATGAACCAATGTTGTCTTGGTATTTTCTTTAATCAATAACATGAGATCATCTAAAGATCGTTTATTCAAAATCATGTTCCAGTTAGCAACAAAATCTTCATTCTCTTTGAAGATTTGAGGAACTTTTAAAATCCTCAGACTTCTTGGAATATGCTTCACCTTACAGTATTTGATTAGCATAGCACTATTCAATTCCAATCTAATGGAAGATTTAAAATGTTTAGACAAATTGTCCCATTCAGTGTCTATATTTGTTGTAACTGGACTAGAAAATGTTGTGGTTCCACTCAATAAGTTTGAAGCAGCATCGGCAATAAAGCTGAAACCTGTCCACCAGGATCTTGAAGTCATAAATGCATGCCACACTAAGTTACCCATTAAAAACAATGGCAGAAACTGTTTACAGTAATAATTCACCCAAAGGTGAACCTAATAAATCAAATCCAATTACTTGTCTTTGGAGAAAAAGACCTCAGACGTCACAAAGATTTTTCTCCGACTCTGTCAGTGACAGTTGTTGGCAGTTAATTTTCAGTGAAGGTTGTAATCATTGGTCTAAAAACCTCCTACCCACACCAAAAAACTTTTTTCTTTTTTCTTTCACAATACAGTGGTGGAAATAAGTATTTGATCCCTTGCTGATTTTGTAAGTTTGCCCACTGACAAAGACATGAGCAGCCCATAATTGAAGGGTAGGTTATTGGTAACAGTGAGAGATAGCACATCACAAATTAAATCCGGAAAATCACATTGTGGAAAGTATATGAATTTATTTGCATTCTGCAGAGGGAAATAAGTATTTGATCCCCCACCAACCAGTAAGAGATCTGGCCCCTACAGACCAGGTAGATGCTCCAAATCAACTCGTTACCTGCATGACAGACAGCTGTCGGCAATGGTCACCTGTATGAAAGACACCTGTCCACAGACTCAGTGAATCAGTCAGACTCTAACCTCTACAAAATGGCCAAGAGCAAGGAGCTGTCTAAGGATGTCAGGGACAAGATCATACACCTGCACAAGGCTGGAATGGGCTACAAAACCATCAGTAAGACGCTGGGCGAGAAGGAGACAACTGTTGGTGCCATAGTAAGAAAATGGAAGAAGTACAAAATGACTGTCAATCGACAAAGATCTGGGGCTCCACGCAAAATCTCACCTCGTGGGGTATCCTTGATCATGAGGAAGGTTAGAAATCAGCCTACAACTACAAGGGGGGAACTTGTCAATGATCTCAAGGCAGCTGGGACCACTGTCACCACGAAAACCATTGGTAACACATTACGACATAACGGATTGCAATCCTGCAGTGCCCGCAAGGTCCCCCTGCTCCGGAAGGCACATGTGACGGCCCGTCTGAAGTTTGCCAGTGAACACCTGGATGATGCCGAGAGTGATTGGGAGAAGGTGCTGTGGTCAGATGAGACAAAAATTGAGCTCTTTGGCATGAACTCAACTCGCCGTGTTTGGAGGAAGAGAAATGCTGCCTATGACCCAAAGAACACCGTCCCCACTGTCAAGCATGGAGGTGGAAATGTTATGTTTTGGGGGTGTTTCTCTGCTAAGGGCACAGGACTACTTCACCGCATCAATGGGAGAATGGATGGGGCCATGTACCGTACAATTCTGAGTGACAACCTCCTTCCCTCCGCCAGGGCCTTAAAAATGGGTCGTGGCTGGGTCTTCCAGCACGACAATGACCCAAAACATACAGCCAAGGCAACAAAGGAGTGGCTCAGGAAGAAGCACATTAGGGTCATGGAGTGGCCTAGCCAGTCACCAGACCTTAATCCCATTGAAAACTTATGGAGGGAGCTGAAGCTGCGAGTTGCCAAGCGACAGCCCAGAACTCTTAATGATTTAGAGATGATCTGCAAAGAGGAGTGGACCAAAATTCCTCCTGACATGTGTGCAAACCTCATCATCAACTACAGAAGACGTCTGACCGCTGTGCTTGCCAACAAGGGTTTTGCCACCAAGTATTAGGTCTTATTTGCCAGAGGGATTAAATACTTATTTCCCTCTGCAGAATGCAAATAAATTCATATACTTTCCACAATGTGATTTTCCGGATTTAATTTGTGATGTGCTATCTCTCACTGTTACTAATAACCTACCCTTCAATTATGGGCTGCTCATGTCTTTGTCAGTGGGCAAACTTACAAAATCAGCAAGGGATCAAATACTTATTTCCACCACTGTATATTTGGTAATTTTCTGTAAAATCTGTTTCTTAATCATTCATTCAATGCTTCTTTCATTGGTGCAGATTCATCTATTGTGCAATCAACTCAATAATCATCTATTTTTATCTTTGTGTCTCATGGCAGCTTGGCCACTGCAGCCTTATAAATGCAAGTACAGCAGTTGTAGTGACACATCTTTTATTCAGATCAGGACAGGCACCCATTTTGCCATCGCTTCTTCTGGGGATCAAAAGGACACCTGCAATATGAAAACAAAAAGCGCCATGCATCAGCATAATGGATTCGAAATCCTTATAGTACTAGTTCCTAAGGTCTGACAAAGTAGCACTGCTTGTATTCTCCTCTTCACTAGACTGCTTCAAACAGTATTAAAATGGTGGCAGCGTCTTTTAGCCCATACATCCCCCTAAATTATCCAACATCTAACAGAAGTTGTGGAACTTTACTTCGAAAGACTTTATTGTAAGTACATAAGTATCGCTATACTGGGACAAACCAAAAGTCCATCAAGCCCAGCATCCTGTTTCCAACAGTGGCCAATCCAGGTCACAAGTACCTGGCAAGATCCCAAAACAGGCAAGATCCTAGAAATAAGCAGTGGATTTTCCCCAAGTCATTTTAATAATGGTTTATGGACTTTTCTATTAGGAAGCTATCCAAACCTTTTTTTGTTACTCGAGGTAGAAAATAATTTTCTATTTTCTACTACGGGGCCGGGGGAGGGGGGTTGTTACCAGCAGTAATCGGCAGCACAGCCACATGGCATGTGCTGCATGATTATTGCATGAGTAGCATGTAAGCCCTTACTTCTAGGTCAATGGGTGGCAGAAAGGGCTCAGGCACTAACCCCGCAGTATCCGGGCAGGGGGTGATACTGCCCAATTACCACCGGGTAAACCCCTGTGGAAATATTTTTTCAATATTTCCGCTAGTGTTCGCTGGGGGGTGGAACTACCGGCAGCATCCGCGTTGAGCCAGCGATAGTTTCGGGTTGCTCATGGCAACCCTTTAGTAAAAAGGCCCCTAAAAGAGTCTTTGAAGATGTCTGAGGAGGCTTTTCCTAGCATTGTTCATGCTTATTATCTTCCAGGGAAAAGGAACATTTTGGATAGATCTTTGAGTTATATCACTAAGGGCCCTTTTACTAAGCTGTGATAGAAAGTGACCTGCAGTAGTGTGGACACGTGAAATTAGTGCATGCTGGGTCATTTCGTACCGTGGCTGGGAAAAAAGGCTTTTTTTTAATGGGGCCGTGTGGTAAAACTAAAAGTAGCCTTTTAACCCTACCCTCTGTTTTCTGACCAATAACCGTTTCCTAATCCATAACAGAACATTGCCTCCTATACCATGACTCTTTAATTTCTCAGGGTCTCTCATGAGGAAATCTCTTAAATATTTTGATTCTATTGACATGCCTAAACTGCCTATGCCTTAATTCTAATCTTGACTATGTGGTCCAGAGAGAGATGGCATTCCCCTACTCACTTCATACTGATTGATTCACTCCTGCTGCTTCTCTCCACCCTCGTTGTTGTGTGGAAGAACTCTGTCCATGAACTCTTCAGAACATGCTCATATCTATTCTGGATTTTTACTAATGTTCTCATCAATATTTTTGTGGCCATGACTCCATTATCACAGCCAAATAAAATTGCGTGACCCTTCAGAGGTGCAGAGTAATGTTGCACCTGTGGAGAGCCCGCCCAGGTCACAACTCCAAATGCAGGTTTTCAGACCTCATGTGGGATCCTGATCCACAGTTTGGGAAGCTCTGTACTAGGGGTTTCCTAAAAAAAAAAAAAGATATCTATCTTCTAGACTGTTCTGCAGGGCCTCTAACACAGGGCACCCCTGTACCACCATGCAGAGGTTAATATTCACTGAACTAATTTGGTGAACCCATGAAATGTTTGCAGGTTTGTCAAATAAATTTATAAACTCTTTCTAAAATGCTTGCATGTCTCTGACTTTGAGTGCTGAATGTTTATGAGAGGTGAGTGTTCTTTGCTTGATTGTCATATTTGAAAATTCCAGTAACAACAGTGCCTACTGATTATGGTTGCAGGAAGACAAGCTTAACACTAAATACAGAAACAAATAATGGGTCAGACCCTGAGAGGAATGGAATGATATCCAAGAAGTCTACAGAACTGGTTGGAGTTGATGCCTTGGAGACTGCAAAGTCAATTAAGTAATCCGCTTCTGGTAATAAGACATATTCCCATTCTTCTTACAGGAATAGGGCAAACTGATCTGAAACTCTGGGAAAGTACAGTAGCTATATATGAAATAATGTAGTCCTCTTAAGCTTTTTTTTTTAAAACAAACTCTATTTGAGTAATCTTGCTTAAGACATCAGTGTATGTCTTAAGTAACTGACTGACTTTGATGTAATGTATTTACTGCAGCATTGCTAAATCTCGTAAGCACTGAGATAGTGTCTGAAAGCATCTATGTAGTCCAGGAAAATGATACCTGTGTCTCATTACTGTACCTTGATCGCCACTGCTACTTATTGAATACAAAAAGTGGTCTGATTTTCTCCAAAGATGCATGAGTTATTTCTGATTACAACAGGAGAATACAAACACGTGAACCCAAGCCTGTGGTGTTTTTATTTGGGATAATTCCTTTTGAGGAATAGAATACAGGGCTTTTGATATTCCATCGTGCGCTTCTGGGACCCAGAATAGATGCCAAACGTTATAAGCACAGAAGATGCAATTAATGCACTTAATAGTCTATTCAAAGTTATTTCATAGTTACCCTAGTTTATTTTCATGTATCCATTTGAAGATGTAATAGAAGTATTTGGAAGGAGGTGCCCAGCGACCTCCATGAGCTCTTAAATTATACAGTTTCTGCAGTCTAGCTCACTGGCATGAAGTTATCCACCCTGCCCCTGAACTGTGCATGTGCATAACAAAAGGCTGAGAAATCAGTGGGAAATTGATCAACAGAATCAGGTTCTGATTGGCATTTGTGGAAGGCCGTGCATGAAAGCAGTAAGGAAGTGAAAAGCAGGCAGTGCTGCCTAATGACTTCTCATTTCCTCTCATTCAGCTCTAGGCATTGTTCCTGATTACAGGGTTTGTAATAGTTCATCTAACTTTCATAGAGTGTGCCTTTCAATTTGGGACAATTTTCTCATATCGTGTATCATAATTTTATGTTTAAAGCTGCAGAGACAGTTTCTGGGACACAGAAGCAAGCTACAATTGAACATTAAGGTGGTAATTGTATAACTGGGCACCTCCATTTAGGCGTGCTGAGACCTCAAGGTAGGTTCCATTACAATACTGGTGCAACCCGGTATTGGTGTGTCTAACGTCTAGACACTCACACCAGCCAGTGCTAGTGCCTGAGTATTCTGTAAATTACATGCCATGGCTAGGTGGGAGCCCCACATATGTCCACCCATGCCTTGCCCCTTTGTACACAATAAGACATTGCAGTGCTCAGCAGTTCTGGTTCTCATCCAGCACCGACTCATTATAATTCCTACTTAAGTGTGTGACCCCTGAGGCAGACAGGTATTTCCCATCGAAACACAGCCCCATGTCGGTTCTGATGTAGGAGTGATGCCTAATAAAATTTTGTATATTACCCATCTGGCTGTAAGCGACTTCTTGGTCCACCCCTACTTTTGGATTTGATTGCCACTGTGTACCCCCCCCCCCCCCCCTTGCAAATACATGCTATATAGGTTAAGAATTTGTAGAATAGTACTGAGGCAGACTATTGGCATGTTCATAAATGTAAGCACCCTTCACTTTCTTAGCTTAATTTTTTTTTTTTCAGAAATAGGTTAGTAGTTTTGACATATACTCTTCTCCCAGGTAAAAGTAAATTCACCTGTAAAGGGGGGAGGGAGCAGCTGGCAGAAAACATACTGTGCTCACTGCCTGGCTTATTGTGCTTGGATAGGGGAACAGTAAAAGGGGATCTGAGTCTGTAAATGGAGTCAGACGGACCTTGTCTATAAATACCTCAGTACAGGTCCCAGCTTCCAGCTGCTTGAGAAATAACCCTTGTCTGAATTTAAATTAGTACCTTTTATAAAAGTTGCAAGTAACACAAAGTAAAAGAAAACAACTTAGACCTTACCGGACAGATCACATAGGGGCAGTGGTGTGCTAGAGCCGGTTGTTGTTTTTTGTCAAATTTTGCGAGCCGGTTGTTGCGCTAATCAGCTGGGGCAGGAGCGATCCTCCTGCCCATGCAATCTCCACTCTCCTCCTCCTCACTGAAAGTGACTGCTGTTTCAGCGGCAGTTCTGACAAGATTGCTATGGGAACTTGCAGCAGTCTCGTGAGATTACTGCGGGAACTCACAGCAGCTATTTTCAGTACAGAGGAGAGTGGAGACTGCATGGGCAGGAGCATAGGAGGATTGCTCCTGCCTCAGCTGACCACTGGACCACCAGGGCTGTGTAAGGTAGGAGTGGGGAGCGGGAGCCAGTAGGGGGAGGAGATTTTGAGAAGCATGCTGCGCGAGGGAGAGGATAAGTTGCATGGATGAGAGGGAAAGTGAAGAGGACAAGCTGCTTGCATGGATGAGAGGGTGAGAAGGGGACAAGCTGAGTAGATGAGAGGGAGAGAAAAGAGGACAAGCTGCATGGATGAGAGGTAGGGAAGGGGACATGCTGCATGGATGAGATGGAGAGAAGAGAACAAGCTGCGTAGATGAGAGGGAGAGAAGGGGCCAAGATGCATGGATGAGAGGGTGAGAAGGGGATAAACTACATAGATGAGAGAGAAAGAAGAGGATAAGTTGCATGGATGAGAGGAAAAGAAGGGGACAAGCTGGACAATATACAATCTGGTTAATTGCTGCTGAAAATGCCCGGTTAGCTCTGGACAGGTGAGTTAAACAGCCAGGAGCCTTTCCTGGCCATTTAAATCATTTTAACTATCATGCCCGACACCTTTTTGGGACTTCACATAGGTGTCCTGTTATACAAGCAGGCCCTTTAACTTCTAGGAACCTTGATTTACTGTTTGAGCAGAATGACCATCAATTTAGTACGCTAACAACCTTAGCTCCGTGCTGAGTTCCTGACTCTGAGTAATTCATAACGAAAAGTTGTGCTTGCATAGCCTCTTGCATGCCTCCTACCCAAGTATTAGCCAGGCCCAACCCTGGTCATCCTTGAAATCTCCAAGGTCATCCTAAGTTCTTACTGCTAAAGGTCATGGTATTTCTCTTGTGATATTCTTCTGGTTTGGAGTTTTCTATGACTTCTTGTTTTTAGAATTTTGGAACTGTTAAGATGCTATATTTTATGCTTTTTAAGATCCATGCCAGAATTTACAGCCAAGAAAATAAAAGCAGTAAAATTTGGATCCCCGTTTTTTATTTGAAAAAGGGAACTGCAAGTCCATGGTGTAACTTATGTGTAGCCAAAGTTCGGAGGTTTGTTATAAAACTAAATTCTTTAGAGGCATGAATCAGTTGTGAAGTTTTTCGTTTTTGTTAGCGTCTGGTTATAAAATAACAAATGCTTTCCCAAAAACATTCAAATTAATGGAAAACAAACTATGTGCTAGATTCATTGACTTGCATTTAACTTGATTTAATGTGTGTTATATAGTAAAAGAAAGTCCCATTATTATTAGTAAGGCCTATTTGCCAACCAAGCACATAACTCACATTAGTAAATCATCTAATCCTATATACGATGCTGCACATCTGCACTCTAAACTCTTTACCAGTCTAGTTTATTCAAACCCCTGCCAGAGTACTGAGTTATTCACGTCCACTAATGTATAAATGTCATCATCTCCAATAGCCTACGAGGTCGTAACCCTTGACTTGAATGCTTAGTTTTTTCCCCAGGTCTTAAGGGGAAACAGCTTTAATCAAACAGACTAGCCCAGTCTTAACACAGCCCCTCCGCTCCGCCCAGGATATTTTCAAACCCAGTCAGTTGTACTATCCTCCACCCAATGGCTATGTATAAGGAAAAATTCACCTGGAATCTTGTTGAGGTAAGTAAATCTCATTAATCTGTATTCTGCCATTGCTCCACCACCTCCATCTTACCCCCTTTCAGCTGCTTCCAGTTCCATAGGCTCAGGCTGACTCTCCTCAGTAACAAATCTGTCCTCAGGCATTGCTGGTGGATGGAGGCAGTCTTATAAGACTCCAAGGGAACTGGAGCTTCTCCTCCTTTTCTAGGGTGATTGGTTCTTTTCCTATTTTAGGGATTGGCCTAGGGAGCATGTTTGCCTGTTGTCTGGGAGGTATCTTGGCAATTCCCCTTCCCCAGTTCTTCAAGGGCCCTTTCTCGCTACCCCTTTTTCTGATCTGCTGGGGAGCTTTCTTTTCTCCTACCCTTGAATCCTCACTACACATTTTTACACTGATCTATATTTTATAAGAGGCCATTTACGCACATATGTGGCCAGATATGCATGATATTGATTTTATAAAATTACCCCCAGAGGAGGAAACCAAGATGTGTAGGGACATCTGGGTGTGCAGCTCCATGTGTGCTCTGAAGTGAATTTGCTAGTTTGCCAGTTCTTACCGCATTGTTATGATGAAAAGAAAGGGGAGGGCCAGAATGCAGTGGGCAGGGTTCCGCCATTATGAGGTGACGCCTGCAGGAGGAGGGAGGGAGTGTTAGTCCCTCCTCCTGTTTCTGACTGGAGTCACTTTTTTAAGGTATGAGGGGGCTTGGGGGGGACGCTAGACCACCAGGGCTAGCTTTTAGGGGGGGAGGCTGGCTGGGCCAGGCTTGACAAGGGACCCACCGGACCACCAGGGTTTATTTGTTTTCAGGGGTGGTTAAATGGTTGGGGGTCTGAAGGTCCACCGAACCTCCATGCCCCTACATCCTTGAGGGGGCTGGGGTCCTGCTTGACATTTTGGGAGGGGAGCTGGGGTCCTGTTGGTGTGGGTCGGCTAGGCTGCTTTGCAAACCTTAATGCCAGCTCTGAGTTGTCATAGGGTTTGCAGCAGGAGGAGCACCCTTCTTTGGCACACTTCCCGCAAAGCATTGGGGAGGAATAGCCAATGAGGCATTGAGCATGCATTTGCTATTCCTTCCCACGCTCCATGCCTCCGAACATCCAGTGGTGGTAAACACGAGCACTAGACCAGCACTAATGGCCTCTAGTGCCTGTGCTTATCTTTGAACATCTGCCTATCAGTTTCTTATTAGCGCAGTGTCAGTCTCATAAGCCAGAAGATACCAAATCTTTATGACTTATTCCAGGAGACTGGCCCCATGTGGTTGAAGAAGCTGCAACACAGTTAAGCATCCACAGGGCAGGAGAGCTGAGGGAAGTGCTTGTTAGGGCCTCTAGAGGAGCTGGATCTAAGTGGGTAGGTAAGGAAGTAGAGGAGGAGGACGGAGACACTGGTGTGTAAGAATAAAAGTTTGCCTAGAGCACCTAATATGTTTACACAGGCCCTGAATCTTCTTGGTCTATAGATACCCTATTTTTCTTCCTTTGGACTGACTTTTCTACCTTAAAACTGGCCTATAACCACGTTTCTGCAAATGACAGGTTTGGTGCCTAGTCAACTGGATCATCATATATGAATTGAAGCCTGTATTTAAGACTTCCTAGTTCAGCCTAGTACTAAATTTTTCAATTGCTCTCGTTCCAGCCAGGAATATAACACTGATTTCTTATCAAACCAAAATAAACACCCACACAAGGCAGCATATCCTATTCAATGGCCTTTATTCGTATGGCTTGAGGGAAATACCTTTGAGATGTAGTTGAGGTACTTTTCAATGACCTCGCTTTGCTTCACTTAGATTATTCAGCCCATTGGCCTGCTTTCCTTCATCTAATTATACTCCTAGAACTGATTACATTCAGGCCTTGTTGTTATCCAGATTAGATTACTGTAATGTTGTTTATTTGTGCTGCTCAAAATACCTGCTAAGGAGAATACAACTCTACAAAATACCTCTAGTCATTTGATCTGTTTCCTGAACAAATTTGATAGAGTGTCACCATGGTATATCCAACTACACTGGCTACTTACAGAAGTCAGAATTTATTATAAACTGTACTGTCTAATATTTAAAATTGTTCTGGGAATTGCTCCACTTTATATGTATAGATTAATCAATTTCTGAAATTCTATCAAAAGGTACAAGACACGTGATCAATCGAAATTAGTATTTCCAACATGTAAGGGTATGAAATGTAAGAGAATTTTCTCTGTCACTTTCTTATCAAGCCAACAAAAATGTGGAATACATTACCTATCTATCTATTTATTTGTTACATTTGTACCTCACATTTTCCCACCTATTTGCAGGCTCAATGTGGCTTACATAGTACTGTAATGGCATTCGCCAAGTCGGTTGATAACAAATACAAGGTTATATTGTGGTTGCAAGAGGTAGGTGTGTATCAGGCAACATGAGGGTCGAAGGGAATGATGATTGTATTTGGTATTTGTTAAGCTTATCCTTCAGGAAATCTTGCAATTGAATTGGATCCTATAAAATGTAGTTATTATTCCCATAGTTCACAAGACATTTACATGGAGGTTTTAGGAAAAAGGTTCCCCCTGCCTCTAAAACCTAATAACTAAAAGAGTTATATGAGGGAGTTTATAGGACACTTCCACTTCCCATTAAGGATATCCACACACAGTGTCAGAGCCACCTTAAAACCCATAGTCCCATCCAAGGGGGATGTGACACAGAAAGGGTGGAGCTAGTAGGGCATGGTCCAGGAAGCATAAAAGCCCAGGGCACAGCTAGGTTAAAGAGGCTCAGAGGGAAGCAGTGACAGCTCACTACATATGCGTCTGCCACCTATGTATGAAATGCAACCTCTAGTCAAGTAGGCCAAGTTTGACTTGGAACTTTGCAGTTTGGTATCTTTGACCCAGCTGGATAAAGGCCAGCCTCACTGAACTGCTAATAGTTGTTTTGGTAACTCTGGGGAGCCAAACCAGAGCCCAGCAGTGTATGTTGCATGCTGTGGCCCTGCAGGAACAGGCCACAGAAGGACCAGGGGCGTAGCCACGGGCGGGCCCGGGTGGGCCTGGGCCCACCCAATTTAGGGTCAGGCCCGCCCAGCAGCACAGTGATTCCGGAGGCTCCGGTCCCCATCATCGTCCCTTCCCCCGTGGCGTGCCGCAACTAAGCAGCAGCGCTAACCCGGAAGCTCTGAGGCTTCCGGGTTAGCGCTGCTGCTTAGTAGCTGCAAGGAGATTTGAGCGGCAGCCGGCAGGCAGCGTGTGTGAGCCGAAGGAGCTGCCTGCGATCTGAATCGCTGCTGGGCAGGCCTGCGAGGGTGAGGGAAGATGGGGGTGAAAGTTGTGGTATGCCACAGGGGAAGGGATGATGGGGAAAAGATGTTGGATGGGGGAGGGAAGACGGGGACAGCAGCTGCACGGGGGGGAGGGAAGAAGATGGAAGGAAAGATGCTGCACAGGGAGGAGGGAAGATGGAATGGTGGGGGAGAAGCTGCATGGGGAAGAAGGGAGAGATCCAGTAAAGGGGTGGAGGGGTCAGGAAGGGAGAAGTCTTGGCTGCATATGAGGTGGAGGAGAGGGAGACATGCTGCATAGAGAGGGGATAGGTGGTGAGAGGGGGAGAAATGTTAAACATAGGGGTGGAGAGGAGGGCAAAATGGTGGACATAGGGGTGGAGGGAAGGAAGAAATGTTAGACATGCTGGTAGAGGGGAGGAAGGTAGATATGCTGTATGGGAAGGGGAGAGAGGCGTTGGACAGTGGGAATGAGAGGGGGAGATAGACATGGGGGTGGATGAAAGGTACACAGTAGGTGGTAAGGGAGGAAATGCTGGGCCATGGGGGAGAGGACTACTACTATTACTATTTAACAGGAATGAAGAGAGAAGGGGCAGGAAAATATAAGGCTACCATGGTGGGGTGGGGAGGGGATCAGATGCTGGTTAGAAGGGTGGAGGGAGAAGATGATGGGAATGGTGGAACCCTGTGGGAGAGGGCAAGGAAATGAATGAGAGATAGTGATTACAGAGAGTAGAAATATGGTAATGGGAAGTAGATTAAAGATAAAAAGAGAAAGTAGAGATGGGGAGGAGTAAGATGGGGAATGGGAGAGCAAGAAAGTAGAGATGGGGAATGGGAGAGCTAGTGGGTGAAAGAAGAAGATGGAAATTTGATAGATAGTTGAAAAGTAAAAAGGAGACAAAGAAGGGTGAGAGAGAGGCAGAAAAGAGCTACAAAGGAATGACCAACATGTCAGAGGCAGGAATAGTGAGGGAACAGACAGGAGAGAGGAGAAAAGACAAATGAACTACAGCCGCTTGAAGAAGAATTAGCAGACGGCAGAGAGGAAAGCAGAAAAGAGAAATTGGAACCAGCAAGATGGAAAAATAAAATGTCCAGACAACAAAGGTAGAAACAAAGCATTTTATTTTGAATGTTTTAAATGGAATATGTTAGCTTTTGGAAATGTGCATAGGAAATGTCTTTGTATTGTGTTCTGTAGAAAAGGAAATGCATGTTTTGTGTCTCCAGTGTTGCAGTAATGCTATGTTTAACTTCTTGGGGTTCCTTTTCAATTTTTGTCTAAATATTTTTATTTCTAATTTGTGATCCCTTGTTCTGTATTTGGTGAGGTTCTGTTGGTGTGATAGTAATGGCAGGTGGGAAATTGGAAGGGAGGCAAAGAGGAGAGGGAATTGGGGAGGGGAGCCCTCCTTTATTTTCTGACCTGGGCCCAAGCAGGTCTAACACCAGTCCTAACCCTTGCTGTATAGCTGGTGAGGATTCCCAGACATCCCCAGCTAAGGACCTCCTCCAAAGGTGGCCAGAACTCCCTTCTACCAAGCTCTGGCAACAGCATCCTTGAGCCATCGACAGCTAAGCATGTGTGGGGTGCTGGCATCAGTGGCTTAGGGTCATTGCTGCTGCCTGCCAAGCTTGGTAAAGAGAGTTCTGGCCACCTTCAGAGAAAGTCTTCAGCTGACTGAGTTTGAGGATCCTCATTAGCTAAAGTATTTATATTTTGAGGTGGAGGTAGGGCGGAGCAGAGAAAATTTTGTGCCCACCCACTTTGGGCTCAGGCCCACCCAAAACTGGCTGTCTGGCTACGCCACTGAGAAGGACACTCTTCTATGAAAGGACTAGTTTTTGTGTTCACTTTTCTTCCCCATCTGTGAATTGAACAGAACCCCGTACCTGACACCTTCAATAAAATATTATTTTGTTCACCTTAATCCACTGTATGGCTCTGGTTTATCCTGACACCGGGGCCCACCCTTGTTCATGTTACCGCAGGCTACTTTATTGGTTACTTTTCATACTGGGGAAGCCACTGAAGTTAGTGCAGTGGGCTTTGATCCTGGCAACCTGAGTTTGATTCCCACTGCAGTTCCTTGTAACCTTGGGCAAAGCCACGTAACCCTCAATTGTCCCAGGTACAAAAAACATGGAGCAGCCACTATGTTTCATACTGAAAATGAGAAGAGGGCAGTAATGAACTTTTATTTTCGGCAGGTTCCTTTTTGTGGACAGTCAGTGATTGTATTCCCAGATGTTGCAAGACAGACTCAGCTTTGTAGGAAATCTTTCCTGCAACTGAAACCTAAGGTTTTAGAAGCTGCTTTCACTTTAAATTCTTAAATTGTACTTGAAGTTTTATTTTGAAATTTGTGCTGTATACCACTTTGGACAGTTTTCCTGGGAAGGTGATATAAAATATTTTAAACAAATAAACCAACTCGTCAAGCCCTTTAGAAATCACAGCATTGGACATATCTGAACAACATATATTCTCTATATTCTATTCTTACAGCTGTTTCTGATTTATCATGAAACTTAATGATGCCTGCTGTTAAAGATCAGAAAGACACTTATAGTTGCATTCCTCAACTGTAAGAACATTCTGCTTAGAAGAACAGTTTTCCCTGGTTAGACCCCGGGGTCTTCTTATAACACAATCACAGAAGTTGTAGCTAATTTGATTTCAAGATCTAATGAGATTTTTCTGTAATAATAGACATGGATACAGGTCTTTTTTGCAGAATACTGACATCTTGTTGCAGTTTTTTTTTAACTTGCTAATAAAAATGTAGATAAGGAACATCTAGCTGATCTAATTTTCAGAGGTGTTACTTTCATCTGTTAACAAGTCTGAATAATCTTATTCTTGGCAGGTACTTAGGTTTTTAACAGTCCAACATTTGGTTCTAGCAAATCAAATCCTGAATGACCTTTGGCAGAAAACTTTATGTAGAGGGAATAATTCACTCAAAGTGTTTTAATGATATAGGTTTGACAAAACAGTCCGGAGGGAAATATTATAATTTATATTAGGCATCTGTCCTGATTTTCATTTGCATCTCTGGAGCTGTATTGTTCCTTTTAGGCCTTTAAGGCTTTTGCTAGACTATGTATTCACTGGCAAAATTAAACCTTGAGACAGTGTTAAGATGGCAGATAACTTCTCATCACTGGTTCTGCTGGCACTATCGACAGTATTTCCAGCTATCTTCCCTTGCACTACCACTATCATTTTATCAGAGGCATAGCTGGGGGGGGGGGGGGGGGGGGAGGTGTGCAAGGGGAGCCTATGTAGATTGGCCCTTCAGCCTTTCACTAGCATCTATTTTATAAAAGGTCTGCTCCCCCTGACAACAAAACCTGGCTACGCTTGACACTCAGTAATACAGCCCAATCCTTTTTTCCATCATCTAAGACTAGAGAGTTATGCACTGCTTAGATAACCATTATGGCCTGCAAGTTATTGTACTTCAGTGTGCTTGATTTGGGGGGGCAGAGGAAGAGATGTTGACTAGGTGCTGAAATGATTCTTTCGAGGCTTGATTAGGATATACTATTTCATTTTGTTTCTAAAAGGAAACAAACAACAAAAAAGTAGTATGAAATGTCATTCATGTCATATTTCATGTACTTTTGGACACCATTTTTTGCATTGATGGGGAAGCAATAGAATTAGAGGACATGAATTGAGGTTGCAGGAGGATCAACTTAGGAGTGATGTCAGGAAGTTCTTTTTCATGGAGATTGTGGTAGATATCTGAAGTGGCCGCCCGCAGGAGGTGGTGGAGACAAAAACGTGACGGAATTCAAAAATGCATCAGATAAACACAAAGGATTTCTATATGGAAGAAGAATGAAATCAAAAGAAACTTAGTTGTGCTTAGACGGCAACTTCAGTAATTGGGAAATAAGGCCAGTGCTGGGCAGACTTCTATGGTCTGTGCCCCGATTATGACTAGACAAAGCTGGATGGGCTGGAGTGGGGCTTCAATGATAACTATAGTAGCTGGGGAATAAGGCCGGTGCCGAGCAGACTTCTATGGTCTGTGGCCCAAAAACGGCAAGGACAGATCATGATCAAGTATGCATATGTTAGATCACATCATATCATATGCTATGGGTTTAAGAAATTTTATGAAGTTGTAGAATGATAATTTGGGGGGTCTTTTTATGTATCTGTGGTGGGCTAAAAGCATTTTAGTATAGTCCGTTGCACATTGGGAAGAATCCGAATCATAGCTACCTGATGCTAGGGTCCACCTTTGGAGTCAGTTCTCAAGAAAAAGTTCTAGGTGTCATAGACAATACACTGAATTCTTCTGCCCAGTGTGCGGCGACAGCCAAAAAAGCAAACAAGATGCTAGGAATTTTTAGGAAAGGGATGCAAAATAAGACCAAGAATATTATAACGCCTCTGTATCATTCCATGGTGCAACCTTACCTTAAGTATTGCGTTCAATTCTGGTCGCCATATCTCAAAAAAGATGTAGAGGAATTAGAAAAGGTACAAAGAAGAGCGACCAGAATGATAAAGGAGATGAAACTCCTCCCGTATGAGGAAAAGCTAAAGAGGTTAGGGCTCTTCAGCTTGGAAAAGAGACGACTAAAGGGAGATATGATTAAGGTCTATAAAATCCTGAGTGGTATAGAACAGGTAAAAGTGAATCGATTTTTTTTACTCTTTCAAAAAGTACAGATCAGGGAACACGCAATGAAATTACATGGAAATACTTTTAAAACAAATAGGAGGAAATATTTTTTCCTGCAAAGAATAGTTAAGCTCTGGAACTCGCTGCCGGAGGATGTCATAACAGCAGTTAGCTTATCTGGGTTTGGACAAGTTTGGACAAGTTCCTGGAAGAAAAGTCCATAGTCTGTTATTGAGACAGACATGGGGAAGCCACTGCTTGCCCCTGGGATTGGTAGCATGGAATGTTGCTACTAATTGGGTTTCTGCCAGGTACTTGTGACCTTGATTAGCCACTGTTGGAAACAGGATACTGGGCTAGATGGACCGTTGGTCTGACCCAGTATGGCTATTCTTATGTTCTTATGACAGATCCAACTCCTTTCTACAGCTAAGTAATGCAGAAACATATCCAGATAGCAACTGTGAAAATTGCTTTTATCAAAGAAGGTATATCAAATCCCCTCTCCCCACTATCCCCCCCACCACCACCGCCACCACCACCACTGGCTGTTCCCCAGCTCTGCCCATGCACTTCCTAGGCACTATCCAGATAGTGCCTATGAATGTTGGGCTTACTGGAACTTATCTAGTCAGCAGGTCCTGCTAACTGGATAAGCCCTTTTGAATATTGGTCTGTAAATGTCATCATTTCTGAGGCCTTTTTCCTCGATCGATAGATATATAGATAGATTCACATCATTTATTGCTTTGGCACCTGTTGTGCATTAATTCCAACAGTTTGTTTCTAGTGTTTATAAGATTTTCCCCCATCTGGGCAAACAATTCTTTTTAATGCTTGTGGTGATTCCATCTTTCGTTATTTAGATCATACCCCAATATTGTTAAACACTACTACTACTACTACTTAACATTTCTAGAGCGCTACTAGGGTTACGCAGCGCGCTGTACAGTTTAACAAAAAGGACAGTCCCTGCTCAAAGGAGCTTACAATCTAAAGGACGAAATGTCAAGTTGGGGCAGTCGAGATTTCTTGAATAGAGGTATAGTGGTTAGGTGCCGAAGGCGACATTGAAGAGGTGGGCTTTGAGTAAGGATTTGAAAATGGGCAGGGAGGGGGCCTGGTGTATGGGCTCAGGGAGTTTATTCCAAGCATGGGGTGAGGTGAGGCAGAAAGGGCGGAGCCTGGAGTTGGCGGTGGTGGAGAAGGATACTGAAAGGAGGGATTTGTCTTGAGAGCGGAGGTTACGGGTAGGAACGTAAGGGGAGATGAGGGTAGAGAGGTAAGGAGGGGTGCAGCTCGAGTGCATTTGTAGGTTAGTAGGAGAAGCTTGAACTGTATGCGGTACTTGATCGCAAGCCAGTGAAGTGATTTGAGGAGAGGGGTGATATCAGTATATCGGTCCAGGTGGAAGACAAGACGTGCAGCAGAGTTCTGAATGGACTGAAGGGGGGATAGATGGCAAAGTGGGAGGCCAGTGAGGAGTAGGTTGCAGTAGTCAAGGCGAGAGGTAATGAGAGAGTGGTTGAGAGTTCGGGTGGTGTGCTCAGAGAGGAAAGGGCGGATTTTGCTAATGTTATAGAGGAAGAAGCGACAGGTCTTGGCTATCTGCTGGATATACGCAGAGAAGGAGAGTGAGGAGTCGAAGGTGACTCCGAGGTTGCAGGCAGATGAGACGTGGATGATGAGGGTGTTATCAACTGAGATAGAGAGTGGAGGGAGGGGAGAAGTGGGTTTAGGTGGGAAGACAATAAGCTCGGTCTTGGCCATGTTCAGTTTCAGGTGGCGGTTGGACATCCAGGCAGCAATGTCGGATAAGCAGGCCGATACTTTGGTCTGGGTTTCCGCAGTGATGTCCGGTGTGGAGAGATAAAGCTGGGTGTTGTCAGCATAAAGATGATATTGGAAACCATGAGATGAAATCAGGGAGCCCAGGGAAGAGGTGTAGATTGAAAAAAGAAGGGGTCCAAGGACATATCCCTGAGGAACTCCAACAGAGAGCGGGATGGGGGTGGAGGAAGAGCCATGAGAATGTACTCTGAAGGTGCGGTGGGAGAGATAAGAGGAGAACCAGGAGAGGACAGAGCCCTGGAACCCAAATGAGGACAGTGTGGCAAGAAGTAAATTGTGATTGACAGTGTCAAAAGCAGCGGATAGGTCGAGGAGGATGAGGATGGAGTAGTGACCTTTGGATTTGGCAAGGAACAGGTCATTGCAGACTTTAGATAGTGCCGTTTCTGTCGAGTGTAGGGGGCGAAAGCCGGATTGAAGCGGATCGAGGATGGCATGAGAGGAGAGAAAATCAAGGCAACGGCTGTGTACGGCGCGTTCAAGTATCTTAGAGAGGAAGGGTAGGAGGGAAATGGGGCGGTAGTTGGAGGGACAGGTAGGGTCAAGTGATGGTTTTTTGAGGAGTGGTGTGACTACAGCATGCTTGAAGGTGACAGGGACAGTTGCAGTGGAGAGAGAGAGAGTTTGAGGATATGACAGATGGAGGGGGTGACAGTAGAAGAGATGGTGTTGAGTAAGTTGGTGGGGATGAGGTCTGAGGAACAGGTGGTGCATTTTGAGGAGAAAAGAAGATAGGCAGTTTCCTCTTCGGTGATAGCAGGAAAAGAGGAGAAGGAGGCCTTGGTTGATTGGTTGAGGGAATGGGATATAGGGTGAAGAGGAGGAGATGGTTTGGTGGTGAATTCAAGGTTGATCTTCTGCACCTTGTCGCGGAAGAAATCAGTCAATGATTGAGAAGAGAGTGAGGGGGGGTAGGAGCGGAGGGCACTTTGAGGAGGGTGGCGAAGAGACGACGAGGGTTAGAGCTGAGGGAGTTAGTCAATTGGGTGTAATAGTCCTGTTTGGCGAGGAATAGGGAGGACTGGAAGGAGGAAAGCATGAATATGTAGTGAATGAAAATAGTGTCATAAATTCCAGTTGTTAGTTTTAAAAATAGAATTTTGCTGCCCCTGTAGGGGATATTTTTATAAGGGATTTTAAAGAGTTTTTATTAAATTATCCCACAATATAAAGTACACTTGATGACTTTTACATAGTCCCCATGTAGGTATGTTTGATAGCATATATAATTACATAAGTACGTAAGCGTTGCCATACTGGGAAAGACTGAAGGTCCATCAAGCCCTATATCCTGTTTCCAACAGTGGCAGGTCACAAGTACCTGGCAAGATCCAAAAAAAGTAAAAATGGATTTTATGTTGCTTAACACAGGAATAAGCAGTAGATTATCTCAAGTTCACCTTAGTAATGGTTTATTGACTTTTGTTTTAGGAACGTGTACAAACTTTTTTAAAGCCCTGCTATGCTAACAGCTTTTACCACATTCTCTGCCAACAAATTCCTTATTTACACGTTGAGTGAAGAAATATTTTCTCTGTGTTCTAAATGTACTACTTAATAACTTTATTGCAAGTCCTCTAGTCCAGTGTTTCCAAGTCTGGTTTTCAGGATACCAGCAATGAATATGCATGAGAGATTTGCAAATAATGGCGATAGTGTATGCAAATCAAGTTAATGCTTATTCATTGTGAATATCCTGAAAACCTGACTGGCAAGGGATACTCCAGGACTGGACTTGGGAAACACTGCCCTAGTCCTTGTACTTTTAGAAAAAGTAAATAAGTGATTCACGTCTACCCCTTCCACTTAGTATTTTATAGATCTCTATTCATAAAATAGAGCCAGGTAGCTTCCTCTGTAGGTGCCTATTCTTGCTACCCTGTTATCAAACTACCCTCTTTAAAGTCATGCAGCAGAAAGCATAGATATAATATATTTATGCTGCTAATCGGGACAGTTATGTGCTGAATATCGCCATTTAATTAGCCAAGTGCTGACTCTGCCCCTGGTTTTGACCTCAGCGCTAAGTTGACATTTTCAGCAGCACTGGTTAGGTATTGCTGAACATGACCAGTTAGCCCCAAATAGGCAATTTAAGTGGCCAGGAGCAGGAGCCATTTCTGGCCAATTAAATCACTTTGAATATCAACCCCCATGAATTGGGGAGGTTACAACATAGCTTGGAACATCCAGTCTGCTGGCACCTTTGTGCCCCGTGTAGCTGTGCAGTAAATTCAAGGCCACTTTCTCAGACTCAGAAAAATCTGCACCATGCCTGACTCTGCTCTGTTTTCTACTTTTAATCTGAGGCAGTACGCTGCAATAGTGAGAGCTCATAAGTCACAGATTCACTTAATTAGTCGAGGACTACTGAAAATTTGTTGAACTCTGCTGAAAAATGTCAAGTGAAGAAGGGAAGAGTTCACAGGATTTATACACAGCTTCTTTCATAACTGGAGACTGGGAGGATAGATGAAAAGAGCAAAAACTTGGGTGAATTAAACAGCTTGTATTGTAGATATAGTGATATATTAAAAATGTTAAAATTTGTATAAAAACGGGTACTTGTGTGCATGTACACTTAGAGTGAGATAACTTTATAAAAGGCTTGTTCATGCATATAAGCCAATGTATGTGGTTAAAATGCTACTTCTAAAATTAACCCACACATAGAAGTATATGCAATGACAAGAATGTGAGTACTTGTATGTATCTCTGGTGCGTTCGGTGCAGATTTTAGTCTGAGAATAGGCGGTCACAATTTACATGCAATCTCTGTAAAACACATGCATTGTATGTGCATAGATTTACAATAGCACCCAAACCAGTTTAAATGTATGTGGGTTCATTATAGCCACATTTCTGCAGTATTTCTGCTACTATTTTATAAACATGCATAGGTGGTGCCTATGGGGCTCATTTTTAAAAGAGAAAAACATCTAAAGACTGGCATAAAACAGAATTGGGAAGTTTTTCTTACCAAAATATCCAAATCGGTATTTTCAAAACCCATTTTCCAAATGTTTTTCTATGCAGTTCGTCTGCAGTGTGTCCAGATCGCAAGGGGGCATGTCAAGGACATGTTAAAGGCAGGATTTGGGTGTTCCTAAGACCTGGACGATTTTCAGCCACAAAAGAACAAAATGAAAACATCCAGGACTAAACCTAAGACATTTTGAACTAGACCTGCTAGAACAAGCTAAGTGCCTTCAAACATTTAAATCATTTCTAAATAGAAACTTGAGCTCTCAGTGCCTTTAAATGTTTAAAGTACTTTCTATAATTGGGACTGAAGAAGTTTGTTGAAAGTATATATCAAAAAAAGTATAAAAGTCACAAAAAAAAGTTTTACAAAATGGAGGTTTTTGACCGATGATAATATCAGAGTCCATATAAAGCCAGCATTTAGAAATTTTGTCTACTGCCGAGCAAGGACTTTTGAGGTCTTTTCCTCCTTCAATAACAAAAAAAGTTTTTGCAAAAGTTCAAAAATTTTGAAAACCAAAAGGAAATTTAGGTTTAAATAAGTCTCACAGTGAGGAGTGTAGGGTGAAAATAAGTAATTAGGGCAATAATTATTCCCTGATAATACTTATTACAAGGTTCCCACTCAGTCTAGGGGATATTATAAAGGAACCTTGGAGCTGGCACCCTGCCAGTGTTTTGTTCCCCGCCAAAGAACCGAAACCACGTCACAGATGTTATTATTATAATTTATTATAGGTAGAAAAATAGAAACACTCTGCAATAGCTTATATGCAATATAATATCTCTTACTGATATGCACACTAACAAAGTATATTGTCTAACTACACTCTGATTATCCTGAGACTATGTACAGTAATGATTAGAACAGTACAAATGATATCCTAATGATCCTTATGAAAACTTATCACATCTTATGCAAAATACACATTAGCAGCTTTCCCTGACCAAGAGCTGACATAAACCAGTCATACTCAGATAAAACCACTGCCTAACCCCAGACTAGGAAATATATCACTGTGATCTTACCACGCTGTCCTGATGACGGCTTCAGATGAGACCAGAGCAGAATCTTCCCAGACGCTATCTAAGCTGTCTGTGTCTTAGGTAGTGCAGGTCTTTCTCAGCAAACAAGCAGGTTCCCGTCTCTCCTTTGGTTATCAGAGCCAATATCTCTGCCACAGGTATTTGCACCAGTTATGCAGGTCACAAGGTTGGTATCATACAGTCTCTAGCTCACCCCGAGCCTTGCTGGATTTCTCAGGTCCTTCACAGGTACTCCTCCTCCGAGGGTCCTCGACTAACTAACTTCTCTCACTCTTCCAGACCTCCTGGTCAGGTGATAGCCTGGACCAATTAGCCTCTCGTACAGTCCAGTGCATGGGCAAGAAGAGTTCTTTGTTTTGTGTCCTTGGAGATGGTAACTTCTGGTGTCATGAGTATGACTCCCTTCCCAGCGTCTCAGAGATAGAAGGGGGATGGTTGGAACACAGAATGTCCTTGGCTTCAGCAAGCCTGTCAGTGATTTTCCACAAGCTGAAGCTGGATCTTGCTGACACAGAGATGTTCAGGTCAGAGGGTTGCAGCAGCCATCTTATTGTACCAAGATGTCAAAGGCTTGTATAGGCCAAGACCAGCTCAGGCTAGATCACAGGGAAATACCCCTACAGGAATTCTTAAAGAATCTTCAACTTGATATTTTGCTAGTAATAACAACAAAGCCACAAAAAGTGCCCTGAATGACCAGATAACCATTGAAGGAATAAAGGAAGGACCCCCTTACTCCCCCAGTGGTCACAGACCCCCTCCCACCCTCCAAAGATGTAAAATAAACCGTACACACTAGCCTCTATGACAGCCTCAAATGTTATAGCCAGTCTTAAAGAATCTTCAACTTGATATTTTGCTAGTAATAACAACAAAGCCACAAAAAGTGCCCTGAATGACCAGATAACCATTGAAGGAATAAAGGAAGGACCCCCTTACTCCCCCAGTGGTCACAGACCCCCTCCCACCCTCCAAAGATGTAAAAGAAACCGTACACACTAGCCTCTATGACAGCCTCAAATGTTATAGCCAGTCTTATTACAGCAGTAAGCAGGTCCCTGGAGTAGCCTAGTGGTCAATGCAGTGCATTTTGGAGAAGGAGACCCAGGCCCATAATCCACTCTAGCTGTTACACTTGTGGTGGAAAGAGTGAGCCCTTCAAAACCCACCAAAAACATACTGTACCCATATATAGGTGACATCTGGTGTACAGTTGGGTACAGTAGGTTTCTGCTGGGTTTTGGAAGGCTCACTATACAATATAATGGAGCAATAGTGAGATGGGTACCTGGGAGCTTTTATGTGATGTCCACTACAGTACCCCCTAGAATGCCCCACTGCACTGCTGGGATGTCTGTGTAGTCAGTCTACTAAGAATGCTGGCTCCTCCTAATTCCCAATGGCTTGATTTTGTGTGTTTTTCACATGAACATTTTTTTTAAATATACCAAAAAAAAAAAGGTTAATGCACAAAAACATCTAGCAAGTGGCCATTTTCGGGAAAAAAAGAAAAGACCGTTTGCTGTTTTGAAAATGGCTATATTTGCTTTTTGGATTCTGGACATTTTGAGCAAAATGTCCAAACCTGGACTTAAATGTCATATTGAAAATGCCTCTCCACATGTCTTTTTAAAGTAGGCCCAAATAGGTGCCTACTTGGCCTGTTATACCTAGGTATGATGTACTCAATTACAACAGAGGAATGCCAAAAGCTGCATGATGTATACACTACATAAATATAAAATATGTAGCTTGGCCAAAAAAGATGCTTTGTGTTACCGCACAGTAGTAATGTACATTTTTTAAATTATTTTTAATTGATTCATAATAATATAGGAGGAAAGGACCTCAGACACCCTGCTTTGAGCCATATGCAATGTTTCACCCAAGGGTTTTTTGTTTTTTTTAATCTTTATTTATTATTTTAATATACAATTAACAAGGATTTCCTTGCTTAGAAACACAGGCAAATAATAAACATCATTAAGATTCTCATCCCATTCCTTCACACTTAAGGAAAAAGAAAACTAAAGAAAAAATTCTTACAGTGGACAAGAAAGTTAACAATTGACTATTCATTAAACTTAAGAAATACTTTAACCTTTCTTAGACCTCAATAGGGAGAGGGGAGTGATAGAGAAGTATTCAGGAATAAACAATATTATTAAGTAAAAGCTGTCTTATTCTCCAGATTATCTAATTACTTCAACTGTTTCATTTCTAGAAACAATTTCAGTTGTTCCGGTGAAAAGAAATTATATTTGTTTTGACCTAATTTGACTACACATTTAGACGGCTATGCCAAGAAGAAAGAGCCTCCAATATCAATTGTCTTTTGCTTCAAAGCAAGAAATGCTTTTCTTTTTTGCTGTGTTTGTTTAGTCACGTCTGGATACATCCAGACCTTAGATCCACAAAATTGAGCCTTGGCATTGTGAAAATATAATCTTAAAATATTGTTATAGTCCTGTTCAAAAACAAGAGATATTATTAATGTAGCTCTATCAAGTATAGTTTCTGAAGATTGTTCCAGTATGTCAGAGATATTTTGTATATCAGGAATACTGTTTTCCATTCCTCGCTGTTCCCCTTTTGATTTAGGAATAAAGTAAATTTTGTTCACTGGAGGAATAGCTTCAAGGGGAATTTTGAGTATCTCATTCAAGTATCTTCTAAATGTATCCATCGGGGTGTCCCCCGATAGTTTAGGAAAATTTAACAGGCGGAGATTAAGCCGTCTGCTATAATTCTCTAATTGTTCAATTTTTCTTCTCATATCCATATTATCTTTGACAGCATGGCCTTAAAATCCTTAAACGAATCTACAGTGGGGGAAATAAGTATTTGATCCCTTGCTGATTTTGTAAGTTTGCCCACTGACAAAGACATGAGCAGCCCATAATTGAAGGGTAGGTTATTGGTAACAGTGAGAGATAGCACATCACAAATTAAATCCGGAAAATCACATTGTGGAAAGTATATGAATTTATTTGCATTCTGCAGAGGGAAATAAGTATTTAATCCCTCTGGCAAACAAGACCTAATACTTGGTGGCAAAACCCTTGTTGGCAAGCACAGCGGTCAGACGTCTTCTGTAGTTGATGATGAGGTTTGCACACATGTCAGGAGGAATTTTGGTCCACTCCTCTTTGCAGATCATCTCTAAATCATTAAGAGTTCTGGGCTGTCGCTTGGCAACTCGCAGCTTCAGCTCCCTCCATAAGTTTTCAATGGGATTAAGGTCTGGTGACTGGCTAGGCCACTCCATGACCCTAATGTGCTTCTTCCTGAGCCACTCCTTTGTTGCCTTGGCTGTATGTTTTGGGTCATTGTCGTGCTGGAAGACCCAGCCACGACCCATTTTTAAGGCCCTGGCGGAGGGAAGGAGGTTGTCACTCAGAATTGTACGGTACATGGCCCCATCCATTCTCCCATTGATGCGGTGAAGTAGTCCTGTGCCCTTAGCAGAGAAACACCCCCAAAACATAACATTTCCACCTCCATGCTTGACAGTGGGGACGGTGTTCTTTGGGTCATAGGCAGCATTTCTCTTCCTCCAAACACGGCGAGTTGAGTTCATGCCAAAGAGCTCAATTTTTGTCTCATCTGACCACAGCACCTTCTCCCAATCACTCTCGGCATCATCCAGGTGTTCACTGGCAAACTTCAGACGGGCCGTCACATGTGCCTTCCGGAGCAGGGGGACCTTGCGGGCACTGCAGGATTGCAATCCGTTATGTCGTAATGTGTTACCAATGGTTTTCGTGGTGACAGTGGTCCCAGCTCCCTTGAGATCATTGACAAGTTCCCCCCTTGTAGTTGTAGGCTGATTTCTAACCTTCCTCATGATCAAGGATACCCCACGAGGTGAGATTTTGCGTGGAGCCCCAGATCTTTGTCGATTGACAGTCATTTGTACTTCTTCCATTTTCTTACTATGGCACCAACAGTTGTCTCCTTCTCGCCCAGCGTCTTACTGATGGTTTTGTAGCCCATTCCAGCCTTGTGCAGGTGTATGATCTTGTCCCTGACATCCTTAGACAGCTCCTTGCTCTTGGCCATTTTGTAGAGGTTAGAGTCTGACTGATTCACTGAGTCTGTGGACAGGTGTCTTTCATACAGGTGACCATTGCCGACAGCTGTCTGTCATGCAGGTAACGAGTTGATTTGGAGCATCTACCTGGTCTGTAGGGGCCAGATCTCTTACTGGTTGGTGGGGGATCAAATACTTATTTCCCTCTGCAGAATGCAAATAAATTCATATACTTTCCACAATGTGATTTTACGGATTTAATTTGTGATGTGCTATCTCTCACTGTTACCAATAACCTACCCTTCAATTATGGGCTGCTCATGTCTTTGTCAGTGGGCAAACTTACAAAATCAGCAAGGGATCAAATACTTATTTCCCCCACTGTACTTCTTTGCTAAGATTAGTCACTTGCTTTGTTAAATCTTCTTTAACAGATTCCACAGTTACTTTTAGCTCTTCAAACTTGGCATTTAGATTTACAACATCACCTGAAGTTTTTTGCAGTGTAGTGTTCATCCGGTCCAACATCGCCCAAAGCATTTCCAATGTCACCTCTGGATTTTTCACTGAAGGAAGCCAAGTTCCTTCAGGCTTCAGGGTCGATTTTTGCATGCCCGGGTCCTCGCTGGTTACCCCTTCTGATACACTTTCGGGATCGACGGGGTTTCCCTCCAGGGCCGCTATCGACGCTGGACTGGGAGGGATCAACAGCGTAGATGGTGGTGATAGGGAGGTTTCTTCTCCCAGCGGGGATCGCGCTTCTCCGGGACCTCCCGCTATGGGATCCTCCTCCCTCTGGGTCCTGGAGAAACTGGGGAAGTACCACTCAAGAGACGTTTGGGCTGGGGAAGACGTCAAGGTAGGCTGAGGAACTAACCTTAACGTTCCCTTTCTTTTAGAATGAGGCATTTTATTTAAGGAAAAGTAGTTTTCCTCCCCAAAAACGCTCAGAGCTCTCTACCATCCGACCGGTTAGGCAGCCATCTTCACACGCCCCCTCTCCAGAGTAACGGTCTCACCATCCATTTTCTCACCCAAGGGTTTTTTGAAAATATGTTATTGGTCAGAAAAACCTCCTATATGTTTATCCACTCCTACCCTGGCTGAGATAATATTTAACCATCTCTCTGACCTCATGTGCAAATTTCTTTAAATTAGTCACCTTACTTTCTAACTGTTCTTACTGTCTTACCTATCTATATGCCCATGCCAGGCAATAGCACAGAACTCATTTAAATTAGATTTAAGTGAGCTCTCCCAGACAGTGACACAGGGGCTGCAGCTCTGGTGGACCTCCAGTTTCTCCAACACAAGAGCATGGGGGGGGGGGGGGGCTGGAGATCTAGTGGATCTCCAGCAGAGGCGTAGCTAGGTTTTGACATCAGGGGGAGCAGACTTTTGTAAAATAGGCGCCAGTGCGGGGCTGAAGGGCCAGGAGAGAGGAAATGATTAAAATCTTCATAGGCATATATGTGTGGTCAGTGACTCAGTTGTTTGGGGAGGCTAAGGTGGAGTGAGGTGGGCCTAGAGTGGGGTTGGGGCAGGGGTAGGTAAAATCCTTAGTGTGAAGGCAGCACCTATGTCAGCAGCAAAGGGACAGTGAGGGCACTTTTGAACACAGCAGTGAAGGACCCCTTCACTGTGTCTCTGGTGAACCTGCACTAGTCATTTCTCCCTAGTATCTCTATTACTGAAGGTATTTACACTGAATACACTCCAGGGAATTATGTGCCAAAAACATTCATATACTGTACCACAATAATACTAATTATTCAACAGAATAGTATTTACAGTATTCTGTAAATATATGCAGGTACTTTTAAAACTTGGCTCCCAGTCAGTCCTAGCTCTCTAGTCCAGCATCTTCCTGTTGGTAAGTTGCCAAATGGCCACCAGGTTTACTGCAGAGTTACAAAACATGTTTGGAATAGGCATTATCTATATTAGAGGAATCTAATGGTTAGAGAAGTGAGCTAAGAACCAGAGAAGCCAGGGTTCAAATTCCACTGCTGCTCCATTACCTCCTGTACAAACAGGCTGTAAGCCTCCAGAGGCAGGAAAATGCCTGTTGTAGCTAAATGCAACTCACCACCAGCTACTACAGTGAGCGGTATGAGCTAAATACAAATCCAAAGTCCAGTACCAGGTATATTGTGAATACAAAACCCTACAAAAGTCACTCAGGATCTATAGAGCAACTCTAGCATACCATAATAGCCCTAAATTTCCAGGAATCACACAACAAGGGTGTTTCTAGGAAAAGACAGCACTGTAAATATTGCAATCGGTACTAGAACTCAATACATCTATTGAGAAAACTGAGCAAGCTGGATTAGTACAGATTGATCCTACACAGAAATTCAGTGCTTAACAGAATACCTAGCCTCTTTCACATACAGACCCTCACCAAAAACAGAATAAGTAATCATAACCTAAAAATAGAAATATGTAGACAAATTAATCTGAACCCCCAAGAAGCCAGAGTCTGCAACACCAGAGAAGTAGAAATAATATGTGTCCCCCTGTAATGTGCAAAACAAAGATAGTAGCTGCAAATTTCAAAAACTGACATATTCCAATCACTTTATTAGACATTAACAAATATAAATAAAACAAAAACCCCAGAAAATAAGGTGATATCTTTTTATTTGACTAAATACATTTTTTGCTCGTCTCCCCATCCAGCACTCTATTACTCTTACTCTTCTCCCCCATCCAGCATTACCCCATCTATCTCTCTTTTCACCCATCGCCCTATCTCTCTTTCCCTATCCAGTATCTCTCACTCTTCCTCCCCATCCAGCATCACCTCATCTTCCTTTTTTGTCAGAATCCAGCATCACTCTCTCTACCCCCCCCCCCCCCAAATCCAGCATCACCAATGGTTCTCAACCTTTTTTTAGTGAGGACATACTTGATGGATGATGCTCATATCCATGACACACTACATACATGACCCTCGTGGACCTTTGATCTGATACAGTATGTCAGTTCTTATATTTTAAATGTAAACATGTTCTGCATCCAGGAAAAACCCTATCTCTCCCCCCCCCCCCCCCCCCCCCAACAACAGGTGCAGATCGTAATTAGCACATTTTCTCCATGGAAGTTATCATACAAAACAAAATTCTGATTCTCACATTATCTCAGTAATAGCGAAATACATTTTTCCATTACCAAGCACATTATGAAATAACACAAAAAATCCTAACTCAACATACATGTAGAAAATCTACCATAGAACAGTAGCACTGATTCCTATGATTTAAATAACAAGAACCCTATGTAAGAACAGGCAGCACAAGAAACAATACACAGGACGCTAGAATACCAATACACCTACCACTGGTACAACAGAACGAGTGGGACTGCTACAGAATTCTACACAGAAACTATTTGCCAAAAGAATACTACACCTCGGTCACACACCAAATACAGAACAAGGGATCACAAATTAGAAATATAAAGACAAAAACTGAACTGGGAAACCGAAGAAGTCAAACTAGGTATGTACCACAACATAGAAAAAAATAGAAATGCGTTTCCTCTTGTACTGAAAAAAAATACAAAGACATCCATGATGCACATTTCCCAAAGCTAACGTATTCCACCAAATAAATTCACTTTTTTTCTACCTTTGTTGCCTGGGTACTTTATTTTTCCAAGCATATTGTTTCCAGTTTCTTCTTTTCTGTTTTCCTGTATGTCTTCTGCTCTATTTCCAATAAATGCAGTCCATTTGTCCTTTCTCCACGTTACTCTTATCATTTCCTATTCCCTCACTATATCTCTCTGATATATTTCCTCTCTCTCTGTTTTCTGTCTCTCCCCTCAAATTTCACCTTCTCGCTCTTCAGTCCTCCACCTATATTTCACTTGCCAGTACCTATCAACTTTCCATGTCCTCCTCTCCTCCCCTATATCTCCTGTGTCACTCCATCCCTGGCCTAATTCCCTTCTCTTTCACCTTACTCCTCATTAGTACAATTCTTCCCTCTGTACTTACTATCTTCCTCTCACTCCTCTCCTTGAGATCCCCATGGTCTCTCCCACATGGTTCCACCATGCCAAGTATCTCCCCCTTCCTCTCCCTTCTTACACCCTTGTAGCCCAGCATCTCTCTGTCCCTCCCCTCTCCTCCACCAATACGGTTCAGCATTTCCTTGTCCCCTCTCCCTTCTCTTCCACCCCTATGGTCCAGCAATTCCCTTTCTCCTCCCCCCTTCCTCCTTATGGTCCAGCAACTCCATATCTCTTCTTCCTTTCCCTCCACCCCTATGGTCCAGTAATTCCCTTTCCCCTCTACACCTATGGTCAAGCAACTTTCTGCCCTCTCTCTCTGTCCCTCCACCTTTATGGTCCAGCAATTCTCTGTCCTCTCTTCCATTCCCTCCACCCCTATGCTGCAGCAACTCCATGTCCTCTCTCTCCCTTTCCCACACCTCAAAGTGAAGCTTCAGTGTTCAGCAGGGCAGCAGCTCAGAGAGGAGAACCTACTCAGGAAATCCAGCCTGGTGCCAAGAGAAGTGGCTACACATATGCAAGTGCCTTGCACCTTTCCAGGTTGTGTAAGTGGCAAACTGCACAGTAAAAATAAAAGCCTGCTATGCATGGTTTAGCCCCTACACAACCCAGGAAGGAGCACTGCATCAAGGTTTGTGTACCTGCATCTCCTATGTGTCCAGCATCTCTCCCCCCTTCTCTTACTTACTCTCTCCATCTGCCTATGGCCTTCCATCTTCCTCCTCTCTCCCTGGTCCCCTCACCCGTAGTCTGGCATCTCTCCTATCCCCCTACCCATGCAGATCTAGCGCCTGACCCCTTCCCTCCCTCTTTCTCCCCCCCCCCCCCCATGGATTCAGCACATCTCCCTTCTCCCCAAGGAGTCCAGGACCTTTCCCTCTTCTTCCCTAAGTCCCCCTGGAGGCCAGAACATCTCCTTCTGCCCTCAGCCCCCCCCCCCATGAGTCCAGCCACTCTTCCTCTTGTTCCCTCAGCCCCCCATGAGTCCAGCAATTCTTCTTCTCATTCCCTCAGCCACTCCTGAGTCCAGCAACTTTCTCTTTATCCCTCAGCCCCCCCGCCCCGTGAGTCCAGCACCACTTTCTCTTTATCTCTCAGGTGTCTCCTGAATCCAGCACCACTCTCACTTTTTTTATGTTTCAATGTTTTTATTGATGACACTTCAAAACAAATAGCGCATTTCACATACTGAATATCCAAGAGTTCCATGCAAACCATGTAAACAAATAAAACCGTATACTATTAACAGTCATCAAACTTATTATTTTATATCTTCCCCCTCCCCTTTTTTTTCCTCCCCATGCATTCTGCCAACTTTGTTACGGACATCAATCCCTTATGCAACATTCCTATAGAGGTTGGCACCTAGTTCCAGATCATTTATGCTGTTTCATTCGGAGTTAAATAACTATTGCTGCTCTCTGTATTACTAGCCGTTAAGCCCGTAAAAACGGGCAAGATTTCCAGCTACCCTCCTTGCCGCCGCTCCCTCCCCCCTCCGTGTCGGTCCCCCTGCACTGACCTGACAGCACCTCTCACCTCCGTGTGAAAGCGCTGTAGGCAGCAGCAGATCGCTCTGCTGCTGCCTGCAGCGCTTCCACACGGAGGTGAGAGGCACTGTCAGGTCAGTGCAGGGGGCTCGATGCGGAGGAGGGCGGGGGCGGCGGCAGGGATGGGGGGAGGGTGGAGGTTGGTGCGAGCAACGTTTGTTTCCAGGCGGCAGCGTCCGACAGTGACTCCGACTCCGTTTCCCTCTCTGTTCCGCCATCTGATGTCATCACATCTTGACACGAGGGCGGGACAGAGAGGGAAGTCTCTACTGCGCATTTGCAGGTGAGTCGGTCACTTGCCGTTTATATGTTTGATTCTTTTTCTCTTGCCCGTCCTACTGGACATTCAGCAATAGAGTCAGCTATCTTTCAACTCAGCATTGTCAGCCTCTGATCCTTTTAGTGATTATGTAGCCCTCTAGTGTGGTCGTCCATCTAGTGTGTATGTAGCTAATGACTTAAGTTATACCCTCTTTACCTCCCCTTATCTCCCCCTTTCCCCCTCCCCCCTACCCTCCAGAATGAACTTACCCTCGAGCAAAGAGATCTATTGTCACTATTTCCAGTATGTCTGCTGTTTTATTGTCACTGTTACCATTAAATCTGTTGTCACGTAGGAATGTGGGGATCTCCCAACTGATTGAGGATAGAACTACGTGCGCGAGGCGCTAGTCCCTGTATATAAGCTTTCCAAACAAGATAGAAATCTTTCTGTCGTTTAAATGCCAGCTTTACATCTCTCAATTCCGTTAGCAACAAAGCGTGGAATCTATTGCGCCACTGCCAATATGAGGGGGATTCAGAATTAACCCAGTTGACCATAATACATTTTTTCCCAATTAAACATGCTTTATATATCAACTTGTTGTGATGGGCTGCACCAACCCCCCGCAGAACGTTCACCACTCTCACTTTTTTCTAGCCCTCCCTTGAGACCAGCACTGCTCCTTTTTCCCTCAACCCCTATCCTGAGTCCAGCACCTTCTTCTTCCCTCAACCGCCCCCCCCTTTCCACCTTCCCAAGTCCAGCACCTCTTTGTGTATTTGTGTATCTAAAATGTAACCTTCTACAAAACATGAAGTGAAGATGTGATTCCATGAGCCCCAATGAAAGGAGAGTTTAATTTTACTTCCATTTAATTTCAATATATTCCATCAACTTTATAGCACCTGGCTTTCCAAGGCAGATTACAACAGTTAAGATGAACCCGTCAAGGGACAGGATATCCTCACTGAAATTTCATCTGTATTGTATAGAACAGTGTAGAAAAATGAGCAAAAAATACAGAGTTTTTAACTGCTGTTTCTACCAGCTACACTAATTTTTTTAAGCTGTTGTAGTGATACTCAATTTGTATTTCATATACTGGGCTAGATAGGCTTATTCACCCTGGCTGTCTTCCGTTTTTAGCCAACTTCCTTGGCTGATACCATCTTATGTTCTCAATCTAACCTTCTCCTCCCCTTCCATCCCTCAGACCTGCTTTCTCTGGCAGGGCCGCGAGAGGAGGGGATAGGGGGGACAAAATTCCCGGGGCCCGGGCCTCCAAGGGGAGCCCGGCACCGCAGTCCCACCCGCCACCACCACCGGGCCCCTTCCACCCAAACCCCCGCCAGCAGAAGTGCTGTCTTCTGACTCCAGCGTGCGCGGCCCACATAGACGCGCTCCTCTCAGCTGATCTTCGCTGTACTCTGCAGGGCTTCTGTGCATCTGACGTCCTGCACTTAGTGCACTTGCAGTCATGGACTCACTAACTCGCACTCACACAGCAAAATGCAACTTTGTATGTGCTTTATAGCTTGTTTAAGCCTAGCTATATTAATAGCCTTGACTACATCCATCGGCAACAAATTCTACATCTTCATGGTGTACAGACTGAAGAAATACTTTCTCAAGTATGTTTAATATCTTCTACCAGCTAATTTTATGGCATGTCCCCAGTCAGAGAATTATTTGAAGAGATAATAGTCATTCCCAGTGAACTTATGATTTTAGCAACCTCTCTCATAGAGCTGTTAATTACATTTCATTTCTTGTGTTATATTTAGCTGAAGCTAGAGGCCTAAAATATGCAGCAACACAATAAAATCACACACACAAAAAAAAACAATAGTCCCCAGCTACTCTATAAACCTTCCTCCCCAAACACTTCCTTAAAAAAAACAAACTTTAATATGCTTACAGAAGGTTTTAATTTCCATCATCTTTCTAATTTCCTTCAGTATTTAATGCTTTCCATGAAAAGGGCACATATGACCTTACACTTTGGAATCACCGACCTCCTATCCTGTGTTGACCTCAAAGGTCAGATTAGGGAATAGACCTGCACAGTTCCTGCAAATAGCTCAGAGGCAACCATATAAATGCCTTAAATGTCCACATCAGGAGCTTAAATTGACACCTTGTCTGTATTGGAATCTGATTTAATGACTGAAGCATTGGAGTTAAATGGTCACAAGGCCTCAAGTCACCCAGTAGTATAGCTGCCATATTTCGAATTAATGTAATTGTGTAATTCCCTGCAGAAGCCCAGCATATACAATATTACAGTAGTCCAATCTTTAACCAATCAGGGCTTGGAACACCATGCACAACTTCTCCAAAGATAGATATATTTCCTGTGCTATTTTTCTAACATCCTGTGTATGTAATACTTGTGATCTGCCGAGAAGATTGAGTGGAATATAAATGTTTTAAATAATAATGATATATTATGGGACCTACAGTACTGATTTTAATGTATTGAATGAGGGGAATCCTCTACAAGTCACCTAATGTTAGACATCAGGACGATGTTCATTAAGCGTGAATTCTGTACCATCATTACATGCATAATTGCTGTTACAGAATATTACAATCCAAAATTCTCTCAAATAAATAAAAGTAGATTCTGAGAAAGAGCAAAAATTATTATTGAAATAATAAAGGAAGACCTTCTTGCTTGTGTCACCTCCAATGAAACCGAGTGGTCACACCTTTCAAAATGGCGTTACTATAACTGGTTCAACCAAGTAAATACCCAGTCTAAAACCTAGTTTTAATGACCAATCATACACCATCATCAGGACATCCAAGTGTGTAATTAAATTGTGCAATCAAAACAGTGTTCAAAAGCAAATAAATTTAAAAGAAGTATTGCCCACAAAATTTAACTTACAGTCTCAAAATCTAAATACACATATATATATATATATATATATATATATATATATATATATATATATATATATATATATTAGATTTTGAGACTGTAAGTTAAATTTTGAATATATATAAATTCAGTGCATGTCCATCTCATACTAATAAAATATAATATGGGAGCAGCACCCCAAACCAGTAAACAATCAGTAGAAAAGACATCACTTATCTGATAGCTCTTAAATCCAAATCAATATTCATAAGTGAGGAGACCAGCTGCAATAATAGCACTGTTTCGCAACAGAGCGCCGTTTTAGGAAAACAAGTCCCTTCATCAGGAATTCCAACTTGTTCAAACTCTCATGGCATCCAGAGTGATCACTGTTTCCATACAACAGAAAATTCAAGATGGTGCTGACTTTATGAATCTGCAGAAGTCGAAACTGACATCACTGAATTTAGCTACAATCTCAAAAAAAAAAGCCTAATTCCACAGTTAGACACAGTCTAACTTTAGACACGAGGACTTATGCTGCTAGCTCAATGGCTGGTTTAAATCTCATGCCTAACTGCTGTCAGTCAGGGGCATAACTGATGGCATTCCATAACCTGTGCATATAAGTCTAAACATGCCCCTTATCTGTCCATGCCCTTCCCAGGTCCACACCCCCTTGTAGTTGCATGTTATGGATTTTACAACTAACCTAATGGTTAGTATAATGGCCCTGAGTGGCAGGGAACTGGGTTCAATTCCCACTGCAGCTCCTTGTAACCCTGGGCAAGTCACTTAACCCTCCATTGCCCCAGGTACAAAACATAGGGGCCGTTTTACACAGGCTCACCAAAAACTGGCCTGCGGTAGTATGGGCGCATGTATTGGACACGTGCTGGACCATTTCTCCAATGCGTCTGGAGAAAGGGGGCTTTTGGGAGGCCGGGAAATGGACGTGCAGCAAAATTAAAACCAGCGCTCGACTATTTACGACCTGAGCCCTTAACGCCACCCATTGACTTAGTGGTAAGGGCTCACATGTTACCCATGTGGTAACCATCCAGCACTCACCAACTGCTAATTACCACTGGGAACACCCCCATGGTAGAAAATAAAAAATTATTCTCTACCTTATGTTTTGTGGGTGTGCCAAACTCAGAATTATCGCCAGGTGCACATGCTAGCCAGGCGGTAATGCCAATTTAATGCATGCTGGATGTGCGTAGGCCCTTTCATGCCTTTGTAAAAGGGCTCCTTAGAATGTGAGCCCTTAGGGACAGAGAAAGTACCTGGATGTAATGAGGCTCATTTTCAAAACAAAAAAACGTCCAAAAAAGTCATAAGGTGGCAGAAGGATGTTTTTCTCTCAAAAATGTCCACATTGCAATTTTTGACACCCCAATTTTAGACAATTTGCTCCACATTTTGTCCAAATTTCAAGGGGGCATGTTGGGGGCATGTTTTGAGTGAGATATGGATGGCACCAAAAAATGGACATTTTTCTGCAATAATGAAACAAAATGAAAACATCTAGGGCCAAAATTAAGATGTTTATGGATAGACCTGTTCAATCTTGCCTAAGTGACCAAAATGTGCCCTAAAGGCCAAATCACTAGTGAAGGGATTAAGGCATAACCTTTCCTTACTCCCCCAGTGGTCACTGACCCTCTCCCAGCCCGCTAAGATGTGACAGTGACAGTACATATCAGGCTCTATGACAGCTTCAGATATGATGGCCATTCTTATTAGAGCAGCAAACAGATCCCAGGAGTAGCCTAGTGATCAGTGGACTGTAGAGAAGGGGACCCAGGCCCATATCCCACTCTAACTGGCACATGTGTGGTGGAACATGCGAGCCCTCCAATAAACACTAAATACCTACTGTACCTACATATAGGTGACACCTGCAAGCTCGGGAGCTATTGTAGTGGTGTACAGTGAGGTACAGTAGGAATTTTTCTGCTCCTGGAGGGCTCACCATACAATATAAAGGAGTTATGGTGAGACCTTTTATGTGAAGTCCAAAATTGGACTTCGAAAACAGTGGTGTAGCTATGGGGGGCAACAGGGGCCTGGGCCTCCCAAATTGGCTCTGGGGTCCCTGGTTTGGCTGGCAGGGGTCCCCAACCCCCACCAGCTGAAGCATTTGTCCAGCGCTGGTCTCCGGCTCTGCCACATTGCCTGCCCTGCTCTTCCCCTCATGTCACGTGTATGTTCGTTTTAGTGAAACTGAGCATGCGCGACACTTTGCGCATGCTCAATTTCATTAAAACGAGTATGTACATGATGTGAGGGGAAAAGCAGGGCAGGCAATGCATCAGAGACCAGCACTAGACAAATGCTTCAGCTGGCAGGGGTTGAGGACCCCCGCTAGCCAAGGTATGTGAGGCGGTGGCGGGAGCAACAGCGAGGAGGCAGGCCAAAATGTGCCCTCCCCACTTTAGGCTCGGGAAACACCCCCCCCCCCCCCCACACACACACACACGTCGAGATCTGGCTACGCCACTGATCGAAAATGCCCTTCTAAAGCTGTGCAGTGCTATGTACGGTCTAGTAGAGTTATAGAAATGAGTAGTAGTAGTAGTAGAATATCAACTAAGGGCAGTTACAAGAAAAATTGCAAAGTTAGTGCCAATTAACATCAATTACAGCCAACTATTGGTTGCTCTTGCCAATTAGCAGGTAATTTAACAATTAATTTATACTTGTAACTGGCAGTATTCTATAACTTGTGCATGCAACTTTGTATGCCAAGGTCAAATCATTTGTGCAAGTTTGTAGAATTAGTGGTTGGGCTGGCCCTGACACTTCCTTAGCTTCACCACCTTTGGATTTAGATTATACCTTGCAAGAATAATTGGCATGTCTTCTAATTGTCAAGACAATAATCAATTATCTTTAATCTTTGTGGCTCCTTTTTTTTTGGTATATCACTCGTTTTCAGAGGATTCTTTAAAGCTTGAGTTACAATGGATGATCTAAATGAAACTTAATTACATCCCTGCATCCCTTATCTCCCTCTCAATGCAAATTAGCTGTTACTTTATGAAGTGCCATTAATATTTGCATTGAAAGGATTAATTTATTTTCCTCTGTCTTTTGACGCTCATTCTGTGTTTCTACAGGGATAGGGAATGCATATAAATTTATATGTTGTAGCTGTAACTTATTAACCAAAATATTCGATTTTGTCTATATTCAATTTATGCTGCAACAGGTACCGTATATAAAATTGTTTGACCTATACATGATTATGAGAAGAGAACCTTTAAAATAATATAGGGGGTTACAAATTACAGTATCATAAAATAATAGTTTTATACTTCATAATTATGGTAGTACGTAAGTTGTTATAATCAATGTTCTCTTAAACTTTATTGGGTTGTACAGATGTGTTGTACTATTGTGCGTATAATTTCACCTATGAACATATTTTGTGAGTGTATGAGCTGTAAGAAGAAGGGTCCTGCATTCCACTTCTATCTCCCACCTACCTTCCTTCTTGAAAAACCCTCAGCTAATGGTACAGACTGCAAGCCTATTTCTCTTGCAACTCACAGTTGGTTTGTTTGAAATATTTCTAAGCCTGGGGCTCAGAAAGTGTATTTCTAGAGAAGTGGCCTAGTGGATACAGCTGCAGGCTGAGAACTAGAAAAACCTGAGTCACAATCCTGATTCTCCCACTGATTCTCCTCATTACCATGGTAAGTCACTTCAATCTTCATTGTCTCAAGTACGGCTTACACTGTAAGTACTCTTAGGAAGGGGCCTAGGAAGAGGAGTGGCCTAGTGGTTAGGGTGGTGGACTTTGGTCCTGAGGAACTGAGTTCACTTCTCGGCCCAGGCAGCTCCTTGTGACTTTGGGCCAGTCACTTAACCCTCCATTGCCTGCCATGAGTGGGAAAAAGTGTGGGGTACAAAAAAAAAAAAAAAAAAACAAGATGTTATTGATTTTATATGTAATTTTTAAATGGATTTTACTAGTAAAAAAGGCCCGTTTCTGACACAAATGAAACGGGCGCTAGCAAGGGTTTCCTCGGAGTGTGTATGTTTGAGAGTGACTGTGTGTGAGAGAGAGAGAGTGAATGTGCGAGTGTGTGTGTGTGAGAGAGAAAGAGTGAGTCTGGGTGCGAGTGTGTCTGTGAGAAAGAGAGTGTGTGTGTGAGAATGAGTGTGTGCAAGTGCATATGTGAGACACAGTGTGAGAGAGAGAGTGTGTGTTTCACACAACAGTGTGTGCGAGAGAGAGAGTGTGTGAGACACAGACTCTCTGTGAGACTGAGTGTGTGAGAGACAGTGTGACACATAGAGTGAATGTGATACAGTGTGAGACAGAGTGTATGAGAGACAGTGTGTGAGAGTGAGAGAAAGACATTGACTGTGAGAGAGAGAGAGTGTGTGAGAGAGAGAGTGTGTGTGTGTGACAGAGATACCTCCCCCCTCTAGTGTCAGGCCCCCCCTCCGCGCACTGCCGGGTTACCGCCGGGTTAGCGTGAGAACCCTTATGGCCACTGCATGACCATGTGTTCCTGGGGTCTTTTTACCCGCTGCGGTAAAAAGTGCCCCTGCCGCTAGTGCAGGATCCCTTTCCCACAGCTTGGTAAAAGGACCCCTAATTCTTCTATGTCTCAGTGAGGAAGAGTATGGTTTATTGTTCTAGACTGAAGCTCAATACTTCTCCCCCCCCCCCCCCCCCAAAGATGGAGTATTTTGAATGCTATGGATTCAGCTTGAATTTCCATCTGACTTGCCTCGAGGCCCAGGCAATGAAGAACATATACAATTCTTTATGTACAATACAGTATCTTATTGAATCTCTTACCAGGCAATTAGGGAATTTCAGGATTTTCACCTCTGGGATATACTACTCATACTTTAAGTGTCATAATATGACATAAAGCAACATTCTTTATTGAAAAGCTCACATTCTGAAAAGGTCTGCAGGGCATTACTTTTTAAACCTTATTTTCAAGAGGAATAAATATGAGATCATTCTTCATGTGTTAATGTGTGTTCCTAGTAATCTTTGTCCAATCAACACTAAATCCTCATTACATGTCAGGGGATTCTAGGGTGTACTGACAAGGATATTTTCCAGAAAATAGGTCCTGCATGGATATTCTTGTTAAAGAAGTTATTTTCACTGTAATTTTCTGGGTCGGTTCAAGATTCAGATATGTGTATAGTATAGGCATATATTAATTGCTGAGACACCTGTGCGAAACTTAGAAAACAGACTCAGAAATGGATCAGTTCTGCAATTTTATTGAGTTACAATCTCTAAGATAATTAATGTTCTTATAGCAATCTGATGTAACAATCCTAATTTGAATTATCATTTTTGTTTTATTTTTTAATTATTTTTCATTAGGATTTTGAAAACTATAAACCAGCGAAACCAACCCTTATAAAACTAACACCCATATCATAATATTAACAAGATATTATATTACAATGTGACCACTTCCCCCCATCCCCATCTAAACCCCTCCCATCCCCCTGAGTCCACTAATCCAATTTATGGAATTTCTTTTTTATTTAGTTATTGGTATTTATTAACCGCCTTTATGAGGAGATTCACCCTTTCACAATAGGACCAGGCATTATATAAGTTTTAGAGTTCTATCATGTAATAAACATGTGCCTTTAAGCCCTTGCTCAACAGTTTATGAGGCCTCTTCCCTATGTTAGAGATCATTAAAGGTCTGGGCTTTTAACTCCCTGCACAGTTCTGCAGGAGGGAGCTGAAGAGAACATTTCTAACAACATGGGACATTTTTAACCTTTCTCCTTGCTCTTTGGCTGGCTCTGCTTCTATGGCCCCTAAGATATATACCATTAGTAAGATCGATGTCTTCCAGGAGCTTTTATTGAACATTGTAATATCTGAGCTGTAGGAACTGCTTAGTTTTCAGACCCTTAACATTTCACAGTTGGATTACTGCAATGTTGCATATGTGGAATGTTCTAAAAGGTTACCAGAAAGATTGCAGACACGTGCCTTGTTTGCAAGGGGGGAAGATATGATAAAATGACTCCGTTTTTGTTTAAACCACATTGGTTGCTGATTGAATTTTAATTATTATTTAAACTGTTTACATTCGTGTTCAATGAATCAGCTCACGGTTATGTTTCCACTTTTCTTCTTTCTGTTTAGAAATAAGAATTTGTGTCAACATACAGTGGTGTAGCCAGGAGGAGGCGCAACAGTGAGATCTTCCAACCGTGAGCCCTCTGACTGCCTCAGTGTGTATTCCAAGCCTCATTCTGGTGCTCCAATAGCTCAGGGAACTTCAAACTTCATTCTGGTGCTCCAGTGGCTTCCCTTGGTGTATTCCAAACCTCATTCAGGTAACATAGTAACATAGTAAATGACAGCAGATAAAGACCTGTACGGTCCATCCAGTCTGCCCAACAAGATAAACTCATTTTACATGGTATGTGATACTTTATATGTAGTTAAAAAGAAGTGGGAAGTGAACCAATGACTCCAGGGAGATGGGATACTGATGTATAAAGTACCACTTTATTCACAGACTCGACACAGTACTGTGTTTCGGCCACAGGCCTGCCTCAGGAGTCTTAAATGATTCTGATATTAGGAATCATCTGAAAGTTAGGTGGTCTTGAAAAAGACCTTTGAATGATTGAACCAGATACTTTAAAGTCTCTGTGTAGTCTGTCAAAAGTAAAACCATACTTTATATGTATACCCGAGTTTGATTTGTCCTTGCCTTTCTCAGGGCACAGACCATAGAAGTCTGCCCAGTACTGTTCTTGTACTAAGTTCTGAAGCTAACATTGAAGCCCCTTAAAATTTACACTCCAACCCATCCCTATCCATTCAGTCATGATCAGGTCGTACTTTCAGTGCATTCCAAGCCTTACTCTGGCATCCACACTGAGGGGACAGGGGGGTGGGTTAGGGTTGCCAACTAGATCCAGATAGGCCCAGCAGAGTTGATCCAGTCCTTGGCTTACCCCATTGCATGCAGGGACTTGTGGTTCTCATTTCCCCTTTGGATTCCCTAAGAAAAGCGAGGCTACAATTCCCTGCATGCATTGGGGTAAGCCCAGGACTGGATCAACCCTGTCGGGCGAATCTGGATCCAGTTGGAAACCCTAGGGAGCATACACAACAGACACACCTTGTATTGATACGCCACTGTGAACATTTTTGTTTAGTTCTTTGATTTCCATAACTTATACATGTTTGATTGAAGAGGATACGTTCTTTAACTTTGTTTTGTCAGGCAGCTTTGGCATGGAACTTCCTTCCACCTGAATGGAAGCAAATTAAAAACCATATTTTCTGTTATTCCTTGTTATATGCTAATTTATTATTTTGTTAAACTACATTGAACCAGTAATTTAGGGAATGGCAGTATATAAGATTTTATATTGAATTCTACTGAAAGATTTCTAGGGATCTCTAAGACATCTTCTAGAAAATCTATCAGCTCATGGTGTTTGAAACATCAGCCCACACTGACCAGGCTGTTGGCCAAAACGACAATGGCATAGTCCTGGGTGTGCATTTGTGATCTGAAAGAAGATTTTGATCAGTTAGAAGAATAAGTTAGGAAGCCTATCTCTCTGAGTTCCTGTAGTAAGTTCAGGGGATCACACAATCCTGCTCAGAGCCCAACTTCATGTGCCTCTTGTATGCATAAATTTATAGAATACTAGCATTGATGCAGGTAAGCAGTGACGATCCTAGGTCGGCTGCCACCCGGGGCGGATCACCGATGCGCACCCCCCCCCCCCCCCAGGTGCAGCATGACCACCCTCCTGGCGCAATGACACACCCCCTCCCCAGCGCATCACACCCCCCCCCCCCCCCGGGTGCATTCTTGGCTGCTGGGAGCAGCCGCGCAGCTCACGGCTCTGCTGGCTCCCTGCTCCCTCAGGAAGTAACCTGTTCCAGGGCAGAGGGAGCAGGGAACCAGCGGAGCCGACAGGCGCGCGGCTGCTCTCTACACACCTCCAGCGGCGTGCACCAGGGGTGGACTGCCCCCACCACCCCGCCCTTGGTACGCCGCTGCAGGTAAGTTCCTACATATATGCGCAAAAATTAGAATTACTACCCGGGGCACACGGTAGCTGGGTGGTAGTTCTAATCTGATGTGCGTTGTACGAGCGTAGGTGCCTATGTGCCATGCCTTAGTAAAAGGGCCTCTAAGAGAGTAAGACCCTGTGGAGAGTCTCTGAAGGGAGTGACTGGGAGGTCCATGGGTGTGAGGAAGCCCAGCCCAAGGGCAGTGTCTTTGGAATAAAATGCAGAGAGAAAGTGCACTGAAAGAAAGAGTGACGGGGAGGTGTCAGTGCAGTGGGGGCCAAGCTGAGGCACACAGCGTTAGGAGCAGAGGCAACTGCCAATTCCACAAGTTTGCCCCCCAAAGCTATACCGAGGGCTGTGTGCTCTTAACATCTTCGTTGACACAGGCTAGTAATTAACTGTAGCAGATGATTATTCTCAATCTGAATCAGTGGCGATCCTAGGTCGGCTGACACCCGGGGCAGATCGCTGCTGCGTACCCCCCCCCCCCGGGTGCAGCATGACACCCCCCGGCGCATCAAACACCCCCGCCTGGCGAATCAAGCCCCCTTCCGGCGCATCAACCCCCCCCCCCCCCCCCCCCCCCCCCCCCCGGGTGCCTTCTTGGCTGCTGGGAGCAGCCGCGCACCTGTCAGCTCCGCTGGCCCTGTCTCTCTGCCCCGGAACAGGAAGTAACCTGTTCCGGGGCAGAGAGAGCAGGGAACCAGTGGAGCTGACAGGCATGCGGCACCCCCCCCCCCCCCCAGCAGCGTGCACTCGGGGCGGACCACCCCCCGCCCCCCCTTGGTATGCCACTGGTCTGAATTTAAAAGCACTGCAAGCAACTAATATGATTTGTAGGGGAGGGGAGATCTCTGAATTTAAAGTAATATAATTTGTGAGGTGGGGATGGGAGGGGAGATGGGAGAGGGAGATGAGGGGAAGGGAGATGGGAGGGGCAGGCTGAGAATTTCTGGTTTTAGTTTTCACACAGTGCAAGTGCAACTGCACTTTTGTTTGGAGAAAATGGTATGGAATCTATTTAAACCCCGTTCTCAATTAAACATGATGCAGGAATTAAATGATAAATATTATCACATTCTTTACTTTTGACTGATGATGTGGGATTTGTGGGGATGCAGGAGGAGGCCCTTAAGATTCTTTACACTAGGTCTGGCTTTGTCTCTCGGCGGCCCTGGTTAGGTGCGGATATTCTGCGCCAGACCAGATAAGATTAGCAGTTAAAGCAGACCACAGACTGTTCAGTCTTACTGAATTCCCTACATGAACACATTTTAAGGTTATGTGTTTAGTATTCAAGGCTTGCACTTTGGTATTCCACCTTTATCAAATCTGATTCTCCCTTACACTCCTTCTAGGCAGCTTCGTTCCTAGGATGCACACCGTCTTGTCCTTCTGACTCTACAGAATGCACATTATGATAAATCTAGGAGGCATTCTGCCTTTTTCTTTTTGGCTCCTTTCCTATGGAACTTGCTGCCCCATGACATGTGTAGTTTATTAACATTTTGCCCTTTCAAGAAGGCCTAGAAAATTATTGTTTGAGCAGGCCTTCTCCTCCAACTGATTTCTTAAATCACTAGGCAAGCAGACCTGTGATTAGGCTTCAGCACCTCCTGTGTGTATATTTTCTATCCTGTTTTTATGCTTTTGCTCTTAGTGTGAATGTACTATGTGATCCTGTCATTTAGAATTTATGTCGTTCCTTTGTGTTTCTGATTTTAGATCGTACACCGTTCTAACCTTGTTGGAAGGGCGGTATATCAAGTTTTTAAATAATAAACAACAATAACCAATAAATAGCAATCCTATCTTTAACCCTTATAACTTAACTGGTGAGCCGCTGAATGTCTGCTTAACTGAGTAACCCCTCTGTTTACAAAACCGCATGGCAATGCCAACCAAGCCCATTCAAAGTGGCAGCCACTAGCATGTCTTTGTAAACAGTTGGGGGGGTAAGTGTTTAGCAGCCAAACAAATGCTGGATATTCAATGCTGGTTGCCAGAAATGGTCCTGCATTGAATATCTAGGTTTAATGCCGGTGGCAGGCAGTCAGAGGGCCCAAGGTTTATATCCCAGGAAAGTTCCCCCTTCCCCCCCAAAAAACAAGTATCCTCCCCTTATTGCAATACTGGACATTATGGAAGCTCCTTCTCTAAACTGCTTAGGGGGTCTTTTACTAAAGATTAGCTCGAGTTATCTGCAGCAGGGCCCATTATAACTCGAGCTAACCTTTAGTAAAAGACCCCCCTAACCCTCCATTGACCCAGGTACAAACATAGATTGTAATCCAACTAAGGACAGAAAACGTACCTGCATATAATATATGTAAACCCACAGAAAGGCAGTATATCAAATTCTTGACCCCCTTTTTTAATTGTCATTGCCGGCTGCCCTTAGCAGAAACTAGGATTTCTACACTTGGGACCCTGTCTACTAAGTCACACTGGCATTTTTAATGTGCACTAAACGCTAGAGGCACCCATATATTCCAATGGGTGTCTTTAGTGTTTAGCACACGCTAAAAACGCTAGTGTGCCCTTAGCACTGCTTAGTAAACAGGGTCCTTGGTATCAGGTAGGACCCTTTCCCCTTCTAGCGGTTGCATGTTGCTAGCTAATTCATTCATCTTAAGTTTATTTCATAGAGCATAGACAAGTTTCTGCCACTTCAACTGAGAAAGTGAAAGGAAAAGTAGGTGAATGGGTCCCCCCCCCCCCCCCCCCCACCCCACTGCTAAAAGGAAAAGCAACCCACCAGTTCATCTCTCTGTGGTGGAGCTGTTTAGCATGAGAATAAATGTATGGGGTCAGATCTCACCAGATGTTCATCCACTTATATGGCTCAAAAATATTTTCTGAAATAAAGAGATCATAGTTATTCAGCTTCTAGATTTTCTGGAAGTGAAGTATAACACTTTTCATAAATTAGCAGTCGCTCTCTCTGACATTGACTTGCTGATTAAAAGTAGTATTTCAACTAACAGAAATTCTTCCTCTGCTCAAATTACTTAACTGGTTGGGAATGTGAATTTGGCATGTGCGTTTTTTTTCTGCTACTCATCGCCTGCAATGGAAACAATTGTTGGATTTTTTTATGCTGGGTAGCATGATTGACCATGTTGAAATGTAAGGCACTCATTGCTGTTGGTGATTTGTTTGTGTTTGCAGTATGACCAGGGTTGTCACCTGACCAAGGTCAGGCCTTATAGGATCCCATTTTCTTTTGCCACACTGTATCTGTGGACTTATGTTTCTGCCTTTCCTAGAGAAATTAGAACCACAAATCCATAGAACTGAAAATTGACCTCTACGTTTCTAACAGTACTTAGATGTTCAGCACTGTGCTGGGTGTCTATGTGCCACCTGAGTTTTATTTTCAGTGGAGTTGCATGTATGAAACTAGGAGTACATTCCGGTATACACCTAGGACCCAATATTCAAAACTATTTAACCAGCCAGGAATAGCGTAAAATAATTAAATAGCATTTTAACGCCTAACTGTGGATATTCAGCAGGAGATATCACGCAACATAGCTGGTTAGACGCAGATATTCAGTGCCAAACCAGCTATGTTTACCAGTTAAACTAGGCCGCATAAATAGCAGGTCAATTTTTAACCACTAAGGGCCAGATTCTATATAAGGTGCCTAATAAATCCATGTGGTAAACATTTCTGACTAAGCGTATTCTATAAGTGGCACCTAGATTTAGGTGCAGTATATAGAATACGCTTAGTTGATATCCCAGCACCTAAAACTATTTGCCTCCATTTATACCAACTAAAACCTGGTGTAAATCCCTGCGTGTAGATTTAATCGCACTGGGCTATATTCTATAACTATGCGTGTAAATTTTGGACTGCCTATGAAATGCCCATAGCTACGCCTCTTTTGTACTGCACACATTAGAATTTAGGCGCAGTTCATTACAGAACACATGGGCCAATGATCAGAAGCAAATGCAGGCAGTAGAGGCTGCATTTGCTACCACCCCATGAGCCCCCAAGCGCATGAAACAACACGCTCATGGGCTCTTAATGCAACTAGCATGCAATTGCGTGCAAAACAGGGCTCTTAGCGCAAGTAGCATGCAAATGCATGCTAAACCTATTCATCCCCAATGATCAGCGACCAGCGCACCAAAGATTGGCTTGCTGGCTGCGGCAAATCCTATGCCAGCTCGGAGCTGGTGTTAGGGTTTGCAGACCATTAGGGAGGAATGGTGAGCCTTGTCCAGTATGCATTTGCATGCTAGCAGGCTCCCATTCCTCCCAATGCAGCAGCTCCCCGCAGAAACCTCGACCCCCCCCCCCCCCGACACATGTTCAGGGGGGGCTGGAGATCTGGTGGGTCTCCAGCCCCCTAGCCCCCCTGTAGCCCCCCCCCCAACGCCCTCCCAGCATTCCTGACAAGTCCTTGGTGGCCCAGTGGGATGTGGTCAATCCCCCCACCCCCCTATCTTAGGTTGGAGGCGGGAGGTGGCCTGCCTCCTCTTCCATCAGCGCTGCCTGCAAAATGGCGGTGCCCAGCCTTCCCAGTGTATCCTGGGATGCGCTGGGCAGGGCTTCATGCTGGGAGAGGGTTAGGGGGGGCTGGAGACCCACTGGATCTCCAGCCCTCCCTGAACCTGTGTCAGTGGGTTGGGGGGACTGGAGGTCTGCCGGATCTCCAGCCCCCTGTCACTGAGGGGGGGGGGGGAGTCGTCGGTCGCCCACTGGGCCACGAGGGACTTTTCAGGAATGCTGAGCAGGTTAGGGGGGCTGGAGACCCACCAGATCTCCAGCCCCCCTGAACCTATGTCTGGGGGGTCGGGGGAACCGGACATCCGCAGGACCTCCAGCCCCCATTTTGCTTGGCTCGCGGTGGGGGTAGTTGGGGTCTGGTGGTCCCATGGACCTCCAGCTCCTGTGTTTGACAGGTCTGGGCTTTTGACAGCCCAGACCTGTCAAACAAGTGCGGGAGGATTGTGCCTGAGTGCACTTCTACCCCATGATTAGAGAGAATAGTGTGCTTAAATTTGCATACAATTATATCTGATCATAGGTGGAGTAAAGCCCCGTGCTGTTCCAGCGCTATTTTTAGAGCGCTGTTTGGAACAGCACGGGGCTTTTGATCATCTGCCCATTATCATGTAAACTCTAATTATTGCCAATTAGTGCTCATTATTGCTTAAGTGCTGTTATCGACACTGATTAGCTTGTTATGCCAATTAAGTTATGCACATTGTTATAGAATACGTTTGGATTTTGGCGCAGAATGCTAGGCTCAATATAATATAACAGCACTGACTATTGGCTCAACTGGTTAAGCTGACACAGTCAAAAATGAAACTTGATATTCCAGTCACCAGAAACAGCCCTGCATCAAATATCCTGATTTAACGCTGCCAGTGGACAGCAAAAGCACTGCCCACCGCTGGCTGAATATCAGGGGCTAATATTATATATGCACAGAAAAACAGGCATGAAAGGGGCATTCCATTGGTAGAGCCCACTGTAAGGGCAGTTCTATCAAGGACCCTCACATTTATAGGTGTGTATATAAACAGTGGCATCCAAATATACATATATATTTTATAAATGGAGGATAGGCAGGGACACTCTTTACAGAGTAAGCAGTGGCGTACCAAGGGGGGGGCAGTGGGTGCGGTCCGCCCCGGGTGCACGCCGCTGGGGGGGTGCCGCGCGCCTGTCCGCTACGTTCGTTCTGTGCTCCCTCTGCCCTGGAACAGGTTACTTCCTGTTCCGGGGCAAAGGGAGCATGCAAACGAACGAAGCGGACAGGCGCGTGGCACCCCCCCCCAGCGGCATGCACCGGGGGGGGGGGGTTCTTTCGCCGGGGGGGGGGTTGTGCTACACTCAGGGGGCGGGGCGCATCGGTGATCCGCCCCGGGTGTCAGCCTCCCTAGGAACGCCACTGAGAGTAAGTGCAATGATTGAAGCAAATGTAAGCGGTCATATGCAGTGGGGTGTCCAGTGATTGGCATGCCATTGCAGGCTCAGGGACAGTCGCAAAATGGCTGCCTGCATGAGACAACCCCATTTATGCCTTCCTCCTGACAAGGGCATTGAAAAGGCTGCACAGCGGATTCAACAGGAATGCAGCATTAGGGGGACAGAGCAGGGAAGGATGAGCTAGATGGAATGTGCATGGGATACAGATACTTGTTGATTAGCGTTTCCACCTCAGTTTGTCAGTGACACCTGCTTGTAATTGTATGACTCCTGACACAGGCATTGTTTGCCAAAACATGGCCATGTCGAGTCACTGTATCTCAAAACAGATATAGCAGAATTAGAAAAGGTTCAAAGAAGAGCTACCAAAATGATAAAGGAGATGGAACCCCTCTCATATGAGGAAAGGCTAAAGAGGTTAGGGCTCTTCAGCTTGGAAAAGAGACAGCAGAGGAGAGAGAATAATTGAGATCTATAAAATCCTGAGTGGTGTAGATCGGGTAAAAGTGAATCAAATTTTCACTCTTTCAAAAAGTACAAAGACCAGAGGACACTCAATGAAATTACATGGAAATACTTTTAAAACAAATAGGAGGAAATAATTTTTTCATTCAATTATTGGGTCTGGAACTCATTGCCAGAGGATGTGGTAACAGCGATTAGCATATCTGGGTTTAAAAAAAGGCTTGTATAAGTTCCTGGAGGAAAAGTTCATTGTCTGCTATTGAGCTAGATATGGGGGCAGCTACTGGTTACTCTGGGATTAATAGCATGGAATCTTGCTACTATTTGGGATTCTGCCAGGTACATGTGACCTGGATTGGCCACTGCTGGAAGCAGGATACTGAGCTAGATGAACCATTGATCTGACCCAGTATGGCTATTCTTATGTTCTTATGTAACTGAAACTGCCCTCAGGCAGTCAAAAGATCCACATGCAAGTGATAGGCAAATGGCCTAGAGACACACCACCTTCACATACTCAAGGAATAACTGTACTGGGAAAAAGAGAGAAGAGGAGGCAATGAGGACAGGGTAAACAAACTTTTCACCTTTACTCCACCTCATCCTTCCTGCAACAACTGGGCTCTAGACCAGTGAACAGAGGGCAAGATGGTTAAAGAGAGACTGACAAACTAACAGGCCGTTGGTGACTGCAGCCTATCTCTCCCACAGCCACACCCAGAAGCATGCACAGTAGGGTTCACATTCAAAGCCAATCTGAAAAAAAAATATGTTTTAAAATGTGTCTTGAAATTCTTATAATTTACCATACATCTCTGCAAAATCTTCCCATCGGTGGGCCTGCATTTATATGCAGGTAGGCATATAAATCCTTATTTTCCAGCCCAAACTCCTGCCATAATCACTGAAATTCCCAGCAGATCCCTGAACCATTTACCAGCTGGCTTAAAGAGCCAATCTCTTTCCTATTCCACCTCCCAAAAACTCCTCCTTCTAAACACAGCACAAACCCCACATTATCCCACAAACGTAGCTTCCTAGAGAAACATTGCGAATGATCGTTTATGATATGTTGAAACCCTCTGCTCAGTGTGCAGTGGCGGCTAAGAAAACAAATAGAATGTTAGGTATTATTAGGAAAGGAATGGAAAACAAAAATGAGAATGTTACAATGCCTTTATATTGCTCCATAGTGCAACCACACCTCGAATATTTTGTGCAATTCTGGTCACCGCATCTTATAGTGGAATTAGAAAATGTACAGAGACGGGTGACAAAAATGATAATGGGGATGGGACAACTTCCCTATGAGGAAAGGCTAAAGAGGCTAGGGCTCTTCAGCTTATTTGATAGAGGTCTATAAAATAATGAGTGGAATGGAACAGGTGGATGTGAAGCGTCTGTTCATGAGTGGAATGGATAGGCGTGAATCACTTGTTTACTCTTTCAAAAATACTAGGACTAGGGGGCACGCAATGAAGCTACAAAGTAGTAAATTTAAAACGAATCAGAGAAAATATTTCTTCACTCAGCATGTAATTAAACTCTGGAATTCTTTGCCAGAGAATGTAGTAAAAGCAGTTAGCTTAGCGGGGTTTAAAAAAGGTTTGGATAGCTTCCTAAAAGTCCATAAGCCATTTTTAAAATGGATTTGGGGAAAATCCATTGCTTATTTCTAGGATAAGCAGCATAAAATATATTGTACTGTTTTGGGAGCTTGCCAGGTTCTTGTACTGGGATTGGAAATAGGATGCTGGGCTTGATGGACCTTCGGTCTGTCCCAGTATGGCAATACTTATGTATTACTAGTAAAAAAGGCCTGTTTCAGACACAAATGAAATGGGTGCTAGCAAGGTTTTCCTTGGAGTGTGTTTGTTTGATAGTGTGTGTGATAGTCACTGTGAGAGGGAGAGTGAATGTGCGAGTGTGTGTGTGAGAGAGAGTGTGTCTGTGAGAGAGAGAGTGTGTGTGTGAGAATAAGAGTGTGTCCCAGGGCCCCCCCTCTCTCTCCCTCCCTCCCTCCCTGTTCCAGGGTCCTCATCCCCCCTCCCTCCCTCCCTCCCTCCCAGTTCCAGGGTCCCCCCTCCCAGTTCCAGGGTCGTTCCCCCCTCCCTCCCTCCCTCCCTCCCTCCCTCTGTTTGAGTGCCATGGTCATCCCCTCCCTCCCTCCCTCCGACTTTCAGGGTCTCCTCTCTCTGAGTTTCAGGGTCTTCCCCCTCCTTCCTCCGAGTTTCAGGGTCTCCCCCCCCTCCAAATTTCAGGGTCCCCCTTCTCTCCCTCCGAGTTTCAGGGTTCCCTCCCTCCGAGTTTCAGGGTTCCCTCCCTCCGAGTTTCAGGTTCCCCCCTGTATGTGTGTGGGTGTTGTACAGATTGTTTGTGTCTGTCATAATCACAGAGGGGGGTTGGGGGGATGTAGTTGGTGAAGTGGTATGGGGTTGCGGTGGGGTTTGAGTGGAGTTTAGAATTGTTGGATATCACTGTTCTATTGACAGAGGAGCGGTAGTTGATTCTGAATTTCAAGGCTTCATCATTGTGTGTGTCTATGAGACAGACAGTGTCTATGTATGTGAGACATATTCTGTGTGTGTCTGTGTCTGTCAGTGACAGTGGTGAGGGTGTATTTGATGATAATAGATGGTGCATGAGTGTGTTTGAGTCAGTAATTGTGTGGGGGGGGGAACTGTGTGTGTTGTGTGTCACAGAGAGAGATCATGTGTGTATGTGTGAGACAGGGGAGGTTTTCTGACAGGGTGTTCCTTTTTTTTCACTGTCAGAATAACAGGGGGGGATTGGGGTGATGGGTTTGTCGAAGTGTGTGTGGGGGTGAAGATCGCGCTTCCTCTTACCTGGTGTGCAGTTGTGATTCGTTTTTCTGTGGGTGCTGTTTTTCACTGGCAGCGGGTGGGCTGGCAGTTTCGTAGCGATGTGATTTGGTGGGGTGGGCTGCAGGTGGACTCGCACTGCTGGGTGGGCAGTCTGGCTTTCAATTTGATGGGCAGCAGGCGTGGTTTCTGTTGGACTGTCAATCCTTTGTTTTTCTTTCCGGCCGCCGTGGGTGCCGTTTTTGACTGGCAGCGGGCGAGCTGGCGGTTTCTGTGCTATTTGTTTTGACGGGGCGGGCTGCAGGTCGACTCGCGCTGCTAGGTGGGTGGGCTGGCGTTGGCATGCGAGGTGGCGGGCTGCAGGTCGACTCACGCTGCTGTTGTTTGGGCTCTCTGGATGATGTCATCCGAGGCTTCAGTCCCAGGCACAGCCAATCAGAATGGAGGCACGGGCTCAGCCAGCTTCATGGAACGTTCATGGTGCAAATTATTATATAGGATGATCCACTAGTTCACATATATGATGCCAGGCTACCCACATAGGAGCCACCAACACATTAGCTCTCATACTCTTTGGAAGCTTGTGAATCACACATCTGAAGTGCAGTGGGGTCACTAATCACTGGGTTCTATACATGGCACCCAAGTTTGTGTGAATGCCCAAGATGCACATGCAACTTAATTGAGTAATGAGCCCTTAAATATAAATAATTGAGTGCTAACAACCAGTTATTGAAGTTAATTGAGATACTCATTAAAATTTGCACAAGCATCTGGCTGTATGCTATCCTATAAGGCATAGCGCCTAATTCTATTAGCTTGGAGGTGTGTCCCTGAAATTTGCATTTATAGAATAGATTCTACTAGCTTGTAACTCAACGTGTGTCCCTAAAATTTACACATGTAGTTATAGAGTACATCCTCAGCATGTCTAACTTGGGCTCCTGCATATATATAGCAGGTTTCAGGAGACAAAAGTTCAGCACCTATTTATTTAGATTTTGCTCGTACCTTTTTCAGAAGTAGAGCAAGATGAGTTACATTCGGGTATACTGGGTATTTTCCTTCCCTGAAGAGCTCTAATTTTGTACCTGAGGGTTAATTGACTTGTCCAAGATCACAAGGAGCAACAGTGGGATTTGAACCAGGTACCCCTGGATGTTAAGGCTGGTATGCTAACCACTAGACAAGAAGCAGCAGGTTGGCACCAATAGCAAGGATGAAAAAAACAACATAATCAATAATGAACTGAGCAAATCCACTCCTAAACTTAGGTATGGGAATTGGTGCTAATTGTAATTTTTTAAGGTGCATGTACACTTTATAGAATTACACTTAGTGCCGTTCCAATACCAAATTTTGATCATGATTTATAGAATTCCTTCCTAAAGCTTTTCCCATACAAGAGGCGTAAGATAATCAGTATTGTACAGACTGTCCCTGAGATTCTGCAATAAACATGCCCAATTTTAGCTCTCTATGTCTGGGAGGTCCATGCTCCCTCCTCCCCACTTCTGCCAACCTCACATAAGATCTCTCAGGCAACAATTTTAAAGAACATTTTATTTTTTAAAAAATGATAGCTGGTACTTGGTTTTCTCAAATGTAACTCACACAGTATCTTTTTAACTATTCTACTTTGTGATTTTAAATTACTTTTGTTATGTGAATTATCTTTTGCGTGGGAGGTTTGTCTAGGGACTCCATGAGATGTTCTCAGCAGGGAAGTTATGTGACTTTCGGGCTCATTTTCAAAAGAGAAGGACGCCCATCTTTTGACACAAATCAGAAGATGGACATCCTTCTCACAGAAACGTCCAAATCGGTATAATTGAAAGCCAATTTTGGACGTCCCCAACTGCAGTCCGTCGCAGGGACGGCCAAAGTTCAAGAAGGTGTATCGGAGATGTAGTGAAGGTGGGACTTGGGCATGCCTAACACTTGGGCGTCCTTGATCCATAATCAAAAGAAAGAAGGACGACCCTGATGAGCACTTGGACGTTTTTACCCGGACCTGTTTTTCTTACGACTAAGGCACAAGAAGGTGCCCAAAATAACCAGATGACCACTGGAGAGAATCGGGGATGACCTCCTGTTACTCCCCCAGTGGTCACTAACCCCCTCCCACCCTCAAAAAACATCTTTCAAAAAATTTTGTGCCAGCCTCAGATGTCATACTCAGGTTCGTGACATCAGTATGCAGGTCCCTGGAGCAGTTTTAGTGGGTGCAGTGCACTTCAGACAGGCAGACCTAGCCCCATCCCCCCCTACCTGTTGTGTTTGTGGAGGAAACAGCAAGCTCTCCAAAATCCACCACAAACCCAATGTACACACTTCTAGGTGCCCCCTTCACCCGTAAGGCTATGGTAGTGGTGTACAGTTGTGGGTTTTGTGGGCTCAGCACACAAGGTAAGGGAGCTATGTTCCTGGGAGCAATTTATGAAGTCCACTGCAGTGCCCCCTAGGGTGCCCAGTTGCTGTCCTGGCATGTCAGGGGGACCAGTGCACTACGAATGCTGGCTCCTCCCACGACCAAATGGCTTGCATTTGGTCGTTTCTGAGATGGACGTCCTTGGTTTTGAAAATAGCCCAAAATCAGAAACGTCCATGTCTAGGAACGGTATTTTTGAAACGAAAGACGGACGTCCATCTTGTTTCGAAAATACGTGTTTCCCCGCCCCTGGATCAGGACGTTTTGCGAGGACGTCCAAATCAAAACTTGGAGGTCTCGTTCGAAAATGCTCCTCTTTGTGGACATCAATAGAATGGGGGGGGGGAACCCAAGAAAATGCAAACAAGTTGAAACTGTATGTTCAGAAGTTACAAATTATTCAATTGAAACGTTCTAGTATTTAGTTCATATTCAGGGGTTTACTATCTATTTGCTTGTTGGTATGTTTATACCTTATTATTTCAGTTTTCCAGTTACAGCAGAAGTGTAAGCAATGCTCAAGAATATTATTTATTCATCACACAATAGTAAAAACAATTGGTTTTCAGTCACGCAAAGTTCTCTCATGCATACTCATTGTGGATATCCTGAAACCCAACCAACAACTGGGGGCTTCTGGGGCTTGAGATAATTTTAAAAAAACAAATAATTAACCTTGTGTCAGTTGTCATACAGAGAGCGGGAAATTTCAAAAAACATTTCGGCATGACATAAAAACCTGTTTGTTTAAGAAATTATATAGGGGTGGGCATTTAGGGCCCCTTTTATTCCTATGAGCGTCTCTAGCATTTAGTGTGCTCTAATCATTAACACGTGCTAAAAATGCTAGCACACCTTTGTAAGAGACCTCCTAAGTGCACTATTAGTTCAATTAATTGTTTTAAATTTAACTATGATTAAATGTTTTAATCCTGATCAAAAATGTTAACGTTCCTCTGTTGTCCAGCATTGCTTTCTCTCCCTTGCCTATTCTATTTCATCTTGGCATAACATAGCATCGGCGTCAGTTGCAAGTAGTATGTGGGAATTGCTGCTAGAGACCCTATGAAGAGCTAGATAAATGTTAAAATTAAAAAAAATTTGAAAAGTATGCGCAGGATAATCAACCACAATGAGCATTTGCTCAAAAGAATGTTTAGGTCAACGTTAAAAAATTGAAAAGCATGTGCCCAAAATGCATGCTGTGATTAAGCGTGATTATTGTGCGATTAAGGGTTCTTTTTACTAAGGTGCGCTAGCATTTTTAGCTGGTGCTAAATGCTCAGACACCCACGGTGGGCATCTCAGCATTTAGCACCAGCTGATTTTTTTAACATGAGCTAAAAACAGTAGCACACCTTAGTAAAAGATCCCCTAAAATTTTTAATTGCACGATTAATTGCAATGAAAAATTTTAATTGTTGCCCACTCCTAAAATTATATGATCTGTAGCATTATTGCTTGTATATTTACCTTATTCACTTTCGGTCACTAAGTTCATTTTGATTGTAAATTTTATTTTTAAGGCAAGGTTATCCTCCGACCATTATCGTTTTAATATATTTTATTTCTGTTTGTTCCCCACCTTTAGCAATAGTGATGGTTACGCGGGTTTTAAATGTGCTATTAAATTAAAATTTCTGCTTTCAAATCACAATGTAACTTTTACTTAGTGTGGAGATAGTATGTTCACACTCTAGCCCCCAGAGCTCGTAGTCATATTTTAAATCAATTAGGTGCTATTTCAGTTACCTCATAGTCACTTACTGACTTTCTCACGCAGGGATTTGGGTCATTCCATCACAGTAGGCCATGTTTTTTTTGTGTTCATGGCTTTCATAGAGGGGGGAAGAGGGGGGATTGGAGGGTTGCAGGGAGGTTAGGAGGAGGTAGGTGGAGTTAGGCATCCCCTTCTACTTTGGGGGTTTACTTTTTACAACACAGCTTCTCTTCAGCCAATGGAGGGTTATCAGAACCCAGACTCTCTGAATTCCATGATGACCATACCTGATTTGCTCAGTTCATTGTTGATTATGTTGTTTTTTCATCCTTGCTATTGGTGCCAAGCTGCCGCTTCTTGTTATAGGGAGAAATTGAGAGGGGGAATTGGGGTCCAGTTTGGGATTGCAGTCTTGTATTATTGTTCTTGCAAATATGCTGTTTGTGATGGTTCACATTTCTTGTTCAATAAAAATTGTTTGAAGATAAATTTCTGTTGTTGAGTGTTTTACACACAGAAATAGGGTTTTATAAAATTGCCCTTCTAATACTTGAGTAAAGTTAAATGCATAAAGTCTCCATGTACATAAGCCTACCTGGAATGAATGAAGGCATTCCTGGGGTTGGGGTTAGGGAGGAGTTAGTGTTGACATGCATAGTTGATAAACTACAGTATATGCATATCAGTGTAAATTAACATGAGAAATTTATGCAACTAAAGACCAGAAGTAAGTATATGAGCATAAATTTTAGTGGTTAATTTTTCCAAGCTGAAGTATTCTCATACTTTTATTTTTTAAATTAATTGGTACCTAGACAGGGAAAAATATGAGTGTACTATTTAAGTACCCACACAGTTATAAAATTACCACCTTAATCGCTGTTTACTTTCAGGACAGAAAAACCCAAGATAGATGATTTTTCTGAATTTTACCTTCCTTGAAGCACAGAGGTGAACAAGTTCAGTTCTCGAGGGTTGCAAACAGGTCAGGTTTTCAAGGCATAAGAATGTACATACTATTTATTTATCTACTTTATGCATTTATATTCCACTTTAAATCCAGAGAGGATTACAATGAAAACATACCTAAAATCAATAATAATCTTCAAAACAAACATATAATTACACTGTATCTCAATTTTTAAGCAGAACTATATAATTCATATTCATTAACTGTGGTTCTTGTGAATTGAATTTATGCACCTCTGCACTAGTACAAGTATAAATCAAAAATAACTATAATTAGTAAAATTTCTATAAAGGGGATGACCTTGTGAAAGCCCAGAGACTAAACGGTATGGTGGGACCCTCACATAAAGAATTTGGTTTGGTTTGAATAAACTGATCACTTGTCTAACATCAATTCAAGATTGGGCTAAACACAACAAACTTTGCCTGAACCCAAGTAAAACAGAGCTTCTCTGAGTCCCTAACCCAAGTGGATACATACCTGACATCAAAATCCCTTTTGGGAAGTATGAACTCCCCCTCAAATCACAAGTCAGGAACCTTGGAATACAGTTAGATTCAACATTTACTCTGATTCCCCAAATCCAAGCAACCTTCAAGAGCTGCTTCTACTATTTGCGACAGCTACACTGCCTCTCTCCTTACATCGAGAAAGTAAATCTTATCCCAGTTGTGCAATATCCATTTTCTTGATATTTCGATCACCAAAACTGACTATTTTTTTAAAACAAATATTTATAGAAAACCCACAGACCGCAATATGTTTCTGCACTACTCAAGTTATCATAACCCTAGCTTGAAGAGCAACTTACCTTTGAGTCAATTTCTTCGCCTTCGCCGCCTCTGTTCAGATTTTGACGATTTTTATCATCAAGCAAGAATTTTGAAAGATAGATTCTCAGCAAGAGGCTATCCACCACAACACATCAGCAATGGATTCAATAAAGCCATAGAGAAAGAACGTTCAGAATTATTACAGTCATCTACAAAGAAAAAAATACCGGACATAGTTTGCACATTAAAATATTCTTTTTTAGCTAAGTATATCTCAAGATCAATTAGAAAACATTGGCACATCCTAGAAGGTCTAGAATGTTTTCAGAACAAACAATTGGTTGTTGCTTACTCTAGGAATAAAAACCTGAAGGAACATCTCGTGCCCTCTACATTACCAGATGCCACCACGGTTACACCACCACTTGGACACCAAAAGTGTGGACATTGCAGTGTATGCATCCATTGCATCGAAACCATCAACTTTATCCATCCAAAAACAAGGAAATCATTTAAATTGAATCATACCTCAGATTGCACCACTGCATCTGTCATTTACATTATTGTTTGTCCATGTCCAATGATATATGTGGGCAAAACCCTGAGAGCAGTAAAAACCCGCATTATCGAACACAGGAGCTGTATTAAACGGAAGATTGAATCTGCTCCCTTGGTTGAACATTGGTATTCAGCAAATCACTCCATTTCAGATTTAAAATATTTTGTCTTTAAAACCTTTGTTAAAAAATGGAGAGGAGGAGATTTGGATAAACAATTACTACAGGAAGAACAGAAACTGATTTTTGACCTCAATACCTTAACACCAGATGGATTAAATAATGAAATCGATTATCGGCCATTTTTATGAATATTTTTCTCAATATATTTATAATTTTGGATATTTAAAAAGAATCATTACATATTTCCTTTTTCACACAATTTTCACGCTTACTATCTTTGCATTTTCCCAACCTTTTTTCACTTATTTCTTATAATCTAGTATTTCAATCTCTTGGATTATATTAACATCTTTTCTATTATTTTTTCTTTTCTTTCTTCTTTTTTTCCTTTTTTCCTTTTTTTAAATCATATTTTTTGTAGCACTTATTATCAATAACAATTCATATTTCTCAATAGTGCATTTCCATATTTTGTTTAATTATTTTATGGTTTTGATATATTACTATTCAATATATTCTTCATTTAAATTTTTATAATTCATAATTTTTCTTCTTTTTTCACACCAATGTCTCATTTGATTAGAGATGTATGTCATAATATTCATGCATCACATATCTTTTTCTTTTCCATAGATATATAGTGTTTTTCTACCCGTGGTTTTGGTCATAGCATTTCTCATTCAGTCCCTGTTTTCCAGGTAGCATTAACCCTCATTTTCACTCTACCATATGTCGATCTCGTTTTCCCAGCACTGGGGCACCGTCATTCCTTTTTTCCTTCATTAATTATTTTTTACCCTTTTATTTATTCTTTCCATTATTGTTTTTATTCTAGTCTTAGTCACATTGATTAAAAATTTTTAATATCATAGATTTCCGTTTTTAATATGTTCAGTTTTAATATATTATATATCATTTAAAAGTATTAAGTCTTCTGAGTTGATGTCATTTCCGGTTTTCACGTTCACCTTTTCAGGCACAATATATTGGTATCTATTTTCCATTTTAGAAGTATTAATGTGAAATTTCAATTATATCATCATAAACTTTTGACGTTCTAGCGTGTTCTCGTATTAATTTTCTAAATATTATATGTCCGTTTTTTTCGCGTTACGTCACTTCCGGTTTGGCGATTTTTTACTTTGGTGTTTTGTTTTGTTTTAAAGTGCAGCTCCATTGGAACATTTTTTTCATTTTTTACAATTATATTAATCAACAGAGTGAGCAGCGCTTTTGATGGACTTTTTAATATTAAATGACTGCTTTTTTCGCGATATGTCATTTCCGTTTTAGCGTTTCCCTTTGGCGCCTTTTTTTGTTTAAAGTGCAGCTCCATTGAGAGAGTTTTTTTCATTCATACTATCGATAGAGCAAGCAGCGCTTCCGACGGACTTTTCCTAAACAGTCTTTTTAAAGGTCAGTAGCATCAATCACATTTTTTACCCCCTTTGTCTTTTCTGTCCATGTTATACACGCTTATTTATGTATTTCACGGTTTCAATAGCTTCTCCAGTGCTAGCATTCCATATATAACTATTTATATAGAAATATTTATTTTTGTCCCCTCTCTTTACCTTTTTCCCTTTCAATCTTAATTTGAATCTATTACTTTTGATTTTTCTCTCTTGCTAAACACTTTTCCACTTGTATATTCGCAACAGACTTGTATATTTGCAACAGACTAATACGTTATCTCTGAAGAATCAATTCCATTTTCCATCAATCTACAGCACAAGAGGTTAGTTTTCCTTACTACATCACACTATATTTTTTTTGTGCATATTTTTTGTTTGAATTTTATTAAGATTATAGTCCGTCTCTCTCTTTCTCTTTCTCTATCTCTTTTTTTTCTTCTTCCTTTTTTTTTTTTTCTTTCTTTTTTTTCTTTCTATTTTTTCCATACATCTTTTTCCATATATTATTTGATAGATTTGATACAATACCTTCGGAGGATTTTCATTGCCATTGCTCTTCAGTACTCTACATAGCAGGTCAGTTCCTTTAGTAAACACAATTTTGTCTCCTATTAAAGATTCTTTCAGTATGTCAGTTGTGTGACCTTACATTTCCATTTAAATTTGCCATTTTTTACATATTCGTTTTCCTTATGCTATGCGGTTATGGATTATGACAGAAATTATTCCCATGGTTTCCCTATACTTTTTATATGTATTTCTACTTATGTGGTTGTTATTACACCTCTGTTCAATATCACCATAGTTTACATATGTATATTATTCTATTTTAGCACATACATAGATGCATTGACATACATATTTTATTATTAAATTTAATTTTAAACATTTGCCATTATAATTCGTCACTTGGTCTCACCATTCATTATGTATGTACATTTTTTATTATTCAGATTTACATTCATATATACATTGTTGATTTTCAACAGTTATTTCTTATAAAAAACATGTTCTTGTATTTTACAAACTTTTATTAATTTATTATATGTATGTTGTTCATTTTCATTATTACTATATATATTTTTTAATATGTTTTTTATTATTTCCTTATATCAAATTATCATTTGTACCATTTTATGAGTTTATATAATTTACTGTATTTATTGATTTAACTTTTTTATTTGAAATATTTTTTTCTGTTCCTTTATTACACATATCATATATTATTACACATATCATATATAAATGTATTTTTTATAGACTCCTGATGCAGGCCTGATGGCCGAAACACGACGTGTCGAGTCTTCTAACCTTTAATAAAGCCTTTTTTAAGAACATCTTCCAGTTTCTGGTCTCCTTGGTCGTACTCCCACTTTTTTATACATTTTTGTTTTTTCTCGTGGGGTGCTTGAGTTTTCCACCTGTTGGTGGATCTTCTCGTGCATGCCATGGTAACATGAAGACTGGATTACTGCAATGCACTATACAATGGTCTGACTACAAAGGGCCTGCACCAGCTCCAGTTGATTCAGAATGCAGCAGCAAGAGTCATTGAAGGTTTCAAGCGACGTGACCACATCACACCATTTTTGCAAAAACTACATTGGCTACCAGTACAATACAGGGCTAAATTTAAAATTCTATGTCTGATCTTCAAGGCCCTGAAAGGAAATGGCCCTGAGTATCTGACGAATAGGATGATCCTCCACACACCGCCAAGGACACTAAGGTCCTCCCAAGGACATTCACTAACTACACCCTCGCCAAAAGACATTACACAATGTGATACCCGCAAGCGAGCCTTCTCCGGAGTAGCCCCCACACTCTGGAATGCATTGCCTGAAAGGCTCCGCTTGACACAAGACTACCTCTACTTCAGGAAGCAGGTGAAAGCTTGGCTCTTCAACCAAGCCTTTAACGGAAGAAGTAACTAACTTGTTAGTCTCACTCACACACACAAGGATTGACTCGGGCTGCACATACTGCAGCAGGACATGTTTATCCACTCCTACCCTAGCTGAGATAATATTTAACCATCTCTCTGACCTCACGTGCAACTTTCTTCAAATCAATCACCTTACTTTCTAATCCTTCCTACTTTCTTACTCATGTATATGTTACAACTTTGCCTTACCCTTCACTACCAATTATAATGTTCTAGTACATATTGTGTTGTCATTGCAAGTAGTATATGTATTGTTGTTCAAATATTTTTACTGCTCTAATTGCCTCCTGCTCATGTTTGATCTATTCTTACTGTACACCACCTTGAGTGAATTCCTTCAAAAAGGCGGTAAATAAATCCTAATAAATAAATAAATACCAGAGCTGGGACCGGCAGAAACCAGGAGGCTTGAGGCAAGTATTCCACACACGCTGCACTCTTCACTCGGTCAATATGTTGGACCACTCCTAGATTGGCATCCTTGACTATGTAGGGGTCCTTTTATTAAATTACACTGAAAAATGGCCTACGCTGTAGTAGGCGCATGTATTGGACATGCACAGGTCCATTTTTCAGTGCGCCTGCAAAAAAAGGCCCCTAAATTTACTGAAAATCTATTTTTGGCAACTAATCGGGCAATAACAACAGCAGAGGCAGTCACTCTGGCAGAGGCAGTAATTAAACAGTATTTACAGTCCCTTTTATTTCATTCGTAACTTTTTTTGAACATATATGAATATCCTCTCCTTTCCCCTCCTTAACAACAGTGTAACAAGTAGTAAAGTATGTTTCAAAGAAAATCATCATTTACCCCCGTTTACTAATCCACACTACCAGCTACTGCATGGCAGTGCTAACACAGCCCATTCAAAGTGAATGGGCTGTGTTGGCATTAGCACATGGCAGCCACAAGCACAGCTTAATAAACAGGGGGGTTAATCTTGATTCTTAGAGATGCTGTGAGACTCGGAGATTTGTAGGCTCCAAAGTGGTGCTTCAAATGGCTTGGCCTGGTGGTGTGATGGTTCCCAGGAGACCTGGTACTGTAAGCAGTTTGTAGGTTCTTCCTCAGCCTCTAGAGCTGTTCCAAGAGACCATGTAGCTGGTCTTCGGCACCCTGCTGGAAATACACAACTGAGCAAAGCTTCTCCATGACTTCTTTTGTCCTAAGAGTGGGTGCAGCAGGTTCCCTGTTCCCACTGTTCCAGTCACTGCACAGAGCTTAAGCAGCTGCTGTCACTGTAAATGCTCCTAGACTTAGATTGTTTTAACTAGGATAGTCAGATATCTCTATCTCCTATACTTTCTTGGGCTTAGATGACTAAAGGTCATTGGGCTGGACAGCTGTTCGGCTGGGGAGGCAAGGAGCCAAAGACAGGAATTTGAATTGAGCACAAGGTTTTGTAACCCAGTGAAGTTCCCTCCAAAACCAATCCCCTCCTCTCATAATACTGGACATTGTGGAAGCTCCTTCTCCCTAGCAACCAGTGATGTCATGATAAAGTTAAGGAAATTTTGTTTTTTTTCCTCAGTAAAGCCTTAAAGCAGGACTCCCATGATCTCTACATTTATGTAACCCTTTTTTTCCCACCTGAATGAGTACCAGGCAGGTTGCTTTTAGTAAACATTAGTTGTAGGGAGGTCAGGGATGGACCAGCTTGCACTTGAAGGCCATTGGCACAAATAATCCACTCACTCTGCACTCTTCGCTTAATCAATAAGTCGGTCCAGGCCAGAAATCAAGTTCTTTAGGCAAAAATGAGACAATTAACAAAAGGCCCTGCTTACTAAGCTGCACTATAGGCTAAAAATTAGCATGCGCTAATGCTAGAGACTCCCATAGGAATGCATGGGCATCTCTAGGTTTAGCGCATGCTAAAAACGCTAGCGCACCTTAGTAAACAGGGCCTCAAAACTATATTATAGTCAGAAGTAAAGACAAATAGTTTCCGGCGCTTAACATTCTTTTATCAGCTCTCATAGGGCTCTCTGTATTCTGGAAAGTCCTAATGAACTACCAGATAAGGACACTGTAATCAAGACTGATATCAGCATTCATATCTCGGGATAAATATCCCTAGATGTGAACACTGATATGTCTTCTTTTAGTAATAGATCTCAGGAACTTCTCCTTGTTCCTTCCTGTCTCTCTCAAGGATGGATCTTCTGTACATTCTTCACCTTTCATCCGCTTCTCTTTTATTCTCACTTTGTAGGATGTGGTGGTGGTGGTGGTGGTGGTGGTGGTGGTGGGATGGTTACCTGTCCCAGCTTACTACAAGGCTAGTGTAGAAGTATCACTTGCTCTATCACTGCTTTGCACTCCTTGCTTCTCCAGATGCAGTGGCTGTGTTAGCCAGAGACCCTCTTCCACTAAATATGTGGCTCAGTGATCAGGAAAACAGGAACCAAAGACAAGACATTCAAACTGGGCTGGTTTTTTAATACACAGCGTCTCTCCAATAAATGTCTTTTCCTACAGCCAGCCCTGCGTGCCATTCAGATTGGGCATCTCGAAAAATATAGAATTGTATAGTTTATTTAAAAATGTGCTACACTGCTAATGCTAACTAGCAGGTCTCAGCAGTTTGCAATAAATGAAACATAATAAAAAGAAACAGAAAGAACTACAATTTAGATAGGAAAGGCCACATATCTGAACTAGCTTTAGTAAAAGTGAGCTCACTACAGCAGGTAGAAAGATGTAAGTGTGGCCTGGAGCCAATCACATATAAAGATACAAAGAAGGGCGCCCAAAATAATAACAGGGATGAACTGGATCCGTTAGGCGGAACAGCTAGAGAAGTTAGGGCTATATAGCTTTAAGAAGAGACAATTAAGAGGAAATATGATAGAGATCTATAAAATCATGAGCAGAGTGGAATTAGTAAATGCAAATTGGTTGTTTTACATAGACTAGAGGACATGCCATGAAGTTATTAAGTAGCCTATCAGAAAAAAAAACATTTTCACTCAGTGCGCAATCAAGTTCTGAAATTCATTGCCAGAGGCTAAGGTAAAAATGCAGTTTGCATGGTTGGATTTAAGAAAAGTTTGGACAAGGTCCTGAAGGAAAAGTTCATAAGCTGTTATTAACCAGATAGAACTGGGGAAAGTCATTGCTTATTCCTGGACACAAGGAACATGGAATCAATCATTCTACTCTTTTGAGAAACCTGCCACATATTTATGACCTGGATTGGCCACCATCAGATACAAGATGCTGGACTTGATGAACCTTTGACCTGACCCAGTCTGGAAGTTCATATGTTCCTAGACTACGTTTCTTTATATGTGATTGGCTGCAGACCACACTTACATCTTTCTACCTGCTTTAGGGAGCTCACTAACTAAAGCTTAGTGCATGCTAACGGAATTAGTGCTCACTAAGGAGGCCTTACAAAACTGTGCTAGCATTTTTAGCTCGTGGTAAAAATCAGCTGGCGGTAAACGCTGAGATGCCCATAGAAATATAATGGGCATCTCGGCATTTACTGCCAACTGATTTTTACTGGAAGCTAAAAACGCTAGTGTGGCTTTGTAAAAGACCCCCTAAATGCTGTGCATCCTATTTTATACCTGTGGGCTACATGGCACTTAGTGCATGTTGTCTGTTAGTGCATGTTTAGCTTTAGTAAAAGGGCCCCTTAGTGCTAGGTAGCCCTCTCTTTTATATCACTCATTCTCTGCTCATCATCCTACTATATAAATGAGCTGTGACCGACGTGCCGTGCATGCGTCACTTCACAGGTCTCTCCTGAGCCACCCAGCGATTCTCCTCTCTCCCCTGCCCCCCTCCAGCCACCCAGTGATTCTCCTCGCTCCCCTGATTACCTCCGTCGAAGCGGTCACGTCATTGAAAGCCCTGCCCGTCTCCAGTCTTCCCTTCAAGTTCGTTCCCTCAGAGTCCCGCCTTCTGATGTCATTTCCTCTTTCCGCGAGGGCGGGACTCTGAGGGAACGAACTCGAAGGGAAGGCTAGAGACGGGCAGAGCTTTCAATAATGCGGCCGCTTCGACGGAGGTAATCAGGGGAGTGAGGAGAATCGCTGGGTGGCTGGAGGGGGGCAGGGGAGAGAGGAGAATCGCTGGGTGGCTGGAGGGGGAGCAGGGGAGAGAGGAGAATCGCTGGGTAGCTGGAGGGGGGGCAGGGGAGAGAGGAGAATCACACACACTCTCTCTCACAGATACACTCGCACCCAGTCTCACTCTCTCTCTGTCACACACACACACTCGCACATTCACTCTCTCTCTCACACAGTCACTCTCACACACACTCTCTCAAGCATACACACTCCAAGGAAAACCTTGCTAGCGCCTGTTTCATTTGTGTCAGAAACGGGCCTTTTTTACTAGTATATATATAAACGATTGTCTGGAGTGGTGAATTATAACACAACTTGATTGTTATATCACTGTTCTGGTGTTCTTCCCTTAATTGTGAAAATTTCACTTTAAACTAGGAGAATAATTGATGAACACAACACTGCTCTTCCAATATGGGAGGGTGAAAATTGCAGCCTGGATTTTAGTCACAGAGAAAAGCCCGGGTAGCAGGGAACAGACGCTGCTGTGCAAGACAGAAAGCCTTAACTATAGTTATTTAAGATCAATACAGAGGCATCCAGGTAGTCAAATGGCTCCTTTGAACTTTAGTAGCATTCCATTTTTCTTTTTTTCTTTTTAATTTAAGGTAGGCGGCTTGGGGCTTGCCTCTGGTTTCTCCCCCAAAATGTAGTAATTTAAACATTTACATTTGACACGTTATACCATAACAACTCTGTACAAAGCTCAGCATCCTCAAGACAACCCAGACAAATGGTATTAGAAATAAATATTCTTCCAGAAAGAACCTGCAGTGCAATCATAAATGGAGATGCACAATGATTACTTTATATGGACTATGCTCAGCACTGTGGCAAGGACACGGTACATGCTTAAGTAAACGTTGCAAAGCAGGATTAAATGAATCTTTTTCAACTTCTGTTAGCTACTTAGCATTCTATTTAAGAGTTCTAAAGGTATGCAGGCTGCCAAACTTTTGTACAAAAGCCATACATGGTGAGATTCTGTGCTCCTGTCATGATTCTCTGTTCATTGTCCAGTAAAATCTAACCCAGTCAGAAAGCAGCAGCAAGAAATGCTGCATGGGAGAAATAAACGTCAAGTATACTGTTCTGTGTAATTACGTGAATAATAATTGGATTTAAAAAATGAAAATAAACACCTTGCCTGTCCAGTGATGGTGTAAATCGAGTAGCAAAAGAGAGGGTAAAACAGTACACAAATATAAGCAACCAAAGAAAAAAGCACAGCTGGGCCTTCAAGATTGAGACAACAGGAGTCATTTATTTCTGAAAGACCCAGCACGGGCCGTGTTACGGCATAGAGATGCCTGCCTCAGGGTCCAAAATGCTTAAAAAAGGAACACTGCAAAATCAGGGTCCTTGCTGTATAGATATCTCCCAAAGTTAATATGAATTCAAAACTTCAACACAAGAGTAATTAACGCCGTTGGTTGAAAAACCAAGTGTTCAATGGGTAGAACTTTAAACTGATGAAGGAGGTAAAATGTTTGGTCTCATATACCAGTAAGATGCCAATGAACACTTGCAAACTTGTGCTCCTGTAATCTTTCAGATTTCTTTGAGCGTGCAGTACCCTGGAAATATCATAGTAACATAGTAGATGACGGTAGTTAAAGACCTGTACGGTCCATCCAGTCTGCCCAACAAGATAAACTCATAGCATAAGATATGATGTGACACTACATATGTATACTTGATCTTGATTTGTCTGTGCCGTTTTCAGGGCACAGACCATAGAAGTCTGCCCAACACTGGCCTTGTTCTCCAACTATTGAAGTTGTCATTGAAGCCCTACTCCAGCCCATCCAAATCTGTCCATCCATGATCAGGGCATAGACCATAGAAGTCTGCCCAGCACCGGCTTTGTTTCCCAATTTCTGATGTTGCCATCTAATCACTGCTAAGTTTCTTTGGTTCCATGCCTTCTATACAAGATAACTTTGTGTTTATCCCATGCATTGTTAATTCGGTTACCATTTTCATTCCCACCAGGTATCTACCACCCTCTCCTCAAGTCATGTCCTCTAGTTCTACCAGCTTCCCATCTCTGGAAAAGGTTTGTTTGTAGATTAATACCTTTCAAATATTTGAATGTCTGAATTATATCACCCCTGTTTCTTCTTTCCTCCAGGGTATACATGTTCAGGTAATCAAGTCTCTCCTCATACATCTTGTGATACAAACCCCATACCATTTTTGTTGCTTTTCTCTGAACCACTTCAAGTCTTTTTATATCCTTAGCAAGATACAGCCTCTAAAACTGAACACAATACTCTAAGTGGGGCCTTACCAATGACTTTGGACAGGGGCATTAACACCTCCTTTCTTCTGCTGCTTAAACCCCTCTGGCTGCAATACTCTTTCCTGCCTGAGATGGTACTAGAGTAAAGGGTCCTTTTACTAAGATGCACCGAAAAATGGCCTGCGCTGGTATAGATCCATGTTTTGGACACGTGCAGGTCCATTTTTTAGCACGCCTGCAAAAAAAAAAAAGGCTTTTTGGCAGGGGGTGTCGAAAATGGACATGTGGCAAAATAAAAATTGATGCACGTCCATTTTGGGTCTGAGACCTTACCGCCACCCATTGACCTAGCAGTAAAGTCTCACACGTTAACCCAGCAGTAATGGTCTGCATGCATACAATGCCGGTTAGCTACTGGTTAGCGCCATGCACCGCCTAGTGGACGCAAATACAAATTGAAATTACCACCTCGCGGTAGACGGGCAGTAGTTCAAAACTGAAGCATGTAGGACACGCATACGCGCTTACGTTGCTTAGTAAAAGGGCCTCTATGTTTGTAATCTAGTCTGCCTTGTAGCAGGAAGTTAGAGGACATATTCTTGCCTCCTTAATCATTGCACTCGTCCCAAGAGTGGCTGTTATATCTTGAAAATGTTACAGCCTTCAACCATTTTAATACAAATGTGTTCAGAAAGGAGGGTACAACAATTCTGGTTACTAACAAAAGGCAAAGCAAGGTGCCAAGTCAACTTCCATATGTCTTAGGAAACATTTGATTTGGCCAGCAGATGACTCAAGTGGCAGTGCTGCTCACAGTTGTGCTCGAGACCTTGGTTCAGCTCCTAATCCCAGTTTCTGTCTCCTGGGCCAGCTGAGGAGGCAGCATAAAGGACACAGGAGTATCAGCTATCATACAATACATAGTGGCCAGACTCAGAGGGCATAAATCATGCACTGGAGGAAGCCACAGTGTATCGACTGTGGTTAGAGATGAACACTGTTATGGCTGGTCTATACAGGAGGGGAGACAGGTTTAAAATGAGGGAAACCCCCAGATAGCTGCAAATGCAGGCTCCCAGAGTACATCCTACTAGAGACTGTTAAGTTATAAAAATTATCCATCCAATGTTCAGCTGCACTTATCTGGGTAGTAGCCGCTGACTGGGCCATACACAGAAATGCTATGGAAAATCGCTGTCCAGATAGTGCCAGGACAATCCAGGGCAAAAGTGCCAGTATCTGGATTTGTATCTGAATTACTTAGGACAGAAAAAGCTGTACTAAGTTATCCAGATGAATATCTGGCACTAAATATCGTTATTATCTGAAGAATCATGGCTCTGCCCATTACACCTGGATATTTAATGCCAATATCTAGACATAGTAACATAGTAGATGACGGCAGAAAAAGACCTGCACGGTCCATCCAGTCTGCCCAACAAGATAAACTCATATGTGCTACTTTTTGTGTATACCCTACTTTGATTTGTACCTGTCCTCTTCAGGGCACAGACCGTATAAGTCTGCCCAGCACTATCCCCACCTCCCAACCACTGGCTCTGGCACAGACCGTATAAGTCTGCCCAGCACTATCCCCGCCTCCCAACCACCAGCCCCGCCTCCCACCACCAGCTCTGGCAACCAGTGCTGAATATTCAGAAATAACTTCAAATAAAATGCTCACTGAAGTCTACATACTGACTAAGCTATATATTTGACTTAAAGCTTTGAAATGTGTACATACCTGGGAAACCACATTTGACATTATTTGAGTTCATTTAAACAGAAATAAAAATCAGTCAATAAATAATCTCATTGCTCTTCCAGAAATCTGTCCACAGGCAGCCATTTTCAAAGGTGGCTGGTAAAGCTATTTCACTTTCTCAACTTTGAAAATTTCTTTCACAGCAGATATAGGTATAGTAATGTCACAGTAGAAGGCAGTAGGAATTCTATTCTTAAAGGAAAGGTCTCAGATATTGCAACACAGAATACTAAAAATCACTATTTGTGTCAGGTTTTTCAGGTACTTTGATCATTTTCTGCAGCTTTGCTTAATAAAAAAAGAATCATGAGAAAAAGAAATGAAGTCATATTGATTTCTTTAGAACTTTCAGTGGCCTTTGACTTAGTAAAACACCCAATTCTTATCCAAAGACTTTCTAACAATGGAATTTCTGAAATTGCTCTCATGTTGGTTTCAATTCTATTTTAACAAACGTTCTTTTAGACTCTGTTGGCAGAATTCTACTTCTACTTCACATCCCCTTTCTTACGGTGTGCTTCAAGGCTCTATTCTTGGACCCACTCTCCTTAATATTTTTTCGCCTTTGGCTCTGCTAATTCAATCAATAGGATTAACGTTCTTTATATATGCAGAAGATATCCAGTTACTGGCTATATTTGCCTCTTTCTCCCTGGCTCCTATGGGAGATATCTTGGCCCAAGTTGGGTATCATTATGAATTGGTTAATACAGAATGGTTTAAAATTGAATTCTTTGACAAGCATAGCTGTCTTCCTTTCCTGGCGCTCAAGTTCTTTGGACCTTCCTTTGCTTAGAATCCTGGGTACGTCTATTCCTTTCAGCATTTCAGTCAAAATCCTTCCTTGGCATAATTGTTGACACTGGCCTTACCTTTGATTTACATATCTCTTCAGTTTTAAAGGAATCTTTCTTCACACTGTGACAATTACTTATCCTAAAACCATATCTTGATCAAACCACACTGTGCCCCCCCTTACATTCATTTTATCACACCCTGATTATTCTAATTCTCTGTTTCATGCACTTAAATCTTCTCAAATATGCAGACTCCAAACTATTCAGAATATATTTATGAAACACCATGGTGCCAAAAAATTTGATAGGGTTGCCCCATTGCTGATGTCTGAATACTCGCTACCAATTTCATACCATCTCTCTTTTAGCACTCTTACCCTAGTTCACCAGGTTTTCTATTCTGGCTTAGCCCTTATCCTGTAAAGCTTCCTGCTCCCATACAAGCCCACCTGCATACTCAGATCTTCTCAGCATTATCTGTTGTTCCTCCTCATTCGAACGTTTTCTTAAATTGTACTCACCAATCACATTTTAGTGTTTTCGCTCCCAATTTGTGGAATATACTACCCCTTTACATACGCAAAGACATATCCTTTAAAAACTTTTGAGAGCACTAAAAACTTATTACTTTACCTTGGCTTTTTCCCCTGATAATTTTTCATAATTAATTTGATATATTTGTACTTTGCCAAATCTTTATTTTCCCATCCCTTCCTTTTGTATCTTAGATGCTTACATTAAACATTCTGATCTCAAAAGATCTTTTTTATTAATTTTAGCTAATTTATTACCTAGGCCTCCTACTGTGACTTCCTGTATAATTATCCCCATTTTATTCTATTGTACACTTAAATAGGAAACTTTATAGGTGGTATGACAAATAAAGCTGAATAATGAACTAAATCAGAGAGCAATGAAAAAGAGGAGATGACAGCCATCTCTGTTTCCAAGAACCTCAAATTCTCATGGGTGAACTGCAAGTGCAAAGTCATACGATACATGGCTGGCTGAGGCATATGTTGAGGTCAGGCATAACAACAAGCACAAAAGTAGAGGTGGACCATAAAACCATTAGCAGTCAGATGTAGACTATGTCTTTACTAGCCGTTGAGCCCTTTAAAACGGGCTGGTGGTTCATCGCCCCCGCCGCCCCTCCACCCGGCCCGTCTCTTCGCTATTCAACTTACATTTCCGCAGCAAGCAGAGATCAGCTGAGGTCCTGTTGGCCTTCCTTCTCTGCCTGTGTCCTGCCCTCGTGTGCCGTAACATCAGCGAGGGCGAGACACAGGCAGGGAAGGAAGGCCAACGGCAGCTCAGCTGATCTGCCTGCTGTGGAGATGTAAGTTGAATAGCGAAGAGACGGAGGGGTGGCGGCAGTGGCGACTGCGGGGTACCAGTGGCGGTGACCTCGGCGGTTCCCTCTCCGTCCTGGCCCCTGTCATCACGTATTGATGTGGGGGCGGGACAGACAGGGAAGTCTCTACTGCGCATTTGCAAGTGAGTACGGTCACTTGCCTTTTATATGTTTGATTGGCAAAGAATCTTATGTAAAAAGGTTTTGTGCATTGATATGACAAGCTGAAATCTTTGTAAAGGCTGTGGCACTGAATCAGAGATGTTAGCAGTGATAAACAGGATTCACATAGCAGCAGATAAGGGAACGGATGCTTTGCTGGTTCTTTGGAACCTTTCCGCTGCTTTCTATAGAGTGGAACATTTGGTTGGAGCAGGCATTCATGGGGCAGATCTGAAATAGTGCAATCTGCAGGTGAGAACTCTGCATTCTGACCTTTTTAAGTTGTGGATTACAAGACCCTGTCTTATCCCGTTTCCTTTTAAATGTTTTACTCAGTCCTCTCATTTGAATTGTGGAGCAATTTGGAATCATCTGTCACATTTATGCAGATGATAGTGACCCAGGTAGGAAAGGGTAGTTCGACTAATTAATTTTGACTCATGCTTAAGAAAGGTCTCAGAATGGCATTTGAAGCTGAATTCAGATAAATCAAAATTTCTTTGAATAAGTGTTGTATAGGGAGTTTTGTAAATCCTCTACTACTGGAGGAGTGTCTCTATGTAAGAAAGTGGTAGTGAAGAGTTTGGGGGTTTTGAGGATGCAGATTTGATTTTTGACAAACAGTATGAGTTTCTTTTTGTTTGTCTGCAGCTGCCATATAGTGTCATCTCCTGGTGGTGATGGAGAAGTTCCAGAGCCCTGGTGGGATGGTCCAATGAAAGGGAAAATTTGAACTGGATAAGTAGAAGCTGGATTCCCCTTGTGTACTGGGAGGGTCAGGCAGCTTTCAGGTTGCTTCTTAATACAAGTCTCTATTAGCTATAGCAATACAGCAACTGTCCATGGTGAATGCCAGGATAGGAAGAGTGGCTTATATACCATTTAGATACTGAGCTCCTAATGGCTTCCAGGCATCCTGTTCCTCAGAGCAAGCCATGACTTCCACCCCTAATCACCAGGTTCTTGAGGCTCATGGTAACATCACCAGTTAGAACTCTCCAAATAGCTGAACAGTTCAAGTAGACAAATTTTCTGGCTAGAGCCCTTTTAAATTCTTTGATGTTCAAGACTAGTAATCCACAGGTATGATTATGGGGCTTTAATCCCCTATGCAGCATAAGTCTCTGATCCAACAAAACCCTAATGGTTATTCTGTAGCTCTTTCTGCTAAAGTACTCAGCTGGCATAGTGAGTTCATTACTTAGTTCAGGGCTGCAGCCTCCGCAGCCAGAATCCTTGAGCTGCAGGTAAATTAAAACAAAAGTCCTTTACTCTATTTTCATTCTGTAGTCCATTACAATATTCCAAATCAAAATAAATCCCTCTATGGGGATAGCTGATTCTCAATACATTTGTTATAGTTAGCTTCCAAAATCACCCTATTATCCCATTTGCTTTCCCAATGTGTAGGAAAAGCAAATGGAAAGGCCCCACCCTCTTGCCAGGTTCCTTCCTATGGCCTTCTAAAAAGAAAACCACCTCTCTTGTGCAGTAGTTTAAGTAGTGTTCATCCCGGGTCTCAACATCCATTCCTTCAAGGATCTCAGCTCCTGAACTTCCAAAAGATAGCTCCATTTCTTCAGGATCTGAAAAACACTTATGTCTTCTGAGAGCTCCTGCATCTGAGTCTCTGCTCTTGAGGAGTGTCTGTTAAAAGCCCTACCTGGCTCCATAGCTTCCAGAGCTTCACTCCCGGTACTAGTTTTCCCTGATTGGTTTAGCTCTTCTAGCTCATCTACTGGAGGATGGAGCCAGGGACTATACATCCCACAATTCCTAGGGAATTCCCAGGTTACTTAAGCAGACCTGCCTCTGTAGGAACTTTTCCAACTGTCCCTCCTCCGAGGTATATTATCAGTTTCTCTCTCAGTTCTCCAGGGATCTGAAGGTAAGAGTGTTTTCTTTTCCCCATTTTTTGGCCACCTGTCCCACTTTTGGCTCATAGGTTTTTGGGGGAAAACAGGTCTCCTCTCCCTCTTCTGCAGACTGGAACTGTCACATTCTCAAAGCTGGAAACTAGGTTGTGAGCCCTTGGGCCACTGCCGAGGAGCGGCAACGGCAGGCAAAACCACCCCACACCGGAGACTAGGCAGAACAGGACTGGAACTCCGAACTGGAGTTGCAGCAGAGGCAAACAGGCAGGACTTAAGCAGAGCAGGTACCCTTAAACTTCACCTGCACTTGGCCACTTTTCACCAGGAGTTGAGCTCCTGACTGCAGGTGGCCGGCAGGACTTACTGGGCAAGGCAGGACTGGATACCCACTAGGCTGAACCAGGTCTGAGGTTCAGAGAAGAAAGGAACATACAGGGACAGCAGGGCAAGGAAGGGATAAGCTAAAGGACAGGACTAAAAGCTGCAAGCAGCCACTAAAACAGGGAACAAAACACTGATAAACAAGACACAGAACTGAAAGCTGCAGAACAGCCACTAAAAACACAAACAGACAAGGACTAGACACAAAACAGAAGAGTAAACCAAAGGACAAGCCGGGTCTGGGCAGGTCAAGCCGAGTCTGGGCAGGCAGGAGACAGAAGAGAAAACCAGGATACTAGCTGGGTCAGGGCAGGCAGCAGAAAAAGCCAGGAAACAAGCCGGGTCTGGGCAGACAGCAGAATCAGGCAAGAAACTAGACTAGGCAGAAGTGCACAGAGCACCAACATACCAGGGACCTTAGACGATGCAAAGGCAACAGCAGAGAATCTCCAAATGGCTAATAAGCCCAGCAGCAGCTGAGGCTCAGATACAGCAATCACCAGGTAACTACGGAAGCTGTGCAGGGTCAAACAAGACAGACAAGTCTGGCAGCCTGGAAGACCCGGACTGGACTAAAGTCTGGAACGGGTGATAGTCCATAGCAGCCACCAGTTCTGGCCACCAGAGGGCGAGGTGAGCACAGACGTAACAGGAACCCAGTTCCCTGGTCACAACAGAATTAAAAATCTGTGTGTATATGGGGGGGGGGGGGGGGGGGTCTATTACATATATCCACACACACACACACCTTATTTGACTGATGATGTTTTTTTTTAATTATTATTATTATGCATGTGAATTTGTAATCTGCTTAGAATGATCGAGTGGCCTTTAGTCCTGAGGAACTGAGTTCGATTCCCACTTCAGGCACAGGCAGCTCCTTGTGACTCTGGGCAAGTCACTTAACCCTCCATTGCCGCATTGAGCCTGCCTTGAGTGGGAAAGCGCGGGGTACAAATGTAACAAAAATAAAAAAATAAGATTTTATAAATAAATTTGTATTTTGTTTTATACTGTATCTGGATTCAAGCAACTTGTGGCATGTATCCTCAAATGTAACAAAATACAATAAATATTTGATGTAAAAAGTTCATTACCCAAAATCCCTATATTTGCTTTCAATACACTTTTGAGCCTAGATCCAAAGGTGACCAGTCCACAAAATAAGATGTACCATAGCTGTGAATATCCAGGTGGGCAGAAGACTAGGAATACATATGGTCCTCTGATTAACTAAACACCTTCCAGGAGGACTCATTGCACTGAACCAGCTAACACTGCGGTACATCTCATCAGTGGAGATCTCGCTGGACAAGGAGGGCATAACTATCACCCTGACTGAATACACCAAGAAGGTCTACACTGTAGGCTCTGACCCTATAAAGAAGGTACAAGGAAACCAACAAGGGTAGAACCCTGAGCTTCCAAGAGCCAGCAGCTGTGATTAGGGTCCTGCTACTCACCCACAGAATGCAACTGGCCCCAAGAATAAAACTACAGCTACCTCTAACAAGCCATGGAATCAGCCAGTCTACACTGTGGCTCATCAGCAACCAGCAGGAGAGACCCCTGGAGTAGAAAACCCTTGGATAAGGGGTCCTCTATGGTCCAAAGCTTACAGATATAAGCAAACTTCAAGCCCTTCATAGAGACACAAAGGGGAAGGGAAACCAATGGACCAAAAAAAAAAAAATCAGCCCTCTCAAGCACTAACCTGACAATCCCATTGAACACAAGGCTTTCACCTGGCCATAGGAAGAGATGCTCAAATGCTACCAAGTCAGAACATCCCAGGGAACTGCCCACAGAAATATACTAAGATTGTGAGTAGCAGTCAGTCATGAACCCTCCTTGAACCAGGACTCCTGGAGTTGGAAGGCCCTTGTCCTCCAAGAGGAGCAATACTAACTCTTGGGACATACCACAAATCACTGGAGAAGTAGGCTCCCCAAGCCATATCTGAGGCAAGGAACTTAAAATACAACAGGTCTAGACTAAAATGTCCAACTTATAGCCCTGGATGCTTTTGTTTTGTTCTATTATGACAGAAAAATGTCCAAGTGTTAGGAATGCTCAGATCCCATCCTTAATACACCTCCTTGTGATCTGAATGCACTTCTGATGGACTTCATAGAAAAACACCTAAAATTTGGTTTTGAAAATACCAATTTGGACATTTTTGTGAGAAAAACATCCAAATGCAGATTTATGCCACTTTTTGGACATTTTTCTCTTTTGAGAATGAGCCCCTATGAAGACACCTTGATCCCTATGAAGATTGTTTTGTCATAGGGATCAAGGTGTCATGAATAGGGGATGAAATGGAAGTGGTCTATTTTTCCTTGAAACCCACATTGCTTCTGGTTTCAATATATTGTCCATTTATTTTAATAGAATGTCTGTTTCTCCATGTATCAATTTAATTTACTGGAAGCTTGGTCGGCTTTTCTACCTATTGAACAGGGGAACATCCATCCTGTACTTCTGTTTACACACTGCTGCTTGCTCTTTTCTATTCCTTACTAGAAAAACTTATGAGGATGGAACACCTTACAAGCAACAGAAATCATCATACAAGTAATCACATAAGTCTGCTAACAAGATAATAATAATATATTCTGATCTTGAATTATGGAGCTTTACTAAGGGGTACGTCCACTATGATGCGCTAATGGATTTAGGAATCCTTTGACACGCTAACGGATTAGCTAAAATGCTCTTTATATTCTTATGGACCCCTAAGACTGTATCAGTAAATAAAATCAAATTAGACCCCAGTCTATCTTGGATATCCAGTAGCAGGTATCATGATAGTTGCCAGAGCTGTAAGCATACAGTATCACACAACCAAAGACAACACAGAATATCGCAGCTTATTTAATCAGAATGTTCTTGTTTTCATCAAGAAAAAAATGTCATATAATAAAGCATGAGTGGGCACTAGTTTCTTCCTTTATTTTTTTTTTTAATATAACAACACTGGTCTGAAAACTGTATAGCCACATATGGTGGAAGGCAGCCAATGATCATAGCATGGAAAACCTTCACCCACTGCTTCAGAAACAGATAATCCATATGACACAACAACATACAATGAGAAACAGAAAATGCTGCCAGAGCTCCTCTTTGAAATTTAAGTCAAATTAAAGGAAAGAAAAAGGAAAACACACATAATAAAGGTCTAAAAGTTAAAACCGTGAGCCACGCTTTTATGTCATTAACATATCAACACACAATCTGTATAAAAAAAAAAAAACATGATCACACTTTCTATGCCATCCAGGTGAAGCCAAATGCAGATATATAAAATAATGCCATGACAACTGACTTTCACTGCTACTTCTACATGGTGTTGACAGAAACTGGGGCATTCCTTTGGTTTGTTTTATACAAAATGATGTAGATTCAGAATGACTGGATTCCAGTTTTCTCTTCCTTCCTTTTTTCATGAAATCTTCTGCACGCAAAGTTCTGAGGTCAGTGTTCTTTAAGTCTTCTGTGAATTTATTAGGATCTAGTGCAGCTTTCTGATGATCTCCCTTTAAATGCAAATAAAAACAAAAAATCATTATACTTGCATAAAGAGTTCTTTCTTTGTGCAATAGGATCAGTTCCTGGCAATTTTCCCCTCTTACTGTAGTCTGTAAATCCCTATGAATTATGACAGTTTATAATACCCATTAGCCAGTATACACTTCACTCAGCTTCTCAACACTATCCAGTAAACAGACCCTTTTTTACGGCAAACAGTAAAACGTAGGTTGGTGAATCAAGGACCTATGCCTCCAACAAAAGCAGGAAGATATTCTTTCATGACAAGAGCACATTCCTAGTGAAATGTCATACCTAAAAAACAGATTTACTCTGTCCCAGTGCATAAGTACATAAGCCCAGCATCCTGTTTCCAACAGTGACCAATCCAGGTCTCAAATACCTGGCAAGTGCATATAAACTGAGAGCACCCACTAAGTAATTATTGACATAATTAAATTAAATAAAATAGAATGCATATGAGATGGACATGGAAGAAGCCACTGCTTGCTCTGGGATTGGTAGCATGCAATGGTGCTACTAACTGGGTTTCTGTCAGGTACTTGTGACCTGGACTGGCCACTGCTGGAAGCAGGATACTGGGCTAGATGGACCATTGGTCTGACCCAGTATGGCTATTCTTATGTTCTTAAATTTGGCTTAGGACATTCAGTTTATTTATATTTTTTTATTTATGAATGAATGAATGACATTTATATCTCACATTATCCCAAAAACAATCTCGAGTTCAAAGTGGCTTACAATTTTGATTAAAAATACAGAGTTTGAATTTCAACAATAGTGAAGTAGTATGATGAAGAGTAACAGATTAGCAAATAAACTACAAATAGTGTACATATTGATAGAGTCACAGAACAGAAAACAGATAAGATTATCAACTGGTTATTGTTATATTAACTAATGTAATGAATTCTGGAATGAATATATTGTTGTTTGAGCTCCTTAAGCTTACTCTCAAATTTAAAGCAACCCCCAAAAATATATGGAACAGTAGCTAAAGCTATCAGTCTCAAATACAGCAAGACTTGTTGCCCATTGATTTTAATACTAGGCCAGTACTCAACTCACAAAGTATTACTTCCTTCCTTTCACTAATTTAGTTCAATTTGTTTTCCTATTCCAAAGGGCTTACAGTTTAAAGCTTCAAGGATCATCACTGGAAAATGCAACACTTGAACCGTGCTTGCATGGTTTTCAAGCCAATACTCAACTCACCATGTATTATCTCCTTCCTTTAATTTAGCTCAATTTATTGTTTAATTTGATTACACACTTTGGATAGACATCTTGAAACAAGGAACAATTATTTTTTATAAAAATAATAATACAAACCTAAATTCACATATAAAACAATGACATAACCAGTGATCCAGTTGCTCTATTTGTGCCCTGCTGTCTCTGTTCCTTTTTGAGCAGCACCTTCTCCATCACGTGCGGGACAGGTGTGGTCTTATGGATGAGGGAAGGCACTTTCAGAGGACATCAACACTGCACCCAAGTGCTCACAAACACGCCAATGGCCGGTCTTACAAACGGAAGACTCCCAAGCAAATTGATGTTTCTACTCCTTCTCAGGCAGCACCTTCTCCTTCTCTGACACCCCAGGACAGAAATGGTCTTATAGAGGGTGCTTTGGACTGACATCCCCACTGCACACAAGAGCTCCCGAACACACTGATGGCAAGCGTTATAAACTTGCAGGTGTGGAAATTAGGAGAGATCCAGTGAAGCTTGAGGAACGATTAGAGTTTGGCAGCTAAGGTTTAACACTGAAAAATGCAGAATCAGGTATTTGGGCTGTAAAAACCCAAAGCAATGGGTAAAGTACTGTTGTACATAAAAGAAGAATGGCACTTGGGCACAATCATATCTGAGGACTTTAAGATGGCCAAACAGGTAGAAAAGGCAACAGAAAAAAACAAAAAGATATTCTGGAGCATAGGAAGAGGAATGGTCAGAAGGAAAAGGAAGTGATAGTCTTCTTTATCAGTCTCTGGTGAGATCTTCTTTGGAATACTTTGTGCGGTTCTGGAGACTGCATCTTCAAAAGGATATATACATGATGGAGTATGTAGTCTGTCCAGAGAGTGGCTACTAGAATGGTTGATGGCCTTAGTCATAAAGCATATGGGGACAAGCTTAATGATCTACACATATATAGCCAAAAGGCTGGAAAGAGAAGATATGACAGAGACATTTAAATACTTCCAAGGCATAAATTCATGGAAGTCAGGCTTTTTTTCAGTAGAAAAGAGGGTCTGGAAGTAGCTGTCATAGGAGGAGGGCAAATAGGGGCAGACTCAGATTTTATTTTGTGTTTTACAAAAAAGGAAGTGGACACATGGAACAACCTTGCAATGGAGATGGCAGAGACAAGAATAGAAGAAACGTGGAACAAGCACCAGGTCTCTCAGATGGGTTGGAAAGGGTTGTAGAGACTGGGCAAACTAGATAGGTCATATGGTCTTTTTCTGCCATCATTTTGTAAGTTTCTCTATGAGCTGCAAATAGCCATGATATAAGTACCTATGTAGATTATAAGTGCATGGGTTTTTTTTTAATTTGCCACATGGAGGTAACTCTATAAGAAACCACTTAAAGTTAGGCGACATGTATGTACATAAATGCCAGTATATGAACACGTGTGTATAAACCCACAGGCAAGGAGTGCACATTTTATTCTCTGCCCCATGGAACATACTTGAGAACAGATTATATTCCCATCTCAAAGTTGTTATAGCCAACTGTGCAGCAGAGACAGGCCATGAGATTTAATGTGAGCCTCCTGGCAAACAAAAATTTCAAAATATAATTAAATCAAAAATTCAACTATATTTTGAAAATAATAAACTTGGGAATACTTCAGTAACTTGGGAATACTTCAGTAACTCACTGGTGGGATGCATTTAAGGCAACCATGCAGAGAGTTGTAAATGTATATTTTATTGGCCTATGCAAATGGCAAAATGCAGAGGTTTTAAGTTTTGAAAGTAAGCGTAAGGTGCTCAAACAACAATATATTCAGAGTAACGATAATTCCCTCCTGAAACAACTTGGAAAAACTGTGATATCAGTATAATAAATACTGGGTAATCGGGTGAGTACTTTAATATTTCTAAACAGGCCCAGTATTATAAAGAGTCTAACAAAACCAGATATTTATTAGCTTAGTATTTAAAAGCCAAAAAGGGTAGGTAGAGAGGGTAAGCATTGATTAATGATAGCTATGATTTGGTGATCAAGGATTCAGAGGTTGCGCAACAATTCTTTGAATGTTATGCCTTATATTGGACAGAGCCATAGTTTCTGACTCTAATATATCAGACATTTTGCACAATTTACAGTATCATGAATTTTCCCTTTCAAAAAAAATAAAAAAAAGAGGAATTAGGTTGTCAATAACTTCCTTGCCACAAGGGTAAGCTCCTGGCCCCAATGGGTTCTCTGTAGAATTTTACCAAGCCTTCAGAAAGCAGCAGACACCAAAACTCAAATTATCTTTAATGGGGCTTATAATACCAGGGGGTCCTTTTACTAAGGTGTGCTGAAAAATGGCCTGCGGTAGTGAAGATGCGTGTTTTGGGTACTCACAGAATTATTTTTTAGCGCACCTACAAAAAATGCCTTTGTAAATTTTTTGCCGAAAATGGACATGTGGCAAAATGAAAATTGCTGCACGTCCAGCGTAGTAACTGGGCAGTAATGGTCTACGTGCGTCGTTTCACTTGCCGCGTATCAGAAAATAAAAATATTTTTCAGACGCGCGTAGTGGACGCACGCCAAAATTGAAATTACCACAAGGGCCACGTGGCAACTCCAATTTGGCACACATTGGGCACACGTAGGCGCCTACGTGGCTTAGTAAAAGGGCCCCTAGGTTTGGCAGATGATTCCTTTATGGAGATGAAGGTAGTTATGCTGCAAAATCCAGACAAAGACCCCTTCCATTTTGCTAATTCCCAACCTATCTCTCTGAATAGCATAGATTGTAAGATCTACTCCTATATATTAGCCATGAGGTTGGGCAAAGTTCTGCCAGATCTGATTAGTAAGAATATCTGGGATTCAGGAGAGGCTGAATGTCACTATATAATGTTATACTCCTGTTTAAAATCCTCTTAGCATAATCTCAACAAGACCAAGAGATAGCCTTGTTCTTAGATGCTGAAAAGGCCTTTTATAAAATTGAATGGCTCTTTCTGTTTAAGGTTCTTGAATGGTTTGGGATCAGTTCCCATTTCATCAGAATGATCCAATTGTTGAATGTAAGGCCAATGGCTAAAGTATATGTCAATGGTCTCTCTTGTTTGAAAGTGCTACAGGAAGGAACCAGGTAGGAATGCCCCTTATTGTTTAATATTGCTGTAGAGCCCCTTATTTTGGCTACTAAGTCCCATTCACAAATCAAAAGAGTTTGACATAGACCTGTCATTTGTATGATCACAGCTTATGTAGATGATGTGTTGAATCCATACCGACTGTACACATTTTTAATTGTCATGCGATAATATTGGGATACCAGGTTAACTGAGGAAATACAGAGGGGGCAATTCATAATACGGCATAGGCACCACTTACGCCTCTCAAAGGTGCCATCAAATTGACAATTAGGTCGCTATGTATGACTAACTGCAAGGATGGGGCATACATATGGGCAGAATATGGGCAGACCGTGAGCATGTCTCCCAGTTAGGCACAAAGCAGCCTATGATGATCAGCATTTTTTATTAGGAGCACGAGCCTGCCTCTAGAGTTCATGGCAGCCATTTTGAAGAGGTAGCTGCATCAGGCAGGAGGAAGTGGGCATTTCGCATGCCCATTCCCCAGCTAGAGCAGCAGGGATCAGGAAGGTAGGCCACAAAGGATCCTGGGGGGAGGGAGGAGGCATGGTGTTGATGTTTGGAAGGTGGGGGAGGGAGTGCTGGGGGACTGGAAGGGGCTTTACTAATGTTCAAGGGGGGGGAGTTAAGACAGAGAAAAAGGGGACTGGCATGCTTCAAGCTAGTACCTGGAATCTATGAGAGTGCTGGTCGATATTCAGCACTGTCACCCATATAGCTAAGTGACCAAAGTTTGAATGCTTTTTCATTATACACTGTCTCTTTAAGACTGTCACCTGATTGGTTGCTGCTACTAAGTGTGTCTGACGCTAACTCATTTAAAGAGGGTTGCCATTTTCTCTGTGCTGTCTTCCGTACAAAGAGGCCGATAGGTTCCCTCAATGTAAATGTATGTATCTTATTGTTGAGTGACTAGCCCGCATAGGGGTGTGATCTATCCCCCTAGACGTTTATCTCCTCTTTTTCCTTTCAATAGAGCTCCCGACCGTTGGACCCTGAAGCAGACAACGAAACATCTAGCCACCGTTGGTCGCGGTCTGTCAGGAGGAGAGGAGCCAAGGAAAATACGCCATAGCCCAAGCTAAGTGCTTTATATTTTATTACAGCAGGCTACGTGCATTTCCCATATAATTTTTGAAATACAGCATAGTACTCTTTGTAAGTGGCAAGTTTGGATGCTACTGAATGTACTGTAGGAGATTTTTTTCATGTCAATAATGAAGCAGTCCTGCTCTATGTGTTTACAACGCTTGTGAGCTTCTTGAGGCTTTTTCCTCCTATATCATCTGTGGTTCCTGGAAGTCAGACTGTTGACGAACTCCTATAATTATTTATATTTATTTGAATAGGTTGGGTTAGGGTTTTCACCCCGGTTTTTGATTTAGTTTATCTTCCATATATAGGACACATCAAATCACAGGCCTGCCTCTGTCTCTTAACATCACATCAGTATATCCAAATTGTCAAAGAAAAAACAAACAAAACAAAACACTGATGGAGAAAAAAAAAGACCAAATGGTTAAAAACTCCCATTTAAAATTCAAGGAAAACCGTATCTGCACTTGAGGGAAGAGGGGTAGTAGGGGTAAGGCTGCCTATACCGTGCAGATGCTAGCAGGCTTGGATTTAGGTAAAGGCAACACAGGCAGCTGAACATGGCACCAAATTTCGACGCTGTCAAATGAGCTGAAGAGGAGCGTCATCCTGTTTGATATAGTGCTCTATATTGCTATGCTTAAAAAAAAATATATAGTAGCATTAAGGCTCTCTGGCCCCTACTGTACCCTCTAGTCCTGCCTATGGAGCACCAAAACCTTAACAGCAATGCTTTCCAATATACAGACGATGGTAGGTTTCTGGTGGAAGTCTTCAGGGTTGGACATAGTTCTGTGTGTGTGGATTAAGGCAAAAGTGAAGGAGTATACAGTAATTAACCCAGGAGAAGGCCACTTTCACAGGCCAACTGGATTTGGAAAAATTAAAAAGACAAAAAAAAGAAGGCGGCCTGACTCATCAAGATCTCATCCTATTAACAAAGAATGCGAGAACATTTTTAGTGAATCATACCCGGAATGAGGAAGAAATAAAATGCAAGAAAGGAATGAATCAGTATTCAACAAACTATGAAATCTACCCAAAGAATGAACTAGAGAGCAAAAAAAACAAAAACCAATGAAAGGCAATGGAAAGAGAGTTAGAGATGGGAGCAGAGAGAGGACAGTGAAAGAACAGCGGAGGTCTCTAACTGCGGTCCTCGATTCAGGCTCTTTAGAATATTACTAATGGGTATGCAAGAGAGAGATCTACCTACAATGGAGGCAGTGGGTATGCAAATCTCTGTCATACACATTTATTGTGGATATCCTGAAACCTGACTCATTCGTAGCCGTCAAGGATTGGAGTTTGAGATCACCATTCTAGACAGTCTTGCCTGAGTCAGTGAACATGTGAGAAAACCTTTGATTCCCTGTGATTGCGGTAATGAAGAAACTACACAACCCCTCCTAAAATCCCAACTGCTGGCAGATAGAAAACAGCAGACAGAAAAAGAAGCTCCAGCTTAGTCACTCTGGAAAACTTAGGTGTTCTCTCTTGGCAACCGCCAGCCCACCACTGCCGCTTGAGTAAAAGTTAACTCCTAAACCATGTCACAAACGGACAGCATAGAAAAGTGCAGAGATCAATATTTTCCTTCAGTCAAGAAATAACATTCATAGTTTTCTCCATTTTCTAAAATAGCAGGCCTTTGCATAAATTATGCTGAATAACAACCATTATTCTGGCCTAGAAATAATAATAAGACAATTGCCTGAAACTGACAGCAGATATAATCGAGCGCTCTCTCAGGAACTAAATATAGCTGTAAGCAGTTCACGGAACATCTGTGCAGCGAGTCCCATCCCAGTCCTAATGATAAATGGCCAGGCTGTTTTATATGCAGCTTCTATGCTGCCTTACAATTATATGAGACTCCCTCAGAGAAACTGACTTTTTATTAAACAGTGACATCAATCCTGAAAAAACAAGGACAGTTCTCCAGGAACAAGATGGAAGCTACAAGATTTGTTGTTTAAGCTCTCAAAAGAACCAAGAGATTAACTGTTGAAAACTTCAACCCCACCCCACCCTTTTTTTTTAAAGAGAAAACAATTCTGGAGACACAGAAAAATTGGGGGTGGGGGGGGGGTGTCTTTTGTCTTTAGCATTTAGCGCACGCCTATTTTTAACGCGCGCTAAAAACACCAACGCACCTAAGTAAAAGACTCCCTTGGTTTTCTTGAGGCTACATACAACAGGGGTTCTCAAACCTGTCCTTGGGAAACCCAAACCAGTCAGGTTTTCAGGATATCCACAATGAATATGCCTGAGATCGATTTACATCTAATTCCTCCTTGATAGGCAAATCCATCTCAGGCATATTCATTGAGGATCTCCTAAATCCCTGACTGGCTGCCATACAGAAAGTCAGTGGCAGAGAGAAATATTAAACTTATGCACCAAACTTTTCCCGATTCACTGTTAAAAATCACCTCACTTTCTCTATTCTAAGAGCCTAGTATAGAAACAAAATTCTGTGGATGAATATTTTTATTTTTTTCAGTAGAGCTAAACCCTACAGAAAAGTCACTAGAACAGTTTTTGTTTGTAACATGAGGCTTGCTAAGAGTGTGCAGAAGTTAACTAAAAACAGAACAGACTCATTAAAAAACCTCAATTTTGGATTCATAGTTTCTATTCTGGGGAACCGAAATGAATGGAATACTGCATGTTGTGATCATTTTTATCAGATTTTTATTTCAATAGCATTTCCATTCTAATAAGGTACACAGAAATAAAGTCTGTACTGTTTGCCTACTCATTATGTCATAAAGTGCAGGAGCTGCTGATGCCAGTACGGTGAGCCCGGTTACATACCTGGAGGGCTCTGCTCTCAGTAGCTTATGGCTCTCTCTCAGATGAAACATCGCCCTCTGCTCCACTACTGGCACTGGGGTCCTCTTTGCTGCGAGGGACAAATTTCTCTTTCCCCGATTCAGAAGTTCCCTTGGTTCTGGTCTTCTCTTTTCTTTGCTGTTGTTTTTCAAGCTTTGCTAGCTGTTAGGAAGAAGAAAAAAGCAAATAGGAAAAGAATGAATAATTACAAAAAGTAGCATGGATGTTAATTTACTTGAATACATGAAGGGGCTGATGCAGACACTGACGTGGAATAAGTGTAATGTCTGTGCACAATTTTGTGGGCACATGATGTAGAAAAGGGTTCTGCAAAGAAGCTAACCCTGTGCAAAGCCTTGTGTTAGACATCAGTGCCCAGCACATTAAAACCAGTACTAATGAGGCTATTAGCTATTCCACCCCCAAAGCAGAGACATGTACAGAAGACTCTAACGCCTATGTTTACTAAGAGGCGCTATGGGCTCGTTAGCATTTTTAACACGTGTAAATGGTTTACGCATATTAAACGCTAATGTGCCCATAGAAATGTATATCCACAATATAAATTAAGGTTCACACTCAATAATTGGTCATGCTTAAGTAAACATTCACAAAATAACAACAGTTAGAAATGCAAAAATATCTTTATTCTATTAATAATACATGTAAATTTGATCCTCTTATTCTTCTCTTGTTAACTCATAGTCATATAAATCTGTCACACTCAAGCCACTAGGCTTGAGTGTGATAGACTTATATGACTATGAGTTAACAAGAGAAGAATAAGAGGATCAAATTTACATGTATTATTAACAGAACACAGAAATGTATAGGCGCGTTAGCATTTAACATGCCTTAAATTTACAGGCGAGTTAAAAATGCTAACGCACCTTAGTAAACATACCCCTAAGATTGAGAACAGTGTCTGAGTAGGTCTAGAAAAGGTTAGCTTGTTCTACAGTAGTGTCTGTGAGGATTAAATGCCTGCTCTTCTTTTTCCTGTGAGCACATGGGACTTGCCAACTTTGTTTGTGGCCTCCATAAGAACATGGGCTAATAAAAAAAAAAAAAAAGAAAAAAGAAAACAACCCATTGTGGGGGAGGTGATGGTTCTGAACAGTGGCAGCCCTACCATTAGGCCAACTGAAGCGGGGGCCTCAGGCGGCACTCTTCTGAAGTGGCATCGCCCGCCCCCTGCCTTTCAATCCCTAACCCCCTTCCCCGAATTTACCTTTTATTTTCTTGTTTTTCAAAAGGTGACGGCAGCGATTCCCGTAGGCTGCCCTATCACCAGTCCTGGCCCCTTCTCTCTACTGCAGCCTGCCACTCTAACGTAACTTCCTGTTTCCTCGGAGGCAGACCGCAGTACAGGGGCCGGGACCGGCAGCAGGGTAGCCTATGGGAATCGCTGGGAAGGGGGTCGGGGAAGGAAGGGTGGAGATGTCAGACCGTGGCAGGATGGCAGCTCATTGCTCACATCAGGCAGCAGATTGTCTTGGGCCGCCCCTGGTTCTGCACTAAGAGCAGCTACAGCTGTGCACAGGTCTGACCAGAAAAAAAAAATTGTATTGGCACACATCTGTGCACATGCTGGAATACTATTTTGTGTATAAATACTGGTATTAAAAAAAAATTATGTGCAGAATAGTACTACAGCACATGTGAAGAACATCATCCTGCTCAGACATGAATACAGCACCAACTGGCCTTAGCATGCAAGCTTGCACACATGCACAGGTCTTATTTGCATATCATTTGTTTACTGCATCAGCAAGCAAAAATTATGTATTAAGCTTGCATTAGAAGCCATGCATTCAGGGGGTCTTTTATGAAGCAGCAGTAAGCCAAACACAGGCTTACTGCTCGCTAATTCAGAACTACCGCCGGGCTATCACAGTAGCTTGGTGGTAATTTCCACCACCCCCCCCCCCCCCCCCCCAGCGCTCACCATTTCCGGCACCACAAAAATATTTTTATATTTATAGCACCAGTGTTTACCCAGTGGTAATCAGGCAGTGCCATGCGCTGTCTGGATACTGCTGGATTAGTGCAGGAGCCCTTACCGCCACCTCAATGGGTGGCGGTAAGTGCTCCCCCCCCCCAAAAAAAAAAATAGCTGCGTTGCAAGTTGTTCACTTGCAGCATGGCCATTTCTTTAAAAAAAAAAAAAAAAAAAAGACAGCCTTTTACTTGCTGCACAGGCCCCCTTTTTCCGCAGCTTGGTAAAAGGACCTCTCAGCAATCAGCGCAAGGCTCTACAGCAAGTTTTCTATGTCAACCCCCGAAATCTAATGTAATGCAAACACTTATAGACCACACACACCCCTAAGGGTTCTGAGCGGTTTACAAAAGATTAACAACAACAACAACAAAAGACTGGGAATTACAATTAACAAATACATTTAAATATGATCATTAAAATTAAGTTTTCCAATATTATTAAAAAATAAAACAGTTTTCAAGTACTTCTGGAAAAAAACCAAAAGAAACAAAACAGAGGTAATCCACTCCAAATTCAATCTGTCTGAAAAAAAAAAAAAAAAAAAAGAAAGCACTATCCCAGATTTTCTTAAAATGTACACTCTTTGTCAAAGCTGAGACATACAAATAAGCTTTGTAATAGTAACTGGAGCAAGACCACGTAAAGTTTTAAACACAAAAGAAGCCCATTTAAAAGTTATACAAGCTTGCACAGGAAGGCAATGAAGACGAAATAAGTCAGTCTCGCTGCCGTATTTTACATCTTAGCAGAAATTCCTGTATAAACAGTGTTGCAGTAATCGATCTCAGGCAGCATTAAGCTCTGAACCAAAAGTGAAAAATGATCTTCATAACAATAGGATCATACAGTTCTAAGTTGTTTAAGTTATAAGGTTAACAAGTTTGTTAATCTTTATTTCTGTGAAATTAGACAATGGAATCAGGACAAGAGGAGAGGATTCATAGTTTAAACTACCTGCAAAATGGCAGCCCTACTTATAGCGCAAAAATCTGCATATGGATTACTGCTAGCTAATGACAGTTTGCAAACGCTTGATATCAACCAATCACAAGGTAGCTTTTTAAAAGCTTAATGATATCACACTGTGTTCAGACTTTCTTGAAATTACAAAATGCATTGACCTGTTTCCCCTACGGCAGCGGTTCCCAAACTGTGCGCTGTGGCACCCTGGTGCACCTGTTACGCTCTGCTACACTTCTCCAGGATGGGTCGGTTTCTGTTTCCTAACCCGGCAGCCATCATCCGGCTTGGAGCAAGAGCAGCAGCCATCTTGGCTAGCTCAGGAGGGGGCAGCCATCTTGTCTAAACGAGAACAGGAAGGAACTCCATATCTGGTTGTGGGAGGATCTCCTATGGGGGCTGCCATGTTGGATGCACCTGAGTTTGGTTTGCTCTGATTGCTTCACTATTTAAAGCACTGCCTCCAAGCCTTCTTTGCTTCGGCCTCAATTGTTCTGAGGAGTTGCTGTGGGAGTGCTGTTCACTGACTATGCTTCTGTTCCTGTTTACCTGTGCACCAGACCTTGGCTAGTTTTCTCGGATTACGCTTGTTTGCTGCCTGCCTTGACCCTGGACTGATTTTGACTATTCTTTGCCTGTCGGAGTACTGGTTCTGGACTGTGTCTGTTTCCTGCCATCCTGGTCAGCGGCTGTGCAACCCCGCCGGTTCCAGAAGTCCTGGTGGCCGCCTGCAGCTGGGAGCTCAACTCCCGGTGAACGGTGGTCGCTTTCCAGGTGAAGCTAGGGCTTGTCTGGCTGCCTGACTGAGTGCGGTAGCACTCCATCTCTGCCGTGCTCTGTCGGGGCACAAGGGCTCACTACTACCGGGTCATAACAGTAGGCTGAAGCCATGAGCTCGCCAGACAGGTCCGAGCTGTCTCACCTGGCTCAGGTTCTCCTCCAGCAGCAGGAGCAACTAACACGCCTGTCCAGCGCCTTGAAGGAGGTCTGCAGTCAGCTACCAGGACTCCAGCGGCAGGCGGCTGTGGCCCCTCCAGGCTCTAGAGCGGAGACTTCCGCTGCACATCTGCGACTTCCAGAGCCACCTCACTTTGACGGTACTCCCGCAGCTTGCCGGGGGTTTCTGAACCAGTGTCAGATCCTGTTTGAGCTGCAACCGGAGGCTTTCCCGTCTGACAAAATAAAGGTGACCTACATCATCTCCCTGCTTTCCGGTGCCGCGCTGGCTTGGGCGTGCCCGCTGTGGGAACAGCGGAGTCCGGTTCTGGCAAACCTGGATGAGTTCTTGCGGCAGTTCCGGATGGTATTCGACATTCCTGGCCGACCTTCTTCTGCCTCAGGGGAGCTGCTGCGGATCCAGCAGGGCTCCGGGTCAGTTGGAGCGTATGCCGTCCGGTTCCGTACCCTGGCCGCGGAACTCAGGTGGAACCAGGAGGCCTTAACAGCCATTTTCTGGCAGGGTCTGGACAGCCAGATAAAAGATGAATTGGCTGGCAGAGAGATTCCCGCTACATTGGATGCCCTTATTGAACTCTGCAGAAAAATCGATATCCGGTTCCAGGAGCGAGCCCAGGAGAGGGCCACGCAGCCGGCACCGCAGAGATCCAGAGATCTTCCTCACTGCCCGGAGACGTCTAGGGGCCTCAAAGAGGGTTCGGAAGGAACCGAGGAGGTACCCATGGTGATGGGCCGGCATCGCCTGTCCAAGAAGGAGAGGGCCCGTCGTCTCCAGAATCAGCTATGCCTGTACTGTGGGCAGGCCGGGCATTTCACAGGCACCTGCCCGAATAAGCCTGGGAAGTCGGGAAACACTCCGGCCCAAGCCCTGTGAAGGGGGTGGCTCTGGGCCGGTTATCTTCCCTTCCAGACAATCTGCTCTCGGTCCCTGTACTGCTCCGTGGAGAGGGGTTCCAGGGCCAGACGATGGCCTTGCTGGATTCCGGGGCAGGGGGAAACTTCATAGATGCCGAGTTCCTGTCCCAGTTGGGGGGCTCTTCGGTGCCCTGTCAACCAGCTCTCAGGGTTACCTCCATCCAGGGGGACAGTCTTCCCCGGACGATTACCCGAATTACCTCACCCCTGGGTATGCAGGTGGGGGCACTTCATCAGGAGAAGATCTAGTTTCTGGTGCTCCCCCGAGCTATTCACCCGGTGATCCTCGGTCTACCCTGGCTTCGCCTCCACGCCCCGATTATTGATTGGTCCACCGGGGTGATCAGACAATGGGGTTCCCACTGCTTCCAGCACTGTCTTCAGCAGATCAAGCTGCCCGTTCCTGTCTGCTCCACCCAGCTCCAGACTCCGCATGGGAGATCGCCTGGGCTGCCAGAAGAATACCAGAATTTCCGGGATGTATTCAGCGCACAGGCTGCAGACACGCTTCCTCCCCATCGGACTTTTGATTGTGCGATTGACCTGCTTCCAGGAACCAATCCGCTCAGGGGACGTCTGTACACCTTGTCCCGGGAGGAATCGCAGGCCATGCGAGTTTACGTCCATGAGAACCTACTAAAGGGGTTCATTCGGCCCTCTACCTCGCCAGCAGGGGCCGGCTTCTTCTTCGTGTCCTAGAAGGACGGGTCTCTTCGGCCCTGCATCGATTACCGGGGCCTAAACAAGATCACCATTAAGAACCGGTACCCGCTCCCACTCATCCCAGAGCTGTTTGACCAGTTACAAGGGGCCAAGATTTTCACAAAGTTGGACTTGCGAGGGGCCTATAACCTGGTGCGGATCAGGGAGGGTGACGAGTGGAAGACGGCGTTTAACACCCACGAGGGGCATTTTGAATACCTAGTGATGCCATTCGGTCTCTGTAATGCCCCTGCGGTGTTTCAGAATTTTGTGAACTACATCTTCCAGGATCTGCTATACTTCTCCGTCATAGTGTACCTTGACGATATCTTGATTTTCTCACCCTCATTGCCGCAGCACATCACACACGTCCGCACAGTGTTACAGCGACTCAGGGAGCACCGGCTATACGCCAAGTTGGAAAAGTGCTCTTTTCACCAGCAGAGACTTCCTTTCCTGGGATACATTGTCTCATCCACCGGGCTGCAGATGGACCCAGATAAGCTGAAGGTGATCCGCAACTGGCCGGTACCCCAGGGTCTTCGGGCTTTACAGAGATTCCTGGGGTTTGCCAATTACTACCGGCAGTTTATCCGGGACTACTCCCTGATCACGGCTCCTCTGACGGCCCTCACTAGGAAGGGGGCTGATGTGAAGAACTGGACGCCGGAGGCTCTCGCTGCTTTCACCACCTTGAAGGACGCCTTCCTCTCTGCCCCGGTACTCCGCAGTCCGGACCCAACCAAGCCGTTCCTGGTAGAGGTGGATGCCTCCTCCCTGGGAACGGGGGCTGTACTCTCCCAGACATCCGCATCCGGGAAGAAACATCCCTGCTTCTTTTTCTCCCGCAAGTTCACCCCAGCGGAGCGGAACTACACGGTAGGGGACCGGGAGCTCCTGGCACTTAAAGTTGGCTTTTGAGGAGTGGCGTTACTTGTTGGAGAGAGCAGCACACCCAGTCACGGTAATAACGAATCACAAGAACCTCTTGTATTTGCAGAACGCCACCAGACTGAACCCTCGCCAGGCCCGGTGGTCTTTGTTTTTCGCCCGGTTTGACTTCCGTCTGATCTTCAGGGCGGGCGAGAAGAATGTCCAGGCGGATGCCCTGTATCGCAGCTTCGAGGCTCCGGAGGACCAGGAGGAGCCCTGCCCAATGCTGAATCCGGCATGTATTCCCTCCATGTCCGGGGCCAGTGCCGCTTGCCAGAAGGCCGTTCCGGTGGGTCTCCGTAGGAAGGTGCTGCGCTGGGGGCACGCGTCCGAATTTGCCGGACACTTTGGTTTCCACAAGACCTTACATCTGATCTCCCGATCGTATTGGTGGCCCCGGATGGCGCAGGATGTTCTCCAATACGTGTCTACCTCTCCGGTGTGCGCCCGAACTAAGTCTTCACATCAGAAGCAGTGGGGGCTGATGCAGCCCGTGCCGATACCACAGCAGCCATGGGAGGACCTGTCCATGGATTTCATCACCGACCTGCCACCCTCGCAGGGCAATACGGTCATCTGGGTAGTGATCGACCGGTTCTCCAAGATGGCCCACTTCATTCCTATGAAGGCTTTACCCACTGCCGCTACCCTTGCCGCAAACTTCATCACACACATCTTCCGGCTCCATGGACTGCCACAGAGGATCATTAGTGACCGAGGCTCGCAGTTTACTTCGCGCTTCTGGAAAGCTTTGTGTTCAGCTTTTGGGGTTACCACTTTATTCTCGTCTGCATATCACCCCCAGACCAATGGTATGGTGGAGCGGGTCAACCAGACTGTGAATGCGTTCCTCCGGGCATACTCTAACCAGCGCCAGGATGACTGGTCTACTCTGCTACCCTGGGCTCAGTTTGCCTATAATAACAGTCTGCATTCGGCCTCCCGGACGACACCTTTCAGCACCATCAATGGACGCCACCCGCATCTACCTCCGCCAATTTCCCCCGCAGAAGTTCCACCTCAGGTGCAGTCCACAGTCCGTTCCTTTCAGGAAGCTTGGAAGAAGGTCCAGGATCAGCTACGACGGGCAGCGGTCAAGGCCAAGGAGACCTATGACCGTAGAAGACAAGCGGCTCCCACATTCCTGCCGGGAGAAAAAGTATGGTTGAGCACCCGATACCTGAAACTGCGGCTCCCATCTCTGAAGTTTGCTCCCCGGTTCATCGGTCCTTTTGCTGTACGATCCAGGATAGGAGCAGTGACTTACCGGTTGCACCTACCCAGCCAACTCCGGGTGCACAATGCCTTTCATGTGTCCCTCCTGAAACCTTTCCGCAGGTCCAAGTGGCATCCTGAACCCAAGAAGGTGGCCGTGCCTGAGAGTGATCCAGATCCAGAGTATGAGGAAGATCGCATCCTGGATTCCAAGCATTGTGGAAGGAAGCTGTACTATCTCCTCGCCTGGAAGCATTTTGGACCGGAGGATAACTCCTGGGAGCCGGCGGCCAATGTGCATGCTCCAGATCTGATCCGGGAGTTCCACGCTCATCATCCTGCTAAGCCCAGAGCAAACCGGTGAGGGGGAGATCTTTCCGGAGGGGGTACTGTTACGCTCTGCTACACTTCTCCAGGATGGGTCGGTTTCTGTTTCCTAACCCGGCAGCCGTCACCCGGCTTGGAGCAAGAGCAGCAGCCATCTTGGCTAGCTCAGGAGGGGGCAGCCATCTTGTCTAAACGAGAACAGGAAGGAACTCCATATCTGGTCGTGGGAGGATCTCCTATGGGGGCTGCCATGTTGGATGCACCTGAGTTTGGTTTGCTCTGATTGCTTCACTATTTAAAGCACTGCCTCCAGGCCTTCTTTGCTTCGGCCTCAATTGTTCTGAGGAGTTGCTGTGGGAGTGTTCACTGACTATTCTCCTGTTCCTGTTTACCTGTGCACCAGACCTTGGCTAGTTTTCTCGGATTACGCTTGTTTGCTGCCTGCCTTGAACCTGGACTGATTTTGACTATTCTTTGCCTGTCGGAGTACTGGTTCTGGACTGTGTCTGTTTCCTGCCATCCTGGTCAGCGGCTGTGCAACCCCGCCGGTTCCAGAAGTCCTGGTGGCCGCCTGCAGCTGGGAGCTCAACTCCCGGTGAACGGTGGTCGCTTTCCAGGTGAAGCTAGGGCTTGTCTGGCTGCCTGACTGAGTGCGGTAGCACTCCATCTCTGCCGTGCTCTGTCGGGGCACAAGGGCTCACTACTACCGGGTCATAACAGCGCCACAGCAAACTCTCAGGAGTGCCACGGCACATGGCTCCCTACTTTCCCCTCCCGCAGGTCCGGCATCTACCGCTTCCTGCTTCTTCCCCCCCAACCACCGCTGCAGTGCTTGCAGCTTACATTTTCAGGCTGTCTGCGATTCACACAGGCACTGCAGGGACTTCTCTCTGCCGTGTCTGGCCCTCGCAACAGGAAGTTGCATCAGAGAGGGCCGGACGTGGCAGACCGGGAAGGCCCCGGAGTGCCTGTGTGAATCGCAGATAGCCTGAAAATGTGGGCTGCAAGCACTGCAGCGGCAGCGAGAGAAAGAGAAGGAAGCGGCAGTGATCCTAAACCTGCAGGAAGGAAGGTAGCGAGTGATGCTAGATTTGGGGAAGGCAGAGGGCTGCAGGGAAAAGGAGACCTATGTGACGAGGGGGGTGTGGATAACCTATGTGGTGGGGGGGAGGGGGGGTGCTGGAGACCCATGTGGCCTGGGGGGCAGAATCTAATGTGGCCGGGGGGAGGGGGTGCTGTGGAGTCCCATGAACTGAAAACGTTTGGGAACCCTTGCCCTATGGGGAAAGGGTAACAAGTTAAAACACTCGCTCACACTGTGGCAGAATGCTGCATCTCTCTTTCCTTTGTTAGCAAACTCAGGGCCCCTTTTACAAAAAGTGCGCTAAAAATAAGAGTGTGCTAAACGCTAAAGACGCCCATATATTCCTATGGGCGTCTCTAGCATTTAGTGCACGCTAATCACATGCTAAAAACACTAGCACGCCTTTGTAAAAGACCCCCTATGATCCATCTGTTTGGGGGACTTTGGAAGAGGCATGTCATTAGACTAGTATAGTGTGTGGGTATGAGGAGGGGGACTGAGTGCTGCGGTACAGCCCAAATCTTTCTCATAATGGAGAGGTGTTTAGGTGCATGCCCGTGTTTGGGAGTTATCTGGAGGGGTTGCATGTGTTTCGAAGGGGAGGGGGGTGTTTGGGATGTGTCTGTTTATGTGCAGATGTGGAGAGTGGCAAGGGGTGTAATTCCCACTCATTACTGAAGTCTTTGTTTTTTTTTCTATCACTGAAAAGAAGAGGAGATGAGGAAGGAGGAACACAAACTGGGAAGGACATCTTTTTCTCCATATTTTTGAAGGGACTTAGAAAGGAAGTGCCTTTTTGTTTTCGCTCAGGACAGAGATGCCATCTTGGTCTTTTCTTTCACTAGTGCTAGCTAAAAATATACACCTAACGAGGGTTCTTAAATTCAGGAACTACCCCCCCCCCCCCCCGATATTCAGCCCATGGTGGTCAGCGTCTGTAAAGGTGCTGATTGCTGCCACAGCACAGAAGCGTAGCCAGACCTGCCACTTTGGGCAGGCCCCGAATTAACCTGGGTGGGCCGTTCCCACCCCCACCCCTGTACAGTTATTTTAAAAAATTCCCTCTCCCCCCCCCCCCCCCCCCCCCCGTGCATCTTCTTCTCTCTCCCTCCTTGGCCTACCTGGGCAGCGCTTTCTCCCTTCGCCATCTGTTCCCGAGTTTTGCATTTCTCCCTCTCTTCTGCCCGCTCTCCCTGTCCGCGTGGTCTGATCATTTTTACTCCCTGAAGTGCCGTTCTCCCTCCATCACCGGCAATTCCCATAGCCTTCTGCCAGCGTGCGTCATCGGGGGCGGGGCCTCTCCTTAGGCCCCACCCCCGACAACGCACGCTGGCAGAAGGCTATGGGAATCGCCAGTGCTGGAGGAAGAACGGCGCTTCAGGGAGTAAAAATAATCAGACAAACGGATGGGGAGAGCGGACAAAAGATGCAGGAAAAGATTGGCGCCTCACTTGGGTTGGGGCTTATGGTGGGCGGGCCTGAAGGAAAAGTGGCTGGACCTGGGTCCGTCCAGGACTGCCCGTGGCTACGCCCCTGCCTCAGCATATCTGGAGGATATGTTGGGTTGCTGATGCACAGGGGGATATCAGGAGCAGTGTGTGTACATGTGTTTTGGAGGCGCAAGGAAGGGGAGTCTGCCCCCAAAACAAAGCACAGCTACTAACACTGTGAATGTGTTTAAGAGAACCATACTTAGATTTAATGAAGAAACTTCCAGAAGGAAGGCAATGGTAAGGCACAGAGGACCAAAGCTGAAATAAATGGTAAATGTAATTAAAGATTGGAGAAGCAAGTTATCAACACTTCAGAACAGTCTACTGCTGACCTAATTAAGACAAGTGAAGGGGAATTTAATAATTGGGCTCCTAAAAATATGATTGATTGATTTTTATTTTTTATACACCGCCCACAAGCCTGAAAGCTATTGAAGCAGTGTAGACTAATGCACCTATTTCATGTTTATTTTATAAAGACAGGAACAAAACAAGAAGGAACCAATTCTGCAGACAAAAAGAAGCAGAATCAGCTGAGGAAGAAAGTAGCATAAAACCTGTTTGAAAAACAGCCTGACAGGGTAGTGTTTCAGTGGATAAGCCTGTGTCAGGGGTCACATATCTAGAAAACAAACAAATCATCTGAAATGTAAAAGCAAAACAAAAAAATCTTAAAGATGAACAATAATTAAAAACCACATCCATGAATAATAATAAAAATAATTTTAATACATTCAATTCCCATGAATTCCCAGCAGCTCTTCACATTCAGCACATGCTAATCAGTAGCACCACTTTGGAAATGGAGCTGTAAGTACCTCATTCACTGACATTTCACTTTCCAATTTTTCAAAATTTTATAGATCTATTATGGGTAACTGGAACATTGATAGACACACCTATATGACTATATGAAGCTACAAGGAGATAGACAAAGGAGTGACAGGACAGGAAATATTTCTTCATGGAAAGGTTGATGTCAGGGGCATAGCTAGGTGGGGCCACCGGGGCATGGGCCCCCACAGATTAAGCCCTGGCCCCCTCTACTTCGGATCCCCCCCCCACGCTGCCGCCAGGTACCTTTGCTGGCAGGGGTCCCCAACCCCCGCCAGCTGAAGTCTTCTTCAGCGCCGGTTGACTCCGGCGCCTTCGCTGATGATCTTTTTCTGACGTCCTCCGTGCACGTCCTGCACGGGGCTACATACAGGACGTGCACGGAGGACGTCAGGAGTCAGAAACAGATCAACAGCAAAGGTGCCGGAGTCGACCAGCACTGAAGACTTCAGCTGGCGGGGGTTGGGGACCCCCGCCAGCAAAGGTACCTGGTGGCGGTGGCGGTGACAGGGGAGGGTTGGCAGCGGCGGGGGGGAGTTGGTGGTGGGAGGGGGGTTCAAAGTGGCGGGGGGGGGGGGTTGGCGGCTGGGGGAGGCAGGCTAAACTGTGCCCCCCCACCTCGGGCTGGCTACGCCCCTGGGTGATGTATGACTGGAATACCCTACTGGAAGAGGTAATGGAATTCAAAAAGGCATGGGATATACAGAGAGGAGCTCTAAATGGCAAGCGATGGAAACCAAGCACTGAGGACTCAAGTTCGAAACAGCAGTGAAATGACTTTTGCTCTTCTAAAATGGCAAGATGGGGTGGGTGACGTGGTTAACCTGCACAGAGCAACAGTTACAATCCTACCCACATTACTACGCAGACTGGATGGGCCACTTCGGCCTCTCTCTGTGCTACGTAGTAACATATTGGTCCCTGGGTGCCAGTGACATGATCTCTCTCTGGTATGAGGCTGCTGCCTTGGATCCTGCAAAACACAGGAGTCAATATGTTTTACTATCCTCTCCTTCAGAGGTATCTCCATTAATTTCCCCACAACCAAACTTAAACTAACGGGTTCACAGCTTCCAACCTCTTTTCCATTAGTTCTCTCTAGCAGGGGCGTAGCTACGTGGGGCCACAGGGGCCTGGGCCCCGTAGATTTGGTCCTGGACCCCCCTGCCGACGACCCTCTCGACCCCCCCTCCCGCCGCCAACCCTCCCCCGCCGTCACCGTGGGCTACCTTTGCTGTCGGGGGACCCCAACCCCCGCCAGCCGAGGTCCTCTTGCTTCCCGCGGAAGGCTTCGTTCTGTTTCTGACGTCCTGCACGTTGTAGCAAATATATTGATTGGGTGCAAGCAGGTGACATAGAATGGTAACTCTCTGTTTAGAGGTGAATATTTTCTGAGCACAAATTTCAAAATAGCTAGCCGTAATCCAACAGAGATGTATAGTCCACTTGCCTTCAAAACATGTGGTAACTGAAGCCATCGATAACAGAAAGAGGAAGGCAGACCATACTCCTACTGAAGAACTGGAAAAGATTTTAAACAATCTTGGACTACAATGGTGCTTATTTTTGAAGCACATGGACATCCCAAAATGCTGAAATGTTCATCAGCTTGAAAAGTCCAAATCCCAATTTTGCAAAGGCAGGATTTGGATGCCCAACACTGCCAAACCTCCAAATAGCAAGGGAGCATGTTGTGGGCATGTTTTGGGTGGGAATAGAGAGGGCCCAAAATCAAGACGTCCAACAGCGATTACTGAAGGGGAAGAAATGTCCAAGTCTAAAAAGGATGACTTTATTTAGCCCTGTTTCAGGAACATCCAGAGTACAAAAAGGTGCATTGACTGGGCAGCTGTCCACTGGAAAGATTAAGGCATGACACCTCCTTAGTCCACCAGTGGTTAAGTGAAAGAGAGTACCAGGCATTATTCAGGTATTATGGGCAGGAAACAAGTCTGAGGAGTAGCCTAGTGGTTAGCATAGTTAAATGTAAAAAAAGACCCTGGTTCAAATCCCACTTTAATGCTTAATTGTTTTTTTGCATTGTGAGCCCTCCAAGGACAGAAAAATACTGTACCTAAATATATAAGCCACCTGCAAGCCTGAAAGCCATTGAAGTGGTGTATGTTCAGGTACAGTAGATATTTTTCTGTTCCTGGAGGGCTCACAATTATAAAAGAGTTATAGTGGGATTTGAACTTGGGTCCCTTGGTTTACAGTCTACTACACTAATCACTAGGCTGTCCCCTCTGCTCTGCATAGATATCTGTGTGGCCTATTTCTAAGAATCTGTTATAAAAAGTAGACCGATACACATATATAAGACACAGACTTTTATGTAGCAAGTAGACTGTTGCCTTTTGTGTTTTTCTTTTTATCTATTTCTAAGAATGCTACCATACAGATGTCCATGTCCCGTGTTTTCCCCCCTTTATAATTTGGATGTTCTAATTTGTAAAATGGTTGTTCATGTTGGACATCTCCAGCACATGGACATCCATTTCACATGTTTTTGAACAGGAAATCTCAAAGTATTTCCTGTTTGAAATTAAGTATGAGATGGACAATCGTTTGGGATGTTCTGACTTGAATGTCCTTTCAAAAATGCTCCTCCACGTCTCCCAATGTCCAGATGATTTTAGTGTCCCATATAGACAAATTAAGAATCTTTTTTTTTTTTGGATCTTAAAGAGACCATTATGCCAAAGGGGCATCTTTTTAGCACAGTCCTCATCCTCAAAGAAATTCTCACATATCCAGAAAGCATATTGTGCCACCTGAATCACTGAGTTAAACCATATTGCTCCTGAGGGGGACATGCCCAGGGCTACAGAAGCAGGATAGGAAGTTAAAAGTGAAGCCAACTGGGCATATCCCCATCTACGGAAGCCCCAAACCCTTTGTGTAAACATAGGCAACAGCATAAAAAGGACCCCCCCCCCCCCCCCCAGCTTTGGTAGCTTATCTTGTAGAGGGCATTTCTTGGGGGTTTCTTGGCCCACAGGAAGTCCATTAACAAAGTCTCCAGTTGCTTAAAAAAGGGTGGACAGGACAACATACTAGAAAATAATTCACTTTGGGAGCAACCACCATTTTAATAGTCTCCAGCTACTTCTCCCCCCCCCCCTCCCCCACCCCCACCATGATAGATTTAGGAGAGACCAGCAATATATTAAGCCCAGTGGTACTTCCAGTTTAGCGAATATGCTCGCGTTGGGCTTACCGCTGCTTGGTAAAAGACCTCCTCAGAGCGAAGTGACATCTTGAGGAATGATAATAGGAAGAAGAAATCAGTTACACGGGCGGTCTGAAACTGTTGACATAATACCTATTTGTCAAACAGATAAGCCTTCAAGGCCAAGCTAAATATTGTGGATATAAGTGGAAAACTAGTATTTCATTCAAAGTAGATATTAACCAATATAGGGGTAATTAATAAAGTCATTTTTGCATGTATGTAAATGGCTTCTTAGAAAATACTGACCATTATAAAAGCATGCACAATTATATGATGGCACACAGCAAGCAGGCATAACCAGTGGTGCGCATAAATCTCAATTAATGCCAATTATTACCGACAATTGCTTGTTAACATCCAATTAACAATGCTGATTAGCTAGTTGACCAATTAAGTTAAGTGCATTGTTATGGTATACACTTTGGTTTCAATGCAGATTTTCAGGCACCATATATAGAATCTGGGGGGTAAAAGATTTGCGTGCACATTTTTATAGAATAGCGCGTAGCAAGATGCGCGCACAAATCCAAATAGATTGTTAGCACCCAATTACTGGCGCTAATTAGCAATTAAATTGCACGTGCAATTTTTAGCCCCATATCCAGGGGATAATATGTAAACCACTTTGATTACAACTACAGAAAAGCAGTATATCAAATCAATCCCCTTATTCCTCTTTTCAGAAGGAGAATAAATGTCAATGTCTAAACAGGTCAATGGCAGGATTTACACTTGCTCCCAAGCACATTTAGGTTTTGGCAAACTGCTCTGATTGTGCAGCACTCCACTGGAGGGAACAGAGACATTGCTCCCTTAATCTCTCAATGCTTTTTGTTCCCCCAAAAGTCAAACTGGCAAGGGATACCCATCTCTGTGACAGCATCAGAAAATACACATTTATATTTTTAATTTGGTTTAAATAAACATGTGTGTGCCAGCATACACATTTATGTGCTGGTTTTCAAACTGTTGAGATTTTCAACATTTTTTTTCCTAAAACGCATGTTTATGCCACAGGCACTTGGCACATAGTTTTCTATTTCTCTGGTATTTTAGAATAGCCTCTACGTCTGCAGATTCTGTTCTGAAAAAACACTTGTGAAATTTGAGATGTCCTGACCTTGATATCTCAATTCCAACTTCTACAGCCTTTCTAAAATAAGGCTGTTTGTGATTTTCATTGATGCACATATTTAAAATGCAAATTAAAGAGATACACACAGTCTGGTGCAAAATCAAGAATATACATATATTTCTGTTGTACCACCCAAACCATGTCCCCTTAGAATCTATGCATCCTGCAGCATCTATAAGTGCATATATTAGCATTGTGCAGTGTATGCTCTTTACATATCGCCATTTCTTTGCTGAAGGTCAAGGCAGTGTACGTTCTAAAATTACAAAATAAAGTAAAAAAGGAATTCCGTAGCGATAATGAAGAACTCAGGGGCCCTTTTACCAAGCTGCGGGAAAAGGGGCCCCCATGCTAGCAGCAGCACGTGTTTTTGCTGTGCTCAGAGTCCCCCTTTTACCGCAGTGGGTAAAAAGGTGGAAACATGAAACGGCCGTGTGCCCCTCCGAAGGGACACCACCTTGTAGTGGTGGAGGGGCTTCCGTGTTTCAATGACTTGCAGGGCTATACTGAAGGGTTACCCATATCAGACAGGCCTCTGAGGAGAAACCAGACAAAGAGTGTCCCAAACTGGGAGTGGTGAGATGGTGACCTGGAGTTCATATGCCCAATGGCCCAGCTGCCCTCTGAGGTTTTGTCTTCGTTATGTAAATTTGCTCTCTGCAATTGCATTTTCCTTAACTGAGAGGAAGGGAACAACCGGCAGTCAGCCGCTGATTGTCAGCGTTTTGTCCCCTGAGCAGCAAGTGCGGGACCGCTGCGCATCAAGCTGCCCACAGATGAAAGGGTTGGCGAGTCCTTTGATTAGCGCCGGCGAAGCAGCGTCGACGCTCTTGGACCTGGAAAAACAACTCCATCGCTCCCGAATTATTCAACCACCATGTCCAAAGGAGTGGAGAAGTGAGTTAGAAGCATATGCTGAAACGGAGGACCTTTACAGCAGAACCCGAATTGGCGGAACCACTCCTAAACACCTCAAGAGAAATCATCTTGGAGTTTTTGGCTTCCGTGGAGGTTACATTGAATACCATCTGGAAGGCGCTTCGGGACCTAATGGCGGTAGTAAATAACTTTGTTTCAGATATGAACTTATTGGAGAGTTGCATGGACAATTTGACTGAACCCTCTGAGAGTGAAAAAATTGATATGACAGATGAAGTTCTGTACAAGCAAGAAGTGGTTATGATCTTGATAATGATATTGGACCAGAAACTTTGAATAATAAGGTGGATGTTTTTGTGGATGATTAATGTCGAGATTATTGTTTTTTCCCAGAGTTCCAGGTATGACTCCTAAAGTTTTCCTCAGAAATATTTCCTTAATTATTACTTTGAAAGGAGTGAAGCCTGTGAAAACTGGGATTGCTTTAATCAGTGGGATTTGAATTAGAGACTTGAGTATATATATCGCTAAATAATTTCTGCTTTTTAAAAGAGAGAGAATGTAATCAGATGTATTATTTCTAACTAAAACCTGGACAATAAATATGTTCTCAATGAAATGAATTGACTATACGCCATATTTGGTCTTCAGGAAGCCAACCAGATGATCAATGTGGAATAATGTATTAGATGAGTAATATCTGGGGATAATCAGGTTAATACCATCTTTTCTTTTTTCTGTTTACTGTTTAATTGATCTCCTTGTCTTATTTCACTCTCCCTATTTTTCTTCACTTTGTGGTCCAAGAAAGAGAAAGATTGTATATAATCCATATATCTAGTTGGGACTGTTTTCTTCTTATATTGTATTAATGTGCAATCATCTCTGTATTACTGTTTGCAAGTGACCCTTGTAAAATGAAAAATTATAAATAAATGATTTTAAAAAAAAAAAGAAAGAAACAGCCGTGTGGCCACGTTTTTCTGAACACTTTGTTGATGTGCTGAAGAATTTGTCACTATGTATTCTGATATGTGCTGTTTTTGTGCTATGATGTGTATTGGATTGTGAATGTATTCTTGGAAACCACCTAGTTTTAGGTGTTGTAAAAATTTTTAAATAAATAATATGTTTGCACCTGCCGTGCAGCCATTTTGGGGGAAGCATTAACTGCCACCCACTGAGGTGGCGGTAAGGTCTCCCGCGCTAACCTGGCAGTAACCGTGTGCTGCCCAATTACTGCCAGGCAACTACTTCAGTAAAAAAATACAAACAATTTTCCACAGCACCGGAAATGTCATGCACTGGGGGCAGAACTACCGCTGGCACCTGCGTTGGGCCAGCGGTAGTTCTTGGTTGCCATGCGGCAACCCTTTAGTAAAAGGGCCCCTCAATCATATCAGAAAGTAAAAGTAATTCAACCAAGAGGTTAAAAAAAATTGGGTTCTACATGTCTATGCTGCAAACAGACACAATCAACCTGCAATCGGCATGGCATTGGGTACTGAATGGGCAGTAGATACAATTGAATGCTACCCAGTTGGAGAAGAATTGTAATGTAATTGAAAAATCAAACAAGTTTTCAACAAGATTTTAAAGCAAATGAAAGACAGGAGTTAAATCATTCCAGAGTTTCAGTGCCAGGAAATAAAGGACTCCCAGTGGCGTTCCTGGCCTGGATGGCACCCGGAGCTGATCGCCGATGCGCCCCCCCCCCCCACTAAATGACACCTCCCCCCCCCAGCGAAATGACCCCCCCCCCCCTGGGTGCACGCCGCTGGGGGGGAGGGGGGTGCCGCGGCACGCCCCTGCTCTGAATTCGCTAACTTCGCTCGTTCGCTGCAGCTCCCTCTGCCCCGGAACAGGAACGAGCGAAGTTAGCGAACTCGGAGCAGGCGCACGCCACGGCACCCCCCAGCGGCGTGCACCTGGGGTGGACTGCTCCCACCGCCCCCCCTTGGTACGCCACTGAGGACTCCCTTCCTAGTTGTTTCATAATGAGCTAACTAGGGAGAAGGTAAGGTTAGACGATAGGGTTCGGGACGGAGTATAGAGGATGATCTAAAAAGAAAGATAAGAGGATTTACCTTATGCAGTATCTTATGTGTAAGACAAAGCATCTTGAACTGGGAACATGTGTAAATCTCATGAATTCTAAAGAGGCCTCCAATATCTAGAGAAACATAACAAGTAAAGAGCGAGGCAGAACACGAAAGAGGAAACAGTTTCTATGTTCTCTACACCAGTGTAATACGCCCATGACCCTCCCATTTCTGAGCCCCCTTTATCAGATCGAGCATAAATTTTAGGCGCGGATCCCATGTCTGAATTTATGTATGTAAATGTCAAATATAATTAGTACCAATAACTGCTTGTTAAAAAGCCAATTGGTGCTAATGAACTCGTTATTCAATTAAATTGTGCATGCAAATTGGGTACATGCCCACATTTGCGCATGCAAGTTTTGGTGACTTTTATAGAATTAGGGGGAAAATGGATGCGCAGCAAGTGCGTCACTTGCCGCACAGCCATTAAAAAAAAAAAATAACAGCCTTTTACCCGCTGTGGTAAAATGCATTTCAGCTGCTGATTGAATTAAAATTTTAAGTCAGTCAAAAAAGCACCTTTTATAAAATACCAACTGGGGTAAAAAATACAGACCATGACATGATGGCATATACTGCCAATTGGTGTGTACAGGGGGAAAGTGTGGGAGCTGGGAGGTGATATCACATATACACATAGATTATGAAATACTTTCGTAGTAGGTGTGCAAAGGTGTGTAAGTGCCTACTTGTCTTTACAAAGGCGTCTCCCATGGTGCCCTGTTATAAAATTACCCTCCAAAAGATTTGCACTTCAGGGCCACCAAGAGGGAGAAGGGGGGGGGGGGGCAAGATTCCCCGGGCCCGGCCTCCAAGGGGGGCCCAACACCAGGGTCTGTCTCTCTCCTGTTCCTAAGTGTCGGTACCCAGGTAATTGTGTTAATGCAATAACCTGGGTTCCAGCACACAGAAGCAGGACAGTGACGGACCGAGGGAGGAACGGACACAGAAAGGTAAGGGGGCAGGGGGCAGCTAGTGGGGGGGGGGGGGGGCGAGGGCGGCGGCAGTGGCTCGAATGGAGGAGCGGGGCAGGGGCAGCAGCCCTGCCCCGGGTTTGACTGTCTCTCATTGGCCCTGTTGAACATGAGTATAATTGTGCATCAGTTCACCATTACTGTGTCTTAAATGGAAGTGTAGAGCTCAGTGCTACCCGCTGCACACTGAGAATGTTCTCTAGTCTTTATTACACAGCAAAGAAAAAACATTACTGAAACGATTTCCTGCTGCAGAAGCATTCTGTGCTTAAAAAACAAATTACATTCAATACAGCCATCACTCGCCTGCATTCTTCTTCCTCTATTTTTTTAAAGATTGTAGGTGACATGTTTCAAAGATACTAATGATCACTGACTATTTTATTGACTGGACATCCTATAATCCTGGTTTATCCGCTCATTTGGAGTCCATGGTCATTTTTAACGTTTCTTATAGTTCTCTCAACTATAAACCATTTCAAGGTCTGAAGAAATCTTTATCTTGTGCCACACATTTCTGAACACAGCTCACATGAGATACTCTGCTAACATGAGATACTCTACTCACACATTGCTCAGGAAAAGCCTATATATCTAATAGCTGACATATTAGAAAATAGTCAGTCAAACTCTGTAAAATATATATTAGATTAGATTTTCATTGCAAATCACTGGGATATACAATGTCTTTGGTTTTGGATTTAAGGGTGAACACAGTATTTTTCCAGTTCCAGGTCCTGAGAATACTACATAAATTTGGTCATGAGAAAAGCAAGGAGTCCCTGGGTGAAAGTCTGCTACCCTAAAAGACTGTTCTTGAGCTTTAATGATGGAGAGTCAAAAGGAGAAAGAGAGCGAGAGAAACAGAGAGAGAAAATAAAAAAGAGCGTTTCTCTTTTTCTCTACGAGAAATATATAATACTAGTAAAAAAGGCCCGTTTCCGAAACCAATGAAACGGGCGCTAGCATGTGGCTTTTTTTTGTGTGTGTATGTGTCACAGAGTTATTTTCTGTGTATGTGTGTGTGTGAGGGTGGGGTGTGTGTGCAGGTTGTTGATGTGTGTCTTTTTATTTTTTTTGGGGTGGGGGGTTGGGGGATGTGCTGTGCTGTGCTGGCAAAGTGGGATGGATTGGTGTGTGGCTTTGAGGGTGTGTTTCTGTTGTATTGTGTGTGTGTGGTTTTGTCTGTCAAGGAGGTTTGTGGAGGGGGGTCTTTCTGTAGGTGAAATGTGAATGTGGTTGTAGGGGGGTCAGCCTTTGCTGAGTGGTGGATTGTTTTTTCCGGGGGTTTTTTTTGTGTTGTGCTGAGGCAGCAGTGTTGTTTTAGATGGGCGGAAGGTAGAGGAGCACGTTCTTGGTCTGTCAGTATTTTTTGGAAGAGAAATGTGCTGTGGATGACTTTGGGGTCCTGTGACTGAAAAGGAACAGAAGGGCACACTTCCCTGTAATTTATCCAGTTGCAAACTATGCCAAAATATTTCACAGGACCCCAAAGTCATCCACAAAGGAAAGATATTCAACATAAAGGGATCTTTCACTTGCTCATCTTCCAATGTGGTATATATCATTCAGTGTAAAAAAATGTAACGAAGGATGCTATATTGGAGAAACAGGCCAGATGCTTAAGACAAGATTCAATTTACATAGACATCACATGAACAATACTGGTGCCAGTAGGGTTCCCACACCTGTTGGTCAACATTTTACAGGACCAGGACACTGTACCAGTGACTTCACAGTGAGAATCCTGAAAGGTAACTTTAAAACCATACAAGAATGTAAGACCTTTGAAGTCAGAATGATTGAATATTTTAACACCCAACAGAAAGGACTTAACAAGGATCTGGGGTTCCTAGCCCATTATAAACCATAAAGCTGTATGTCTCTGTTGATCACCCCACCCATCACCTATCCACACCCATCCTGTTAGAATATCAATGATATGCTTTGATGTCCCCATGCATACCTCCTACCCACCCCCATCCTCCCACCCTGTCAGACTGTCATAGTAATGCTTGAATGTTTTCACTTATATACATTGTCAGCTAGCACATTTGCTTATTTCCGATCTGACGAAGAAGGGCAACCTTCGAAAGCTAATCAAGAAATGTATTAAGTTATGTCCAATAAAAAAGGTATCATCTTATTTTCTTTTCCATGATTTATTTTGTTTGATTTCTATTGATAACCTTCAGTGCACAAAAGAAGAGCAATAAATGATTCCCAAACAAATTACACTCAATACAGCTATCATGCCAGCATTTTAATTCCTCTATTTTTTAAAAATCGTAGGTGACATGTTTCAGAGATACATCCCATGAACGGAATGCAAACATACCAGGCTACAATTTACTTAGGAAAGATTGAGATGGTCGTAAAGGTGGAGGAGTAGCTCTGTATATAAGAAAAGATATCACAGCAACTAAAGTGCTAGGGGCCTGGGGAAAGGAAGAAGCGATATTGATCATCTTGAAAAGAAATGATGAAACCTCTGTCCACATGGGTACTGTCTATAGACCTCCGACACAATCGGAAGAACTAGATAAAGATCTGATTACAGATATCCAAAAGTTGGGGAAAGAAAAGGGAGCTGCTGTTGCTGGGACATTTCAACCTGCTGGATGCGGATTGGAAAGTTCCACCTGCAGAATCGTTAAGAAGTAGACAGATCGTGGACGCCTTACAAAGTGCTCTGCTCAGACAAATGGTGACAGGATACACGAGGGAAGGACCAATGCTGGATCTGGTGCTCACAAATGGGGAAAGTGTGTCTAATGTCCGAGTGGGTGCCCACATGGGCAGCGGTGATCATCAAACAGTTTGGTTTGATATAACAGCTAAAGTGGAGGGCAGCCACTCAAAACTCACAGTCCTGGACTTCAACCTGGACTTTAGCAAAAATGGGGGTATACCTGAAGAAAGAGCTGATGGGCTGGGAGGACACACGAGACGTAGAAAGGCAGTGGTCTAGGCTGAAAGGAGCTATGCATATGGCTACTAACCTTTATGTAAGGAGAGTAAATAAAAGCAGTTCTGTGGGGTTCCCATGGGGATGGAAGTAGTTCCTGTGGGGTTACCGTGGGGATGAAACAGTTCCTGCAGGGTTCCAGTAGAAATATAAGATGCACCTACGCCAGCCTCTCACCTACCAAGTACCAAATTCTTTGAGTGCTCCTCCTCCTTGCTTTACGCAAATGTGTGAAGTCTTCCAATAACCCTTTCTGCTCCCAGGCATGTGCATCAGAAGTCACCTAACCTACTGGTGCATGCATGTAGTGACTTCTCAGCACACAGTGCCAGCGAATCAGAGATGAGTCTTCCATGTGCATGTCAGAGTGTTCCAGCTTCCAACTTCTGTTTCTTCCTTGCCTGCAGTGCTGTGCTGAAACCCAGAGAGAGTTTGAAAGAGCCAACTGTAATTTTTTTTAGGTACCATTAAATTCTTGCGGGGACGGGTGGAGATGGGTTAAATTCTTGCAGGGAAGGGCAAGATTCCAGCGGGGACAGGTTAGATTTTGGTCCCCATGCAATTCTCTATGCTAGCACTGTGCTAGATATTTTTCCATGCAGGCACTAAATGGGCAGCTTTGACGGTGAGGAGACCTCATGGACACTAATTACTACAAGTATAAAGGCAGGGCATGCACGTTCATTCTGGATTTCTACATTTACCTTGCCTATTCATTTTTAATGTTTTTAACATGTCATGTACATAAGTACATAAGTAATGCCATACTGGGAAAAGACCAAGGGTCCATCGAGCCCAGCATCCTGTCCACGACAGCGGCCAATCCAGGCCAAGGGCACCTGGCAAGCTTCCCAAACGTACAAACATTCTATACATGTTATTTCTGGAAATTTGGATTTTTCCAAGTCCGTTTAGTAGCGGTTTATGGACTTGTCCTTTAGGAATCCGTCCAACCCCTTTTTAAACTCTGCTAAGCTAACCGCCTTCACCACTTTCTCCGGCAACGAATTCCAGAGTTTAATTACACGTTGGGTGATAAATTTACTACACTGTAGTTTCATCGCATGCCCCCTAGTCCTAGTATTTTTGGAAAGCGTGAACAGACGCTTCACATCCACCTGTTCCACTCCACTCATTATTTTATATACCTCTATCATGTCTCCCCTCAGCCGTCTCTTCTCCAAGCTGTATAGCCCTAGCCTCCTTAGTCTTTCTTCATAGGGAAGTCGTCCCATCCCCGCTATCATTTTAGTCGCCCTTCGCTGCACCTTTTCCAGTTCTACTATATCTTTCTTGAGATGCGGCGACCAGAATTGAACACAAAACTCAAGGTGCGGTCGCACCATGGAGCGATACAACGGCATTATAACATCCTCACACCTGTTTTCCATACCTTTCCTAATAATACCCAACATTCTATTCGCTTTCTTAGCCGCAGCAGCACACTGAGCAGAAGGTTTCAGTGTGTTATCGACGACAACACCCAGATCCCTTTCTTGGTCCGTAACTCCTAACGTGGAACCTTGCATGACGTAGCTATAATTCGGGTTCTTTTTTCCCACATGCATCACCTTGCACTTGCTCACATTAAACATCATCTGCCATTTAGCCGCCCAGTCTCCCAGTCTCGTAAGGTCCTCTTGTAATTTTTCACAATCCTGTCACGATTTAACGACTTTGAATAACTTTGTGTCATCAGCAAATTTAATTACCTCGCTAGTTACTCCCATCTCTAAATCATTTATAAATATATTAAAAAGCAGCGGTCCTAGCACGGACCCCTGAGGAACCCCACTAACTACCCTTCTCCATTGTGAATACTGCCCATTTAACCCCACTCTCTGTTTCCTATCCTTCAACCAGTTTTTAATCCACAATAGGACATTTCCTCCTATCCCATGACCCTCCAATTTCCTCTGTAGCCTTTCATGAGGTACCTTGTCAAACGCCTTTTGAAAATCCAGATACACAATATCAACCGACTCCCCTTTGTCCACATGTTTGTTTACTCCTTCAAAGAATTGAAGTAAATTGGTCAGGCAAGATTTCCCCACACAAAAGCCATGCTGACTTGGTCTCAGTAATCTATGTCCTCGGATGTGCTCTGTAATTTTGTTTTTAATAATAGCCTCTACCATTTTCCCCGGCACTGACGTCAGACTCACCGGTCTATAATTTCCCGGATCTCCCTTGGAGCCTTTTTTAAAAATGGGCGTTACATTGGCCACCTTCCAATCTTCCAGTACCACGCTCGATTTTAAGGATAAGTTGCATATCACTAGCAGTAGCTCCGCAAGCTCGTTTTTCAATTCTATCAGTACTCTAGGATGAATACCATCCGGTCCAGGAGATTTGCTACTCTTCAGTTTGCCGAACTGCCCCATTACGTCCTCCAGGTTTACCGTGAAGTCAGTAAGTTTCTCCGACTCGTCCGCTTGAAATACCATTTCCGACACCGGTATCCCACCCAAATCTTCCTCGGTGAAGACCGAAGCAAAGAATTCATTCAGTCTCTCCGCTACGTCTTTGTCTTCCTTGATCGCCCCTTTTACCCCTCGGTCATCCAGCGGCCCAACCGATTCTTTTGCCGGCTTCCTGCTTTTAATATACCGAAAAAAATTTTTACTATGTTTTTTTGCCTCTAATGCTATCTTTTTTTCATACTCCCTCTTGGCCTTCTTAATCTGCGCCTTGCATTTGCTTTGACACTCCTTATGCTGTTTCTTGTTATTTTCAGACGGTTCCTTCTTCCATTTTCTGAAGGCGTTTCTTTTAGCCCTAATAGCTTCCTTCACCTCACTTTTCAACCAGGCCGGGTGTCTTTTGGACTTCCGTCTTTCTTTTCTAATTCGCGGAATATGTATGGCCTGGGCCTCCAGGATGGTATTTTTTAACAGCATCCACGCCTGTTGTACAGTTTTTACTCTCTCAGTTGCCCCCCTAAGTTTTTTTTTTTACCGTTCTTCTCATTTTATCATAGTCTCCTTTTTTAAAGTTAAACGCTAACGTATTTGACTTTCTGTGTACAGTTACTTCAAGGTCGATGTCAAAACTGATCATATTATGGTCACTGTTATCAAGCGGCCCCAGTACCATAACGTCCCTCACCAGATCATGCGCTCCACTAAGGACCAAGTCTAGAATTTTTCCTTCTCTCGTCGGCTCCTGCACCAGTTGCTCCATAAAGCTGTCCTTGATTTCATCAAGGAATTGTATCTCTGTAGCGTGTCCCGATGTTACATTTACCCAGTCTATATTTGGATAATTGAAGTCACCCATTATTATCACATTGCCCATGGGAGAGCGCAGAGATGCATCAATTTTACTATATTTATTTATTTTTGTTACATTTGTACCCCGCGCTTTCCCACTCATGGCAGGCTCAATGCGGCTTACATATTGTATACAGGTACTATATGTTTACATATACAGCCCTAATAGTCTAAAATAGTTCACAGGTTCGGCACGTATATGTATAGCGTTGAATATACTTAAATGCCACCACTGAATACTGACTCCAAATATAAACACATACACACACATGGTGGTTTCATAACCAGGTACTAGCCAAGCCTAATCCTGGTTACTTTCTGAAAACAGACAAGTTCATCCCTTCTCAGGGAAGCTTCACTATGGACAACTGCAGAATGATGTTAAAAATACTGTAAAGAGGAGGGGGGCGTGTCAAGATGGCGGCCTGAGCGTTCGTGGATCGCTCATGGTAGTTCTGCTGGGAGCCTAATCTTCTTTGTGCTTTACCTCATGCTGAAATGCCTCACACCAAAAGGAAGGGGCTAGTCAAGGCAGTTAAGGGCCTGACACCAGCGGCCCGAACTTACTCCCCGTCCCAACAAACAATGGACCGATTCACGACGCCTATCCAAGGAAATAGGGCGGGCGAAGCCGAATTGGGAGCTATTGGAGAAGCCATATCTCCCTCGGCACTGGAAATATCACTTTCGCCGCCAGATAATCGACCTCCGCCGCCAGCGATTTCGGGGCGGAGGGAGGAGGATGAAGCCACTACGGAAGGCGTGCTGGACCAAACCTTGGATGGCGCTAACTCCCCCCCGAACGCTGAGGAAACTTCTTTGGAGGGGAACCCTCCAGCGGAGATAAATCTGCAGATGATATGGAAGATATTACAGGGCTTGAGCCAGACGGTAATAAAATCTGCTCGAGAGACTTCTCTGTTAGTAAGTAAAATTGACTCTTTGACTAATTCCCTTGAAAAAACTAAACAGGAGTCGGTCTTACAAACCGAAGCACTTCAGCAGGAAGTTAAATCTTTAAAATCTGTGACTGAATCTTTAGTAACAGACAAAATAGTAATCCACAAGAAAATTGAACAGTTTGAGAACTTTAATAGAAGGCTGAATCTCAGAATATTGAATTTTCCCTGGATTAAAGAACTGAGTCCTATTGAAATGTTCAAGAAATATCTAAAAGAAATCTTGTTATATCCAGATTCAGCTATTCCTCCTTTAAATAAAATATATTACCTCCCAATTCCTTTGCAAGCTGAATCGGGAGTTAAGGGCAAGACAACTGAAGTGGGGAATATATCTTTGGATCTTCAAGCACAACTGGACATTTCAGTAATATTAGACTCATCTTTATCTGAAATTGAACAGCGCAGAACTCTTTTGATATCATTTGTTTTTGAACAGGACTTGAATGCTGTGCTGAAGTTATATTTCAAAAATGCCTTAAAAACTTTTTGTGGCCAAAGATTGTGGATATACCCAGATGTTTGTAAGACAACTCAGGATAAGAGAAAGATATTTCTTTCATATAGAGAAGAGACCCGAGCTTTGGGGGCAACATATTTACTTGCTTACCCATGTAAATGTCTGGTTAAATATATGGGAGTAAAATATACATTTTTTGAACCGGAACATCTTAAAGCGTTCTTAGCGATGAAAAAATTAGCCATTACACCTGCAGAATAATTGATGTTATCTGATTATCATTAGTAGCAAGGGTAGGGAAAGGCCAGGCCATAAACGATTATTTTCTTTTTCTTGTTTGAGATCTCCTATAATTTAAATCACGCCTCCCTTGGAAGTTAGAGTTGTGGTCTAATGAATTGTATAACCAGCTCTTACTTGGTGAATCTGTGTACTTGCAAACTATTAATAATATAATTGTTTGGATTATTGATCAAGGTATATAATGTATTACTATTTACATGTTTTACGTGTAAAAAAATTTGATTAAACTTAACAAATATAAATAAAAAAATAAAAAAAAGACTGTAAAGAACAATTCATTCTAAAACATATGCCGGCCGATATTCAAAACCATTTAACCAGCCAGGAGCAGCATCTGGCCAGTTAAATGGTACTTAGCCGGCTATCCAGCAATATTCAGCAGGAGATAGTCGGCTGTTGGCTGCTGAATATCGCCTTTTAGCACCTAGCATATAGCCAGTTATATCATGCAATAAAATCGTCTATCCATCAATTTTCAGCACGTCGCTGGCCAAGTTTGGCAGCCAAATATGGCCTCGTCAATACCTGGAATATTTTTGGCTGATTCAAACTTAACCGGCCAGCGAAGAATATCGGCTTGGCTGGTTAAGTTGGAACCAGCCAAAAATCAACCGGATATTCAATGCCAGTCACCGGAAATGGCCCGGCATTGAATATTCAGGCTCAGCACTGACCACGGGAGGCACCCTGGCTACCTCCCTGAATATCGGCCCCATTATATACTTCTTCCAAAATTACAGCCTCCTATGGTCTCAGGGGCCCTATTATTAAGCAAAGAGAGGTGGTCGCTTTAGGTGGCAGAATTGTTGGAGCAGCATGAAGTGCCCTCAACCACTCCAGCACTGACTTTCTTACTAGCAGAAACTCCCTAATGGCTGTCTTTCAACTGCTACTGTGATACAAAGCCAAATAGTAAGCACAGGGCTCTCGGAGACCCATGCACACCTCCAATGCCCTGCTAGTCACGCCCCCTCTGATGCAAACTTTCGCATCACAGGGGGCAGGACCGGGAGGGCCTTGGAGGCATGCATGAGTCTCAGAGGCCCTGTTTATTGTTCGGCTTATTGTTGCTGCAGGGCTGGGAAGAGGAGGTGGCGGGAAGCAGGTGGGTAGTGGCAACAGCTGATACCTCACCTCAGGCAGCAGGTTGCCTTGAAGCGCCCCTGAGTGTTCTTTTAATAGAAAGAGTAGCAGAACTCCTTTAGCACAAGCTTCTTAGCAATTTTCTATATTTGGTATTCTCTCTGGTTAGTGATTGCTTGATTATGAATTGTTTTATACTGGTGTTTTGCACATGAACTATGCAGACATTTATTCTATTAAAACATCCTGCTCCACAAAACAAGGAAACAGCTGCATTATGTTCTCTGCTCATAGCCTTAGAAATATAAGTACTGAAGGAGTTTATGACTAAAATATATAACAGGAAGAATTCCTCGGTATGATTTTTATATATCCCATAAACTCTGTAATTTATTTCATCAAAGAAACAAAGAACAGCCCAAGAATCTTTGCTTTTATGAAGACCTAATAGACCTAATTCCATGACAACTGGTAGCTGATTCCAGCAGTATTTGTCCAGATAAGTAAGGATGACTAAATGATCCTGCAGCAGATGAATAAAGTTAATTACCAACAGGGCCAAACCGGCCAATAGAGGACTAGGCACTCTCTCTCAACTTCCTGTTTCAGAAGGGTCAGGACCCAGAGGACTGTGAGTTTGTACGGATGCTCAATGCCTCGCACCAGCTGCGAAGAGAGTTGTGCACACATGCTGACTGCAGCTTCACTAGGTAACAAAGGAGAGGGTAAAACTGTACACAAATATAAATACCAAAAGTCCTTTTATTGTGAAGAAAGACCCGACACGAGCCGTGTTTCGGTGCAACAGTGCCTGCCTCAGGGGTCCAAGGTCACAATATTCAAAGCAACAGGGCAATAAAATCCAAACGGCAAGTAAGGCATCTTCTAAAGAGAAGTAAATGTAGATATCCACGCTTGTGAAAAAAAGACTCCGTCAGTTCTTTCTCATTACTAGTTCAACAAATGTGTATCAGTAGCAGGGGCGTAGCCAGGCTTTGATAGGAGGGGGGGCCAGAGCCCAAGGTGGGGGGGGCACATTTTGGCCCGCCTCTCTGCTGCCGCCCTCCCGCCGCCACCTCTGCCCCCTCCACTTCTTCCTCCCTGCCGCCACCACCGATCCCCCCTGCCGCCGCTTCTGCCTTCCTGCTGCCGCTGGAAGATACCACTTCTGCCGCCACTGCTCCCTCGCCGCCACCACCACTCCAGCTCCCCCCTCCGCTGCCGCCACCACTGTTGGAAGGTACCTTGACTAAAGCGTTTGTCCCGCGCTGCTCTTACATTGCCTGGCGCCCTGTCCTGCTTTCAGCACCATGCACACTCGTTTTAATGAAACTGAGCATGAGCGAAAAACAGGACAGGGTGCCAGCAATGTAAGACCAGCCTTGGACAAACGCCTTAGTTGGCAGGGGTTAGGGACCCCCGCCAGCCAAACTGGGGGCCCCTAAGCCCCCATGCCCCCCCGTAGCTATGCCACTGATCAGTAGTCCTTTCTGAAGGCAATTTTCAAACTGCTGACACTGCTGCAAAACCTGCAGGTGTTTTTCATCCATGGTCTTTCCACCAATTTTCAAAATAAGAATATGTGTATATATTTTTTTAAAATAGCATTTATACCCCACATTTTCCAATGTACATTGGTTCGATGTGGCTTACAAGGAAAACAGTAACTGAACTAATAAACCATTTGGAGCATATACAGCAGTTTTAACTAATACAACATTGGTTGCTAAGTTTCTATTGTTTTGACTAGGTTAGTTTGCGATTTAATTGTTGTCTTCATGGTTTTGCTGTTTTTTCTCCACTACTTGCACTACTGGTATCTTTTCTTATTAGACTGTTTTATTGTATTCTATTTGGATTTCTAGTAACTTTGTACTGCTTTCTTCCCTCCAACATTTCTCCTCTCTTCCCTGCCCTCCACTCCATCCATGTCCAGCATTTCTCCTCTCTCCCCGCCATCCATGTGCATCTCCTTCCTGTCTTCCCTCCGCTCCATCCATGTCCAGTATTTCTCCTGCTCTTCCCTCCATCCATCCATGTCCAGAAACTCTGCTCTCTCCCCTGCCCTCTCTTCCCATCCATGTCCAGATTCTCCTCTGACCTCCCATCTGTGTCCAGCGATTCTCCTCTCTCCCCTGCCCTCCCCTCCTATCTATGTCCAGCGATTTCTCCTCTCTCCTGCCCTCCATGTCCAGCGATTCTCCTCTGCCCTCCCCCTCCCATCTATGTCCAGCGATTTCTCCCCTCCATGTCCAGCGATTCTCCTTTGCCCTCCCCTCCCATCTATGTCCAGTGATTTCTCCTCTCTCCCCTCCCCTCCATGTCCAGCGATTCTCCTTTGCCCCCTATCCTCCCCTCCATGTCCAGTAACTCGCCCCAGGCCTCCACCTGCCCCCCCTTTTAAGCCCCCGTCGAGTTCCAGCGCCCCAGCCCCACCTGCCCGCCCTTAGCTTCCTGACAGCCCCCCCCCCCGCGTCGCGTTTAATTCTTTCATTATTTTTTTTACGTGAAGTCGAAGTGCCGGCGTTAGTGAGAGGACCAGGCTCACCTCCTCCTGCCTTCCCTTTGTTCCCTCTCAGTGTCCCGCCTTCCTGTGACATAGTTTCCTGTTTCCGTGAGGGCAGGACACTGAGAGGGAACAAAGGGAAGGCAGGAGGAGATGAGCCTGGTCTTCTCACTAACGGCGGCACTGCGACTTCACGTAAAAAAAATAAATAAAAGATTTAAATGCATCGCGGGGGGTGGGGCTGTCGGGAAGCTAAGGGCAGGCAGGTAAGCCTAGGAAAAAAAGGTGCCGATACGCTGTACCGGCGCACACCGGCACAAAAAAAGCACTGTGTACACACCCACACACATATATAGCTGAATGAATTCTTGTCTTTTATTTATCAAGTTACTAACTATGAATACTCATTTCCAGGGAATAGCATTGAAACAGCTAATGGCGAAATATGTGACAGCCTTTTTGCTAGTCAGTTAAATGCCAGCTCGACCCAAGCTCCACCCCCAGAGCGACCTGCATTAATCAGACAGTGCTATGGCAGTCACAGGCAATATTCAGTGGTATTGCCCACCTAAGTGCTCCTGAATATTGGCAGATGGCCAGCTTAGAAGGGTTTAACCAGGCAGAAGCCTCTCCTACCTGGTTAAACCCTTTTATCAGACTCCAAATATATAGTAACCGATGTTATACCTGTAAGTTCTTAGGAAATCTATTTAAAAGCAAGGAAATGGTTATAGTGTACTATTCAGAGTTTCACTTACCTTAATTTGTTCTATCTCAGTAAAAATGTATTTTCTCCAAGACTTTAAAGTCAGTTATTCAGAACTGACCATGCCAATACTGGCCGCCCAATATTTTGAGTACAGTTAGGTGAAAATGTCCAATGCTGCCTTTTTTGTAAAACTTCTTTTAGCTGCATTTGCAAAATTATGAGATAGTTTATAAAAAGCTCGATCTCACACAGACTTTGGCAAAACATACATTCTGATGCACGTGCACAGAACCAGAGTCCTGAAATAATGCAAGAAGACAGTTTAATATTAACTTCTGCTATGCCCTTGAATATTCTCTTGCAAGAGCATTTCATTCTCGTGAAGTTCAGTTAATAAAATGAAAATGTTTTTGTAAAATACGCCTTAGGATCAACAAGTGAAAGCCACTATAACAGGGACTCGGACTAATGGGTTCTGACAGAGGAAGAGTGGTTATACAGTTACAAGGTGATTGCTTGTCATGCAAAGTAATTATTTCCTGCTTTCAAAAACTTTTTAAGAATTAATGCATTCATCCTAGCAAAGGAAAACAGATATCAAACTAGGATTTTCCTATTGCCTTGGTTACTTTTAAAGACTGTAGTAGATGCATGTACAGTTCCACTTAAAAGCAGCTACAAGGGTTCTGAACGTACAAAGAACAACAAATATGTCACAAGTGAAATACTGATGGCAGCTTTCCTTTCTCATTTCCCACTAAAAAAAAAACTTTTTAAAAAATGTTATTTATCTCTCTCTATTAATCCTGGATAAATTTTCTACCATTAATACACATGTTGCAGGGATTTAAGGCTTCTTTTACTAAGCGGCGGTAAGCCCAATGTGGGCTTACCGCTTGCTACACAGGAAGTACCACTGGGCTACTGTAGCAGCCCGGCGGTACTTCCTACCCCTAGCGTGCCGTCATTTCTGGCACTACAAAAATGTATTTATTTTTGTAGCACCGGATTGTACCCGGCGGTTATCAGGCAGTGCCGTGCGCTGCCCGGTTACTGCTAAGTTAGCACAGGAGCCTTTACTGCCACCTCAATGAGTGGCGGTAAGGGCTCCACCCTAAAATGGCTGCTTTACTTGCCGTACGGCCATTTCCTGTAGGAAAGCGAGACTTCCCTTTTACCAGCAGCGGTAAAAGTGGGCCTCAGAGTACGTGAACAACACGCACTGATGCCAGCGCAGGCCCCCTTTTGCCGCAGCTTGGTAAACGGGGCCCTTAAAGCAGTCCTTGCAGCTAGAATGTGAAGTTCAGACTCAAAAACATCACCGGCTGAAGAAAGGCATACAGAGAGGCTGACATACCACTGCTAAAAACTTAGGCCACTCCTCCACTCCAATGGAAGTGTGTGCAAAATAACCAAATAGCACACAGTAGCCAAAAGTAGTTTCAAGTTTCACATAAGTAGCACATGATATTTGGTGTATTTTTGCAAACTCATTTGCAAAATTTATGCAAAATCACTAAGCAGCTATGAAGTCAGGCAAGTCAGCTAATTAGTGATTCCGTGTAAGTTAAATTTTCATGTTAAACTGTACTTGCTGTACGCCACCTTGGGTGAATCTCCTCATAAAGGCAGTTAATAAATCCCAATAAATAAATAAAATACATACAATTCCACAGGGAGTAGAAGAGTAGACTAGGCATTAGAGCACTGGGTTGATAGCCAGGGAAGTCCGGTTCAAAACCCGCTGCTACTCCTTGTGATTGTGGGCAAGTGACTTAACCCTCCATTGCTTCAGGTACAAAACTAGGGGCTTGTAGCAGCATGAATGAGCGTGGGGCCTGGGACCCTGACAAATACAGCCACAAAGAGGTTTAAATGTGAAATTAACAATTACATTATGTACAGGAAAGGTGAGGAGAAAATAATCCCCCCCCAAATCAGTCCTTGTATTTATAAAGTTCTCTTCCGTGGCCTACTCCTGCAAGGCCACGGCATGCACTGTCTGTCCTTCACAAGCTAGCATACAAAGCTCGTCTCTGGTCTGGAGTCCCAGACTTAAAAAGTTTAATCTTTCAAAATTCAGCACAATTGGGCCAGACTTGGCCCCGATTACCAGAGTTAGCCAGGTTCCAAGATAAATTTGGCTACCTGAGTAGAGCTTCTGCAACTTACACATACACAGTACAGGCATATGCTGGATGATTTATTTTCTCTCCTCTGGGCCTCCTCAAATGATCTGTCTGACGGGTTTTTATGTGCCTTGACCACGCCCTCCCTACTCTGTGGCCAGCCTTTTAAGGTAGCCCTATAACTGTGAGGGAGTGCTGGTAATGGGGAGCAGCAACTTCCTATAGACTCCTTCACAGGGCCCTTTTACTAAATCTTAGTGCACACAAAATTAATATTAGCATGTACTAAGTGCCACATGGCCCATAGGTATAAAATAGCAGCATTTAGCTCGTGCTCATGTCCATTAGCATGTACTAAGGTTCATTAAAAGGACCCCTTAGACTGTAAGCCCTCTGGGGACAGAGAAATACCTAGCAGTTTATAATTTATTAGGACTTTCTATACTGCCTGGGCTAACTCACACATCTAGCAAAAACAAAACTTCAGAATAGGAAAGGACCTACAATGTAGATAGGAAAGAATAGAACAAGGAGAGGGTACAAGTACAGAACAAAGTCCAAATAGCAGAAGAAGGCACCAAGAGCCTTCAAAATAGGGGCAAAGTTCCTTTAATCATATAGCGTGGAAAACAGTCTTCAAAAAATGACCCAACATGAGCCGTGTTTCAGTGCACAGTGCCTGCATCAGGGGTCTCCGCACACATGTAGGAATAAAAAACGCTGTTCCCTGATGCACGCGCTGTGCGCAGAAACACAGCCCGTGTCGGGTCATTTTTTTGAAGATTGTTTTCCATGCTATATGATTAAAGGAACTTTGTCCTGATTTTGAAGGCTCTTGATGCTTTCTTCTGCTATTTGGATAGGAAAGAATAGCACATGCATCTATAAAGGAACTTGGACAGAGGGGCTTTAAAAGGAAAGATAAAGATGGAAAATCATGCCAATGAGTTGTTGATCTCCTGCAACACTCAATTACACCTTGGGGGGGGGGGGGGGTATAATTAAGTTTCTTTAAGAAAAGCCAGTGATTTCTCACTAACTTGTTCACATGGTAGTTACTAGGGGTCCATTTGCATGTTATGCAAATGACCCAGCAGCACAAAAAAAGTACCAGTTTCAATGTGAGCAAATCTTCATATCTATTACAGCAGTAGATAACATCAGACTGCAGCATGGATGTAATAAATTCTTTTTTCTGTGCAATTCAAAATTTGTCCTCTGTTCACTGCCTCTTACCTCTTACTTAACAAATGGTTGTGCCTTCAATCTAAAGCTTCTTAGAGAATAAAAATAAACGAAAAATAAAGATTCATGCATTCTTAAAACAGGTAAACTATTTATACTTCTGCCTCCGGAAGTTTTCTGTATTACAGACAAATCATCAGGAATAATTAAAACCACCTTAAAAGAAATTCTATTCACAAAACTCATGGACTTCATTTATTTGCATGCCCATGTTTTTCTCATTTAAAAAGTTAGACTGCTAATTTTAATAAGATTCTTAGGATTTTTTTTTTTTTTGCTGTACTTATTGAATCCTGTGATCAGAGAATGTTTATATTTATTAGGATTTAATGTACTGCTCTTCCTGCAGCGGTATATCAAACAATTTACAATTAACTACAAATAAGAAATAGAAAGGAACTACATTTTCATAATAGGAAAGCTTGGAAAACAGCAGGGGAAGGAGAACAGGCAAAGAAGCACCTAAAAGCATCTAAGGAGCTTGAGGGCTGACAACTGGTGTATTTCAGCAATCTAAGACCCACCAAATGCCCAGTGTTTTAAAGTGGTACAAACCTGGGCACACAGCAATACATTTCTTCCTCCGATCTTGGAAGGTTTTACAAAGATCCAGAAAAATCCAAATTTTTTGTCCCAGCAATACAACATGCCTATGTCAAAAAAAAGGTCTCATGACATGGTCCCTTGTCTGAGGGAAAGACAAAAGACACAAGGCCAGTAGCTCTACTCAATTCCTCTCTCTCAGGATCTTCCAACAAACCAGAGACATCCAGACTATTCATAGAGACCTCACCATTTTCTTTCTGCAAGTCAAATTTGGTGGCACTTACTCTATTTTTGAAGTGTTATTGTGCCTACATACAAACACTGATCACTTTTCCATAATTCAGAATTGTGGCACTGGGCCAGTTGCCAAGAAAATAGTTCCTTTCTTTCTCTGGCTGACCTATGGAGGGCAGCCTAACCCTCTTAAAGTTCTAAATGTGGTGATCCTGTCACATTCAGCTGCTGAGCTGAGTTTACAACAGCTCTGGACCAGAAGTAATGACAAGTGGGGTCAGGCTAGGGAAATGTTTATCCTGTGCAGGCATGCTAACTTAACACACCTGCAGATATGCTCAGTAACTCTGGTTTTGTCCATATCAGTATGTTGCATGCTTATTTGTGTGTATGCTGTACATAGTGCACCACTAGTGCAAATGCGTCATGATTGCGCCTACATGAACCACCTTATTGACCTCCCAACCAGGAGCAGTATGGTGTCTTCTCGCACTTACCTTACTCTACACCTCCCCAACTGCAAAGGTATTAAGTACAAATCCTTTTATGCATCCAATTTTTATTTTTAGGTAGCCAGCTTTGGAATGCTCTACCAAGACCCATCCATACCATTAACGGTCTTTTGCCCTTTAGAAAGGCACTGAAGACACATCTCTTCAAGACAGCCTACCCTAACGATTCAACTTAACCAAAGTCTGCCCACATGATTTATATTGACAATTGCTGTACATTGACCATGTTTCCCATATTCCATATTGTTACCCCATATCTATTCCTCTCCATCTCCTACGCCTACCTCCCTATGCTCATTTCCTTCTGCACTCAGTTCCTCCCATGCTCAACTTACTTATCCATTAACCCCATTAATATTGTGTTTACTACAAATTGAACATTCTTTTTTACGTCTATGTAATTCTTTATATTGTTACTATGTAAGCCGCATTGAGCCTGCCATGTGTGGGAAAGCGCGGGGTACAAATGTAATAAATAAATATATAAGTGAAAAATAACAAAAAATGATTCAGATTACATTGCCACTTAGAGGTAATTTTAAAATAGGAACCTATGTGAAAACTCCAAAAAGGCACCTAGGGGTCCTTTCACAAAGGTGTGCTAAAAAATGGCTTGTGGTAGTGTAGGCGTGGGTTTTGGGTGCACGCTGCTCCATTTTTTAGCGTGCCTGTAAAAAAAAAGGCCTTTTTAAATTTTTGTTGAAAATGGACGTGCGGCAAAATGAAAATTGTCGCGCGTCCATTTTGGGTCTGAGAGCTTACCGCCAGCCCATTGACCTAGCGGTAAAGACTCACGCAATAACCAGGCGATAATGACCTTCACGCGCATCCATTATGTGTGTCTGAAAATAAAAAATAATTTTTCAGACGCGCCCCCAAAAATGAAATTATTGCAAGAGCCACGCGGTAGTTGGGCGGTAACTCCATTTTGCCACACGTTGGGCACGTGTAGATGCTTACGCGGCTTAGGAAAAGGACCCCTTATTTTATAAAGGCAATATGGATGCCTATATAAAACTAGAAATACTGCCCAAGCTGACTCACAGAACAGCAGTTTACAAACTAAATTAAAAGCAAAAATAGTAGGAAAGGAACTACATCACTGTGACAGGAAAGAGAATAAGGCAATCAAACCAGGGCAATCACAGCAGGACTAGACAGCGGGGGGGGGAGGTTGGGAGAAAAGGAAATATAGGCAAGACAGGATGGTGACAATGAGCCTGATACCTCTCAATGTTCATTCTAGAGAAAAGGCTTGCTTAAAAAGGTGCGTTGAACTGGGGGGGGGGGGGGGGGGGGGGGAGTTCCGGTGGTATATTTGTTCTTGCAAAATTGGATCAGGGTCATGCATTTGATATAGTGCCTTTCTGTACATGCAGGCACTTTTTCTGTCCCTAGTGGGCTCACAATCTAAATTTTATACCTGGGGCAATGGAACTTTACAGAGAGCTACAGTGGGAATCAAACCCAGCTCTCCAGATTCTTAATGCACTGCACTAACCATTAGGCTACTCCACCACTCCTATTTATAAAATAGGCTCCAACAACAACCCCCCACTACCACACAAATCTGCTTGCACAATTTTATTCCTGTTCCAAAGAAGATGCAACTGTGTATATGTAATGGATGTACTCGCATATTCAATAAACCACAATCACAATTTCTGTCCCTGCTCCATTCAAAACTACATCCCTGAAAATGTGTATTCATGGTACACATATGTATGCTTGTTAAAGAAACCACGAATTATAGAGAGCAAAATGATGAAAGTTACCGCTCAAAATATAAATTTTGCTCACAAGTCTGATACAAAGCATTTGCTGTCCGCCACTTCTCATTAAACATAAAGACATCAAAGAACAGAAGCCTCAACTACCCCGCGGAAAGCCCCACAATGGCTAATTATAGAAATCTCAATAGGGTTACAATCACTGGCTTCAGCACGCCTGCAAAAACAGCAGTAGAAAAACAACTCCCCCCCCAAAAAAAACTGGGGGGGAAAAAGCCACTACTGAAAAAAAGATGGCATCCAAAATCAGGAAATAACGGATGCCAAGTGCTCAGAAATCAGTACTTATGTAGTATACCTAATACAATGTTCCCAAAGAATCGAGTGGAAGCAAATACAGGCATCCTTTTACGAAGCTGCGGCAAAAGGAGGCCTGCGTTGGCATGTGTTTTTCACACTCGCCAAGGCCCTCTTTTACCACAGTGGGTAAAAGGCAGGTCTTTGTTTGTTTGTTTTTTAAGAAATTGCCATGCGGCAAGTGAAGCACTTGCCACACAGCCATTTCAGGGGGGAGCACTTGGGCGGTGGTAAGGGCTCCTGCGCTAACCCAGCGGTAACCAGGCAGCATGCAGCACTGCCCAATTACCGCTCGGTACACACCGGTGCTACAAAAATTGAAACATTTTTGCAGCGCCGGAAATGGCGCGCACTGGGGGAGGGAACTACCACCAGGCTGCTGCAGTAACCTGGTGGTACTTCCCTTTCAGCGAGCGGTAAGTCCACGTAGGGCTTATTGCCGCTTTGTAAAAGGGCCCCATAGTGCACTGCCTGTGTTACTTAACTTGCAAATAGATGATTCCCAATTAATCCTGCATGCTTCACAACTCTAATTCAAACAACCTCGACAAACGGCCCCCTTGTTTCAAATTCACTGCTTCAGGAGGGGGGGAACAATATGTATGCATGTATTTGGCTGCACAATTTTATAAGAACCACGCATGTAAAGCAGATAACCTCCTCAATAGGCACACAGGTGTAGTAAATATCTTCAAAGCATCTACAAGTAATCTCAGAGCCCCTTTTAAAAAGCAGTGGTGTCCAACGCAGGCTTACCGCTCGCTAAAAGGGAAGTACCGCCAGGCTGCCACAGCAGCCTAGCAGTAGTTCCCACCTCCAGCACATGTCATATCCGGCACTACAAAAATATTTTTATTTTTGTGGCGTAGACGTGTACCCGGCAGTAATCAGGCAGTGCTGCGCATTGCCTGGCTACCTCTGGGTTAGCTTGGGAGCTCTTACCGCACCTCAATGGGTGGCGGTAAGTGCTTCCCTCCCCCCCCCCCCCCCCCCAAAATGGCCACATAGCAAGTGCTTCACTTGCCACAAGGCCATTTCCTGAAAAAAAGAAAGACCTGCTTTTTACCTGCTGCCTTTTGGTGCACATCAAAAACATGCGCTGATGACAGCAAAGTCCCCCTTTTGCTGCAGCTTCGTAAAAGGGACCCTCAGTGATCTCTATAAACTTTTACCCTGCATCAATAGTTTATTAAATTTGTTATACCGCTTTACATAATACAAATATCAAAGCGGTTTATATTCTTCAAAATGTAAAAGAAATAAGAAAAATGGAACGATAGTAACGAAAGTAAAGTCCATACATGCATCTACATTAAATATTAACAGAGACTTAGAATGCTGGTTCAACTATAGTTCTTCTTGGTTAGGGTGAAGTGATTTTATGCACTTCTACTTCTGTCTATTGCTTTGCTGAAGACATTTTTTCAGAGAATAAAGAATTCTTGGATTTCACTTTGAATTTTAGGACGCCTGGAGTATCAAAGAAGGTGTTGTATACAACCAAGGTGAGAGGTGGATTAACTGTCCCAGATCGCCCAAAATACTTTGATCCTTCTTAATTAAAAGCAATGTGTGACTGGTATCTTTTCCCACATAGAAAAATCTGGATTCAATAGAAACAAATGAGTGATTTGCAAAGGGACCTGGAACATCTATCTGGATGTCCAAACATGTAAAAGAAATTAAACAATGGATCATCCCATAAATTGACTTTTACAAGCAGAGTTTTTTTTTTCCTTTAAGGTCAATAGTAAATTGCCCACTGCTCCTGCCTGGAATTGCTTGAAAAATATTCGAGAGTGCAAAGCCAAGGGTTTGAGTAAAACAAGGCAATTTGGTAAAGATGGCTTATTGATTTGGTTCTGTTACTTGATGAACAAATAATGGCTTAAATGAGAAGGATCTCTGTTTATCAAGATGCCTATTTTCTAAGGAAAATACCCTGAAACAAAAGTTCAGTACGCAATTATATGGCAGACTGGCCCCACCCAGTGCATTCCAGAATGCCATTTTCAGAACGACTGTTCCGAAGGCAGGAGCCAATAGGCATGGTTCCTGCCATTAAGAAGTATCGGGTCTTGGGGGGGGGGGGGGGGGGGAGGGTGCCACTAGACACCAGGGAGGGATGATCTTCAGACCAGGCCAGACCAGAAAAATGCTACAGCATGCTTGCCTTTATTTATTTATTTTTACTGTCATCCTTCCTGTTAGTGCCTGAGCCAATCATCACTCAGGCACTGACATGAAAGGTGACATTAATTGATGAGCTGTGCATTACTGCAGAGATTTTAACATGAGGCTTACTACATCACCCTATGTGTTAGGAGTTGGGGCAGCACCTGCCCAACAGTTCAAAGACTGCAGGACAAAGGAAATCTTAACTGCCATAATTTACTATGTTAATGGGGATATTAAAAGTCTGGGTGCACAGAAAAACCTCTGTTTTACCATATTGGTCCTAGGTGTACAAACAAACAAATACTGGAAAAGCTAGCATTTTTGTATGTTTCAAGTGATGCTGTATATTTTACATGTGTATTACCCATCTGCAAAATTCTGTTTTAGTAATTTATATTTAGGAGTATGCAGGGCAAAATATTTCATTTTGTTTTGTTTCTTGTGTCATTTATGGGATTTTATTTCACTTTACTCAATTTTTCAAAACTTTTTGTTGTTTCTCAGTGGCGTTCCTAGGCTGGCTGACACCCGGGGCGGATCGCCGATGTGCCCCCCTGGGTGAAATTACACCCCCCCCCCCCGGGTGCATTTTTACCTGCTGGGGGGGTGCCGCGCGCCTGTCGGCTCTGAGTCCGCTCGTTCCCTGCTGCTCCCTCTGCCCCGGAACAGGAAGTAACCTGTTCCGCGCAGAGGGAGCAGCAGGGAGGGAACGAGCGGACTTGGCAACAGGCGCGCAGCACCCCCCAGCGGCGTGCACCCGGGGCGGACCGCCCCCCCTTGGTACACCACCAGGGCCGTGCTGATACGGTAAGCGGGGTAAGCACCGCAGGAGGGCGCCGACCTCTGGAGGGCGCCGCCGCGGTGCTTACCCTCGCCGCTTACTTGAGCTCCGCGCCGCCGAGGCCTTTAAATCTTTTACCTCCGGTCGCAGCAGCGTCAATGAAAGCGCTGCCAACATCTCCCTTTCCTTCACGCTGGTTGGTTCCCTCAGTGTCCCGCCTTCTTCTGACGTCAGAAGAAGGCAGGACACTGAGGGAACCAACCAGCGCGAAGGGAAGGGAGACATTGGCAGTGCTTTCACTGACGCTGCTGCGACCGGAGGTAAAAGATTTAAAGGCCCAGGGCGCGGAGCTGAGGTAAGGGAAGGGCAGAGAGGCATGGATGGGAGGGCAGAGAGGCATGGATGGGAGGGCAGGGCCCAGGGGGAGAGGAGAAATTGCTGGAAATGGATATAGAGCAAGAAATGAAGAAGAAAGGAGGAAAATAAAGAAATAAATGGAAAGGAAGCCCTGGAAACGGAGTTAAGAGGACAGATAGCAGCAGAATCAGAATGATCGGAAAAAGAAAGTTACCAAAGGTAGAAAAAAATCATTTTATTTTCATTTTAGCATTTGGAATATGTCCACTTTGAGAATTTACATCTGCTATCTTGTTTTGCAATGTATAGCAATTTGTTTCTAAGAATATTGCTGACAATTCCTTTCAGTGTGGCAAGTGGTGAGCGATCATTTTCACGGGGGGGCGCCAACTAATAGTCTGCAGGGGGCACCAGAGACCCTAGGCACGGCCCTGCACGCCACTGTTGTTTCTGGAGCAAGATCGCCCATAATGTACTCTTCTGCTCAACAGTGTTCACTACTGAATAATAGTGTGCAACAGGTTCAACTATTCTATAGGCCAACAACTGTAAAAAAAAAAAAAAAAGAGGCAGAGCATGTACTCAAAATCTAACAAAAACCCCCCCTAAAAATATGCATTTGTTATTGTGCATTCAGGGGCCCTTTTACAAAGCAGCGGTAAAGCTACTGCGCATGCAGCACAAACCAAATCAACACTAGTGCCCGGTTAGCGTGCCCACTTGGTGGTAATTTCAAACTTGGAATGCGCTGTTTCCTGCGGTAGAAATTAATTTTTTTATTTTCTACTGCAGGAGCGTTCCCAGCGGTAATTGGCAATGGGTGGAAGTAAGGGCTCTGGCAGTAAATAGCTGCATGCTACCTTTAATTCTACCACAAGGCCATTTACTGCCCCCCATTTAAAAAGGCCTTTTTTCCCAGCCGCAATAAAAATGGCCCACTGCGTGCCAAAAAACACACGTCCACACTAGCAGACACTTTTTACCACGGCTTAGTAAACCCCTCGGTTCATTGGCAGAATAGTAAGACAGAATTAACGTATGTAAAGCTGACATGCACACATTAAAATCTTCTAGCAGGTTAAACAATTTTTACCACAATGAATGCGTGAAACAAACAAATGTGGCTTAGTAAAAGGGCCCCTAAGCATACCATCTTACAACAGCCACAGACCTTGCAAAAGTGGGCATGCCTAAAGTAGGCACATCAATGCTTATGCTAATATTCTACAACAGAATCTTGGCGCCAACAGGGCCGGTCTTAGCAAGTGCGGGGCCCTATGCAGACCAATTTGGTGGGACCCCATCCTAGCCCCGCCCCCACCCTAGCTCCACCCCATTGATAAGATTATTCCATTTTTAGAACATTTTTTTATTTATGAAATTTCAAATAAAGACAAATGAAGCTAAACTTGTACAAAAAAACTGATTGAAATAATAAGCACAATGCTATCATGAAACCTCCCCTCCCCAGAAATTATTCAGTTCAAGTCCACTACAATTAGTAGTTCCAATTCTCATAACAAAGGAGAATAAAGGAAAAATATTAAGAAAAGATCCAGTACTTTCAAATTCCCCTATTACTCTGTAACCCATCAAACCAGAGAGGCAAGTAGCCACATCAGTTACTAAATAGTTTGAACTGATTGTACCTACTTTATATCAGATTTTGCTACTTCATGATTTCCATTCTCAGATTTTAGCTTAGTAATCTTTTCTTCCTGTGATTGCAGTCTAGCTTCCAAATGATTAATTCGAGGTGTCATATCATTAATTACTGGAAGCAGTGTTTTAGCTAAATCTGCTATTGCCATCCAAATTTTTATCAGGAGAAATATCTGCAGATCTATGTGAAAATAACCCAGATATGTTAGAAACAGCCTCTTCCAAGCCAGAAGATCTTACTTGCTCAGCTTCTCCAGCAACTAATGTTGTTGGGCCAAATTCCTCTCAGGGAGGCAGACATTTCCAACCCTTGCACCGTCCGCAAGCGTCCTTAGATGAGAGAGACACTTCTCCTGATCTCCTGCCTGCATGGAATCCGATTTCGATTTGGCATAAGTGCACAACTGTTGGCGTCAGCAACGATGGCTCACCTCACGTCCTCACCAACTCTGACCAGGCTCCAGCTTTTCCCGCTCAGTGACTCCCGCCCTCACGTTCGGAAACAGGAAATACATCAGAAGGCGGGACATTGAGCGGGAAGCTGGAGCCTGGAGGTGAGCTGTCGCGCTGCAACTGTCTGTTGTCGCCGTCGCTGCCTGGGCTGGCTCACTGGCATCTCTCAGTTAGTCGCCGGGGTCTGGGGACTCGGGAGCTGACGGCGGGCTCAGCGGGCCCAAGCTGGGAGTGGGCGCCACGCCGGTAGTGATGGGAGCGGAGCGGCCGAGCCGCGGGAATGGGGATCATCTCAGGTGACTAAGGCGAGCAGCGGCGGAGGTCGGAGCGGAGGCACGAGCGAGGCAGAGTTGAGCGCGGGGCCCCCTTAGGCACACCGTGCGGGGCCCCCTTAGGCGCGGGGCCCTATGCGGTCGCCTTGGTCGCCTCTGCCTAAGACCGGCCCTGGGGCCAAGATGTCATTATAGAATTGACGCTCAGCATGCGGCATCAAGAGACCTAACTTGAGGTGTCAAATTATATAATTGCCCCCACTAACTTTTAAGCTCCTAAAGTAAAGATGAATTTTCAGCTGAAAATTAGGCTCATAAGCGTGGCTGAAAATAGGGCACAAATTTAAGAGCTCAACTTTTTTTTTGAATATCAGGTCTTCTGTCTTTATCCAAACCTGGAAATGTTTGATAGGTTTGCAGGCCTAAAATCCTGTACAAAACAACCCAGTGTCACTTTTGTTTTCTAACTGTAGCCTCCAGTTATGTTCAGTCAACATTAACTCTTTAGTCAGGTATGTCATTTATTCAATATCTGAATTTTGCTCACACCTTTTTCAGTAGCAGTTACATTAAGGTATACTGGGTATGGGAGATCTGAATTCTGCGCCTAGAGCTTTGGGCCCTGTTTACTAAGGTGCGTTACTGTTTTTAGTGCGCCTACACTTAGCGCATGCGGTAATCATGTAGGTGCCTATAGGGGATATTGTAGGCACATATATGGTGAACGAGCGTTAAAAATGTTAATGCGCCTATAACGCTGCTTAGTAAACAGAGCCCTTTATCTCACCTAAGTTTCATATTTTGTTACAGTATGCAAATACTTGCCTTAAAAATGTAATTTTAAAAGGCTAAACACAGATATTATATTTCTTAAAATGAGTTGTATATTTAAGCAATAAATTATATAAAGTTTATGAACTGAATAACATGATTTGCAAGCAGTTTATTTTAACTTGCTAGTTCAAAATTAAATATTCTTTACACAGCTAGAAATTCACATGCTGCCTGTCAGGGGAACTAATCCATAGTGCTGCTCATCACAAAACCAGAGAGTAGTGAACAATCCCACATACAAGAGCAGGGCAGCATTCTTTTATTCCTGAGGGAAATCTGTAGAACTGCGCAATGCAGAATTTGTGCAGAATTCTCCTCCTAAACACTGCATGTAGAATTTAGTACTTCTAGCACAGAATTCAGCATAGGGCCCAAAACAGCATAACAACTGGCACAGTTGAGCCCCACTGGCCCCAAACTTGTTCTCTGACATTTCCCTCCCCATCACACATATTACCCAGTTTGTCCCGTTCATTTCCTCTGGGCCCACTCCCCCCCCCCCCGGCACTCAACATAAGCAGAGGAGCAGAAAGACAGCAGCTGCATGTCAAGCCGCATCCTGTTTACCCGCCGTGTTGGTTCTCACTGCTGAATTCCAAACCGCGGTGCTCTACAGTGTCTCCAGTGGTTCAAATTCAGCAATGAGAACCAGCAAGGCAGATCAGCAGAATGCAGCCATTCTCCTCCTGCTCCTCTGCTTGTGTTGAGTGCCAGAGAAAGAGGGGTCCCAGAGGAAATGAATGGGAAAAAACTGGGCAGTGTGTGCTGGGTGCAGGGGAGAGAGCTCAAGCAGTGGAGGACAAAAGGAGATGAAAGAGGCAAGGTGAGGAGGGAATATTCACAGGAGGGGCATGAATGTCAAAGGAAAGAGAGAAAGAAAACAAGCCAAAGGTGCCACAGGTGAAGTATGGGGATATCAAGAGACAGAGAGGGGTAGAGATGGGTGTATGTATTCCTAAAGGGGGTAGAGAGTGAAAGGGCTGGGGATGTGTATTGGGGGATTCACAAATAGCTGTGGGGAGAGTGTATGTGTAGAGAAGGGATGGGTTTCAGAACAAAGAAGTTCTGAGAGAAGAGGACATTTCTCTGGGTAAGTGAACATTACTTTGCCCTGTGCTTTGGTAACTTAAAGACTGGGGTTTAAAAGAGGAATTGTAGGTTATTGATAAAAACAGTTAGAATTCTAAAAAAAGCAAACTTTATTAAATAGTCTCCATACCCTTTTCCCCATAGTTTTAAAACTTGAACTTTCTGCCACAGCATTAAGAGATAGCCTCTAGAAGGCATAGCACAGCAGGGCCTAGTTCAGTCTTCATTCCCACCCCCACCTCCCCATCTCCTACCCACTCAGGAGAGTTTTCATTAGAGTTTTAATTATATTTAATTAGTTTCTGAGAAGCAAACACTAAATAAATTACACATTATCCCCTGGATTCTATAAATGGCGCCTAAAAAATCTGCACGGAACTAAGTGTATTCTATAAGATTTAGGCGCGGTGTATAGAATACGCTTAGTCGATACTTTGGCGCCTAAATCCATGCACATCCGTTTAAAAACCTGGTGTAAATCCATGCACGTAGATTTAGACGCACTGACCTATATTCTGTAATTACGTGTGGAAATTTTGGAATGCCCATAAGCATGCCCCTTTTAAGCTACGCACATTTATTTTGAACTGCGCGCTTTGCAATTTAGGCGCAGTTCTTTATAAAACACGCTTAGTGACTTCCGTGCATAAATTGTGATAATTGCCAATTAATGCTCATTATTGCTTGTTTAGTGCTGCTAAAAATGCTGATTACCTTGTTACACCAATTAAGTTACGCATGTACCTCCTTGCAGAATCTAGGCGCTATATATAGAATCTGTCCCTACACTACATAATCTTAAGGCTTTTATATTAATCTTATATCCCTAGTACCTCAACAAGTTTTAATTAAACAACTCTATAATACTAAGATGCTGACAGCAGTCCAACAGCGAGAGGGGCGATATCCAGTTTCTTGCATTCAGTGTTACATGTATGATTATCTCCCAGTTGGTGAGAGGTTATGTGTGCACTCAATGCAAAGAGCTCCTAGCTCTCAGAGAATGAGTCTGTTCTCTTGAGGATAGAGTAGAAGATTTGGAGGAGCTGAGGGAGACAGAGAGGTACATAGAGGAGGCCTACAGGGATGCTGTAGAGAAGTCTCACCTCCAGTCTGGCAGCCCCTGTGCTTCCTTGGAGGAAGGAGGTTCTTAAAAGAAGAGTATCACCCTGTTGGAAGTAATCCTGTAGCCAGGACCAGCCCACCAGGTGATGCAATATCCTCTTGCACCAAGGCTGTGTCTCCAGGAGTTTCTGCCCAGAAGGGAAGGGTTAGGATGGCTGTTGTAGATGGTGATTTGACTATTAGGCATGTAGATATCTGGGTGGTTGGTGGACATGAGGATCGCTTGATCGCTTGCTTGCCTGGTATGAAAGTAGTGGACCTCACACATCACCTAGAAATAATTTACATAGTGCTTAGGAGGAGCCGACTGTCTTGGTACATGTGGGTATCAATGACATAGGAAAATGTGGGAGTGAGGTTCTGGAAGCCAAATTTAGGCTCCTAGGTAGAAAGTTGAAACCCCGACCCTCCAGAGTAGCATTTTCAGAAATGCTTCCCATTCCACACTCAGGACCCAAGATACAAGCAGAGCTCTGAAGTCTCAATGCGTGGTTGAGATGATGGTGCAGGGATGTGGAATTTACATTTGTTAAGAACTGGGCAGCACTCTGGAGAAGAGGGAGCCTGTTCCAAAAGGATGGGCTCCACCTTAACCGGCATAGAATCAGGCTGCTGGCACTAAAGTATAAAAAGGAGATAGAGCAGCTTTTAAACTAAAATGGGAGGGAAAAAGTTGAGAGTAGCCCAAGAGCGCATGGTCGGTATGGAGTATCCTTCAAGGATACTATTGAAACAACATCTTTAAGGAATCCCGATAGAAAGGTTTCAATAATGGTGAAAGACAGCCAGAAGTGTTCAATGGGAGAACAGAGTAAAGGATGCAAATTATCCCCTATAACTTCAAAGCAGCCTGTAGAGGCAAGGAAAAAAAAAACAATCTGAAGTGTCTATATACAAATCCTAGAAGCCTTAAGAACAAGATAGGAGAATTGGAGTACATACCACTAAATGAAGAGGTAGACATAATAGGCATTTCAGAGACCTGGTGGAAGGAGGACAATCAATGGGATAGAAGGGTACAAATTATATCACAATGATAGAGTGGATCAAACTTGAGGGAGGGGTGTTGCACTATATGAAACAGATAGCAGCGTAGAATCTTTATGGAGTGTGTGAAGGGAGGGATCTTTAGATTGTAAGATCTTTAGATTGTAAGCTCTCTTGAGCAGGGACTGTCCTTCCCCTTGTCTAAACTTGTACAGCGCTGCGTAACCCTGGCAGCGCTATAGAAATGCTAAGTAGTAGTAGTAGTAGGGAGTATACTGGTAGGGCTCTACTACCATCCACCAGAATGAACAGACAGATGAAAATATGTTTACAGAAATTAAGGAAGCTGGCAAACTGGGCAACATTATAATAATGGGTGATTTCAATTATACTAATATTTACTGGATAAATGTTACATCAGGGAGAGCTAGGGAGGTAAAATTTCTAGACATAATAAATGACTGCTTCTTGGAGCAACTGATCCAGGAACCAACAAAAGGGTGAACTATTTTGGATCTAATCTTTAGTGGAATGCGGGGCATAGTATGAGCGGTAATAGTGTTGGATCTCCTGGGAAACAGTGATCATAAAATGATCAAATTTGAGCTGATATATAGAGTTAAATCACTAAGGAAATCTACTGTAGCAGCTTTTAACTTTTGAAATGGCAACTATGACAAAATGAGGACAATGGTTAAAAAATAGCTGAAAGGATCGGCCGCAAAGGTTAACACTTTAAATCAGGTATGGACTTTTAAAAATACCATCGTGGAAGCCCAGACAAGATGTACTCCATGTATTAACAAAGGTAGAAAAAAGAATAAACGACAGCCAGCATGGTTAAAAGGTGAGATGAAAGAGGTTATTACAGCCAAAAGAACATCCTTCAAAAAATGGAAAAAGGATCTAAATGAAGAAAATATGAAGCAAAATAAGCCCTGTCAAGCCAGATGCAAAGAATTGATAAAGAAGGCTAAAAGAAGCAGGAAGCCTGAGAGGCAATCTGTGAGACCGTTAGATCAAGAAGGCAAAAGGGGCACTTGGGGAGGAGAAGGCCATAGTGGAGAGATTGAACAAATTCTTTGCTTCGGTCTTTATGGAAGAAGATGTAAGAGATCTACCTATACTGGAAATGGTGTTCAGGAATGATGATGCGGAGGAACTGAAAGAAAGCATGGTGAACTTGGAAGATGTACTGAGCCAAATTTACAAGTTAAAGAATGATAAATCACCTGGAACACATGATAAACACCCCAGAGTATTGAAAAACTTCCAACATGAAATTGCTGATCTGCTGCTAATGATCTCTTCTAACCTGTCATTAAAATCGTCCATAGTACCTGAAGACTGGTCAATGTAACACTGAGTTTTAAAAACGGTTCAAGGGGTGATCAGGGAAATTATAGACAGGTAAGCCTGACCAGTGCTGGGCAAAATGGTGGAAACTATTATAAAGAATAAAATTACAGAACACATAGAGGGCCATTTTCGAAAGAAACAACTAAGTTGGAATTTGGACGTCTTTGTAAAACGTCCAAATTCTGAGGCGGGGAGAAGGTCATTTTCGAAAAAAGATGGACGTCCTTGGATTTGGTCGTCTTTGATTTTTGGCGATTTTCAAAAACAAAGACGTCCAAGTCTAAAACGTCCAAATTCAAGCCATTTGGACGTGGGAGGAGCCAGCATTTGTAGTACACTGGTCCCCCTGACATGCCAGGACAATAATCGGGCACCCTTGGGGGCACTGCAGTGGACTTCATAAAATGCTCCCAGGTACACAGCTCCCTTACCTTGTGTGTTGAGCTCCCCAAAAACTCACTACCCCCAACTGTACACCACCACCATAGACCTTACGGGTGAAGGGAGGGCATCTATATGTGGGTACAGAGGGTTTCTGGTGGGTATTGGAGGGCTCGCTGTTTCCTCCACAAATGTAACAGGTGGGGGGGGGGGGGGGTATGGGCATGGGTCCGCCTGTCTGAAGTCTAAATCTGCTCCTGGGACCTGCACGCGCTGTCATGGACCTGAGTATGACATCTAAGGCTGGCATAGAGGCTGGCAAGTAATATTTTTAATCATGTTTTTTTGAGGGTGGGAGGGGGTTAGTGATCACTGAGGGAGGTAACAGGAGGTCATCCCTGATTCCCTCCAGTGGTCATCTGGTCATTTCAGGTACCTTTTTGTGCCTCATTCGTAATAAAAAGAGGTCTGCATGAAAACGTCCAAGTTTTAGTCCTGGACGTCTTTGCTTTTTTCTATTACAGCTCAAAGACATCCAAGTGTTAGGAACGCCCAAGTCCCACCTCAACCACGCTTCCGATATGCCCCCTTCAGATTTGGGTGTCCTTGCGACGGACTTCCGATAAAGACGTCCAAAATCGGGTTTCGGTCATACCGATTTGGACATCTCTGAGAGATGGACGTCCAAGTGCCGAATTATGTCACTTTTTGGACGTCTATCTCTTTCGAAAATGAGCCTGATAGACAAACATGGTTTAATGGTACAGAGTCAGCATGGATTCAGCCAAGGGAGGTCTTGCCTCAACAATTTGTTTCATTTCTTTGAAGGCGTGAATAAATATGTCGATAAAGGTGAACCAGTTGATGTAGTGTATCTAGATTTTCAGAAAGCTTTTGACAAAGTACTTCATGAGAGATTCCTGAACAAATTAAGAAGTCATGGGATAGGAGGCAAAGTCCTTCTGTTTATTAAGAATTGGTTATCGGACAGAAAATAGTGTGTGCTGGGGGCACAGTGTACAGTGTGTGGTGATGGCCAAAAAAGCAAACAGGATGCTAGGAATTATTAGGAGAGGGATACAAAATAAGAACAGAAATATTATAATTCTTCTGTATCGCGCTCCTTGGTGCGATGTCACCTTGAGTATGGTGTTCAATTCTGGTCGAGATATCTCAAAAAAGATAAAGCGGAATGAAAAGGTTCAAAGAAGAGCGACCAAAATGATAGAGACGATGGAACTGCTCCCATATGAGGAAAGGCTAAAGAGGTTAGGACTCTTCAGCTTGGAAAAGAGACAGCTGAGGAGGGATATAATTGAGGTCTACAAAATCCAGAGTGGTGTGGAGCGGGTGGAGGTAAATTGATTTTTCACTCATTCAAGAAGTACAAAGACCATGGGACACTCAATGAAATTAATGGAAACACTTTTAAAATAAATAGGAGGAAGTATTTTTTCACTCAAAGAATAGTTAGACTCTGGAACTCATTGCTGGAGGATGTGGTAATGGCGGTTAGCTTATCTGGGTTTAAAAAAGGTTTGGACAAGTTCCTGGAGGAAAGGTCTATTGTCCGTTATTGAGATGGACATGAAGGAAGCCACTGCTTGCCCTGGGAATGGTAGCATGGAATGGAGCTACTAATTGGGTTTCTGCCAGGTCTACCTGTGATCTGGAGAAGCAGGACACTGGGCTAAATGAACCACTGGTCTGACCCAGTATGGCTATTCTTATGATGCTGTGAGTACTAAGAAGGTTGAAAAAACTGTGGTGGTGTGTGTACCTGGGGGGGGAGGGAGCAAAGACTGACTGATAACTATGGTGGGGTGCATACTGAGGGGATGTATGCATGCTAGGGGAAAATATGAAAGAGCGCTCTGGATCTCTTTTTGGGGGAGGGGATTGACAGAGAGCTATGGGATGTGTGTGCACTGGGATGGATAGAGGGAGAAGCTTAAGGAGGGGTTCAAATTAGTAAGACTGCTGGGTGAGGGGGGAATCAAGCTTGAGTTGGTAGACAGTTTACGTGGTGATACACTTGGAGCATGGAAGAGTCAGACTTTAAATGTTTATGTAGAAGTTTTAATTGTTTTGGGGCAGGATTCCCCAGGAGTAATCGTTAGAGCATATTTGAATTGGGCTTCTAGCTTATAAAGTCATGATCAGTGGACTTCCAAACAGAACCAAAAATCCACAAAGTCATAATAGAAAACAGCAAGTTAGTAGTAGAGGTAAAGTCATCTCAAAATAGGAGGATTCGATAGATACATGTCAAAGTGAAAAACAGCTTGAAGGAACATCATATAACTGTTGCACAGTTTATATTTAGCATATAATATTTTTGAAGAATCCATTCTCTCTGCTCATATTAACTGGATCAAGCAACACCAGTGATGCCAGCCAGAATCATTTTTCTTTATGAGATTAGCTATGGTTTACTGTGGCAAAATATCAGGAATATTCAATGGGTCACAAAAAACTACCCATAAGGATGCCAGAAAAAAAACAAAAACACATACTGGCAGCATATACAATGGAAACAGACATTTTACAAAATACATGCTCAAAAGAACAGCATCACTTAGGACAGAGATGCCAAGGGTGAACTATCCCTAAGACTGAGAGCCACAACCCAAAAGAGTAAGATTTTTTTTTTCACAGACTGCATCCAGGCTATAGATCTAGAAAGAGTTAAGTGTAGTACTGCTTTGCAAATAAAAAACAAGTGGGGAAAGCATGAAGAGCATGGCTCCTGGAATTCTTTCACAGAAAAAGAGAAAATGATAGCACACAAAGACCATATGGCCCATTGAGTCTTCCTATCCATACTGTCCACTAGCCCTTAGAAATCACATGTGCTTGTCCCACGCTTTCTTGACTTTAAATACAGTCTTTGTGTGCACCACCTCCACCAGGAGGCCATTCCATGTATTCACCACCTTTTCTGTAAAGAAGTGATTTCCTTAGGTTACTGAGTACTGGCCCTTTTCACTTTCATCCTATAACCCCTCATTCCAGAGCTTCCTTTCAATTGAAAGATACTTGTCTCCTATGCATTCAGATATTTAAATGTCTCTATCATATCTCCCCTCTTCTGCCTTTCTTCCAAAATACACATATTGAGATCTAAGTCTGTCCCCATACGCTTTATGATGAAGACCACTGACATTTTAGCAGCCACCCTTTGGATCAACTCCATCTTATTTATGTCTTTTTGGTGTGATCTCCAGAAATGTACACAGTACTCAAAATGTGGTCTCACTAGAGGCTTGTACAGATGAACTATCACCTCCTTGTTCCTCCTAGCCATTCCTCTCCTTACACACCTAAGCATCCTTCTGGCTTTTACTGTCACCTTTTCTACCTGTTTGTCCACCTTTGGATCATCAGATACAAATCATGCTCAAGTCCCGCTCTTCTTTCATGCACAGAAGTACTTCACCCCCTATACCAGCGGTTCCTAAACTGTACACCTTAACACCCTGTGGTGCCACAGTGAACCAGGGAAGCCGCAGGATATTTGAAGGCCCATCCCAAGCTCTCCCACATGACCAAGACAGTCATCGCTCTCCTTCCACGGCCCAAACCCAAACCAGCTCTTCACTCTCCTTTGGTGGGCCTGGCTGTCTGCACATGCACAACTTCTGGGTTTGGCTGGCAGGAGCAGAAACCCGTGACTCAGAGCGTTGTGGTTCTGTACCTTACTGGCCTCTTTTCTACCTAAGGCATGCCCAAGCCTTCCCTGGACCCGTAGCATTTCTGTTGCCCACAGTCCTGACCACTCCTGGGACCGCAGGTGTTACTGCTCCACCTCTCCTTTACCTGACAGCCCCAGTCCCCACGGCTCCCAGGACAACCCTAGCCTCTGCATAGCATGGCGGCTCCAAAACTCCAAAACCAGCAGCAGCCAACAACCGTTGGCTATCCAAAACCTAGGTGAACATTTTTTTAAAAACTTTTTATACCCTATTTACAATTTCACATACAGGATTAAGACCATTTTAATGGCTTCTAGCCTCCCCACCACGTAAGATATAATGGTGATTGGCAGTACCAGTAGCAGCAGCAACAGCTTGTGAGTGAGCATAGGGGTCTGTGCAAACAAATGCTTTGAACAGAGTTACCTACAGCAGCGGTTCCCAAACTGTGCAACGTAGCACCCTGAGTATCACTGCCCACAAAGACAGGACTCAATGCTGCAGCCACAGTGGGGGGGGGGGGGGGGGGAGGGAGAAAAGCTGAGAGGAAATGTGGCCTTGTTGTGACGTGAAAAGTTACTAGACACTAAGGATGCCATTAACCGAGAAAAGCTGAGAGGAAATGTGGCCTTGTTGTGACGTGAAAAGTTACTAGACACTAAGGATGCCATTAACCGAGAAAGTTTGGGAATTTCTGCCCTATACTGTACCTCGCCCTCAGGTTTTTGTAGCCCAAATGCATGAACTTGCATTTTTTAGCATTAAATCTTAGCTGCCAAATTCTAGAACATTCCTCAAGCTTCGATAGATCCCTCCTACATTACCCACACCATCAAGGGTGTCTACCCTATTGCAGATTTTGGTATTATCTGCAAAGATAACTATTGCTCACACAAATGTTAAAAGAACCGGACCAAGAACTGATCCTTGTGGTGTACCACTGATAACATTCCTTTCTAGAATTCCTCAGAATAAATTCCATTTACCACTACCTTTTGCGGTCTTCCACTCAACCACTTCCTAACCCCTCTGCATGTAAATGCATTTGTTTGTGTGATGGGGAGAAGCTGATGGGTGTGTGTCTCTGCGTGTGTGCAAACAGAACACAATTAATAGTTAGTTAATCATGTGTTGCCCGCCTTCTCTCTATTGTGCCCCCTCACCCACTATGCACTTTGAAAGGGCTTCATCGGCATTCCTGCAAAGTTTAGTAAAAGAGACCCTTAATTTGAAACCTGTAAAATATGCAAGTACACAACCACCCACTCCCCTTTTCCTACCCCAGTTCTCCAAATTTCAGAGGGAAGTTCACTTGCAAACCCACATTACAGAGTGTAGTTTAATAATTATTCCCTTAAATAAAAAGCTATGACTGCTCCACTCCCTATTCTTGTGTCTCTTATATAAGTTCCAACTTGAACTTCTCTAAGGTTTTGCCTGCTTGTTGGATACACCAAGTTGGCATCAGTTCTACTTCGCTGTATCTACTAAAATATTGATTTAACAGCAAGCACAGTAAGAAATCAATACTGCAAAAGACATAAATGCAATAAGAAAATGACAAGTAAAGGCCAGCCAACCAAAATTTTGATCACATTTGGGTCTAGAAACTGAATTCAGCCTGGACAATTCAACACATTTTTGCTGTGTTGAGGACCTCTAGGTAAGTGGTCTTGAGGTCTTGATAGTACCGCTAACACTCACAGCATTAGTGTAGACCAGAGGTCCTTGGCCAAAACCTCAGGACACACTCTGCCAGCTGAGTTTGCAGAATATTCACAATGAATATGCATGAGCTAGATTTGCATACCATGGAGATAGTGCAACTCACGTACATATTTATTGTGCACATCATGAAAAGCTGACTGGCTGGTTGGTTGTGTTCAGAGGAGTGGATTGAGAATGCCTGGTCTAGACTGAAGTCACAGATCGTATAGAGAAATGGAGGATAGTTCACTAAACCAATAATGTAGAAGCCTCCGCTTTCACATATATTCACAGCTATTAAAAAATGGAAGGAAAAAGTCTCAGACTTCCCTTCAATGTTTAAAATATTAACTTATGAGATAATCACATCACTGGCTGAAAAAAAAAGCTTCCATGTAAATCATCACATAATTTTTAACTTTTAGGCAGAATGTGAAACAAAGAAACTAGAAAAATGTGACAGATAAAGACCATATGGCCTATCCAGTCTGCCCACCATGCCACTGACTCTCCGTATCACTCCCTTAGAGATCCTATGTGCTTGTCCCAAGCTCTCTTGAATTCAGATACTGTTTTCATGTCCACCACTTCCACTGGGAACCTGTTCCACAAATTCACCACCCTTCCCGTGAAGAAGTATTTCCTCAGGTTACTTCTGAGTCTATTCCCATTTACCTTCATCCTATGCACCCTCATTCCAGAGCTTCCTTTCAATTCAAAGAGACTCGCCTCCTGTGCATTTATGCCATGTAGGTATTTAAATGTAACTACCATATCTCTCCTCTCCCACCTTTCTTCCAAATAATACATATTGAGATCTTTAAGTCTCTTCCCATATGCTTTATGACGAAGACCACTGACCATTTTAGTAGCCACCTTCTGAACCAACTCCATTCTATTTATATCTTTTTGAAAATACAGTCTCCAGAACTGTAGACAAAATTCTAAATGAGATCTCACCAGAGTCTTATACAGAGGCACCTCTTGCCCATTCCTCTCTCTATGCACCCCAGAATCCTTCTAGTTTTCACCATCGCCTTCTCTACTTGTTTGGCCACAATAAGATCATCAAATACGATCACACCCAAGTTACGCTCCTCTTTTGTGCACAAAGGTTCATCACCTCCTAAACTGTACATTCCCTCGGGGTTTTGCAGCCCAAATGTATGTCCCTGCATTTCTGTGCATTAAATCATTCTAAACTGCCAAATTCCAGACCATTCTTCTAGAATATAAAAGTCAATGCACAATACAAAACATTTATTTTGCTGTACCACTTACATACGCTGTTACAGAACAGTGCTGGCACATAAAGGTGCTAGAATTCTAAACATGTCTATGTGCAAAGAGCATGTAAATGTGACTGCCATGTATACAATTGCCCTTTGTGTAAATTTGCACATGGCCTATTCTCGCCCACCTGTCAAATACATCTTATACAAGATATGTCCATATTTATAGCATAGCGCAACGTTTCCCAAATTGAGTGCCATGGCACCCTGGTGCGCCACAGCGATCTCTCTAGGGTGCCGCAGCAAATCCCAACCTCCCTTCAACCTGAACTGCTACTACAAACAGCAGCGCAGCAGCAGTAGAAAAACAAAAAAAGCAAGCACAGGACTACAGCAGCCTTCAAGCATGTGCTGTCAGCTCTGCCAGTCTTCTGCCCCCGAAACTGGAAGTTGAAGTCAGCGGTGGCAGAGGACCAGCAGAGTCGACAGTGCATGCCTGAAAGCTGCTCTGGCCTCGCACTTGTGTTTTGGTTTTTTTTTTTTGTTGCGGCCAATGGGGACAGGGAGTAGATGGCATTCGGGACTTAGAAGCAACTGCTAAGGAGGTTGGATGAAAACAGGAGACGGGATGAAGTAAAAAAATTGAAGCCAATAGGTCAGTAGTCTCTGTTTCCATTCCCATTAAGAAAAAAAAAAAAAGCAAGCAAACCTATGAGCTGCTGCATCTGAGTTGTCATTATTTATTGTTGGTAGTGTTTTTTATTTAATCTCACTTATATTTTTAAACATGCTGGCTTGTGCAGCACACAGATGTACAATCTACGAACTAATGAACTTCCGCAAACTACTGAAGACCCATCTCTTCAACAAGGCATACCAAAAAGATCAACCAATGTGAATATACACAGCTCCTCCACATACATCCAGAACTATCTTACAATATCTGCTTACTATACTACTATCACGTTATATCATTATCCTTCTTGTTATACTACTATTATGCTTTTTCATTATCATGTTGTCCAAGATCCTTCTATAACACTAACAGGCTCATTTTCAAAGCACTTAGCCTCCCAAAGTTCCATAGAAACCTATGGAACTTAGCCTCCCAAAGTGCTTTGAAAATATGCCTCTAAATGTCTATTTTCTAACATATTTCCACCACTCATGATGTATTGTAAGCCACATTGAGCCTGCAAAGAGGTGGGAAAATGTGGGATGCAAATGCAATAAATAAATAAATATAATAATGGAATAACTTTTCATTGGTAGATTAGTAATTTGTTATAAATCATAACCAGTGTTATTTGGAGGGGCTGGTTATAGGGACACCCTAGCACCGATATATTTGTGCAAATAAAAAGATGGAGACCTGTGTGGCTGGGGGGGAGGGGCGGATACCTTTATGGCTGGGGGGGGGGAGGGCAGAGGTTGGGGGGGGGGTACCGTGAAAAATTGCTCGGACCAGAAGGGTGCCGTGAACTGAAAAAGTTTGGCAACCACTGGCATAGTGCTTAAGTGTGGATCTGGCATTTATACATGTAACTCACACATAAATATTCACGTCTGCTTTATGGAACTACACTCTAGGTGTCTAAACATAAAGCTCCAAAGCAGTAGACTGAGGAACATCAGAAAATATTTTCTCCTGCAAAGGGAGGTAGATGTCTGGAATGCCTTCCCGCAGGAAATGGTACACACAAAACCAGTGGCGGAATTCACAAAAATAATGTATGGGATAAACACAGAGGGCACCCTGGTGACAAGAGGATGGACATGCAACACTGGGCTAATCCACAAACAGCAGCAGTTCCAAGCTGAACAGCAAGATACAACTGAGGAGGAGTAATCCTGCACATAGCAACATATGCAATGCTAAAACCAGTGGATGACCAAGAAACAACTTGATGGGAGTAGGGGCAATCTGCATGGAGTGACAGCTGCAACCCTAAAAGGCAATAAAACTACTTTAATAAGTTAGGCGAAAGACACAGATGAAAGGCATTCAGATGTTAAGTCCAAATATTTATTTAAAATATTTCTATATACCACCTTTCCAAACTAATAAAGAGTTTCAAGGCGGTTTGCAGAACTATAAACAGAAAAGAACAAACTTACAGACAAAGAAAGGTAAATGCACATACAAAAACAGGAGGGAAAAAAAACAGATGGCTACAAACTCACAGAAAAGGCCAAGCCTAGACTTTCTTCCGGAAGGACAAATAACAGTTCTGTAGCCTGACATCTACAGGAAAACTATTTCACAGTGTGGGGGCCATATGGAAACATATGGGTTTTTAGTGATCAATCTATGGCAGGGGTTCTCAACCCAGTCCTCGGGACACACCTAACCAGTCAGGTTTTCATGATATCCCCAATGAATATGTATAAGATAGATTTGCATACAATGGAGGCAGTGCATGTAAATTTATCTCATGCATATTCATTTGGATATTGTGAAAACCAGACTGCCCTGGTGCGTCCCCAGAACTGGGTTGAGAACCCCTGATCTACAGAGAATAACTGATCACTTAAGAATATAGAACACTTCTGATTGGATTCATCCTACTCCTCTTGATCCAGTTTTGCATACTTTTAACAGAGTTATTTTGCAGGAAGTGGGAAATTTAGAATCCGAACCCTCAAACAGGAGAGCAATAGTGCTGTTAAGCAAGAAGCAATATTTACCTGAAGCGTATGCACAACTGAATGATAAAACACTTAAGGAATTACCTTCACATCCTCAGAGATGATTTATCCTAAAATCCTAACAAAGGTATCATCTTATTTTCTTTTCCATGTTTTATTTTGTTTGATTTCTATTGATAACCTTAAGAGTAGACTAACACGGCTACCACACTCCTTTCCTAAAATCATAGAAATTTGTAGGGAAGGTCTGAATGCTGTTTTTTTTTTGACACAGAATTAGTTTAAATATTTAACATCTCAGTTTTTTTAAGATTCATAAAGATTTGTTAGACACCCCCCCCCCCCCCCGGGACACCCTATTGTGTCTGCAAAGGAGTATGTGGATACTTGTTTTTACAACTCTTACCGAGTACAATCATACCTTATATACAGGACACTAAACATTTTTTGTTCCTTTTACAAGTTCTTGAAGGAGTGCGACCTTCCTCATGTTTGTTGGTAACTTGTGATGTTTGCTCATTGTACACATGTATACCTCAACAGGAAGCATTTGGGGTTAGAGAAGCTGTTTGAATATATGACCACACTTCTAAGTACCAATCTCCGTTTTTCCCTATCAGACATTGTGTGCAATATACAAATTCTAAATTATTGTCCACCTGGACAATAATTTAGAATTATTTCGAACATTGCCTCCTACCCCATGACTCGTTAATTTTCTCAAGAGTCTCTCATGAGGAACTTTGTCAAAAGCTTTCTGAAACTACATCAACCGGCTCACCTTTATCATCCTATTTATTCACACCTTCAAAGAAATTAAGCTAATAGGCAAGCCTTCCCTTGGCTGCATCCAAGCTGACTCTGGGCCAGATGCACTAAACTTAACGAGTCAGAAACGTGGTTTTTAAACTGGTTCTAGCCAGTTTAGCGCGCAAGTAGTAAACCGGGACATGCACAAAAGGGTTCTCCGAGCCATTTTCCTGTCACGGTAGCAGCTAATGAAAATGGAATGCAAATGAGCTAATTTTTATTATAATGTGAATGCGATGCACTATGGTTTCTGACCCCATGCACAAAAAGTCCCTACCTTTACCGTGGAAATTTTAACGTGAGGTGTGGACCTGCCGGTTCTTCATTATTGCAAGTAGGAGAAGGGGAGAAACAAGGCAGGGAAGATGGAGCACAAAAAAAAATAGTATAACAGCTTACATGCAGCGTGTATGAAAGCCGTGCCACATATGTTTCTTTTTAAAATTACATTTACTGGCAAGAAATTGGGGGGGGGGGGGGGGGGGTACTGAAATGTAAAGCATAAAAGTAATGGTGACTTACCAAAAATGCAAGGAAGTTAAGGGTCCATCAAAGAAACAGCATCTGTGGGACACGGGCTTGGTTCCACCTCCAGCTGTTTCTGCTGCTTCCTTCTATTGGCCAGCTGACATCCTATAACACCCATCTCCCTGAAGATGGACTCTCATTGGCTGGCTGCTTTCCCAACTCCTCCTCCCTGCAGGGCTTCCCTGATGACATCACTTTAGAGCTGTGAACTGATTGGATCCGAACTTCCTGGTGTCCCCATCCACAGAGAGGGGCTAAACCAATTGGACAGCATCAGCCTGGGATGTCCTGCCTACTCATTACTGGAAGGGGACACCAGAAAGTTCGGATCCAATCAGTTCAGAGCTCTAAAGTGATGTCATCAGGGAAGTCCTACAGGGAGGAGGAGTTGGGACAGCAACCAGCCAATGAGAGTCCATCTTCAGGGAGATGCACGTTCTAGGATGTCAGTCAGCCAATAGAAGGAAGCAGCAGGAACAGCTGGAGGTGGAACCAAGCCCTGATGCTGCTGATTCCTCACAGGAGAGCAGCAGAGCGAGGTTTTTCTCACTTTTTCCCAGCAGCCGGAGGCAGGTATGCCCATCCAAAAAAAAAGCGCTTTTGTGTCTGCCAAAAAAAAAAAGGGGTAAATCTACTGCTATCATAGACGCAACTTGTCTGCGTGTATGAGAGCCGTCTGTAGCATGTGCAGAGCAGCCACGCATAGCAATTAACTGTTCTGCGCATGCTCAGCTCACCAACTTGCTTCCCCCATATCGCATGCAAATGAGCTGGGTCGCAAAAGCAACGAGCAACTCATTTGCATGCGATTTTCTTTGTGAATCCCTCTGTGTTTCTAAATCGGTAAAGTTTTACCGACTTGGAAACGCAGATGGATCCTTAACGGGACCTTTGTGCATCTGGCTCTCTGTCCCATTAAACCATGTTTATCTCTGTGTTCCGTAAATTTATTCTTTATTATAGTTTAGAACAGAATAGAGGTAGTGCATGCAGATTTGTCCCATGCATGTTCGTTGTGGATATTCTGGATGTCTGGCTGGCTGGGTGTGTCCTGGGGACTAGGCTGAGAAATCCTAAACTAGAGGCCGCCACCGCGCCCCCCACAAGCCTTTCCCTGTCTACCTCATCTGAACTGTGCAATGCCATTGAGAGACTACCCACTACTCTATTGCAAAGAGTACACATGAATTGCTTGTTTACTCTTTCCAAAAATACTAGGACTGGGGGGGGGAAGGGGAGCACTATGAAGCTACTAACTAATACATTTAAAACAAACCAGAGAAAATATTTCTTCCCTCAACGTATGATTAAACTCTGGAATTTGTTTATGTTTATTAAAATACTTGACATCCCACTATTTCTGATTGTAGGTGATAGCAGCAAGCAATGATAAAATATACATAAAATTGAAAAGAATGCCAGAGTAAAATAGGAAAGCAAAGACCAGTCAGCAAGAATCATTCAAACATATACTGTAGGAATCTAAGAACACATATTGAGCTTCTGAGACCAGACAGACCATCCTGAACCCCAAATTGTCATGGGGGAGGTTTGAAAGCCATATCAAAGAAGTTCTCAACAAAACCTTAAACTTAATAAAAGACAATTCAGATCAGATATGGGAGGGGAGGGAATTCCAGAGTGAGGGAGCAAGAAAATAAAAAACAGAAGAATGGATAGATTCATAGTGTGGAATTCTTGGAGAGGAAAGAACTAGCCAGTATGAATCCAGAAAACGAAGGACAAGAGAGGGGGTATAGGGTGTCACTATGGAAGCAAGAAAAGCTGGGGTACCAAGGTGTAGAGCTTTGTGAGTTAGCCATAAAACCTTCAACCAGCATCTGTATTACACTGGGAGTCAATGCAGTTGGAGAAAAAGGGGGATAACATGATTGTATTTTTGGGCCTTACATAAAAAACATGCTGCAGAATTATGTAATGTTCATAGTCTGTGAAGGAGGGAGGACAAAATTCCACAAAGAACTGAATTACAGTAATTAATGCGTGAAATAACAAATGCATGAATAAGGGTGTGAAAAGAAGTAAAATCTAAAAATTGGCTAATAGATTGGAGACGATGTAACAAATAGAACCCTTCTCTTAATAATAACAAAGATGTGAAGGTCAAAGTAGAGTCTAAAATCGATGATAACACCCAGATACCAGAAGGATTGTACAGGTCTGATAGAAACATTGAACAAAGAGTGGAATGGTGGAGGTTGGTAATACACCAGAAATCCAACAAGCAATAGTCTTTGCTGGGTTCAAAACAATTTTATGGGTGGTAAGCCAAGTTGATAACTCAAGCAAACAAGACTGTAAGGCTGAGAGATCTGGATTGTGAGGGTCCACTGGGAAAATTAAGAGAATATTGTCTGCATAGAAAAAGAATTTGATATTACAGTCTTGTATAAGAAGGGCCAAAGGACTTAGAAAAATATTGACTAGCACTGGAGAGAGGACAGAACCTTGAGGGACACCATGCTCAAGTGGAAAAGTTGCAGATGCAGAGGTGGTAGAAACCTCACAACTCCTACCAGAGAGGAATGAAGTAAACCATTGAAGTACAGAGCCAGAAATACCAATAGAGTTAAGATAAGCTAGAAGAAGAGTGTGATCAATTAGATCAAAGGCAGCAGAGAATGTGGTAAAAGCAATAAGCTTAGCAGGGTTTTAAAAAGGTTTGGATAAGTTCCGAAAAGTCCATAAGCCATTATTAAGATAGACTTCGGAAAATCCACTGCTTATTTCTAGGATAAGCAGCATAAAATCTGTTTTATTGTTCTAGGATCTTGCCAGGTATTTTTGACCTGGATTGGCCACTGTTGGAAACAGGATACTGGGCTTGATGGACCTTCAGTCTGTCCCAGTATGACAACGCTTATGTTCTTATGGAATTCCTCTGTCATTTGGCAGGATCCCTCAGGCTACTTCTTGTTGGATCTCTTCTGGTGAGGTTCTTCAGGCTTCTTCTTCCTGTCACAGTCTCTCCTGATGGTATCCTTCAAACTGTTTCATCTTCCTGTTGCGATCTGAGCTCCTCTGGCTTGTGCAGTGAATTTTATAGAAATTGGGTAGGGCTTCTTGTGGGTCACTCTTCCTGTCGCAGTCCAGCCTAGGAAATGAGGCTTACTGATATACATCCCAGGGAAAAGCAGCAATTATGTGATATATCCATATAGGAAAAAACCCTGGAAATGCAGAGAGAGGTTGTTTCCTCCTTTTACAGAAATACAGTGAAATAAATCAGGTATCTTCTCATGTCAGGAATTCCTAAGCATAATCTGAAACCGTAGAAGGGAGAATGGCCAAGCCAGAAAAACGGCAAAATTCAGATGGCTAAAATTTTACTGCTCTAGGCGTTATCTCTTTCTGTACATGAAGACAAAGAATATACTTCATATGCTGTACTTCGCAAACCAACAAAGAAATGGGTTGAATGTAACTATTTATTTTTACTTACAAACGTCTACTCTCCCATTGTGCGTAAGACGTAAATGTCATTCTCAGTCGTGGCTATTTATTTATGGCTCTGAACTGTAACAACTCACAAAAGGCATTCAGTGACAGTTCTCTTTCACTGTTATCCTTTCACACATTCTCTCTCCTTCACACACCTGTATTTCATTTCAAAGAAAGGTTCTAAATAGAATGTAATTTAGCTCCTTCAGGACAGTAGTGGAATAAACAGGAACGCGAAGATCAATTATTCTTTTGCAGTGCTAGCATGTACACATTAAAGATAAGCTTTTGTTCCAAGCAGAAATATGAATAAGCCACGTTATGTTTCCAGTTTACATTCCCACTCTCTCTATGCAACTTTCAAAGGTTTTGAATTTTGTTTCCTTATTGTGCTGTTTGTTCCTGTGATGGATTTTCCTTTAGCTATGCCGCCCTTTTAAGGGAAGGGAAAGGGAAATGGGACTTGATATACCGCCTTTCTGAGGTTTTTGCAACTACATTCAAAGCGGTTTACATATATTCAGGTTCTTATTTGTACCAGGAGCAATGAAGGGCTAAGTGACTTGTCCAGAGTCACAAGGAGCTGCAGTGGGAATTGAACTCAGTTCCACAGGATCAAAGTCCACTGCACTAACCACTAGACTACTCCTCCAATAATGACAGCACTCTCTTCAAAGCCTTTGCTGTCCACGGCATGTATCTAGAAATATTTAATACCCAGATCTAATGCTGTCTTCATCTATGATCCAGAGAGCACAGTCATACTGTCAAAGGATGCTACAGAGTCTGGAATTTGGTACACAGCAGGGGTTCTCAACTCAAACCTCAGGATACATACAATAGTAGATGACAGCAGAAAAAGACCTGCACGGTCCATCCAGTCTGCCCAACAAGATAAACTCATATGTGCTACTTTTTGTGTATACCCTACTTTGATTTATACCTGTCCTTTTCAGGGCACAGACCGTATAAGTCTGCCCAGCACTATCCCTGCCTCCCAATCACCGGCTCTGGCACAGACCGTATAAGTCTGCCCAGCACTATCCCCGCCTCTAAACCATCAGTCCCGCCTCCCACCACCAGCTCTGGAACAGACAGTATAAGTCTGCTCAGCACTATCCCCGCCTCCCAACCACCAGCCCCGCCTTCCACCACAATCGGTCTGGTACTCAGGATATCCATAATAAATATGCATAATCTCCATGAACAATACTGGGCTGTACTTAGTTATATTAGTGAACAATTTCAATTACAGCACTAATATGACTAATTCTCCAAATATATTTACATAACAAATTTTATTATCACTACTTTCACAAATATGACTCAAATATTCATACTTAATGTCACTTAATTAAAAGCCTCAATCTTATTTTACAGTGAAATCCCACATAGTGTAACCTCTTACACTGTAAAATAAGGCTGATGCTTTTAATTAAGCGATATTAAGTATGAATACTTGAGTCACATTTGTGAAAGTAGTGATAATAAAATTTGATATATAAATATATTTGGAGAATTAGGGGTATGTTTAATGCGTGTCAACCATTAATGCGAGTTAAAAACACTAACGAACCTACAGAGCACCTTAGTAAACATACCCCTTAGTCATGTTAGTGCTGTAATAAATATGCAATGAGATAAATGTGCAAGCGATAGAGGCAACACATGCAAAGCTCTTTCACACATATTCCCTGTATCTGGAAAATCTGACTGGCTGCATGTGTCCGGCCTCCTGCGTTTAGAACCACTAGTATGACCTAAAATACATCCACTCAAGTGAGGGGGTAGGTAATTTCCAGGTGCTGTGGAACCATTCCGCTTGGATTTTCAGGATATTTCTAATGAATACACATGAGGTAGATCTGAATATAAAGCAGCACAAATCTGTGGTCCCGTCACACAACAGGTCATGAGTCAATGCTAAAAATATATTTTTTAAACATAAGATAATAAATAATAAAAGAAGATTAAAAGAATAGTTTTCATACAGATTATAAAAGCACCCACCGTGTTTTGGCACACGCCTGAATCAGGGGTATTATCAACAGTACATCAAAGCATATACTACACAGCTTATATACCACAGCACTTGACAAGAATTAGTGTGCAGTAAAACACTGTGGGGTCCCTTTACTATGGTGTGCCTAAAAGTGTCCTGCGCCGGTGTAGGCGTGTGTTTTAGACACACACAGGTCATTTTTTTCAGCACGCCTGGAAAAAGGGCATTTTTTTTCTTCTGCCCGAAAATGGACGTGTGGCAAAATTAAACTAGCGTGCATCCATTTTCAGCCTGAGACCTTACCACCACCCACTGACTTAGCGGTAAGGTCTCACTGGGCAGTAAGCGGCCAGCGCGCGTAAACTGCCGATTACCGCCAGGTAAGCGCCATGTGGTAGAAAATAGAAAACATTTACTACCACGTGTTTTGGACGTGCGCCAAAAATGGAATTACCGCCCAGGGCACGCGGTAGCCGGACAGCAGTTCCAATTTGGCGCGTGCTGGCCGCACGTAGGCGCCTACGTGCCTTAGTAAAATGGCCCCATGAAAAGAGAGAAAACATCCAATAATCAGTATATCCAAGGATAAAACAACTGAATTTAAAGCAAATAACCAAGGGGCTCTTTCACTAAGCTGTGCTAAGAAATGGGCTTAGCATACCCATAGATGAATCTTTCCTGTGCGTTAAACCCATTTCTTGCATGGCAATGAAAAAGCCTTTTTTTGTATTTGTACCATTTCTGGCTGCATGCTAAGGTACTCAGTGCAAGCAAATGCTAAAAGTAACGCAGAACATTTTAGCACATCCTGCTTTAGGCCTCATTTGCTGCGTTAGACACGCATTAGCGCTTAACAAAGCTTAGGAAAAGGGCCCCTAAACAATAATTGGTCATCTACCCACCAAATACATGGTGGCTAACACTCTCTTCTACAGAAACCTGAGTTAGATATGTCATGTTTTTAATTTTATATTTTTTTATTGTTTTATCCAAAGAGTTGGAAATTATTTTGTGATGCCAGTTTTATAGGTCGACTCCCTTTGGCTCATGGTCCCAGATTAAGAACATAAGAATAGCCATACAGGATCAGACCAATGGTCCATCTAGCCCAGTATCCTGCTTTCAGCAGTGGCCAATCCAGGTCACAAGTACCTGACAGAAACCCACACAGTAGCAACATTCCATGCTACCAGTCCTGGGGCAAGCAGTGGCTTCCCCATGTCCAACTCAAGAACAGACTATGGAATTTTCCTCCAGGAACTTGTCCAAACCTTTTATACACCCAGATACACTAACCGCTATTACCACATCCTCTGGCAATGAGTTGCAGAGCTTCACTATTCTTTGAGTGAAAATATATTTCCTCCTATTTGTTTTAAAAGTATTTCCATGCAATTTTGAGTGTCCCCTGGTCTTTGTACTTTTTTTGAATGAATGAAAAACCGATTCACCTCCACTTGCTCTACACCACTCAGGATTTTGTAGAACTCAATCATATCCCCCCTCAGCCATCTCTTTTCCAAACTTTGACTAAGCGGGCCGTATATTTTTATCATGCACATTTCACCTGTTGGGTGGCGGGACTACTGCTTTGTGTTGCGTTTGATTTATCCCCTCAGTGGAGTGCCTCTTTTCGTTTTTGGTAGACAATACAACTGTAACCTCTTTCATGTTCATTTATTATGCCAATATCATCACCTGAGGGGGATTTTTCCTCCGCCCAGGGTGCTGGGCGCTTTGTCATCTGTCCTGTTTCTCACAATGGATATTTCCTTTGCCAGAGTAGCTGTTGCTTGAAAAACAATGTTGTGCTATACTGACAGAGGTATCGTGCCTATTGCCATGACACTGCATATACTTACTTCAACTTTTATCACACAAAGACTTTTTGTTTCTTTCTGAGTTTTTGATTATTTTGAAGCTCTAACTGAAACAGTGCAAATCAAAGAGAACCACGAGTGAATTATGACACATCATCAATCCTAAGATGAAGAAAACAGCATATGAATTTTTGGATAGCTCATGTGCTGTCAGAACAGCAATAAATCTCATGAAAAAGAGAACTAATGTAAAGGGACAGGCTGAGAAGACACATAGAGACAGATACTCCCAAGTGAGTTTGAGCAAAAGACATTTGGTGGCGTGCTGAATGGGCCTTGCCAAGTGTCGACTACTGTTAATCACAAATCCCATTCACTAGATTACCTACTTTTTACAGAAACGTCTAACCTGACTCACTTAATCATAAGGGACATCTATAGTTTACTTTTATCCTGACTCTATATAGTTCCAGGTCACTAGCAGGGGGGGAAACATTGAGGAAGAGCAGGGAAAGAATGGCAACAGGAATTTTAAACCACCTTTCTTAAGGAATAATTGAAGACCAATGTATGTCTCTATCTCCTCGAAATCAGGTTCCCCTAATAACTTTGTGAGTCGTTGATCTAGTACAATCTTCATCCCTTCCATCCTCATGGTGCCTGATACACACCTACCTCATTTCAACCACAATATAACCTGTATTTGTTATCAACCGACTGGCGAACGCCTTTACGGTACTATGTAAGCCACATTGAGCCTGCAAATAGGTGGGAAAATGTGGGGTACAAATGTAACAAATAAATAAATAAAATAAATAAATTTCTGCCACAGATAACAGAGAGCACCATGACTCCGAGCTCTTACCATCAAGTGCACTTAAGCCGCACCAAAAAAATCGGTTCCAATGAAATTTTGCGCTAAGCACTATTCTATAAAGGTGCTCAGAGTTGGGAGTCATTTACAGATGAGCACAAGGATTTACATCAACTGAAACCTGGTGTAAATCCTCACACCAAAATTAGGCATGAATCTCCTTTACTCTGTAACACTGTGCACAAATAACAGGAACACCCTGATCCGCCCATAACCCTTCCCATGGACATGCCTCCTTTTCCAATCTGTGCATTAAGGGGTCCTTTTACTAGGCCACAGTAAAAAGTGGCCTGTGGTAGTGTAGGAATGTGTATTGGGCGCGGGCCGGGCCAGTTTTTACCACATCTGCAAAAAAGGGCTTTATTTTAATGGGATGGGAAAAGGGCATATGGTAAAACTGAAACTGGCGTGGCGTCCAAAACCGGCCTGAACCCTTAAATGCTACCATTGATCTAGCAGTAAGGGCTCACACACTACACACTAGGTCAGTGATGGGCAACCTTTTGAGCTTGGTGTGTCAAAATTCGCCAAAAAAACCGAGCATACTTGGGTGGTGTGTCACTTCGAGAAAAAAACATAATTTCACGATATTTATCATGGCATAACCTGCTGTTATATTACGTATATTATCCCAAACATTATCATGGGAGCCCATTCTTAAGAATCTTACCTCACTGTTATGGTGGCGGGCTAAGCAAGGGGCAGGCAGGGCACAACAAGAGAAGAGTCAGAAGACAGAGACCAGACCGTCCCGCTGCAGCATCGTGCTCTCGTCGACTCGCGATTATTATGGCAGCGGTCTGAAGAGAAGGCGGCAGGCTGCAGACAGAAGTAAGCCGCTGCGCCTGCGTGAAGCGTGCAGCGTGCAGGATATCACCAGCTGATGCTGAGCAGGCAGGTGCTGGCTGGCACGCGCACAAGCGCTGCCTCTAGCCTGCCTGCATCGCCGTCGCACGTGTATCAGAGCAGAGGAGTTAAGAAGGTGAGGTGGTCGCGTGCTCATCAGAGGATTCTGTTTGGGGAGTGCGGGCGGATTTGTCAAGAAACCTGGACAAATCACGGAAATGCTGAAATCCGCCAAGTGTCAGTGCTGACACGCGTGTCTAGGTTCGCCATCAGGGCACTAGGTGATTGGTCAGCGTGTGCCAACGGCCAATTACCCGCTGGAAACAACGCATGTGGGAGGAAATAAATAATCATCCAGGCGTTATGGCGCGCAGCACCAATCTAAAATTACCCGGCCGTGGGGGGGGCGCGGTAGCCTGGCGCTGGTCTCGTTTAGGCGTGCGCTGCATGCACATTGCGCCTAACACACCTTTGTAAAAGGGCCCCCTAAATGTTACAAGCGGATCCTTGTGCCTAAAGACGGGGCACAGAAATTTAATGCCATTAGAACTGACAATTGATTTAACACCCAATTATCAGCTCATTGCTAATTACATTACGTGTACAAATTGGGCACGGCACACAAATTTGCACATGCAATTTTTAGCAACATATATAAAATTAGATCGCTAATGCCCACAACACTTAGGATCAATCCTTCATTTTATTCCTGCAAATAAACAGGCTACTTATAGAACAGTATCAGTTGTGCGTATTACATAGCACACTTAGGCATGCCAACTTACACCAGCCATTGATTGGCCATAAATGGGCACGCTTAAATTTTGGCGCGCCAACATGGCTTTGCACTAGAATTCCTTAGCTGCTTAAGCATACTTATAGAACTGGTGCTAAGCACGTCCCATTGTGGTGCTTACAGTTTGGTACCAAATTACAGACTTGCCCCCATGTGTATTGCAGGCTTAAAATTATCCTCATACTGCTTTAGAAATATTCATAGTCACCTCTGGAGTGGAAAGTCTGGCTACCAAATTGTGATGTCTGATCTCTCTGCCAGCTACCAAAGGTAAGGCGCAAGAAAAAACAAACGTGGTTTGCCTCACGTTGTTATACATCCACAGCACGGTGCGACTGGAGCTTAAGATGTCTATTTTCATTGACTTGCAGTTAACTCTCTAACCACAGCCACCAAAGAGGAGCCTGTGAGTTACTGAATTACTGAAGACCCACTCTTTCGAAGATTTACGGAAAGAACCAAAACACATAAAGGTCCACACTTACTGTTCACTAATGCATCATACATTCACCTCTGAACTCTCATTCCCGTATTATCACATCATTCATACCTTGTACTCACAGAAGATATATACCATATGTCTTCATGCCTTTTTATTCGCCCTCTAAGCTCCCATTGTTTCCTTCCTAAATTTCAATGTTTGTGCTCCATTGCTACATTCCTTACGACACCTCAATTGTTTCGCATAACTCTGCACAATGTAATCCATAACCAATCTATAACAAATTGTATTTCCAACATTTAACTCAATATTGTAAGCCACACTGAACCCGCAAAAAGGTGGGAAAATGTGGGATTACAATGCAATAAATAAATAAAAGAAATAAACACAAATTTTGTCTTTCTAGCCAGGACATGGCCGTTAAATTTACTGCCAATTTTTCATGCAGAGTTGCATGCTTAACAATAAACACACTTGCATAGCAGGTATTTACAGATAGCTCGGGGGTCTGGTGTACAAGGATGTCTGGTATCCGGCCTGTTTACAATGACCCTTCAGTATTTAGCTTAAGATAGTTAGCAAATTGCTACATGGTGGATAGGCATGCTTGAATGTTAAAAACAACAAACAACTGCAATTCAATATCCACTTTGATGGTCACATTGACACAAGTGTGCTACTTGTAATATTGTTTACCATAGCAGGGCTCTGGGCCTTAACGAGTTAGCAGAGTTGGTGTGCTACAAACCTGAACATTGTGTTCCTTTATTTGATTAAATATTCAAAGGGCATTTTTCTACACTGCAGGTAATCTGTCAGCATCATTTCAAGGCATAGCCAGGGCAGACTAAGCCAGAATGCAAGCAATTTTATACATAAAACTGCATGCACTATTTCTGTCAAAACAAGTGCAAATTTCGCAGGTAACTTTATTTAGGGGAGGGGTGCAATGAAATCAAAATTACCACTCTAGTTTTGCTTTTATCATTGCTACAAACCCTGTGAGTAAAAATGATCTGCAAGGTTCATACCACATGGGCAATTTGATTTCTCTTCCCTTGTTTTTTGGGGTTTGCTTTTTTTAGGGGGGGTTCTTGAGGGAAGAGGGCAGAGGTACAAGTGAAGATGGAGGAGAGTTTTGTAACTGCATCTGAAAATAAGGCAAGTGATAAGTGTTTATCATATCTTTCAAAATTACTGGTATGGCTAAAACTTCGATAATAAACCTTAAACACTAGGAGATGTGCAGATGGGCGCATGGGAATCTGCAAGATACAGCATAACATCGTGTGGGCTTTCCAAACACACTCAACCAATTTCAAGCAACTTGCCTATAATTGTTTCTTCTCACAAGACATTATTGTCCAGGTTTTCCTCCACAACAATTGTTTCCAACTTTCTAACCCAGCCAAGTAACATTCTAAGCACTGCCCAACGATATCAAAAACATCTGTCATATTAAAATGTTTTCTAGGTTTTGTATGTATATTAGAAGCTGACCAAATTTCTGTTTTGGTTTTGGCACCAAAACCAACCTGAAATCCGGGTTTCAGTTTCCACCAAAAATGCCTGTGCATTTTTGGTGGAACCCCGAATCTCTACACCCACCCTTCCTGACAGAAAGCACAGACCCCCTTACCCATATCAATCATAACAAGCACTTGGTGATGGTGGCTAAAACAATACAGCACTAAACAAAGTCAAAGGAACAGGTCCTTCAAAAAGGGGGCGACACTCAAGAAGACGCAGACGAGCGCTGAAGCCAGCCAATATACGCCTCCCAGATTTTGCGAAACTGGGGCATCATTGCGGTGAAGAGCTGTAAGTGTAGACATCAAGTACACATAGTTCACCTTTAGCTGAACATGAAGAAGATCAGGAAGGTCCGGTCGCTGACCCTCATCCTTCTTGACCTATTTGTTGCTTTTGACACTGTTGATCATCACCTACTCCTTGATTCACTGTCTTTACTTTGATTTCAGGAGTGATCTTACCTATCCCATTGCACTTTTAATGTATGCTCTGGTGGATTCTCCTTCACTGCTATCCCACTATCAGTCAGTGTACCTCAGGGCTCTGTCTTGGGACCTGTCCTCTTCTTTCTCTATACTTATTCTCCTGGTGCTCTGATCTCATTCCATGATTTTCAGTACCATCCTTACAATTATGACTCCTACACTCTCCACACTAGAAATTTGTCCTAGATGTCCCTCCATCTGAAACTGAACATTGCCAAGACTGAGCTTCTTATCTCTCCCCCCCCCCCCCCAAATCCATCTCTCCTCTTCCCCCATTCTCTATTTCTGTGAACAACACTCATCCTCCCTGTCTCCTCAACTCATAACCTTGGAGGTCATCTTTGACTCCCCGCTCTCTCTACTCACATCCAATAGACAGATAAAACCTGTAACTTATTTCTTTATAACACCACCAAAATTTGTCCCTTTCTTTCTGAGCACACTATAAAAACCCTTATCCATGTTCTCATCTCCTCCCGCTTAGAATACTACAACTTATTCCTTGCAGGTCTCCCAATAAACCAGGGCTACTCAATTCCGGTCCTCAAGATCCACAGGCAGGCCAGGTTTTCATGATATCCACACTGAATGTGTATGAGAGAGATCGGAATACCAAGGAGACCATGCATGCAAATCTCTCTAATGCATATTCATTGTGGATATCCTGAAAACCTGGCCTGCCTGTGGACCTTGAGGACCAGAACTCAATAGACCTGTACTAAACCATCTTTCTCCCCTTCAATCTGTTCAAATTTCTGCTGCGTTACTTATCTTCCACCAGTGTCTCTATGCTCACAATAATCCCTCAAATCACTTCACTGGCTTCCTATCTGTGTCCATATACTGTTCAAGCTCCTCTTACGATTAACAAGTACATTTATTCTATAGCTGTTTAGTAGCTCTCATCTCCCCCTGGAAATTCCATCCATTCATCTGGTCAATCACTCTTAATTATATATTTATGTTTTATTTATTAGGATTTATTTACCGCTTTTTTGAACAAATTCACTCAAAGCGGTGTACGGTAAGAATAGATCATACATGAGCAATAGGCAATTACAGCAATAAAAATATTCAAATAATTCAAAATATGGAATAGTATATTACTTAAAAATTCAAAAAAAATACTGAAGGGCAAAAACCATCTAAAATCACTACTCCTCAATTTGCCCTAAATCATAACAGTAACCCCAAAGATCATCTATAAGAAATATATTAAAGAAGGGAAACCTTAATAGTCCGGGTGAATACATAGATGGTCTTCCCCTTTAAAATTTATTTTATTATTGTAGCATTGTATCCCACATTTCCCACCAATTTGCAGGCTCAATGTGGCTTACATTTGCCGTAATGGCGGTTGCCATTCCGGGTAACAGAATACAAGTGGTGTTGTGTTAAGGTGCCTATCACAGGTGTTCAATTATCCTCTGAATCAAACTGCAATGGAAAACAACTCCAAACTGGAGAAAAAAACCCATTGCAGTCAAAAAAACAGAGGAGAAAATTAAATTAAACTACAATAATTTGTAGGGTTAATGTCATAATATTATAATACCACACTGAAAAATACAAAAAATACTACTAGAGCACTTTTCTACTAATGCTACTAGTACAACATGTCCTGCTGCAGTATGCGCAGCCTGCGTCACTCCTTGTGTGTGTGAGACTAACAAGTTAGTTACTTCTTCCATTAAAGGCCTGGTTGAAGAGCCAAGCTTTCACCTGCTTCCTGAAGTAGAGATAGTCTTGTGTTAAGCGGAGCCTTTCAGGGAGTGCATTCCAGAATGTGAGGGCTACTCCAGAGAAGGCTCACTTGCAGGTATCACATTGTATAATGTCTTTTGGGGAGGGTGTGGCTAGTGATAGTCCTTGAGAGGACTTTAGTGTCCTTGGAGGTGTGTAGAGGGGTCATCCTGTTCTTCAAGTACTTGGGGCCATTTCCCAAGTACTTGACATAGAGTTTTAATTTACCCCTGTACTGTACTGGTAGCCAATGAAGATTTTGCAAAAATGGTGTGATGTGGTCACTCTTATCTGTAACCATTCTCCTCCACTACCAGCTCCAGACTCTGTCCCTTCCACCTTTGCCTGAAAAAGACTTCCTGAGTCGATGGGTCGTGCTCCACCTCTGCGCTATTCAAATCCATGCTGGAAAGTCCACTTGTTCGAGGCCACTTTTAATTCTTGACCCCTTATCCACCTGTTAAGTACTCAAGTTGTTTTAATCATTCACAGCATAAATTTATTCCCTAATTCCTAATTATTCAAGACAGACAAACAGGACAAGAGTGTATTCTCTGTTAAGCAGGCATTGTCTCTTATGTGTTTATGTACAAAGCTGTATATATCCGGTAGCACTTTAGAAATTACTAGTAATAGCAGTAGTAATATACAGTACGTTAAAAGTGAATAGTCATGATTTGGGGCGAAGTGAGTTAATGGACTCATTTATGGAAAGCTGAAATGTCATTTTTGGCTTAATTCACCAATGGTTTTCTCAGAGTTTCTCCCCTCACAAAATGTTCTTTAGTAAATGTTATACAGGTAGTTGAATAGAATCATCGCTGCTGCAAAATTAATTTCTCTTAGAAATGACTCATTTAATCATTGCAAGAGCTAGAAATAGAGCTATGCTATTGTTGAATTTGTAACACAAATGTGAAAATATACTTGCATCCTCCCCATTCCCCTAGAGACAATCTGTTAATCAAAAGGTTTCCGCTTAATGAGGTTATCCAGCAGCAATAACACTCACTAATAAAATCACTGCAGCCTTTATAATGAAGTGTCCTAATAATTATGCTGTGAGCAATAGGCCATACTATAAAAGCCTTCACTTTAAAATAATGCTGGGTTAAATTCTAAGGTCAGGTCTGCTTTTCACGGTTTTGGTCACTGAAGGGTATGCTAAGAGAGACATCATTTTTGCATTTAGCTCACCTTTTTCAGTAATGGCTCAGGGTGAGCTGCATTCAGGTACAATAGGTAGAACTCCTATCCCCAGGATTCTTAACCCAGTCCTCGGGACGCACCCAGCCAGTCAGGTTTTCAGGACACCCACAAAGAATATGCATGAGACAGATTTGCACAAAAAAAAAAAAAAGAGGCAGTGCATGCAAATATATCTCATGTATATTCATTGTATCCTGAAAATCTGACTAACTTGGTGTATCCCCCAAGATTGAGTTGAGAACCCCTGATCTAAAGGGTAGATATTCAAACAGATTTAAGCAGGCAGAAGCGGTTCCTGCCTGGTTAAATCACAGCCACTGGGCCCTACGCTTTTTTTTTTTTGCAACATTTAACCGGATAGTGCTATTGAATACCCAGAAAGATTATCTTGTTAGTGTTGGGGTGGTCCAGGGTGGAGTCAGGATGGCGCTGGGACTGTGAACCCTTCAAGGACAGAAAAATATCTGCTGTAGCTGAATGTACATCGCTTCTATAGTTTTTGAACTTGCAGATAATATTTATAGAATGACTCATTTTAAAAACACCTTGATTTCTAACTTCTGTTTATTCAGTTACTTGTATTTTATTTTCCCAGGTTCCATCATTTTTACTCAGATTGTGAGCCCTCCAGAGATGGGAAATATACCTACTGTACCTGAATGCACACAGCTTCAATAACTTTTGGGCTTGCAGGCAGTATATAAGAAATTAAATGAATAAAACGGGAATGTACACATATAAATGCTACCAATTAACTAGTGAGGCTGCAATTTTAATTTTGTTTCATTTTGGAGGTGGAAAAAAAGAACAGGGAATTAAGAAGAATTACTCCCTTAATCCTTAGTCCTTGCTGAAATGAGCACTTTTTAAAAACTTATGCATGCCTCTCAATTAATGCAAAATGGGGAATATCCATGTAGATTTTTAACCCGTTCAAGTCACACCCAAACCACGTTTCCTTAAAATCTCTATGTGGCATAGCTCTCCATGTATAACATAACAGCTTTCTAAAATCACCAATTACATGTTTATGCAATCTACATATATTCACATGTGAAAATGTTTCTAACATAACACCCATAGGTGCCGTCGAGGGGCATTTTCGATATGACGTCTAAGTCCAACTTTTTTTAAAATTTTTTAATCATTTCACATTTTTCAAGCGATAAACTTGTACAGAAAGTTATTCTATTCCGAATAATTTATTTATTACATTTGTATCCCACATTTTCCCACCTATTTGTAGGCTCAATGTGGCTTACATAGTACCGGAGAGGCAACATACAAATATATAGGAAAAAAACCCCACTCAATAGATACACTCAAGTCCCCTAATATTGATCCAAGATTATATATATATATATATATATATATATATATATATATATATATATATATATATATATATATATATATATATATATATATATATATATATATGTATATTTTAGAAGACATTTTTTTCACAAAATAATAGAACCTGTCTAACAATTGAATGTCTTTCATTAACAGAGCTCAAAAGTAAATATAATTAAATCATTTACATTCTACTCCAATGATCTTTTAGCCACAAGGAATTCCATATGATGTGATGGTTCATAAAATACATATTTAACCGACTGGTAACAAACTATGCATTTACATGGGTTACGCAGGTAAAAGGTTGCACCAATCTGAAGGACTCCTAACTTTAGTAACAAAAATTGCCATCGTCTTTTCTCAGTCTCTTTACATATGTCCGGAAATATATGTGTTTTGAGACTTAAAAATTCCTTATCTTTGTTCTTAAAGCCACAGTTGCCAATAACGTAGATGAAGAAACCAAATCTGTATCCGAAGCTTCCAAAATTGCTGACACATTCAAAGAAGGTTCAGCTTGTTGTGCAGTCAAGTCAATTGGCCTTCTGTTGGCTTACTTGGTATATAGTATACTTGAAAGAAAGGGGGAATAGCATCATCCGTAACCCAAAATATTTCCGTAATATATCTATTCAGCATCTCCCTCGGTGTAACCGATATCACTTTGGGAAAATTCACAATTCTTAAATTATTTGTTCTCAGGGAATTTTCCAAAGATTTTTCGTCGCATATTAGTTGTATTTTTTATAATAGTTGTTTGAATTGTTTGAGTCTTTACAAGTTCTTCCTCCTGGGTTCCTAATTTTGCCGAAGTTTTTTTCATATCAGAATCTGCCATTTTTACTTCTAATTTCTCAATCGGGCCTCTAAAGCCTGGGTTTGAGGGCATAATAGCTTACCCAGATTAACAATTAAAGCCCAAAGATTGTCAAGAGTTACTTCAGCTGGCTTTTCCTCTAAAAAAGTCAGAAAATTCAAAGCTTGTAACTTGTCAGGTGATGTTTTAACAACATCAATCTCCTCTCTTGTAGCCAAGTGAAACTCCGCAGAATTAGTTGTCCCCTCCACAGCTCGTTCTTCCTCGCTCTCCAGTAGTTGTTCCTGGACCTCCCGTCATTCCCTTCTAGCTTCACTTCCTGATTGCCGAGAGAGCGACGCCAACTTTGGAGAGCTAGCGCTCTGGGGCTGCAGGGGAGGAGCTCTTTGGTCGGGGCTTAGAGTAACCTCCAACACCAGCGGAGTTCCAGAGTCTCCATTCCCTCTGGGCGTCGCAAACGTGTCGCCTTCCAAACCAACTGACATTCTGGACCTCCACAAAAATGGATCAAGAGGACCAACCGTCAAGGTGGGTGGCCAGCCAGGGGTCACAACGGCCGCCAACTTCCCCCATATGCTTCAGCATTGCAAACAAGTATGAGGAACGCAGATTATCACGACAGGTTCAATCCACCATCTTGGGTCTAAGTCCAACTTTAGATGTTTTGCTAAAAACATCCAAAATTCAAGTGGGGAATGTAGCTATTTTCAAAACAGAAAAACATCTTTCTTTCTTTCTTATTTTTTTTCAAAAATGGCTATTTGCTAGATGTTTTTGTGCTCTGTGTGTTTACCTTTTTGGTCCATTTTCAAAAATAAAAAAACGTCCAAGTGAAAAATGCACAAAATCAAGCCATTGGGATATAGAAGGAGCCAGCATTCTTAGTAGACTGGTGACACAGACATCCCAGGAGAGCAATGGGGCACTGCACTGCAATGCTCCCAGGTACACATCTCACCACTGCTCCCTTATCTTGTCTGCTGAGCCTCTTAAAACCAAAACCCACTACCTCCAACTGTACATCACTGCAATAGCCCTTCTGGGTGAAGGGGGCACCTATTTGTGAGTACAGTGGGTTTCTGATGAGTTTTGGAGGGCTCACAGTTTCCACCACAACAGGTAGGAGGAGGTATGGGCCTGGGTTCACCTGTCTGTAGTGCACTGCACCCACCAGTAGACTACTCCAGGGACTTGCATGCTGCTCTAATGGACTTGAGTATTACATATGAGGCTGGCAATGTTTTTAATCACATTTTTGGGGGGTGGGAGGGGGTCAGTGACCATGGGGGAGTAAGGGGAGGTCATCCCTGATTCCCTCCAGTGGTCATCTGGTCATTTAGGGCACCTGTTTGTGCTTTATCCTATATAATAATTTGCACCTCCAACGTTCCATCGCTGTCTGGCTGCCTGGGTTTGTAACATCTCATGATGTCAGCCAGCCTCCAGCGTTCCTTCTCCCTCACTGCCCCGCCCTCACGTCAAACATAATGACGTCAGAGGGCGGAACAGTGAGAGGGAAGGGAACGCTGGAGGCAAGCTGACGTCAGGATGTTACCAACGAAAGGGAAGCCAGCCAGGCCAGCCAGAAAACGATGAGGTACAAAGGAAGAGAGAATCGCAGCACATCGAGGGAGGGCAGGGCAGAGCAGAATCGATGGACATAGATGGGATGGGAGGAGAGGACAGAAGAGAAGAGATCGCGGGACACGGATGGGAGGGCAGGCAAGAGGAGAATCGCTGGACATGGAGGGGAGGGAAGGGAATAATCGCTGGACATGGAGGGGGAGGGGAGAGCAGGGGAGTTACAAAAGAAATCACTTACAAGAGAGCCTTCCTAGGGCTCGTTTCATTGTTGAGGAAACGGGCTGGGTTCCACTAGTTAGTTATAAAAAAACAGAAAAACACACAAAGCGTAGTGACACGAAACATGACACAGGATAAAGACGTAAGCCACTACCCTATGTGACAGCGTTTTGGTGTTTAGATCTCTTAAGGTTTTGTCGACACATCTAGAGAGTTGTGCAGACATAATTTTACAACTCACAGGGACTCCTGAGGCAGGCCTTGCTGGCCGAAACACGATTCGTGTCGAGTCCATTTAACTGTGAATAAAGTCTCTGATGTGAACTGTTCAGTCCATTAGACGTCTTTATTCTACATCATCTTTCGTGTCACCACCGCTGTGTGTGTTTTTCTGTGACTTTACTGCGGAGGATCTTTGTTGTTCTGTGCTTGTCAATTATTAGTTATAAAAACAGGTCTAGCTCAAAAGTCTTAGTTTTAGTCCTGGACAGTTTTGTTTTGTTCCATTATGGCTGAAAAACGTCCAAGTGTTAGGAATGCCCAGATCCTACCCTTAACACACCCCCTTGTGATCTGAAATGCACTTCTTATGAACTTCATAGAAAAACATCTAAAAATTGGTTTTGAAAATACCAATTTGGATGTTTTTTGTGAAACAAACGTCCAAATGTAGATTTATGCAACTTTTTGGACATTTTTCTCTTTTGAAAATGAGCCCCTAAGTGTTTTATAATATACTAACATAATCCTACAGACATTATGCTTTCCCTCAAGGGCAGGTAAATATTCACGCCTACTTTAAGTAAGTAAATCACAATTCCACCCACACTCCACCCTAACTCCTCCTCAGACCACGCCTATGAACTTATGGGAACACAACTTGACATGGTGCTACGAGTGCCTGGCATGGAGCGAAATGGATAAACTAGAGCTCAAATGTAATTTCACGATACAGAATGCCTTTGTATAAAGGACAACACTACCATTTATCCTCTGTTACTGTGCAAGGTAACCCCCTCACCCCTGCCATAATATATTAGTGTATCACTGGATGCTAGATTGTGATATCATCTGAACTGCACTGTGCTGTGCTATAATGCTTACTTTACTTCTAAGACAGACTCTAGCCATGACCCTGGCACTGGTAATCCAGTGACACACCAAGCTCAATCCAGAGACATGCACGCACTTAAGACATGCACTTAACCTTAGGCAAGAACAATTGCTTAGTCAGTGCCACACTGCTTGAAGCCCGGAAATGGGGGAATATCCTAAATTACATCAAAGACATTCTGTGGTTTGCCGTAGCTAAAACAACAGGGCACGGACCAATCACCTATCAAGATGAAGGCCACTTCTGATAAGGAATTGCATAAAAGATGCATTTGCAAAAGGCACAGAGGAGCACTTGTCCAGAACGCCAAAAATATCAACACTACATCACAAGGACCAAGAACATCAACAGAAGAAGATTCTCACCACCTGCCTGCCACGCCAGCTGCCTAGACAATTCAATATCAACAGACTGGGGTTGTATCCCTTTCCCTTAAAGTTCTGTGATCACTCTGGGCTTCATAGGTGGTTTATTGCTGTAGGGAGTGTGTGTTAGGGTGATAAAACATACAGAAGTCAGACGGAATCTCAAGTGTCTTTATCAGTGATTTTTAAACTTGTCCTAAAATTTTACTACTCTTTACGTTTGTAAATAAATAAATAATTTTATTTTTGCTCTTGTAGCTTATCAGTGAACAACAATAAGAGGGAATTCTGAACTTTAGGGCCTTATTATTAGACGTGACACCCCTAGATTAAATGACATTATTTACACATCTATGAGATACATAGACCAATAGGAGTTAATTTGAGCTGTTACACTCACAGTCAGATCCAGAGCTTTCTATGCCCCAAGCTTCTATCTCAGCTTATCCAACACCTTATGAACAATAAAAAGAATGGATTCTTCTAACCTCCTGAAACAGCTGGGCAATGTATTAGCCAGCCTGTGTTTCCAAATGGTTAGCTGCACATGGCTTCATATCAGCTGGTTTATAATTGCAAACACATGCCACAAGGACACTCTTGCAAATGACGCAATCAGACATGATATTCAGCAGCATTATCTGAATAATGCCACTGAATATCATTGACTGGGCCTAGTGAGTAACAGGTGCTGCTACTTGGATAACTAACTAGAGAGGTTATGATTTTGTTCCTGCCTCAATTCTCTGGGAAGTGGTTCCACATAACAGGAGTCAATCTCAATACTGTCTTATTCTAGTTTTCATTCATTTAATATTACTTGATGGAACCTCCAGAAGAATAGATTCCAAGTGTAAATGCCTTAGAGGAAAGTACAGAATCACCAATCTAGTCATGTATCCTAGGGCACTGGCCTAAACAACTTTATGCACCATAATTAACAGATGAAATCAGATCCTTTGATAGATAAGTAACCAACAAAGTTTTCTTAAGGGAAATGCCCTATCCCATTTTTTTTGTTTGAAATATAATCTTTGCCACCATGTTTTGAATTAACTGCTCAAAATCAAAATTGACATCTAGGTAGTGTACAGTGGAGGAAATAGAGAAGGATGAAAAAACAAAACATACAAGGGCTAATTCTATAACTGGACATCTGGTAGGAGCCTATTATATACAGGAATGTTAAGCGCCTATTTTCCTTCGTAGAATACGTTACCGCTTAAATATACAGTTTAAAGTTAGGCACAAGCAATTATGCCAGCCTTAGAGTTGATATTAGCATTGTTTCCCGCTAAGCTGAGCGGGGGTCCTCCACCTACTGCTCTGCCAGTGGGGGGTGCTATTTCACTACTACACTTTTAATAGTGAGGGACAGGCAAGTTCTGCAGGACTCTGGGGAAGAGGGTGACACAAGACTTTCAAGCAGGGAAGATGTAGAAACAAAATCTTTATTGAGGCACCAAAACAAGGACCTGACATGGGTCTGTTTTAGCGGACCACCTGGCTGCATCATGGGTCACAGGACTTATTGGTGTCCTTCTCTAGCAGCAGATGTTAAAAGCATGCATAGAGAAACAGCAACTGTCATTTCTGCATCCTCCCAACTTCAGAGTCTTGTATCACCCTCTACTCTCCTTAGTTCTTAACCATCAACATAGAACACATTTAGTCACTTAAACAATAAAAGGTAACTATTCACTACATAACAAGTGTCAATTTGGAACTATCACCGGCTACCACATGGCCCGGGTGGTAATTTCATTTTGTACGTGCATCCAGTAGGCACGCCAGAAATTTGCGGCGTGCGGCACTAACCAGGTGGTAATCAGCATTGTACGCACGCTGATGATTATCAGCTGGTTACACGTGAGACCTTACCACTAAGTCAATGGGTGGCGGTAAGGTCTCAGACCCAAAATGAACACGCTAATTTTCATTTTCCCACGTCCAATTTCGGCCAAAAAAAAGGGCCTTTTTTGCAAGGTGCACTGAAAAATGAACCTGCGCATGTCCAATACACGCAGCTACATCAGCGCAGGCCACTTTTCAGCGCAACTTAGTAAAAGGATCCCTTAAGTTCCTGTTCCTCAAGGTCCATTTCTTAAGAATGACAGATACCACCCAATTGTTAAGAGAGACATGGCCTGATTCCAGAGAAATATTTTCAGCTTAAGGTTGTCTCCATGACACCTGGCTCTAACAAAAGGTAGAGTATAAAAAGAAGAAGCAGGAAATAAGACAGGAAGCAAAATGATTTTCTACAAAATCTGAGTGTTAGTATACACTTTGCTCTTCTGTTACTAAGGCATGTCCCCTACTGGAGACTGACTCCGTTGTCCATTCTTCCTTCTTTGTCCTACACTGGATTAGATCAGATAAAACCTTTTACCTACCACCCTCCTTGGGAAATGACAAGCGACAGAACAAGAATTCTATCTTGGCTATAATGCTGTCTGTGCAAATGATTCAACCTACATCCATCAAACTCATCTGCAAAATGCATGCTGTTATGACTATGAGGGGCATAAGCGAACGGGGCCCAAGTTGTCCTGAGGGCGTCCTCGTAGGACATCCCCGCAAAGGAGCGACCCGTATTATCAAAACAAGATGGGCGTTCATCTTTCGTTTCGATAATACGGTCAGGGACGCCCAAATCTCAACATTTAGGGTCGACCTTATAGATGGCCGTCCCCGGTTTTCGTCATAATGGAAACGAGGACGCCCATCTCAAAAATGGCCAAATCCAACTCATTTGGTCGTGAGAAGGAGCCAGCACTCATAGTGCACTGGTCCCCCTGATATGCCAGGACACCAACCGGGCACCCTAGGGGGCACTGCAGTGGACTAACTGATTCACTAACTGAACGAAAAAGCCCTTCCCTTACAGATCCCTTAGCAATTTGGAAGGGAACGGGCATGCATGAAGGAAATCGCATGCAAATGAGCTCTCGCTGTTAGCTCATTTGCACATGATTTCCTTCCTAAGAGGGGAAGCCAGTAAAGAGCAGCCATGAGCGTTATGCGTGGCTGCTCTGCGCATGCCAAAGAACGGCTTCATACACGCAGACAAGCTAGGGACGTCTTTTTTTTTTTTTTAGTAGGGGTGAAGGACGTCCAAGTGTTAGGCGCCTTCGCCCGTCCCTGCGACGGGCAGTTGAGGACGTCCAAAATGTGGATGTGTCTGTGAGAAGGACTCCATGCCTTGCTATGCCTCCGACCCCCTTTATTTATTTATTTGGATTTTGGATCACAAGTAGCAGCAGTGGGATTTGAACTGGCCACCTCTGGATTGCAAGACCAGTGCTCTAACCACTAGGCCACTCCTCCACTCCAATCCACTCCACTCCCTTGAAAGTTGGCCATCCCTGTGGGAGGGGACAGTTCAGGACGTCCACGCCTTCGCTATGCCTCCGCTGACACCCCCCCCCCCCCCCCCAGGGACCTGCATACTGCTGCGATGGACCTGAGTATGATATTTGAAGCTGGCAAAAAAAGTTGTTAAAGTTGCTTCTTTCAGGGTGGGAGGGGTTAGTCACCACTAGGGAGTAAGGGGAGATCATCCCCATTCCCTCCGGTGGTCATCTGGTCAGTTCACCTTTTTGAGGCTTGGTTGTAAGAAAAAATGGACCAAGTAAAGTTGGCCAGTGCTCGTCAGGGACGCCCTTCTTTTTCCCATTATCGCTCGAGGACGCCCATCTGTTAGGCACGCCCCAGTCCCGCCTTCGCTACGCCTCTGACACGCCCCTGGGAACTTTGGTCGTCCCCGCGATGGGAAGCAGTTGGGATGCCCAAAATCGGCTTTCGATTATGTCGATTTGGGCGACCCTGAGAGAAGGACGCCCATCTCCCGATTTGTGTCGAAAGATGGGCGCCCTCTCTTTGAAAATAAGCCTGTATGTCTCCCCCCTCTTGGTAAAATAGCACTGGCTTTCCTATTTCAGCTCGCCTTAAATACATTCTCACCTTGGTGCACTTTTCACAAATACCCCTACTTACTTAGGCCCCTTTTACTAAGGTGCACTAGCAAATTTAGCATGCGCTAATGATTAGCGCACACTCAACACTAAGACGCCCATAGGAATATAATGGGCGTCTTAGTGTTTAGAACACGCTAAATCCGCTAGCACACCCTTAGTAAAAGGGGCCTTTAGTGACTCTGTTACCCACTTACCATTTCACACCCTCCATTCTCCTAGGTTTCCTATCTCTCTTTCCTGCCACCTTCCTATCTTTGTCTAGATATATCTAGATTTTCTGATGTTCATATCTCTAGAACTCTCTTCCTTTCCTAATTCATCTAAAATTCATTCCTAAAATTCAAGAAAATCAAACTTGGCTTTCCTAGGTCACTTTTGAATGACATTCGGCACATCACTTCAGTGAACTGCCACTCTTCCTTCCCTTCCCCCCTTTCCATTTCTCTCCAAGCCATCTAGCTTCTTTTCCATCTCCTCTCCATCTGCACCTCTTCTCATTCTCGTTCTACCCTACACGTTTCTTTTCCTTACTTACTTTTGTTCCTCTGCTCCACTATTATAGCAGTATACCAAGCACGTCGTTATAAAATAAATATGGGTAAATCTTATGCCATTTACACCACTTTCCCATTTCCCAAGCTGGTCTCATGGAATTATTTTAGAGGTCAACGTATAAGTTGGATTAAAATTGGCTGTTAATGCCCATTAACAGTCCAATTTTAATGCAGGCATTGTCTGCCCACAAAGCACAGCTTTTAATACCTAATGATCTAAATTGCACTAAAAGCAGGTGTTTTGGTAATATGGTAATGCCAATGAGCTCTTAGTGATAGATACTATATGTCCCCAAAGGGAATTCCTATTCCTCCTCCTCCTCGGCCTTCCCCAGCATATATGTCAGGGCCCCCTCACTTGCCTCCCTATCAGAATGAAGACGAAAGTGAATGTGAGCAGGAGGGAAGATAGCTCCCTCCTGTCCCGCCTGAGCCAGCTCACTTTACATTGGTCTTTTGCCCGTAGCATCATCAGTTCAACCCCTGCCATTTTGGATCTTGTTTTCCCTCCTGAACTCATCAACTAGACCCTATTTCCAAATAGGCAGGCTGGGGAGGAAACACTGAGAAGGGTACTTGGTGCTTGGTGGGGGGGGGGGGAATCTTGTGCATGCTTGCCATCATAGGTGAAGGGACAGGGAAGATCTATACTTTGATGTGTGGGGAGAAAAAGTATGTGAACAAACTTCACAGCCTACTGAAGTCTAGAACTTACCACAGAAAAGGTTTGGTTAAGCCATGTAATTTGTGTTCCATTAACCATTTTAAATATTAAAATAATCTGCATGAATTTGCACATGACATGGCTCATTAATATATTTACAGCATTAGTCCACAGTAATAGGAACTAACAATGCATAAGAATTTTAAGACTAACACACCACAAAAGGATATTTAATACAATAGCATCAATGCATTTCAGTACACGGACCCTTAGTTCACTATTTATCAAAACACCACACACTTAAGGATTACTCTTGAAAAGCTGAATGCATCAAGACATCCTTGCCTGGACCTGTCACTTTTCATACTTTAATCTCTCTGAAAGGCAGGATTGCCAAAATAAAATTAATTTGCTAAAAAAGGAATTCATAGTGCTCTTAGGTTGCAAGAGACAGAGAGATGGGGCTATAAAATCATATGTAAAGTATCAGATGGTTTATAGTTCTAAAAAAAAAAAACCTGCTGAAAACATAGACCTTATTACTACACTTCGTACATTTGCTCCAGGCTAGATGTGCCATGATTAATATAGAAATTCTGTCAAAATTTCCCAAATGTAAACAGCACCTGGGTACTTGCCATCATTTATTATAGAACTGCACAATGATTTTGCTCATCTATGACCTACTCTTATACTAGTTAACCTCTGCTGTCTGGCCCATCTCCAAACTCCCTGAGCTCCTCCTGCTGGGCACTAATAATTCTACCTCAGATGCTCACTCAAGGGACAATTTGCTCCCATCCTATAATCAAGACCTCTGTTTTCCAGCAATTTGTAACAGGTAGCAATTTCTATGGAACCTGCTCACTGCCATCCTATAAATGTCGCGAAAAAAATTGGCAGTGGAAAAAATAAGCTTGTAGTGGTATTCTATAAACCATGCCTAACTTTAGGTGAGGTTTATAGAATAGAGCTTAAAACCAGGGATTGTGCCTACATTTAAGCACGGCCATATGTACCAACAAAACTGTGGTGCAAATACCCACACCGATATTTAGATGTGGAGCCCCCTTATTCTATAATTACGTATTCCTGATCGGCCCATGGCCCTCCCCTATTCCGACTCATGCATAAAATTTAGGCATGGATCCCACACCTAAATTTATGCATGAATATTTTAATTGAATCTAATTAGTGCCAATAATTGCTTGTTAAAAATCCAATTATTGGTGCTAATTAGCTTGTTATTCAATTAAAATGCATGTGCAAATTGGGCACACGCACATTTTTTAGCAGTTTTTATAGAATTAGGGGGCCAATCCACTCTCTTTAAACCTTTTCATAAGAAAGGTCAATATTTTAACATTACAGTACACACTCAATTATCTGACGTAAAGGGGACCGAGCTGTAATTGGATAAGTGAAAAGTCAGATAATACGGAAAACAACGGTAACCCCTTAAAAAATGCATAGCAAACATACTTTATGTTGAAGAACAGGCATCACGTATCTGTATTTAAATATTGATTTTTAACACTAATCAACAAAAGAAATTGTATAGGGTATGATTGTGCAGGCAAAGCATTGTTCCCTTGCAGAGAAGCACGGTCTCAGATCAAACATGAATTCCTTGCAGCATGTGAAGCTGGAAAACAGGAAGAGGACCCGCACACTTCTCAACGGCAACGTAATGACATCACCGGGGAGTCTGTTGGATATGCTGGATGGTTGGATTAGCGAAGTTCAGGTAATCGAGACTGTACTGTATTATCTGAATGCAAAAAAGCATGTGAGGGCAAAAACACACGCTTTTTTGTGCAAAAAGAGGGGAATTTCTAATGTGTTGCCTAGGCTGAGGCGCCTATTTTCAAGCTATTTTAAAAACATATAGATAGATACATATGGGGTCCTTTTACTAAAGTGTGGTACGTTTTTACACTTATGTTATGCACTGCTTATATTCCGCAAATACCACGGAGGGTTCACAGCAGATTACAATAAAAAAAAATTACATCACAATTCGACACATAACAAAATAGCTATTCATTTCAGGTTAATTCTGTAAATAAAACTGTCTTAAGAACCTTACTAAAAGTGTGATAATTAGTCAAAATCCGAAGTTGTAAAGGTAACATATTTCATACCAAGTCAAACATTGTACGTTTGGTAATTTGTCTAATAGAGGGAAAAGCCAATAACATTAAGTTCAAGATCTAGACCCAGCTTTTGTGTAGTAAAACAGACCAATCTAAACATAGTAACATAGTAGATGATGGCAGAGAAAGACCTGTACGGTCCATCCAGTCTGCCCGACAAGATAAACTCATATGTGCTACTTCGTGTGTATACCTGACCTTGATTTGTATATGCCATTTTCAGGACACAGACCGTAGAAGTCTGCCCAGCACTAGCCCCACCTCCCAACCACTAGCCTCACCTCCCACCACCGGTGCTGTCACCCAATCTCCGCTAAGCTTCTGAGGATCCATTCCTTCTGAACAGAATTCCTTTATCCCATGCATTTTTTTTAATTCCGTTACCGTTTTCATCTCCACCATCTCCCGCGGGAGGGCATTCCAAGTCAGTTGCTGTTCAGATTTGGCAGGAGGAGGAAGTGCTGCTAGAAGCTCTGCAGGTTTCCAGGGGGAAGGGAGTGCGGCCTAGCTCCTTCCCCAAGGATGAGGAAGGGCCCTGGGGAGAGGGCCTCAGGCAAGGCCCAGGCCATCGGGCCGGCTGAGGCCCAGAGGGACCAGAAGGCCTGTAGGAGCAGTTCCCGGTCTGGTCGAGCGCTGGAGAAGAGGGAAAGAAGTCCTCTGGACAGACGGGAGCGGACATCCAAGGGAGGTAGCCAGTCCGGTACCCCCCCCCATGCCCTGGCAACGTCTAGAAGGTGAGGGGGGGGGAGAGCTGGTGAAGGCCCGGGAAGAGAAGTCTGCAGAAACAAAGAGCAAGAAGGCTATGGAAGTTAGTCAAGAAATGCTGTCAGAGTCCGAAGAGGAAGGCAGCGAGGATAGTGACTCCTCAGAAGAGGAGGAGGAGGATTTGCTTGATATTAGTTATGATCCGATGATCCAGCCAGCAGGGTGGTGAACATGGTGAAGCGTATTAAGTGGAGAGGGAAGTGGGGGAACTGGGGAAACGTTTGAAGATGGCAAAAACGTTGTGTAAGTTTGCCCCAGGACAGCACAGGAAGATGTATGAGAAAGAGGAAGGCAGATTAACAAAGATGTTGCAGTCTAAAGAACTTTTATTGAACAGATTGAAAAAGGGCCCAGAAAATCCTTTGAAAGAACTGTATGTTAATTTAGAAAGGATGGCAGGCTCATGTTCCAAGGGCCCTATAAAGACTGGGTCAGAGCAAGCTTTGGGGCATAGAGAAAACAGAGTGGAGAAGCATGTTGATGCAGGGTTGGGCGGCAGGAGCCGTCTGCCCAGGGAGAATTACCAGGGACCAGTACACAATCTACTTTGCAATTCATGAAGCAACTAGCAAGTCAGTCCAGTGTGCACTTACCAAACGTGAAGCTCCAGTGGGAAGGAAGGCTGGAGGAGGATCCAATATGGAGGGGTCACGTCTGGAGCAGCCTGGAGGGGAGATAGCAGAAAACAAACATAATACCATGCAAAAATGCCAGGTGTTGGAGCCGGAGGACTCAAGGGGGGGGTTTTTCGTGCAGAAGTACTGGTGGACATGACTAGTGTGGCTGGCGGTTTCCCTGGGGAGCCGCTGGCAAAAGATCCGCAGGAGCAGCGGAGGCAGATGCAAGAACATACCTGCCAGACGGAGGATAAGAAGGGTGGAGGTCCGCAGCGGCAGCCTGAATCAGCGCAGGATGGGGAGATCCAGGGCAAGCCGGAGACTGTAGAGATGCGGGGAAAAGCTGGCGTTCCCTTGCAAAAGGCATCAGGAGGGAGAACAGTTGCAGGAGGACTTTCAGGCAGCCAGCAGGCTTCTGAGCAGCAAACGGCAGAGGGCAGATCGCTGCTGGACGAGAAGGATTCGCTGGGTTTAGCGGGACAGGAGGCGGGGCTTCCGGGCCCGGTGAAGCCACGCCCCCGCGGGCCAGAGTTCAGGAGCCTTTGCCCAACCAGGACGCAGAAGCGGGACGTGGCAGCCTGATGGATAGTGGGTCAGAATGGCGCCTGTGGCAGAGAGTGTTGGGGCAGCGCGGGATGTTGGGGAGCTGCCAGTTGGGAGAGTCAGTCGGTGCAATCCCTGCAGCAGCCGGGGTTCATAATAAGTTGCGTTGGGGGGGGGAGGTTGGAATGAAGGATGATGGGAAACAGGGGGAAGATGCTTGTATAGGGCGGGCTGGGGTTAGTTCAGGGAAGAGGACAGGGGGGCGGTGGGGGGCGGGGGCCCGGTCCTTGCTGGCAGTAGTCCAGGGGAGGGGAAGACAGAGGGGTGGACCTAGTGGAGGAGGGGGTGCGGGTAGGGCTTTTGGGGTATGGGTAAGGGGAAGGAGGATGTGGGCAGCTTCCTAAGCGACGTAATGTAGTACAATTAAATGGATGGGGGAAGGGGCAATGCCATCAAGGGACGGGTCTTGCAGCAGGTAATGGGGATGGGGTTTATACCCGAAGATTTTTATGCATGTATACATCCCTACAATCTTCCTGAGTATGATATTACTTCATGACACAGAGGGGGGCTGGAGATGTTTGGGGAAGATATGAGGGGTTTGCGGGGAAAAAGGGGAATGGAAAGATTTCAGGGCCATCCCGATCAGCACGCCGGACTTGGTGCAGGTGACCCTACTAGTGAGGAATGAGTCTCTTTCAGGGCGGATTTGGCATATTGGCTGCCAGCGGTACGCGGAGGGTTAAGGATCCCCACTGACGAAATTGCCGGATCCAAGCAGGGTGTGGGCAGGAGGGTCGGGAAGCACGGGTACGGTTGAAACAGATAGGCCAGGTAGTGCAGCACATCCCTTCGTCTGCGTTCATTGGCCGTGATCGTGTCCTCTGTTTTTACCAAGGGACAGCCCACGTCAGTGTTTTAAATGTGGCTCATTCAGACATTTTAGTATGTCGTGTCCAGTTGTGAAATGGGGAAATGTGGGGATACGCAGCACCCCACAGAGGACTGTACACTGATTAGGTGTAATTTGTGTGGTACATTAGGGCATGCATTTAGGGATGCCCTAGGGCTCCCATAATGAGGGGGAAGAGGAGGGATGAAGGCATGCGAAGGAAGGGAGGTGGGGGGTGTCAGGGAGGAGAGGAGGAAGAAGGAGGGCAGGGGATGCTAGATAGGGAGGGGGGAAGGCAGGAGGGAGTGCCAGGAGAGGGGCAGGGAGAGGGGGATTGGGTGCTGGTTCCTCGGAAGAAGGGGAAGGTGGGGAACGGGGAGGCAGGTAGGGAGGTCCCGAAAGGGAAGAGGGGGGGAAATAGGTTTCAGGTGCTGGAAGAGGATGAGGAGGTGGGGGGCGATGAGGTAGAAAGGATGGAGGAAGGGGAAGAGGTAGGGGGGATGGTAGATGGTACGGAAATTTGAAGGGGTCCAGGGGAGGGTGACGGGGGTAGGAAGAAGGGAAGTCAGGCTCAGGAGGGTGGGGAGGGGGAGGGGGATGGAGGAGGGGGAAGAGGGGGGGGACAGAGGTGAGGAAGGGGGAAGGGGAGTAAGAGGAAGGTAGAGAGGGTCGGGAAGGGGGTGCAGGCCCAGGAGCTTCAGTGGGGGATAGGATGGAATTAGAGGAGGAGGTAGAGGGGGGATTAGGGGAGGGGGAGGGGAGGGAGGGAGAGTGAAAGGGTGAGTAGGGATGAAGAAGTAGGGCCGGTGGAAACCAAGAGGAAGAAAGGGAGGTTGAAAGGGGAGGGAGGAAGGGAGACTGTAGGGGGGGAAGAAGGAGGGGAGAGGGAGCGGATTGAGGCTGAGATTTTGATTCGGGGCGAGAGAGGAGTGCTTCAGGAGGTCGGGGAGCAGGGGAAGGAGGAGGGGGTGACTGGGTCGGTGACTGGGTCAGAAGAAGATGGCAGGGCTTCTACTCACATTTGCCACGCTTAATGTGGCTAGTATTATGTCAGCAAAGGCACAGGGTATGGCGTATGATTGGTTTGCACGGGTCAGGGCAGATTGTTTCCTGATACAGGAGACCCGGTTGCATCCCTCGAGGAGGTCAGGCGTGCGCAACGGGCCTGGAGGTGGGGTCCTTCTGTGTGGGGGTTGGCGGGGGACAGATATGGGGGGGTTGGGATTTTGTTTAAGAGGCATGAGGTTTGTATCCAACGGGTGGTGGAATTGGGGGTGGGGAGAGGGTTGGTAGTGGATGTGGTTTGGGCGGGTAAGGCACTTCGGGTGGTAAACGTGTATGGGCCCCAGAGCAAGAGGGAGAGGGTGCTTTTGTTCGGGAAAATCAGACCCTATTTGTGCACATCACGGCAGGTAATTTGGGGAGGAGACTTTAATACAATTTTGCGGAGAAAGGACAGTGGGGGGAAGTCGGTGCAGGTGAGATACGATGGGGTGCGATTGGCAGGGATAATGCGTGAGGCGGGGTTGGTTGATGTACATATGGAGTTTTTTGGGGAGCAGGATGGGTTTACGTTTTTCAGAGGGCAATGTAAAAGTAGAATAGATCGTTTTTTGGTGAGGAAAGGGGTTTGTTTTCAGGGACCTAAAGTAGAGGCAGTAGACTTTTCAGACCACCGTATGGTTATCATAGAGGTGGGGGGGGCAGCAGCTCAGAGGCCAGGGAGGGGGTTATGGAGGCTAAATTTGAGATGGTTAGGCAGTGGGAGGGTGAGGGAGGATTTTCGGAGATTTTTGGAAGACCAGGTCACGGTGCAGGGAGCCTTTTCATCACTGGGAGGGTGGTGGGGGTGGTGAAGAAGCGCACACGGGAGTTTTTTGTGCGGCAGGCAAGGTGGGAAGGGAGGGAAAGGACGAAGTTGGGCATGGCGGTTAAGATGAAGAGGGATAAATTGATTTCTCAGGGGGGGAGTGCGGGGGAAATTCAGGAATTACAAGTCCTTTTGGAAAAGGTGCAGTATAACCGCTATTCCTCCTTGGTCTATGAACGTGATTTTGGTAAATTGTTTAGTCCGGACCCCTTTGTTTGTTGTAGGGAAAGGAGGGAGCACAAGGTGTTGGAGAGTGTGCGGGATGCCCGTGGGACTCTTCAGGACTCCAAGGAGGGGATCCTACGGGTTGTAGAGGATCATTTTTCGGCATTCTTTTCCACCCAGGGGGTAGATGAAGATTTGATGGACCAGTATGTGCAGGGTACGCCTGGGATAGGGAATTGGGGACCCCAGCTCCAGACCTTGTCGCAACCATGGACCTTGCGGGAAGTGGAGGAGGCGATTGAGGCACTCCACAAAAAGTCTTCGCCAGGGCCGGATGGGCTGCCGGCCGAGTTTTATAAGGTCTTTAAGGTGCAGTTGGGTCCGATATTGTTGAAGGTGTGGGAGGCGGCCCGAGTGGAGGGATCCATCCCAAAATCACTGAAGGAGGCGGCCATTGTGTTGCTCAGCAAGGGGAAAGATGCGTCAGAGCTAGCCAATTGGCGGCCTATTGCATTACTTAATACGGACCGGAAAATTTTTGCGAGGATGTTGTTCCAGAGGCAGATGTCGGGGACATTGTTAGCAGCCTCACAAGCATGTGGGGTTAAGGGGAGGGGGGTTTAGAGGCAGCGGCGTGGGTTAGGGAGGGGTTTGAGCATAGTAGGGCAGGACCCACGGGTAGATTAATGATAGCTTTAGATCAGGATAAGGCATTTGATAGGGTTCAATGGGGGTTTTTGTGGCGGGTGTTGGAGCATTATGGGTTTCCAAAGGGATGGGTAGAACAGCTGAAGTTAGTGTATAACCAGGCGGAATGCTTTCCGTTGGTAAACGGGTGGAGGGGGAAGAGGTTTGGGGTAGGTGCAGGGGTGAGGCAGGGGTGTCCACTTAGTCCGTTGCTGTATGCGTACGCCATTGACCCATTTGTGCGAAGGGTGGAGCAGGGAGGTGGGGGAGGTTTGAAAGGGGTGGAGGTGGGGGAAGGTCATCAGCTGAGGGTCATGGCGTACGCGGATGATGTGACGGTCTGGGTAGCAGACCAGCAGGAAGGGGGGAAATTGCAGGAGATGATCGAAGAGTATTCACAGGCGACGGCATCACGGATCAACTTTCAGAAGTCCAATAGTTTGTGGGTAGGGGATCAGGGTGGGAAGTTTGGGTTAGGGGGTAGGTTTCCGTCACCAGGGGAGAGGCTGAGGGTCTTGGGCATTCACTTTGGATTAGGGGATTATGGGTTGGAGAATTGGGATAGGTGTTTGCAGTTAGCCAAAGTAAAGGTAGACAGGTGGAAGGGGTGGAAAATGTCTATGGGAGAGCGGGTTCGGCTAATTAAAGTTCATTTGGTTCCTTTGTTGTTGTTTGTCAGTTATATTTGTTTGTTGCCCGAAAGACGTTACACGTTACTTATAGTATTTTTTTCAGCTATTGTGGGGAAACAGAATGAACCCTGTTAAGCGCAATATTACATATTTACCAAGGAGGGAGGGAGGGGTAGGTATGATAAACCCGGTTTTGTTTTTCAGTTCGTTATTTTTGCAGTTTAACTTGGGTAGGGCGGTAGGGCAGGAGCCCCCAGGGTGGGCGCGGAGTGTCCTTGGGTGGTGGTCACGGTATTGGACAATATGGCAGCAAGGAGGAAGAGTTGTAGCTTTGAGGAAGGGTGGCCCGGAGGGGGTGGGGTATTACAAATCCCTGGTAAAGCTAGTGCGGGTATGGGGGCTGACGGTGGGTGAGATCCAGGAAGGAAGAAGGGAGGTATGGATGGAAAGGGTAAGGTCGCAGGTTTTCACTGCACCCTTGGTGTTGCGGGATGCTCCTGAGGTAGTGCTGAGGCAGGGTTTACGGCTTATAACATCAGACAGGATCCCGGTTAAGTATCAGGACATGGCGTGGCTGTCCCTGCACGGTAAGTTGTACGTGCGAGGCAACTTGAAGTATCGCAACGTGCAGGACAGGGGATGCCCGAGAGGGGAATGTGCTGGGGCAGAGGAGACAATGGAACACTTCTTACAGAGGTGCCCATTCACGGTGCAGGTTGGGAATCGGGTCTCCTCGCTGTTGAAGATCCCTGGGTTCAGTACTTATAGTTATGCGGATTGGGTATATGGTCCCATGCACAAAATAAGGGGCTTGGATCCGGTAACTCGTTTCATTATTTCACTGGTTCTGCGCTACTGCCTCTGGATGGCGCGATGTAGGGTTTCGCTGCACCAAGAGTTCCGGTCAGTAGAACGTGTTAGTTGGGATGTGGTGAGAGCCGTGCAGGAGGTGGCGAAGTGGGAGGGGGTGGAGAGGGGTAAGGGGACAGCCTTGCGGTGGTGGAAGCAGGTTAGGCTAAAACCCCCATGAAATCCTAGAGAAAAGTTATTGTTTGGAGTAGGTTTGTTTTCTGTATTAGTTGGGGACTTTGCTGTTTGCATGTGTGTAAAGGGGGGATATTTCTGTTGGATGATGTTTGTGGGGAATGGGGGACGGGGTGAGGTTTTATGTTTGTATTCTGCTTTTAGTTTTTTCTAAATAAAAGAGTTCTCCAAGTATCCACACTCCTCCATGAAAAAATACTTCCTGACATTTTTCTTGAGTCTGCCCCCCTTCAACCTCATTTCATGTCCTCTAGTTCTACGCCTTCCCATCTCGGAAAAGGTTCATTTGCGGATTAATACCTTTCAAATATTTGAACATCTGTATCATATCACCCCTGTTTCTCCTTTCCTCCAGGGTATACATGTTCAGGTCAGCAAGTCTGACCTGAACAAGTTTTATATGGTGAGGACCCCTTCCTAAAAGATAGGAAGGGGTCTCACCATATAAAATCTTAAATGTCAACATCCATAACTTGAATTTAGATCTTGCACATGTGCCCCTGGATTCTATACATGGTGCCTAGATTCCACACAGAGATACGTGCGTATCTCAATTGGTGGAACAAGGTAATCAGCGTTTTTAAACAGCACTTAACAAGCAATAACGAGCACTAACTGGCAATAATTACAATTTATGCATGGAAATCGCTAAGTTCATTCTATAAAGAACTACGCTTAAATTGCAAAGCGCGCAGTTCAAAATAAACTTGCGTAGCTTAAAAGGGGCATGTTTATGGGCGCATTTATGGGCATTTCGTAGGTGTTCCAAAATTTCCGTGTGTAATTACAGAATATGGGTCAGTATGCCTAAATCTACGTGCACGGATTTACACCAAGTTCTTACTAGCGTAAATGAACGCGTGTAGATTTAGGCACTACGTTATAGACTAAGCGTATTCTATATACCATGACTATGCTTAGATCAGTGCGGATTTTTTTAAGCGTCATATATAAAATCTGGCCCATAGGAAGCCAATTGGAGTTTCTGCCTTAACAGCAAATTTATGCATGATAAAGTGCAAAAGGCTGCATGCTAATTATTGGGGGCATGCCCAGCATGTCCTGTGCAATTCCCTCACAGAAATATTCATTAATGCACATTAACACTGGTCGCAGTTAGCGCAGAGAACACTTACTCCCAGAATCTATAAAGGTCACTCAAATTTCTGTGCCAACTTTGGGCACAATCCTGAGATATGTATGCAACTTAATTGATTAAAGAGCCAATTAATGGCAATTGGGCATTATCAATAATTGACATTAACTGGCATGAATTAGGATTTGCACGCACATCTGGTGCTATAACACTGGGCCCCAGATTCTCATAGCGTGCAACACAAAAGAAGGGATGGCCTTGGGAGGGGCATGTGCAAGTCAGGGGCGTTCCAAAAATGTATGTGCAGTGTTACAGAATACTGGGGATGCATGCCCACACTGGGCACCAGGAATTACATCTGGTTTCAGCAAGCTTCAGTCCTGGTACCCAAATCTGGGTGCGGGAATCGGTACTACCAGGTACTCTATAAACAGCGCTTAGCTTGGAGCGACCTTCATAGAATAGTGCTGAGAGCTGATTTTTTTCCAGCGCCAATTTTGGAGTGCCATTTACTGAATCCGTCCCTTAGCGAAGGAAGGGAGGTGCTGGCTGCTCGGTACCAAGTACCGCCTGTGAATCCGGAAAAGTTCAAAAATACAGACTGACTCGATCCCTGAGCACTTCCTTGTGTTTGGTGATTGTTTGCAGGTTTGGGTGGGGTTTGAGACAGGCCTCCAACATTGCTCTCCAGACAAAAGTCTAGTCACTGTGATTTAATTAACAGTACTACTATTACTACTACTACTATTTAACATTTCTAAAGCGCTACTGGGGTTACGCAGCGCTGTACAATTAACATAGAAGGACAGTCCCTGCTCAAAGAGCTTACAATCTAATGTACAAATGTACAGTCAGTCAAGTAGGGGCAGTCAAATTGGGCAGTCTAGATTTCCTGAAAGGTATAAAGGTTAGGTGCCGAAAGCAACATTGAAGAGGTGGGCTTTGAGCAAGGATTTGAAGATGGGTAGGGAGAAGGCTTGGCGTAGGGGCTCAGGAGGTTTGTTACATGCATAGGGTGAGGGTGAGGCAGAATGGGCAGAGCCTGGAGCTGGCGGTGGTGGAGAAGGGTACTGAGAGGAGGGATTTGTCCTGTGTGCGGAGGTTTTGGGCGGAACGTAAGGGGAGATGAGGGTAGAGAGGTAATGAGGGGCTGCAGACTGAGTGCATTTGTAGGTAAGAAGGAGAAGCTTCAACTGTATGCGGTATCTGATCGGAAGCCAGTGAAGTGACCTGAGGAGAGGGGTGATATGAGTATAATGGTTCAAGCGGAATATAGACGTGCAGCAGAGTTCTGAACGGATTGAAGGGGGGATAGATGGTTAAGTGGGAGGCCAGTGAGGAGTAGGTTGCAGTAGTCAAGGCGAGAGGTGATGAGAGCATGGATGAGAGTTCGGGTGGTGTGCTCAGAGAGGAAAGAGCAAATTTTGCTGATGTTAAGAGGAAGAAGCGACAGGTCTTGGCTGTCTGCTGGATATGCGCAGAGAAGGAGAGGAGGAGTCGAAGATGACTCCGAGGTTGCGGGCAGATGAGACGGGGAGGATGAAGGTGTTATCAACTGAGATCGAGAGCGGAGGAAGAGGAGAAGTGGGTTTTGGTGGAAAGATGATAAGCTCGGTCTTGGCCATGTTCAGTTTCAGGTGGCGGCTGGACATCAGGCAGCAATGTCGGATAAGCAGGCCGATACCTTGGCCTGGGTCTCCACTGTGATGTCTGGTGTGGAGAGATACAGCTGGGTGTCATCAACATAAAGATGATACTGGAAAACCATGAGATGAGATCAGTGAGCCCAGGGAAGAGGTGTAGATTGAAAAAAGAAGGGGTCCAAGGACAGATCCCTGGGGAACTCCAACAGAGAGCGGGATGGGGGTAGAGGAAGATCCATAAGAGTGTACTCTGAAGGTGCGGTGGGAGAGATAGGAGGAGAACCAGGAGAGGACAGAGCCCTGGAATCCAAATGAGGACAGTGTGGCAAGAAGTAAGTCATGATTGACAGTGTCAAAGTAAGCTGGTATCCCGTTGTTTTTTTTTTTTAACAATAGTAGTTCTGCAGTGTAAACATTTTTGAATGCACAAAAATCGCTGGGTGGTCGTGCTAAAAAGTCTGCAACTTCGCCGTGTTTAAAGATAATCTCATCGGCATATAAATGCAGATAGTAACAACAATAAAGCTGTAAAATTTCACGTTGAAAATCCAAGCGGTTGCTGAGAAAACAGCAAAAAAACTCTAGGGAGTTCAAGTCAGAATACAGACATCCAGCTGACAACATCCAATACGGACATCCACCAGGAAATATGTCAGGATTTCCTGTTCAAAAATACGTGAGATGGGAACTGAAACGTCCAACATATGAACAGCAAATAACAAGGACAGGGACATCTGTCTGGCAGCATTCTAAGAATGGCCACATAGACATCCCTGCAGAGTAGAGGAGTAGCCTAGTGGTTAGTGGAGTGGACTGTGAACCAAGGGATCTAGGCTCAAACCCCACTTTAACTCTCTTATTTTGCAATTGTCAGCCCTCCAGGAACAGAAAAATACCTACTGTACCCGAATGTACACCACCTCAATAGCCTTCAGACTTGCAAGTGGCTGATATATTTAGGTACAGTAGGTATTTTTCTATTTCTGGAGGGCTCACAGTAAAGAAAGTGGCATTTGAATCTGAGTCCCTAGGTTTAAAGTCTACTGCAATAACCACTAAGCTACTCCTCAAACGTACTTCCTACTTTGCTAAGAATGCACATAATGCCTGACGCTGTCATGGAGCCTAGTATCCCTTTCAGTTTCACTTTCAAGGGAGAGGGAAGGGGACAGCAACCACTCGGGGATTAAGGTAGTGTCATGCCTTAATGCTCCATCAGAACAACCTTTTGTACCCTGGACATGACTGAACAGGTCTAACTTAGGATGCCCTTCTTTTAAAACGTGGATGTTCCTTCCTGTTCGGTAATTGCTATTGGATGCCCTGATTTTGGGTCTCCCTAATCCCGTCCACAACACACCCCCTTGTTATTTGGATGTATTGCAGTGTTGCAAGTCCCTTTTCTGCCTTTGCAAAATTGAGATTTGGAAATTTCAAGCACATGAATATCCATTCGGCATTTTGGCACATCCATATGCTTCAAAAATAAGCACCACATGTGCCCAGTTTGCTTTATAAAACAGGTACTTTCTGAACTTCTCACATAGACATCCTCTTATAAAATCACCCTAAGAAAGGGGACTATTGCACATTTCCTTGCTAGGAACATTACTTTACATGAATTACTGACATTAGTTATTATAAGAGGCTATGCTGTTGGAAGAATTGTGAGACGCCACAATAAAGGGTGAATGTTTTTTTAATTTCAAAAAAACTTGTAAGTATCAAATAACTTAAACTGTATATGGGACAAACAAGTAAAGAGGTAGCACTAGCAACAAGGCCAGCATAGGAAGTGATAGGATCAGGAAACAAGTAGGCTGAAGGCCCAAGCTAGTTCTGCTGCTTTAGGCCAAGGTTAAAAAGTTAAACAAAGACAAACCTTTTTTGTATGTTTTGTTGCTGTTGGGTTTCCTCTTCGTTCTGCAGATTCCACAAAAAGGAATTAAACTGATGTTGAATCACATAATTCTTGGAAATAAAAAGGAATCAGTTCAAGGTGCTCCATGTAACCTCCTACCAGGGAGTCTCCCACTTAAACAGGAAGCACAGGAGACCTCCAGTACGGAGTGTTGATCTTTAAAAAAAGTTTTGGTCTACACAGTCTGTAACCGCCAAGACATCTGTGGATATACCAGCTCAATACATGCAGCTGCAACCAGTTGGCTTTGCAATTTCTCACCTTCAGTTTTCTGGATTCTATTGGCTCCTTAAGGCAGAAACAATGATGAAGGAGGAGGATCTAGATACCTCCACTAAAGTCTATTTAAAATCCAGCTACGTGACTTGCCTTCCTCTAGTGCCATTAGAATCAGCATTCCTACTAAACTGCATGGGAGCCCTCTGCGTTCCTGTCCGTGGAGAATGGGTCTTAAAATGGTGTTTTCAATCGCAAGGGGCAGATAAGTTCCTCAGAACTCCCAGGGGACATGTCTGCCCATCATGAGGCACCGTCCCTACCAGCAGGAACATTAGTGGAGGACTCTCACACTACTTTGAGGGAATACTAATTGATTAAAACTATGTAACCCCGTGATTCCACATCTGCTTCTGAATACAGTGGATGCTACCGCTACACATTTACCAGTGCATTTACTCTGCAGCTCCTCATTAACTCTCCTCTCTCATTTTCTCATACACTGCCCCTTGTGACCACCATGATCTGGCAAATTATCCTTCTCTGTACTTCAGTCCACAAAAATAATAAATAAATAAAAACTAGGTCATGCGAAGATCAGCTACCAAAATAAATTGCATGTCGAAGGTCGCATAATGTGCTGAGTCAGGCAGCACTCTTTTTCGGGGCTTGAGAAGCCTCCCTTATATTTTGATCATCTAACCTTTTAATCACATCCCCAACGTTATAAACTTGTGGCTGAAATTCACTAATGGTTGGTGCAAAGGGGACAGATGGCTGCCAAAGTGCAAAAAAGAAATAAATAATTAAATAGATAAAGTGCCAAAGGTTGGTGAGACCAAGATGGAGGACATGGGTCGTGAGCAGGAAGGCTCAACTGCAAAGCTTTCATGGTGCAGGTCTTAGAAACAAAATTTGAGAGGCTATCAGAAGAGCTCAAAATGGTTTCTCAAATGCTGACAGACTATATGGCAAACGGGGAAGAAGAAGACAGGCAAATTTGCGACACAAAAGACAAGCTTCAGAAAGTGCAAGAACCGTTGCAGATGCTGACTTCTAAGATGGAGACCTATAAACTAATACAGACGACTTGGAAAACAGGTCATAATAATCTCCTCTGAATCGATCACTGAAGCAGAGTTGGCCAATTTTCTGGAGTAGTGGCTATTAATGACCTTGCCTATGGTGGCACAACTGGGTAAGCTGCGCTTGATGCTGGCCCATTGCATAGAGTATAAAGAACAGACAAACATGTAGCCAAGAGTAGTGATTATGAATACTGAATTTTGCATGCAAAGATGGCACTGCAACAGGCATATCAAAGCCAAAAAGAACTTAAGTATCAGGAGAAGAGAGGTTTTTTTTTTTTTTTTTCAAGATTACTTAGTCCAGGTCACAATATAACAACAGGCGTTTGCAGGGATCTGCGCAAACTATCAGAGCAGAAAGTGATATTTGCTTTGGTGTATCCCGCACGCCTGCAGATCTGGGACTAAGAACTCTTTTGAAAATCCCCATAGCACAGAGAGTTGGTTCGCAGAACAGACTGTGGACACCAGATGGAGATTAACTGCATTGGTCTTGGCCATCAACCTAGTTTCGCTTGGAGGGCTTTTCTGAGACAGTTATCCCCGACAGCTCATTAATTTTCTTAGAACCCTCCTCTGGTAGCAACAATAGTGCTGGGGTTTTCTTGGGGGGTGGGGGTTGGCTTTTTTTTAAGGCTTTCTGGATTCTTGTCTTATGGGCCTGAGGAACAAGTTCTGGCTAATGAGATTACAGTGGACCAACCTGACTTTGCTTTGAAAAGAACACCACCACGCCTGTCAGAATTACGCAACAGAAGCAGAGTGATAAAACAGTATTATGACAGATAAAAGTGCGTTTGGACTGAGTGTGATGTGTGTGCAGCCATAGAGCTGGTGTAGGTACTCGCACTTAAATGTTGTAAGCACACATTTAACCTATAGTATTCTATAAGTTATGTGTGAGTCCTGCCCATGCTCTACCCCAGGGGTGTAGCCAGACTTCGGCGGGAGGGGGGTCCAGAGCCGAGGTGAGGGGGCACATTTTAGCCCCCCCCCCCCCCACCACTGACAGCCACCGCCACCTTGACCCCCCCCCCTGCCGACGACCCTCTCGACCCCCTCCCGCCGCCAACCCTCCCCTGCCATTGCTTACCTTTGCTGGCGGGGGACCCAAGCCCCACCAGCCGAGGTCTTCTTCTTCCTTCGTTCTGTTTCTGAGTCTGACGTCCTGCAGGACGTCAGACTCAGAAACAGAACAAAGGAAGAAGAGGACCTCAGCTGGCAGGGCTTGGGGTCCCCCGGCAGCAAAGGTAGGCGACGGCGGGTTGACGGCGGGAGAGAGGGGGTCGAGAGGGTCATCGGCAGGGGGGTCCAGGGCCCCATGGCCCCACGTAGCTATGCCCCTGCTCTACCCAGACTCTGCCTGTGTGCACACCTATCTGTCAAGTCTGCGCCATATAAAGATATGCATGTAATTGCTCAATATTAGGTGGACTTTTGGCATTATAGGCCATTATTCTAAAATTATGCACATAAATGGCACATACATGTTAGCGTCTGCTTTATAGAATTACTCCCTTGGAGGGAGATTTTGTAAAGCATTTTCTTCACGTGAAGCATGTTTTTACACGTTTTACACACAGAAATGGTTATTATAATATTGTCAAAAGACAGAACAGAAGTGAATGTATCACATGTTCAAGACTGCAAATAAACATAATTACTACTACTAATCATTTCTATAGTGCTACTAGATGTACACAGCTATGTATACATTATATGCAGGTACTTTCTCTGTCCCTAGAAGGCTCACAATCTAAGTTTTTGTACCTGGGGAAATGGAGGGTTAAGTGACTTGCCCAAGGTCACAAGGAGCTGCAGTGGGAATTGAACCCAGGTTGCCAGGATCAAAGTCCACTGCACTAACCACTAGGCTACTCCTCCACACATATACTGTCTTTATAAAATACAGTTCAAGAATAGCAAACCCAAAAATTAGGAAAAAATAATAAGATCCTCAATAACAAACTATTCCCACCCTTAAGAAAGAGGGGCCTCAGACCAGGAGCTCAAGCCAGAAAATACCAGCTATACATAGTCCAGCTCCAAATTGTCAGTCATCAACTAACCCCTGGTAAGCCTTTCCTCAGCTGAGAGGTGCCCAGCTCTACCACCGGCTGCCTTTCAGGTGCTGTGGAGGACTTGCAGCTCATCTACATATCCTTACAGCCTTCTCCGGGGTGACACCCAGGTCCACTCCGATCCACTCAGGGCCTCCGCTCTAGGTGCCCAGCGCTCCCACCAGGTGCTGTGGAGGACTTGCAGCCCTTCTGCATTTCCTCATAGCTGTATCCGGGGTGACTCCAGTTCCAACCCCGATCTTCCCAGGGCCTTCTCTCCAAGTGCACAGAGTTTCCAGGTGCTTTTTGGCTAGGATCAGGCGACCCTCAGGGGGAGGAATGCTGGCTCGGCCTAACCCCTGGTAAGCCTTTCCTCAGCTGGGACATTTTTCTCTTGTATCTAATCTTTTTCCAGTTACTAAAGTACCTTAATCGTTTATGGCCCCTATTCACTTCTCTTCCTAGCTCTGTCCCTTCCTAATCTTTTCCCTCAACCACCTACCTCTCTCCGCTACAGGAACTCACTTCCCATCATTTACTTCATCCCTCACCTTCTCTCCTACCCTCTCTCCTCCCTCTTGGCTTTTAATCTCCGTCTTTCTTCCCTCCATTTTGCCTTCCCCATTCCACCTAAATACCTCTCGCACTTCGACGCCTTCGTGGCCACACCTCTCTACTCTCCTCCGCTCTCTTTTACTCCTTCTCCTACTCTCAGCTGGTGACATCAATCCCAATCCTGGCCCTCCTCACCAACTATTATCCAAACTCTACAGATCTCACCGTGACCTCTCTAACCTCATCTCTATCCTCTACTCCCCTCCTCTTCTCTGCCCTTCTCTTGCGCCCTATGGAATGCCCGCTCTATCTGTAACAAACTCCCCTATATCCAGGACCTCTTTATCTCGCGTCACCTCCATCTGCTCGCCATAACAGAACCTGGCTCTGCCCTGATGACTCGGCTTCAGTCGCAGCCCTGTGCCATGGCAGTTATCTATTTTCACATACTCCTCGCCCTGCTGGCCGTGGGGGCGGTATTGGACTACTTCTCTCTCCCTCCTCCAGATTTCAACCCCTTCCTTCCACCTCAATCTCACTGTTTTTCCTCCTTTGAAGTCCACTCTATCCGCCTTTTCTCTCCTCTGCCTCTTCGAATAGCGGTCATTTATCGTCCCCCCTCATAAGTCCCTTTCATCCTTTCTCAGTGACTTTGACGCCTGGCTTGCCTTCTTCCATGATCCTTCCTTCCCACTCTCTCATCCTTGGTGACTTTAATATCCTGCTAAGATCCTTCCAACTCTTATATTTCCAAGTTACTCGCTTTAAACGTCTCCTTTAATCTCCAACTATGCTCCACCTCCCCCACTCATCAAATGGTCACTGTCTTGATCTCATCTTCCTCCTCCAACTGTTCACCTTCTAGTTTCCTTGCCTCTGATCTTCCCTCCTCTGATCACCATCTTATAACTTTCACACTTAAATCTCCTCCCTCCCAGTTCCGTCCCTATCTTATCTAATTTATCTAGGAATCTTCACGATATTGACCTTCATCTCTATCTTCCCATGTTTCAAACCTCCTCTCTACTGTGGCACCATCCACGTCTGTCAATGAGGCTGTTTCTTCTTACAACAATACTCTATCCTCTGCCTTAGACACTCTTGCACCTTTGATGACCCGCCCTGTAAGGCGTAAAAACCCCAACCTTGGCTGACTTCTAATATCCGCTACCTACGTTCCTGTACCCGCCTCCGCCGAACGCCTCTGGCGGAAATCTCGGGCCCTTGCTGATTTCTTACACTTTAAGTTCATTGCTGACCTCCTTCAATTTGCTCTTTAGTGCCAAACAGGATATTATATCCAACTGACCAACTCTCTTGGCTCTAACTCTCGACTTTCTCTTCACCACATTGAACTCTCTCCTCAGGTGCCCCCTCCCCCAACTCCCCCTTCATTATCTCCTCAGGCCCTTGCTGAATTCTTTCACAACAAGGTTCAAAAGATAAACCTTGCTTTCTCTACCTCACCCCCTCTCCCCTCCACTACTCCGTTCCCCTCTCTCCCTTCCCCTCATTCCCTTTCCTCCTTTCCTGAAGTTACTATTGAGGAAACTACACTTCTCCTTTCTTCCTCAAAATGTACCACCTGTTCCTCTGATCCCATTCCCACCCACCTTCTTAATGCCAATCTCTCCTGCTCTTATTCCTTTTATCTGTCACATTCTCAACCTCTCACTTTCCACTGCGACTGTCCCTGCTGCCTTTAACATGCTGTGGTCACACCTCTCATAAGAAGCCTTCACTCGACCCTACTGTCCCTCTAATTACCGACCATCTCCCTCCTTCCTTTTCTCTCCAAATTACTTGAGCGTGCTGTTCACCGCCGCTGGCCTTGATTTTCTCTCCTCACATGCTATTCTTGACCCACTACAATCTGGTTTTCGCCCTCTCCACTCAACCGAAACTGCGCTTACTGAAGTCTCCAATGACCTATTACTGGCTAAATCCAGAGTCAATATTCCATCCTCATTCTTTCTTGATCTTTCCGCTGCTTTTGACACTGTCGATCACAGCATACTTCTCGATACCCTGTCCTCATTGGATTCCAGGCTCTGTCCTTTCTTGGTTCTCTTCCTACCTCTCCTCCGCACCTTTAGTGTTCACTCTGGTGGATCCTCTTCTACTCTATCCCTCTGCCTGTCGGCGTACCTCAGGGTTCTGTTCTTGGTCCCCTCTTCTTTTCTTATCTACACTTCTTCCCTTGGTTCATTAATCTCATCTCATGGCTTTTTCCTACCATCTCTATGCTGATGACTCCCAAATCTACCTTTCTACCCCTGATATCTCACCTTGCATCCAAACCAAAGTTTCAGCGTGCTTGTCTGACATGCTGTCTGGATGTCTCAACGCCACCTGAAATTAAATATGACCAAACCGAGCTTCTCATTTTCCCCCCCAAACCCACCTCCCCGCTCCCCCCATTTTCTATTTCTGTTGATGGCTCTCTCATTCTCCCTGTCTCCTCAGCTCGAACCTTGGGGTCATCTTTGACTCTTCTCTCTCTCCTTCTCTGCTCATATCCAGCAGATTGCCAAGACCTGTCGTTTCTTTCTTTACAACATCCGTAAAATCCGCCCCTTTCTTTCCGAGCACTCTACCAAACCCTCATCCACACCCTTATCACCTCTCGTTTAGACTACTGCATCTGCTCTTGCTGGCCTCCCACTTAGTCACCTCTCCCTCTCCAGTCGGTTCAAAACTCTGCTGCCCGTCTCATCTTCCGCCAGGGTCGCTTTACTCATACTACCCCTCTCCTCAAGACCCTTCACTGGCTCCCTATCCGTTTTCGCATCCTGTTCAAACTTCTTCTACTAACCTATAAATGTACTCACTCTGCTGCTCCCCAGTATCTCTCCACACTCGTCCATCCCTACACCCCTTCCCGTGCAATCCGCTCCATGGATAAATCCTTCTTATCTGTTCCCTTCTCCACTACTGCCAACTCCAGACTTCGCGCCTTTTGTCTCGCTGCACCCTACGCCTGGAATAAACTTCCTGAGCCCCTACGTCTTGCCCCATCCTTGGCCACCTTTAAATCTAGACTGAAAGCCCACCTCTTTAACATTGCTTTGACTCGTAACCACTTGTAACCACTCGCCTCCACCTACCCTCCTCTCTTCCTTCCCGTTCACATTAATTGATTTGCTTACTTTATTTATTTTTGTCTATTAGATTGTAAGCTCTTTGAGCAGGGACTGTCTTTCTTCTATGTTTGTGCAGCGCTGCGTATGCTTTGTAGCGCTATAAAAATGCTAAATAGTAGTAGTAGTAGTAGTAATCAGTCCTAACACTCAGATTTTTTACAATTAAGCAAGTGCATCCCCGACTTTTTTTGTTCTCAGAAAATATAGCAAAATGTCAAGTAAAAAGTGCTTTGTGCACTAACTCAGCAAATTCATAAACTAGTTTGCTCTGTCTTTAATACATAAACATTTCCTTTGCATGGGTAGTGCTGAAATATTTGTGTAGAACACACGTATCTTCATAATGCTTCAATCAAAAATTACTACAAATAAGCCTTTTCCAAATAAGGAGAAGCTCTTCTACTAGAGAACATGATATGAAGCCACAGGAAGTTAGAGTCAAAGAAACATCTGGAAATAATGTTTCCACTGAAAGGTGGTGGATGTCTGGAACACCCTCCTGAAAGAGACAGTGGAAGCAAAAATGGTGCTGTAATTCAAAAAGGAGTGGGATATACACAGCAGATCCCTGAAAGGCAAGAGGATATAAAGAAAGCATAGAGCAGTTGTGTTAAATAATGACTTTTGCGCTACTAAGAAATCATGGAGAAAGTAACTGCACTGCATAGCAGGTACAACCCCAACACCACAAGCACAGAAAAAGCGACCTGCACTACACAGCAGGAAGAACCCCCAACAACTCAAGCACATGGAAAGCGACCCACACTGCACAGCAGGTACAACCCCATCAACTGAAGCACAGGGAAAGCAATCTGCACTGCACAGCAGGTACAACCCCAACACCACATGTGCAAGAAAAGCAACCCACACTGCACGACAGATACAACCCCAACAACTGAAGCACAGGGAAAGCGACCCACACTGCACAGCGGGTACAATCCCAACACCACAAGCACACCTGCACTTAGCTCTTCATTCTTTCACTGCGGGGCTCTCCGTTTCACAGAAATAAGCTTCCTCAGGGGACTAAGTGCAAAAATCAAACAAGTAGACTTATTTCAAGTCAGCACCAGACTTCAAACATGGAGCTTACTGGCTCTGTCACGCCAATCACTGGCATGAGGGAGCCAGTAAGCGCCATGTCTGAAGTCTAAGTGCAAATGAGTTCTGAATAGAACAGCCAAGCTGGGAAGATTTGAGGTGCTCTTAATAAAAGTAAGAATAAATAAGTGTGATTTATAACCAGCTGCAGTTGTTTGAAGCAGAATATTTTGAACACCACGTGGTAATACAACATTAGAATTAGAATAGATCACCAGTGGTCCCTATTTAGGTATTTAAATAGAAGACAATAAAGATATATTACAAGAAGACTGTAAGAAGATTGAGTACATGATATATAATAGAAATGTTTTTAAAAATCACAAAAATTGATAATAAGAAATTCTGCAAGGAGGTTTTTTAGACATGATTGGAGTCCGATACATTCTAGCACAAAGATTTTATAGCTTGTTGCCATGCTGGGACATTTGAGGTCTTTTTTCCTACTTTTGCAATTTTTCATATGAGAGAGATAATAACAATATACAGAATATAAGATGTACATGGGAAAATTAGGTTCTTACCGTGATCATTTTCTTTCCTTTAGTCATAGCAGATGCAGCCATTACAGATGGGTTGTGTCCATCAACCAGCAGAGGGAGATAGAGAGCACACTTTTTTCAGTGCCTCATACCAGCTTGCTCCACTGCCTCTCTTCAGTAGTTGAAGCTTCCAAAGCAGTATGGCAAACCACAATGGGAATAACATAAGCTTTCCTTACAGCGAACGATGGCCCTACAACAAAGGGCATTAACTCAGAATGGAGGGAATGAAACATCCTCCCGCAGGGCATAAACTCATCCTCCACTGAGACATAACTGGAGGGAATAAACTCATCCTCCCGGAGGGAATAAACTCATCCTCCAAAACATGAAACTGCAGGGAATTAAGTCATCCTCCTTTAATTGAACAAGAATCCTGAAGACTGTTTTCCGACTTTCTCCCAAGGACGGAATCTCCAGGAAACACGAACAGAACCTGAAATGGATTTACAGCAGATAGCATCAGACAGGGAGGGAGGGATCATGGCTGAATCTGCTATGACTAAAGGAAAGAAAATTATCACGGTAAGAACCTAATTTTCCCTTCCTTGTCATCAAGCAGATGCAGCCATTACAGATGGGATGTATCAAAGCAATCCCTAGATAGGGTGGGAACAAGCCACACCACGTGCCAACACTTGCGCTCCAAAATGTGCGTCCCTCCTGGCAGCCACATCCAGCCTGTAATATCGGGCAAAAGAGAGCTTAGAAGTCCATGTTGCTGCACTACAAATCTCTTGAAGAGAGAGTGCTCCAGTTTCAGCCCAAGAAGAGGAAATTCCTCTAGTGGAATGCGCCTTAAAGGCATCAGTCGGAGGACGGCCGGCAAGCAAATAAGCTGAAAAGATAGACTCTTTAAGCCAGCGGGCAATAGTGGCTTTAGACGCTGGAGACCCTCTGCGAGGACCTGATAGCAAAACAAACAGATGATCAGAGGTCCTGAAAGAGTTAGTAACTCGCAGATACTGCAGCAGAGTCCTGCGCACGTCCAACAGGTGCAATTGCCCAAAAGATTCTGGAAACTCCTCCTCGACAAAGGAGGGCAAGAAAATAGGTTGGTTTCGGTGAAACGCTGAAACCACCTTAGGCAAGAAGGAAGGCACAGTCCGAACCGTGACCCCAGACTCTGAAAACTGCAGAAAAGGGTCTCTACAGGACAGCGCCTGGAGCTCTGACACCCGTCTCGCCGAAGTAATGGCCACTAACAAGACGGCCTTCAGTGTCAAGTCTTTCTCTGAAGCACGCCGAAGCGGTTCAAAGGGAGCACCCTGAAGGGCCTTCAGCACTAGCCCCAGGTTCCAAGCTGGACAAGGTGCATGCACGGGAGGACGGAGCCGAAGCACCCCTCTAAGAAACCGTGCCACATCCAGATGAGCAGCTAAAGACATGCCTTCAACCTTGCCACGCAGAGAGGCCAATGTTGCCACTTGCACCCGTAGGGAATTATAGGCCAAGCCTTTTTGTACACCATCCTGCAAAAAGTCCAGAATCGGCGAGACAGGAGCCCGCAGGGTTGTGATCTCTTTGGAAGCACACCAGACTTCAAACTGGCGCCAAATCCTGGCATAAGCCACGGAAGTGGAACGCTTGCAGGAGAGTGGTAATTACTTTATTGGAATAGCCTCTGCCTCTCAATTGCGCCCTCTCAATCGCCAGGCCATAAGACCAAATCGGTCGGCGTCCTCCATGGTCACCGGACCCTGTGACAACAGGTTGGGAACCAGAGGTAACTGAAGGGGATCCTCTACGAGCATCTGTCGGAGGTCCGCATACCAAGGCCTCCTGGGCCAATCCAGGGCGACGAGAACCACTTCTCCTGGATGCAGCCGAATCCGCAGGAGCACTCGCCCTATCAAGGGCCACGGAGGGAACACATACAGTAGGTCCGGAGGCCAGGTTGAGCCAAGGCATCCAACCCCGCCTCGCGAGGATCTCTCCGTCTGCTGAAGAAGCACAGGACTTTGGCATTGGAGCTTGTCGCCATTAGATCCATCACGGGCTTGCCCCACTTGGCACATGTCTGCAGGAACACTTCGTCTGCAAGTTCCCACCCCGCTGGATCAATCTGATGCCTGCTTAGATAATCGGCTTGCACGTTGCTCTGACCTGCAATGTGAGCTGCCGACAGAAACTGTAGATGCAGCTCGGCCCAGTGGCAAATTTGTTCGGCCTGCGCGGCTAGAGCTCTGCACTGAGTGCCGCCTTGTCGATTTATGTAGGCCACTGCTGTCGTGTTGTCCGACATCACTCTGACAGCCAATCCTTCCAGGGTCACTTGCAAGGCCAGAAGCGCCTGAAACACCGCTTTCAACTCTAGGCGGCTGATGGACCACTCCAACTCCTCGGATGTCCATAGACCATGGGCATGCTTCCCCTTGCAACGTGCGCCCCAGCCTTTCAAACTGGCATCTGTCACCTCTAGGCACCAATCGGGGAGCGCCAGCGGCATTCCTCGCCGCAGCATGCTGTCTGAGAGCCACCACTCCATGCTGAGTCAGGCCGCAGGGAGCCAAGAGAGTCTGCATTGGTAATCCTGAGATACTGGAGACCATCTTTGGAGTACAGCATACTGTAGAGGTCTCAGGTGCGCTCTCGCCCAGGGCACCAGTTCCATGGTGGCCGTCATCGATCCAAGCAGCTGGAAAATGTCCCAAGCTCGCGGGCGGGGCATCCTCAGGAGCAGACGGACCTGATTCTGAAGCTTGCACCGCCTTTGCACGGGTAGGTACACATACCCCGAGGCTGTGTCGAACCTGGCCCCCAAATATTCTAGAGACTGCGAGGGGGTCAGGTGACTTTTGGCCAAATTGACGACCCAGCCCAGAGATTGAAGTACTGAGACCACTCTGGCTGTTACAAGCTGACTCTCTGCAGCAGAGTTTGCTCGAATGAGCCAGTCGTCCAGGTACGGGTGAACCCGAATACCCTCTCGCCTTAGAAAGGCAGCTACTACCACCATAACCTTCGAAAAGGTGTGGGGAGCTGTGGCGAGGCCAAAAGGCAAGGCCCGGAACTGGAAATGCTTTCCCATCACCGCAAACCTCAGAAACTTCTGGTGCGGGGGCCAAATTGGAATGTGCAAGTAAGCTTCTTTCAGGTCCAGAGACGTGAGAAACTCTCCTGGCTGTACCGCCGCAATAACGGAGCGCAGGGTTTCCATGTGAAAATGCCGCACTCTCAGGGACTTGTTTAATTCTTTTAAGTCCAGAATAGGGCGAAAAGACCCTCCTTTTCGCGGCACCACAAAGTAGATGGAGTAGCAGCCGCAGCCATGTTTGACGGGAGGTAACGGGGACACAGCCCCTATCTGAATCAGACCTTGTAAAGTCTCCTCTACCGCTGCCCGTTTGGCGGCAGAACCGCATCGGGACTCTACAAACACGTCTCTTACAGGGGCGTCGAATTCTATTCTGTAACCGTCTCTGATCAGGTCCAAGACCCACTGATCTGAGGAAATGTTGGTCCACTCCTCGGCAAAGAGGGCAAGATGTCCTCCGATGACAGGACTCGAGGAGAGAGCCGGCGCACCATCATTGAGAGGGTCGCCCCTGAACTCCAGGCCTTGAGCCAGTGGCTGTGGAACGTTTGTCTGAGCGAAAGGAGTTCCTCTGCTGAAAACGGGCACGAGAAGTGAACCCAGCAGAACGCCCCGGGCAGTACCTTCAAGCTTCACGGAAGCGAGGTCTGTAAGAGGAGTGGACCGCCGCACCCTTAGAGGAAGGCCGAGGCCTATCTTCGGGCAAGCGCTGGGGTTTAGCCTCACCCAGGCCCTTCACAATTTTCTCCAACTCCTCACCAAACAGGAGAAGGCCTTGAAAGGGCAACTTCACCAACCTTTGCTTAGAGGCCATGTCCGCCGCCCAATGCCGTAGCCAAAGAAAACGGCGAGCCGCAACTGCTACTGCCATGTGTTTAGCCGAAGCTCTGACAATATCATAAAGGGCGTCAGCAAGAAAGGACAAGGCCGACTCCATCTGCGGAGCCACATCTGAAAAGGGCTCCGCTCCATCACCGGGCTGTTCCACTGCCTGTTGCAACCAAGCCAGGCAGGCTCTAGCAGCATAACAACTGCATGCAGACGCCCGAATAGTGAGACCTGCAAGTTCAAATGACCGTTTAAGTGCTGATTCCAGTCTACAGTCTTGAATATCCTTCAGGGCAACACCTCCTTCAACAGGGAGGGTAGTTCTCTTTGTCACAGCTGTGACTAGGGCATGAACTTTAGGCATAGCAAAGCGAGCCATATGCTCTTCACTCAGAGGGTATAATTGCCCCATAGCCCTGGAAACTTTCAAAGGTCCCTCGGGGTCAGCCCATTGAGCCGAAATAAGCTCTTGGATGGAGTCATGCAAAGGAAAGGCTCGAGCAGGCTTTTTGGTACTAGCCATCCTAGGATTCCCAGAGGAGGCTGTGCCACTGGCAGGGTCCTCAATAGAGAGAGCTTGCAGGGCATCAGAAATAAGCGCTGGTTGTGGTCGATAACTATTTGAAACTTAAAAAATATTTGCTTGTCTATATAATTTTTATTTCCAAATTGTGTATTATCATTCATAAATGTGAAATTATGTTTGTTAAAAGCTTAATAAAGATAAAGTAAAAAAAAAAAAAAAAAGAAATAAGCGCTGGCAGCTCATCACGGTGGAAAATCCTAACCGCGGAGGGATCGTCCAGATCCTGAGTCATTTCTGCACCAGACTCTGGCTCCTCAGACCATGAAGGCCTGCCAGAGTCCTCCAAATCCTCGCAGCCCAACCACGGGGGGGGGAAGGAGGTGCAGCACTCTCTGAAAGGGAATGAGCCCTTCTGCGCTTCATATTCTGCCAATTATCAGGGAATAACACCTCAGAGGGCATACCCAGGCTAGAATCCACCGGGGGTCATTTGAAGAGACCCGTGCCGGGCTTTGTGGGAGAGCTCTTTTAAGCATGTATGCTTTATGCATTAATAAGACAAAATCAGGGGAGAAAAACTCGCCCTGGGCACCCGGATCTCTGCTGGGGCTAGTAGCTCCCATATCAGCCTCACTCCGAGGCCTCCCCCCGGGCTCAGGACTCTCCGTCTCAGCGGAGGTCGCGCCATGTGGTAAATTCAAAATGGCGCCCGCTGCCAGCTCAGAGCGCGAAGAATCGTCGCTCGCCATGCTCGGGCCAGCTCTAACGTCTGTACAGCACGATTTACAGAGCCCCGCTGCTGATCTGCGCTTGCCACACTTGTCTCCGCAGCCATCGTCGAAAACGGCGGTAAAATTCAAAATGGCGGTTCGCACCAAAATTGCCCCGATCACGGGCCCACCCCGGAGGAGTCAGAAAACACTCTTACCTCACTGGACCGAGTATCACAGCTCCGGTCCCACAGAAAAAGGCAAGGAAAAACCTCTGTTCCAGCGTCTAAGCGCCAAAGCACGACGCAACTTTTTTTTTTTTTTACGCTGTGAGGAAAGCAGAGGTAATAGAACTCCGGAGGCTCAGGTGAGTGGGAAAGGCAGGGAAAGGGCGAACCTATGTGCCTGCATCCACTGTTGGTGGGGAAGGACAGGGAAAGCTAAGCAATGTGTCCACATCCACGGAGGTATGGGTAAGGCAGGGAAAGGGCGAACCTATGTGCCTTTAAAGTGAAGCTGCTATAGCCTCCAACACCCCTGCTAACAACTGGCAAAAGCACAGGAGCAACCTCCAGGCAGATTTTAGATGGAGCTCGGAGAAGCTGCAGCCACTCTGCTAGGGGAGATAGAGAATACTGAAGAGAGGCAGTGGAGCAAGCTGGTATGAGGCACTGAAAAAGTGTGCTCTCTATCTCCCTCTGCTGGTTGATGGACACAACCCATCTGTAATGGCTGCATCTGCTTGATGACAAGGAAACATTGTTATACCTTCAGCTTCTAAGTCAGTTTAAACACTGTTGAAGACAGCACCAGAAAAATACCGCCACAACAGCACAGAGAAGGAATTCCCTAATGGTCAATGCTAATGACATGCAAATTTAGGCATGTCGTTAGCGTTGAGCATAAGAAGATCCAAGGGAGGACAGTGTTTGGCAGCTCTTCAGCGCATTCTCAGAATGCCAGGGGGGAAGGAGGAAGAAGAACTGCCAGCAAGTGCAGCTTGAGGAGAATAAATCTGGCCCTTTTAAAACTTAGATGGCTTCTTCATTGAGGTGGGAGTATGAAGGAAAGATGACTCACTTCAAGGTCCAGTCCAAAAAGGTGGGGAGGTAACTCTGAATTGTAGCTGTGGGCAAGAAGCTTACTACCGGTACATCCAGAAAACCCAGTGGGCCCAAAATGTATTCTCCAGGATAGTAAACACCTGACAGAGGAATTCAGGGGTCGCTTCTTGCTGATGCATAGTATACATGATAGCAAGGAGAGGTTTTCCTCTCTCACCATTACCAAAGTGAAGCTGACTTACTTCTGTGCCCAGAGAGGATGAGAGAAGATCAATGAAAAGATGCCTAGTGGCCGGTAATCATTTTCAACAACCCTAATGCCAGCTCCAAGCTGGCATTAGGCTCCTGTGCGGTAAGCACGCCCTTGTTCAGGGCACTTTTCTTTGAGCATGGCAGCAAATTTGCAAATGACTTAATTTAAATGCAGCTAGCATGTCATTTGCGACATCCTTTGATGCACATGTTTCTCCCTGTGCTACAGCCCTCCGAGCATCCAGCGCTAGCAAATGTGGACGGTAGTCCAGCGCTTATTTCTAGGATAATCAGCATAAAATGTATTGTACTGTTCTGGGATCTTGCCTGGTACCTGTGACCTGTATTGGCCACTGCTGGAAACAGTATGATGGGCTTGATGGACCTTCAGTCTGTCCCAGTATGGCAATACTTATGTACTTAGCACCCGCATTTGCTTCTCAGCATCAGGGCACAAGGCATTAAAAAAGTCTGTGAGACCGGTTGCAGCATGTTTGGACTGCCATCCCAAAAGTATTTTGACAATGTTTATGTTTACACAGGACTTCACATACTGCCCTTCATTGAAAACAACAGAATGATTTACAATTTAAAAAGTAAACTAACATGTCTATGGTACAACACAGAAGTTGGTGTACACTTCCAAGTATATTTATTTTTCACTAGCCGCCCGATATTTAGCGTTATTTAACTGGCCAGAACAGCGCTGACTGGTTAAGCAGCACTTAACCGGCTATCCATCGATATTCAGCAGGGGGATAATCGGCTATCCCTTGTTGAGTATCCCCGGTTAGCGGACAGGCGCTTATATCACACAATATAACCAGCTATCCGCCAATTTTTAAACCAGGTTTAGCAGTCATATTTGAAAAGCTGGTATATCTTTGGCCAGTTTGAAGATAACTGGCTAAGCCTGAATATTGGCTTAGCCAGTTATCTTGAAACCGCTTAAAAATAAACCGGATATTCAATGCTGGTCACTGGAAACAGCCTGGCATTGACTGCAGGAGCTAGCCAGTCTAACTCCCGAGGTCTGACTATCGGCCCCTAGGTGTATTTGTCTGATATGCTAGCAGGTATAGTACTGAAGGTTATTGGTGTATTCTAGTTCAAGCTTTTGCATACTGATATACACTCCGCATGCCTTGGTCTTTGTGCCATTTTTATTCTGAGTTGGGATTGTTGTTCCCTGTTGTATACAAACATAAGGGCAGAGTGAATGGCCATAAATCTGTGCTATATTCTGTTTCACTGAATTTCTTTTTTTCATCTCTAGATTCTAGCTTTCCAGTTTTCAGTCTGCAGTCACATGTAATGTTTCCATCCTGTACTTTTTTTCAATGATGGAAGGCCACACAGATGTCCCTGTGAAGGATCCAAAATCCTCCAAGGCAGGTACTTGCATTTACTAGGATGTGGAACTAAGAGGGTAATTCTATAACATGGACGCTAACACTTATCTTATGTGCCAATTACACATGCAAATGTTTAGAATAATGGAACATATGCACGTATGTGGGCGCATATGTGCATAAATGCCACAATTCTAGGTACTATTCCTTAAATACGTGCACATCTTACACAGCATGTATTTTACAGGTAGATGTACACATAGGTGGAGTCTGTGAAGAGCATGGGTGGGCTCACAATTATGCAGTAATCTACAGAATACTGTTACATGCGTATCTCCAACATTTACGGGCAAGCACTTATACCAGCTCTGGGGTTGGTTTGAGAGCTCGCAGTTAGATTTAGATTTATTAATTTACAATCTACCTTTGTCCAGAGCAGAGAACAAGCAAAACATACATAATCATAGATACAAACAACACCGACAATGAAAAATAATATTTACAAAACTAGAACTGCAGTTACATTGTCAAAGCGGTGGCTGTCAGTTCAGACAAGACAATCTGTAAGCCAGACGTAATAAATGTTGTTTTAACAAACATTTATAAGATGTCAGGTTTCTCTCATGCTAAAATTTCCAAGGGCAATGTGCTCCGCTACAGAGGAACAGTAACGGTGAAAATAGTAGTTTCAGGTTCTTTCGAGAAGGAAAGCACAAACGTTCGGAACCACTAGGCTGCAAGTAGTTGCAGAGCACAGTGTGCAAGATGGAACATATTACTGTAGTCCACAACTCAAACACAAAGAAAGGTCCTGGTACAAACACATATGAACAAGCAACAACAATTTATATTTAATGCAATAGGCTACAGATAGCCAGCGCAATAAAATCAGATAAGGGGTAACGTTCAAATTTTGACAAACCATACAGCAATCATACTGCTGAATTCCGGACTAGCTGCAAAGATTGAACACGCAAGGCAGGTAAATCAAGGCATGCGATATTGCAGTAATTCAAACTGCTCAAAATCACAGACTGAAAATCTGAACATGCCAACGAACGGCACAATTTACTCACCAAATGTAGCTTAAAACTAAGAGTTTCGGACCACAGTCTGCACTTCAGCTTGCAGTGGACTTTCCTTTATAGCAGTGTTCTTCAGTGCAAGTCCCAGAGACTAATGGCGGCCCATGGAGATCTCTGGGCTGGCTCCCATCAACATTCTGTTTGTTTTTTTTAAACATCTCTCTCCTCTCTACCCAAGCTTGTGACAGAAAAGGAGGGGAAAGATGGGTGGGGGGAGGGGAGAAGAGTTGCATGCTTGGAAGACATGGCATGTCTCAGTAGAAGAGAATGCAAATGGAAATATCTACTTCCTTGAGGAAAGTTTAAAGGTGGGCTAGAAGAGATGGCTGTCATTGGTCAGCTGTATCACAGCCCCACATAGAAAGACATTTGGCAGCTCTCCTTCATCTCACTTGGATGCAAAGTGGCTCCGATATAAGAATTAGTGAGGGTCACTGCTTCATAGAATAAACGCCTAGATGTAGGTGTCTGTTAAGGAATTAACCCACATAATCACTCTGGATGTTCAATGGTACGTACTGCCTTAAATCTTGCGTTGTGATTTAGTTCTCATTTGTTTGTAGAAGTGGTTCCCAAACCTGATCTTGGAGGCACTCCAGCCAGTCAGGTTTTCAGTATACCCACAATGAATATTCATGAGAGAGATTTGCATGCAGTGGAGGCAGTGCATGGTAAAATTATGTATAATCATACCTGATAATTTTCTTTCCATTAATCATAGCTGATCAATCCATAGACTGGTGGGTTGTGTCCATCTACCAGCAGGTGGAGATAGAGAGCAAACTTTTGCCTCCCTATATGTGGTCATGTGCTGCCGGAAACTCCTCAGTATGTCGATATCAAAGCTCCATCTGCAGGACTCAGCACTTAGAGAATTACACCCACAAAGGGACACTCTGCCCAGCTCACCACCGCCGAAACGGGGGAGGGGAATTAACCCAGCTCATCCCCACACAAGTGGGGGAGGGGAATCCGTCCAGCTCATCCCCGTGGAGCGGGGGAGGGACACCACACCCGCCGATGCGGGGGGGATCTGGCTTATCCTGCAACCGCAACCGCGGGAGGAGCTGACTGACCCTAGCACCGCCGAAGCGGGAGGGGTACAAAACTGCCCTACAACCGCACGAAGCGGGAGGGAGTGCCGGCAGAATTTATGTCTCAATCCAGCCCCGTAAAACGGAGGGGAGAGGAATGCAGCAGCTCACTGTAACACAAACTCGTCTCAACTCTTGAAGAATCCAAGTGAAAAAACTTGAACCCGAAGTCTTCCTGAAGTAACTGAAGACTAAACTTGAACCTGAAATGCAACCAGAATAGAAACCATACAGATATCTGGGCGGGGCTATGGATTGATCAGCTATGATTAATGGAAAGAAAATTATCAGGTATGATTATACATAATTTTACCTTCCATATCATCAAGCTGATCAATCCATAGACTGGTGGGATGTACCGAAGCAGTACTCACCCAGGGCGGGACATAGAAATCCCTGAACTCAACACTGAAGCTCCACACCGGGCCTCCGCCCGTGCCGCCACAGTCAAGCGGTAATGCTTGGAGAATGTATGGGCCGATGCCCAAGTTGCCGCCTTGCATATCTCTTCCAAGGAGACGGACCCGGCCTCTGCCATCGAGGCCGCCTGAGCTCTAGTGGAGTGAGCCTTCAGCTGGATAGGCGGCACCTTCCCCGCGGCCACATAAGCCGCGGCAATGACTTCCTTGACCCATCTTGCCACTGGAGGCTTAGCAGCCTGCAGACCCTTACGAGGACCTGCCAACAGGACAAACAGATGATCCGATTTCCGGAAATCATTGGTCACTTCCAAGTATCTGATGATGACTCATCTCACATCCAGATATTTAAGAGCAGAGTACTCCTCTGGGTAGTCCTCCCTACGAAAGGAAGGGAGACAGAGCTGCTGATTCACATGGAAGCGAGAAACAATCTTGGGCAGGAAGGAAGGCACTGTGCGAATAGTCACTCCTGCCTCAGTGAACTGTAGAAAAGACTCTCGACATGAGAGTGCCTGGAGCTCGGAAACTCTTCTGGCTGAAGGATAGCCACCAAAAAGACTGCTTTCAACGTCAGGTCTTTCAGAGATGCCCTCAACAAGGGTTCAAAAGGCGGCTTCTGTAATGCTCTGAGCACCAGGTTAAAATTCCACGCAGGCACCATTGAGTGCAGAGGAGGGCGCAGGTGCTTAACTCCCTTGAGAAAACGCACCACATCTGGCTACGAAGCCAGGGAAGCACCCTTCAGGCGGTCCCTGAAGCAAGCCAGGGCCGCTGCCTGGACTTAAAGGGAACTGAGCGACAGGCCTTTCTCCAGACCTTCTTGCAGGAATGCCAACACTGAAGAAATTGGAGCAGTGAATGAAGAAAATGAGCCTGCTTCGCCACGCTGCAAAGGTACACCAAACCCTGGCGTAAGCAGTAAAAGTAGAGCGCTTCCTCGCTCTCAGCATAGTGGCGATGACCTTGTCTGAGAAGTCCTTCTTCCTCAGACGCTGCCGCTCAATAGCCAGGCCGTAAGCCCAAAGGGGGAGGGATCCTCCATCACCACGGGACTCTGATGTAACAGACCCTGCTCCACTGGCAGCCCCACCAGGATTATCCAGCCCGGATGCTTTGCCAATCGGTCTAGCACCCTGCCCAACATGGGCCAGGGCGGGAACACATAGAGAAGCTCTTGTGTTGGCCACTGTTAGAGGAGAGCATCGACTCCCAGAGATCGAGGGTCCCGTCCTCTGCTGAAAAAACGCGGCACTTGGCAACTGGCCGATGACGCCAATAGATCTAGGCTCGGCTAGCCCCAGCGCTTCGTGATATCCAAGAACGCCTGAGCCGATAACTGCCACTCTCCGGGATCCAAGGTATGTCGACTGAGAAAATCCGCCTTGACATTCATGACTCCGGCAATGTGGGCTGCTGACAGCTGCTCCAGGCTCGCTACCGCCCACTGGCATAGATTCACGGCTGCCTTGGCTAGAGGGGCGCTCTTGGTACCTCCCTGGCGGTTGACATAGACCACAGCCGTGGCATTGTCCAACAGGACCCGTACTGGCTTCAACGCCAGTACCGGGATGAACTCCAAAAACGCCAACCGAATGGCTTTGAGTTCCAGGAGGTTGATAGACCACTTTGCCTCTGCAGGAGACCAGAGCCCCTGCGCTGTCCTTCCCAAGAAGAGGGCTCCCCAGCCCGACAAAGAGGCGTCCGTCGTGACGACAATCCACTCCGGGGTCACCAGAGGCATTCCTGCAGACAACTTGTCTGTCTGCGTCCACCAGCTCAGCGCCTTGCGCACTGCTGGGTCCAAGGGAAGGCGCACAGCATAATCCTCCGACATCGGAGTCCAGCGCAGCAGCAGAGATTGTCGAAGTGGTCTCATATGAGCCCTGGCCCAGGGCACTACATCCATCGTGGCCGACATAGAGCCCAACAGCTGCACATAGTCCCAAGTCCGAATAGGAGAGGCTACTAGGAACTAGTCCACCTGAGCCTGAAGCTTGACAATCCAATTGTCTGGCAGGAACACTCTGCCCACTTGGGTGTCGAATCGAACTCCCAGATGCTCCAGGGACTGAGTCGGGCGCAGCTGGCTTTTCTCCCAGTTGATGATCCACCTCAGGGAGCTCGAAAGAGCAACCACCCGGTTCACAGCTTTGCCGCACTCTGCATAAGAGGGGCTTGGATCAACCAGTCGTCCAGATAAGAATGGACTTGAACTCCTTCCTTCCACAGGAAGGCCGCGATGACCACCATTACTTTGGAGAAGGTCCGCGGAGCAGTAGCCAACCCGAACGGGAGGGCTCTGAACTGGAAGTGTCGACCAGTACTGCAAAACGCAAAAAGCGTTGATGAGGAGGCCAGATGGGAATATGCAAGTACGCGTCCTTGAAGTCCAAGGATGCCAGGAACTCTCCTGCCTTCACTGCCGCTATAACAGAGCGGAGGGTCTACATGCGAAAGTGCCGAACTTTCAAGGCCCAATGGACCCCTTGAGGTCGAGGATAGGCCGTACAGAACCTCCTTTCTTTGGAATCACAAAGAAAAAGGAGTAACGTCCCTTGCCAGGCTGATTCTCTGGCACCGGAACGACCGCCCCCAGGCGGAACAGATTGTCCAAGGTCTGCTGCACTGCCACAGCTTTGACCGGAGACTTGCAGGGAGAGAGTACAAACCCGTCTTTTAAGGGTCGGCAGAACTCTAGCTTGTAGCCGTCTCTGATGACTTCCAGCACTCAAGCGTCTGAAGTTATTGTGGTCCACTCGCCCATAAACGAGGACAGCCGTCCTCCAATCTGCACTGAGGCGTGGACCAAGGCCCCGTCATTGGGTACGAGACCCTGGGGGAGGACCGGAGGGAGCACCTCCGGGACGGCGGTCTCTGCGAAAGGAATGCTGCTTGGGGGAGAAGTTCCTCTTGAAGGAAGAGAGGGCAGAGGAGCCCGACCTGCCCGGGCGGTACCGACGGGCTTCCTGAGCCCGTCCTCTGGAGGTACCAGGGCGAGTACTAGCCCGAGCCCTGACCTCTGGTAACTTCTTGCCCTTAGACGTGCCGAGATCGGTCACGATTTTGTCCAGCTCGACCCCAAAGAGCAGCTTGCCTTTAAAAGGCAATCTAGCCAGGTGGGATTTAGAGGCATGGTCAGCAGACCAATGTTTCAGCCAAAGCCACCGCCGCGCAGAGATTGTCTGAGCCATGCCTTTAGCTGAGGCTCTCAAGACATCATACAGCAAGTCTGCCAAATAGGCTAAGCCCGATTCCAGGGCCGGCCAAACAGCCCTCAAGGAATGATCCGAGGGGGAAGCCCGCTGCACCATAGTCAGGCACGCCCTGGCCACATAGGAGCCGCAAACTGAGGCCTGCAAACTTAAAGCAGCCGCCTCAAAGGACGACCTTAAGGCCGCCTCCAATCCTCTGTCTTGGGCATCCTTTAGGGCCGTGCCACCTTCCACTGGTAACGCCGTTTTCTTAGTCACCGCAGTGATTAAAGAATCCACGGTAGGCCACAGAAAGGCCTCACGTTCACCTTCAGGCAAAGGATAGCGGCGGGACATAGCCCTAGCCACTTTAAGGCTCGCTTCCGGGACATCCCATTGAGCCGAAATTAAGGAGTGCATGGCATCATGCATGTGGAAGGTTCTAGGCGGGCACTTCGTCCCCAGCATAATGGCAGAGCCAACAGGGGCTGAGGGAGAGACGTCCTCCGGAGAGGAAATCTTCAAAATGCCCATGGCCTGCACTAACAGGTTGGGCAAAACCTCTGAGCTAAAGAGCCGCTGCAGAGGGGTCATCCGCTCCATCCGAGCGGGGATCCGTCTCCTCCAAGGAATCCGCAAAGGACCGTTGGGAGACCTCAGACACGCTGCCCTCATCTACATCGGAGGAGACAAAGTCCTCCAAGGCCTGGGAATCAACCCGAGGGCGTTTACCTCTGGGAACCTCAACCTCTTTACCAGACGAGGGAGCAGGGGCAGCGTTTTGCATGAGGAAAGCCTGATGCAGCAGCAAAACAAACACGGGGGAGAAACCCCCCAGACTGTGCACTTCCGCAGCCTGGGCAACAGCCCTAGACGCACCCTCAACCGGCGCTCGCAAGAGCGGGGGAGAGACATGCTGCGCATCCAAAATGGCGTCCGGCGCGACACTCCGCGAAGGAGCCGCGCGGGAAGAACGGCGCTTAACTTTAGCCGCTTTTGTGCCGTCGCCCAAATTAAGGGCATTCATGGCATTAATGTCTCCAACCTCAAGGGCGGCCCACGAAGAAGCCGTCCGAGCCGCGTGGCCGGCCAAGATGGCGGAGGCGAGGAGCGGGGGATGGGCGCTTATGGCGGGAAAAACCGCCACGCCGGAGGAAGGACCGGGACATTCATCGGTCACGAAACTGTCACCCAACAAGGGCGAATCAGGCTGTAAGACCCCCGCATCCCCTCTAGAAGCGCTCAAGCGATCCAGGGAGCGACCCTTTGCGCCCTCGCCCTCCGACGCCATATGCCACGAGGAGAAGAATCGGGGAACCCCCTGCCCGCTATAAAAAGGTAAAAATTACCTGCTGTCCGCTCCGAGCTGTAACGAACTGGTGTCCCAGTGAGTAGCTGCAATGAACGTTTAAATAAATGTCGAAATAAACGCCTTTAAGGACGTTTAAAAATTTTTTTTTTTTTTTTTTTTTAAACGGAGCCAGCGGGAGGGGGGAGAAAAGGAGGGACCTGGCACCACCAGGTTTGCACTTGCTCAAAAGAGCCCTCAACCCCAGGCACTCAACAAAACCTAAAAATTAGGCTTGGAGGCCTAGCCAGAGCTGCTGCTGTGTGTGACCACCACCTGCTGAGATAGAGAACATACTGGGGAGTTTCCGGCAGCACATGACCACATATAGGGAGGCAAAAGTTTGCTCTCTATCTCCACCTGCTGGTAGATGGACACAACCCACCAGTCTATGGATTGATCAGCTTGATGATATGGAAGCAAATCTCTCATGAATATTCACTGGGTATCCTGAAAACCTGACTGAATTGGGGGTGCCTCCAGGACCAGGTTTGGGAGTGGAGGAGTGGCCTAGTGGTTAGGGTGGTGGACTTTGGTCCTGGGGAACTGAGGAACTGAGTTCAATTCCCACCACAGGCAGCTCCTTGTGACTCTGGGCAAGTCACTTAACCCTCCATTGCCTGTCGCATTGAGCCTGCCATGAGTGGGAAAGTGCGGGGTACAAATGTAACAAAACAAAAAAAAAACCACTGGAATATACATTTCTGGGAACCACTGGAATATACATTTCTGATCTGCTTTTCTTTCTTTTTCAGCCCTGCTATGAAATGCTAGTGCACCATTGCCTGCACCAGATGGGAGAGCAGAGTGATACAAAAGGGCGAGGGAATGGTTCTCCCCTCACCCTAAAAGAAAAAAAGCAGACAGGGGCCACCAAAATTCTCAAGAGGGATTCAGACCCTTCATCGATTTTTTTTTCCATTATTTTTTCCATAAAAATGTCTCAGGCAGCATTCAGTCAGCTGCTGCAAAAGGATTAATGGATGACTTTTCTGCTTATCTTTACACCGGATTTTCAGATGGCTTCTCCATTTAAGTAGAAGAATTGAACAAGCAGTCCTGAACGTAAGTGGACAAATTCTCTATTTAAGTCAGAGAAGCTATTTATACAATCGTACTTAAATGAATAAACTTAACCAGAGGGTGGATAAAAATAGCTGCTATCCAGTTAACTTGAAAGCTTGTCCTTGAAACATTCCCAATCCTTTCATCTTCTAAATAACTAACATTTGGCTGGACATCAAGTTATCCACTATCCGTCCCCAAGGTTAAAGTAAAAAAGGACTTCTGCAACTAAAGGGCAATTCTATAAAGTACGTGCTCAAGGTTATATGCCGATTACATGTGGATTTCATTTGAATAGTGGTATATATGCACTCATGTGTACATATAAAAGCATTTATGTCCAAATTCCACCTAACGCTATTCTATAAATACACATGTATCTTATACAGAGCAAATTTTACAGGTGGGCATACACAGGCATAACCAAGGAGACTGGAGAAAGAACAGGAGATGGCATGATGTCACAAAGCTTAAGCCAGTCCACCCAAGCAGGTTTTCATTCTCCCCAATGCAGCCCCCACCATCTTGGTACACCGAAAACAATGTAATTGATAGGGCAACAAGCTCTGCCTACTGGCTTCAGCCCAGCATGCTCCTGCCGTCTCCTATTCTTTCTTCAACCTCCTTGGGCGTAACTTACATATGTATCTCCAGCACTTAGGCGCACACATCCAGTATGGTTACACTAGTATTCTGTTAAGGAAAGTAGGTGCCTCGTTATAGAACTGCCTCCTTAATGCTGAAGTTAATAGCATACATTTTTTTTCAAATACTGACCTTGTTATTTATTTTTTATATAAAAAGTGTGTGGAATCCTTTCTTAAGATTAATATTATGTATACTCATGAATAATAGGTACTGTATGAGTACAAGAGTATATATCTATAGAAATATATATAGATAGATAGATATACACACACATTTGTTTGTGTAGTAAGATTTATTAACCACCTTTATGAAAATATTCACCCAAGACAGTGTGCAGCAGGCACAGGCCAGCATGAAACTTACAATTCTGTTATCATAATAGTGACATGATCAAGTATAAGCATAAATATTCGGGACTACCTCTGTTTCTCCCAGGCCTGTAGTGGATATGGCAGCTGGCTCTACACTTACTCTGCATCTGAACTAGTATGCCCAGCTCCTCACACTTTATTCAGCTGTACATATAATTTGCACACATTTATCCCTAGTTGGTAAATTAAATAAAGAAGTCACATAATCTGGTGCTAACCCCAAAATGAATCAAAAACACAAATGTACAAAGTTTGAATAGCAATCAAGACTCAATAGGTAGCCAGTGTAATTCAATCAACAGCGGTGTTGCTCTTTCATATCTACTCACGTCAGATATGCAGCAGTATTTTTGCAGGATCTGTAATCTTTTCAGCAGTCTTTTAGAGCAGCCCATATACACAATGTTACAATAATCTAGTTGAAAGATAACCAAGGATTGTGCTAGAACCTTAAATTGATCAAAAAGAAAAAAATTACGAACCCATCAGAGGATCCTTAATTTAAAGGCAGCATTCTGAGATTCCACTGTTAATTCCGAATCTAGTGTGACCGCTAAAATTGTCAATAAAGACTCAAAAGTGAAATTATCACGGCCTTATTTCAAATGCAATGAAAATGCTTGAGACCTAAACCATATGAATCTAGTTTTAACCCTATTCAATTTCAGCTTCACTCTAGATGCTTGAGTCTTCGGTAACTAACAGTAATAAAATAATATTGTCTGCACATGTAAATAATTGAGTTTCCCATGGACAATGAATCTTCCCTAGCATACTCATCAAAATTTTGAAAAGAATTAATAATAATGGAAATCCTTGTAGTACCCCACAAGGAGAATACCAAGAACTAGACTCTCTATCTGTCATCCTAACTCTAAATTCTAGATTACGAAAAAAAAAAAACCCAAACTAGGAATGAACTGATCCAGACAAGCTTATTTCATCCAAAAGTAATAAAAGAACTTTGTGATCAACCAAGTCAAAGGCAGAGAAAAGGTCAAACTATAGTAATAATACCTTATGACCGTTGGATAACAATCTCCTTATTGCCGATAATAAAGTTCCCAGTAAGCTTTCTGTGCTGTATCCTTTTCAGAATCCAGATTGGATCAGGTGAAGTACATTACAGGTGTCTAAACAGTCAGACAAGTAGGCTTCTACCAAGCTTTCCATTATCTTTTTTTTAATTTTATATTTATTGAATGTTTTGAAATATTTACAAATATCCATTTGTAACATAAATCTTAATAAGGGGAGAAACCATATTCAAACAAATTAAAGAAATAATCAACGTTAAATACAAAAACAGAGAGCATAACATCCCAATTATATTATCCTATATAATAATTCTCACCTCCAACGTTCTGTGCTTGGGACTGTGGCTCCCTGGAGGTGGTGGTCTGCTAGGCAGACACGCACTGACGTCACTGATGTCAGGACAGCCGATTCCAAGGCAAGGGGAGGAGTAGGGAAACACGCGCAGCGTGTTTCCCTACTCCCCCCTGCCTCAGAATCATCTGTCACCCCCAGTGCTACGGCCCCCTCGACCCCCCCCCCCGCCGCCGTAGTGGACTACCTGTGCTGACGGGGGACCCAAACCCCCGACAGCCGAAGTGCTGTTGTGCCCTTCGCGCTGTTCATCTTCTCTGCAAGTTTCTCTGCGTGCGTCTGACGTCAGACGCACACAGAGGAACTTCCAGAAAAGATGAACAATGCGAAGGGCACAACAGCACTTCGGCTGTCGGGGGTTTGGGTCCCCCGTCAGCACAGGTAGTCCAGAACGGCGCCGCCGCGGTGGGGGGCAGTTTTCGCCAGCATAGGGGGGGTCGAGGGGGCCGTAGCGCGGGGGGGGGGGGAGAAATTGCCTGCCTAGGGCCCGTTTCCTTGCCTTCAGAAACAGGCCTTTTTTACTAGTACCTCAATAAAAGAAGGCGGAGACAGACTACAGGAATTAAAATAAGTAAAACCAAATTAAATCATATAACCTTAATGCAACATTCTTCCCTATCAATCCTTCAGACTCAATGGTAGCTAGCTACAGGATTATCTGATGAAACAGACAATTCCTTTAAGACCAGAAAAGACCTTAATTGGTCTAGAACATAGAAAAGATATTTACCACTAAAATAGTAAATCAAACATTTACAGGGACATTGAAGAAAACACTTAGCCCTCAAAGACAAAGTCTCTTGTATCACAGAAAGAAACAATTTGCAATGTTCCTGTGTTGTACATCTGTGTATATTCATATTCTTTGTCCCAAATTTAAAAAATGTAGATTTGTTTAAGGTATAGGCGCATAAGCAAATTTAGGTTCTGTTCAAAGACAGAACTAACCAACAACGTTGATCTGTCCTAAATTGCTGATATATCCAATGCTTCATTTCATTGGATTCTTGATTTCCTCTTATTGGAACAGTATACTTTGTTAAAAGGTAGAAAATAGTAAGTAGGCATATTTTAAAATTTTCCACTAAATACTTCTTCCAAGTCCCCAAAGGGAGATGACCTAAAAATGTAACACTCTCTAATTCAGACGTCTGGAATAATTTTCCATTTTGTTCTGATTTTCTGTGTATAATAATTTTATCCTGACCTGAAGCATTGATAGAAGACTTAACTTCTTTAGTATCTTTCTCCAAACTTTCAATTCATTGCAAATGGTCTTTTTGTAGGGCCTCTTGCCTATGAGCCAACTCAGCTACCAGGGAGCTTAAATCTAATGAACATTTAGAAATAGCAGCATCCATTTTCAAGGGCATAGTTGAAATACCTTGAAAGGACACTTGTGGCACAGTGCCAGATGTTGAAATAGGCTCTTGCCCTAAAGGTCCAGCCAGACTCCCCGAATCTTCACTCTGAGTAAAGGACACAGTACCACTTAAAGCACCAACCAGCTTATTTTCGAAAGAGAAAAACGCCCATATTTTGACCCAAATCGGGAGACGGGCGTCTTTCTCCCCTGGGCATCCAAATCGGTATAATCGAAAGTCGATTTTGGGCATCCTCAATTGCAATCTCTCGTGGAAATGGCCAAAGTTGACGGGGGCGTGTCGGAGGCGTGGTGAAGGCGGGACTGGTGCGTGTTTATCGGCCGAGGAGAGATGGGTGTCCTCGGCCGATAATCGAAAAAAGAAAGGCGTTTTTAGCGCGAATTTGGGTCACTTTTTTGGACCCTTTTTTTCACGAACAAGTCTCAAAAAAGTGCCCTAAATGACCAGATGACCACCGGAGGGAATCGGGGATGACCACCCCTGACTCCCCCGGTGGTCACTAACCCCCTCCCACCAAAAAAAAAAAAACAACTTTAAAAACTTTTTTTTTCCAGCCTGTATGCCAGCCTCAAATGCCATACCCAGCTCCATCACAGCAGTATGCAGGCCCCTGGAGCAGTTGTTAGTGAGTGCTGTGGACTTCAGGCAGGTGGACCCAGGCCCATCCCCCCCTACCTGTTACACTTGTGGTGGTAAATGGGAGCCCTCCAAACTGCCCCCAAAACCCACTGTACCCACATCTAGGTGCCCCCCTTCAGCCATAAGAGCTATGGTAATGGTGTAGAGTTGTGGGGAGTGGGTTTTGGTGGGCTCAACACCCAAGGGAAGGGAGCTATGGACTTCAGAGGTAGTTTGCTTTGTTTTTTTAATTGTTACAAGTGCCCCCTCGGGTGCCCAGTTGGTATCCTGGCATGTCAGGGGAGACCAGTGCACTATGAATCCTGGCCCCTCCCACAACCCAATGCCTTAGATTTGGTCATTTTTGAGCTGGGCGCCTTTGGTTTCCATTATTACTGAAAAACGATACCGCCCAGCTCAAATCCGCACAAATCCGATGCATTTGGCTGGCACAAACCGTATTATCGGAAAAAAGATGGACGCCCATTTTTTTTGAAAATACGGTTTGTCCCGCTCCTTCACATACCCGTTCTCGGAGATAGACGACCATGGAGATGGGCGTTCGCGTTCGATTATGCCCCTCCAAGTCAACTGAAGGGTCCCCACCAGAACACCCTCCAGAGTGTCCAAACTGGCAGGAGCATTCTGGCTCTCCACTGAGCCATCTCCAGCACATGCTGCCACTACACCCACTGTCAAGCCCACTCCTGAAGAGGCCAGTCCATCTCAGGGAGAAGCGAGCCCGTGCAGGCCAAGAGAAGCCTCGCTCCTAAGAGGCCCTGAATCTTCACTCTCAGTAGCTGCAGCAGGGGATAAGCACATGTTCAATTTAGGAAGTCTCTGTGCGAAAATGTCTATTTGAGGCTGGGAAGTGGAGTCGAGGAAACAGTGGGGTAAGTTTTGCAACTGGTCTGTAATTTGATGGTGCTTTCAGATCCAAAGCTGGGTTTTTCAGGAGTGGATTACCTCCTAGTCTTTTCTAGCTCCCCAGTCCAGCATCATGCTGTTGGCCTCGTGAACAGTGATGCTCAGCAGCACTTTAACACATATCCTGTAGTTAACTGCAGCCAATTTTTTTTTTTTTGTAAAAGGGGGCCTTCGATTGTAAGCCCTCCAGGGATAGGACAATGCCTACTGTACCTGAATGTAATTTGCATTGAGCTATTACTGAGAAAGGTGTGACTTAAATCCAAATCCAAAATCCAGTATCAGATATATTGTGAAGTAATACAAAACACTACAAATGTCATTCAGGACCTATAAAGTAATTCTCCCATACCATAACAGCACTAAATTCCAGGGGTGACACAACAAGGGCTATGGAGTCAGTATACCAACTCATTGTAGACAATATGCTGAAATCTTCTGCCCAGTGTGTGGTGGCGACCAAAAAAGCAAACAGAATGCTAGGAATTATTAGGAAAGGGAAGCAAAATAAGACCAAGAATATTATAATGCCTCTGTATCGCTCCATAGTGTGACCTCACCTTGAGCATTATGTTCAATTCTGGTTGCCATAACTCAAAAAAAGATATAGCGGAATTAGAAAAAGTTCACAAAGAAGAGCAACTAAAATGATAAAGAGGATGGAACTTCTCCCATATAAGGAAAGGCTAAAGAAGTTAGGGCTCTTCAACTTGGAAAAGAGATGGCTGAGGGGGGGGGGGGATATGATTGAGGTCTATAAAATCCTGAGTAGTGTAGACAGGGTAGACGTGAATCGATTTTTCATTCAATCAAAAAGTACAAAGATCAAGTACTCAGGGGCCCTTTTGTTAAGTTGCGTAAGCATCTACGCGTGCCCAATACGCGCCAAAATGTAGTTATTGCCCGACTACCGCATGGCTCTTGTGGTAATTTCATTTTTGGTGCGCGTCCAATCCACACATCTGAAAAATATTTTTTATTTTCGGGCGCGCGTAATGGACGTGTGCCAAGTGGCATTTGGCGCTCGTAGGTCAGTATCACCCGGTTACCGTGTGAGTCTTTACCACTAGGTCAATGGCGGGCGGTAAGGTCTCAGACCCAAAATGGACGTGCAGCAATTTTCATTTTGCTGCACGTCCAATTTTGGCAAAAATTTTGAAAAGGCCTTTTTTTACAGGCGCACTAAAAAAATGGATTGGCACACGCCCCAGAACCCCTACACTACCGCCAGCCACTTTTCAGCGTGCCTTTGTAAAAGGACCCCTCAATGAAATTACTTGGAAATACTTTTAAAAGAAATAGGAGGAAATATTTTTTCACTCAAAGAATAGTTAAGCTCTGGAACTCGATGCTGGAGGATATGGTAACAGTGGTTAGAAAATCTGGATTAAAAGAAAGGTTTGGGTGAGTTCCTGGAAGAAAAGTCCATTGTCTGTTATTGAGATGGACATGGGGGAAGCAACTGCTTGCCCAGAGATTGGTAGTATCTAATGTTGATACTATTGAGTTTCACTTGTGACCTGGATTGCCCACTATTGGAAGCAGGATATTGGGCTAGATGGATATTTCTTTATGTACAAAATTACGACTAATAGGTCACAAAATGGTAAAATTATGTATCATACCTGATAATTTTCTTTCCATTAATCATAGCTGATCAATCCATAGACTGGTGGGTTGTGTCCATCTACCAGCAGGTGGAGATAGAGAGCAAACTTTTTGCCTCCCTATATGTGGTCATGTGCTGCAGGAAACTCCTCAGTATGTCGATATCAAAGCTCCATCCGCAGGACTCAGCACTTAGAGAATTACACCCACAAAGGGACACTCTGCCCAGCTCACCACCGCCGAAACGGGGGAGGGGAAGTAACCCAGCTCATCCCCACACAAGTGGGGGAGGGGAATCCGTCCAGCTCATCCCCGCGGAGCGGGGAAGGGACACCACCCCGCCGATGCGGGGGGATCTGGCTTATCCTGCAACCGCAACCGCGGAAGGAGCTGACTGACCCTAACACCGCCGAAGCGGGAGGGGTACAAAGCTGCCCTACAGCCGCACGAAGCGGGAGGGAGTGCTGGCAGAATTTAAGTCTCAATCCAGCCCCGTAAAACGGAGGGGAGAGGAATGCAGCAGCTCACTGTAACACAAACTCGTCTCAACTCTTGAAGAATCCAAGTGAAAAAACTTGAACACGAAGTCCTCCTGAAGTAACTGAAGACTAAACGTGAACCTAAATTTCAACCAGAATATAAACAGTACAGATATCTGGGAGGGGCTATGGATTGATCAGCTATGATTAATGGAAAGAAAATTATCAGGTATGATACATAATTTTACCTTCCATATCATCAAGCTGATCAATCCATAGACTGGTGGGATGTACCGAAGCAGTACTCACCCAGGGTGGGACATAGAAATCCCTGACCGCAACACTGAAGCTCCAAACCGGGCCTCCGCCCGAGCAGCCACAGTCAAGCGGTAATGCTTGGAGAATGTATGGGCCGATGCCCAAGTTGCCGCCTTGCATATCTCTTCCAAGGAGACAGACCCGGCCTCTGCCATCGAGGCCGCCTGAGCTCTAGTGGAGTGAGCCTTCAGCTGGATAGGCGGCACCTTCCCTGCGGCCACATAAGCCGCTGCAATGGCTTCCTTGACCCATCTTGCCACTGTAGGCTTAGCAGCCTGCAGACCCTTACGAGGACCTGCAAACAGGACAAACAGATGATCCGATTTCCGGAAATCATTGGTCACTTCCAAGTATCTGATGATGACTCGTCTCACATCCAGATATTTAAGAGCAGAGTATTCCTCTGGGTAGACCTCCCTACGAAAGGAAGGGAGACAGAGCTGCTGATTCACATGGAAGCGAGAAACAATCTTGGGCAGGAAGGAAGGCACTGTGCGAATAGTCACTCCTGCCTCAGTGAACTGCAGAAAAGGCTCTCGACATGAGAGCGCCTGGAGCTCGGAAACTCTTCTGGCTGAAGTGATAGCCACCAAAAAGACTGCTTTCAACGTCAGGTCTTTCAGAGATGCCCTCGACAAGGGTTCAAAAGGCGGCTTCTGTAATGCTCTTAGCACCAGATTGAGATTCCACGCAGGCACCACCGAGTGCAGAGGAGGGCGCAGGTGATTAACTCCCTTGAGAAAACGCACCACATCTGGCTGCGAAGCCAGGGAAGCACCCTTCAGGCGGCCCCTGAAGCAAGCCAGGGCCGCTACCTGGACTTTAAGGGAACTGAGCGACAGGCCTTTCTCCAGACCTTCTTGCAGGAATGCCAATACTGAAGAAATTGGAGCAGTGAATGGAGAAAATGAGCCTGCTTCACACCACGCTGCAAAGGTACGCCAAACCCTGGCGTAAGCAGTAGAAGTAGAGCGCTTCCTCGCTCTCAGCATAGTGGCGATGACCTTGTCTGAGAAGCCCTTCTTCCTCAGACGCTGCCGCTCAATAGCCAGGCCGTAAGACCAAAGGGGGAGGGATCCTCCATCACCACGGGACCCTGATGCAACAGGCCCTGCTCCACTGGCAGCCGCAGAGGATCGTCGACTGAGAGCCTGATCAAGTCCGCATACCAGGGACGTCTGGGCCAATCCGGACCCACCAGGATTATCCGGCCTGGATGCTTTGCCACCCGGTCTAGCACCCTGCCCAGCATGGGCCAGGGCGGGAACACATAGAGAAGCTCTTGTGTCGGCCACTGTTGGAGAAGAGCATCTACTCCCAGGGATCGAGGGTCCCGTCCTCTGCTGAAAAAGCGCGGCACTTGGCAATTGGCCGATGACGCCATCAGATCTAGGCTCGGCTGGCCCCAGCGCTTCGTGATGTCCAAGAACGCCTGAGCAGATAGCTGCCACTCTCCGGGCTCCAAGGTATGGCGACTGAGAAAGTCCGCCTTGACATTCATGACTCCGGCAATGTGGGCCGCTGACAGCTGTTCCAGGTTCGCTTCCGCCCACTGGCATAGACTCATAGCCTCCTTGGCTAGAGGGGCGCTCTTGGTACCTCCCTGGCGGTTGACATAGGCCACAGCCGTGGCATTGTCCGACAGGACCCGTACTGGCTTCAACGCCAGTACTGGGATGAACTCCAAAAGCGCCAACCGAATGGCTCTGAGTTCCAGGAGGTTGATAGACCACTTTGCCTCTGCAGGAGACCAGAGCCCCTGCACTGTCCTTCCCAAGCAGTGGGCTCCCCAGCCCGACAAAGAGGCATCCGTCGTGACAACAATCCACTCCGGGGTCACCAGAGGCATTCCCGCAGACAACTTGTCTGTCTGCATCCACCAGCTCAGCGCCTTGCGCACTGCTGGGTCCAAGGGAAGGCGCACAGCATAATCCTCCGACATCGGAGTCCAGCGCTGCAGCAGAGTGTTGTAGTGGTCTCATATGAGCCCTGGCCCAGGGCACTACTTCCATCGTGGCCGTCATAGAGCCCAACAGCTGCACATAGTCCCAAGCCCGAAGAGGAGAGGCTACTAGGAACTGGTCCACCTGAGCCTGAAGTTTGACAATCCGATTGTCTGGCAGGAACACTCTGCCCACTTGGGTGTCGAATCGAACTCCCAGATACTCCAGGGACTGAGTCGGGCGCAGCTGGCTTTTCTCCCAGTTGATGATCCACCCCAGGGAGCTCAAAAGAGCAACCACCCGGTTCACAGCTTTGCCGCACTCTGCATAAGAGGGGGCTCGGATCAACCAGTCGTCCAGATAAGGATGGACTTGTACTCCTTCCTTCCTCAGGAAGGCCGCGATGACCACCATTACTTTGGAGAAGGTCCGCGGAGCAGTAGCCAACCCGAACGGGAGGGCTCTGAACTGGAAGTGTCGGCCCAGGACTGCAAAACGCAGAAAGCGTTGATGGGGAGGCCAGATGGGAATATGCAAGTACGCTTCCTTGATGTCCAAGGATGCCAGGTACTCCCCTGCCTTCACTGCCGCTATAACAGAGCGGAGAGTCTCCATGCGAAAGTGCCGAACTTTCAAGGCCCGATTGACCCCTTTGAGGTCGAGGATAGGCCGTACAGAACCTCCTTTCTTTGGTACCACAAAGTAAATGGAGTAACGTCCCTTGCCAAGCTGATTTTCTGGCACCGGAACGACCGTACCCAGGCGGATCAGATTGTCCAAGGTCTGCTGCACTGCCACAGCTTTGACCGGAGACTTGCAGGGAGAGAGTACAAACCCGTCTCTTAAGGGTCGGCAGAACTCTAGCTTGTAGCCGTCTTTGATGACTTCCAGCACCCAAGCGTCTGAAGTTATTGTGGTCCACTCGCCCAGAAACGAGGACAGCCGTCCTCCAATCTGCACTGGGGTGTGGACCAAGGCCCCGTCATTGGGTACGAGACCCTGGGGGAGGACCGGAGGGAGCACGTCCGGGACGGCGGTCTCTGCGAAAGGAATGCTGCTTGGGGGAGAAGTTCCTCTTGAAGGAAGAGGAGGCAGAAGAGCCCGACCTGCCCGGACGGAACCGACGGGCTTCCTGAAACCGTCCTCTGGAGGTACCGGGACGAGTACTAGCCCGAGCCCTGACCTCTGGTAACTTCTTGCCCTTAGACGTGCCGAGATCGGTCACGATTTTGTCCAGCTCGACCCCAAAGAGCAGCTTGCCTTTAAAAGGCAATTTCGCTAGGCGGGATTTAGAGGCGTGGTCAGCAGACCAATGCTTCAGCCAAAGCCACCGCCGCGCAGAGATTGTCTGAGCCATGCCTTTAGCTGAGGCCCTCAAGACATCATACAGCAAGTCTGCCAAATAGGCCAAGCCCGATTCCAGGGCCGGCCAATCAGCCCTCAAGGAATGATCCGAGGGGGAAGCCCGCTGCACCAAAGTCAGGCACGCCCTGGCCACATAGGAGCCGCAAACTGAGGCCTGCAAACTTAAAGCAGCCGCCTCAAAGGACGACCTTAAGGCCGCCTCCAATCTTCTGTCTTGGGCGTCCTTTAGGGCCGTGCCACCTTCCACCGGCAACGCCGTTTTCTTAGTCACCGCAGTGATTAAAGAATCCACGGTAGGCCACAGATAGGCCTCACGTTCACTTTCAGGCAAAGGATAGAGGCGGGACATAGCCCTAGCCACTTTAAGGCTCGCTTCCGGGACATCCCATTGAGCCGAAATTAAGGTGTGCATGGCATCATGCACGTGGAAGGTTCTAGGCGGGCGCTTCGTCCCCAGCATAATGGCAGAGCCAACAGGGGCTGAGGGAGAGACGTCCTCCGGAGAGGAAATCTTCAAAATGCCCATGGCCTGCACTAACAGGTTGGGCAAATCCTCTGAGCTAAAGAGCCGCGCTGCAGAGGGGTCATCCGCTCCATCCGAGCGGGGATCCGTCTCCTCCAAGGAATCCGCAAAGGACCGTTGGGAGAACTCAGATACGCTGCCCTCATCTACATCGGAGGAGACAAAGTCCTCCAAGGCCTGGGAATCAACCCGAGGGCGTTTACCTCCGGGGGCCTCAACCTCTTTACCAGACGAGGGAGCAGGGGCAGCGTTTTGCATAAGGAAGGCCTGATGCAGCAGCAAAACAAACTCGGGGGAGAAACCCCCCAGACTGTGCACTTCCGCAGCCTGGGCTACAGCTCTAGACGCACCCTCAACCGGCGCTCGCAAGAGCGGGGGAGAGACATGCTGCGCATCCAAGATGGCGTCCGGTGTGACACTCCGCGAAGGAGCCGCGCGGGAAGAACGGCGCTTAACTTTAGCCGCTTCTGTGCCGTCGCCCAAATTAAGGGCGTTCATGGCATCAATGTCTCCCACCTCAAGGGCGGCCCAAGAAGAAGCCGTCTGAGCCGCGTGGCCGACCAATATGGCGGAGGCGAGCCGCGGGGGATGGGCGTTTATGGCGGGAAAAACCGCCACACCGGAGGAAGGACCGGGACACTCATCGGTCACGAAACTGTCACCCAACAAGGGCGAATCAGACTTTAAGACCCCCGCATCCCCTCTGGAAGCGCACACGCGATCCGGGGAGCGACTCTTTGCGCCCTCGCCCTCCGACGCCATGGGCCACGTGGAGACCAATCGGGGAACCCCCTGCCCGCTATAAAAGGTAAAAATTACCTGCTGTCCGCTCCGAGCTGTAACGACCTGGTGTCCCAGTGAGTAGCTGCAATAAACGTTTAAATAAACGTCGAAATAAACGCCTTTAAGGACGTTCAAAATTTTTTTTTTTTTTTTAAACGGAGCCAGCGGGAGGGGGGAGAAAAGGAGGGACCTGGCGCCACCAGGTTTGCACTTGCTCAAGAAGAGCCCTCAACCCCAGGCACTCAACAAAACCTAAAAATTAGGCTTGGAGGCCTAGCCAGAGCTGCTGCTGTGTGTGACCACCACCTGCTGAGATAGAGAATATACTGAGGAGTTTCCGGCAGCACATGACCACATATAGGGAGGCAAAACGTTTGCTCTCTATCTCCACCTGCTGGTAGATGGACACAACCCACCAGTCTATGGATTGATCAGCTTGATGATATGGAAATATCTATTTGAAGTTTGAACAAAGTATAAAATGAAAAATTTACCATATATTATAATTTTGTAAGTTTTTATTTTGAAGCTGGAGTCGAAGTCAGTGTATTTATACTGACACCAACTCCGACTCCACAACCTGCATACAACAAGGGCCTTTCTAGGAAAAGGAGCACCAGTGAGCAATAGAAAATCAATACAACCTATTGAACTAAACAAGCTGGATTATTACAGATCAGTCCTATACAGACATTCGATGCTAAAAGACTACCAACCTTTCTCACACACACAAGCAGACTCTCATCAAGTATAGAGTAAGTAACCACAAACTAAAAATAGAAATATGGAGAAAAAAATTAAACTGAACCCCCAAGAAGCCAGGCTCTGCAGACAATGCAAAAACCAGTGATGAATGTCCCCCTATACTCTGCAAAATATAAAGACAGCAGATGTAAATTTCAAAAAAACTGACATAATCCCATCACTACATTAAACATAAAATGAAAATGAGAACAAGGCGATACCTTTTAGTGGCCTAAGTTAAGTTTTTTTTGACTAGCTTTCGGAGGCCAAAACTTATTTCTTTAAAACAGGCCAGTATACCATAACAGAAGTATACTGTCCCCACCTGGGTGAAAAGGTTTTGGTCTTTGAAAGTAATATGTAACCTGCTTTAACTGTACCACATTAAGGTGATATATCAAATGCATGACACTTTCCCTTCCCTTACCCTTGTCCATTTGTCATTTTTCTATCTCCTCCTATCTTCTTCGCCTCCTCTTTTTCTCTATCTCACTCTCTCTCTCTGTGCCCCTGCCACGCAGCATTGCCCATCTTTCTCCCCTCCCCCCAGTCCAGTATTGCTCTATCTCTCCCCCTCATGCAGTATTGCCCCATCTCTCTCTCCAGCCCATCCAGATTTGCCTTGCCTCTCTCTCTCTTTCTCTTCCCTCCCATCCAGCATTGCCCCATCTTTTGTTCCCCCTCCCATCCTGTATTGCCCTGTCTTTCCTCCTTGCCATCCAGTATTGCCCCTTTCTCTCCCCTATCCCACCTGCTGCCAAGCAGCACCTTTTGTTCCCTGCTATCTCTGTCGGAGGGGGAGGGACCAGCAGAGGAAGCAGCTTTCTTATTTACTACCAGGTGCCCGGGAAGCCAGTGGGTCTGGTGGGCGAGGAAAGTCACAGTTGGGGTTGGAGCTGGAGAGGCTTATTTAGTTAGTTCACGCCTTTTTCCAGTAGTAGCTGAAGGTGAGTATCTATCAGGTACACTAGGTATTACCTTGTCCCCAGAGGGCTGACAATCTAAGGGCCCTGTTTACTAAGCCACGCTATAAACATGCTAGTGTTTTTAGTGCACGCTAAAAATTAGCATGCGCTAAAGTGAATGATACATACCTGTAGCAGGTGTTCTCCGAGGACAGCAGGCTGATTGTTCTCACGACTGGGTGACGTCCGCGGCAGCCCCCACCAACCGGAAAAGGCTTCGCGGGACGGTCGGCACGCAGGGCACGCCCACCGCGCATGCGCGGCCGTCTTCCCGCCCGTGCGCGACCGCTCCCGCCAGTTGAATGACAAGCAATAAAATATGAAACACAACTCCAAAGGGGAGGAGGGAGGGTAGGTGAGAACAATCAGCCTGCTGTCCTCGGAGAACACCTGCTACAGGTATGTATCATTCACTTTCTCCGAGGACAAGCAGGCTGCTTGTTCTCACGACTGGGGTATCCCTAGCTCTCAGGCTCACTCAAAACAAGAACCCAGGTCAATTGAACCTCGCAACGGCGAGGGTATAACAGAAATTGACCTACGAAGAACAACTAACTGAGAGTGCAGCCTGACCAGAATAAATTCGGGTCCTGGAGGGTGGAGTTGGATTTACACCCCAAACAGATTCTGCAGCACCGACTGCCCGAACCGACTGTCGCGTCGGGTATCCTGCTGGAGGCAGTAATGAGATGTGAATGTGTGGACAGATGACCACGTTGCAGCTTTGCAAATTTCTTCAATAGTGGCTGACTTCAGGTGGGCCACTGACGCTGCCATGGCTCTAACACTATGAGCCGTGACATGACCCTCAAGAGCCAGCCCAGCCTGGGCGTAAGTGAAGGAAATGCAATCTGCTAGCCAATTGGAGATGGTGCGTTTCCCGACAGCGACCCCTAGCCTGTTAGGGTCGAAAGAAACAAACAATTGGGCGGACTGTCTGTGGGGCTGTGTCCGCTCCAAGTAGAAGGCCAATGCTCTCTTGCAGTCCAATGTGTGCAACTGACGTTCAGCAGGGCGGGTATGCGGCCTGGGGAAGAATGTTGGCAAGACAATTGACTGGTTAAGATGGAACTCCGACACCACCTTCGGCAGGAACTTTGGGTGGGTGCGGAGCACTACTCTGTTGTGATGAAATTTGGTATATGGAGCATGAGCTACTAGGGCTTGAAGCTCACTGACCCTACGAGCTGAAGTAACTGCCACCAAGAAAATGACCTTCCAGGTCAAGTACTTCAGATGGCAGGTATTCAGTGGCTCAAAAGGAGGTTTCATCAGCTGGGTGAGGACGACGTTGAGATCCCATGACACTGTAGGAGGCTTGATAGGGGGCTTTGACAAAAGCAAGCCTCTCATGAATCGAACGACTAAAGGCTCTCCAGAGATGGCTTTACCTTCCACACGATAATGGTAAGCACTAATCGCACTAAGGTGATTCCTTACTGAGTTGGTCTTGAGGCCAGACTCTGATAAGTGTAGAAGGTATTCAAGCAGGTTCTGTGCAGGGCAAGAACGAGGTTCTAGGGCCTTGCTCTCACACCAAACGACAAACCTCCTCCACTTGAAAAAGTAACTCCTTTTAGTGGAATCCTTCCTGGAGGCAAGCAGGACCCGGGAGACACCCTCCGACAGACCCAACGCAGCGAAGTCTACGCCCTCAACATCCAGGCCGTGAGAGCCAGAGACTGAAGGTTGGGGTGCAGTAACGCTCCGTCGTTCTGCGAAATGAGAGTCGGAAAACACTCCAATCTCCACGGTTCTTCTGAGGACAACTCCAGAAGAAGAGGGAACCAGATCTGACGGGGCCAAAAGGGCGCTATCAGAATCATGGTGCCGCGGTCGTGCTTGAGCTTCAGTAAGGTCTTCCCCACCAAAGGTATGGGAGGATAAGCATACAGGAGGCCGGTCCCCCAATGGAGGAGAAAGGCGTCCGACGCTAGCCTGCCGTGTGTCTGAAGTCTGGAACAGAACAGAGGCAGCTTGTGGTTGGTCTGAGAGGCGAAAAGGTCCACCGAGGGGGTGCCCCACTCTCGGAAGATCTTGCGTACCACTCTGGAATGGAGCGACCACTCGTGCGGTTGCATGACTCTGCTCAGTCTGTCGGCCAGACTGTTGTTTACGCCTGCCAGGTATGTGGCTTGGAGGAGCATGCCAAACTGGCACGCCCAGCGCCACAGCCCGACGGCTTCCTGACACAGGGGGCGAGATCCGGTGCCCCCCTGCTTGTTGACGTAATACATTGCAACCTGATTGTCTGTCCGAATTTGGATAATTTGGCAGGACAGCCGATCTCTGAAAGCCTTCAGCGCGTTCCAGATCGCTCGGAGCTCCAGGAGGTTGATCTGCAGATCCTTTTCCTGGAGGGACCACAGACGCTGGGTGTGAAGCCCATCGACATGAGCTCCCCAACCCAGGCGAGATGCATCCGTCGTCAGCACCTTCGTGGGCTGCGGAATTTGGAATGGACGTCCCAGGGTCAAATTGGTCCGGATGGTCCACCAGAGCAGTGAAGTGCGGCAACTGGTGGAGAGGCGGATGACATCTTCTAGATTCCCGGTGGCTTGGAACCACTGGGAAGCTAGGGTCCATTGAGCAGATCTCATGTGAAGACGAGCCATGGGAGTCACATGAACTGTGGAGGCCATATGACCCAGAAGTCTCAACATCTGCCGAGCTGTGACCTGCTGAGACGCTCTGGTCTGCGAAGCGAGGGACAGGAGGTTGTTGGCCCTCGCTTCGGGAAGGAAGGCCTGAGCCGTCTGGGTATTCAGCAGAGCTCCTATGAATTCCAGAGACTGGGTTGGCTGGAGATGGGACTTTGGGTAATTTATCACAAACCCCAGCAGCTCCAGGAGTTGAATAGTGCACTGCATGGACCGGAGGGCTCCTGCCTCCGAGGTGTTCTTGACCAGCCAATCGTCGAGATATGGGAACACGTGCACTCCCAGCCTGCGTAGGTACGCCGCCACCACCACGAGGCACTTTGTAAACACTCGTGGGGCGGAGGCGAGCCCAAAGGGCAGCACACAATACTGAAAGTGCCGTGCGCCCAGGCGGAATCTGAGATACTGTCTGTGAGCTGGCAGTATCGGGATGTGAGTATATGCATCCTTTAAATCCAGGGAACATAGCCAATCGTTTTTCTGAATCATTGGCAGAAGGGTGCCCAAGGAAAGCATCCTGAACTTTTCTTTGACCAGGAATTTGTTCAGGCCTCTCAGGTCTAGGATGGGACGCATCCCCCCTGTTTTCTTTTCCACAAGGAAGTACCTGGAATAGAATCCCTGCCCTTCCTGCCCGGGTGGTACGGGCTCGACCGCATTGGCGCTGAGAAGGGCGGAGAGTTCCTCTGCAAGTACCTGCTTGTGATGGGAGCTGAAGGATTGAGCTCCCGGAGGACAATTTGGAGGCAGGGAGGCCAAATTCAGGGCGTATCCGCACCGCACTATTTGGAGAACCCACTGGTCGGAGGTTATGAGAGGCCACCTTTGGTGAAAAAATTTTAACCTCCCCCCGACCGGCAGATCGTCCGGTACGGACACTTTGAGGGCGGCTATGTTCCCGTGGATCCAGTCAAAAGCCCGTCCCTGGCTTTTGCTGTGGAGGCACAGGGGGCTGCTTAGGCGCACGCTGTTGACGGGAACGAGCGCGCTGGGGCTGTCCCTGTGCCTGACGAGGCCTTCGGGCCGGCTGGTTGTACCTACGCTTTGCAAAAGAATAGGGTGCAGCCTGCCGGGCCCGGGAAAAACGTCCACCTGCTGAGGTGGATGCTGAAGGCGCCCGGTGGGAGAGCTTGTCGAGAGCGGTTTCCCGCTGATGCAGTTGGTCCACCATCTGCTCGACCTTCTCACCAAAAATGTTATCCCCCCGGCAAGGGACGTCGGCCAGTCTCTGCTGGGTGCGGTTGTCCAGGTCAGAGGCACGCAGCCATGAGAGCCTGCGCATCACTATACCTTGGGCCGCAGCACGAGATGCCACGTCACAGGTGTCATAGATACCCCTGGACAGGAACTTTCTGCACGCCTTCAGCTGCCTGACCACCTCCTGATAAGGCCTGGACTGCTCCGGCGAGAGCTTATCGACCAGGTCCGCCAGTTGTTGCACATTAGTCCGCATGTGGATGCTCATATAGAGCAGGTATGACTGGATGCGGGTCACGAGCATGGAGGATTGGTAGGCCTTCCTCCCAAACGAGTCCAGAGTGCGAGACTCCCGCCCCGGGGGCGCCGAGGCGGTATCCCTCGAACTCCGTGCCCTCTTGAGAGCAGAATCCACGACCGCCGAGTCATGGGGCAATTGGGGCCGCATTAACTCTGGGTCAGAGTGGATCCTGTACTGGGACTCTGCTTTCTTGGGAATGGTGGGGTTAGTTAACGGTCGCACCCAGTTCCGAAGCAGTGTCTCCTTGAGGACATTGTGCAGCGGTACCGTGGAGGACTCTCTAGGTGGTGATGGATAGTCGAGGACCTCGAGCATCTCGGCCCTCGGCTCTTCCACAGAGACCACGGGAAAGGGAATGCTAATAGACATATCCCGCACAAAGGAGGCAAAGGAGAGACTCTCAGGAGGTGAGAGCTTCCTCTCCGGTGAAGGTGTGGGGTCCGAGGGAAGGCCCGTAGACTCCTCTGAGGAGAAATATCTAGGGTCCTCTTCTTCCCCCCACGAGGCCTCATCCTCGGTATGGGACATAAGCTCGTGGAGCTGAGTCCTGAACCGGGCCCGGCTCGACGTCGAGGCACCGAGGTCTCGGTGTCGTTGAGCGGTGGACTCCCGCGCCGGCGGGGACGGAGCTCCCTCCATCGACGTCGACGGGGACTCCACCTGCGTGGCGGTCGAGACCGGTGCCGCAAGCGGCGGCGGTGTCGACAGCCCCGGCGCCGGGCTAGAGCTCGCCGGCGCCACAGACATCGGCGCCGAGGGCGCAAGCACCCCCGGCGCCGGCACAGCCTGGCGCATCAGCCCTTCCAAGATCCCCGGAAGGATGGCTCTGAGGCACTCGTCCAGGCCCGCTGCCGGGAAAGGCGGTGGGGCCGGTAAGGGTGTCGGTGCCAGAAGCTGATGGGGGCCTGGAGACGGCACCGAGGTGCTGGAACCCTGACGCGTCGGTACCTCCACAACCGACGGGGACCTCTCCTCTCAACGATGACGCTTCGGCGTCGCCTCCTCTCCGATGTCCGGATGCACCGAGGGCGACCGGTGACGACGCTTCTTGTTTTTCTTTCGATGCGCGTCACCGGCGCCGGGAGGTATGGGGGAGGAGGAGGACGATCCCCCTGGGTCCCGAGGAGCCGGGTCAGACAGGGTTCGTTCCCTTGGGCCACGGGCTGAGGGAGTGACCGGGGCCGACTGCCCACGCGGCCGCTCACCTCTACCCTCGCCGGCGGACCGGCGGGCCGACGGGACCTGTTCTCCTGGGGTCGATGCCATCGGTGCCGATGTCTCGGGCATCGATACCGGTACCGAAGGACCGGGCGTCGATACCGATGCCGTCGAGGTCGACGTCGAGGGGCCGGCGCAAGTTCCAAAAAGACGATCCCGCAGAACTTGCCTCGCAACCTGAGTCCGTTTCCGGAGACCGAAACACAGGGAACACGACTTGATATTGTGCTCCGGCCCGAGGCACTGGAGGCACCAAGCGTGGGTGTCGGTCTGCGAGATCGGCTGGCCGCAGCGACCACACTTTTTAAATCCACTCGGGACCTTCGAGGACATCGACGGAAAAATCGCGTCGGCGAAGTCAAAGTCGTCAATGGTGGCTGAAATCACACCTCGAAAAAAGAAAACGACCGTGCGGCCACTAGGCCGCAACGCGGCGTCCCCGCTGGAAACGAGGGAAAAAAGGGAGCGCGTGCTCCACACGCTCAGGTTTTTTTTTTTTTTTTTTGAAAAAGAAACCGGCGGTAACAAAACGAAGTAGAAAAAGCAACGATCCGCGTAAACGCGATCGAAAATCCGGCGGCTGAAAACAGAGAGAGCGGCAAAGCACAACTCTCTCCAGACGCGGAAAAAAAGGAACTGGCGGGAGCGGTCGCGCACGGGCGGGAAGACGGCCGCGCATGCGCGGTGGGCGTGCCCTGCGTGCCGACCGTCCCGTGAAGCCTTTTCCGGTTGGTGGGGACTGCCGCGGACGTCACCCAGTCGTGAGAACAAGCAGCCTGCTTGTCCTCGGAGAATGCTAGAGACACCCATAGGAATATATGGGTGTCTCTAGTGCTAGCACGCGCCGAAAATGCTAGCGCACCTTAGTAAAACAGAGCCCTTAGTTTGTACATGAGGCAACGGAGGTTTAAAGTGACCTGTCCAGAGTTACAAGGAGCAGCAGCCAAATTTGAACTGGGCTTCCCTGGTTGCCAGCCTGGTGCTCTAACCAACAGGCTTACTCCTCCACTCTTGAATAATAACAGAGATAGTTCCTTTTACAGCTGCTGACATTTTGCTTAGCATGAATATTCAGCGATACTTGCCCTACAGAGTCCAAAAGGATCACAGTGAAACAAACGTCCTACTGAGTAAATCCTTAAACCACAGAAGTCATCCTCTACTCATTACACAAGACTGATGAATATTCTACTGCTCATGATACGGTTATGCGCCACTTCACCGTACACCGAGCTGTAGATCATACACTCATTTTTATTACCTTACATGGTATAGTCTTAATCATGTTGTTTTTGCTTCCTCTAATTCTAAATACTACAGCTATTGGGGGTTTTTTTTTCTTCTTCTACTGTCTTCTGATTGATTTAATGGCTGTGTTGATTTGTTATTTTATCTCCTGTTGTGACAGTCGGTTTTTTTTTCCCCCTCATGGTAAATTTTTGTTGCATTATACAGTATCTCATTTAAAATTCAAAACAGATTATGCAAAACAAAGAAAAAATATTGTTTGGAAACTAGCAACAACGAAAAGATTATTTTCTTTATTTCCTCTCTTGGCATGATTGTTCTTAAAAGGTTCATTCACGGTTTTTCCAGAATGAGTTTAGAGGAAAAATGCAAAGCCCATCCAAAAACCACTTATAAAAATAGGCGGCACCACTCCTGTTTGCTATTCATGCATGAGCTCCACTTCCCTAAGGGCTAGAACAGATATGCCTGGGAATTGCTTCTGTCTTTATTGCTCTTTTTCTCCACTACATCAGGAAACAAGAGGTACATTTTCAATGATTAAAAATAAAAAGCGGATGTATTTCTAGGCAAGTTTTCAAAGGCGTCTGCAAAATGTTGTTTTTTTTTCCTTATGTACTTTGTACTGATGAACGTCAATAAAAAGGACACAAGTGACAAGACCAATAAGCCTAAAACAGCATGCATGTTAACATCTCCGAAATCTTCAGAAACAGGTTTGATGAACAAGGTGGATGCCTTGATCTCCCATAATCGCAGAGTCAAAATGATAACAGATCTGGCCGAAATAACTATATTTTGCTGACCCAAAAACACGAGGGATGAAATAGGAAGGGGCCTGTTTACTAACTTTCTGCACCTAGCATGCACTAAAAGCCAAAGTTAAGATGTGTTAAATGTAAAACTGAGCACATTGGGGAAGACAGCCTTGCAACTAACACAAGACCATTATTAAATTGGACTTGGGGAAAATCCACTATTTCTGGGATAAGCAGCATAAAATGTTTTGTACTTTTTTGGGATCTTGCCAGGTATTTGTGACCTGGATTGGCCACTGTTGGAAACAGGATGCTGGGCTTGATGGACCTTTGGTCTGTCCCAGTATGCCAATACTTATGTACTTATGCACTGTTCACTAACGCATGATGCCTATGTAGCTGCTAACCTGAAATATAGTTAACCATACCTCTGGAAATATAGTTAAACTGCTCCAAGTGGGTCTTTTACAAAGGCATGCTAGCGTTTTTAGCGCACACTAAAAATAAGCATGTGTTAAACACTAGAGATGCCCATATATTCCTATGAACTACTTCATTATACTCAGCTTCACATCGAATAAACACTTAATCAAAGCATTATGGTCTAATTAGGCAGTTTTCTTTCAACAGGATCGTCAGATCAGCATGTGTGTTTCCCAAATGGCTAAACTGAGCCATGCATAATTTAAGTGGCACCACCGCAATCCTCATTGATCCTCATATAAATATTTTCAATGTTTTTATCATTTTTATCTTGCATATAATCTCACTTCTTAATCTTCAATTGAGTATTTAGCTTTCTCTGCTTTAGTAGAGTTCATACTGGAGACTCGGTTTCATCGACATAGGTCTATGTTTCGCTGTACGCTGTGTCAAAATAGTCTCCTGTTTCCTCATAGCGGCGTTCTTTTTTTTTTTTTTTTGAACATGTTAAAGCACAGTCCCAACCCCATTCCACATTTGTTAGTATGCAATGACTCCCACATTAACGGTTAGCACAGGCACTAACAACTTGCACTAACTTCCTGGGGGAAATAGTTAGAAGATACCCATTCCAGACAGCCAAAAAGGCCTCCCATAACGTTAAGCCCGTACCTCCCATAACATTAAGGCATGCAATTTATTTCTCAAATACCAGAAATTGAGGAACATCTTGCAGCCAACGGTTAAGTATACACTTCTTATCTAGTGCATAGGCTTTGCTAAAAAATAAATGAGACGCTTTATCAGCAATCCCATATGCTTCCCAGTTAACTAAAAGAATGCCCTTCCAGGAAAAAAGTACCTGCTGACCAATAACAGTCCCCAAGTATCCATGAATCTGCCTCCAAAAAGCCTGGATACCTCTGCATCACCGCTCTCTTTAAACAATCTGGCACAGTGGCGTACCTAGGGTAGTTGACACCCGGGGCCGGTCATTTTTTAACACCCCCCCTCCAAAATCTAGTACTAGGCATGCCGAGAATACAAAACACTCAGGACCTATAGAGCAATTCTAGCATACCATAAGCAGTAATTTCTACAAGTCACACAAGGAAAAGGAAAGCATCTTAAACACTACAGTGAGCACTAGAACATCAATTCACCTACTGTAAAACAAAACCAGGCAGAATAACACAGATCGTCCATCTTGCACAGTCAATGCCAACCGAAAGCCATGTCTTTTTCACAAACACAGATACACCCTAATCCACTATAGAATAAGCAATAATAAACTTTCTATTTAGATGAAAATTAAACTGAACCCCCAAGATGCCAGACTCTGCATACAATGCAACACCACATAAACAGAAAAATGTCCCCTAGTACTGTGCAAAACATAAAGACAGCAGATGTAAATTTGAAAAAACTAACAAGTACCAATCACCACTTTACAAATTAACAAATAGAAATAAAACAAATATAGAAAATAAAATAATACCATTTTATTGGACTAATACATTTAGCTTTCAGAGGCCAAAACATCCTTCCTCAGGTCAATACAGTATAGTGTTGTTACAATATCCTATCCGGACCTGAGGAAGGGGGTTTTGTTCTCCGAAAGTTAGCCAAAATGTATTAAAATTAGTCCAATAAAAAGATTACCTTGTTTACATGTTCTATTATAAACATTAACACAGCTACAATACTACTTTATCCTAAAGCAAAAAAAATAAAGATATATATTTTATTTACAGTTTGTTGTCTCTGGTTTCTGCTTTCCTCATCTTCTTTTCACTGTCTTCCTTCCATCCAGCATCTGTCTTTCTTCTCTCTCTGCCATCCAGTGTCTGCCCTCTCTGCTGTCCCCTCCATCCAATGTCTGCCCTCTCTTCCATCTACATCTGCCCTCTATCTCTGCCCCTTCCATCCACCATCTGCCCTTTCTATCGCTTCCATCCACTGTCTGCCCTTTCTCTCTGTCCGCTCAATCCACCATTTGCCCTCCCTCTCCCATCCATCTAAGGTCTGCCCTCCCTCTCACTCCCCCTTCCATCCAGGATCTGTCCCCTCTCTGCCCCTTTTTTTCAGCCCCCAGTTCCAGCCCCACTATCCCACCAGTCCCCAGTTTCAGCCCCAGTCCTTTTCTCCCACCAGTCCCGAGCTTTAGCCCCCAGCCACTTCTCCCTGTCCCCTTTTTAACCCCCAGTTTCAACCCCAGCCCTTTTCTGTCACCAGTCCTGAGCTTCAGCCCCAGCCACTTCTCCCTGTCTCCTTTTCAGCCCCCAGTCCCCACAATTTCAGCCCCTGCCACCTTTCAGCCCCAGTACTAGCCCCCTTATCCCACTTACCCTCCTTCAGCCCCCAGTTTCAGCCCCCTTCATCCACATGCCTTGCCCCCCTTTTCAGCCCGACCCATTCTCCCACCTGACCCAGGCATGCCCCATTTTCCATCATGACCCCTTCTCAGACCCCAGTTCAAGCCCCCTTCTCCCATTTGAGAGCCCCCTCCTCCCATCTGAGAACCCCTTCCCTCCTCCCATCTGAGAACCCCCTCCCCACCCCTTCTTCCATCTGAGAACCCCTTCCCTCCTCCCATCTGAGAACCCCCTCCCCACCCCTTCTTCCATCTGAGAACCCCCAGAACACCCCTCTCTCCTCTCCCATCTGAGAACCTCCTCCCCACCCCAGTCCCCTTCTACCATCTGGAAACCCCCTCCCCACTCCAGTCCCCTTCTCCCATCTGAAAACACCCTCCCCATCTAAGAACCCCCAGAACACCCCTCTCCCATTTGAGAACCCCCTCCCCACCCCAGTCCCGTTCTCCCATATGAAAAACCCCTCCCCTCCCCATGTGAGAACCCCCACAACACCCCTCTCCCATCTGAGAACCCCCTCCCCACTTAGTCCCCTTCTCCCATATGAAAACCCCCTCCTCTCCCCATGTGAGAACCCCCACAATACCCCTCTCCTATCTGAGGACCCCCCCCCCACCCCGACCCTCCTGCTCCCACCCTACCTTAAAAAAAATTTTTTGAAGCGTCGTTGCAGGCAGAAGTAAATCTCTTCACTTCGAAGTTCGTCGTCGTCGGGCCTCACTATGTCCCGCCCTCGCGGAAATAGGAAGTTTCCTCAGAGGAGGGCGGGACATAGTGAGGCCGGACGACGACGAACTTTGAAGCGAAGAGATTTACTTCTGCAGGGCAGACGCGAGGCGCTGCCTGCAACGACGCTTCCAAAAATTTTTTTTAAAGGTAGGGTGGGAGCAGCAGGAGCGAAGCAGATCACCCCCCCCCCCCTCCACCCACTGTCACCCGGGCCGGACCGCCCCCACCCTCTTGGGACGCCACTGATCTGGCATCTTCCCCTCCAACAAAGAGCTGTTCACCAGGAGAATGATGAAATCCAAAATTTCCATTTTCAAAGATTTAACCAAACTAGCAGAGCAGACATCCAAAGAATTGGAAAATTTATTCAAACTACCAATTACCTGCACAATATGCTTCTTAGTATTACTGGTTAGCACAAGAATACACTAAAAATATGCACAAACTCCCACATTAACAGCATAGGAGCCAACCTTTCAAAATGATCAGGGGTGCTGAACACAACCCAACGTTCTCCCGCCACCTGCCACCACCAAAAAAGAAATAGTCCTAGATTGCAAAGATTAACACGAGGCTCCATTTCCCGAAGTTTAGCTTGCACACCATTCCTTATTCCCGATCCAAACCACACCTCAAGACATCTTTAACACTATATACAAACTTGGGTAAAAACACACTCAGAATATTATGATAGCATAATAGCACTAATTGCCAGGACACGAAGAGCTACAACTTCATGTGTGAAAAGGCAGCAGTGTAAATACTACACTGGGCCCTAAAACACCAATACACTACCTAGTGAAAAAAAAAGACCAAAACAAACAAGATCTCTATGCAGAATACCACACCATGGTCACATATGAAAAACACATGACATAACAAATACATCACAAGGGGCCAGAGATCAACATGAGCGCAAACAACTGAACTGGAAGCCTCAAGAAGTCAACTAAAATGGAAAATATCAAAGATGTGCATTTTCAAAAACTGACACATTCCAATTAATTAATTCAGAATAAAATACTTTTAATCTACCTTTGTTGTCTGTGCATTTTATTTTTCAGTTCACTTTGGTCCCAGTGTCTCTTTTCTGCATCTGTTTTATTTTTCTTGTCTTTGCTGTGGTTTGTCCATTTGACATTTCTTCTCGTTCCATGTTCACCATCCTCCTCCTGCATCCTTATCTGTCCTATCATCTCCCCTCTGTGTCTCTGTCCCTTACTTTCCTCCATTTTCAGCATCTGCCCTCTGTGTGTCCCAGTTCAGCCCTTATATTCAGCATTTCCCCTCTGTGTGTGTCTTGCCCTATCCTGCATTTCCCCATGTCCCTGTCCTTATTCATCCCCCTCTCCTTGTCATCAACATTATTCCTCTGTGTCCCTGCCCCCCATGTACAGTATTACTCCTCTGTGTCCCTATACCTTCCATGCCCAGCATCTGTTCTCTGTCTCCCTGTACCTCCCTTCTTCCCCCTGGGGACAGTATGCTTCCCTGTACCTTCCCACCCACACCTTTCACCCTCCATCCTGGAGCCAGTTTCTCTCCCTGTAGCTTCCCATCCATACCCCCCTCACAGTTCAGTAAGGCTCCCTCATAGATCTCAAACATCTCTCCCCTTCTCTTCCATCCAGCATCTTCTTTCCCCATTTCTTCTCCCTGTCTCTCTCTTTCTTCTTCTCCCACCCCCCCCCCCCCCCCCCACAAGCTGGTCTAGCATCTATCCCACAGTGTTATGTGAAGTCAGCACAGAAAACAGTGATTCCAAAACATGTCCTGGGGAAACCCCAGTCTGTCAGGTTTTCAGGATATTCACAATGAATACACATGAGATCAATTTGTATACCCTGCCTCCTTGGAATACAAATCTCTCATATGCATATTCATTTGTGAATATCCTGAAAACCTGACTGGCCAGGATTCCCCGAGGACAGGTTTGGGAACCCCTAACATAAAACAATTTTATCTACCCCTTTACTGTGCCTAATTATCACTACACAGTTAAGTGCTTAAGTTCTTTTTCAGAATTAAGTTATAAATGCGTACGAACACCTTAGAAGTCTCTGTACAACGCCATCTTTTCACTTCACTTTCCTATTCACTACATCAAACAAAACAAAAAAAGAAAAAAGAGGGAAGAAATGATTTTTGGTCTACTTCATCTACTACACAATGTGAGGACAATAAACTGCCCTATTTGCTTATAAATGCTCCTGAGGAAGTTTTGCTCACTGATCACCCCTCCTCCCAATATTCAACTGGCAGCAGGCAGTGCGGTTAGCCACCGCCACAGGCGCTGACCCCGGATATTCAATGCCGGGCTGCATCCAGCGACTAGCATTGAATATCCAGTTTCAGTTTTGGTCAGGGCAACTTAACCAGCTAAGTGAATATTCAGTGCTAGCCGGTTAAGTTAATAGCGGTTAAAAATAAGTCACCTGTTTAAGCGACTATCTTAGCCATTCAATTTAGCCGTTTAGTGCTGAATATTCGCACTTAGCCGACTAAGTCACATGACATAGCCGGTATGGGGAGATTCTATATATGGCGCCTAAAAACTTGGCACTGAAATCAGTGCCCACTAAGCATATTCTATAACCAGTGCCTAGATTTAGGCGACAATTATAGAATATGCTTAGTTGATATTTCAGCGCCTAAATCTACTTGCATCCATTTACACCTATGAAAGCGTGGTGTAAATCCCAGCATGTAGATTTAGGCGCACTGGGCCTATAACTAGGTGCGTAAATTTCGGAACACCTACAAAATGCTCATTTCCCCACCCACAACCACACCCCTTTTTGCCTACACGTATCAGAAGTTCGGCACACATCGTTACAGAATATGCTTAGCAAGTTGTACGCCTAAATTCTAATTGGTGCCAATTAGTGCTTAAGTGTTGTTATCAGCACTCATTAGCTTGTTAAATTACACGCATTGTTTTAGAATTTGCGCAGATTTCGGCAGCGATCTCTAGGCGCGCTATATAGAATCCGGGGGTTAGAAGTTAGCCACTAAGTGCTAATATTCAGCAGAGATAACCAGCTATCTTGCGCTGAATATTAGCGCTTAGCCGGCTAGGAGCTATTTAACTGACCAGGAGCCATTCCTGGCTGGTTAAATAGCACTAAATATTGAGCCCTAGGTGCCTTTTGCAAAGATCCCCAATAAATGAAAACAGAAATAAGTAACTGTACTGAATCCATGAGGACAGACTGTTTGTGGTCCTGCATTAGGGGGTAACAGCCAGGCCCAATTGGCCTGGGGCCCCTTGTGGCCATCTGAAGCAGGTGAATAGTCTGAAAGTGGGCTCCCCTCCCCAAATTCAGCCCAGTGCCCCTGCATGTCTCACACTTACCCTCGTGGGGGCACTCTAAACAGCTCTCTGCAAACTACAGTGTCACCTAGCCTCATACGGCATGTCAGAACTGTTAATTCTCTAAGAATCTGCCTGTGCACTAAACACAGCCCACAAATGAGCACTAAACTTCACCATGAAGAACAATTTTACAACAGCGGGTCCAGTGGTAAGATTAGGAAACTGCTTAATTGATTGTACCTTCACAAAGTCAACTGTGTCATGTGGTGACTTGGTAGTTTTAAGAAGCAGTTGAAGGCGTTTTTATTTGCAAAAGCATATTCTGGTATTTAGAGTTCAACATTTTTATTAATGACAATTGCATAGAGTACAGCCAAGATCCAGCAGATACAGAATGCCAAAATCATAACATATAAATGAAAGAAACAATGCCTAGATCTGTCATCAACTATTTTAACAGTTCCCCCCCCCCCCACCCTCTCTGTCACCCCAGCCCCACCTCCCCTCCTTATGTAAGACACAACATCTCAAGCCTACCAGCAACAATAATTCAACCGCAGTCATGAGGGAAAAGAACTCAAAAATGTTCCCACTTATTCCCTAAACAAACCCCTTCCCACCCCCCCCCCCATCATCTATATAGTTAAACCATTTTAGATATAAGGAGCTGTTAACCACATCCAACTCAATTCTATGATTTGAGACCACCCTAGGAACCTCCCTCCCCCACCCTGTTCCACATTACGATCATATTTTAGTATTTAAATAATTTCATGTTACACCAAGTCCTGGTGGTGTTATGAAGCAGCTGAAAACTTTTTCTTTTTATGTAACAATAAAATGATTCTGTTTTGTTTCAATGTATTGTTTATTTTGTTATGTTTTTATGCATTTATATGTAACTTGTTCCCCGCCTAGTAAGTAGGCAAGTTACAAATGTTGAAATAAAAATTTTAAAAAACAACAAAATCTAAATTGAGTTCTGCCATAAGAAACCAAACAGCGACTACACAAATCACACAGCACTAAAAAATCAAAACAAAATAAGTTTCCAGCGTTTAATTTGCTAGTGACCTCCAAAGTTTGTAGAACTGAAACCCAGAGGTCTCACATTCTGGACAAGCATGCTGCTGAGATAAACAAGGACACAGAAAGACAAATGACCGAATCTCAGTGCACATACCAACCACAGAATTCTTGCACTGCCAAGGTCCACTTTGCATTTCCAGAAAATATATCTATTTTAGACAACACTCCCTACAGAGGCAAATTAATAACTTCTTGCACCTACAGCAGACCCCTCCCCTCTCCCACCCCTGCTTTTATTGTCCACCTGCAGACTATAGATCATTTCCTGATTAACACAGAAAGGGTGGTCGCTGCTTGATATTGAAAGTGCTAACCATTAAATCTCAAATCTGCAAAGCACTTTGGCATGCTGTGTAAAAATCACAGCAGGTCTCTCTCAGCAGCAGACACATGCTATATGTAGCTGCACAAGAAACATGGGTTTACAAACCTGATGCACACAACTCCCAGTGAGGATTCAAGAAAGCAATGGTGGTTTCAGACTCAAGAGGCTTTTCCTCCAGCTCACAGAGAACAGGGGATCTCAGCTGCCCAAGCCGAAAAATGGAGCTTCATTAAAAATAATAAACAAATCAATACCACCAAAATGTCAAACTGTAAAAGGAAACAGCACGGACTGGTGTTTACAGTCCAAGAGTATAGGGTACCACAATGTCCCGATAGTAAGTCAGAACTAAGTCTACCAATGTTCTGTGACCCAGGGTAAGAGACTATCTCCCTCTCTCCCAGTTTACCCAGCTATGACATGGTAACACTGATAAAGGAATTACAATAATGTAACCCAAGGTTAAATATATATTTTAAAATTTATACCTGGTCTGGGGTTGTCCCAGGGTGGAGAGGCTGTCCCAGAGACACTGTCAGTATTGGTGGGCAGTGGGAAGTCCTTCTCTGGGAGTCATTGGAGCAGAGCCGCAGCAGGCGCATCTTGCAGCAACACTGTCCGAAGCCAGAATGAGGAAGGCAGTGGAGCTCAGGAAAATGTCCAGTCTGAGCCTGCATGGTAGAGCTCTGACACGTGCACAAGTTTTATGGACTGGAGATCTGATTAGGTCTTAGATGAAGCCTGGTGAGTTCCCCTGGTTCTTCGTGAGTAGCTGCTGCAATGGGTCCATCTAGATTGGATCCAGGGATGGTGGCTACCTGAGGAGCATATGGGGATCAAGTTAAGAAGTCCCTTGGGCCTCCTGCTCAATTATTTTATTTTTAAAATATGAATTTTGGAGCCGGGTAGGGGTCTTTGATGGTAGAGGTCTTTAGGGGTTCCCAAGAGGTGGGTTATAGTGGTCTGGGTCCTTAAAACATTAATTTAGTTAATTTCCATGTTTAGGTTTAGAGAGAAAAGATGGGCTTTGTGCATTTATTTTTGGCTCCCATCGACAATAGTCGTAGTGGGAACTTTTTATTTTTTAAAGAGTGATGTCAAAGGTTTTCAAATAAATTTGAACCATTTATATGTAAAAAAATGTATAACATTCACTAGTACATGTATTTTAAAATCTGTAAAAAAAAATGGTGTGGATAATATGAGTTGGATTTGGACTTAGGGATAGTTTTTATTGAAATATGTTGTGATTTTTATGATAAAATTAGTAAAAACTCTAAAATTCCCAAAATGTCTGTGGGAATTGAGGTTTTCAAAATGGAGATATTTCTTATTTAGAATGTGTTCCACATACAGAAAAAAAAAACCTGAAAGTTCCATTAGGGAGTGTCTGATTGGCTGGGAAGGGTCAGCTGACGATAGCTGAGACTCTGTTGTCAGAGAAACGGTTTGCCTGGCAGTTGCTCAGAAGAGCTGAGGTGTCTGAGCAGTGTTGCCAGGTGGGCAGTTTACGGTTTTCTGCGACCCGCCGCGGGAAAATTTTGCCCGCGGCGGGTTGCGGTTTTTTGGGCTGCTTTTTGGGCTTCAGGGCGGTTTTTGGGCGGTTTTTTCGGCCGCGGGGGGGCGGGGTTAGTGACGTTATGGGCGGGGTTAGTGACGTTTTGGGCGGGGCCGATGACGGGGGAGGCGGGGCCGATGACGGCGGGGCGGGGGTGATGACGCGGGGGTGGGGGTGTCAGGGGCGGGGTTTGGCCTGTTTTTAGGCTGAATTGGGTGGGAAAAAAATTTTCCACCTGGCAACCCTGTGTCTGAGGTAAACAGACTTGTTTTGTAATGTCTGTTAGGTGAGAGAGCCCTTGGTGTTGGGAGTAGTGAAACCAACTAAAATGTGTTCTAGAAAAACATAATAACAGTGATTTAACTATATTTAGGAATTTTTTTAGAACACGTCCAGCGTGACTGAATTTTGTCTGAAGGGTGACTGCTGTATGGTTGTCTGTACAAGAGCCATTTAATCCGAGTAAACACTAAAAGAAGCTGGAACAGCTGTCAAATAATTTTGGTTGTTCCCTGTGAAAATTGTGAGAAGAGTGGGTCTGTGAGTAAGCCTAGGATAGTGTTTTGAATGTGTGTGTGTGTGTTTCTGTGAGTCCTTGTGCTGTGCAAAGCACCAGCGGGAATCCCCTGCTCCACTGGCGGCCAAACAATTCCCAAAGCTTCACCTGTGACAATCGCCGTTCCCCGAGGGTTGAGCCCCCAGGTGCAGGCGGCCGGCAGGACTTCCAGACGCGGCAGGAATCGGAGTCAGGCCTTGAGAAAGGACTGGTCAGGACACTGGCAGCGGAGGAGGCAAGCAGCAAGCAAAAACGAATCTGAAGTCAGGCAGTGGTCAAGGTAGGCGGCAGGCAAAGAAGAATCCAAAGTCAGGCAGTGGTCAAGGCAGGCGGCAGGCAAAGAAGAATCTGAAGTCAGGCAGTGGTCAAGGCAGGCGGCAGGCAAAGAAGAATCTGAAGTCAGGCAGTGGTCAAGGCAGGCGGCAGGCAAAGAAGAATCTGAAGTCAGGCAGTGGTCAAGGCAGGCGGCAGGCAAAGAAGAATCTGAAGTCAGCAAAGGTCAGGTCAGGCAATAGCAGAACAAGACAGGTCACGAAGACACACACCCTCTACCAAAGTAGAAGCCGAAGCAAGACCGTGCAGTGAAGCTGCTCTAGAAATAGCACCCACCATCAGGGACAGAACAGGATCAGCTGGTAGAAAGAGCCTCCCATTGGCTGACTAGTCGAAGCAGAAGGTGGAGCCAGATCAAACAGCAACAGCTGACAGAGCAAGCCTCTCATTGGCTGGCTAGCCGAAGGAGGAGGAGTTGGGTCCAATCCCGAAGAGCAGGAGGTGAAGCAACAAACTCGGCGGCCTGAGTGGCCGGGGGAATTCCCGGAGCGTCGGACCAGCCAAGATGGCCGACACTCCGCGTAGCAGGAAAGGCAGAAGAGCAGGAAGGCAGAGGAGGTCCCGGAGCATCATGAGCAGGCAGGAGACCGCCGGAGTGCCGGACCTGCCAACATGGCCGGTGCTCTGCTTTGCGGGAGCGTCCTCATCGAGATGAGGAACGTGACAGTACCCTCCCAGGAAGACCCCTCTCCGTCCCGGTCCCGGCTTCGAGGGATACCGAGTATGGAAGTCCTGGACCAGTTCTGGTGCATGGACGTTTTTTGCTGGCTCCCAGGAATTGTCCTCTGGCCCAAAGTGTTTCCATGACAATAGGTACTGTAGTTGCGTCCCCCGGCATCTAGAATCCAAAATCTCCTCCACCTCGTACTCCAGATCTGGTTTGGTTTCGGGTAATGCTTCTCTCTTAGGTTCCAGATGCCATTTGGAGGTGAGGAAGGGTTTAAGCAAGGATACATGGAATGCATTGTGGATTCAGAGAGTGCTAGGCAATCGGAGCCGATAAGTAACAGCCCCCACCCGGGACTGAACAGAAAAAGGTCCAATGAATCAGGGGGCAAACTTGAGAGAAGGCAGCCGGAGCCTCAGATGTTTCATGCTAAGCCAGACCTTTTGCCCCGGTTGGAAGGTAGGCGCTGCCTGTCTCCTTAGATCAAAAAAGTGTTTGGACCTGGCTGCAGCCCGCTGGAGGTGGCCCTGAACTTTCTTCCAAATGTCGTGGAACATGGTGAGAGTATGCTGCAACTGAGGCAGGCAGCAAGCAAAGACGAATCCGAAGTCAGGCAGTGGTCAAGGCAGGCGGCAGGCAAAGAAGAATCTGAAGTCAGCAAAGGTCAGGTCAGGCAATAGCAGAAGACAGGTCACGAAGACACACACCCTCTACCAAAGTAGAAGCCGAAGCAAGACCGTGCAGTGAAGCTGCTCTAGAAATAGCCCCCACCATCAGGGTCAGAACAGGATCAGCTGGTAGGAAGAGCCTTCCATTGGCTGACTAGTCGAAGCAGAAGGTGGAGCCGACTCAAACAGCAACAGCTGACACAGCGAGCCTCTCATTGGCTGGCTAGCCAAAGGAGAAGGAGTTGGGTCCAATCCCGAAGAGCAGGAGGCGGAGCGACGAACTCGGCGGTCTGTGGCCATGGGAATTCCCGGAGTGTCGGACCAGCCAAGATGGCCGACACTCCGCGTAGCAGGAAAGGCAGAAGAGGTCCCGGAGCATTATAAGCAGGCAGGAGACCGCCGGAGCGCCGGACCCGCCAATATGGATGGCGCGCCGCGTCACGGGAGCGTCCTCATCGAGGTGAGGAACGTGACAGTGTGTGTGTGGAAGCTGCAAGAGGGTACGTGCTGAGAAAGAACCTGTGCTCTTCAGTAGATTAGAGAAATGTATACAGCATCATTCTTTGGACGTCAGGTTCCACAATTATAATTTTATTTCTTGATTTAGCAAGGCCACAGTTCATTAAATATAAAACCCAGATAGAGTTCACCGATTTAAAATAGAGTGAGGGTTTTGCCTCCTTTGATTTCAGTACAGTCAAGCTAGTAGCACTTCATCCTCCAGAAGATTATTGCTGCTGACCAAGGGCCCCTTCACAAGAGAGACCAAAGACCCAGAGCCAAAAGAAAGCCACAGCTAAGTGAAAATTGCACCACTACACATTCACTGAGGAAAAAGGACTTTGTTAGGGAAACTGGGCTAGGACAGGTTCAGGTTGGGACACGGGATCTGAAAGGAAAGAAAACACCAGGAATCAATTCTCATTTAGGGATGGAGTTTTAAATTTTAAAACAAAGTAAAAAATGTAAGGTGGATTTACAAAGAAAGAGGAAACTTATCTGATAAGCTGCGTTGTTCTGCCATGATGTTCTTGCTCTCCGCCGAATGTTTGTAAAATTACACCATGATTAAAAACAACCGTAAGAGTTCAGCTGAATTCACAAATTTAGAAAAATTGCATCTCATGTTAGATTACAATTAATACATTTCTAAGTAAATAATAGTTGCCTAATACATCCAAGTGCCAAACAAAATACATTTTGTTATCAACAAACTGGTTTCAGCCTCTATTTTCTGGAAAATCCTGAACTTTTAGCATCATTTTCCTTCACCTAGCTTTGGGACTAGTGAACACGGTTAGTTTAACTGTGTAACCCTGACCAGGTCCAAGTTCAGCTCCTGGTATTTGCCACAACTACTAACACCTGGTACAGTTGGCTGAGTGTTTTCTGGAACAGGGTAACAACAATAAAAATGGAGTGAAGGCTCAAAATGTTTAGTATGAGCCACAACACAGATGTGCGCCAGACTATACAATGAGCATGTCTACATTTGCTTTGATTAGAACCCAGCACCAGCTGTCATCCAACAGAAAATGGCAAAGGTTACACCAAATGCTAAACTGCTTTTTCTATTGCCAGGCTTAACCTAGCTCTCATTTCTGTCTTCAGCAATATTCCTTCCTCTCTCCTGTGCAAATCACATTTTCCTGTGCTCTGAAATTGTGCATCAGATTTCAGGGCAACCAGCATATCATGGGAAGGCCGCTAGGGGCAAAGAAAAACATGAAGACACAGGCTACATGGTCAGACACTTCTATTCTCTTTTCCCCTAGCCTTCACTACACTAGCATAAACACAGTTGGAAATATTCAGCCAGCGGCAGTCAGCAGTTTTTAAGCAACTTACAGCCACAGGCTGAACTGAGCCCGGATTTTTTTTTCAAACTTAATCTATTTCTTCAGTACATTTTACAAAGGATTCCAAACACAGAAGTGAACAACTCAGACCCAAATACAATCTCAGCATATGCAGCAGATATCATACCAACACTTCCCATGTCTCCTGACTGGAACTCTTAAGTTACAAAACTACGACGGAAGGGAAAAGATACAAATAAAACCCTGCAAAATCATACTCAACCCCCATCCCCTCTCCATCCCCCTATAACTATTCACCAACTAAGAGGAAGGTGTTCTGTGTCTGTAATATCAGTGAGAAAAAGAATATAAAATGCAAGTAAACAACAACAATAATAATAATATCCCTCTGTCTTATACTCTAGGTCTTGTAGCAAACAAATATATATACTGCACCCACAATGTCTAGTGCATAGACCTTCATAGACTATAAAGAGACAGGTAACCATTTTTTTTTTCAAAGTTATCCCTGAACACCTTTAACAATGCTGTCATATACTCAAAACTCTGTAATTCAATACAGATATCTAAACATCTTTTTAACATCAGAATTATTGGCGATTTCCATTCCCTCACAATCGCCATTTTAGCAGCCAACAACAAAAGTATGTGTTAGCAATGTCATGGACTCATCAGCTATTTCTACAAAACCTATGCCCAACAAAATGGCTTTCCCTTCAGTTCTCCAGTCACACCCAGTCCATTGCTGAATTTGATCCCACACCCATGTCCAGGCACATAACAGCCAATATTCAGACCAGTACACGGTTAGCTTGGTGGATAAAGTCAGAACAGCCTTTTTGCTGTCCTAACTTTATAAAATCAAATCGATTCTTCTATACCACTAATACCCCCAATTCCAGGGTTCAGTGCGGTTTACATTCTAGGGAGACAAAAGCCGATGTTAGCGTGAGGCATGAGAACAATTAGAGACCACCGGTGTAATGCACAAGACCAAAAACATTAAAGGAAAAGATAATGGATGATACTAGCAGGTAGAAGTCAATGGATTGTTATCCACTTACTTAACTGGTTAGCAGACTGAATATCACCACTAAATGGTTAAGTACTGGCTCTGCCCCCAGACTACTCTCTCACTAACCAGACAGTGAGGTCACAGGCAATATTCAGAGGCACGACCCACTTAAGTGCCGCTGAATATTGCCAGATGCTAAGCTCAGTGGGGTTTAAATGGCAAAAGCCTCTCCTGCCTGGTTAAACCCTTTTGAATATCGATCTGGTTTAATAGTATAAATCCTTGAAATCAGAAGGGCAGGTGAAAGGCATAGAGCCCAGGAAGCTCATCATCATTCAGATAGGCTCTGCACTTCCCACACAAATGTTCAGCTACTTAACTCCTACAGGAAAGGGGCTACTTCCTCTTAATGCTCTCAGGTTTGTCCGACTTTACTGGCTTCAGCCTCCCACACGAAGGTTTTATGACCTAATTTCACTTATATTTGATGATCCATGCAGATGAAAAACCTTCCCTTCTGGATTCCTGTCCTATTTATAAAGCTAGCAATTAAGAAAGCGTCCCATTTGGGAGACATTCCTTAAAAGTTCTCTCTCTTTTTTGACATTCACCCTTACCTCTCAAAAGGTGAGCTACCAGCTTTTTATGCAGGAGCTTTTGGCTCTCTCTGCTATCAGTTTACCAAGAGACTCGCACTGGTTCTGCTCCACTCTACTGAAGCATTCTGTTTTCATGAAGTTATTAACAAGCCCTCTTCTGTCAGACTGCAATACCCTCCCTTTCAGGTTTTGAGGAGGTTTCACAAAGGTAAACCTCTTGGTACTCCAAAGCACTGTGGAAATGCAAAAACGTGGACTGACAATCAATCACTCACAATGCACTGCGACAGCTGTTAATGCCATGGTGCTTTACTCCCATCTGGTGTCATGACTACCAAACAGCACCCTTACAAAACTAAAACAGAGCACTCAGATTACCATTCAACAGGGATGAGGAATCTGTTAAAATTGTACACACCGTTAAAACACACAGAACAAATGTAGATCCAATAGCAAAGGGCGACATTTTATATACACAAGCTATATATCACCATACCCAGGAACCAAATATCAGTCAAACACCCAAATCCCTGTGTAGGAGCAACAAGCAACATTACCCAGATCTACCAAGTTACCCAGTTCCAGGAGGGAGCTTATAGGCCAGTCCTGGATTTCTAACAGCCCCCTACCCTGAGGTATTACAGGACAAGCACCAAGGACTTCAGTGGGTACAAGCAGGGACTACATATACCATTGGGAAGTTAAAATGTAGAAGTGACCACAAAGGCAATTCTATAATCTAAGCACTAACATTTATGCATGCAATATGCACATTTAGAATACCAGCACATACATACGTGTCATGCCGCAAAACTGGGATCCTGCAAACACCCACTTAACTTACATAGGGCTGGATACAGTAAATAGTGTTCAAAATTTAGCATCGGAAAAAATTGGTGCTAAGTATGTTTCTATAAAGGGCATTCACTCTTTATAGAATTGTGCTTAGCGTCGATTAGGCCTAAGTTTAGGCGCCAGACTTAGGCCTGCTGAAACCTGGTGTAAATGCTGGTGCCCAACTTAGGGGCGCAGAGGCCGTATTCTGTAAATAGTCGTTCGACTTTTCAGAACGCCCATGGCCGCACCCCCTTTTGAGTGACATGCTTTTACAGTTAGGTGCCGTGCCTTATAGAATAGATGCGTGTGCAAATTTTAATGAGCTCCAATTATCAAAAATTGGTTGTTAGCACCCAATTATTGATAGTCGTTATTCAATTAAGATGGTGCATGCCTCTTGGTTGCGCAAATCTGGGTGTCACGTACAGAATCTGGGGTATAGTGCGTATTTACAAGGGGGGAAGTACAAAGTGGCGGAGCATGTACGGAGACAAAGGCAGACCTCCCACTTACATGTATAAAACTTACAAAATACCGTAAGTTAAACACGTCCCTTCTGCACTTAGGTGTTCACACTTATCACAGTTCTATGACTAGTGTCACTGCTTACGCCTAAACATTAGGCCCATTAGTACCCAGTTACACTAGTATTCTATAAAGGAAAGTAGGCACCTGCCGCACACCCTCTGGATGCCTAATTCTAGGCACCCTGTTCAAGAACTACCCCCAAAGTCTCCCTCCTGAAACTGGGCCACTGGGTCATAGCTAATGACTGCACTCTTCTTGCTTCCTAGCCCAAGCATTTTGGTAACATACCTGTTTTGGATCAGCCATGGAAGTGGGTGATTCCAGTTCTATAGTCACTGGACCATCGTTCTGGATGTTCACCTGCATGTACGCTCCAAACCTGCCATCTGAAAATAATTGGACAGTGCTTTAAAAAAAGGGAAGGAGCTTCCAAGAATGATCATAAGAAATGCAAGATTTGTGTCTCATCTATCAGGATCACTATTGGAACAGCCACAAGTTTTGGATGGGAATGGTGGACTACATTAGGAAAACATTCAGCAAAAACATCCTTGTGCCTTGCACTCCTCCCTCCAAGTAAGGTAAAAGGTATTCATGTGAAGTCAGTTTTTTGGATTCTTGGGGTTGGTGAAAGGGGTGCACCTCACCTGGCTTTCCTGCAACTTATGTCTAGGCAGTTACTAGTAGATCTTCCTACCCAACAGCGAAATAAAAATTATATTTTGCTTGTACCGACTACTTTTCCATCTTATACAAGAATAGAAAATTGATGTATCCAACTCTTTCCAGAGAATGAGGGGGAAAGGCCTGAGAGAAAAAAATATGTATATTTCTCCTCTCACAGAAAGTAATAGAAATTATGTGGACAAAAGGGAGGCTATCTAGGGTTATTCCTGCTCCATAAAGGGGTAAATTATTCAGAACTGAGGCTTCGGAGAGGTGAATAAAAGCTGTGTGTCTAAATGGAAAATATAGGAGGGTTCCCCTCCCCCCACCAAAACCATTCTGAACAAGTTCTTCAGCATTTCACAACAACACAAATAGCAGCTGAATATTCATATTCACAGTAGCAGATACTCAGGAAAACCTGAGAGTCAGCTGCTATTTGCAAAGCGGAAGCCCAAACTTCTGAGTATGAATTGAGCCCACAACCTTTAGACCCCCAGCAAGAGCTGGCGATCCTTCCTGGTGTCAAATGGGCTCACCATAGTACAACCACTTCCGTAACTCAAGGGGGCAGTTCCATTTAAGTTCCCAGAATGATGTTAAAGATATTTCCTTTCAGTTTGATAGGTTGTAAAGCACACAGAAGCTCCCAGAGTTCAACTATATGTATTACGACAAACTAGAGCTGAGGTGGGAATATAAAGAGAACTCAAAGCATATGGTCTCTGTTCTGAGGCCACCTTGCTGGCACAGTACACTCTCATATTCATTTCTGGCACTGCACTATTTGGGAGATACTGACGTCAGAACAGACAGATTAAACACAGCAATCTCCTGTACCACACATAGAAACAAAAAGGCTTTCTGGAGAGTATACACAAAAACCTATGTATACTTCCATTCAGCGGCAAATGAAAAACACAAAGCCTTGTGTCCCACAGCAGCCCACATTGTTCCTTTCTTCACAGCTCTGACAGCCCTTTAAACAGTAAGATACTTTCTATGGCAGCATCACCACTCTAATTGGGCTGTTAATTCAACCCCTGAATTATATTAATGACAACGGAAAATAAAACAATCTCCAAGTAATAATAAAATAAATAACCGCCAAAAAAAGAGCATCCTGGCAACAAAAGGACGAAGACAAAGTCTTTGCACCCTGCCTTTTACTCAATATATAAGCTCGTGGGAGACCAGATCATAAATGGGGCCTCACAGGGAGATAGATGGCCTCGACGCAATCAAACATGACGGAGGATTAGAATTCTTTCGCAAGCTGCTCAAACACTTTGCCACCCACGACAAATTACAGCCTATAGAAAGAGCCCAGAAGGGTTTTCTACACATGAACTGCCAGACTGTGCTGGCAAAGAGCACAGGAGCAAATCAATTCTGTCATGCTAAGGTGCAGCTCTAAAGTAAAAGGAAAAAAACATCAAAATCTTTCCTAGGATTCTTACGATTTGAGCACCTGCCAGCACTACTGTTTCTATCCAAATTTTACAGGATGCTGATCCACTCTTGATTTTGTCTTTCTAATCTCTTTAAGGGGCAGATGCAGCACCCAAACGTAAAAAAATCTAAATCGTTAAAGTCCCTAACGAATTTAAAATAACGAAAAATGCACCAAAAAAAAAAGTCACACATGCTGAGATCGGTACTGAAACGTACAATGTATCAAAGAATCACAATACACATCGTTAATCGGCCCCCAAATCATGCGCAGAGCAGCCAAGCGTTATGTTAGCTGCTCTGCGCATGCCACAAACAGTCAAAACACAGTCAAATCACAAGCACATGGCTCCCAAATCAAAACAAAAATTAAAAAAAAGGGTCGGGAGGGGGCAAAGGCGCTCATCAGGAGCGTCCTGTACGGACGGCCTTGCCCCCCCCGCTGCTCCCCACTTTCCGCCGCTCCCCCCACCCCGAAAAAGCAAAATTCAAGCAGCCCCTGCCCCCCTCCCTTCCTCACTACTCTCTCACCTCAGCTCCGCCTCCCGACATCCTCCGTCCTGTGCCCCGCCCCCTTTTGGGGTCGTCGCCGCCATTCCCCTCCTCCATCGGGCCCCCCTCCCTCTTACCGGGCCTGTGCAGCGCCTCTCTCCTCTGTCCGAAGGCGCTGCACGGGCAAGAAGAAAGCTGATGCCTGCCTTCGCCCAGCTTCGATGGCGCGTCTTTCTCCTGCTGGGCCCGCCCCTGTCTGACGTCAGTAACCTACGTAGTTACTGACGTCAGACAGGGGCGGGCCCAGCAGGAGAAAGACGCGCCATCGAAGCTGGGCGAAGGCAGGCATCAGCTTTCTTCTTGCCCGTGCAGCGCCTTCGGACAGAGGCGCTGCATGGGCACGGTAAGAGGGAGGGGGGCCCGATGGAGGAGGGGAATGGCGGCGACGACCCCAAAAGGGGGCGGGGCACAGGACGGAGGATGTCGGGAGGCGGAGCTGAGGTGAGAGAGTAGTGAGGAAGGGAGGGGGCAGGGGCTGCTAGAATTTTGCTTTTTCGGGGTGGGGGGAGCGGCGGACAATGGGGAGCAGCGGGGGGGGGGGGGGCAAGGCCGTCCGTACAGGACGCTCCTGATGAGCGCCCTTGCCCCCTCCCGATCCTTTTTTTTTTTTTATTTATTTATGTGTTTTCTGACGTCCTTTGGACCAATCACAGCGCTTTTAGCTCTGCTAATGCGCTGGGATTGGCTCAAAGTTTGTTTATTTTTTCACTTAATGATTTTTCCTGGCACAGAGCTGTCCTAACGAGTGGTCCAGACCTCTCGTTAGATTTCCTGCCTTTTTCCTGCGTAAAGGCAATCGGAAAAGGTTAGTGCATGTTGTTTCAATGGGGTTTTCACACTAATTGCTCATCTCCATTCCGTTTTCGTTAGCTGCTGGCTTCCTCGGTAAAAGCCCTTTGATGCATGCAACGGATCAAATTTTCCTCGTTGGAGAGTCATTAAAGGCTCATTTAGCTTTAGTGCATCTGCCTCTAAGTCCTATTTTCCCCACGTAGAAAACATATAAGAAGATTTGACATTTAAGTTTTCACCAATTAACAGTACTCCAATAACACAGCAATTTCATTTCTCTATCAATATAAAATTGTGTACAACAGCAGGTGGAGAAAGTGACGTATGGAATTTTGTCCAGCTCCTCAGTGTACACATGTGCTATGTTTGTTTTCTCTGTATGTCTTTGACCTGAAGGAGAGAGGGGAGGGGGCAGTTTGAATGGTCAATGCCAAATATTCTGTGGGTTTGGAAACAATAATCAAATGAAACCAAATGTGATAATATATTAAAAGGATGGCTGTTATAATTTAATCACAGGGTGCACTGTCCCATAGCAACAGAAATTAGCTGGCAGTATACATAGCAACCATTAAGCCGTATGGTTCAGTCAGTAGGTTTCATGGTAGACCCCCCAGTCTGACCTACCTCATATTCAAACTTGATGTGTCTTGTGAGAAGCAGAAAAGCCACAGAGCCCAGAATGCAGAGGGGAAGAGAGAAAAGCCAGAGTGGAAAAACTACAGATCCCAGAATGCATTGCGGGAGGGGCGGAGGCAGGAGCATAGAGAACACAGATTTCAGACTGCCTGGAAGAATAGGAGAGAGGAGGACAAACGAGTACCTGAGCTGCAGGAGAGGAAAGGAGAGCGGGCTGATTGGGAGATGGAATCAGCTGAGGAGAGGGGTGGAGAATGAGGGGATGGAATGGGAGGAGTTGGAGCAGGTAGGGGGAGAAGGTGTGGAAGAGGAAATGGAGGTGGGAGAGGAAGTGGCTGGGGAAGAAGAGTGACTTCTAGAGGAGCCCAAAGTATCAGAGAAGAATAATAGTCAGGAGAGATCCGGCGGGTGGTTGTCAAGAGGTAAAGTGTTGACAAGTGAGGGTGGTGGATCTTTAAAAGTCTGGCTAAGCTGTGCTGGGGAAAAAAGCCTAGCTAAGCTGAACGGTTTTGAGGCCTTGCTGAAGAGGGCGTTGTTGGAAAGCCTGGCTAGCCGAACTGTGTTTGAAGCCTGGCTAGCAGAACTGGGTTTAAAGCCTAGCTAAGTTGATCTGTTTTGAGGCCTTGCTGAAGAGGGTGGGGTGGGGAAGCCTGGCTAGCCGAACTGTGTTCAAAGCCTGACTAGCTGAACTTTGTTGGAAGGCCGGGCTAGCAGAACTGTGTTTGAAGCCTGGCTAGCAGAACTGTGTTTAAAGTCTGGCTAGCCGAACGGTGTTTGACGCCTGGCTAGCAGAACTGTGTTTAAAGTCTGACTAGCTGAACTTTGTTTAAAAGACTGGCAAGCTGAACTGTGTTGCACCGCCTTGCTAGCGGAACTGTGTGGCAGTGAGAGCGAACTGCACGGACGAGTGTGGAGTCGGAAGCGGACAGCACGGATAAGTGAGAGAGACAATTACGCGGCCGGGAGGAGCGGCTGACAGTCTTTTCACCAATATTTCTCCCATGTCTAAATTGGTTTCTATCCATTAAATTTTCAGAAAGAGTTATTTTGCCCCCTGACAGACATTCTTGATCTCTCATGTATAATTTCTGACAAACATGAGCTGGAAAGAATAAAAAGGGTCTTTATATATAGAAAATGTTAATTAAGCTTCCAGTGTTGTTAGGGTGACTGTCTTATAGCCCAATAGAACTCCGAGCTAGAACTGCTAATGTCATTGTGCCATATCTCACCAGCACCCAGTCTTGTACCTATGATCAGGCAGCTATGTATTTTTCTGCCCGAGACAGGGAAATAGGTGGGTATCTTCTAGACAGAGGACCTCCTAGGACACAGCATGGTACACACCATAAACTCTGAATGTCCACTAGCTGTTCTTTCACCTGCTAGTGACTGACAGATCCATTTCCAGCTCCATATAATTTCTCTTTTGTATTGACACAGAATTTTAAAGTGACTCTAACCCTTTACTGGTTTGCTGAGAAATTTTGTGCGTTTTATAAGCTTCATGATAGAAAGCTAGTGAGATAATTTGTTATCTGTGTATTTCTTACAGCTACAATAGCTAAAGATAGTACAATTCATTGTGTGTTTGAATGGAAGGTTTTAGAGTTATAAGAGGTTGAAAGCTAGTGAAATTAAACCTGTGTCTATAGAGTCACAAGGCATTTGCTGAGCAAAGTAGTGATTATGTCTATTCCATTATTTTCTATATTGCATAATCACCCTGATATCCGGGGTATTATGGTGGGGAAGAGGGAGCACCGCATAGCTCTGTTAGCTGATGACTTACTGCTTTATGTGGCAGAGCCAGAGCGGACTTTGGCGGCAGCGTTGGCTGTACTTGGGGAATTCGAGAAACATGCAGGATTGCGGGTAAACATGGATAAAAGTGAATTATTGGGGATCTCCCTAACCCAGATGAAAGAAAATAGATTGAGAAGTAAATTCGCTTTTAAATGGGCTAAGAGTCACATTCGATATCTGGGGATCCAAATCCCTAGAGATCTGAGCTGCGTGTACAGACTTAATTATGGTAAAATAGTAGATCAAATCTGGACAGAACTTTCTAGATGGAAAGGGTTGTGGCTGTCCTGGTGGGGACATATGGCTGAGGTAAAGATGAATGTATTACCCAGGTTGCTGTTCTTGTTTCAGTCTTTGCCGGTGGCGGTTCCTAGACAGTCACTTCGACAGCTGCAAAAATGTATTCTGCAGTTTATATTGGGAGGCAAGCATCCTCGACTATCTGGGCGGGTGATATGGGGAGAGATATAGAGGGGTGATAGAGCGGTGCCAAGGATTGAGTGGTACTATATAGCTGCTCAAATTAAGATGGGTTTGTATTGGGAACGGGGGAGGCTAAAGCCAGCGAGTCAGGTGGAACAAGCGCACTGCCCACATAGGGCTTTAAAAACTTATTTGTGGACTACTGAGGGAGTGGGAGGGGCGCTGGCGGGAATAGACAATCCATTCCTTAGGCATCTGATGGGTATGTGGGGGGATCTACAGAAGAGTTGAGGACAGGGAGATAAGGTGTCCACCCAGGCGGCTATGAGATGGAAACCAACGTTTGGAGCTGGGAGAGATAATGCCACATTTGTGAGATGGGAACAGGTAGGCCTTTTGAGTTTTCCAGATATGTTGCAGGGGGGAAAGCTGAAGAGTTTTGAGGAGTTGAGGTCCAAGTATGGACTCTCTGAAGGTGATATTTTCCCCTACATGCAAATCCAACATTTTGTGAGAACAATGGGGTGGAAGGGAGAGGGTCCACAAGAGAAGGAAAGTTTGGAAAATTTGTGGGGCTTGTTGCAGAGGGTGCCTAGACCCATCTCCGTGCTGTATAAATTCTTTACAGGAAGTGACCCCTCCCCTTTTAGATTTAAGGGGGCATGGGAAGCGGATCTCAATTGCTATTTTAATGAACGGGAGTGGGAGGTGATCTGCGGGGAGGTCCGAAAGGCATCAACATGAGAGAAAACTAACAACTTATAGCAGCAGCTTCAGAGAGCATTTTCCATCTCACAGATAGGCTGCAGAGAATACCTTCTCCTGCTTTAGACTTAGTCCCGCCCACCCTACCCCTCTACCCACCCACCCCTAGAGTGACATGTCTTAAATAACCTATCAACCCACTCATTACTTTTACCTCACCCATTTCTATTCTTCTATCACCTTCTCCCACTACTCCAACCAGAGATACACCTAATCACACTGACCACCCTTCAACATCTTCAGTCCTTCTGTGACTGTTCTCTTGTGCTTGACTGCTTAAATATTTTAAATTTAAATGCTTTACTTTTTGTCTATTAGATTGTAAGCTCTTTGAGCAGGGACTGTCTTTCTTCTGTGTTTGTACAGCGCTGCGTACACTTTGTAGCGCTCTAGAAATGTTAAATAGTAGTAGTAGTAGTAGTAGTAGCATTAGTGCAAGAAAATGCTTACAAGGTACTCACTAGGTGGTATTATACCCCAGAGAGACTAAAGCGCATGTACCCTAACGCCTCTGATCTTTGTTGGAGATGTGGGTTGCATACGGGCTCCTTTGTGCATATTTGGTGGACCTGTCCACAACTGATCCCATTCTGGCATGCAGTAATGAAAGCCCTAGTAACTATGATAGGGGAGTCACTGGTGTGCAGTCCATCGGTGTGTTTGCTGGGACTGCATAATTTGAGTAACTCCTGGGAGAGGAGCAAATTGATGAGATGGGGGCTAGCAGCAGCAAAGTGTCTTATAGCGCGGAGATGGCGGACTACTGATCCCCCGTCAATGGGGGACTGGAAATGTAAACTGGGACAATTTATAGTCATGGAACGCCTCACGGCATATCGTAGAGATGGAGAGTTACGGCACAAGAGGGGGTGGTCCCAACTTCAAGAATGCTTAGCCCAACTTCTGTAATGACTTGTTAGGATTTGAGCTTGTTCAGTAGGGGGGGGGGGGGGAATGAGAGAGTGCTGGGGATGGGTGCAGGGAGGGGGGGCGGGAAGGGGGAGTTATCTTAGAGTGGGTAAAATAGTAAGTTTAAGGTTGCATGATGATATGCGGGGCCTGGGGTCAAAGTTTGAAACATTTGACTTTATATGTAAGGATTATGTAACGCCCATGGAGCATAAAAAGTGAAAGTAGACCATCACCAAAGTGACGGTGGAGAGTACTAATAAGCTATATATTTCATGAGCTACCTGGCCCAGGTCCAGTGCTTAAGGCATAATTGTATGTTTGATTACACTGCATTGCAATGTTGGCTTTATATTATGAAACTCAATAAAACATTTAAAGTTGAAAAAAAATTATATTGAAATGACAGGGAGGATAAAGATGGCATAGAGTCAAACAGGATAAAAGTCCTGCAGAAAACAAAATGCTCTGAGGAGTCTTTATGGACAGAAACTCTATGTGTGACAGGGAAGAGGACAGCAGTGGGGGTTTACTACTATCCATCTACTCAGTATGAAGACAGACTCTGAAATGCTACAAGAAAAGAAATTTGGAAAACTAACAGACTTGGGAACACAATAACAATGGAGGATTTCAATTACTTCAGTACTGATTGGGTAAATGTCTCTTTAGGAGATGCTAGGGAAGCAACATTTGCAGTTACCAAAAATGATTGCTTCATGGTGCAGCTGGTCCTAGAACTGGGGGTTGGGGACTGCTCTAGATCTAGCCCTCACTACAATGTAGGATGTGGTGCAAGGTGCAATAGTGGTGGGCCCACTTGCAAGAGCAATCGTAATCCAATCAAAACATGACAATCAGATGCTTAGGCAGACTACTATCTTTATGTGACTCCCCTGCTATCCTTGCCTACCATAATTGCTGCTTCAAATGTGCAAAGTCTGCTTCTTGCAGTAGTCAACAGTATTTTGGGGCTTAGGTCCTACTTGTCTTTCTCACTGCACTTACCTTCTTCTCTATCTCTCCCCTACTCCCTATAATCTGATAGCATGCAGCATCATGTTTTCACACTGCCTATGTGTTATGTAGCCTATTTCATATGGCCTCCTTTACAGCTTCATATATTTATTTTCAGGAACCATTTAATCTTAATTATCTTGCTCAACAGGCTTAACTAAATAACAAAGAGCAAGTGCAATTAATGCTGCCAATACCAGATTTGCGAGATTTTTTTTTTTTTACAACGCCCTTTGTTTACCTTCTCATGCTGGAGCTGTTATCTTAATAAGCATTTGTTCAACTCACAGTTGACTAACGGCCCTCTGTATCTTATCAACAAACATAAATTTTAAAAAATGGGCAATCATTTGCAAGATAACTTTATAGAAAACTACTGTAGTGTATTTAACTTTTAAAAAGGAGGCTATAACAAAATAAGGAAAATTAAAAAAAAACTAAAACAAGTAGTTGCAAAGATCAAACATTTGCATGTAGCATGGACAACTGTTTAAAAATACTATATTGGACGCCCAGACCAAATGTATTCCACACATTAAAAAAATGTCAAGTGAAGATCAAACAGCAATCGTGGAGATGAAAATAGTATCTGAATTCAAGAGAGCTTGGGATAAGTACATAGGATCTCTAAGGGAGTGAGTGATAGGGAGAGTAGATGGCATAGATGGGCAGACTGGACAGAAATATCTGCCTCTATTTTTCTCTGTTTTAATCAGCATGGTTAAATGGTAAGATAAGTGAGGTTATTAAAGTCAGAAAGGCCTCTCTAAATAAAATGGAAAGCAGATCCAAATAAAGAAAACTGGAAAGAACAAACATTAAACAAGTTACATGTAAAGCTTTAATAAAACAGGCCAAAGACAATTTTTTTTAAAAACTTGCCACACAAGCGAAAACTTAAATTTTTTTCAAGTACATTTGAAACAAGTAACCTATGACTAAGAGGTAAAAAGAGCAAGGTCATTGCAGAAAAACTAAATAAATTCTTTGTTTTACTCTACTGAAAAACAATGCCAAGGAGATATCTACATCTGAAACATTCTTTGAATATTGATGATTCAGAGGAATAGAAGCAAATCATGGTGAACCTGGAAAATGTAGTACAGCAAATTAACAGACTAAAGACTAACAAATCACCAGGACCAGATGTTATAGACCCCTGAGTTCTGAAAGAACGCAAAATGAAATTTCAGACCTCTTACTGGTAAATCTATAACATCACTAAAATCAGCTACAGTGTCAGAGCATTGGAGGGTGGCCAATGTGACACAGTTAAAGGAGTTCCAGTGGATGATCCTGGAAACTACAGATCAATGGTGTAGCCAGGACTGATTTTTTTGGAGAGGCCTGAGGTTAACATGACTGGGCACTGGTAGTATAGATGTTGGCACCACTCAAGTTCCTTTCTCATTGGCCAGTGCCACTGCTCCTGAGTGGGCCTGACTCCAAAGTGAGTAGGGGTTCCTCAGCTCACCCCTGACTACTCCTCTGTTACAGACTAGTGAGCCAGATATCAGTACCAGGCAAAATAGGAGAAATCGTTCTGCAAAACACAGTTACTGAACATACGGATACACATGGCTTAATGGAGCAGAGTCAACAGATTTAGCAAATGAAGTTCTTGCCTTACCAATCTGTTAGATTTTGTTTAAAGAATTAAATATGAAGAAAAGGGTAAGCCAGTTGACATGTGGAACGGAATTTTAGAAAGGACATCCAACTCAGAATACGAATATCCATGTCTGTACATCAAATACGGACATCCATTTTTCTTGTATTTTAGAAGAGGATCTGCTGACATATTAGCCTGTTCTAAAATGCATAAGAAATGGATGCCCAAGTGCTGGCTAAGTCCAGCGTGAACATCCATTTTACAAAACTGAAAAGTCCAAACTATAAATGGGGTAAAACAAGGGACATAGAAGGCTGTGTGATAGCATAGGAACGTCCATTGTATTGTCCACAGTGATTACATGGTCTTAATATGGAGCCTAGCATTGTTTAAGTGTAGGTAGGGTTGTTTTTCCCTACTGCAATGCCTCTGTATATGTCCAAGGCACAACTGCATCTTCAATAGTCTGTGCAGTTCAGGTCCCCACATCTCAAAAAGATATAACAGAACTTGTAAAGCTAAAGAGAAGGGCACGAAAAATGATAAAAGGGAAGAAAGAGTTCCCTTATGAAGAAAGATTACAGTTTAGGGCTCTTCTGCTTGGAGAAGAGATAACAGAGGAGACATGATAGGAGTTTATAAAATCATGAATGAGATGGAACATTTCATGAAACTAATGGATAGAAATTGTTACAAAAAATACTTAAGATTAAAAGTATTTTACACTCAACAAAAGCCATGCTGAGTAAGAATAAAGTCCATCAGGCCCACCACCCTGCCTCTGACAGCAGCTGTCCAGGTTGCAAGTAACCCCCAGGTTCCAAAAAGTAGGTCTGTTTGTCATATCTCATTTCCAGGAATAAGAAATGGCTTCCCAAGCCTACCTGACTAATAATTTTTAATGGACTTTTCCTCCAGGAACTTGTTCAATCCTCTTTTGAATCCCACTATGTTGGTCACCTTGACCACATCCTCAGGTAGCACATTCCATAGCTTAATCACGAGCTGTGTGAAAGCTTACCAGAGGATGTGTTGAAGGCATATATAGCATGGCTGAATTTAAAAGGGATTTGGACAAATTCCTAGATAACAAATTAACACTCGCACTCAATCCTGGGAAGGAACTTTAATGAATTAATCAATTCTTTGGTATCTGCGGAGTGCTTCCTAGTGACCTGGAATGGCCATTCTTGGAGACAGGATACTAGGCTTGATGGACCTTAGGTCTGACCTAACAAGGCTTATCCTATGATCTTACAAGATTTCCTACTTAATCCAACAACCAGGACTTACCGCCAAACTTTGTAATGATCTAAAGAGCTGCCAAAATGATCCAAACATCTGCCCTCCAAGGTCCCCAGAGCTAGATTGGTTGGTTTCTGGGAATCGTTATATTACTGGTATCAACCCCTGCTAAACCACATCAGCAAATCTGGATTATTTTTTTGGATATCAAAAGTGGTTGGGAGACCCTGAAGTGACAGACTTGCCACAATTCTCCATTTGGGTACAAAGTCCACCCTGCTTCTTACTGCCTGTTAAGGGCCAGAAAGAAAGTGTCTAAAATACTTCTTATAAAGTCATATAAATGCATTAAACAGACTGTGGTAATCACAGCACATGAACTGGGCCCATGGTAACTTTCAACGTCTCTATATCCCTCCCAAAAAAGAAGTGAGTTGTAACGCATTCATAGTAATTCGCATCACATAAAATGTACTAATAGGTCACCTAGGTTAGAAGGTCAAGTAGGTGTTTATTTTGGGGCTAATTTCATAAAGCTAGATAAGGGTCCAGGTGTCTTTATAAAATAGCCTCAGAAACCCAACCACAATCATGCTCAGGAACAGGCATAATGTACAAGCATGAGGTGTGCATGTATTTTATAAAAATGCATAGCCTGCCCAAACTCCTCCCCCAAACATGCCTACATGAAGGTCGCATAGTACACACCCTCTTTCCACCATGTATAACACGGCATAAGTTTATAGAAGCCCTTTTCCATGGATAGAACAGGGAAAAATCTTTATAACGTTACCCCCATTATAGGGCAATTCTTTAAAGGCTGTCCAAATTTGGGTGCCAAAATACTGAGCATTGAGAATGAGTTATACAACGGCATCTGGGTGCCATTACAGAATAGGGCGTAAGTCCACATTTGCGCATTTAGGTGCTATCCCCCAAATTCTATACATGGCACCTTAAGTTGTACGCACTAATTTGGCCGCATGGCCAAACTGCGCACACAACTTAATTAACAAGCCAATCAGCGCTGATAATTGGTACTTATTAGCAGCACTAATTTGATTTCATTAGAATTCATGTGCACAACTTTCTAGGCATATTCTATAAGGCGGTGCACGTAAATTCTGATGTGTGCAGTCAAAAAGTGACTGTGGGTGTGGCCATAGGCATGGAAAGGGCAGGTCATGGGCATTTCAAAAAACTATACATTCTATTATAAATACATCCGATCTGCACCTAACTTAGACGCAGGTACTTAGGCCTGGTTTTAAGTGGCCTAAATGGATGCGCCTAAATTTTAGTCGCAAGAACTGCGTGCAAGCATAACCTATAAACTGCACCTAACTTTAGGCGTAGTTTATAAGTTCACGCTAATTGTGTGGTTTTGACACCGATTTTTAAGGCGCCATTTATAGAATTCGGCCCTATGACTATAGAAAAAAGGACGTAAATGTGAACCCGTAAATGTTGCATATATTCTGTAAGACTAGCCGTTGAGCCCGTGAAAACGGGCTACTTTTGGAATGGGGGGGGTTCCAAGCCCTCCCCCCCGGAGTCGCTGCCGCCGCCCCTTCACCCGGCCCGAGCAGCACTGTAAACTTACATCAGCACGCAGCAGCAGGCACATCAGCAAAGCTGCCGTCGGGGCGGGCTTCCTTCTCTGCCTGTGTCCCGCCCTCGTGTGACGTAACATCTGCGAGGGCGGGACAAAGGCAGAGAAGGAAGGCCGATGGCAGCTTTGCTGATGTGCCTGCTGCTGCGTGCTGATGTAAGTTCACAGTGCTCGGGCCAGATGGAGGGAGCGGCGGCGACTCCGGGGGAGGGGGAGCGGTTCCGAAGTCTGCAGCATGCCAGTAGAGACTTCCCTCTCTGTCCCACCCCCATCATCACGTATTGAAGCGGGGGCGGGGCAGAGAGGAAGTCTCTACTGCGCATTTGCGAGTGAGTACGGTCACTCGCCGTTTATATGTTTGATACATGCATTAAATGTGGGACCCATCCATATCCTGCGTATGGGCCCTCCCATGTGAACGCCCCCTTGGAGTTACACACTATCCCCTGATTCTATTAAAAAAATCTCCAAAAATCGCATGCACAAATTTAGGCCCCCCCCCCCCCCAATTTGCATACGCAGTTTAATAGAACAAGCCAATTAGTGCCAATATTGACTTAAGCACTTATTGGCACTAATTAGATTTAATTGGGACTTATGCGCATAAATTTAGGTGTGGGATCCACGTCTAAAATTTACACACAGCCCAAAAAGGGGGCACAGAAATGGAAGGGTCACAGGCATTTCGGGGCTAATCGGGGGTATGATTTTGAGTTACGTGTGTAATTATAGAATATGGGTGCTCCGCACGTAAATTTAGGTACGGACATTTAATGGCAGCACCTAAATTTACACTCAACCTCTCCGCTTATGCATCAGTCTGTAAACCATGACAAACTTTAGGCACGGCTTACAGAATACCACCTAAGCACTTTCTAGGCACGGCTTATAGAATACCTCCTAAGCATTTTCTTTTCAGTGACAATTTTTTAGCCACTATTTATAGAATCTAGTCCTAAGGGCCCGATATTCAAAATGATTTCAATAGCGCCACTTAAATCGCATGTCCAGGGCTAACCAGGCATTTTCAGCAGCACTTAACCAGATAGAGCCACTGAAAATGCTTGGTTAGCACCCAAACCGAAACTGGCTATTCTGGGGATGTTCCGGGGGCAGAGTCAGCAGTTAACAGATTAAAGTTAACCGTATAACTATATAACTAGAAACCGAATAAAAGTCAGTCCTATCTTTATGTGGTTCTTTATAGCCAGTTAAGTGCCGAATATCGAACTTAACCAGCTATATTTCGACTGGCTCTGTATACCCGGAAACACAATCCCGGAGCCCAGACACGGCCCGGCGTTGAAGTTCAGGGTATAATGTTTGATGCCTAATGGTAGGGTCGCCATTGCTGGCGAATCATAATCACATCACAATATGTGACCCGCTGAATGGAAAGATACCAAAAGTAGGGTTTCAAATTACAGAGATGAAGATTATATAAAAGTTTGGAGGGGCAACTTTCATTTTTGAAAGTTTTGTGTACTATCGGTAGAAAGGGACTGTGCAATTTTTTTCACTAAGTTGAGGTTTTTCATTTTCTTCAGCCTAAAAGTTGCAGGTACCTAAAGTGGGGTATGTGATTTCAGGGGTTAATTAAAACATGGGAAACATGTCTCTTGTCTCTGGTCGCATCTTAAAGAGGGCCGTCTTCTCGAGATGAAAGCCAAGTGGAGAAAGAAACCTATGCACAGGCTGAAGCGCAAGAGACAAAAGATGAGGCAGAGAACCACCTCCATTGCTGCTGGAGCTGCAGAACAGGAGCTAGGGCTCTTGAGCTTGGGAAACTCCTACCACAGATGGCTGAAGATTTGATGTGGAGGACTTAGGGAGTCTTTTGTTAAAGATTAGCTCGAGTTATCTGCAACAGGACCCATTTTATTCCTATGGGCCCTGCTGCAGATAACATGAGCTAATCTTTAGTAAAAGACTCCCTTAATCTTTAGTAAAAGACTCCCTTAATGTTATGACCTCATATAAAGAGCGTACTGGCTTGGGCACAGCTTGAAGACAAGTCCTATGTGTTTCAACTCTCCTAGCTTATTTTCAAAACACTTAGCCTTACAAAGTTCCATAGTAACCTATGGAACTTTGTAAGGCTAAGTGCTTTGAAAATACACCTCTAGCCATCCCGGCAATCTGAAGCCACGCTTCCAAATAGCTGGAGTTGTGGACTTGTTCAGTTCTTTGAGGCAGAATATAGTAGCTGTATAATAAAGCTTTCTTCTTTGGTTTTTTTGGTTAAAAGCCAAAAAACAAAAAAAAGAGAAACATTTATCAATAGGAAAGTTAAGACATAATTAGTGCATACCTGAAGCTGAAATGTTGCAGGATTCTATTTTGTGATATAAATAAGTCACATACCCCACTTTTGGTACCTTTTCGCTCAGCGGATCACACATGTATGAGCTGCCCCTGTTCCAGCCTTCACTTTCCAGCACAAAAGATTCCCTGCCTTACCTTTCACGAGATCTGGCTTATAGGCTTTTCTAAGCTGCTGAAGGAAGTCATTGTAGAAAGGCTCTGCTTGCTCAGAGGGCATGGCCAGGTGAAAGTCTGGCTTATTCCCCTTCAGGACGCTCTGTAGTGTAAACTGGCTGATGCAGAGAACTTCATACTGCCTGTCCATTACACTTTTAGACCAGTGCCTTCCGCTTTCATCCTCAAATATCCGCAAGTTTAAGATTTTTCGAACCCTAAAAAGAGAAGGAAAAAACCCACAACACTGAAAGTTCTGAAGGTGATTTTAAAAAGCAGAACATCCTTAACTGTCTAGTCAACACCTGTATGCTCAGCATCCGACCAGGCATGAATTAATGGCTTTCACTTGGGGGCAATCTCTCCAAATGGGCTACGATGTTGCTCTTATGTTTTATTCATGTTTCAAGCAAACCATGAAACAAGCAAATCAATATAAATTAGCATAAAAAGTTCAGGCTTTTCACATTTTTGCACACAAGTAGCACCTCATTCAACCCTTACTTGTTAAGCAGCAGTCTTAAACTGTAGTACTTGAGAATTGAAAACAGGTCTGATTTTCAGCACAGATGAAATATATGAATACAACATAAAGCAAAGCCCCTCTAGATAAAAAAAAAATCTCATAAACAGCAGCTTCACCTTTCTTGGGCAGACTGGATGGACTGTGCAGGTCTTTATCTGCTGTCATTTAGGGGGTATTGTGTTGTCAGTTACATAGGCACAAGCATTTAAACCAGCCACTTAGCTAACGTAAGTGCCTGCGCCTAAAGTTACATGCACAATACGCTGGTATGCTAGAACGATAACTACACAAGTAATTACCAATATACAATTCGCTCTTAGAACACACACTTCAGGCAACTTTTTAAGAATCATTCCCTTGGTGAGGAGGGATGCTATAGCAGTGACATGGGTCAGAAGTTAAAGATGAATAAATCTTTCTGTGTCCAAATGTCTTTATTAAATTTTCAAATCCAAACAAATAAGAATAGTGAAATAAAAACAACTAATACATACAATACAATAGTCTGGCTAGAAAACTAGGCCAAAAAGGATATACAATTTGGCATTTCTATCCTGCATTCACCCCTCAGAGTACAATGCAGTTTACAAACAGATAACTAGGCATTCCTAGGAAAATACATTATCTGATCGATAGTAAAATTTTAACAAAACATCTACAAATTTTCCAAAAAGATGAGTTTTAAGCATTTTTCTACATTGAACATAATTCTGTGCAGATCTTATAACCACTGGTAAAGACTTCCACCAGAAAGTAGCTTGATACGAAAATTGACCTGTGAACACTTTTATACTGGACTTTCTTAGAATGTGGATAATGTAAAACCATATAAGATCTCCCTGAAAGCTCACAATTTCTATATGGCAGATCTACAAGTTTGTACATATACACTGGAGTTAATCCACATAGGATTAGATTTAACCTTAAAAAATACATGCGCTTTAACTGGAAGCTAATGGAGTTTCAAAACCCATGGTGTTACACTCTCATATTTAGAAGATCTACAAAATTAGGCATGCTGCCTATTCTGCAGTATTTCCAGCTTTCGAAGGGCCCTGCTTACTAAGCCGTGCTACAGGCGCACTAGCTTGCAGACATCTGTGGTTCAAATTTTAGATAGCTATCCAAAATGACACCCAATATTTTTTTAAATAGCTTTTATTGAGAAAATACAACTTAACACAGCAAGCCATAGTCCACTTTAGACACATCATCAACTCTAGACAGGTTAGCATACTAATATTTTGAGTTGTGGTTCCACATTGAAAATGATTCCATTAATAATCAAATTCTTACATGTAATTGGTTTGTAAGGATTGCTCAATATCAGGAATGTAGTCTTAATCCCTTTTAGTTTAAAATCTTTAGGCCAGCACTCAAGCAATTCTAAACCCAATACTGTATCTGTATAAATTTCTTTATGGAGTTATTAAAAGGTATAAAAATTGTAATATCAGCACAGATAAAATTCCGGAATCCTCTCTTGGAAAATTTTAAACCTAATTGCAACATTAAATAATATGGGTGAAATTGGTGATCCCTGTGGAATGTCACATGCCAGAATCCAAAATTCCGACATTCCATGCAGTTTAACTTCATATGATATGAATGATTTTTCAAACAACCCTCAAACCATTTAGAGGTGAATTCTATATATGGCACTTAAAAAAAAGCGATATTCTATAAGACACTTAAAGTTAGGCACAGTTTATAGAATAGCGCTTCTAAGGCACTAGGGTTGCACGTAAATGTAGAAGCAGCCATTTTAACTAACAAAAACATGTTGCAAATAACCGTGCCTACATTTATATGTGGTACCCCAATTATGCGCATAACTCAAAACCACACCTATGCCCCGCTTCAAAACACCCATGACCCTCTCATTTCCGCATCCCCTTTTTTAGCCACGAGTAAAATTTAGGCACGGATCCCATGCCAATAATTGCTTGATAAAAAACCAATTATTGGCACTAATTGGCTTGTTATTCATTTAAATTCTGTGCCCAAAATGGGATCATGCCCAAATTTGCATGCGGAATTTTTGGCAGCTGTTATAGAATCAGGGGGGTTAAGGATTAGTCCCCCTAAACCAATAAAGGATAGTAAATTGGTCAGTCCAGAGGGTGGCTACCAATTTGGTAAACGGTCTCTGTCATAAACCATATTGGGACAGGCTTATGGACCTCAACATGCATACACTGGAAGCAGTGGCGTTCCGTGGTTGCCTGACACCCAGGGCGGATCGCCACTGCTCACCCCCCCCCCCCCGGGTGCATGGCAACACAGCACGGCACCCCCCCCCCCCCCCGCGACACAGTCCCCACCTGCCAACCAGGTTCCAGCTCCATCCACCCCAGCGTGGTGCCTCGCATCTGCAGAGCTGCTGTAAAAAGAAGAAAATCGCCTCGTCGTCGGCCCTTCCCTCACTGTGTCCCGCCCTCGAGGAAATAGGAAGTTATGTCAGAGGGCGGGACACAGTGAGGGAAGGGCCGTCGACGAGGCGATTTTCTTCTTTTTACAGCAGCGCTCCAGATGTAAGGTGCCACGCTGGGGTGGATGGAGCTGGAACCTGGTTGACAGGTGGGGACTGCGTCGGGGGGGGGGGGAAGGTGGTTCCATGCCAAGGGGGTTGTGGATGGACGGAGCGGAGCACCCCCCCACACCCGTTGACACCCGGGGCGGACCGCCCCCACTGCCCCACCCTTGCTACGCCACTGGCTGGAAGAGAGGGGGGGAGAGAGGGGATATGACAGAGACGTTTAAATACCTCAGTGGCGTTAATGTACAGGAGGTGAGCCTTTTTCAAATGAAGGAAAACTCTGGAATGAGAGGGCATAGGATGAAGTTAAGAGGAAATAGGCTTAGGAGGAATCTGAGAAAATACTATTTCACAGAAAAGGTGGTGGATGCGTGGAATGGCCTCCCGGTGGAGGTGGTGGAGACAAATACTATGTCAGAATTTAAGAAAGAGTGGGACAGGCACATGGGATCCCTTAGGCAAAGAAGGAGCTAGTTGTTACTGAGGGAGTGCAGACTAGATGGGCCTTTATCTGCCATCATGATTCTATATTTCTATGTTTAATAATATACTATGGTCAACTAGGGTCAAATGCACATAACACATCAAATTGAATTATAAGTACCTATCTTCCTATACTAAATTCCTTTCTTATCTCAGATATTAAAGTAGTCAAAACTGTCTCCATACTATACCCCTTTCTGAATCCTGTTTGAGTCCTGATCAAAACATCATGACCTTCCAAATAGTTTGTCAACTGACTTACCACAATTCCTTCTATTACCATGGTTAGCAATGGAATGGAAGTCACCGGATGATAATTGGTTATAACATCCCATGTTATGTCAGGATTTTTAGGAATTAGGGTTAGAATGATATTGTCCCCATCTCTGGGGAAAGAACCATTTAAGAAAATCTGTGTTAAACACTTGTGAAAGTATACCACAAACTCATAGGAGATGTCTTTCATGAAATACGTTGGGCAGTTATCTAATGAGCAGTGGGAAGAAGAGAATTTCCTAATATATGATCCTAAATTCTCTAAAGAAGGAATAGAAAATTGCAACCAATTTCTATCAACTACAATACCATCCACACCTAAATCACTAATTTCAAAATCCAAATCTTCAATTTTCTGTTGATTCAAAGTAGATTGTATTTTATTGATTTTACTTTTGAAAAATATAGCTAAATCGTCAACTGTTGGAACTACTTCATTACCTACCAATAATGCTGATGATTTCAATAATTGATTAATTTATATAATTTCTTAGCATCTGGCTTCTCCTTACCTATCATCACTGAATAAAATGTTAATTTAATTTGTTTCATTTTAATTTTATATTCACTAAATTGCTTTTCTCCATCTTGTCTTATCTATACTCAATGCCTTCTGACAAGTTCTTTCTTAAGCTCTACACTTCCTTTTCATTTCCATAAAATTGTTTGTGAACCAGCCTAATCTATTGCTCCTATCTTCAATGGAGCAATCTCCTTCAAAATGTATCAGCTAATTCCATTCCATCTAGATAGACTCCAGTCCGAGTCTGTCTCCTGATCTTTTAATACCATATCTACCTTATCCCAGAATATCTTAGTATCAATCTTCCCTCTCTTTACAAGGTTGTCTCAACTCCTTTCTATATATTTTCCTCCAGTGGATTTTAAACTGTAACTTAAAATGATCAGACACATAAAAATCATCCCTTGAGCTAATTTTATTATGGGTAGCACCCTCTGAAGGTAAGATAAAGCATAACTCCTCTAAAAAATTATTTGTAACCAATGCCACATTTGTATCTGAATATTCTTCTAAGTGTGAATTGATATTACCCAATAAAACAATATTTCCACTCTCCAAGTTAAAATTACAGATAAAATCCATAAAATCATCTCTAGCCAACTTCCATAACACACAACTCATTCTGTAGTAAATCATCACTTATTGAACAAGCAAATACCTCCAAATAAAAGGGATGCAAAATACGAATGAATCTGTCTTTTAAAAAAAAAAAGATTTAATAGTATCTCTTCCCACCTTTTCTGTTCTCCCTGTTTTTTGGCAGAGTCTTATAGCTAGCTGACATAGATCACCAACAATGGGATCATCCTTAAGTTTCTGTTATAAATACCAGACCCGGTTGTTCTTCACTAATCCAATCTTTTACAATATGAGCTTTATTAACCACCAATCTGGCATTTATATATAAAACCGGGATAGGAACAAAAGAGGATTTAACAGCACATGTACAATCTATTTTCACCAATTGCCGTTTTGTTGTAATTGAACCTTATTAGATATATGACGTCTATTCCACAAATCTTGATTACTAACCACCTTTATCCTGTTATACAGACATGTTTCACACTGAATTAAATTATCAGCATTTTGACCTAACAAATTGACTGGTTTACAATTTTAATGACTAAAATTTATAACAGATATTTGTCTATCTAATTCTGTTCCAACAACGCATTTTCCCAATATTAAACAATTAAAAGCATACATTCCTCTATCCATTTCGTATTACAATTGCTTCAACCTGCAACTCCACTAGAGCAGTACTCAGTGGCTCTACCTTAAAACCCGTACTTCTGGTTAACTTTTGAACTCATACAATTATCTATTTATACTATGACAACTTGTTGCACACAAAGGGGCAACACCTGGCCCTTTGGCACGCACTTTCGGCACAACACCTCAGGAGCAGGCTTGCTTATCAGGAACTGGCTGATAATGTCACCATCTTGAAACCTGCCTCCTCCCAATGATAAACGTTCCCAAAATGAATACATCTTTCAACACAAGGTAGCGTCATAAAAAGAATAGGGTAACACTCCCACAAGGGAACAATTTGCCAGGTTAAAACCACTGCATCAATGGCAATAAAAACGGAACTTCAACCCATAAATGTCAGACATTCAAAAATAAAATGATCAAAACCACTTTGAAACAAACTCAACGGAAATTCTATACATAGTACTCAAAAATCAGCGCCAGAACAAATCAGTGCTAAGCACTATTCTACAAAGGCCACTCTATGATGAGCTGGGCCTGATGGACCTTTAGTCTTTCCCAGTATGGCAATACTTATGTACCCTTCAAAGAATAGCAATTAGAGCCAATTCCCGCACCTACAGTTGAGCGCAGGTATTTATAAAAGCTGAAAACTGGTGTAAATGCCAGCATCCAACTCATAGTCCGAAAAGTTAAAAACAACTACTAGGAGCCTTCACAAGCGGGACAAATCCTTTAATTACATAAGTGTCTTGTGCATCAATCTTGTACCATTGACCCAACACAGGCCGTGTTTCGGCGCGAAGCGCCTGCGTTAAGGGTCATACAATTATTATTTAAAACTAAGAAACCAGCTAAAAGCTGAATACACACCAAATGTGACTGGAGTCTGCGCACAATGTATGCAAAACGTTCCTGCTTGCTCTACACAGGAGCACATTGTCCCTCTTTCTCCAAATGCAACCTAACAAAAGAAAGCACCCAACTCATAGCATTTTGGCAGGTAAATGGCGCTATTCTATAACACTGCATGCATATATCTGGAACGCCCCTGACCCGCTCATGCCACTCCCCTGACTATGCCCCCTTTGAGTTGCACCCTACGGGATTCAGGCACCCAGTGTTATACAGGGTGGGGCATAAAAAAAGTAATCCCTAGAGCTTTTTGCCGTTTTTGCAGAAACTGCTTTGGATTTCAATAAGAAATTGTACATACTTATTTGGTCATCATACAAGGAATATTCATGAGAGAGATTTGCATGCAGTGAAGGCATTGCATGCAAGTATCTCTCAAATATTCATTGTGGATATCCCAAGGGCCTGACTGGATGGATGTATAACACCATAGGGCAGTGGTACCCAAACCTGGTCCTGGAGGCAACCCAGCCAGTCCTTAGCAGGCTTGTCCAACCTGGCCCAAGTGATCTTACCTGGCCCACAGAAGCTCAGCAATTCTAGTGCAAATGCCAAGACTCGGCTCTCTGCAAGTTTGAGCCTTGCGGTGCTGGATGTTCAGGATGATCTCGCGGTTTCATCTCATTAGACTTGAAATCATTAAACTAACTCAAACTTCCAGCACTGCACAGCTCAAGCTTACAGAGAGCTGAGTCGCGGCAGGGAACCAGGAATCCTGCTGAAGCCAGATGAGGGGGAAAACTGGGTGAAGGCTTCGGGGGGGGTACATGAAAGAGAGAGAGACTGGATGAAGACTGGGGGGTAATTGAGAGCGAGAGAGAGAAGAGAGAGACTGGGTGAAGGCAGGGGAGTAACTGAAAGCAAAATACTGAATGAAGGCTGGGGGGGTACATGACAAATAAAGACTGGGTGAAAGTAAAACACTGAGTGAAGACTGGGGGGGTACATGAAAGAGAGAGACTGGGTGAAGCCAGGTGGGGGTAACTGAGAAAAAAAAAAGAGACTAGGTGACAGCTGGGGGGGGGGGGGTAATTGAAAGACTGGGTAAAGGGTGAGGGGGTACATGAAAGAGAAAGACTAGGTGAAGGTGGGTGGGGGGGTAATTGAGAGAGAAAGACTGAGTGAAGGGTGGGGGGTATATGAGAGAGAAAGAGACTAGGTGAAGGCTGGGGGGGTTACATGAGAGAGAAAAGAGAGACTGGGTGTTCTCAGAGAGTGCATAAATGAAGGATTCTCATAAAAAGTGTGAATGAGTGTGTGTGTGAGTGTGCACACGCTTTGACCCTCTGAATGTTACAAAATGGAAAATTTGGCCCCCGATAGAAAAAGGTTGGACAACCCTATTTTACAGAATAGACTTCTACTAGGTGCCATTATAGAATTACTCCCTTAGGGGGCAATTCTGTAACGAGACACCAACATTTATGCACCACATTTGGGACCATATCTGGGGAAAAGAAACAGATCCAAAATGTTGAGAATGATTGATTTTTCATGTCTTAGGTCCACAGGGATTCTGAGAAAGTTACTTGTTTGAACTTCTATAACTTTATTATTTTTTTCGCATAAAAGGATGGGGTTTGGACTAACTGTTTGCTCTAACAGAATTCGTTAAAACCTCATTTTTGTTTCTGGCGACTTTAGTCATCTTTTCCCAGAAATGGTCACATTTGAACGGGTTGCGAGCCTGTTCTACAAGAAAACGTAATGCACGTCTAAGCGTTCTTAGCGTAAACCGGCACTGGCGTGCTTAAGCCAGATGTAAATGCATGCACCCAAATTCAGCTGTTATGCATGTAATATAGTATTCTGTTAGCAGCCCATATATATGCCAGTCCTGCCTATGCCCCCCTTGTATTTACATGCTAAACCATTTAAGCACATAATTATAGAGCCATGGTTAGGCACGCTACTGCTATTTAGGCGCATAAGTGTGCATATTCTGTAAATTTAAGCATGCACACTGCGCTTACATTTAGGCAGCCTATCTAGAATGAGGGGGTGAATGCTGAGATCCCTGGACATTCACGCAGGTTGGGGCAGGAGCAGCAGCACAGAACATTCCAAGTCAAAATTCTGGAAAATACAGGAACTTACAAGAGCGCAGATACAACAGAAAAAGTAGAGGATGTTAAATGCCCGTTTCTAACTTACATGTGGTCCACATCTTTTTGGGTGTCTTCTAGAGAAATGCCCAGCAGCACGCAGATGCCTCTTCCAATCGCGCTTACCTGCTCTTCTCCCACTGCGAAAGACAAAGCAAAAACATGATAAACCTCAAAAATATTAAAATTAACATCAGCTGTCTGGACTGGTATCTTAAGCAAACATCCAGTACCTGGAGGTCATGAGAAAATCAGATCCTGTATCAGCAAAAATGATAATGGCGGTAATCACTCCCCTAAGGCAGGGATCCTGAAAACCAGTCCTCAAGGTCCACAACCCAGCCTGGCTGAATATATATTAGATCTATTTGCATGAAGTGGAAGCAATGAATGCAAATAGATCTTATACATATTCATTGTGTAAATCCTGAAAACCAGACTGGGTTGTGGACCTCAAGGACTGGATTTGAGGACCCCTGCCCTAAGGAAAACCACCCACACTATTAAGCGAATGAGGCAGTGGCCTAGAGCAGCAGCTTCTGGAGCGGTATCAAAGAGCAGCTGTGGTCAAAGCGAAATAGACCCAGACAGTCACACACACTCAAAGAACCATCAGTGTCCACTTTTTCCTGCATGGAGGGCAGGCAATTTTGAAAACGACTAGATAGCAAAGATAGATAAGATTAGATAGATGCCAAAATTCAGGCACTCCTGATCAAACTGTTTCAATGAATCTATGTCAGTGATTTCCAAACTGGGCTGTTCTGCAAGCTCTTTTCAGGGGTTCCCCAAGCAAGGAAGTCATTGGAATGCTTCAGCCGCTGACACCAGCACTCTCATAGTAACATAGAGGGGCATAATCGAACGGTGCCGGCCATCTTCGGGGCCAGCTCCGCAAGGGGGCGGAGCAAACCGTATTTTCAAAATACGGTTGGGGCCGGCTAAATCGATCCCCGGGTGTAGAGGAGATGGCCGGCTTTGTTTTTCTGCCATAATGGAAACCAGGCCCGGCCATCTGAAACCCGGCGAAATGCAAGGCATTTGGACATGGGAGGAGCCAGCATTTGTAGTGCACTAGCCCCCCTCACATGTCAGGACACCAACCTGGCACCCTAGGGGGCACTTTTAGAAACAAAAGAAATAAATAAAAGTAGCTCCCAGGTGCATAGCTCCCTTACCTTGGGTACTGAGCCCCCAAAACCCACTCCCCACAACTGTACACTACCATAGCCCTTAGGGATGAAGGGGGGCACCTACATTTGGGTACAGTGAGTTGAGGGGGGGTTTGGAGGGCTCCCATTTACCACCACAAGTGGAACAGGTAGAGGGGGGGATGGGCCTGGGTCCACCTGCCTGAAGTGCACCGCACCCACTAAAACTGCTCCAGGAACCTGCATACTGCTGTCAGGGAGCTGGGTATGACATTTGAGGCTGGCATAGAGGCCGGCAAAAAAGTTTTTTTTTGGGTAGGAGGGGATTGGTGACCACTGGGGGAGTAAGGGGAGGTCATCACCGATTCCATCCGGTGGTCCTTCGGTCAGTTGGGGCTCCTTTTTGCAGTTTGGTCGTGAAAAAAAAGGAACCAAGTAAAGCCGGCGAAATGCTCGTCAAGCCTGGCTTTTTTTTCCATTATTGGGCGAAGCCGGCCATCTCGTGAGCACACCCCTGTCCCGCCCCTGTCCTGCCTTCACTACCCTACCGTCACGCCCCATTGAAGTTTCACCGGCTCCACAACGGAAACCAGTTGAACCTGGCCATAATCGGCTTTCGATTATACCGATTTGGCCGGTTTTAGGAGATCACCGGCCATCTCCTGATTTGTGTCGGAAGATGGCCAGGGATCTCTTTCAAAAATGAGCTGGATAGTAACATAGTAGATGACGGCAGAGAAAGACCCACACGGTCCATCCAGTCTGCCCAATAAGATAAACTCATATGTGCTACTTTATGTGTACACCTGACCTTGATTTGTATCTGTCATTTTCAGGGCACAGACCGTAGAAGTCTGCCCAGCACTAGCCCTGCCTCCCAACCACTAGTCCCGCCTCCCATCACCGGCTCTGCCACCCAATCTCCTCTAAGCTTCTGAGGATCCCTTCCTTCTGAACAGGATTGTTTTATGTTTATCCCACACATTTTTGAATTCCATTACCGTTTTCATCTCCACCACCTCCCGCAGGAGGGCATTCCAAGTATCCACCACTCTCTCCATGAAAAAATACTTCCTGACATTTTTCTTGAGTCTGCCCCCCTTCAACCTCATTTCATGTCCTTTAGTTCTACCGCCTTCCCATCTACGGAAAAGGTTCGTTTGTGGATTAATACCTTTCAAATATTTGACCGTCTGTATCATATCACCCCTGTTCCTCCTTTCCTCCATGTTCAGGTCAGCAAGTCTCTCCTCATACGTCTTGTAACGCAAATCCCATACCATTCTTGTAGCTTTTCTTTGCACCGCTTCAATTCTTTTTACATCTTTAGCAAGATACGGCCTCCAAAACTGAACACAATACTCCAAGTGGGGCCTCACCAACGATTTATACAGGGGCATCAACACCTCCTTTCTTCTGCTGGTCACACCTCTCTCTATACATCCTAGCAACCTTCTAGCTACGGCCACCGCCTTGCCACACTGTTTCGTCGCCTTCAGATCCTCAGCTACTATCACCCCAAGATCCCTCTCCCCGTCCGTGCATATCAGACTCTCACCGCCTAACACATATGTCTCCCGTGGATTTCTACACCCTAAGTGCATCACTTTGCATTTCTTCACATTGAATTTTAATTGCCAAACCTTAGACCATTCTTCTAGCTTCTGCAGATCCTTTTTCATGTTTTCCATTCCCTCCGGGGTGTCCAGTCTGTTAAAAATCTTAGTATCATCTGCAAAAAGGCAAACTTTAGCTTCTAACCCTTCAGCAATGTCACTCACAAATATATTGAACAGAATCGGCCCCAGCACCGATCCCTGAGGCACTCCACTACTCACCTTTCCCTCATCCAAGCAAATTCCATTAACCACCACCCTCTGGTGTCTGTCCGTCAACCAGTTCCTAATCCAGTTCACCACGTCGGGTTCTATCTTCAGCCTGTCAAGTTTATTCAAGAGCCTCCTGTGGGGAACCGTGTCAAAAGCTTTGCTGAAATCTAAGTAGATTACGTCTATAGCACGTCCATGATTCAATTCTCCGGTCACCAAAGAATTCAATGAGATTCGTTTGGCACGATTTACCTTTGGTAAAACCATGCTGTCTCGGATCTTGTAACTTATTGGCTTCCAGGAAATTCACTATCCTTTCCTTCAGCATGGCTTCCATTACTTTTCCAATAACCGAAGTGAGGCTTACTGGCCTGTAGTTTCCAGCTTCTTCCCGATCACCATTTTTGTGAAGAGGGACCACATCCACTGTTCTCCAATCCCACGGAACCTCGCCATCTCCAAGTATTTATTAAACAAATCTTTAAGAGGACCCGCCAGAACCTCTCTGAGCTCCCTGGGGTGGATCCCGTCCGGTCCCACGGCTTTGTCCACCTTTAGATTTTCAAGTTGTTAATACACACTCTCTTCCATGAATGGTGCTATATCCACTCCATTCTCATATGTACTTTTGCCAGTCAATCGCGGTCCTTCTCCAGGATTTTCTTCTGTGACGACAGAACAAAAGTATCTATTTAGCAAATTTGCTTTTTCTTCATCATTATCTACATAGCAGTTCACAGCATCTTTCAGTCTCACAATTCCCTTTTTAGTCTTCCTCCTTTCACTAATATACCTGAAGAAATTTTTATCACCCCTCCTTACATTTCTAGCCATTTGTTCTTCCGCTTGCGCTTTTGCCAGACGTATCTCTCTTTCTTGGCTTCTTTCAGTTTCATCCGGTATTCCTCTTCTTGAGTTTTTCTGTATTTCAGGAACGTCAACTCTTTAGCCTTTATTTTCTCAGCCACTTGTTTGGAGAACTATATCGGTTTCCTTTTTCTCTTGCTTTTATTTACTCTCCTTACATAAAGGTTTGTGGCCATATTTATAGCTTCTTTCAGCCTGGACCACTGTCCTTCCACTTCTCGTACGTCCTCCCAGCCCATCAGCTCCTTCCTCAGGTATTCCCCCATTTTACTAAAGTCAGCACGCTTGAAATCCAGGACTGAGTTTTGAGTGGCCGCCCTCCACTTTAGCTGTCATATCAAACCAGACTGTTTGATGGTCACTGCTGCCCAGGTGGGTACCCACTCAAACATTTGACATATTATCCCCATTTGTGAGCACCGGATCCAGCGTCGCTCCCTCCCTCGTGGGTTCCGTCACCATTTGTCTGAGCAGAGCACTTTGAAAAGCATCCACGATCTCTCTATTTCTTTCCGATTCCGCAGATGGAACCTTCCAATCTACATCTGGCAGATTGAAATCTCCCAGCAACAGCACCTCTCTCTTCTTTCCCAACTTTTGAATATCCGCGATTAGATCTTTATCTAGTTCCTCCAATTGTGTCGGAGGTCTGTAGACAACACCCATGTGGGCAGAGGTTCTATCATCTCTTTTTAAGGTGATCCATATCGCTTCTTCCTTTCCCCAGGTCCCTGTCATTTCATTCGCTGCGATATCATTTCTCACATACAGAGCTACTCCTCCACCTTTACGACCATCTCTATCCTTCCTAAATAGATTATAGCCTGGTATGTTTGCATCCCATTCATGGGAACCATTGAGTCATGTCTCCGTGATTGCAACAATGTCTAAGTCTGCCTCCAACATCAGGGCTTGAAGGTCATGAACTTTATTGCTTAGACTGCGAGCATTTGTGGTCATCACTTTCCATCTACATTTCAGTGGAATTTTTATCTTCTGTTTAGTTTCTTGTTCAGTCTCACTTCTTGCTGTGTTGGTAAGAAGTGATTTGCTAAGATTGTTGTTTTCATTGCTTTCTTTTCTACTGACACATTTTGTCTTTAGCTTTAGCTGGGGGTGACCACTTGAAGTGAACTGCCTCCATATGCCACCCCCACCTTCTAGTTTAAATGACTAGAAATATATTGTCTGAATTTCTCCCCAATGATTTTTTTCCTGCCACAGTGAGATGCAGCCCATCGTTACAGTATAGTCTTTTGTTTTTCCATGTAGTGCCCCATCCTCCTATGTATCTAAATCCTTCTTGGTGACACCAGGCTTTGAGCCAGCTATTGAAATTCTCAGGACTTTGAAATCTTTTCTCTCCCTTTCCAAAGGTAGGTAGTACTTCAGAGAAAGCTATGTTTTTATCAAAGGTTTTAACCCCTCTCCCAGCTCCTGAAAAGCTCTCTGCATGGCAAGTTATTTGTTCCCAGGTGGATAGCAACATCAGTGTTTGACTCCTTAGTTTCTTCTCTGATTATAGAGATTATTTGCTTGGTACTCCTGGTAGCTGAAGAGCCAGGAAGGCATTTCACTTTGCATGGCCCCTTTAACTGTGTTTCAAAGTTAATGCCTCTGATAATGGAATCCCCTAGTAGCAACAGTTTCCTGGTATGAGTTTCAACATTAGTGATTTGGGGGTATTTTTTCTCTTTGGGCACCTTCATTGCTGCTTCTTCTTCTTCCGCCTCAGTTCTATTTTCAGGAACATCACAGTGCTGTAATGGAGCAAAAGAATTCTGTAGGGGCAACACTTGTGAGGGCGGATGCTTCTGTGCCACATGATGTAGTCTGCCTGAGCCTACCATGAACCATCTATTCTTAGGTGGTTTTATCCTTTGAGGCAGTGGTGAGAAGTTGGTATGATTCTGTGCAGTCCTAGAAGCTGCTTTAAGTGCATCCAATTCCTGCTTTACTTTATTTAGCTCCTGTTTTAAGCTTGCAAGCTGAAGACAGATAGGACAAGCCTTAAGTCTCCAGATGATTGGCCTTGAAACTAAAGCACCACAATTATTACAGAGAATAAAAGTCATCCTGATTGGTTGAAATGGGTATGAACAGGTGTACTATGATGGGGTTAACAGTCTGCAAGATCGCCTGTGTGTGAATGAGGAGTAAAGTTAATGAGTTTTGGCTTGTCTATGTATGACTGGAAAACCATGGGGTGGGTGCTCGTACATGCTCAGTTCAGCAGCATGAACTGAGAATTCTTCTGAGTGCCTGCGTCAGGCCACATTGCTCCTCATTGCTCAGGCAGAATGGGCATGCACCTCTATGGCTAAACTAAAGGCCCCTCCAAAGTAATATGAGGTAGTTGGGGAGGTGGCGAAGATGCTGGATCAAGGGTGCAGCGGGGGAGTCTGAGAGAGAAGGGGAGAAGCCGAATTGAGGGTGAGAAGAGAGAGGGAGAGAGACATGGGACCGAGGGGTGGAGCGGGAAGAGAGAGACCTGAGATGCTGGACTAAGAATGAGGGCAGGAGGGAAGAGAGATGGGACTTGGGGGGGAGGGGTTCCTCAGTGTCTGAAAAAATATTTTAGGGGTTCTGCCATAGTAAAATGTTTGGCACTCACTGCTCTAAGTGAACAGAAGTTGTCAAATCCTTCATCAGGGGCTCCCAAACCGTGGGTTGTGTCCCCAACTGGAGTCACAGGCAATGCATACAGTATCATCATGTTTCATTCTTTTCCAATGCATTATTTTTGGACCTGATTCATGCATCTGTGTGAAGGGGTGATGTGTAAAAGACTTTGCAAAGTGTGAGCAGAAGCGAATTTTCCTTTTAAATAGAGTGGTGCCTGGGAGATTTAACAGTATCACTGAATGGAATGCTTTTTATTGATGAGGTGTAGTGTTATTGTGAATAAGGGGCATGGCCTTGCTCACTCGTTGCTTTGGTGGGTGGAGCTATATTGATGATGTAATTTCTTAAATGTTGGCTTTTCTTTTCCCCATGGCCATTTTCAAAGCAGTGTGAGCCAATGGAAGAGGAGCAGAGGTTCTCCTGAAGCACCAAACTTGCAAAACATGGGCCCCTGTTGAGAAAGTTTCTAGGCTTTTCTGAAGTACAATTGAGCTAAGTACTGGCTTTTTTTGATAATGAATACTTATTGGATGGGACACTGCCTTTTATAGCCTGTGTTTAGGAGCCTTACATTAACTGTATTTTGGTGCTGTTAGAATTTAGTGTGTCTTGAAGATTGATAAGTTACCCGATAAAAATATCTTGTATTTTGAAGTGGAGTTTTTTCCTTAACCAATGAGAGAGAGGATCCAGTCTGATATGGTGTTGCTGGCTGAGGCCAATGTTTCACCGATGTCTTTTTCTCCACTTAAGATGAGAGAGAGTTATTGACATTAGAAATCTCATAACACGGATCTAGATCTGAGTTTTATTTTGATTTTCTGATTTCAATTACCTCAATATTGACTGAATAAATGTCACATCAGAAAATGCTAGGGCGGTAAATACATGGCTGCTTCATTGAGGAAGGTGAATAGTGGAGTACCACAGGGATCTGGTACTGGGACCAGTGCTTTATAACATATTTATAAATGACCCTGAAATAAGGACAACAAATTATCAAATCTGCAGGTCTTACAAAATTATTCAAAGTTGTTAAATCATATGCAGACTGTGAGAAACTGCAGTAAGACTTCGGGAGATTAGATGCCCAGTCTTTAATGTGGATAAGTGCAAAATGATGTGCATAGGGAAGAATAACCCAAATTATAAGTACACAGTGCTAAGTTTCACATTAAGCATCACCACCCGGAAAAAAGATCTAGATGTCACTGTGGACAACATATTGAAATCTTCTGATCAGTGTGTGTCGGTGGCCAAAAAAGCAAACAGAATGTCAGGAATTATTAGGAAATGAATAGAGAATAAAACAAAGGATATCATAATGCATATGTATCACTCTGAGGTGCAAGTGGACCTTAAGTCCTGTGTGCAGTTCTGGTCACTGCATCTAAAAAAAAAGACATAGCAGAGTTTTAAAAAAAAGGTACAGAGAAAGCAATCAAAATGATAAAGGGGATGGAATGAGTCTCCTATGATGAAAGGCTAAACATGTTAGGATTCTTCAGCTTGGAGAAGAGACAGCTGAGGGGCGATATGATAAAGATCCTGAGTGCAGTGAAATGGGTAAATGTGAATTGATTATTTTTCCAAACGCACAAAAGACTAGGGCGGTGGTTCTCAACCCAGTCCTCAGGGTACAGCCAGTCAGTCAGATTTTCAGAATATCTGCGAGGCAGTGTAGATACAGAGCAGACCACATAAACCAGATGGGAAGGTAGTAAAACAATTTATTGTAACAGAAAAAGATAAAATAACAGTGTCCAACATGGCTATGTTACACCTATGTAAGGCTGCATAGACATAAATTAAATTAGGAATCAAATCATAAAAACTTAAATATATGAAACAAAATCAATAAATAATTAAAAACAGTGTGTATGACAAAGACAAAAATTTACCAAAGAGACAACCAGCTCATGGTATAAAAGGACATCGCTACAAGGATAATGATATATGTACATACGTGAACCTCACCCATTGAAAAGATTATTATGACAGTTTGAGTAACTGGAGTTTAACAATGAACATATGAACTAAATCTCATTACAAAACAACTATCAGTATGCCTATATTTCACACTATATTTTCTTAGCGTTTGCAGAGAAAGGGTTTATACCATTTTTAAGGTTTCTGATGCCACAATTTTCTTCAGATTATTTCTCTTCGACCCCCAACCACAGTCATTTGTATTTTAAAACATTCATTGTTGACTCCTGATGTAGGCGCCTAGCACCAAAACACAAAACCGTGTCAAATCCAAGTCTATCTTCTGAATTTCCACCTTCTTTGGGGGATTTGTTTTATGAAGACCTATAAACTTTTTTATCATAATAAACTTTGGGGGACCTTTTTACTAAGCTGCGGTGGGCACTAGTGCGTGACTACAGTGTGTTGAGCAGCACATGCTACTCCCATGTGAAAAACAGGGGGAGTGGCAAAGGAGACATGGCTATGGGCAGAGTGTACGTGTGCCCTGCACTAATCAGGTAGCGTGGGTACATTGCCACACGCTGTCCTATTCGCGCAGAAGTAGTGTGGGAGCCCTTACCTCCTCCTAAATAGGTGGCGGTACAGGCTCTCGCAATAAAAAAAGTAAAAGAACTAATTGCATTCAAAGTTTGCACCCTGGTCCACAAAATCATTTACGGAGAAGCCCCAACCTATATGTCAGACCTTATAGACTTGCCTATTAGGAACGCAAAAAGATCATCACGCACATTCCTCAATCTCCACTATCCTAACTGTAAAGGGCTAAAATATAAATCCACATACGCGACCAGCTTTTCATACATCTGCACGCAGCTATGGAACGCACTACCAAAGGCCATAAAAACAACACAGGACCTAACCATCTTCCAAAGGCTAATGAAAACAGATCTTTTCAAGAAGGTATACCATAAACATCCATTTTAAATACTAAACAAAAACACTATACACGATCTACATAAAACCGAAATCTTATCACAAGCACTACCACTGTAAACCTTATGTCAAATAGGGTCTCTCTAAAGTCGATGACCTAACGTAGGTTATAATCTAATCTATTACTCAAGAACCTTCATGCAATGCCATAATGGACTCTTCTCTACCATGTATGTATGCACATGATATATATATAAACCATGATCTGCACCATATATGTTATGTTCAATGTATGTTACCATATATGCATGCACCTTAACGCTATACAATTTGTAATTCTATTACCCGGAAATGGCAACCGCCATTACGGCAAATGTAAGCCACATTGAGCCTGCAAATAGGTGGGAAAATGTGGGATACAAATGCTACAAATAAATAAATAAATGGCCACACGCTAATTGGGAAATTAGCACATGGTCGTTACAGGGGCATATAGAAATGTGGCCTTTTTCCCACCACACTGAAATTGGCCTCAGCGCTGTGCACTTTTCAGCGTAGCTTAGTAAAAAGGTCCCTTTATGTTTTATTATTTCTTACTCCAAGGTTCTACGATTCAGTTTTTTATTGGTCCACCCCTACTTTCTTGTCCTTTGTCCACTTACACACACAAAGGTGCACCTGCCTCAGAAACAGGTTTATATTTGCAAAACAGCATTTGTGCACTACTGGGGTTTGTTCTGGGAGGCTATTTTAAAAAGGCATACATAAATAGCCCCCAATGCGGCAATTTCCAAAAACCATTTACCCTGATGATGAATGAGTTATCTGAAAGCTGTCTACCCTCCCTGCAGGTAAAAGAGTGTGCTGCTGATTTTTTCAGATAGGACAAACGAGTGTAAGGATCCATTACTTTGCATTGCCTGCTGCTGCTCTTTGCAACCCACAAGATAACTGCCTAGTGTGCCTGATAGTTAAGCAGGCCCTGACTATCTCCTGTGTGAAACCAGGAAGATGGCAGGGAAGCCATCAGAAATTCAAAAACCGGCTAATGACCTGTTTGATTCTTCAACCTTGAGCTGACTGAATAATGAATGGCCATCTTCATGATAGTAGCTCAAACTCTGATGTCGCACTTTGATACATAACGGCAGAATTCTGCCATAAAGAAGGGCTTGTAAGGGATCACATAGTCTGTCTGGCACATTAGGGAGAATCAAGTGCATGCTTCGTTCTCCGCCCTTCAGACCATCCCTGCTACAGTGGACAGCAGAAGGTGTCACTCGTGGATCTGCTGCAACTTTCCACGCGTTATCCGTGCAATGAGGAGGAGGGCTGCGGCCTGGAGCACGGGTGCGTGTGTATGTTTATGTACAGGATGCAGTTTGCACGGGGTTGAGCAGCCACCGGAAGGAAGCGGCAGCCTCGCCGGTTCCTGCAACGGGGGTGGTTGGAGAGCAGCACCAGTGGTAACTCCGGGGATCTGCTCGATTCGGCTAGGAGCACTCGAGAGAGTAAAGGAAGGCGGTCAGCGGCGGAAAAGGCAGCGATCGCCCCTCCAGCGCCGACCTCCTTCTCCGTGTTGCTCAGCGAGCGGGGGTACTGACCTGTCACGCTGGCCCGGGTCACTCTCTGAATGACGACTCTCATGCTGCTGGGCGGTGGTGGTAGGGGTAAAGGCGCTTCCCACGCTGGAGTCTGCAGCCGGCCGCTTCTCTGTCAGGCTGCTGCTGCTGTATCTGCTGTCGCCCTCCACTGGTGATACCCCGACAAATAGCCTCCCTCGTTGTAGCGACAGCTTTTTATTACAGGGTTGAATGTGATAGACATCTATATCTATATTTCCAGAGTCTTGGTTCTCCCTCTGTCTTTCTGTTTTCTCCAAGTGATTGAATGCCTTTCCTTTTAATGGAGTTCCTTTTCCTATTAAATGTATGGGGGGGGGGGGGGGTTAAGCCTGTACACTGCTCTGCTCTAGTAAATCACTATATATGTATATACTGAGACAAAGTTTATCATAGCAAGGCCTTGTTTGTGTGATCTCCCATTCTGCTCTTATGTTGGAGATTACTAACTGTTGGGGGAGGAGTTGAGTTGTGAGAGGTGTGATGATCCAGCCCAAGGGGGTTGGATTGTGGAATAAGATGCAGAGAGAAATACTTCTGTGGGTGTGAGTGACAAGAGGGGGAGGAGTGAAAGGTAATAAATACTGGAGTTTGGGGGTGGTATGGGGTCTTTTGTTGCCTGTACCTCCGCCAGGACCCTTGAAGAAGGGGTGATCCCAAAAGTGGCTAAATAAACTGTGAATTGGGGAGTAGTTACTGCTGCTCCTAATAGTGGCAGGTGTGAGAGCTTAGGGTGGGTAAGGGGAACCCAGGCTGAAAGGACAGGGGAAGCCAGTTCAAGGCCAGGGTGCAGCTCGAAAAGTGCGTTACTAGAAGAAGAACAGCCAAAAGTGTCTATGCCTGAGGGAAGTGGATTGTGATCAGGGAAATTTAGGAGCAGCCTCAGATTATTACCAGCCTCTGGGATGGGTAAAGGACAAGCTGTGTTTGTAAATGTGTAAATACTGAAAATTGCAAAGAAGATTACGTTAGAAAAGAGTTGAGGTTGTAATACACAATCTTGAAGGGACAGGAGGGGTTCTACGGTACAGAGGGAATTATAAATATTGATTTGCCTGCCGTTGCTAAAAGTTCAATAAAGTTGAGTTTGCATCATATAAAGAAATACTTTAAATACTTTGTGGGTTTTTTGAAGCAGGAGTGAGGACGCTTGCTCCCTGGACTGGTGAGACCTTACAGAGAAGCCCCGGATCTCTATTCCGGACCTTAAACCAAACCAAGTTCAAATTGGAATGACTATACAGAATGGGAAGGGAGGAGCAAGCGAGAGTGTGGTGTGAGAGGTTTTTCACTGTGACCCAGGTCGGAGGTTAGAATTGAGGTAGTGGTGCAGTGAGACCCGTGTTACATTTTGTTTTAGGGGGAAGAGGAAGGGAATACAACGAGAGTGATTGCACTCAGCCCCTTTTCTCATTAGAGGCTCAATGCCAGTACAATAATCTTGCCCACTTTTTCATTAGAGGCAGGCCTTAGAGAAGCCAAGTGGCCTAATCAGTAGGAAGAAATCTGAGCACACCTCTCAGCCCTTTCTCCTTCTGTGAAATCTTTGTGTATTAGTCAAATTCTTTTGAACACTCATAATGCCTCCATTCTGTTTATATCCTTTAAAAGACACAAAAAAGCTACTATTTTATGCTGCTTTTTTTTAATTTGTAGAGCAATATTATACTTGCATCCTTCCGGATTTATGTTCCAGATGCACCATATGAAAAATCTGACTGTTTAGCCTTCAGTTTCATTCTGTGGGGCAGTAAATCTCACTCTTTGGGATGGCCTACCCTTGACATCTCTGCTACAGGGTACCTAAAGCCTGCCTGAGCTGAAAGAGGAACAGCCTACTAGTGGGTTTCGGGCCCCCCCTACCAAGATTTCTACCCTGTGCCCCAAGCCCCGGCACATATATACAACAGGTCTTGGGTCACATTGTCTGGGAGAAGGAAGGGATTAGCTTCCCCTGTCCCCCTACAATGACATGGGTTAGCTTTCTTACCAGCTTTCTGTTTCCTACTTTTACTTCCCTAGTCCTTCCCCAGTCCCCTATTTCCCCTGTCATTCAACCAATTAATAGTCCCCCATTTCAACCCTCTGCACTCATCTCCAAACTTATCTTCCTACCAGCCCCATCTCCTTTCCCACAGCCCTCCTGCCCCAATATCAGCCTAAGCCCCCTTCTCCCAGTCCACAGCTTCCTAGCATCAGCTCCAGTCCCTTCTCCTATCTGCCACATCATTGACATAGCAGCAGGAGCATTTTTCTCTGCTCCTATGACTTTTTTTTTTTTTTTAACTGTGCAGACCCAGCAGCAGCTTTGAAACAGGAGACAAGATGTTTCCTGTTTCCACGTGCCTCTTCTTGGGTTTCAAAGATGTGGGCTTGAGGCAGATGGAGCACAGTAAAATAAACAGTCATGGGAGTGAAGAAAGATGCTGCTGCTGCCATGAAAGGGTGATCCAGTGAGGCAGCCTTTCTGTGCCCTTAGCTGTGGTGTCCTGAGGCACTGCCTCACTGGCTTGTCTCTTAAGCTGGTTCTGCTTTTCAGATATTTCTTAGGTGTAGCTGTAGATTCCTGGCATTCTTTGGGTTGCAAAGGCCTCGGGGTTACTCAGCTCTTTTTCTATCATGTGACAAGTAGTACGTATGGGCAACATGTGCTGTACTGCTATTATAAGACTACAGTCATTCTGAGACACCATCCCAGGGGCTATTTCAATCAGATATATCCAAATCCCAGGTATGAACTACTTATTCCTAACTTGATGTCTACTGTCATATCATTGACAGAGTGACAAGTTGTTGCATATATGTTTCTACCTGAACTACAAAGTTCAGCGTCAAGTTCAAAGGCAGATGAGGAGTTCGGGTATTCTCCTCGACTCATGGTTGTTGTTGCATTACACAGGTAGTGAAGAGTGCTTTCTTTCACCTTTGGCTGATTAGCAAATTGCGATCAATGTTGAGTCCCTATGATTTCAGAGTGGTGGTGCAAATATTAATATTAATAAAGCTGGATTACTGCAACGCCTTGTACCTAAGTGTAGCAAAGACACAGTGTAGGACGCTACTGGTGATCCAGAACTCTGCAGTGCAGATTATCCTTGGTTGCTCTAGGTTTGAAGCAACTACTTTGGTTACCGGTGTTATATAGAATGCAGTACAAAGTGCTAACATTCATCAGCCAATAAGATCATTAAGATCCGAGCATGCAGGATATCTGTCTGTTGCTTTGTCAGTTGGTTACATTTTGTAGAATCTGTCTACTGTCTTTTCTATAGTGGAATAAACTCATAACATAAGAATAGCCATACTGGGTCAGACTAATGGTCCATCTGTCCCAGTATCCTGCTTCCAACAGTGGCCACAAGTGCCTGGCAGAAACCCAAATCATGGCAACATTCCGGGCTACCAATCCCAGGGCAAGCAGTGGCTTCCCCATGTCTATCTCAATAGCAGACCATGGACCTTTTCTCCAGGAACTTGTCCAAACCTTTTTTAAACCCAGATACCCTAACCACTATTACTACATTCTCTGGCAAAGAGTTCCAGAAAGAAAGCACTTTTAGTCAAAGCAATGAGCTGAGTTTCAAAAGAGTTTGATCAATTTATACCTCCACAATCTTAACTTTCTTTGATTTTTATCTATTTTGTACATCACTTTGAGTTATTTGTTTAAAAAAAAGCAATTCATCAAGTGTAAATAAACAGAAACATACAGGCGATAAAGTATACTTATTCTGATATATCATATGATCAATCATCAGGTCAGGATCATTAGCCAGTAATAAACTTACTCCCCCCAGTTTACTAAGCTGCACGCTAATTTATTTATTTGTTACATTTGTATCCCACATTTTCCCACCTATTTGTAGGCTCAATGTGGCTTACATAGTACCGGAGAGGCCTTTGCAGGCTCCGGTGTGAACAAATACAGGGTGATGTTGTGGTAAGATCAAGTTCATGTGGCACAGCCACATTAGGGAATCGGAGAACGGAAGAGTTGTGTTATGTCCATTACGTGTTTTAGTTTGGTTGTGTTGCCAGAGATTAGGCATTTAAGTTGGATCGGTAGGGTATGCTTTTTTAAACAGGTTGGTTTTTAGTGATTTCCGGAAGTTTAGGTGGTCGTACGTCGTTTTCAAGGCTTTTGGTAATGCATTCCACAGTTGTGTGCTTATGTAGGAAAAACTAGATGTGCAAGTTGTTTTGTATTTAAGTCCTTTGCAGCTTGGGTAGTGCAGATTTATATAAGATCGTGTTGATTTGGATGTACTTCTAATTGGTAAGTTGATCAAGTCTGCAGACACAGCCCATTCACTCTGAATGGGCTTCTGTCGGCATTTCTTTTTGTTACATTTGTATCCTACGCTTTCCCACTCATAGCAGGTTCAATGCGGCTTACATATTATATACAGGTACTTATTTGTACCTGGGGCAATGGAGGGTTAATTGACTTGCCCAGCGTCACAAGCAGCTGCCTGTGCCTGCAGTGGGAATCGAACCCAGTTCCCCAGGACCAAAGTCCACAACGCTAACCACTAGGCCACTCTTCCACTCATGCATACAGCAGCTGTTAGCAGGCTTAGTAAATAGGGGGCAGGTTTTATTAGTATTTAGTTTTCATTTTTAATTTAAATTTAATACTATAGTAAGATGGGGGTGGGTTGGGAGTTGAACTAGGAGGAATGTATGAGGGGAGGGGGGAGATATATGTTTATTTGGAAATTGTTGATCTGTTTACACTACAGCATGATGTTTGTACTACTTTGCACTTGTTCAATTGTTTAAACTCAAAAAGCCTCACACTGATCTAATTTCTTTAGTATTCATTCTTTCCACTGCATGAGAATTTATAAAAGAGCAAGCAGAAAGGTAATAACCTTATCTGCATCATTTGGGTTTTTGCCCTTTCCACAAACAGAGTCTGTAAAGTTCTTGTTGCAGCGACAGGTACAGTGACATCCTTCTGAACTGTCTCTAGAAGGCTCTGGTCTTGTGCTGCTTCACTTTTTCATAGAGCTTTTCTAGTCCCTCTACCACTGGTGGCACAGCAGCCCTGCACAGGCCACTCATTCCCTCTCAGCTTCCTCAGTTCCAGGGGTCATCTGACTCTGGGCAGGGCCTGTTTGTTGGCCAGGATCACAATGGAAACATGCCACAATTCAACATGTTCTAGGATGGCTCCCAAGTCTTTTTTTTTTTGGCTTCAGTTAACCTTTCAAAGTCTGCACTGTCCACTACAAACAGTTGTCTGGGTTTTTTTTTTAAAGTAGCATTTCCATAGCTATTTTAATCTTTGCTCGATCACCAAGATAGCAAGATCACAGACAATGACATGCACTTTCTTGATTGGCTGCACCATTTCTGTGTTGAAACCACTAGTGGGGTTGGTAGTGACCATCTCATTTTACTTAAGTTTATAGATGATGGTAATTTTCCCAGCAACATCCAGCCCCCTAGCAATACCACCATACAAAGCCATCACAGCTTCATAGATTCTGCTGCTATCGCCTTTCTCCTCAGGGCTCCAAAGTTCTTTAGCATGTCTCTTCTCTCTGGTTTCTGTGCTCTCTATACACTTTCATTTCTGTATATATGGAGAGAGAACAGACAGAATAGCCTTGAAGTATTGCTCCTGGTTTCACATGCTTGTGTTTTGACAGATCAGTTTTCACTGCTTTAGTTTATATTTTAATTCATTCATGTATTTATTAGGATTTATTTACCACCTTTTTGAAGGAATTCACTCAAGGCAGTATACAGTAAGAATAAATCAAACATATGCAAGAGACAATTACAGCAGTATAAATATTCAAATATTACAAAGTATGGTAATATACGACTTACAGTGTCATACATAATAAAACATTGTAATAGACAGCATAGGGTATAAGCAAAGATGGAACATATAGATAGGTAAAAGGGTAAGAGAAAATAAGGGGACTAATTTAAAGAAAGTTGCACAAGAGGTCAGAGGTGATAATCTCAACTAGGGTGGGAGTGGATAAACATGTCCTGCTGCAGTATGTGCAGCCCATGTCACTCCTTGATTGTGTGTGTGAGAGACTAACTAACAGGTTACTACTTCCATTAAATGCCTGGTTGAAGAGCCAAGCTTTCACCTGCTTCCTGAAGTGTAGAGAGAGAGTCTTGTATTACGCAGAGCCTTTCAGGGAGTGCATTCCAGAGTGTGGGAGTTACTCCAGAGAAGGCTCGTTTGCGGGTATCACATCCGGTAATGTCTTTTGGAGAGGGCGTGGTTAGAGATACTCCTTGGGAGCTTTAGCTCATATTGGCCAAGCTTGCTAGTGCTGTGTAGTAATTAGCTGGAGATAGAGAGAAGTATTTCCTCGTTAGCTGTCAGTGCTGTGTTGGAAGCTCCAGCAAAATTACTACTAACACAAATTATTATGCAAAAGGAAATTAAATTTTGATGCATTGAATGATAAAGATAAAAGTTTATTGAATAGAATTGTCAGTAGTTCCACAGGGGCTGGAGAACATCAAGGAATCTAGATTTCTGCCGCTGGTGGGTACAGAATTGCATGAATGTTGGGACAGTCAATGTGAAGGATTAATATGTATATGAGAGATCAGGTTTTACTGTTTTAGCTCCTATTGGTCGAAGCCTGGCTTGTGCTGTGTCATAACTGGCTGCAGTTACAGAGAAGCATTTCCTTGTTGGCTGTTGCTGATGTGTTGGAAGTTCAGGCTTTGTTACTACTGACACAAATGATTGTGATGCAAGAGGCCACACATGTACAAATGTCAGCAGCAGATCTCCAGGAGCTGTAACTGATTTTGTAAATGTCAGAAGTGGGTGTGTGATGTGAGTCAGATACAGGGATATGTAGGGACAGAGTGCTTAGGTAATAGATATGAGTGGGTACCCCACTTACACCGAATATAGTGTGGGGATGAATGGATGGAGATGTGTTAGTATAGGTAGTGTATGTGCATGATTAGGTCTGTACAAAATTGTGTGAATGTGGGGTAGTGAAAGTGTGCATACAGGTGTATTGGGTTGTATGTGTGGGTGTGAGTAAATGGTTTATGGGGCAGGATGGTAGACTGTGAATGTCATGTACCTGTAGTGTAATGCACAAGGGGTGTGTGGCAGATGAGTGGGTGGGTTGTATGTTTGGAAGTTGTATGCATGTGTGGGGTGTTCTGTGTTGGGAATGTGTATGTACAGTGGGGGAAATAAGTATTTGATCCCTTGCTGATTTTGTAAGTTTGCCCACTGACAAAGACATGAGCAGCCCATAATTGAAGGGTAGGTTATTGGTAACAGTGAGAGATAGCACATCACAAATTAAATCCGGAAAATCACATTGTGGAAAGTATATGAATTTATTTGCATTCTGCAGAGGGAAATAAGTATTTAATCCCTCTGGCAAACAAGACCTAATACTTGGTGGCAAAACCCTTGTTGGCAAGCACAGCGGTCAGACGTCTTCTGTAGTTGATGATGAGGTTTGCACACATGTCAGGAGGAATTTTGGTCCACTCCTCTTTGCAGATCATCTCTAAATCATTAAGAGTTCTGGGCTGTCGCTTGGCAACTCGCAGCTTCAGCTCCCTCCATAAGTTTTCAATGGGATTAAGGTCTGGTGACTGGCTAGGCCACTCCATAACCCTAATGTGCTTCTTCCTGAGCCACTCCTTTGTTGCCTTGGCTGTATGTTTTGGGTCATTGTCGTGCTGGAAGACCCAGCCACGACCCATTTTTAATGCCCTGGCGGAGGGAAGGAGGTTGTCACTCAGAATTGTACGGTACATGGCCCCATCCATTCTCCCATTGATGCGGTGAAGTAGTCCTGTGCCCTTAGCAGAGAAACACCCCCAAAACATAACATTTCCACCTCCATGCTTGACAGTGGGGACGGTGTTCTTTGGGTCATAGGCAGCATTTCTCTTCCTCCAAACACGGCGAGTTGAGTTCATGCCAAAGAGCTCAATTTTTGTCTCATCTGACCACAGCACCTTCTCCCAATCACTCTCGGCATCATCCAGGTGTTCACTGGCAAACTTCAGACGGGCCGTCACATGTGCCTTCCGGAGCAGGGGGACCTTGCGGGCACTGCAGGATTGCAATCCGTTATGTCGTAATGTGTTACCAATGGTTTTCGTGGTGACAGTGGTCCCAGCTGCCTTGAGATCATTGACAAGTTCCCCCCTTGTAGTTGTAGGCTGATTTCTAACCTTCCTCATGATCAAGGATACCCCATGAGGTGAGATTTTGCGTGGAGCCCCAGATCTTTGTCGATTGACAGTCATTTTGTACTTCTTCCATTTTCTTACTATGGCACCAACAGTTGTCTCCTTCTCGCCCAGCGTCTTACTGATGGTTTTGTAGCCCATTCCAGCCTTGTGCAGGTGTATGATCTTGTCCCTGACATCCTTAGACAGCTCCTTGCTCTTGGCCATTTTGTAGAGGTTAGAGTCTGACTGATTCACTGAGTCTGTGGACAGGTGTCTTTCATACAGGTGACCATTGCCGACAGCTGTCTGTCATGCAGGTAACGAGTTGATTTGGAGCATCTACCTGGTCTGTAGGGGCCAGATCTCTTACTGGTTGGTGGGGGATCAAATACTTATTTCCCTCTGCAGAATGCAAATAAATTCATATACTTTCCACAATGTGATTTTCCGGATTTAATTTGTGATGTGCTATCTCTCACTGTTACCAATAACCTACCCTTCAATTATGGGCTGCTCATGTCTTTGTCAGTGGGCAAACTTACAAAATCAGCAAGGGATCAAATACTTATTTCCCCCACTGTAGGTAAAGGTGTATTGCTGAGGGTGTGGGGGGGGGGGGGGGGGGGGGGGGGGAAGAGGCTGTGGTCATGTGTGTCATTTTAAAAGTGTGAGACAAGGTGCATCATTTATTTTCCCTGTCTGTCTTATTAGGGGCCAAACTGCTGAAAAAAAATGCAAAGAGCACTAGTAAACTCTGCAGCAACTCTTTCCTCTACTGATACAGCTATACTGATAAAGCTATACTGATAATTTTTTTGAAGCTTGGAGTTCTGAAAATACTGACAATGTTTCAAACCTTTCTGAGATTTTCTTCCTTATGCCAGGTTTGGTGACTTCCCACCCCCGTTTAGAGCTTTTTAACAAGATGAATCCTTTGGCTTTCCAACCTAAACCTAACTTCATGCACACATAATTCTGCATGATTAACCTTGACACCCTGTCCCGAGCCCACACCAGACTGCTCAGCCACCTCTTCCAACATTCCCCTAACCCCACCCCACGCAGACTTCCAACACACACACCACCCTCTTTCAAAATGGCAGTACAGCCCGCTGAAACAGACCAAGTGTAAATTGCTTGCATCTCGATGTTTAACAAACAGAAATAATATTCTATAATTTACACATGTATTTGTGTGCTCCACCCATGTGAATGCCCACCTGCAAAGTATATGCTGTTGAAGATTATTCTGGAAGTACATGCCAATATACTGGCATTTATACTTCTCACATCTCTATATATAAAAGGTACCACCAACGTTCTAAATGAAGCCTCCAGCTGGAAGTGTGAAGCGGTGTAGATATCCGGTTTCCTCATGAGTGTCTGCCCCGCCCTCGCTCTCTCTGTAACACAGCTCCTCCTGAGTCCTGACAAATATAAACAGTGAAGGAAAACACAGCAGGAATCCTGTATAATTTCCAAACACTGCTCTCCGAAACTCGAGCCTCGCTCTCTCTGTAACACAGCAGGGATCCTGACAAATACAAACAGTGAAAAACGCAGCAGGAATCCTGTATAATTACCAAACACTGCTCTCCGAAACTGGGAGGGGGGAGACTCACTCTCTCTGTCACACACACACTCGCACATTCACTCTCTCTCAAACGTGCACACTCTGATAAAAACCTTGCTAGCGCCCGTTTCATTTGCATCAGAAACGGGCCTTTTTTACTAGTATGCACATAAATGACTAGATTAATGGCATTTACATATGTTCTTGCTGCTGAAAACTAGGTAACTCCCAACAGAATTACCCCCTCAGTAATCGTATAAGAGGACACCATGGATAAGTACCTACATAGGCGCTGACTTGTCTTAAAAATAATAGTGTATGGAAGGAGGAAATGACGTCACGAGGCTGGATGGTCGCCTGAGCCTTTAGCTCCTGAACTTCCCCGTCAATAATTTGCAAAATCTGCTGCCATCGGGACCCAAAAACGGGTGAAAGATACTTGTGTAGAAGGGTCTTTAAGCGCGATTCACGAAAGAGTGATCGAAATGAGCAAGAATGCTGGTAATTCACAGAAAGATGGAGAACGTGGCCCGCCGAGGAAGTCGGCGCGGGACCTGCTCAGACATGTGTCTCCAGGGGCGGGAAGATCGTCGGGGTCGGAATCAGCTTCTTCGCAACTTGAATTACGCCGTCTGACACCGAGGAAGACCTTTCCGAAAGAATTAACTAAATGCCTTGAAGAAATTCGCGCCGAAATAAAAGCATCCAAGCAGGAAATACTGGAACATGTGGATGCTATCAGCGTGGACCTCCGAGAACTGGGAGGACGTGTGGAGGCGCTTGAAGAGAGAGCGGACGAGCAGGAAGAAAGATTTGATGGGATGAATGCTACTTGGAAACAGCTGATGGAGAAATCGGAAGAACTGGACTATAAGATTGATGATTTAGAAAACCGGGGACGAAGAAATAACCTCCGGTTTCGGGGGGTTCCAGAGAATAGCAATATGGAGGATGTTCCGGCTGTGGTTCGTATGTTATGCGCCAAGATTATGGGAGATACCACGGATCTGAATTCAGTGGGGATTGAGCGTGCACACAGAGCACTAGGTAAACCTAGGGACAATCGCCCGCGTGATATCATAGCATGCTTTACCTCTTATGCTTTTATGTTTAAATCTTTTTTATTGAGAACAACAACAGTTGTACATGTTATACAATGAAAGGTATCCAATCAAAGATCAATGTATTACTTCAAATCAGCTTGTTAACATTTTACTTTTTGTTCCCCCCCCTCCCCCTCCACTTCCCATCCCCTCTCCCCCACCCCCCTTCCTCCCCTCAAGCTATGAACAAAACCAACTTCAATCAGTGCTACCCTCCGTAGGATATATCACTCAAGGTATTGAGATTAAGAAAAACTCTTCCTCATGAGGCAGTAGATTAAAAGCACAACCGGCTGCCTAGGGCCTTGTTTCTTATAGCCCTACGTCTAGCATCTCCACCTTTTACATGAGTCATACAGCTTTATTGTTCACTTCAACACCCTTAAAGGCTAAACCAGTCCCCATATGAACAGTTGTCGACGATGTATGTCTCAGCATCGTCCCCCCTCCTCTTCCTTCCCTCCCCTTCCTCTCCCTCCCCCCAGTACTTCTCCCTACTTCACCATTCGCTCTTATCTCCACAGTCATACCCATTCACTCCAACTCATTCAATACCTGACTTCTAACTCTGGGCGCCACTACGTTCAGATATGCTGTCCAATTTTTTATGAAATGTTTCCTTCTTTTGGGAGTAAATCGCGCACCTCTGGCCTCCCACATCATAAGCGCATGCAGTTTATTCCTCCAATACCAGTAGGAGGGCGGTATGTCCATTAACCAATGATTCAGTATGCATTTCTTCCCCAAAATGCAAGACTTACTCAGAAATAGCTTCTCCTCTTTTGTTCCCCGTGCCCACACTCTTGGTGAGCTAAACATGATTCGTTCAAAAGTGAACTGTATTCTACACCCCATAATCCTTGATACAAACCGGGCAAGAGCTGTCCAGAAACCCCGAATTCGCTGACACTGCCACAGTCCATGTGCCAAAGAAGGCATGGCCCCTCCACACTTCCTGCATCTATCGGCCTCCACTATCCCTGCATGCCATGCTTGCTTACCGGAGAAGTATGCTCTATGTATTGTTCTAAAATGACATTCTTGTAGTTCTGCACTATGCACTACTCCTGTCGTCCCTTTTAGTGCTGTTATCACCTTCTCCATAGTAAGTGAACTTCCCAGCTCTTGCTCCCATCTCCCCACTACCTCCTTGACATCTTTGGGGGGTTTTAATTCCCTCAGCGCCTTGTGGAACCAGGAGATTGATGTTTGCCCTATTGCATCCCCTTTCAGGAAATCCCTAACCTTCTTCCCAAAATCCAATGTGAGTGCAGATCTGGGCAAGCTTCTGAAATAGTGTTCCAGTTGTAAATAGGCCAATCTCGCCAATGAGCCTCCTGCGCACCTCCTTTCAAACTCCCCATAGGGCAGCAGCGACCCATCCACCTGAAGAAAACTCTCCAGTAATGTCACTCCCTCTCGCTCCATGTCTTTAAAGACTCGGCTTTCCCTGCCCGCCGGGAAATCTACATTCCCCACTATCGTTAACAGCACACTGGCCTCTGGGTCTTGCCCCCAGAGACCCAACAGCATCCTCCAGGCGTATCGCAAAGGTTGTAGAAGCACACTATCCTGGAAAGGAATTGGTATCTTCACTTTCCTGGTGTGTAATAAGCAATTTAAAGACCATGGTCGAAACAAAGCTTGTTCCCAACCTATGTCAGTATATGTTGTCGAGTGCAAGACCCAATCTCGCAAGTGTCTAGCCATGCAAGCCCAGTTATAATCTTTTAAATCAGGCATTCCTAATCCACCTTCTCGTTGGGGCCCATATACATACTTCCACTTCATTTTCGATTTTTTCCCTGCCCAGCAAAACCATGCTATGTGCCTCTGCAGAATTTTCAGATCCCTGACCAGCAGCTTGATAGACAAGATCTGCAACATGTACAGCCATTTCGGGAATATGACCATGCGATATAAATGTATTCTCCCTAGAAAAGACAGCGGCAAGGAGACCCAAGCTGCTAATTGTGCTTTAGTTTCCCCAATTAATCGTGGGACATTGATTTTATATAAATGTGCCGGGTCCATCGACAGTTGCACTCCCAGATACTTAAATTCCATGTGCGCCTGGCGAATCTTTGACCTACTCCAAATCTCTGGATCTACCCCCGCACTGACTAGGGCTTCTGATTTCTCTAGATTCAGTTTGAAGCCCGCAAAATCCCCGTATTCCCCTATACTTTCCAACAACCGGGTCAATGATGTCTTCGGCTCCGTTATCAACGCCAGCAAATCATCTGCAAATGCTGCGATTTTAAATTCCTGATCCAGGATCCGAACACCTTTAATTTCTACATTGCTGTTAATTTCCCGCAATAGCGGGTCCAGGGTCAATACAAACAGCAACGGCGAAAGCGGGCATCCCTGTCTGGTGCCCCGCCTTATATCAAACCAGTCTGAGAATAAGCCATTAACACTAATTCGCGCCTTAGGATCCGTATATAACGTCTTTACAGCTTTTTCGAAAAAACCTTTTATGCCATAGGCCGTTAAGATCTCAAACAGAAAGCCCCAGTCCACTCTGTCAAAGGCCTTTTCGGCATCAAAGCTTATTAACATGGCTTGCAAACCTTCATCCCTCGCTCTCTCCAGTGCCCCAAGTATTCGTCTCAGATTCCTAACCACTTTTCGGTCTTTCACGAAACCCACCTGTGATTCTTCCAGCAATGTCGGCAAAAACCGGGCTAGTCTATTCGCCAGAATCTTAGCTAAAAATTTCATCTCCGAGTTCAGCAAAGAAATAGGTCGGTACGATTCCGGTAAGTGTGCCTGCTTATGTGGCTTCAGTATTACCGTAATATTAGCCTTATTCATATGTTCAGGCATCTGCCCCCTTCTAACCATTTCATTGAATATTTCTGCCAGACTTCGTCCAATTCCTGGTCTAAGTAATTTATAAAATTCATTACTAAGGCCATCCGGCCCAGGTGCCTTCCCCAGGGAGCTCTGCTGCACTACCCAATCTACTTCATCTTCTGATATTTCTGCATTTAAAATCTTTAGGTCTGCAGTTTCCAATTTTGGTATCTCCACACTGCCCAGATATGTTGCACTCGGGGTCACCACTTCTGCTTGCCGTTTATACAACTGCTCGTAAAAGTGCCTAAAGATCTCCGCTATCGCACTATCCGTGTGTTTCAACTCTTTTTGGCCATTAACTAGTGATAGCACTTTTCTGGACCCAACCTGTCTTTTCAATAGTCTAGCCAGAAAACTCCCCCCTTTGTTAGCAAATTTATATAATTGATATTTGTAGTACATTGCAGACTTTTGCGCTGTCTGCTGCAGCAGTTCATTTAAGGTTTGCTGCGCCTCTAATAACCGGGCTCTCGCTTCTGGTGTCTGAGTGTGGCCATATTCTCTCCTTAAGGTTGTTACCCTCTTCTCCCATCTCAATACTTCTCGCTTTCGTACCTTCTTTTGGAAACTATTATAGGCTATTGTCTCCCCTCTGAGAACCGCCTTTGCAGCTTCCCAAAAAAGCACCGGATCATTCCTATGGGCCTCATTTTCCCCTTGATACTGTTCCCATCTAGCCTTTAATTGTAACTGAAACTGCCTATCTCGATAGAGGTATGTCGGGAAACGCCAAGAGAAATTTCTCTGCGCGCTGTTATCCAGTCGCATCTCCATCAGTACCCAGGCATGGTCAGAAACAACTATTGGTCCTATCTCAGCCCTATGCACTTGTGTTAACAGTTCCCTTGCAATCAATATATAATCAATACGGGACAGTGTGGAGTGGGCTCTGGACAGGTGCGTGTAATCTTTTTCCAAAGGGTGCAAGGTTCTCCAGACATCTATCACATCCAGCGCCTCCTCTAGCAACCCCAACCCCCTCTGGCCCCTGGACAGCTCCCTCCCCGTCGGCCTCGATCTGTCCAGTAGCGGGTCTCTGACCTCATTGAAATCACCACCCACCACTACACGGCTTTCTCCCATGTCCTGCATTCTGCGCAAGAGCGTCTTATAAAACACCTTCTCAAAAGTATTGGGTGCATATATATTGCATATCAACATTGGTTGCCTCTCTATCTCCAGAGCCACCAGAACATACCGCCCTCTAGTGTCTTTTACAGTTTTCCGTATTTTCACATGCAGCCCCTTACGAATCAAAATTATCACTCCTCCTTTCCCTCCTACTGCCGGGGAATCTATGACCTCACCCACCCACCATCTCTTTAGCGTCTCATGCTCTATATGTGTCAAGTGCGTTTCTTGTAAGAGGGCTATTGTCGTTTTCTGGTCATTAAGGACCTTCAAGATTTTTTGTCTCTTTATTGGTGAGTGAATGCCCCCCACATTCCAAGTCACAATCTTTACACATGTCATCCCTGTATATTAATGTGTGACTCCAATTCTGCTTTCCACTTTTTATACACCCCGGAGGTGTCCCAGCCTCCACCTCCCGGGTTCAATTCTTTGTCTACATTTCGCCCACCATTATTCGCACTCAGCCATATCCTTCTTACATACATCTCATTCACCCACATTCGCCCATTCTTTTTCCCTCCCTTCTTCCCCTTGAACCCTTCCCCCCCTCTCCCCCCCCCAGTATAGTTTACCCCCAACATGCCCAAGGGCAAGTGAGCTTCCGTGTCCCCAGGATTAGGACACTCTCTTATTGATCTGAGGGCTACAACCCTCTGATGTCCTTGACCAGTGAACAGTCTGCGCACAACTGCAACCAGAAATCCTTTTGGCTCGCAACGGCGAGTCACCATCAACGTGTGTGTTAATCAGTGCTTTTTTTGTGCCGGTACGCAACGGTACGGCGTACCGGCACCTTTTTTTTTTGCTCCCCCCCCCCCCCGCCCCGTGAGTCCATGTCCCGCACGCAGTGCCAGCCCCCATTTCCGGCCGCTGCTGCTTCTGTTGAGCAGCAGCGGCCGCTACACAAAGAAAAAGATTTTTTTAAAAACTTCAAACCTGGCTGAAACGCGGCACCCCGGCACTGTAGACAGCCATTAGGCATTGGCTGTTGCCCCGCAGCCGCTCCTCCTCTTGCCTGTATGTCACTGCGCTCCTCCGGGGTCTTCCTCCAGGGGCAGTGACGTAGAGGCAAGAGGAGGAGCGGCTGCGGGGCAACAGCCAATGCCTAATGGCTGTCTACAGTGCCGGGGTGCCGCGTTTCAGCCAGGTTTGAAGTTTTTAAAAAAATCTTTTTCTTTGTGTAGCGGCCGCTGCTGCTCAACAGGAGAAGCAGCAGCGGCCGGAAATAGGGGCTGGTGCCGCGTGCGTCGCGACTTCGCGCCGTTCGCGGGAAACTTGGCATGGAGAGGGAAACCAACAGAGGGAAGGATTAGGGAGAGAGAGAAAGAGGGAAAACAACAGAGGGAAGGATTGGGGGGAGAGAGAAAGAGGGAAACCAACAGAGGAAGGATTGGGGGGAGAGGGGGAGAGAGAAAGAGGGAAACCAACAGAGGAAGGATTGGGGGGAGAGAGAGAAAGAGGGAAACCAACAGAGGGAAGGATTGGGGGGAGAGAGAAAGAGGGAAACCAACAGAGGAAGGATTGGGGGGAGAGGGGGAGAGAGAAAGAGGGAAACCAACAGAGGAAGGATTGGGGGGAGAGAGAGAAAGAGGGAAACCAACAGATGAAGGATTGGGGAGAGAGAGAAAGAGGGAAACCAACAGAGGAAAGGATTGGGGAGAGAGAAAGAGGGAAAACAACAGAGGGAAGGATTGGGGAGAGAGGGAAAGAGGGAAAACAACAGAGGGAAGGATTGGGGAGAGAGAGAAAGAGGGAAAACAGAGGGAAGGATTGGGGAGAGAGAGGGGAAAACAGATGGAAGGATTGGGGAGAGAGGGGAAAAACAGATGGAAGGATTGGGGAGAGAGGGGAAAAACAGATGGAAGGATGGGGAGAGAGAGAAAGAGGGAAAACAACAGGGAAGGATTGGGGAGAGAGAGAAAGAGGGAAAACAACAGAGGGAAGGATTGGGGAGAGAGAGGGGAAAACAGATGGAAGGATGGGGAGCGAGAGGGAAAAACAGATGGAAGGATTGGGGAGAGAGGGGAAAAACAGATGGAAGGATGGGGGGGAGAGAGGGAAAAACACAGATGGAAGGATTGGGGAGAGAGGGAAAAACAGATGGAAGGATGGGGAAAGAGAGAGGGAAAACGGAAGGATAGGGAGAGAAAGAGGGAAGACGCTGGATGGAAGAATGCAGAAAGAAATAGGGGAGACACTGGAAGGATGGGGAGAGAAAGCAGAGCTGCTGGATGGAAAAGGGGAATAGAGAAAGACTGGAGAATAAGAGGAAGGGGCATGGGGAGAACAAGGGTGAGGAAAAGATGAAAACCACAGGTAGATGAAGGAAATTAAAGAATGGATAGTAAGAATGAATTAAATCTGGACAGAGAGAGAGCCTGAAAAATATTGAAGAAAGCAAAGAAAAAGGAGACAAAAATGACAAATGGCACAGAAGAGTTAAGCGAAAACAAAGGAAAGGAGAATCACAGACTGGGACCAATATGGAAAGAAAAACAGTCACCAGACAACAAAGGTAGAAAAAAAAATCATTTTATTTTCATTTTAGTGTTTGTAATATGTCCAATTTGAGAATTTACATTGGCTGTCTTATTTTGCACTGGGTATACTGGAGCTGTAAGAGCTTACAGAGATTATTTATAATGAAAAAAAATCACGTTATTTTTTTCTCCTATAGTACTGTAATATTTTCAATGATGTCTGTTTATATGCACCATGGCTGGTATAGGGGTGTGGTTAATGTGGGTGTGGCTATCATAGGGGTGGAGCCATATGTGGTGACCCCGCCCATAATGAGTACCGGCACCTTTTTTTCTACAAAAAAAGCACTGGTGTTAATCAACGCAAAGTCTCCTCCATGTTTCTGCTGTCTTTAACCCCCATCTCTCTGTCGGCCTTTCATCGTGACCTGCTATTCGGTGTTCACTTCAGCCCATGTTTTCTCCAGGTGCTCCTCCTTCTGCTCCTTTCAGTTTGTTCACAAAATCTTTAGCCTCCCTCACTGATTCAAAGAAGACTGCTTGGCCATTATGAATCACCTTCAATCTTGCTGGGTATAGGAGGCTAAACTTATACTTAAGATCAAACAAAGCTGAGCAAATGGGGGCAAAGTCCCTTCTGGCTGTAGATACTTTTTGCGAGTAGTCTTGGAAACATAAAATTTTTTTCCCCTGGTATTCCAATTTCTGCCCTGCTCTCAGGCTCTGCAGAATCTCCATCTTGTGAGCATAGTTCAGGATCTTTAAGATGGTCACCCGTGGTCTCTCTGCATTGTCCCGTCTGGGTCCCAGCCGGTGTGCCCGCTCTATTCTCAGCTTGCCTTCCAGATCTGGCTGTTCCAACGCTCCCGGCAGCCATTTTTCCAGAAAAGCACTCAGATTTTTTTCCCCCAAACTCTCTGGGAGTCCCACTAGTCTCAAATTGTTCCTCCTAGAGCGGTTCTCAAGATCTTCCAGCTTCGCTTCTAGTTCTCCCAACCTACGGGTCATTTTCGGGTGCTCCTCTGCTACTTTCCGGATCTCCTCCTCCGCCTGCCCCACTCGCTGTTGTACCTCATGCAACTCAGTCATCAGCGTGGTTTGTCTCTCTTCCATGCCGTCCAGCTTATCTATAATCAGTTGCATTTTATGATCGATCGTCTGCTCCACTGCCGCCTTCACTTCCTCAGTGATCTCCGCGGCCCAAAGCGAACTAGGCGAGGGCGAGTCAGGTGCTCCTCTATCCGCCATTTTATTTTCTCCGGGGCGTGCTCGATCTTTGGGCTCTTTCCGCCCTATTTTCGCCACCATGGCTCGCGGTTTTCAACTGTTTGGTTCTCGCCTGTGCAGGGCACCTTCCCGCTTTCAGATAAGCGTTTTATTTTCGTTTAGGACGCTGTTTACGAGTGCGGATCACTTCATGTCCCGGAGTAGCTTCACCTTCCGCCTCTCTACTCCATTCCCCAACCGGAAGTTTCACCTCTTATGCTTTTAAAGAACAGTTGTGGTTGAAGGCGCGCCAAGTTCAGTCCCTGGATTACAATAATGCATCAGTAACGGTTTATCAGGACCTATCGCTCTTCACGTTGACGCAAAGAAGAGCAATGAAACCAGTCTTGGAGATATTAGTGAAGGAAAAGATCGCTTACAGATGGCTGTTTCCATTTGCGCTGGGATTCACAGTTAATGGGAAATCAACACGAGCCCGCAAGGCGACAGAGGCCTGGAAAATGCTACACGAGGCGGGATTGACCGCAATGGCGGTACCGCCGGGTGAGATGGCGCCAACCACCAAGGCACAGATGCAGAAATGGCGGAAGATCGAATCTACATCTAAAAGCAAGCGTGCTCCTAAATGATTTTGACAATTTCTTTCTTCTTGATTTAATAACAGGCTGATTTTGATCATTTGTTGCGCAGTTATACTTGAGGAGCGCGATGAATGGTCAATGTTATGCTGTCCAGTTGGACCGAGATGTTGTTGCAGCTAATGCCAGTATATTGGGGTTCTGATGTGTGGTTAGATTTACAGTTTGCAATATTTTTAATTGTGAAGGGGAATAGAAAGACAGGGGTTGATGTTAGACGGAGGGGGTTCATTTAGTCTCGGGGGGGAATTTCCTTTGTTTTCTCCCATTCAGAGCCATTGGTTCTGTCTGGTGGGGGTATGAGAGTTGGGAGGGGGGTGAGTGTCGAATTGGGGGGAGGGAGACGTTTAAGGGGTTCTGTTCAGGGGAAGAGTTTGTTTGACAGAGGGTGCAAGAGATTGGGGATGTGCTTGAGCGGGGAGGAAGAGGGGAGGGGGAGGGTAGGAGAGGGGTGGGGGGAGTAGAGGAGTGGCTGTGGGGTGGGATAGGGGAAAGGAAGATTAGGAGAAGTGGGGGGGATTCTCTCCAAGGTTTCTTCAGCACTTTAGGCATAGAGATTATGGCCGATTTTAAAATTTTGACTTATAATGTAAAAGGCCTAAACACACCCTATAAAAGACACACCTTGTTCAAAGAACTGAAATTGATTCAGCCTCAGGCGGTTTTTTTGCAAGAGACACATTTGCTTAAGAGAGCGGAAGGTTTATTAAATTTTTCACAGTACCCCCTTGCCTACTTTGCTTCAGATGCTCAAGGAGCAAAAAAGAGGGGTGTGGCCATTTTATTCCATAGATTCCATAGGGATGTGCAGGTGCAGGTGCAGGTGCAGCTTCTGCACCTGAAGAGAGATTTGGAGGGACGTTATCTGTTTCTGCACATCCTCTTAGAACATGAGGAATTTACTCTGGGGTGTGTTTATGCCCCAAATGAGAGACAGGACCAATTCTTTGTACATCTTCAGAAAGAATTACAACTTTTTGTACGGGGAAAACTGATAGTAGCAGGGGATTTTAATGCCACTTTACAGCCAGGAATAGATAAATCTGTCATCCCAGTTTCCACTGATTATAAACTTTCTAAGGCATTTGGAAGCTTTGTGGACTCAATGGGTATGTATGATGCATGGCGTTCAGCCCACCCACGGATCAGAGACTACACTTTTTACTCACATGTTCATCTATCTCATTCTCGGTTGGACTATGTATTATTAGATAAAACTCTGTCTGAGGGGGGAGGTGACTCGTTCATTGGACATATAACTATGTCAGATCATGCTCCTGTCTGGGTCTCTGTTCCATCATTGAGAGAGGAGATCAAAGATCGGAGATGGTCCTTAAATAATTGCTTGTTAAATGATCCTGAAATTGTTGAGAACTTTGTCCCTATGTTAAAGGAATATTTTGAGCTGAATCTAGATTCAGGCCCACAGTTGGGTGTGATATGGGATGCTTTCAAGGCTGTAGCCAGGGGTTACTTTATAAAATGTGCCAGTAAACGAAATAGAGTGCATAGAGTACGTCTGCAAAATTGTATGGAGAGACTGGGGTCGTTGGAGAGTGGGTACAAGGCCACTGGGTCGGTGTCCGTTTTCCGGGAGCTTCAGGCTGTGAGGTTGGAAGTGGCTGCGTTGCATGAGGAGAGTTTGAAATTTGTGCACGCGCGCTTGAAGCAGGTACATTATGAATGCAGTAATAAGCCTGGGCGACTTTTGGCGTCCAAACTGAGACAGATGAGAGCTGACAGACACATACTGCGTGTACAGGATGAGGGGGGCGGTCAAGTGCACAGCTCTCCTTAAATTCGGGAATGCTTTGCACAGTTCTACAAGAAGTTATATAAACGGGATGCCACTGTACAGGATTCAGAAATTGATACTTGGCACATAGAGAGTTGCCGGGATTATTGGAGGGTCAGAGAGAGGCATTGGATGCCTCAGTGACAGTTGGGGAGGTATTAAAAGTAATTAAGGAATTGCCGGCAGGTAAAGTTCCTGGACTTGATGGCTTGACGAACGAGTTCTATAAGGCCTATGCAAGGGAGTTGGCCCCCTACCTGGTTCGGGTACTCAACTCGGTGCGGGAGGGGGTACAGCTGCCAGAATCAATGATGGAGGCTTGGCTGGCTGTTATCCCCAAGCCGGGAAAAGATAAGACTATATGCGCCTCTTACCGACCAATATCCATCTTAAACACAGATGTTAAAATACTGGCAAAAATATTGGCTAATCGTCTGGCTAAGGTGCTACCCACCCTGGTACACCCGGATCAGGTGGGATTTGTGGCCAATAGGCAGGCTATGGATAATATCAGGAGGACTTTGAACTTATTGCACGTATCTCAGGTGAAGGAATTGCCGATGGTCTTGTTAGGATTAGACGCGGAAAAGGCCTTTGATAGGGTCCATTGGGGATACCTGGATAAGGTTTTGAATAAATTCGGTGTGGGGCCATTCTTTACATCCTGGATCCGAGCTTTTTACACGTTCCCCAAAGCCTGTGTAAGAATTAATGGGGGTCACTCGGGCCTTTTTGAGTTGGAACGGGGTACGAGACAGGGGTGCCAATTGTCGCCTCTTTTATTCGCCTTGGCAATGGAGCCCCTAGCAGCAGCGATTCGGGGTAATGTAGATATCACAGGGGTAAAAGTGAAAGGTCAGGAATTTAAGATTGCACTTTTTGCGGACGATGTCCTTTTGTCTTTGACTAATCCACTGGTATCGCTCCCAAACCTATTGCAGGAAATAGAAGCGTATTCGGCTGTATCTGGGTATAAGTTGAACGCGAGCAAGTCTATTGGAATGGCGGTTAGAATATCGCCCCAGCTGATGGAAACCCTGGAAAAATTTTTTGCATTTAAGTGGTCTGCAAGGGATATTAGATATCTTGGGGTACAAATACCTTGGAAGTTGTCAGAGTTGTTTTCAGTCAATTACTTGCCTCTAAAGCAGGCCCTAATTAGGGATTTAGAACGTTGGCAAAATTTAGGTATCTCTTGGTTAGGGAGGATAGCAGCTCTTAAAATAAATATTCTTCCGCGTTTATTGTACTTGTTTCAGGTGCTCCCACTATGTCTGCCGCGTTCCTATATTTCTGGCTTGCAGGATAGACTTATTCGGTTCATTTGGAATCAAAAGCGACCAAGATTGCCACGTACCTTTTTGTATAAATCTAGGCGAGAAGGGGGGTTGGGGGTACCAAATCTGTTTTGGTACCACTGTGCAGCGCAGTCGAGATCGGCGATAGAATGGTTCCGGGGGGAGGACCACAAATTGTGGGTGCATTTGGAACAAGACCTGGTGGGTAGTCGTCCATTGGGTCAATTGCTGTGGCTCCAGTCAAGATATAGAGGTAGGGTGGAGCACTTTCCACCTAATGTGCAGGTTACATTTCATTATTGGGATCTTCTCACACAGACTCGGAAGTCAGAGCTGTCTAGACTCGCGCCCCTGGGAGATCACCCGTTGTTTGAGCCAGGGATTGGTAACACTGTATTAAAGTGTTGGGGGGAATTGGGCTTGGACCTCTGGGGACAATTATACGAGGAGGGAAAGATGGTTACATTTGAGACCTTGGTAAAAACTTATCGGATTCCGTGGAAGGACCATTTTGCTTATTTACAATTGAAACACTTTCTGCAATGTCCGGCACATAAATTGGCTCTGACTCGTGAGATTACCTTGTTGGAAGAGATGTGTGTGGACAACAGGAGTACAAGGGGCATGATCACCACGCTGTATGGTTATGCGTTGCAGCGCCTCAGGCAGTATACTCTCCATAGAAAGAATTGGGAAAAAGAATTAGATTTTACTCTGTCGGAGGCTTCTTGGTTGCATCTTGAAAAAAACCTTTTGAAATCGTCTATATCGGTTGCCTTGAAAGAGAACGCTATTAAGATTTTCTACAGGTGGTATCTAACACCGGTGCGGCTCCATCATATGTTTAGTACGACATCAGATAGGTGCTGGAGGGGGTGTGGGATCTATGGGCCATATTTGGTGGACCTGTCCTAAGGCATGAGCCTACTGGAAAGGAGTCCTGTCTCGGGCCCAGGTTTGGGTGGGTAGACCGGTGCAGTGGCATCCTGCTGTCTTTTTGTTGGGGATGAGACCGATTGGTCTTACGGACTCCCAATTTAGATTGCTTCAGGGACTCTTACATGCTGCTCGTGTTAATTTGGCGCAGAGTTGGAAGTCCCCTAAGGTTCCTTCGATGGGGAGGTGGATATCAAAGGTCTGGTATATAAGTGAAATGGAACGCTTGACTGCGGAGAAAAAGAAACTCTTGGCTAAGTGGGAGAGAGTGTGGAGCCCGTTTGTAAATGCGTGTCCGGTTTGAAATAGATGGGTGACTATGTCTTGTGCATTGACCCAGTTTGAATGTTGGAGAGATACAGGGTGGGAAAGGGTGGGATGGGACTTAGTGGGAGGGGGTTTAGGCTTAGAGGGAAGGGAGGAACTAGGGAGGGCTTACATAAATTTCAAAAATTATATAGGTTTAAAAAACTTAAGGGTCATTAGGTATTTGTTTGCAGCATTGATCATTAAAATGACTACTTTATTTGGTTTGTAAAGTAGAGCTGACAGATTGAAGCCTGATTAATGTTAAGTTTTGCTATACTTTTGCTGGTGTGTAACTGGCTAATATATCTTGTCAATGCTAAATAAAGACCTTAATAAATTAAAAAAAAAATAATAATAGTGTATGTGCCTTCAATGGGGACACAAGCACTTGCACCTGCTGAAGAGCTAGTGTACATTAAACATTTTATAGATGTAGACAGGGGGGGGGAGGGGAGGGGGGGTCTCAACCCAGTCCTTGGGACACACCCAGCCAGTCAGGTTTTCAGGATATCCACAAGGAATATGCTCGTTTCCTTTTATTTATTTAAGGTCATTTATACCCCGCCTTTTGCCGCAGTTTTGCAGCCCCAAAGCGGCTTACAATGAACTAAGAAAATAAATACAGTTCTAGTTACAGTCAAATAATTAGAGCGGGAGATCAGGATAAGAAGGGAAAGGTAAGGGAGACAAAGATGGGCAGCAGAAGTCCAAGGGGGATGATGGAAATCCAGTCTGACACGAACAGGACCAGCAAGGCAAATGAAGCTCTGAAGAAACAGCAGCAGCATGCAGAGGCAGGACAATGCCGGAGGTAGGCATCCTCAGCAATGGAGTCAGTGGCGCAGGAATCAAGATGGCGGCCCAAACGGTCATCCTCCGCAGCCCCAACCGTCGGAGCTTTCTGAGCCAGAGACCTCCTCCACTGCACCTCCATCAGACCAGCTGATAAAGTTCTGCTATACTACTGGATTTGTAGTTCCTTTCCTACGATACCCCTCTTATGGTTATTTAATTATTGTACACCACTGAGATGGTACATCCCTTCGGCAGTATAGCAAATAAAAATGAACATAAGGTAATTTTGCATGCGCTACATCCAATGCGTGAAAACCTCTCTAATGCATATTCATTTTGGTTATGCTGAAAACCTGACTGGGTTGAGAACCACTGACGTAGACTAAGGTATTTTAAAAATCTACGTGTATATGTGCAAACTCAACCATGTTTCTACACTCCCAATAGCATGGTAGACACCCTTGAGCCAAAGTGCTACAATTACACCAGTCACTATTTTTAAGAGGTGATTTACAGGTATTATAGAGCCACAGTCACGTGGGAAAGACTATACAATTTTGTCCTTAGAGGGATGTTTTTAAAGCTTTTTGTCAAAGTAAAACAGCTTGGCTATTAAATGCAGTCTTCTGTCCGGCTCAATACATACAACCTCTCATAACGTGCATGACTTTCAGCTGATCTGTAAGGAGGCAACCACACCTGAAAGTGCCCAGTACCAAACATTTTCCACGTTATAAAAATGGACATAGGTAAACTACAAGACTGGACCTGCTTTTATATGTGATTTGTATGTAGATGATCCTTGAAGCACAGTATGTGCAGAGCTGGGATATGCATACATTTTATAAAATGAGTACAAAAGCAACAAGAAGGGGAAAAAAAAACCTCCACGAATGGAGCAAACCAAAGTCCAAATGAATCCACTCCTTTCATTTAGACTTTGAGTACACACACATTTACCCCTTATTACTGATCATTTAACTTATGTAGTTTACATTAAATTTCAAAGAAAAATGTGTACATTTTCTGTTTGAAACACAGTATAAATTATGTATCTTAAAAGTGCCTGCATAATTTGGCAGCTGCAGAGGTTGTTTGAAAATAAATTACACATATTTGGGCCAGTTCTATAAACTGGTGCTTAGAGGCAAGTGTCATTAATTGACAGACTCCTTGTTTGTTCCTTCTTTGTATATGGGGGTCCCCTCATATGATAGGCTGGTGCTGACTTAAATTCCCTATTCCCTCTCTCAATTTGAAAGAGGTGCAGGAAGAATATTTTTCTTCTTTTTTAATGATGTATTATTTTCAGCTATACTATACAAAGGTCTTTAATCTTGGTTTAAATTATTAAGTCTTGTAAATCTAAAATTAAAAAAATTGGCAGGCTCCTATGTGCCTTTGGCCTTATTCTTAGTTTAAATTATTAAATCTTGTAAATCTAATAAATATAAAATAAAAAAAAAATTGACAGGCTTCTATGTGCCCTTGCCCCTATTTTATAAGGCAACACCTAAGTACAATTTTGCCTAACTGCAAGGGGGCGTACACATGGGGGGGGGGGGGGGGAGGAAACAACTCCCAGTTATATGCATAATTTATAGACTACTATAAATTATGTGTGTCAGGCGTGCCAACTTAACTGTTGACATAGCATAAGAGGCAGCATCAGTGCAGACAGTACACTAGTATTCTAGAACAGAATCTTGTTACCAGTTTATAAAATTTCCTCATTTATATGCACTATAACATCTGTTTGACTTTTCACTCTCTCCAAAATATATAAAATTGCTTTATACACATGTGGAACTTGGGGACTTTGCCTGCTCCAAATATGGTCACAAACCCCACTCATTTTACCAAGCCCTTTGGTCATGCCCAGGTGTTCGGAAGTTCTGGGCGCAAATTAGATTTTTAATTAGATTACTGGGATGTGTTATACAAGGGACAATGGACCAATTTTTACTTGACAAACCCAAAGACTTTCATCCCCTACCAACACATGCTAGCCTTCTGTGTTACAAATTATGTTTAGTAGCCTGCAAAAGCATATCGCAGTATTGGACCTAAACGGAGCCCCTGGCCTTCTGGCACGGGAGGAATCAGATATATCTTTTGGCAACTAGGGAGGCAAGGGGTTCCCCTAAGCGTAAGAAGCACTTTACACAAATTTGGAATCCTTACCTACAGATCCTGAGCCCTCAAGGTCACACATTATAACTGTTGGTTTAAACATCCATTAATATACCTCATATCCAGTCAACTCTCATTAGGGGGAAGAGGGTGGTGTTTATTCTTTATATCTGGAGATGTGGAGAGCCCCAAGGGGGCTATAAGAGTACAAGCCCCTGGGGGACCCTAATGTTGGGAGCTATTTCAGACAGGTGGGGGAGGTGTATGGGGGGGGCTTAGTAGTCTGGAAGTTTATATTCAGGTTGGTTTGTTGGTAATAACCTCTTGCTTCTGTGAGGGGGTTTTTGATATGGAGTCTAGGCTTGAGGCAGGGGTGGGGGATCCAAGTTATGTTATAAAGTTAATGATGTTTTGCTATACTGTCAAAATAGCTTACTTGGCTAATGATACATTGGATATATGTATGCATGCTAAGTCCTCAATAAAAAAATTACTGGAAACAAAAATTGCTTTATACAGTACAGTCTCTATTATCTGATCTAAACTGGACTACCCTGTTGTCCGATAAGTGAAAAGCCAGATAATACGGAAAACAATATAACCCCTCAATGCATAAACAAAGGCCTAGAGTTTCCAACTGGAGTGCTAAAACATAATTATTGTACATGTGCTTGCTCTAATACAAAGACTTTTAATAGACATTAATGCAATGATGCACCACTGGCTATGTCAGATGCCGGATGGTCGGATTAGCGAAGGTCAGATAATAGAGACTGTACTGTATTTAAATCCATGCTTATGCCAAATTCAGCAGCATGAAAAAGCTGTGTTTGGGAATTCTGACAACTTATCACACTTACTTTACAAAGAACATAAGATCTCATAATGTGATAGGTACAAAAAAATAAATGCTATTGCACAGGGTACGCCAGTTAATCTTAAAACTGTTTCATTGCTTTCTAATCAGCATTTTACTGAGAAACTCCTACAGTACAGTCAAGGCAATTCAAACATACAAGAACAGCTTTCTAACCACCTTTTTCCTATCCATTTCATTCATTAAGCACACTGACATTCAATGATACCACTGGGTGGATGTTAATCCTATGTAAACCTAGGTCATGAACCTGAGGATGACAGTATCGGGGCAGACCATACGAGGCTCGCTGTCAGTTGCAGCCCCTTTAGAAGCAACTGGGAGCATGATACTTTAGGTTTCAAGGCTGGAGAATTGGGATCGATATTTCCCTATCCCTCTCCGACAGGGGCAAAGGCAATATATTTTCTACCACAATGTGTTTATTGTAATTATTATTATTTATTGCATTTGTACCCCACATTTTCCCACCTTTTTGCAGGCTCAATGTGGCTTACAGAGTGTTATCATGATGTAGTCATTACATGATCTTAAATACAATCGATAATAGGCTGAAGGTATATGAGGATTTAGATGGGAAGGTGTTAGGTAAGGTCGTGTGAGAGGTGTTTTTTGATGAACCTGAGTGGTTTAAGGAATGATTTGTTTCATTAAGGATGTCTTTTGTTGCAGTATTTAAATTACACTTGATGTTTTTGATTCTACTGCTATATTTCAATGTTATAAGATGCTTCAACTCAATGAACAGTAATATAATGAAAACGGTAGAGGAATTCAAGCATGTGTGGGATAAACATAAAGGAATCCTGTGCAGAAGGAATGGATCCTCAGAAGCTTAGCCGAGATTGGGAGGCGGGGCTAGTTCTGGGCAAGACTTCTACGGTCTGTGTCCTGAAAATGGCAGATACAAATCAAGGTAAGGTATACACAAGAAGTAGCACATATGAGTTTATCTTGTTGGGCAGACTAGATGGACCGTGCAGGTCTTTTTCTGCCGTCATCTACTATGTTACTATAATAATCAGGAAAAACACAGTCTTATCTCATCCCAATACAACACATACAAACCCACAAACATTAACACCCCAGAATACACCCTCCCTATATCAGACAGCCTGAAAATTCTTGGAGTAACAATCGACCGAAACCTCTCACTAGAGACCCAAGTTAAATCCACCATAAAGAAAATGTTTCTCTCAATGTGGAAACTCAAACGTGTGAGACCATTCTTCCCGAGGGAAATATTTCACAACCTGATACAGTCAATGGTACTAAGTCACGCAGACTACTGTAATGGAATCTATGCAGGATGCAAAGAACAAATTATAAAGAAACTTTAGACCGCCCAAAACACAGCAGCTAGGCTTATATTTGGAAAAACGCGTTTTGACAGCGGCAAACCACTCCGAGCAAAATTGCACTGGCTTCCATTTAAGGAACATATCGCTTTCAAAATCTGCACGACAGTTCACAAAATCATTTATGGCGAAGCACCGGGGTACATGACAGACCTCATCGACCTGCCAACTAGCAACACCATAAAATCAGCACGATCATACCTAAACCGCCACTACCCAAGCATCAAAGGACTCAAATAAAATTCCACTTATGCATCTAGCTTTTCCTACTTAAGCGCACAACTATGGAACACACTACCAAAAGTAGTAAAAACTACGTTCGATCACCTAAATTTCTGAAAACTACAAAAGACAGACCTGTTCAGAAAAGCATACCCCGCCAACCCAACATAAAAAACCTGGATACCTGCGACACAACGTAACCAAAGACCGTAATGGACATACCCTAACTGTTCCTGTCCCTCTCTAGTTCCCCCAATTGTATTTACCATACATGTAACCCATTCTACCACAATTTCAGCTTATATTGTTCATACCGGAATCAGCTAACGCTGTTTACGGTACTATGTAAGCCACATTGAGCCTGCAAAATGGTGGGAAAATGTGGGATACAAATAATAATAATATGCACCTTTGTTTTCTCCATGTCTTAAGTTAGAGACATACATAGGTTACCAAATCTTTTTACTTAGTTGCTTTTGTGTACAAAATCACATCTCTCATTCAAGGTTATGATGCCACAGATAAACTCACCTGCACAGCTATCCCTGTAAATTACTGCTAGGTATAGATTAAGTTCAGACAGCACAGACTGAACAAAACCTCAAAGCATATCAAAACAGTGAAGATTTCACAAAGGAGCCTCGAGTCCCATGAAACATCTTCTATTTCCTGTGGGATAATCAATGTTCTGAGGAAGGGAAACCTCCAGTCCAAAACTCTGATTTTTATTTCACTTTAAGTGGTACAAATTTGTAGCATTTGGCATAAATCTGAACTTCACAGCTTACACCTACGTTGAGAAAGCTTGTTTAACCCTGTAAACTAGCTCTTAATCACATTTAGAAAACCACCAGTCATTTCTCTGAGGTGTCACTCTTAGTCGCCGCATCAGAGGTACTGCTCAGATGTGATGATATGAAGTTGTATATTCTGGTTGAATAAGGTACAAAGTTTTCTTTGTAAGTTACAGTCTGACTCATGTAAAAGCCTGTTCTCTTTTCTTCAGGTGTTGGTTGAAAAGGCAAATCATTTCCAAGTGCTCCTGTCTTACCTAATAACAAAGGACATAAATGATCAACCTCATTTTCTTGTACTGGATAAACTTTGTCTCATTATAGTCTGTTTCTCTGCATACCAAATGCACTGGGAGCCAAATTTCTTTGGTAGAAAGAGGGCTTATTATAATAAAATTAAGTTCCTCTGATAAACACACTGTACTCAACTGGCATATTTCAAAACAACAAAATATAGCAAAAAAAAAATCACATACTGGCAAATTTTTCTTATTTCTGTACAAATACAACTCAGGTTTACATTCAGTTTAATACTGAGATTTACTCAAGTGCTGGATGTAGTTCATATAAGCCAAGAGAGCATGATTTTGGAAAGGTAGGCTAGGTCCTGACCCTGGTGTTCTCCTAGGTTCTTTGGGCACTCAGCCTATTTGGTGCTCAAGTCAAGAGGGTGTGACCTATTGATTCTGACACTGAAAGGTCACAGAGCTCTCTTATGATCACCGCACTTCCAAAACATCTGCAGGCAAAAACATCCACCCCCTATGAATAGCATGGGCTATTACAATGAGGAAGAAAAAAGTTGAAAAAACATAAGCCTCTCATTTTAATTTTGTTAATATATTATTATGCCTTTGCTTGTTTTAGCTTTTTAATGGTGTTTTCATCCTGTTCTTTATAAAACTGAAGGAATTCATGCCATACTGGCCTGTTTGATATGTTTTTAACAGTTTTAAGGCCTTATTCCAAGGGGACTTTCTTCATTCTGTGCATCTCAATTAGGGTTGCCAACTGGCTCCAGACACGGAGGAGAAGCTGATCCAGTTTTAGTTTTACCCCATTGACTGCATGGCCCTGTAGTAGTTTTGCTCTTAGTAAGGTAATAAATAGAAATAAAATAAATAAAACAGAGAAAAATAAGATACCTTTTTTATTGGTCTAATAATACATTTTTTGATGAGCTTTCAAAGGTAACCCTTCTTCAGATTAGAAATAAGCAAATGTTGATAAATAGCAACAGTATATATAAGTGAAACATCAAAGCATTCCGATGACAGTCTCACAGGAAGAGGGTAGGGTGGGTAAGGTGAGAAACGTGGGAGCTGGGTGGATGAGAGACAGGGAGAGATGCATGTAGATAAAGAGGGTGACACAGCAGTAGAAGTATATGGCTTATCATGGGCTAGAAAACCCATATCTTTGTTGTGTCCTGTCTGGTGGGTGTCAAAATATTATCATTCTGACTTCAAAGGTCTTACATTCCTGGATTGTCTTAAAGTCTCCTTTTAGTATTAGTACCATAAAATCATTGATACAGTGTTCTGGTTTTGTAAAGTGCTGTCCCACAGAGGTAACATCCTGGTTGGCACTGGCATTTTTCATATGTCTATGTAAATTAAATCTCTTTAGCATCTAGCTTATTTCTCCAATATAGCACCCTTCTTCACACCTCTGTGGGACAGCACTTTACAAAACCAGAACACTATAAATGATTTTATGGTGAGAATATGGGATGATCACTGGGGGACCCACCCCACAATAGCCAGGCCCCATGCAACCAGTCACAGAATCTGTGACAAGACAGAATTGTTGTGTAGAGCCTGAGCTCTTTCATTAAAACTTGGAGACCATGGATCAATTTTAGCAAACAATACCCCCTCAGAAAAGCCCTTGTTTAGTTTATTTGGCACGATAACCGCTCTTCAATAAAAATAAAAAGTTTTTAAAAAATTAGGGCAGTGTACAAAATTGAAATCAAAAGAATGGGAAGGAACTACAGAACTGGAAAAAGCACGGACAGTACAGGAAGAAAATTGGAAGAGGAAACATGGTCAGAGGCCTGGGGCAGGAAGAAAATATGGTAAGCAGACCAGTTTCAGAGCACGCAGCGAAGCAAGACCACGCAGAGGAAAGAAATTGGAAAGCCTAGAGGATGCCTGGCACTGGAAGTAGGGGTGATCACCATGGCATTCACCAGGGCGGATGTTCCAGAGGCAAGGGATAATGCAAAAGAAGATGGAATGATGAGTAGATCTGAGATGGGAACAGTGAAGGGGGAGGGGGGGTGTAAAGTCAAGCAGGAAGATATACACAAATAATGTACATTTAAAAAATGACCATACGAGGGCAATAATGAAAGTTTTTCCATGTACAAAACACCTTTACCACAGAAGCAAGCTTTTATTTTCCATCCTTGGCACAGGTAAAAGCACATGCACTTGTCAACAATGTGCATACTTACTCAGAGAAAACACTGGGGAGGAAAGCATACACGTGATTTTGAATAATGAAAAATACATGAATAAATTTCTAAAAAAGAGCCTGCATAAAAAGCAGGTACAACTTTGTGCAATTTTCTTTTCATAATAATTAAAGCAAAATGACTTGGGTATTTTTGCTTCAATTGTGTCAAACCCTGCAGATAAGAACTATTTGCAGGGTTTGCCTTAGCACAGGTAGCTCATTTATTAGAAGCTTACCCACATTTTCTTGAGACAACTGAACCTTACAAAGAAAAACAGCAGTAGAATGATTGCCACAATAAGGTGTACAGGAAACCTGCATAGAGCGGCAATTACAAACTTAAACAAATGCATCATTTCATCAGGACTCCAAAAATGTTTGTGATACCCAATGGATTTTGGTCATGCTTGTGGCAGGTATGAGAAGATGACTGAGAGAGTAGGTAGAAGAGACAGAGAAGGGGGGAGTTGGTGTTTGGATGTATTTGGGAATTTATATGTACACCAACCAAAAGTTGATGACCGCAAATGGGCCATTTTGGTCTTCATTGCTCTTAAGTGTAAAGCAAGACAGCAGTTTGGGGGTGGGGGGAGAGATTAGTTTGCAGCCCCCAAACAAAATTTTGCTACAGTAAAAAATGCAAGACCATGTAGGCAGTGTTTAACCTGTCCTGAAACTCGGAAGCCAATTGTCAACCACCTCCTTGAATCAAACCAGACATTCATAGGAGCCAACTTTTCAAAGTGATAGGGGTGCTAGATCCAGTGAAAAGCATCCTTTCCTGGGCACTTTCAAGGAGTCTGGTCAATACTTGAGTTGCTCAAGTACCTACAGCGTTGGCACCTATGGACACACTGTCACTGACTCCAGAACTAGTCGTTGAGACCATACAACACCGTTCCAAATCCCACCACCCCCGTTCAAATTTCAATAGATAAGGAAGTCTATCAAGCCACACCTGAAAACTGTTTCGTTAGTGTTTTAAAGCACATGAGCCCAGCACAGGCCTTGTCCCGCACCCCCACCCCTCACCCGCACACACCCTGGGCTTCAACTGCATCAGGCTCTGCCTCCAGATTCTCCCGTTTCCTTTTAACTTGGAAGTAACCAAAGCTGCCCAGCATGGTCCAAATGCCGATAGCATAAACCAGCGAGACGCGCGTGTTCCATTTTGCCACCTCCCGGGCAGTCACCATGATTCTGAAGGACACAGCTCGGACAGCCCTCACATTACACTACGCCGCCATCTTAGAGAGGGGCAAATCCTCACGCAAGTACGTGGCGTAACTACGCCACAGGCCTAAGGCAACCTCCTTGGTGTAAGGGGACGTGATATGTTAAGCCCGCCCCCTTGATGACCTCGCGCGGCTCGATTCGGCCACGGCCCTTGACGTGGCGGGGATTCCTGGCGTGACGTCAATGGCGGCTTAGGCTGAGCTGTACTTGCTGCTGGTACTGAGAGTACGAACCGGAACTGAGTTTCGATCATTTGCCACCATAGCCCTAAGGAAGGAGGACAGTGATTCTGCGGGCAGCTGGTGCTGAGGTGAGTGTTTTAGGATGGGATCAGAGGAAGGTCCGTGTGGTTTCCTGGAAGCAGGGGGTCCATATGGGTCACTGTCTTATTTCTGCCCCCCGCGCGGTGTGTGGCTTCATAAAGCCCTGTGAGGGATGTTGGAGAACTTGCACCAGCTCCGGGCGGACTCTGCTGTTTAGGGATCAGTGCTGGATAAAATAGAGTGGTTGCCGTGTTAGTCAACGTTAAAGAATCAGGGCAAAGGTGCCAATTTTCCAGTAACCTGTATAAATCATTATTGTGTTGTGTTTTATGTTGTGTACCACGGTTTGGGCATTTTCAGGAAAGCCGAATTAAAACAACAAAATAAACCTCGGCTTTTAATTACAAAGCCCCTTCTGTACGTGACATTACTTTGTGTTGTTTGTGTTAGTTTCCGCATCCCAGGTCTCTTGGCATTTCTAAAGCGCTCCTCAGTAAGGTGCTGTACCCAAAATCAGAAGTGCAAAACGATTGATAACCCTGGTATTCTGGTTCCAAACCCATTCCCCCAGCCCCTCAGTCTTTTCTATCTTTTAAGGGCTTTGCAGTAGTGCTAATTCTTTTCTTATGTTGCCACTTCTATACACCTCCTGGATGATTCTTTGTATAAATGTGGTTAATAAATCCCTTTAAGTAAATACAAAAGAGTTCACATGATATTTTGGTTTATTAGACCTGATATTTCAGAGAGATTTCAAAACTGTTTAGAACATAAGTTAGGTGGGTAGAAAGATCTAAAGTTTAAAATAGACTTAAAAATAACATAGAAATGTAGTAAGTGACGGCAGATAAAGACCTGAATGGTCATCCAGGTCTGCCCAACAGTCACATACGTTATCAATTCAAGATTTAAATCAGCAACGAACATGATATTATTTACTTGATCATGGTCTTTCTTTGGTGTTTCTGGGACATAGACCATAGAAGTGCGCCTGGCTCTGTCCTTATGTTCCAACTACTGGAGCTGCTGTCAAAGCCCACTCCAGCCTATCCAAATCTGTCTTGTCATTTGCAGGACAGAGACCATAAAAGTCTGCCTGGCACTATCCTCACGTTCCAAAACACTGCAGTTTCAATGGATGCTCTCTCCAGCCCACCCTAAACCAGATCACCATATGCAGGACTCAGACCGTACAAGCCAGCTCTAAGCACAACTTGACATGCAAACACATATGCAACCCTTTAAGTTTACTTTTTCATATCATTTATTTTCTAATTAGAGATCCTCTGTGTTCATCCCACGCCTTTTTGAATTCCTCCACATTTTTTTTCCACCCTCCCCCCCTCGGGGCGTAATTCCAGGCATCCACCACCCTTTCCATGAAAAAGAATTTTCTGACATTACTCCTACGTCTACCACCCTGCAACCTCAATTCATGTCCTCTAGTTTTACCACATTCCCCTCTCTGGAAAATATTTGTTTTTATATTAATACCTTTCAAATATTTAAATATCTGTATCATATATCCCCTAGTTCTCCTGTCCTTTAGGGTCTACATATTCAAGTCTTCCAGTCTCTTCTCATATGTCATTTTGCACAAGCTCCATATCGTTTTTGTTGCCTTCCTCTGCACCGCTTCAAGTCTTCTTACATCTTTAGCAAGATACGGCCTCCAAAATTGAACATAATACTGCAGGTGGGGCCTCACTAACGACTTGTACAGGGGCATCAACACCGCCTTTCTTCTAGTTACACCTCTCTCTCTATACAGCCTAGCATCCTTCTGACTATGGCCTCTGCCTTGTCACACTGTTTCATCGCCTTCAGCTCCTCAGATACTATCACCCCAAGATCCCTGTCTGTGCATATCAGCCTGTCACTGCTTAGCACATATGTCTCCCATGGAGATCTACTCCCTAAGCGCATCTTCTAATTTCTGCAGATCCCTTTTCATGTTTTCCACTCTCTCCGGAGCATAGGCACATATGTGCGTGAGGGTTTGCCCCTCTCTAAGATGGCGGCGTAGTGTAATGTGAGGGCTGTTCGAGCTGTGTCCTTTAGAATCATGGTGAGTGCCCAGGAGCTGGCAAAATGGAACACGTGCTTCTCACTGGTTTATGCTGTTGGCATCTGGACCATGCTTGGCACCTTTGGCTACATCCAAATGAAAAGGAAACGCAAATCAAGTTCATGCATATTCATTGTGGATATCCTGAAAACCTGACTGGTATGGGGTACTCTAGGACTGGACTTGGGAAACACTGCACTAGACCACCAGGGCCTTTACAAAGTATGCCAGGAGGGGGAGGGTGGAATGCTGGTCGGCCTGGGGGAGGGGAACATGTTTTCTATCAGGGGATGAGGGAAGGCTGGCTTCTGGTGGGGTGAGGTTACAGTTTGGGGTTTCCGCCAAAAATGCACAATCATTTTCTGCCAAACCCGGATTTCAGATCGGTTTCAGTATCGAACCTGAAATTTGGTCAGTTGCTATTTGATATACCACCTTTTGTTGGTTGTAGTCCAAGTTGTTTACATATTATATAAAGGTACTTAATTTGTACCTGGGGCAATGGAGAATTAAATGATTTGCTCAGAGTCACAAGGAGCTGCAGAGGGAATTAAACCCGGTTCCCCTGTTTTTCAAGCCACTACACTAACCATTAGGCAACTCCTTCACTCCAAAATGGGACAGGGTCATCACTGGAAAACACAGGAACAGAGACTTGAGGATCTAAATAGGTATAGCCTAAAGAAGAGGTTCTCAGCCTAGTCCTCAGAACACACCAAGCCAGTCTGGTTTTCAAAGATATTCGCGATGAACATGCATGAGATAGGGTTGTATATAATGGAGTCATGTGGGCAGTGCGTGCAAATCTAACTCACACCTATTAATTGTGGGTATCCTGAACACCTGGCTGGCTGGCTGTGTCCTGAGAACTAGGTTGAGAACCTCTGCCCTAGAGGAGAACAGGCTGTCTGAATTTCTGCTGCTGCCACCCACTGCTTTTGCAAGGATGTCCAAATCGCATCTTGGATGTTTCTTTTGAAAATGCCCCTCCATGTTAATCTGTTGAATAGGCTTACCTTATTTTTAAAAGGAGAAGGAAGGAAGGACATCCATGGAACAGAAATCTTTTAAAACATTTTTAGTATTAACATTTTTTTGTAAATGTTAAAAATATGTAATTCCTAGCATATAAAGGATCGTGGATTTTGCTCACAGCTTTTTCAGTAGCAGCCCAAGGCAATTTATATTTAGGTACAGCTGGTGTTTTCTTGTCCCAGATTGTACCTGAGGTACTGTAGGGTTAAGGAGCCCTTTTACTAAAGCGCAGTAGACCTAATGCAGGCCTACCACACACTCAAAGGGCATTACCGTGCTCTACCTGATTAATGTGGGAGCCCTTACTGCATCCTAAACAGGTGGCGGTAAGGGCTCCTGTGGTAATGGCCATGTGCTAGTGGAGAAATTAGCACATGACCATTACAGAAAAATATACCAAGGTAGCCATTTTACTGCCAAGCTAAAAGTGGCTGCAGCACACCAAAAATCTACACGACAACACCAGTGCCAACCACTTTTTAACGCAGTTTAGTAAAAAGACCCCTGCGTGACTTGTCCAAAATCACAAGGAGCATCAGTGGGATTCAAACCGGAATCCCGTGATTCTCAGCCCACCTGCTCTAACCATTAAGTTGCTGCAAAAGAGAGATGACACGTGGATCAGAATTGGGTCCTGTAGCATTAGATGATAGGTTGCTTTCCCTTACAAGCCATATAGAGCACTCATTTTAAGTATTTAAGAGAAATTTTATTTATATTCTTGTATTGTTTCACTATTATTAATTCTTGAATCTTAGGACCCTGGTGGTACAGTACTGCCAACATAGCCCATTCACTTTGAATGGGCTGTGTCGGCATTGCTGTGCGGCGTTGTAAACAGGGGAGTTAGTGAACAGTACCGGTAGCAGATTGCTTATTTTCACTGTCATACAGACAGTGCATTACAAACGAATAGGAGGAGATTCTATATATGGTGCTTAAAAAATCGGTGCTGAAATCAGTGCCAACTAAGTGTATTCTATAATTGGCACCTAGATTTAGTTGCCGTTTATAGAATATTCTTAGTTAATATTTCAGCACTGATATCTGTGCATATCCATTTACGCCAACGAAAACCTGGTGTAAATCTCAGCACGTAAATTTAAACACACTGGGCCATATTCTATAAATAGGTGCCTACATTTTGGGGCGTCCATGAAACTCCCATTTCCCTGCCCACAAACACGCCCCTTTTAGCCTCCGCACATTAGAAGTTCGGTGCACATCGTTTCAGAATATGCTTAATGAGTTGTGCGCTTACATTTCTAATCAGTGCCAATTTGTGCTCATTATTGCTTAAGTGCTTTTATCAGTGCTCATTAGTTTGTTAAGCCAATTAAGTTACACATGGTGTTACAGAATCCGTGCCAAATTTTGGCACCTAAATCTAAGCACACTATATAGAATCTGGGGGATATTGGATGGCTCTTTTTTATTTTCTAAGTTTTTTGTTTAGACATAGAATTATTATGTTTTAAATATTTCTGAAATCATTGGGTTAGTAATTATTTTTGTCTATTTTATTTTTTGTTCTTTGTATTATTTTTTATCGTATTTACTGGTTTCTTTAGTGTAACCTGCTTTGGACCTAGTTTGGGGATAAGACGCGTTAGAAATACCTGAGATTAGTACTGCACAGGCCTTTAAAATCTTAGATAGCACACAAACATGTATTGAAAGGTTAGTTTTAGGACATCTTGGTGAATGGTGAAAGCTGTAGTACTTGATTCTTTTCAGGACTTGTTCCGATGGGCCCACAGCACCAAGCTGCTATTGGTGCCACTCTTACGTTGCTTCAGGAGCTTGACCACTGTTATAACTTCTTTCTGGTTCCGTTAAACATTTCAGCAATCTTTGACACAATAGACCACAAGGTTCTGTTGAAGCATCTTCAATTGTTTGGCCTTTGGCCTCTTGGCTAATGTTCTTCCCTCCCCCCCAAAAAAAGCATTTCGAATAACGATCAAGCAACAAAAACTTGTACAGAGAAGCCATCCAGATATACTAAAAGAAAATAAATATCATAAAGGCAAAGCAAATCTGAAGAAACAAAAGTCCACATTGTGGATCCAGTGATAATATAGGAGATACTAGGAAATAGAAACAGAGAAAAATGTAAGCAGTCTGCCCATCCATGTCATCTACTCTCCCTATCACTGCCTTAGAGATCCTATGAACTTGTGCCAACTCTCTTGAATTTAGATACTGTTTTTGTCTCCACCACTTCAACCGGGAAGCAGTTCCATGAATTCACCACCATTTCCATGAAGAAGTATTTCCTTAGGTTACTTCTGAGTCTATCCCCTTTCATCTTCGTCCTATGCCACCTCATTCTAGAGCATTCTTTCAATTGAAAGAGACCCATCTCCTATGCATTTATGCTGCATAGAGACATTTAAATACCTATCATATCTCCCCCTCCCGCCTTTATTCAAAGTAATACATATTAAGATCTTTAAATCTTGTATACCCCCCCCCCCCTCTTGCCTCTAAAAGGGGAAGGGGGAGCTGAACAACTTCAGAAGAGACTGAAAGAAAGCCCTTCTGGCAAAGGAAAAACACTTTAGAGTTCAGTTTTTCTCTTTTATAATAATGCTAAAATTTATTAGAGTAAATAAATGGTTACAATAAAAATTCTTGTATCCCAGTGTTACAGAAAATTGAATTCTTATTTATATCAGTCCAAATTTCAGTATAAGGAAAATAAAATCTCTCTCTGTCTGTGTTTCCTTTGGAAGCTATCAGAATCTGACTAGTACAAGATGTGCTTAGCCAGAATACTGAAGCTTAATTTTGTCCAATCACTTAATGCCTTATATTTTCTCTCTTACCTGGTATTCTTCAGCTCTGACCTCTAAGGTCACCTTCACATAATTCTGCTTCTTTTGTATTTTTCCCATTTATCCATCATTTGCTCTTTGTAACCTCCCTCCCTCGAATACTTATCACTCATACTTGTCCTTCACTGAGAATGTCTCTGTGTTATGTTTAGAGCCTGTTTGAAACAAACTGACACTTGTTAACGTTTATGGCCCATTACTAGGGCTAAGCAGACCTGTCTATGGTCGCTGAGAAGACCAAGAAGACACAAGCTAGCTAATTGCACTTCTAGATCATTAATATGGGAATAAGTTATATATACAAAGCTAGCTGATCTGCAAAACCAGACAGCTCTGTACTAAACAATCTTTCCCCATACGCTTTATGACAATGACCACTGACCATTTTAGTATCTGCCCTCTGGACCATCTCCATCCTGTTTATATCTTTTTGAAGGTATGGAGGCATATTTTCAAAGCACTTAGCCTTCCAAAGTTCCATAGAAACCTATGGAACTTTGGAAGGCTAAGTGCTTTGAAAATATGCCTAATGGTCTCCAGAATTGTACTCAATATTCTAAATGCGTTCTCACCAGAGTCTTATATAGGGGCATCATCACCTCCTTTTTCCTACTGGCCATTCCTCCCATCCTTCTAGCTTTTGCTGTCACCTTTTCTACCTGTTTGGCCACCTTAAGATCATCACATATGATCACACCCAAGTCCTGCTTCTCTTTCATGCACAAAAGTTCTTCACCGTTCCCTCTGGTTTTTGCAGCCCAAATGCATGACCTTGCATTTTTTAGCATTAAATCTAAGCTGCCAAATTCCCAACCATTCTTCTATCTTTGCTAATTTTTTTCCTCATATTATCCACACCATCAGCAGTGTCTACCCTAGTGCAGTTTTTGTTATCATCCGCAAATAGGCAAACCTTACCAGACAGCCCTTTAGCAATATCGCTTACAAAATGTTAAAAAGAACTGAACCTTGAGTTGCACCACTGGTAAGGGAAAGGGAGTGGGAGGAGGACTTGATATACCGCCTTTGTGTGTTTTTTGCAACTACATTCAAAGCAGTTTACATAGTATATACAGGTATTTATTTGTACCTGGGGCAATGGAGGGTTAATGCCCAGAGTCAGAAGGAGCTGCTGTGGGAATCGAACCCAGTTCCCCAGGATCAAAGTCTGTTGTACTAACCAGTAGGCTAGTCCTCCACCTCATCCTTTTCCAGAGTTTCTATTTTAAATAAAATAAGAAAAATGAAGGCACACTGACCACCTATGGAACATTAATCATAAATAAGAGCATTATTCAGAAACGGTTGGAGGGAGCCCCAGGTAAACTAGGAGCAGCCCCTCAAAGAAAACATATTTTTCAGATTAAAAATTAATGATACGTTTATAGGGAAATTTAAAAAAGAATAAAGCTCCCAACAGCAAAACCCGTAATAAGAGAAACTGCTTTTGCCTCTTCTGAATTTCTTGCGCCACATCTGGGAACAGAGAGATTTTAAAATTCAAAACCAACCTTTGATGAGCTTGAAAAACAATCTTAGTAGCCATTCTAAATCAGAAAAGAGATCCAGAGTCACCAGGTGCATATCCAGTACTCCATTTTTGGAGGGACTGGGGGGGGGGGGGGGGGGCACAATCATTTCTTAGTGCTTTCCTCCCAACCCCTACTCTCCAAATCATAACTTTGCTGGCAGGGATGCTCAAGCCCCACCAACTGAAAGCAATGGAATTAAAATCCAGACAGGCTCAATCTGTCCTCCTTTTTCTGAAGCCTTATGGTAACCCTGGCCCTCAGAGAAAGTGGTGGCCCATATAAAAGGATGAGGAACTGGTCCTGTGGCTTTGTGTTCAGGTCTTCTGTCGGGTTTGGGTGTGTCACATGTTGTTGGGAGAACAACTCCTACTTCCTTGTGTTACTTGGGCAGATGTCCTAGGGCAATGGAAAAGAAGAAAGGCCTAAAAATAGTACAAAACATAAAAAAGCAAAAGTTGAGTAAAACACATAAGGGTCCTTTTGCCAAGCTACGGGGAAAAAGGCCCTGCTCTAGCGGCAGGGGCTGTTTTTCCTGTGTACCAGGGCCCTTTTTACACATTGAGGTGGTGATAAGGGCTCCCACGCTACCCGGTAGTAACCGGGCAGCAGAGATGCCCGATTACCGCCGGGTTACTGCCACGCAAGCCATAACCAAGGGTTTTCTTTTTCCTCAGGAAATGGCGCGCGCTCAGGACAGGACTACTGCCGGCGGCCACGTTGGGTCAGCAGTAGTCCTGGAAAAGTGTGCGGTAAGCCCGCGTTGGGCTTACCACCGCTCTTAAAAGAGCCCCATAGTTTTTATGCCAGTTGATAGGATTTACTTTATGGCAGCACAGTCTGAGTGATTGTTCCCTTTCTTTCCTCCATTGCATCTCTCCAACTGCCTCTTTTGATCTGATCTGTGTCCCAATGTGCTTCTCTCTGTACTTTCCCTGCCCTCCTTGGCTATCTCATACTTCTTTATTAATGTTTGCTGAGATTTGTTTTCCCAGTCACTCCTTTTGGGCCTAGTTATTTGCAGTTCTTGCCTGTTACCATGGTGACCTGCTCAGTCAGTGAATCCTGACAGAATTGGTGGATTTGTTTTGTCTGGTGTACATGCTCAGTGTTGCCAGGTGGGCGGTTTTACCGCCCAATTGGGCGGTTTTCCGCGACCCGCCACGGGAAATTTTAGCCCGCGGCGGGTTGCGGTTTTTTGGGCTCCTTTTTGGCTTCGGGGCGGTTTTTTCGCCGGCTTTTGCGGTTTTTTCGCCGGCTTTTTTCGGCCGCGGTGGGCGGGGTTAATGACGTTTCTGGGCGGGGTTAGTGACGTGGGAGGCGGGGTTAGTGACGGGGGAGGCGGGGTTAGTGACGGGGAGGCGGGGTTAGTGACGGGGAGGCGGGGCCGATGACGGCGGGGGCGGGGGTGATGACGCGGGGGCGGGGGTGTCAGGGGCGGGGTTTGAGTTTGGGCGGGTTTTGGGCTGGATTTTGGGCTCCTTTAGGCTGGAAAAAAATTTTCCACCTGGCAACCCTGTACATGCTCCATTCCCCATTTGCTCTCGGACAAGGACCTGTTTTCAATGCTTTGTTTCTGTTTTATTTTGTTGGGTGTAAAAATAATTATTTTGGTATTGATTTCTTCCATCAGAAGCCCTGAGATTTTATGGCAACTTATTTGGAGTTCATCCAGCAAAATGAGGAGCGAGACGGGGTACGCTTCAGCTGGAACGTATGGCCCTCCAGCCGCCTGGAGGCCACAAGGATGGTGGTTCCATTGGGCTGTCTGTTCACACCTCTGAAAGAGCGCCCAGACCTCCCTCCAGTGCAGTATGAACCAGTGCTGTGCAGCAGGCCGACCTGCAAAGCAGTTCTCAATCCTCTGTGGTAAGTATTTCCCTTTTATTGTGCTGCACTGCCAGGCTTAGATCTGCAGTACATGGTGTATATACATGGGATAAATCTAGAATTAGATCTTAGAATTCCAATTTAACTGTGCATTTTCATTCTTGGAGCTATTGTTCCTTCCAAGAAATGCAGTGTGTCTCTGTAACATGTAGGAACCATAGCCAAAAGGTGTCATCTCTGCTGCCTCTGAACAAATGTTTGGTTGAACCGTACTGCCAGGCCTCACTGTTCATTTTGGTTCAACGAGTGGGATTTCAAGTTTGGTCCACTTGAATGCACAGAAAAAAAACTTTAGCAACTGAAAAAATAACATAAGATGAGACCTACTAGACTAATGTAATACATTTTTTTGACCAACAGTTCCTTCCTCAGGTCAAATATCAAGAAAATAAAAGTGAATCATAAAATATGTTACAATACATACTACAATTCATTGTATTTTCAAGCAGTCACTTTTTGCTCATTGTGTTTGGTCCTGAAGAAAAGTGTTAACCCACAAAAGGCGGTCACAAAATGTATCCATTTGGGGCCTGATATTCAAAAAAAAGTTGAGCTCCTAAATTTGTGCCATGCTTTCAGTCAATTGAAATTCATCTTAGTTTAGGAGCTTAAAAGTTAGTAAAGTTTCAAAGAAGCTAATTTCTGAGATTTTCCTTTGAATATCGAGCCCTTATGCCTTGTTTTAGTAGGGTTTCCTCAGCACCTGCCTCTGTTTTCCATTTGACTCTTTAATGGGTATTATTTGGTTTTATTATTCTTTTGTATATGTTTATACTTGTATGCTTGATTTTATGGTTATACACTGGTTAGAGCTTTCTTGGAGATATGTGTACAACCATAAAATCAAGCACTGAAGCATGCAAGTATAAACAAATACAAAAAAATAATTAATAAAGCCAAATAGTACTACTACTTACTACTTATCATTTCTATAGCGCTACTAGACGTACGCAGCGCTAGGAAAGAGTCAAATGGCAAGCAAAGAGGCAGTTGCTGAGGAAACCCTACTAAAACAAGGCCTAAGGGCTCAAGATAATTTTGGCTAACCGTATGGCTCGGGTGCTTCCTGATCTGATAGCTGATCCTCAAGTAGGATTTGTTCGGGGGCGCACTATTACACACAATCTGCATAAGATTCTTATTTCCACGGAACAGGTAGACTGGATGAACCATCATTACTGGTTAGTTTCTATGTGGAAAAAGCATTTGACCAGATTGACTGGGATTTCCTTTTCGCTACCCTTCGCCAATATGGGTTTAGTGGGGGGGGGTTTATCCGCTGTCAAGGCTCTGTATTTGGACCCTAAGGCGCAGATACAAGTGAATGGTGTGATGTCGTAGGCGTTTGGGATACACCGAGGCACACGGCAGGGCTGCCCCCACTCTCCGCTACTCTTTGTTCTAACGCTTGATCCCTTGATCAGAGATGTTATGGGTAATAGAAACATTCAGGGGATTCGTATAGGAAGGCAAGAGTTCAGAATTTCGGGCTTTGCGGATGACCTGCTAGTGCACATAGTTGAGCCTCAGACATCGTTGGCAGAGTTATTGGAGACTTTTAAGGAATATGGAGACTTTTCCGGCTTTAAGTTGAATGTAGATAAATCTTTGGCACTGCCTACAGCTTCTTCAGTTCGAGATACCTGGCATGGTACTTTTCCATTGAAATGGGAAACTACCTCTTTTCGATATTTGGGTACTCAGTTACCCTTTAACATAACATAGTAGATGACGGCAGAAAAAGACCTGCATGGTCCATCCAGTCTGCCTAACAAGATAAACTCATATGTGTATACCTTACCTTGATTTGTACCTGCCTCCATGTTGTACCGGGTGAATATACCTTTACTATTGGAGTATTCTAAAGTGAGTTTAGCTAAATGGGTGCATTTTCTGTTATCGATTCATGGGAGAATACAGCTTTTTAATATGGTCGTCTTTCCAAAATGGCTTTTTACTTTCCATATGTTACTCTTCGAGTGTTGAAGCGGGATTTGTTGGTCTTGAGGAGACTTCTGTCCCATTTTTGTTGGGCGGGCCAAAAGGCAAAATTGGCCTTTTAAGTATCTTGTCGGAGCCTTCAAATATGGGGGGGGGGGGGGTGCTGGGGAAGCGGTGGAGGAAGGGTAGTTTCCTAGCCAGCAGGAGGGGGTGGGGAGGGACAGTCTATGCTCAGAAACTCATTGTGACTTATATGAATGAATAAACAGCATTTGTGCACTATATTTTGGCCTGGAGCTTTGAGAGGGCTTCCTGGGGGATCTGTGGAGAGCGGTGGGGGATATTTCCCAGGATTGAGGCTGCCATTGGAGAGGCCCCTGAGGCACAAGAAGGAGGTCCGCGGACAACGTGTTGGATGAGAGGGGAAAGCTGTTATCTTGGAATCCTTTATATTCAAGAGGAGTGGTTGAAGCTAGGGATTTATTGGCATATCGCCAGTTACAACATTATATTCGGACTCTTCCTGAAGGGGCTTTGTTCCCGTCATTGAGGGCGAGCTTACTGGGTTTTTTTGACAGATTCAGAGAGGGGGGTCTGACGGTCTCGGCGCTGCATGCGGCACTGTGGAATATTATTCAGAAGGATTCTTTTGAGGATCTTGCCCACAGGTGGGGTGGAGAGTTAGAGTCCTTAGCGAGCTCTCTTGATTGTCACAAATTAATTCGGAGAATCCCAGAAATCTCAGTGAGTGTGGACATATAGGAGTGTCAGTTTTGAACTTCACACAGGGCTTACTTAACGCAAGAACAGAAGTTTAAAGCAGGGGGGGCAGTGATACCCCAGATTGTCAGAAATCTGGAAGAGAAACCAACTCTTTTTTTTCATGCTTTTTGGGGTTATCCGAGGGTAAAAGTTTTTGGAAAGAAATATCACGGTATATGAAGAAGTTGTTGGATAGGGTGTTGCCGCTGTCGCCGGAGGGGTGGTTATTAGACAGTTATGAAAGTTTTAGGATACATAAGCGTTCCCAGATATCGTTGCTGTGTAAGGCGGGAGCTATAGGCAAGAGGGTCATTATGAGCATTTGAGTGGGGAAGTTGGCCCTGTCCTTTTGGGCTTGGAGAAATCGTTTACATGAAATGATGTTATTGGAAAAGAGGTATGCGGTATATTGTCCAAAATGTTGGAAGGTCTTTTTAGTAGTTTGGGAAGGGTATATTGAATCTACTGCTATTACTACTACTTATCATTTCTGTAGCGCTACTAGACGTACTCAGCGCTGTACACTTGAACATGAAGAGACAGTCCCTGCTTGACAGAGCTTACAATCTAATTAGGACAGACTTACAGCACAAATAAGAGATAAGGGAATATTAAAGTGAGGATGATAAAATAAGGGTTAGGAGTTAAAAGCAGCATCAAAAAGGTGGGCTTTTAGGTTTGATTTGAAGACGGCCAGAGACGGAGCTTGATGTACCGGCTCAGGAAGTCTATTCCAGACATATGGTGCAGCAAGATAAAAGGAATGTAGTCTGGAGTTAACGGTGGAGGAGAAGGGTGCAGATAAGAGAGATTTACCCAGTGAACAGAGTTCCCGGGGAGGAGTGTAGGGAGAGATGAGAGTGGAGAGGTACTGAGGAGCTGCAGAGTGAATGCACTTATAAGCCAATAAGAGGAGTTTGAACTGTATGCGGAAACAGATAGGGAGCCAGTGAAGTGACTTGAGGAGAGGCTAATATGAGCATAGCGACATTGGCGGAATATTAGTCGTGCAGCAGAATTTTGAACAGATTGAAGAGGAGAGAGATGGCTAAGTGGGAGATCTGTGAGAAGCAAGTTGCAATGGTCTAAGCGAGAGGTGATAAGAGTGTGGTTGAGTGTCCTGGTAGTGTGCTCAGAAAGGAAAGAGTGCATTTTGGTAATATTATAGAGAAAGAAACGACAGGGTTTAGCAGTCTGCTGAATATGTGCAGAGAAGGAGAGGGAGGAGTCGAAGATCACCCCAAGGTTACGAGCTGATGAGACAGGAAGGATGAGAGTGTTATCCACAGAAATAGAGAATGGGGGAAGAGGAGAGGTTGGTTTAGGTGGAAAGATAAGAAGCTTAGTCTTGGTCATGTTTAGTTTCAGATGGTGGTGAGACATCCAGGCAGCAATGTCAGTCAGGCTGATACTTTGGCCTGGATTCCTGCTCAGATTTCTGGTGTGGAGAGGTGGATCTGGGAGTCATCAGCGTAAAGATGAAACTGAAAACCATGGGTGAGATCAGAGTACCAAGGGAAAAAGTATAGATGGAGAAAAGAAGAGGTCCCAGGACAGATCCCTGAGGTACACCAACTGACAGAGGGATATAGGTAAAGGAGGATCCACCAAAGTATACACTAAAACTACGCTGGGAGGGATAAGAAGAAAACCAGGAAAGAACAGAGCCCTGAAATCCAAGTGAGGACAGCGTATCAAGGAGTAGGCTGTGATCAACAGTGTCAAAAGCAGCAGATAGATCGAGAAGGATGAGGATAGAATAGAGCCCTTTGGATCTGGCCAGGAACAGGTCATTGGAGACTTTAGCAAGCACTGTTTCGGTTGAATGAAGGGGGCAAACGCCAGATTGAAGTGTATCAAGAATAGCTTGAGATGAAAGAAAGTCAAGGCAACGACAGTGAACAGTATGGTCAAGTTTCTTGGATAGGAAAGGGAGGAGAGAGGAGGGAGATGGGGCAATAGTTGGAAGGACAAGTAGGGTCCAGTGAAGGTTTTTTTAAGGAGTGGTGTGACTACGGCATGTTTGAAGGCATTAGGAGCAGTCACAGTGGACAGTGAAAGATTGAGGATATGACAGATAAAAGGGATGACAGTTGGAGAGAGAGTGTTAAGTAGATGAGTGGGAATAGGATCAGAGGAACAGGTAGTTAGTTTCGAGGAGGAAAGAAATGTGTAATTTCCTCTTCAGTGATTTCAGAAAAGGAAGAAAAGTAGGCAGGGGTTGGAGGGTTGAGAGAATGGACTAAGGGAAGGAGAGGTGGAGGTGACCTGGTTGAGAATTCAAGTTTAATCTTGTGAACCTTATCATGAAAGTACTCAGCCAGAGTCTGGGGGGAAAGTGAAGGGGGAGTTGGAAGTGAAGGCACTTTGAGGAGAGAGTTCAGTGTGGCAAAGAGACATCGAGGGTTTGAGCAAAGAGAATTTGTCAACTGGATGTAATAGTCCTGTTTGGCAAGTGAAAGAGCAGACTGGAATCTTTTCCACATAGGGCTAGGAGCTTGATTTTGAACACCTCTTGACAGGACAACTCTGTTGTTAGCTGGTCAGTGAACTGCTGGATCGCCCTGATCTTCTTGCTTTGGCAGGCTGCTGTGGTGGTGTGTGTGCCTCGCCCTGGGAGGGGGCCCCCCCTTTTATTTTTCTTCTTTGGGGTTGTTGGGTTATAAGATGGGGTTTGAGGTGATTATAAAGAACAGAGGTTGGTTATTTTTAAGGTTGTTGTGAAGTTGCTAAATTTGGAATGGTGTGGGGGGGGGGGGGTAAGATTAATCATAATTGGATGACATTATGTAACATATAGGAGCCCTTAAGGTATTATTTTGTGAACTGTATTTATGTACGGCCAGATGGTTGTATAACGTCTTGATATTGTCTTGTCATCAATAAAAATCATTGAAACAGAAAAAATCAGCTGACGCTAAACACTGAGATGACCATTGTATTCCTATGGGCGTCTTGGTGTCTTAGCGCCAGCTAAAAATGCTAGCGCACCTTAGTAAAAGACCCCCTAGATGTTGGTTAACCCTTTTATGTGTCTTTTTCAGTCAGGTTGACTACAGGGCGAAGCTCTGGGCCTGCAACTTCTGTTTTCAGAGAAATCAGGTAGGTGACGATAATGTAATATTTTCCTTCTAATCCCCCTCTTAGCTTTGGTAGCATATGGTCCCAATGTAGTCCCAAACGAATAAACTCTTTGACAAAATTATGAGGGTAATTCTGTAATAGGGTTCCCACTACAGGCACTGGCTATGGCGCCTATTTTAAGCCTAAGTGGAGGAGTAACCTAATGGTTAGTGAAGTGGCCTGAGAACCTGGGGAACTGGATTCGAATCCTACCGCAGCTCCTTTTGACTCTGGGCAAGTCAATTAACCCTCGATTGATCCAGGTACAAAATAACTACCTGTATATAATATGTAAACGGCTTTGATTGTAACCACAGAAAGGCAGTATATCAAGTCCCATCCCCTCTCCCCTTTCCTCCATTCTATGAAGAAAAATAGGTGCCCATGTTTCTTTACAGAATTCTAGTGGAAATGGCTGAAAACGAACTTACAATAAGGCACAATCATTTACACCAACCCTGTTGTAAATGCCAACACCTACCCCTGATATTCAGTGCTATTTAACTGGGCAGGAACGGCTCCTGGTCAGTTAAATAGCGCTTAACTGGCTATCCGCGAATATTCAGTGGGAGATATCCGGTTATCTCCTACTGAATATTTGTGGTCAGCACTTAGCAGATAATCAGTTATATTGCACGATACAACCAGCTACCTGCTAATATTCAGCACATACCAGCTAAGTTTGGCAGCCACATAGGCCTGCTATTGTGGAGATCCAGTCTTTGGCCTGTTTAAACTTAATTGGCCAGCCCTGAATATTGGCTTGGCCGGTTAAGTTTAAAGTGATTAAAAATAAAATGGATATTCAATGCCAGTCACCAGAAACGGTCTGGCATTGAATATCCGTTCTCACCGCCGACCGCAGGAGTTAGCTGGGCTGCCTCCCACAGTCTGAATTTCGACCCCTTAATGTTTAACACATACATGCCTGTATTATAGAATTCTATAATTTACTCATGTACCTGAGCATTTTGCCCATGTGCATGCCCACCAGCAAAGTATGCGCCATCAAATTATGATGGAAACGTTTCCACTAGGCAGTATTCTAAAAGAGGTCATGTACACTCAAGTGGCTGCAACACACATAAATGACTCAAATACCAGCATTCCTAAAACTAGTGGCTCCTTATAGAAGTACTCCCTATATGCAGCTTATGTCAAAACTCATAGTGTGGCAACTTATCATCAACACAATGTGGTGACCTTGTGCAGAGTTTTCCCACCAATGATACTCTTGTGGGACACAGGGGGAAGGGCCCTTCCTGTGTCGGGAAAGACCAATATTATCATGTTTGAAAACAAAAATTATTATTTCTTCACAATTGACACGTTCTATTCCAAAGAGGATTTTAGGATGTATCTTAGTTTTTTGAGACAGGAATTAGGAGATTTTGAAGCCATAGTTCACCCCAAAACCATACTCCAGTCAAAGCTGATCTGGGACAAAACTCTTCTAGCCAAAGTTTGGAATCTATTTTTTGAAACAAGCTCACGCATATATTTATTAAATGATGCCAAGTGCATGCCCCATCCCCCAGCTCTTGTTTTTTTCAGTATTCTTGTAATTTGTTCTTATCCCTAATATAACCAACCATGGAAATCCTTATCAAAATGTTATTTGGAACCTGATACTAGTCCCTGTATAATTTGCTTATATGTCTGTCCTCAGATATGCCTTTCAGTGTAAAGAGACAATGGTAAAACCAAGTTCTGAGGGGCCCTTTTACTAAGCTGCGGTAAAAAGGGCCCTGTGCTAGCAGCGGGGGTCACTTTTGCCGTGCGCTGAGGCCCTTTTTACCACAGGGGGTAAAAAGTCTGAAAAAAAGAAATGGCCATGCGGTAAGATTGAACTTACTGCGTAGTCGTACAGGAGAAGGGAGCAGTTATCTCCACCCATTGAGGTGGCAGTAAGGGCTCCTGCACTGTTCGCTGGAGGTTGAACTGCCGCTGGTGCCCACGTTGGACCAGCGGTAGCTCCAGATTGGCATGTGGTAAGCCTGTGGTGGGCTTACCGCTGCTTAGTAAAAGGGCCCCTAAGTATCCTATTTTCTGGCCTTTCCCCAATAAACAGGTCGAAGACAAGTGACAGCATTAGTCTGGCTGTCTACCTGCATCCAAGGATAAGATTTATAATTGCGCCAAAGTAATTTTATACAGTACTACATTTTGTTAAAGGGGATTTGTTCTGGTTCTTCCACAGCAAAGTGCTGCAGTAGATCCAAGGCAGGATTAACCCTTTAGTGGGCCCCAGGCAAACAAGTACATTGGGGTCCCCATCATAATATAAATATATTTTAAAAATTCCTCTAATGGGGTCCCCCTGAGAGCTGAAAACTGACAGAAGAGGAAGCAGCTGGTAAAAAGTCTTCGCCAGCTCCTCTTGCTGAAAGGAGGACACTTCTCATCCCCTGTGCAGAGACAGACCTCTGTGGACGGAGGTCGCTCTTGTCTTCCCCGTTCCCCCTCACCCTCCCTCCAATACACACACTTCTTTCTGTCAGCAGTTGACATAAAAAAAAAATAGAAAAAAAAAGAAGAAGCTTGCCTTGGAGCCATTAAACTAGCACATCTAAGAGAGCCCCCTTCTAACCGTTTGGGCCCTAGGCAAGTACCTGGTTTGCTTGTGCCTTAATCCTGCCCTGAGTAGATCACCTGACTTCTCATGTTCATCTGAATAACACATGCTGGAAAGTCACAGGACTGGTCACAAACCGTCATCCTACAGGGAGAGTGTTAGGGCATGAGTGTGAGTGAGCAAAGACCTCCTGTGTATTGAATGCTCTGTGTTTCGTGGGTGGTGTTTATACCACACCTTGGTTCTCTTACCTCGGGAAAGGTGACAGGATAACTCCTTGAGGTATTACATCACCTCCTGAAACAGCCCCACTGGGCTAAACATGACTGTGTCAGGCGTTTTACCGTCTCTCTATAATAAAGGCTTGTAACCCATCCACCATGTCTGCTTCTTCATCTTCCATTTTACTGGGAGAGCGTTAGGGAACAGCTTCACTCTGATTACTTACTGACCCGAAACATTTCACTGTCTAGATGGCTTGAGATCATGCTGTGTTCTGCAGGTCTTACCAACCTGCCTGATGTTCTCTGATGTTCAATTCTTTCTTCAGTTTCCTCCAGCATATGCAGGTATAACGGAAGTGAATCAGCCTGCAGAGCTCATGCCGCAGTTCTCCACAATTGAATACATAGTACAGGTAAGTTTGTCTTGTTGATATAAAATTGCAAAATGCCCAAGCCATGTTCCCTTGTTGCACTGTATTTACCATAAGAGGTGTGTTGTATTAAAAGTATTTAAGAAAGCTATTTTGTCTTTCTTTTATGTGAAAATAGTACCTGCAGGTATACTGGAAATAAAATCTGCTTGGTTGGATGTGTTAAGACAAATATAAAATGCCGCCCGCCCAGGTGGTGTAGTGGCCTTTGCAGCTGCGGGGGCAGGAAAGAATCACATTCTTTCCTGCCCGCTGCTGCTACTCCATCTCCGACGCTCTCCACTTTGCTGTTCTGTGCTGCGGGCACCGCCACCGCCATGTTTTCCCAAAATGGCTGCCGAGACTTCGGCGGCAGTTTCAGCAGCCGTTTTTAAAATACGGTGGGGCTGTCCACATTACAGAAGAGCAAAGCAGAGACGGTAGCAGCAGAGGGCAGGAAAGAGTGGAATTCTTTTCTGCCCCCGTAGCCGCAGAGGCCACCACACCACTAGGGCGACCTTCAAGGGTCAAGGTAGGTCTTGGGAGGGCTGTAGTGTGCAGCAGCAGTGGCCAGTGGAGCGTAGCGCACGAATAAGCATGGCAGTTTCTGGCACCCCTAGAATGTTGGTGCCCCTCTGCCATGCATACCTTGCTTACCGCATTCCGCTGGCCCAGCTTAAGACTTCCTCATTTAAGAAATATCTGATGCTTAATTTTAAGTGATTTGAGTGATTATTGTAATTTAGGTATTTTCCTTGTACTTTTTATTAGTATGAATATGTATCATCTGAATAATTGGTTCATGTTCTTTTTTCATTCTTACCCGCATTGAAATATATGTGATATTTGCAGTTTATAAGTTTTTTTTATAATAATAATAATAACTTGAAACAACCAGACATCGCGCTTTCTTTTTTGCTGCCCCTTCCTAACTGAGCTTGAATCGTCCCTTTAAAAATGTCAGCACCTTGAGGTCACGTGATGCTAGGCTAAGGGGAGGACGCCGCACGTTAGAGCTCCGCGGACCCTCGTTAACATCTGCCCTTAGCGACGTCGCAATCAGCTAAAAAAACCTCCAAAAAGCGCAGAGAAAGCTGTGGGAACCTACCAGCAGTATAAATCGGCCGCGAACTCGGCTTTAACCACGATGGCAACAAAAGCAAACAGGAAAGACGGGACGAGGAGCCGCGTGGGAGAGAACAAGATGGCGGACGCGGCCTCCTCGGGAGAATCGGTTGGTTCGGTCTGGGCGGCTGAGATCGCAGCAGAAGTCTCGAGCCACCTAGAGGCTTCAGTCGACAGGAAACTACAACGGATCTCCGATCAAATTGAGAAGATGGACGGGAAACTTGAGGGATTAAAAACGGATATGGCAGGCTTTCAACAGCGCCTATCAGAAGTAGAAGACCAATCAACACAGCAAGTGGCAGCCCAAAGTGCTATGCAGAAAAAGCTAGACAGTCTGGAGGCAAAAATCGAGGACCTAGAGAATAGGTCCAGACGCAACAACCTAAGGCTGGTGGGACTGCCAGAGTCCCTGAGAGAGGTGGACCTTCGGGGGTTCCTGGAAAAATGGCTGCCTCAGACACTTGCCCTGAAACAACTGGAGAACTGTTTTAAGATAGAAAGGGCGCATCGCCTGGGGCAGCGAAGACAAGGGGAAGAGAGACCACGAATTGTGATCTGCAGAGTGCTGAACTATGACCACAAGCAGGAAATCTTGCGTGCCTGGAGACGAAAGGGAAAGATTCAATATGAAGAGTCAACAGTTCTATGTTTCCAGGACTTCTCGGCGGCGGTGTCAGCCCAGCGCAGACGGTTTTCAGAGGTCTGCAAGCAATTGCACGAGAAAAGAGCACGTTTTGCCCTGATGTTTCCAGCCAAGCTGAGAGTCCAGAATAATGGCAAGCTACATGTTTTTACTTCCCCAGAGGAGGCAAAGGAGTTTATTAAGAGGTTGACAATTCACCCAGAGGAGAGTAACGCAGCTGTGGACCCCAGAAGCAGTCCAGAGCACTGAGTGGGGAAAAAGGAACAGAAAGATTTGTCTGAAGCACGTATAAGTGCAAAAGAAGAAGAAGGCCGAAACGCAAACCTGCAGCTACATTGAACATTATAAATGCAGGTTGAGGTATGACCTATGTTGAGAATTGAGGGAGAGTCTGTGTGTTATTCACTCCCGAGAGAGGGAGAAGCATGTTAAGTAGGGGGTCATATAAATTAATAGGATACAAGACGTCGCGGGGTGAGGGGAGGGGCGGGAACGTGACCGGTTCTCATAGAGGACCCAAGCAATGTTTTGGGTGGAAGGGAGGGGGGAGGGGGGGAGAAAGGGGAGGGAGGGGGGGGAGGGAAGGGGGGAATCAACAGCCAAGGGTTTTTTGTTTTTTGTTTTTTTTTTTGTTTGGTCTTGTCAGTTCTTTCACATCAGAGCAGATTTGGGCCGCAGCGCTGTGGTGCATCCTCAGTTTGGGAGCACGCCCAGGGGCTGGGGGGCGTGTCCCGTACCAAAGTGTTAAAAATCAAGTCTACATGGGAAGCTTGAGAACAAATGAGGTATGGTTAAAGTAATATCATGGAATGTGGGGGGGATTTCTTCACCCATCAAGCGCACCAAAGTTTTACAAGCCATGAACCGTCATAAGGCGGATATAGTGTTCTTACAAGAAACGCACTTGACGGCATTGGAACATAGTAAATTTCAGAAAGGTTGGATAGAACAGGTAGTGGGCGCTCCGGCAGTAGGCAAGAAAGGGGGAGTACTTATAATGTTCCGTAAAGGCCTGCAATTTCAAATCACAAGAGTCAAACGGAGCCCAGAGGGTAGATTTGTGCTGGCTGAAGTGGAGTTGGGGAATGTCACATATGTATTTTGCAATGTTTATGCGCCAAATGTCTGGGATAAAAAATTTTACAAAACTCTTCTAGAGCTGCTGAGTCCCTATCAGGGGAAAAACGTCATACTGGGTGGAGATTTTAATTTAGTATACGATATTCAGATGGATAAAACGGGTGTGCAGGCGACGAATCTGGGTCATGCTGCTGGGGGCCTGCCTTTTCTCTGCAAGACACTAGACTTGATTGATGCGTGGAGAGTTTTGCATCCTACCCAGAAAGATTACACGCATGTGTCTAGAGCACACCTCACGCAGTCACGCATAGATTACTTATTTATTTCCAGAGATCTATTTTCTAAAATATCAGCTGCAGAGATAGGTCCGTGTGAAATATCGGATCACTCGCTCATTTGGATACAGATGCAAGGACTAGGGGTAGTGGGGAGTAGAGGGGGTTGGAGATTTCCATTGGAATTATTCTGGGATTCTAAGTTTAAGGAGTACATAGATGGGAAATGGAGGGAATTTGCAGACCATAATAAGGAACATCAAAATCAGCCTCGTTTATATTGGGAAACCTCCAAAGCAGTGATACGGGGTGAGATCATAGCCTATAGAGCCAGGGTCAAGAAGATGAGAGATAAGGAGATTCTTAGATTGGAAAAAGAGATCCGTTGGCAAAGGGTACGATGTGGGGCAAAAATGACACCGGAAGGGAAAGGAGCTCTACTAGCCACACAACAGGCCTTGAATGAATTGCTCCATCAGAGGGCAAAGAAATCGCATATGTATTATAAATATCAATACTTTATCCATGGGAATAAGGCAGGAGCGCTGATGGGCAGATTGTTAAGAGGGGAAGGGGGTAATAAGAGCATTTTGGGTTTAAGGGAAGAGGGAGGTCGACTTCTTAGGACAGCTAAAGACATAACGGAGCGCTTTAGAAGATACTATGAATGTTTATATCGGGAGCCCACGGATATAGTGCCAGATAGTATGCTTTATTTGCTTAATCATACCCTGCCCCAGATATCAGATTCACAAAAGCAATATCTAAACAGCCCAATAACAGAAGGTGAAGTGATGTTGGCGTTACAACAAAGCAAGATACAAAAAGCGCCAGGCCCAGATGGGTATACAATGGCCTACTTTAAGATAGTCCAGGAGCGGGTGACACTTCCTTTGTTAAATTTATACAATGAGATGGCCAATACAGGAGAAATGTCGGATGCCATGAACATAGCGAAAGTGATAGTGTTTAAAAAACCTGGGAAAGATGGATTAGAAGTAGGGTCATATAGACCCATATCATTGCTAAACTGCGATGTTAAGATATATGCTAAGATCCTGGCAAATCGACTGTCTAGAGTATTGCCAGATTTGATTGCATCCCCACAAGTAGGGTTTGTGAAGGGTAGATCAGTGGAGAGGAATGTAAGGGCTTTGTTGGCGTCTCTTGAAATCGTAGAGGCCGGGAAAAGGCCTTCTCTGTTGGTCAGTTTTGACGCAGAGAAGGCCTTTGATCGCGTAGTGTGGAACTTCCTGTTTCAGGTGATGGAAAGAGTTGGTATAGAGGGAATGTTTCGAGGGGCGGTGGGGGCGCTTTATCACAACCCCAGGGCGTTTTTATGGGTAAATGGAGAGCAATCCTCATTGTTCAAAATCAGGAGGGGTACGAGGCAGGGATGCCCGTTGTCCCCTCTGCTTTTTGTACTCGCATTGGACCCACTAATTAGGGAGATCGAGTCACATCCAGAGGTGGAGGGGGTGACCTGGGGTGCTTCCTCATTCAAAGTTTCTGCATTTGCAGATGATATATTAGTCCATCTCACACAACCGGGTCGTTCTTTACGAGCACTATTGGAACTGTTCCAGGAATATGGGGATTTTGCGGGCCTACGGATTAACTACTCTAAATCCTTAGCACTAACAGCACACGCAAGTGTAAAGAGGGAATGGGAGTCTGGGTTCCCACTCAAGTGGGCTACAGAGTACCTCCCGTACTTGGGAGTGAGAGTTGCAATGAGCACGACTAAATTATATCAACTGAATTACACAAATTTATTAGATAAGATGAAGGGTCGGTTGGGTCAATGGGAGACGCTGCCGCTTACTTTACATGGGAGAGTTCACTTGTTTCGCATGGTGGAATTTCCTAAATGGCTATATGCATTTCAGGTATTGCCTTTGCGACTCAGGAAAAAAGATCTCCGCCAGTTGTATAGATACCTGCGGAAGTTCGTGTGGAGAAATGCGAAGCCCAAGGTAACATTGCAATGCCTCTTCGGACCATGGAGAGAGGGGGGTTTGGGGCTCCCGAATATGCGGAGATACAACCAAGCGTGTCTGTTAAGACACCTAGGAGATTGGATGTTGGGGAGGCAAGATTACACTCCGCGCAATATGGAATTTGATTACTTTGGTCCAACTCATCCATATTATTTGTTACATTGCGCGAGAAGAGAAATACCAGAGCATGTGCGTAGAAGCGTACTACTGGGGCCCTTGAGAGAAGTGTGGAGGGACCTAAATGGACTGTGGGGTCTGGAAGTAGATACCTCCGACTTACTTCCGCTTCAGGGGAATTTACAGTTTACACCAGGCTCTGACAGCCCAATATTTCGTAGATGGGCAGAGCTGGGGATTACTAGACTTGAACACGTTTTGGATTTTGGAGGGAGGATTTTATCTCTGGGAGCACTGGGGGTGGGCATCACTCCGTCACATTTATTTGCATACCATCAGTTGACACACTATGTTAGATCATTGGAACCCAGTAAGTTGGAGGGAGGTCACGGGCGTAGATTAAGAGCTTTTTTTGGGGACATCCCCGGAGATAGATTGTCTGTATCGGGATTACAGAAAGCTCTGGGAGAACTTGAGGGGGGCAAAGATATGGGACGAATTAGTCAAAGGTGGGCAGTGGACCTAGAGCAACCCCAATTACAGCTGGATTTTCGGAAATTGATATCTCGTATTCCGCAGATTTCTGTAAACGCAGGAATGCGGGAATGCCAGTATAGAATAATTTTTAGAGCATATATGGCCAAGAGCCAAGTGTTTAAATTTGGAGGTGTCGAGGACCCATTCTGCTCCAAGTGCAAACGGGGAGAAGGCACGTTCTTTCATTCTCTTTGGAAGTGCAGCATGATTCAGATCTTTTGGAAACAGATATTCAAGTATCTGGAATCCCTGGTGAGGCATAAGATTCCGTTTACACCACTGGGAATAATTTTGGATAAATATGAAGTATTTAGAGTTTGTGGTAGAGGGGCTCAGCAGCTTATACGCAAGGCCAGCATAGTGGGTAAAAAACTTATTATGGGCGCATGGAAGAGTGAGAAGTCTCCAGAATACTGGCATTGGAGGAACAAGTTTCATGAGACCATGGTTATGGAGCGTAGGGGGGTGGGATCCTTCCCCAAGAGACGAAAGACATTTCTAGATGTGTGGGAACCATATATTCAGTCGTCACCTAAAGCACGGAGTTTAATATTAAATAGGCTCTGAACCTTCCTTTTTTTTTTTTTTTTTTTTTTGGGGGGGCACTGTAGTAATAGTAGATCTTATGAGATGTATAAGTATCAAGCCTAAATGGAGGTCCTAAGAGAGGATTACCTATAAAAGGAAAAGGGGAAAAGGGGGGGGGGGAAGAAGGAGGGGGGGGGGGGAAATTAAAATTCATGATGACAAAGCAAGGATGTACTCTGTATAGTTTGCCAAGTTGGTGTTGCGTATCGATTCAGAAAGGAACTAACTCATATCTTTTGTTGATCATCAATAAAATGATTCACCACAAATAAAAAATTAAACATAGAGCACCATAATAGAAACAAGGGGGGGGGGGGGGGGGGAGGGAGGGGATAACAGTTATATATAAAAAAATTTTGAAGACTGTACGTAAGTTGTATATTGAACTGTTGCTCCACTGAATTCTGTAAATTGCATTGATGCTGCCATGTTAAGATGGAACTGTACTTTTAGACTTGTCATCAATGAAAATCGTTAACTTTAAAGTAGAGGGAAAAGGGACGGGGTGGGGGTGTTTGGGGATAAAAAAGAAAATTTCATTGACTGTGGAAAGCTGAATGATTTTCTTGAACTTGAGCAATGTTCATGTTGAAGTTTTCTGCTTGTTTGTATTGATCTTTCAGTCAATAAAAAGGTTTAAACATAAAAAAAATGTCAGCACCTTAAAAACCTGGCTTTTCCATCATGTATTTGACTCCATCTAGGCTGGTTGCAATCTCTTGTCACTGTGTTTCCATGCCTTTTTTTTTTCCTTACTTTCTTCCCTTGCCCTAACCTTAGCTCTGTCTCCTACTCCTTCCTAAATATTACTTCACTTCTTCTTTGCTCTTTTTGTTTTCCTTTAGGTCTTTATGGTTTTGTATGAACAAAATTGCTCTTTTAGTGTTTGTAGTTCTTTTTTTTCACTATTTTGTAATTTTAAATTGTAAACCACCTTTATCAAAGGCAGTATAGCAAACATGTGACTCATGCCCTCCCCCCCCCCCCCCCAATTCTGATTCTAATTACTGGCCTTGCCAGGGTCCCTGGTGTCTAGAACAAGCAGGGCTGATGCCTGCTCGTTCCTGCTATTATGGCCTCTGGTTCAGAACAAGGCAAGATTACCATTGGCAGCTAAACTGATTCTGGGGGAAGAGCTACTGATCACACCTCCCCATTTCTGATTAGGTTACACTGGTTGCAGGTGATGGCAAGAATTTAATTTAAGCTACTAATGTTTGTCTTCAAGATAGTGTATAGAATAGCTCCAGAGTATCTTCAAAATTCGATCTGTAGATCATTACACTTATCTCAAGAGGTTAGATTAAAATTATGCTCAGTCTCAGCTTGTTGGAAATCCACTACTAGATTGAGATCCTTACCAGGCAGAGGTCTTGATTTATGAAATAAATTACCACATGATATTCGAGAAATTACCTTGTATAACACATTTAGGAGAGCTGTTAAAACATATTTGTTTGGGCAATATCTGACTGGAATTTAAATATTAGTGTGTTCCTGTTGTATTATAATCAAATGGGATTTGTTTATTTCCATTTATATTTGTAATCTGCCTTGAGTTGCTCTGTTGGTTAAGTGGAATAGAAATGTCCATATTAGATTAGGTTAGGGTAGGGGTCTTGGGAGCCGTTTTTGAACCCAGGCCATAATCGCAGGAGCAAATGGGCATGGCTACTGTACCCTAGACACCAGAGACCCTGGTAAAGCCAAGGATAGGGCTGCAGGATTCCGGTGAGTCTTTGGAAGGGTCTCCTGAAGGGGATCAGCTGTCAGCACGGGTCAGAGAGGTCAGACATATTGTATGGTCAGCGGGGAGGGATCAAGGTTGAGGGTGTGACGGGGGAGGGGACACTGGTTTTGCTGGTTCAATGTATTCGTCTGCAGCAGGAGCGATTTTTTTTTTTTTAAAGCTGCTCCCACACATATAAGGGGATTATTTTCACCTCCCTCCCCCTCCATTTGTGGCCTTTTCAAAATCACTGCTCCTGCTGTACATGGAGAAGTACATTCATACAGTCCTGCAACTATTTTAGAAGAAGCTGTACATTTAGTAGAATTCCTTGTAAAATACTGTGGGAATTCTCCACATACCGATCTGGGACATCTCTGAATTCCCCTCTCCACATCCATTTGTAAGAACCAGATTCCATAGGTTTTGGTCTTTGATTTTCAGTGAGACAATTTGTTGACAAAACCAGCTGACCAGTCACAGCATTGTAGTGACTGCAAGAGATCTCCTCTTTTTTTACCAGGATCCGGAACTTAGTATAATTTACTGAGGTGACCATCACTATGAATTAGCAGATGCTGAAAGTTATAAAAAACCAGGGATAGTGATAGTACAGGACAGGGGAGTAGCTGCAATATTGAGCTGTCTCATACTTAGACTGATCTTGAAACATCATCTTGTGGAGAGATATCCCTTGTGGAGAAGGAGGTTGTACTATCCATTCTGATGACTTGATATATCTATGGAAATGTGTTTCTATACTTCCAGTTACAAAATTCTAAAATGTGTTCATTTGTAGCCATATAACCTACCAAAAAATATAACTTCTAATGTAGCATTCCTTTCCCATTATCTATATATAAATGTGTTAGTGATATAATTTATTAATGTGCATAGATGCCACACTGGTGTCTATATAATTCCTTGGGGGCTAATATTCAGTGCTCTAGAGCAGATGGACAGTAGCTGTAACGTATGCGCTGTTGTGCTTTCTCTTAGCGAGGTCCCCCGACCCCTTTGATTTTCCTGTACGTTGTTGACACGTGTTTGGAAGAGGAAGACCTGCAGGCTCTGAAGGAATCTCTACAGATGTCTCTAAGCTTGCTGCCACCGGATGCGTTGGTTGGTCTGATCACATTTGGCAGAATGGTCCAGGTTCATGAACTGAGCTGCGAAGGGATCTCCAAAAGCTATGTCTTCAGAGGGACCAAGGATCTGACTGCAAAGCAAATCCAGGTCTGTCTTGAGTGGGCTGTGCTCTTCCATTTTGACCTTTTTTTTTTTTAATTTTTATTTTTGGCCATATTTCTGATCTGGCTTTTTAGATTTCAAAAAAGAATGAAATGCATTTCCAGTTTCTTCTTGCCCATACAGGATATGCTGGGTCTTGCAAAGCCTGCCGTGCCTGTACAGCAAGGAAGACCTCTCCAGCCTCAAGAGCAGCCTGCCATCTCAAGCAGGTAAAGTCTCACTGCAAATTGGGAATCGTTTTACTGAACAGGGTCATTCCAGGGTTGTCTAAGTCCCAACAAGCTTTGGTTAGGCCCTACCTCCATGTAACAAAGTTGACTTTATCAGCTGCCTGGAAGGAAGTGAGCATTTCCTTCCTTCAAAAATGGCGGGTAAAATTTATATAAATTTATAGGATGGAGAAAATAACCGCCATCAGGAGGAAAGCTGTGTTGAAGTGAGAGAGGATCTGCGGGACCTTTCAAAAGAATAATTTAAGTTAGACCTGTGCAGTGAAACCTCTAATATACTTGGGGATTTAAAGGGGTCTTTTCCTAAGCCACAGTAGTGCTTTTAGCATGTGCACTAATGATTAGCATGCACTAAATGCTAGAGACGCCCATAGGAATATATGGGCATCTCTAGCGTTTGACACGCTTATTTTTAGTGTGCACCAAAAACGTTTCTGCGGCTTAGTAAAAGGCCCTATTAGTGAACAGTGGTGCTGGGGATTTTGACTTTTTTTTTGTCTCTTAAAAAGAGGGGTTTTTTTTGTTGGGTCCTTTTATTTTTTTAATACTGGATGTTACACCTACTGTCACCTTGTAGTACTTTGGTGTTGTCCATGTTAATATCAAGTTGTTTGACTGGTTTAATAAAGTCCTTCTTTAAGAGTTATGTTTTGGTTTTGGGGGGGGGGGGTGTTAATCATGATATTGAGACAGAGTATTTCTATACTATTGGAAAAACACAATTTTTTTCCTGTGATCCCCAAATTCATCCCTTCAGCAACAATTTGCTTACCTGGACCATTAGATGTAACCTCAATAACAGAGTTGAGTACAAGATCCTCACTTGCAGAAGGGTGAATGAAAGGAGGCACTTAGAAATCAGTTTTGATCACACAAACTGTTCTCTCGTCTTCTGCTCTCCACCAAAGCCCAAGCGTCTTGCCTTCCTGCTTCAAGTTTTCTAGATATCTCGTTTAGGTAAGCTGTGCCATGAATTTTGAGAAATCTCAATCACTTTTTTTTTTTTTTCATTTCATAGTCCTCTTGCTCAGATGTTAAGGACAGTTCACAACCAAATTATGACCTAGTAGGTTCTAATTCAAGACCAAATTCTGACGGCAGAATTCCATAGATCCACTTTGTCAAAATGTCCTCCTCCATCCTTTCTGTTATCAAACTGCCAAGTAATTCTTGTGCTGAATAAAATCAAGTTCGATTTTCTAAATAACCATTGCCACATTCAGGCTCATTTTTGAAAGTCAAGGAAGCCCATCTTTCGACACAAATTGGAAGATGGGCGTCCTCCTCACAGGGTCGCCCAAATCAGCATAATCGAAAGCTGATTTTGGGCGTCCCCAACTGCTTTCCGTCACCGGGACGACCAAAGTTCACGGGGGCGTGTTGGAGGCGTAGCAAAGGCGAGACTTGGGCATGCCTAACACATGGGCGTCCTCGACCCATAATGGAAAAAAAAAGGGCGTCCCTGACAAGCACTTGGACGACTTTACCTGGTCCTGTTTTTCTTACGACCAAGCCACAAAAAGGTGCCTGAACTGACCAGATGACCACCGGAGAGAATCAGGGATCACCTCCCCTTACTCCCCCAGTGGTCACTAACCCCCTCCCACCCTCAAAAAAACATCTTTAAAAATATTTTGTGCCAGCCTCAGATGTCATACTCGGGTCCATCACAGCAGTATGCAAGTCCCTTGTGCAGTTTTAGTGGGTGCAGTGCACTTCAGGCAGGCGGACCCAGGCCCTGTTACACTTGTGATGGTAAATGTGAGCCCTCCAAAACCCATCAGAAACCCACTGTACCCACATCTAGGTGCCCCCCTTCACCCGTAAGGGCTATGCTAGTGGTGTACAGTAGTGGGTTTGGGGGGGGGGGGGTTGGGGGGGCTCAGCACACAAGGTAAGGGAGCTATGTACCTGGGAGCAATTTCTGAAGACCACTGCAGTGCCCCCTGGGGTGCCCGGTTGGTGTCCTGGCATGTTAGGGGGACCAGTGCACTACGAATGCTGACTCCTCCCACAACCAAAGGGCTTGCATTTGGTCGTTTCTGAGACGGGCGTCCTTTGTTTCCATTATCGCCGAAAATCAGAAACGACCAAGTCTAGGGACAACCATCTCTAAGGACGACCTAAATGTCAAGATTTGGGCGCCCCCGACCGTATTATTGAAATGAAAGATGGACATCCATCTTGTTTCGATAATACGGGTTTCCCCGCCCCTCCACCGGGACGTTTTGCGAGGACATCCTCAGCAAAACTTGGGCGTCCCTTTCGATTATGCCCCTCATTGTTTGTTGCATTTGCTGATGAAAAAAGAAGCCTATGTTTTGTAAAGTCTGAGACAGGAGTGTTTTCAGAACTCATTAACAGAAGTGAATCTGTTCTGGTTTGGCAGGTTTTTGCAGCCGGTTCATAAGATTGATATGAATCTGACAGATCTCCTTGGGGAATTACAGAGGGACCCGTGGCCAGTACCTCAGGGGAAGAGGCCGTTACGGTCTACTGGAGTGGCTTTGTCAATTGCAGTGGGCTTGCTGGAGGTAATCTTGGAGCTTAATTTTAGTTTAATGTAACTTTTTTTTTTCAGATCTGAATGAGTTTAAGATTCATTGTAGTCAAGAATATCTTCTGTGGATCTAGCCACACATGGAAAAAAAGACATTTTCCTTTTAACATGTACCCATATAGACTTGTATGTTCATTTACTCAACCATTCAAACTACAGCAATCACATTTTTTCGATACATTGCTTGTGTTTAGACAAGCTGGTGCACAAGAAGAAGTTTGAGAAATTAGCTCCGGGCAAACTACAGCAATTGACTCAATTACATCCACTAATGCCAGCCTGTTGAGATAGGTTATAAGAGGTAGGGGAGGATTTAGTTCATTCCTTTTCCATTCAGATGAAGTGGATATTTCGCTGTGTCTAGAGGGCTTATGATCAAAGTTTGTGCCTGATGCGATGAAGGGTTAAGTGATTTGCCCAAGATCACAAGGAGCAGCAGTGAGATTTGAGCCCTGGCTTCTCTGGTTCTCAGCTTGCTACTCTAACCATTGGGCTGCTACTTCCTTACAACCTATGAATTTAGCCAAAAGTTGGTCTTCGTTTTGTAGAAAAAGCCATTCATAGGACTTGCTCTGTAAATCTTTACTTGGTTTGATATGTCGGTAGAGCAAATAAGAAAGAAGCAGTACTACTCATAGTCTTTGGAATTAGTTTTATACTTTGATAGGTTTTCTCAGTTCCTCTTTTGTTCTCCATTGTTTTTGGCCTATGTTTGGTTATGCAGAACCTGGTTTTACATAGACACAGAATGGAAGTCAAGCTTTAGTAAATCAGACCCATAGAGAAAAGGTGATGTGGGTGTTTGCAACACTCCATATATACCTACACTTTATTTTTTTAATTGTCTTGTAAGTATACAATCACTAAAAACATTTTGCCTTTGTACGAATTGCAGTCAATGTGTTTCTTTTGCTTGCAGAGAAAGTTTGCTTATGTTTTATTTCTTATTAGGGTCAGTATTCAGCTGCTGCAGTCAGCAATTTATTTACTTATTTTTTTTAAACGTCAGGTGTGGAAGTCAGAAAATGATCTGGATATTCAGCACCAGTATCCGGATAGTGGAGGAGTGGCCTAGTGGTTAGGGTGGTGGACTTTGGTCCTGGGGAACTGAGGAACTGAGTTTGATTCCCACTTCAGGCACAGGCAGCTCCTTGTGACTCTGGGCAAGTCACTTAACCCTCCATTGCCCCATGTAAGCCACAGCACGGGGTACAAATGTAACAAAAAATAAAAAAAAAATAGTGGCTGGTACCGAATGCAGTATCTGTATAAGGCGGTAGGCGCTGGAACTTATCCTGAGAGTGGAAATACTCAGTCTGCTATCCAAAAAACTTAGGACAGTCTTCTGTCTGATAGCAGACTGAATATTACCACTACACGGGAAGTTCTAGATCTGTTCCAACTCTGCCCAGAGTAGTGCCAAGGCACTCTGTCAAGGTATTCAGAGGCAGTATCCAGAGAAATGCTTTTGAATATTGACCCTTATATTTTTGTGGAGTAAAAGTTGCTTGACCTTTTTTTTTTCTCCTGGTAAGTTTGGGGTAAACATCTGGCAGCAGTCAGCAGTGTTTTTTGCCACCGCTGGCATTACGCCAGGATATTCAATGCCAGGCCATATCTGGACACAGGCATTGAATATCCTGGAATGTGTGGGTGGCTATCAGTTATCTGGTAAAGAGCGATATTCAGCACTTAACCACATAAATGAAACCAGGCAAAGATAGGACTGAGTTTTATGTGGTCCAATTTGTCCAGTTAACTTATGTGGTGCTTAATATTGGTACTTAACCGCACAACTGCCGACTTTTTCCCGGAGTGCCCACAAAATGGCTGACTATCCTTTAGTGGTTAGTGCTGATATTCAGCGACATTAACCGGTTAAGTGCCACTGAATATCAGCAGATAACGCTGCATAGACAATTTTGCTCGGTTAAATTGCTTTGAATATCTACTCCTTTATTTTTAACTTTTCAAACTTTTACAGAAAACAATATAAAGTTTCCATGAAATGTTCAAACGTAATAAAGCAAATAACAACAAATCCTAATTGCCTCCCCCCCCCCCCCCCCAACTTTCAGCACTTCATATATTCTACCAACAAGGACCATACGCTATCAGACTTTTCATATCTATTATGGCGTATTGCTATCAATTTCTTCAGTAATCAAACCAACTTTAGTACATCAGTGTAAAGCTCATTGCCTGTCAATGTTCAGAGTGGGTGACTCCCAGCTAGTGCCAAGAGTGTTCCTCTATGGAAACTTCTCAACCAAATCATCCTCATTTAGTGAGCAGTAAAATATGTGTTGAAGCACGTTTCTTACCCTCTTTTAGAAGGGAGCACCTCAATCTGCTGTGTTTAGACCGGTGGTTAGTGGACAACCCCTAGGACACCTCAGAACTCAAGCTGTAGATTAGAGACCTCATATATGAGCCTGTTATAAAAGAGGAGAATAATTTATGGGTTTTTTTTCCCCAATTTTCAGGGCACATTTCCAAACACAGGAGCCAGAATTATGTTGTTCACTGGGGGTCCACCAACACAAGGGCCAGGCATGGTAGTTGGTGATGAGCTGAAAACCCCTATCCGTTCCTGGCATGACATAGAGAAGGATAATGCTCGTTACCTGAAAAAAGCCATTAAGGTGAGTGGTATGTTCCATTTTTGAGAAATACAAAAGACAAGTTTGCATTGTTGGAGGAACGCTTTTAGATAAAGCTAAGCTTTCATACAAACCTGTTTTGTCCTTGGAGAAAGCGAAGACACTTACCTGTAGCAGGTATTCTCCAAGGACAGCAAGCCTTATATTCTCACAACCCTCCCGTTGTTTTTTTTTTTTTTTTCATGCTGTAGTATTGTTCTGCAGTGACCGTGCTCTTGCGGCTGGCAGGAAGGCACTCACGCATGCACGGTGGAGCGTAGTTCACATTCTATAAAGCTCTTACTAGCTTATTATAAGCTCCGGACCGGGCAACGCAGGATCACGTTACCCATGTGTAAGAATATAAGGCCTTCTGTCCTCGGAGAATACCTGCTACATGTAAAATGTCTTCACTTCTGCAAAGCATGCGCAGTTGCTTGCATTTGGTTTTTGTGCAAATAGAATTTTCTTTGAAAACTGTATATGTTCAATGTTCAAGTTATTTGATATATCACCTAATCAAGAAATACATCTAAGCGGTGTATAGAGAGGATAAAAATCCAGTCAAGGGATGCTTAATACAAGACAAAAATATGCACACAAGAGGAAACCCCCCCCCCCCCAAAAAAAAAAAGTAGATGTTACAGTATTTTAAGTGGGAAGGTAATGGGAGGGGAATATGGGGGAGGGGGTGTTGTCACTGAACATTGAGTCTAACCCCCTCCCCTGTCTTCCTCTCTTATTACTTTCCACTTGAATTACTGTAACATCTCCTTTTCTGTTTTCTTTTTCTCCATATGTGCATATTTTTGTCTTGTATTAACCATCCTCTCTATACACCGCTTAGATGTATTTCTCGATTGGGTGATATATCAAATACATTGAACATTGAACATGTCCAGTTTTCAAACAAAATTCTATTTGCACAAAAACCAGATGCAAGCAACTGCACATACTTTGCAAAGAGAAAGTACACACGCATCTTTGCATTGAGAACTCATGCCAGGCCTGTGGGTGTAATGTGTGCAATCTTGGTGTGGGGCTGGGCAATTTTATAAACAGAGAAAGAATCACTCAAGGCTAAAAGCCTGGGAGAAGAAATAGGCTTTGAGTAATGTTTTAAACTTAAAGATAGACTTCTCAGAATGAATGTAGAGGGGAAGGTTATCCCAGAGGGAAGGGGCAACAATGGCAAAGGAGGATTTTCATGTGACATTGAAACAGATCTGACGAAAGGATGGTATGGTTAGCAGGTGTTGCTGGGAGGACCTAAGAGTATGAGAAGAAGAATAGCGAATTAGAAAGAAAAGAGGGGATGTCAGTCAAGAATTTGATGTAATACTAGACACATATAGATCTGATCATGCAATGCACGCCCATGCTTTTCCTCCCCTAACACAGCCACATCTTAGGGAAACGCCTCCTTGCAATGAAGCCCCATTGAAGCTGGCCAATACTCAAACATTCAGTTTCTGTGGGTAAAATATACTCAAAATTGGCCCTTCATCAGATCTTTCTGATGTCGCTGCAGTCCAAATCAAACAGTTCATGTGCTTTTCAGGGATTTTTCAGTGTTTCAGTTTTGTGGGTTTTCTTCCTTCTGCACAGCACTATGAAGCGTTGGCAAATCGTACAGCAGGGAATGGTCACTGCATCGACATTTACGCCTGTGCCCTCGATCAGACTGGTCTTCTGGAAATGAAATGTTGTCCCAACCTTACCGGGTATGTTTCTGCAGGTAGAGTGAATGGAGAACAAAGATTAGCAGTTCACCTCTTGCACAAATTGTCCGTGAGCTTTCTTTCCACACTGTCTGATAGTATGTCAGATCTAGCACACACCAAGAGATTGTTTTCTTCTGCATGACCTTGAAGGTTTTACCACATGGAGAGAATGTATCCTGCAAGTTTAAATTTAGAAATAGATAGTTTTGAAAGGCTCGATTTAACAAATGTTTTTGTAAATGTCCACACAATGAAGACGGTGGTCACAGAGGGGACAGTTTTTATAAAATTATTTCATGTTAATTTTCCTATGATTTTTCCCTGTTCTGAATTACTGACCAGTGTGAAAGTATGCACTTTGACATAATAGTGTGTATTTTGCCAGTAAGCATGTACAGGGTCAGAGTATGGGCAGAGTTTGCAAGTATATGCATAGATTGCAAAATATGCTAATCTGCAGTGTCTATGTGCAGACTATTATATCTGCATGAAAGTAGTTGTAAATATCTGTACCTACAGGGTTGACTTGATTTCTGCTGCTTATGCTAGTACTTTATAAATAACACCAAAAAAACTCTCAAAATTATTATTCTAAAGAGTAAAATGGACCTCAATGCAAAAAAAAAAAGGCAATAATTACAAAGACCTTTCATCACTGGTCTGTAACTTTCTTAATCTACATATATTTTTTTTTCTTTTTAGATTGAAACAATTATGTACCGATATCTTCTATACAGATATTGGTACATAAAGAGCCTTCTCAATTGCACTAACGCTTTTGTGCAGTTGAGAAGGCTTTTTACAGAGCTCAATCCTCACAAGTGCGGCAACTCATAACTATCGTGTTATATTTCGGGATTGTATCTCCATTTCATCATATAGTCACAGAACCTATACAACTTGTATATTACAGTACTACACTTTGACCCCTGAGTCAGGCGTTGCCTAACGCCGAAACACGGCCTGTGTCGGGTCACTTCTAAATAAAGAATTACAGTTGTCCCAGTCTTGAAGGCCCAGTGTTGCTTTTTTGTCTGTATACTATCTACATATGCTGTATTACCCTCTCTATTTGTTTCACCAATATCTTCTATAACATGTCCCCGCATTATATTCCAAGAATGTATATTTCAAAAATACATTTTTCCACAATTGGTTCTCAACACTGATTTGGAAAAAGAATCACAGTTCGAACACGATATGTTTTTCAATTTCTCTGCATTAGGAACTCAGAATTCTTCAAATCAAAATGTCCACTCCGTGGACATTATGGACCACATTCAGTAAATGATGCCCAAGATTAAGCGCTGTTATGAACCGCGCTGATAATGTGCAGAGCGCCCTTTACAGAACACTAACATGGTGCAAATCGTAATGGTGCCTGATTTTGGACCTGAGCAATTGCACCTGCCAAAACTGGTGTAAATGTTCGCGCCCATCTGATGACTGTTAAGTTACCCAAATTCAGGTATTCTATAACATTGTGCCTAGTTTCTGGGAACACCCCAGACCCACTTATGCCCCTCCCATAGCCACCCCCTCTTTTGAGTTGCGCGTTATGAAATTTAGGCACGCATGTTTAGAATAGGGCATAGAGGAATGGGATGGGTGGGGGATTCGTTGATCTCTTTGGGTAGTAAGGTGGACTTTCCAGGTGTGAGGCTATAAGAACCCAAGCCTCTTGCCATTGTTTATGGTTTGGTTTATATGTTGATATGTCAATGGTTAACTGATTCCTTTTGTATATTCTTGCAGTTTAGTAGCCATATGGATTTTGTATTAGCTTTGTATAAAACTAATCACAACATTTTAAGTATAAAACAGTTTGAAACTATGAGGGTCTCATCGGACTCTTAAATAAATCACTTCTACTAATCTAAAATATTTTTTATTATTATTGTTAACTTTAATGTTTAAGTGGTGAAAAGCTGTTGGCTCTCAGCATATGTCACCTAAAGTAAAATATTAAAGTTAGTAATAAAACATATTTTAGATTAGTAGAAGTGATTTATTTAAGAGACCAATGAGGAGGTTGGTGGTTACTGCTTAGCAGTATAAGTTTGATCCGTTAAGGCTCCACTGCTGAGGTCTCTTCTTCACTATTAATTTAGTGGCTTTAGTACACTCTAGCTGCATTTTTGAAAAGCTGTTGTTTGTAAGGCTAGTAATGATCAAACCATTGTCTGTATTGGTCAGTCTATTTTATAAAATACACACCTACACTGTGTACTTTATCCATGTGCATTTATGCCTGCTCCTGAGCAGTTGTAAGTGTACTCAGGTACACAGCCATGATTATTCAGGCTTTGAGAGTCTATTTTATAAACACACATAGGCATTGATTAATGAAAAGGGTATTGCTCTCTCTCAGTATTGATGAATTAGTACTATGATGGAGAGTTTGATGGGTCAATGGTTTTTCTCCTAGAAGAGTTTTTTACATTGACATATGAGTACTTTTTTCCATCAAGTTAATGAAAAGAAAGAGGACCAATGATAAGACCAGCTCCAGTGATAGCGTTGGCGCTCTTATGAAAATACTGAGCAATCTGCATGTTATGGAGATTTGCCAAGCATGGAAGCATTGAGATCATTTAAATTAAGTAAGCGCTATAAATACAAGCTGTGAGACGAATACCTAAGTACCTACTGGTAAACATATAGAGAATTAGTAGTATACTACTTACAATGTCAACACAATACGTAGTAGAACATTGTAATTGATAGTGAAGGGTAAAGCAAAGATGGAACATATAGATAAGTAAGAGAGTAAGAAGAGTTGGAAAGTAAGGTGGTTAATTTAAAGAAAGTTGTACGAGGTCAGAGATGGTTTAAAATGATCTCAGCTAGGGTAGGAGTGAATAAACGTCCTACTGCAGTATGTGCAGCCATGTCACTCGTGTGTGTGAGTGAGACTAACAAGTTAGTTACTTCTTCCATTAAAGGCCTGGTTGAAGAGCCAAGCTTTCACCTGCTTCCTGAAGTAGAGATAGTCTTGTGTTAAGCGGAGCCTTTCAGGCACTGCATTCCAGAGTGTGGGGGCTACTCCAGAGAAGGCTCGCATGCGGTTATCACATCGTGTAATGTCTTTTGGAAAGGGTGTGGTTAGTGATAGTCCTTGAGAGGACCTTAGTGTCCTTGGTGGTTTGTAGAGGATTGTCCTATTCCATATCATCAAGCTGATCAATCCATAGACTGGTGGGTTGTGTCCATCTACCAGCAGGTGGAGATAGAGAGCAAACTTTTGCCTCCCTATATGTGGTCATGTGCTGCCGGAAACTCCTCAGTATGTTCTCTATCTCAGCAGGTGGTGGTCACACACAGCAGCAGCTCTGGCTAGGCCTCCAAGCCTAATTTTTAGGTTTTGTTGAGTGCCTGGGGTTGAGGGCTCTTTTGAGCAAGTGCAAACCTGGTGGTGCCAGGTCCCTCCTTTTCTCCCCCCTCCCGCTGGCTCCGTTTAAAAAAAAAAAAAAAGAAAAGAATTTTTAAAAGTCCTTAAAGGCGTTTATTTCGACGTTTATTTAAACGTTCATTGCAGCTACTCACTGGGACACCAGTTCGTTACAGCTCGGAGCGGACAGCAGGTAATTTTTACCTTTTTATAGCGGGCAGGGGGTTCCCCGATTCTTCTCCTCGTGGCATATGGCGTCGGAGGGCGAGGGCGCAAAGGGTCGCTCCCCGGATCGCTTGAGCGCTTCTAGAGGGGATGCGGGGGTCTTACAGCCTGATTCGCCCTTGTTGGGTGACAGTTTCGTGACCGATGAATGTCCCGGTCCTTCCTCCGGCGTGGCGGTTTTTCCCGCCATAAACGCCCATCCCCCGCTCCTCGCCTCCGCCATCTTGGCCGGCCACGCGGCTCGGACGGCTTCTTCGTGGGCCGCCCTTGAGTTTGGAGACATTAATGCCATGAACGCCCTTAATTTGGGCGACGGCACAAAAGCGGCTAAAGTTAAGCGCCGTTCTTCCCGCGCGGCTCCTTCGCGGAGTGTCGCGCCGGTTGAGGGTGCGTCTAGGGCTGTTGCCCAGGCTGCGGAAGTGCACAGTCTGGGGGGTTTTTCCCCGTGTTTGTTTTGCTGCTGCATCAGGCTTCCTCATGCAAAACGCTGCCCCTGCTCCCTCGTCTGGTAAAGAGGTTGAGGTTCCCAGAGGTAAACGCCCTCGGGTTGATTCCCAGGCCTTGGAGGACTTTGTCTCCTCCGATGTAGATGAGGGCAGCGTGTCTGAGGTCTCCCAACGGTCCTTTGCGGATTCCTTGGAGGAGACGGATCCCCGCTCGCATGGAGCGGATGACCCCTCTGCAGCGGCTCTTTAGCTCAGAGGTTTTGCCCAACCTCTTAGTGCAGGCCATGGGCATTTTGAAGATTTCCTCTCCGGAGGACGTCTCTCCCTCAGCCCCTGTTGGCTCTGCCATTATGCTGGGGACGAAGCGCCCGCCTAGAACCTTCCACATGCATGATGCCATGCACTCCTTAATTTCGGCTCAATGGGATGTCCCGGAAGCGAGCCTTAAAGTGGCTAGGGCTATGTCCCGCCGCTATCCTTTGCCTGAAGGTGAACGTGAGGCCTTTCTGTGGCCTACCGTGGATTCTTTAATCACTGCGGTGACTAAGAAAACGGCGTTACCAGTGGAAGGTGGCACGGCCCTAAAGGACGCCCAAGACAAGAGGATTGGAGGCGGCCTTAAGGTCGTCCTTTGAGGCGGCTGCTTTAAGTTTGCAGGCCTCAGTTTGCGGCTCCTATGTGGCCAGGGCGTGCCTGACTATGGTGCAGCGGGCTTCCCCCTCGGATCATTCCTTGAGGGCTGTTTGGCCGGCCCTGGAATCGGGCTTAGCCTATTTGGCAGACTTGCTGTATGATGTCTTGAGAGCCTCAGCTAAAGGCATGGCTCAGACAATCTCTGCGCGGCGGTGGCTTTGGCTGAAACATTGGTCTGCTGACCATGCCTCTAAATCCCGCCTGGCTAGATTGCCTTTTAAAGGCAAGCTGCTCTTTGGGGTCGAGCTGGACAAAATCGTGACCGATCTCGGCACGTCTAAGGGCAAGAAGTTACCAGAGGTCAGGGCTCGGGCTAGTACTCGCCCTGGTACCTCCAGAGGACGGGCTCAGGAAGCCCGTCGGTACCGCCCGGGCAGGTCGGGCTCCTCTGCCCTCTCTTCCTTCAAGAGGAACTTCTCCCCCAAGCAGCATTCCTTTCGCAGAGACCGCAGTCCCGGAGGTGCTCCCTCCGGTCCTCCCCCAGGGTCTCGTACCCAATGACGGGGCCTTGGTCCACGCCTCAGTGCAGATTGGAGGACGGCTGTCCTCGTTTATGGGCGAGTGGACCACAATAACTTCAGACGCTTGAGTGCTGGAAGTCATCAGAGACGGCTACAAGCTAGAGTTCTGCCGACCCTTAAAAGACGGGTTTGTACTCTCTCCCTGCAAGTCTCCGGTCAAGCTGTGGCAGTGCAGCAGACCTTGGACAATCTGTTCCGCCTGGGGGCGGTCGTTCCGGTGCCAGAGAATCAGCCTGGCAAGGGACGTTACTCCTTTTTCTTTGTGATTCCAAAGAAAGGAGGTTCTGTACGGCCTATCCTCGACCTCAAGGGGTCTATTGGGCCTTGAAAGTTCGGCACTTTCGCATGGAGACCCTCCGCTCTGTTATAGCGGCAGTGAAGGCAGGAGAGTTCCTGGCATCCTTGGACTTCAAGGACGCGTACTTGCATATTCCCATCTGGCCTCCTCATCAACGCTTTTTGCGTTTTGCAGTACTGGTCGACACTTCCAGTTCAGAGCCCTCCCGTTCGGGTTGGCTACTGCTCCGCGGACCTTCTCCAAAGTAATGGTGGTCATCGCGGCCTTCCTGTGGAAGGAAGGAGTTCAAGTCCATTTTTATCTGGACGACTGGTTGATCCAAGCCCCTCTTATGCAGAGTGCGGCAAAGCTGTGAACCGGGTGGTTGCTCTTTCGAGCTCCCTGAGGTGGATCATCATCTGGGAGAAAAGCCAGCTGCGCCCGACTCAGTCCCTGGAGCATCTGGGAGTTCGATTCGACACCCAAGTGGGCAGAGTGTTCCTGCCAGACAATTGGATTGTCAAGCTTCAGGCTCAGGTGGACTAGTTCCTAGTAGCCTCTCCTATTCGGACTTGGGACTATGTGCAGCTGTTGGGCTCTATGTCGGCCACGATGGATGTAGTGCCCTGGGCCAGGGCTCATATGAGACCACTTCGACAATCTCTGCTGCTGCGCTGGACTGCGCCTTCCCTTGGACCCAGCAGTGCGCAAGGCGCTGAGCTGGTGGACGCAGACAGACAAGTTGTCTGCAGGAATGCCTCTGGTGACCCCGGAGTGGATTGTCGTCACGACGGACGCCTCTTTGTCGGGCTGGGGAGCCCTCTTCTTGGGAAGGACAGCGCAGGGGCTCTGGTCTCCTGCAGAGGCAAAGTGGTCTATCAACCTCCTGGAACTCAGAGCCATTCGGTTGGCATTTTTGGAGTTCATCCCGGTACTGGCGTTGAAGCCAGTACGGGTCCTGTTGGACAATGCCACGGCTGTGGTCTATGTCAACCGCCAGGGAGGTACCAAGAGCGCCCCTCTAGCCAAGGCAGCCGTGAATCTATGCCAGTGGGCGGTAGCGAGCCTGGAGCAGCTGTCAGCAGCCCACATTGCCGGAGTCATGAATGTCAAGGCGGACTTTCTCAGTCGCCATACCTTGGATCCCGGAGAGTGGCAGTTATCGGCTCAGGCGTTCTTGGATATCACGAAGCGCTGGGGCCAGCCGAGCCTAGTTCTATTGGCGTCATCGGCCAGTTGCCAAGTGCCGCGTTTTTTCAGCAGAGGACGGGACCCTCGATCTCTGGGAGTCGATGCTCTCCTCTAACAGTGGCCAACACAAGAGCTTCTCTATGTGTTCCCGCCCTGGCCCATGTTGGGCAGGGTGCTAGACCGATTGGCAAAGCATCCGGGCTGGATAATCCTGGTGGGGCTGCCAGTGGAGCAGGGTCTGTTACATCAGGGTCCCGTGGTGATGGAGGATCCCTCCCCCTTTGGGCTTACGGCCTGGCTATTGAGCGGCAGCATCTGAGGAAGAAGGACTTCTCAGACAAGGTCATCGCCACTATGCTGAGAGCGAGGAAGCGCTCTACTTTTACTGCTTACGCCAGGGTTTGGCGTACCTTTGCAGCGTGGCGAAGCGGGCTCATTTTCTTCATTCACTGCTCCAATTTCTTCAGTGTTGGCATTCCTGCAAGAAGGTCTGGAGAAAGGCCTGTCGCTCAGTTCCCTTTAAGTCCAGGTAGCGGCCCTGGCTTGCTTCAGGGACCGCCTGAAGGGTGCTTCCCTGGCTTCGTAGCCAGATGTGGTGCGTTTTCTCAAGGGAGTTAAGCACCTGCGCCCTCCTCTGCACTCAATGGTGCCTGCGTGGAATTTTAACCTGGTGCTCAGAGCATTACAGAAGCCGCCTTTTGAACCCTTGTTGAGGGCATCTCTGAAAGACCTGATGTTGAAAGCAGTCTTTTTGGTGGCTATCCTTCAGCCAGAAGAGTTTCCGAGCTCCAGGCACTCTCATGTCGAGAGTCTTTTCTGCAGTTCACTGAGGCAGGAGTGACTATTCGCACAGTGCCTTCCGTCCTGCCCAAGATTGTTTCTCGCTTCCATGTGAATCAGCAGCTCGGTCTCCCTTCCTTTCGTAGGGAGGACTACCCAGAGGAGTACTCTGCTCTTAAATATCTGGATGTGAGACGAGTCATCATCAGATACTTGGAAGTGACCAATGATTTCCGGAAGTCGGATCATCTGTTTGTCCTGTTGGCAGGTCCTCGTAAGGGTCTGCAGGCTGCTAAGCCTCCAGTGGCAAGATTGGTCAAGGAAGTCATTGCCGCGGCTTATGTGGCCGTGGGGAAGGTGCCGCCTATCCAGCTGAAGGCTCACTCCACTAGAGCTCAGGCGGCCTCGATGGCAGAGGCCGGGTCCGTCTCCTTGGAAGAGATATGCAAGGCGGCAACTTGGGCATCGGCCCATACATTCTCCAAGCATTACCGCTTGACTGTGGCGGCACGGGCGGAGGCCCGGTGTGGAGCTTCAGTGTTGAGTTCAGGGATTTCTATGTCCCGCCCTGGGTGAGTACTGCTTCGGTACATCCCACCAGTCTATGGATTGATCAGCTTGATGATATGGAAGGTAAAATTATGTATAATCATACCTGATAATTTTCTTTCCATTAATCATAGCTGATCAATCCATAGCCCCGCCCAGATATTTGTATGGTTTCTATTCTGGTTGCATTTCAGGTTCAAGTTTAGTCTTCAGTTGCTTCAGGAAGACTTCGGGTTCAAGTTTTTTCACTTGGATTCTTCAAGAGTTGAGACGAGTTTGTGTTACAGTGAGCTGCTGCATTCCTCTCCCCTCCGTTTTACGGGGCTGGATTGAGACATAAATTCTGCCGGCACTCCCTCCCGCTTTGTGCGGTTGTAGGGCAGTTTTGTACCCCTCCCGCTTCGGCGGTGCTAGGGTCAGTCAGCTCCTCCCGCGGTTGCGGTTGCAGGATAAGCCAGATCCCCCCGCATTGGCGGGTGTGGTGTCCCTCCCCCGCTCCACGGGGATGAGCTGGACGGATTCCCCTCCCCCACTTGTGTGGGGATGAGCTGGGTTAATTCCCCTCCCCCACTTGTGTGGGGATGAGCTGGGTTAATTCCCCTCCCCCGTTTCGGCGGTGGTGAGCTGGGCAGAGTGTCCCTTTGTGGGTGTAATTCTCTAAGTGCTGAGTCCTGCAGATGGAGCTTTGATATCGACATACTGAGGAGTTTCCGGCAGCACATGACCACATATAGGGAGGCAAAAGTTTGCTCTCTATCTCCACCTGCTGGTAGATGGACACAACCCACCAGTCTATGGATTGATCAGCTATGATTAATGGAAAGAAAATTATCAGGTATGATTATACATAATTTTACCTTCTTCAGGTACTCGGGGCCATTTCCTTTGAGGGCCTTGAAGATCAGACAGTTTTAAAATTTAGCCCTGTATTGTACTGGTAGCCAATGAAGTTTTTGCAAAAATGGTGTAATGTGGTCATGTCGCTTTTACTTTTATTATTTTGGATAGCTTGTTGAACTCCTTTTAACAGACCGTTTCTTTAGTATTGCATTCAGTTATTCATCACCTAGAACTATTTAGGAATAATCCTTTGGTTTTGGGGATATACAATGCCTTGACATCTTCTCTTGTAATATCTCCTTCTTCAGGGGCCATATAGTGATGGGTGACTCCTTCAACACTTCCCTGTTCAAGCAAACATTCCAGCGAGTCTTTAATAAAGATATGAATGGCGAATTCCGTATGGCCTTTGGAGCGGTGCTAGATGTGAAGGTTAGAGAGCAAATCACGTCAGAATGTTTACTGATTCCTGTGTATATCATACCAACACATCCTTCTTCCTTTTTTTATTTTTATTTTTTTTCAAACTTAATTTTTTTCCCAGGCTTTATAACAGTTACATATTGCTCACAGTACAACATCCGCAAATATCAGTTAAAAGCCCCCACTCTCGCCTCCTCCTCCCCCACCAGTTTTGTTCTAAACATTATGTATAAATTCAACACCCTCTTTTTACAAACTCCAGTTAAGCTCTTCCCCCACCTCCCAACTGGCCTTTCCAAGTCAACCCAATCAACTGCAAAAGTTTCATAACCCAAAAGTCCCCTCTTTTCCCCCACCAGCTTCCTATCATTCTCCTCCCTTTATAATATCTCTATGTACCCCTGTCTTGCCTCTTTGTCATAGAATAACATTTACCTCTCAACTCCCAAAAACTCTGCCAACCTTTCCCAACCCCTCTTCTACCCTTTCCTGAAACCTCCTATTCTTTGTTTCAACCATGCCAATCTCTTCTAGCCCCCTTCCCAGCTGCATGCACCTGCAACTCAAGGGACCTTGGCAGGGCTGAGGTCTAGAGCAGCACCTCCTGAAAGGAATTGCCAGTTGTCTGGCAGGAGTTGTCAGGAAATTACTACTAACTTTCCTCTCTCCCTAGGCCCGAGCATGTCACCTCTGTTGTTAGTACAGGTGGATGAAACATTAGAACACTGATACTCTGCACCACTGTGTGCAGGACTGTGGTCTGAGCCAGAAGGCCAATCAATGACCAACACATTTTGTAGCCTAACAATAATTTACATCGGAATTGCAGCTAATTTGTTTACATTAGAGCAGTATTTATCAAACTTTCTGTGGCTGCAACTCCATTATCCACAGAAAGTAGAAGTGTGGGCCAATGATAGTTCTATTTACTGTCCACCCAGATCACAACCCACAGTTTGGGAAGCCCTGCAGTACAGTATGTGTTGCTGTGAGCCAGTTTACCATACTGTGTTACCTGGGAAATACATGGGTATCTGCTGCCTGCCTCTAGACAGAGAAACTGCAGCTGGGAGGAATCTCTGAGCAGCCGAAACAGCAAGGGAATAGGGGTAGGGAATGGGAGAGGAGTGCAAAACATGTCAAACAAAACCTAGTGAAAAATAGCAACAAAAATAAAGTTAGAAGAAATACAAAAAACAAGACTTATGACCTGGTAATGGCATTTGTGGTTCAGCAATCTTTGAAAACTGATTTTCTACACCTTGTCTATCTGATGTTTTAGACTTCCAGAGAACTGAAGATTTCTGGTGCCATTGGACCTTGTGTGTCTCTGAATGCAAAAGGACCCTGTGTCTCAGAAAATGTGAGTCTTCTCAAAAAGTCTTCTTAGGTGTATTGTCTCTTAGAGGGGCACTTCATCTCATGTTCCACATTTACAAGCCAGGTTTGCCACATTTGTATGGCAGTGGCGAATCCAGTAAGTGTTAGGCTGCTGCCCCCCCCCCCCCCCCCCCCACACACACACACACATTCATTTCCTGTTTCATCCAGTAACATGACAGGCCAAGCCTGACAGGTTGCAGGTTGCAGAGGCCTCTGGCGGTCGTGGGATTTAATAGGAATTTAAATCTTCACATTTTAATTGTATGAGCCAACAGTAAGTTGGAAATACCTAGAATGTAAGCATTCAGATCACATGGAAAAAGAAATCCGGAAAGCAGTGGCGTAGCTACAGTGGGCTTGGGCCCCCATAAAATGGACCCAGGGCCCCTGGTTTGGCTGGCAACGGTCCCCAACCCCCACCAGCTGAAGCATTTCTTCAGCACTGCTCTCCTTACATTGCCTGCCCTGTTCTCTCTTGTTGCGTGCATATTCAGTTTTAGTGAAACTGAGCATGTGTGACACTTTGCACATGCTCAATTTAATTAAAATTGAGCATGCATAGCGTGAGGGGAAGCAGGGCAAGCAATTTAAGCAGAGCATTGCTGGAGAAACGCTTCAGCTGTCGGGGATTGGGGACCCCCACCAGCCAAGGTATGTGGCAGGGGAGGGAGCGGTGGGGAGGCGGGCCAAAATGTGCCCCCTCACTTTGGGCTATGGACACCCCGCACTTTGAATTGTGGCTACACCCCTGCCAGAAAGTACTGGGTTCAGCTTGCTGTGTGTCTTTTAACAGTGGGTGTTAGAAGCTCCTACAGGGATACCTTGACTGTGCTATTTATCCACTGGCTGCTTTGTCTCTAGGAGAGATCCTGTTGGATTCAAGGGCATGGAGTGCCCTATGGGGGAGACGGTGGAGGGGGGTGTTCTTAGCAGTGTGTGTCTGCACAGTGCTGTGCCATCTTCCAAAAATAACATGAAACAGAAGCTTGATAAATAAATGTCCATGGGCAAAATTATGCACCTGACTAAACCCAGTGTTTCTTTTTTTGTTTCATCTTCAGGAACTGGGGGTTGGGGGCACAAGCCAGTGGAAAATCTGTAGCCTGGATCCCAGCTCCACTCTTGGCATTTACTTTGAAGTTGTGAACCAGGTCAGTGAAGTTTTTGATGCTTGTAAAGCATGATGATGTATTTCTTACTGGTTACAAGGATCCGTGTTGACCATTCCACCCTGACATCTGACTCCGTCAGAGACATTATCCTTTATTCAGTATGTGATATGATACATTTTTGGCCTCTGAAAGAACTTTGCTCTGTGTTTTGCTGCACCCAATATTTAATGAAGAACTGACATTTGTTCACCCACAGTCTCCTGCCAGCACAATGTCCTCCTGCCATTGCCTCGCTCATATCCGGGGACAGACGGGTGGCTCTTTTTTTTTTTTTTTTGCATCCCAGACAGAAGAGATGCTTATATTTTGAGCTCTGCTGTGGGCAGGGCTTGTCCTGAGGCTCATCATTTGGACTTGATTTATTGACAAATGGTGGATTTCATTCGAGACCTACAATTTATCTGCATTTAGTTTCAATAGTTTTATTGATGACAAGGCAGCAAAGACACAGCCAACAATATAAATGTACAAACATTCATAGATCAACCTGTGCAGAGTAAAGACAATATGAGAAAGGCTGTCATTACATTTTAACATTTTTTTTATCCCCATGCTAACATTTGATATACAACCTGTATATTGATAACAAGTATTATTAACAAAACAAACAAACCTATGAACAGGATGGAGTCATTAACAGAAATTTTTAGAAATTCTCCCCCACTCCCTCATCCTCCCACAACCACCAATACCCATCCCAAACTTACTAGACGGGAAGACCCCGGAAACCAAACTACCTCATATCCTCCCCATCCCTTATTTTCATACTCTAAAATGATACAAAAAAAAGAGACAATTCTTTCCTCTATCCCAGTGCTCAAAGAGCAAGTAGAGTAAGATGGTCAAAACAGGCAATAAATCAGAATGCCGACCCGAGATGAGGGCAAGGGCCTGTCAATTTATCTGCATTTAAATTTTAGTTCTGTTGTGCTGCTGGGGAGGTGGTTTTCAGATTTGGTCATTTTACTAGTCTTTTTTTTTTTTTTTGTAATGTCAGTTTTAAGAATGGAAAATTGACATCATATAAATGAAAGAATGCATCATCACAGAATACTAGAACAAACCACAAACTTTTATACTAATTCTTCTTTTTAATATTCTTTTTATTAGAATTTTAAATGCATATAAAAGCAAGAGAAACAGAACTGATTCTCATGCTCCCTACAACAACCCCCTCCCCTATCCCCTCTCACAGAGAACATCAACAACCATATCAGCATCCACCTACCCCAAGAACCCTCAATGCCCCTCCCCCTCTGATGAGTCCCTCTGTCCGTAGGTTGATAGAGTCCAATCGGAAACCTTGCTTCCACACTTATTTACCATAGATGCAGTCAAGTATTCTTTCCACCACTTCAGAAAAAAGTCCCAGAAGGTTTGGGGAACCTGAACCATATGCAGCAGTCTTTTCCATTGAACAAATGTGCAACAATTTATTAACTGCATCTAACTTGGTAGGGATGGCTACTTGTATCCAGTCGCGAGCTATAGAACTCTTAGTAGCAAGCATGCATAGCAGAATAAGTTGAGAAACCTTCCCCTTAGTAAGAGAGAGAGGGTGGGATTTGATATTCCACCTTTCTGTGGTTACAATCAAAGCAGTTGACATATGATATGCAGGTACTTACTTGTACCTGGGGTAATGGAGGGTTAAGTGACTTGCCCAGAATCACAGGGAGCTGCAGTGGGAATCAAAAGTTACGTTTTACCCTAGACAATATGTCCAAAACTGCTGATCCCATCTCAGTATGGAAGCTAGCTAACCACTGTCCTAGATGACATTCCCTGTCAGAACAGTGAAGAGTGCTGGAATCAGTTACGTGGACCCTAGAAGACAGAAATTCCTGTCCATGAAATTGGGTATCTCCTGCAACTTTAGAAAAAAAATAATAAAAGCCCTAATCACTTTGCCCAGAATGTTTAAATTGCATTTAGGTTAACATAGTGGAACCTGATATTCAGCTGGGGCAGCTGCTGTATAAAGTTAAGCTCTGGCTCCAGCATTTACCGTTATATGTATGTTCAACAGCGCTATCTGTATACCTAGTGGCATTGAATATACATCTACAGGTCTTTATCGCCGTCATATGTTATGTTATGTAAGCAGTGACCACCACCAGTGGCTGTTTAATTTCAGACAGCTGTTCAGTAGGCCTAAATTAAACAGATAATTTCCTGCTCCACTTCATCTCCTCCTCTAACCCAGTCCCTTGTTGTACAGATATCGGACCATTAACTTTAATACAGATTGGGAAATTGTGTTCATCATTTGCTGGCAAACACATAACTAGCTTACAGTATCAGGCCAAGTTTAAATATCCAAGCACTGTTGGATTCTGGTAACAATGAAACAAGTAATGCAGCCTTTTCCAAAGCTTCTGGTATTAACGTTAGAGCCAGTGCTCATGTACTGTCTAGAGCTGTAAACAATTCAAGTCTAGTGTTCTTGTTAACTTTGCTTACTGTTTTACATAATCCCACAGGAGGCTCTTGTACCAAATGGTGTTATCGCCAATTCTTGCTGGTGACTGCATTGACAGTTTTTTTTTCCCCTAAAATACTCCTTTTATACCTTACTTGCTCGCTTTTCTGTCCCCTCCATTCCCTTCTCCTCCTGCTCTCACTTCCCTTTCCTTTGCTGCCCAACCTTTACAGTCTGTTTTTTTCCTGGTGATGGTCACCAGAATCTTTGGTAGTTTCTCTTGCAAAATGCTATGATAGCAGCCCCTTTGAGAGGAATGACCCAAGAAATAATAGAATCAAAATAAATAAAGTATTCTTAGTACATCAATTCCAACAAAGATTAAATGCCTCCAGACCACAGTGATCCTCATGTGGCTCTTCAACCCCCCCATACAGACCACAATTTATGTCCTGAGCAGGGGGAACCTGGCACAGCTTAGCTTTCTTTCTCTGTGATTCTTCCCCTCCCAGACACAAGCAACAGTTCTTAGAAATACGCCAAAGTTGTTTTATTATCAGTCTGTAAACAAAACACAGCCTTCACTTTGTTGTTTGGAAACTGTAGAGAATATATCTGCCAAATACAGGTTTGGCTTTAGCAGATATATTCTGTCTGCAGTTGCTCAAGCACCAGTCTGTACAGTCTCCCATTCTTCTAAGCACCGTTCAAACACAAAGAAATTACAGCCCTGGCTCTCAGAGCTTAGCTATATGGACTGAGCAGCTGACCCTCGCCTCCTTCCAGAGTGTTAGGCCTTCCTCAGCTTTCTGGACCAGCATCCTATTCAGGGCCCTCCTTGCCCTGGGTCAGGAAACCAGCTTACTCCTGCTGCCTACCAGCATCCACAACTCCTTAGTCCAGCCTTCCCTTTGGGGTCCTCTTTGCCCTGGGTTGAGTATTCAGTTTACTCCTGCTGGCCATCTGCTATGACTGCGCTCCTCTCCCTGGGCTGGGGCTCTTTCCTCTGGTTCCTTCTGTCTCCTCCTGCCCCTTTGCGCCTTTCTTTCTATTGCGGAGTAAACCCTTCCCTTTGGGGCTCCTCCTTCCCTTGATTGGCAGATAGGGGTTTATGGAAACTAGAAGCTTCTCTCTTTAGGTGGTTTCCCTGTTTCTTAGGGAACACTAAAACCCCTGTCAGTCTTTGGGATTCTGCTCCAGGTTTTCTTCCCTTCCCGAACTTTAAATCCTTTCTATGGCTCCTTTATACACCTGAAGTAGTAGTCGTGGAATGGGTGCCCTGACTTCTCCTCTCAACACCACAATAACTCTAGGCTATGGGAGTGAATATTCACTGTTTGGGGGGTGGGTGGGAGGGAGCAATGCATCACCATTTCTGACCAGTACAGGCTAACCTGTTCATCTGCCCTCTCTTTTCTTTCTCTGCTTTCAGCACAATGCTCCCATCCCCCAGGGGGGCAGAGGTGCTGTTCAGTTTGTCACCCAGTATCAGCATTCCAGCACCCAGAAGCGCCTCCGAGTTACCACCATCGCCAGAAAGTAAGTAACTCGTCATCCTCTTCTGGTACAGTTAGACAGAGGGGGCAGAATGTTACAGCCAGCTTAACTATCTTTTTTTTTTTTTTTTCATTTTATCCTTTTGCTGTAGGTGCTTCTGTTTTGAACATGAGTATATTAATTCCCAATCTTGATAGTCAGGGTAACTCTGTAAGAGGGCACTCAGAATAAAAGGGTAAACAAGCATCTGTTTAATCCTATTCTGTAAGAAAAAATAAGGGCCTACCTTTCTTTATAGAATATAATTGTAAGCTCTGTTGAGCAGGGACTGTCTCTTCATGTTCAAGTGTACAGCGCTGCGTACATCTAGTAGCTCTATAGAAATGATAAGTAGTAGTGATAGGTAATATTAGCAGAAGTGGCATAAAATGCGCCTGCATTTAAGGTACAGTCGCTTAAATCAGATAGCTGGTGGGGAGTATCCATGCCTAAATGTTAACTAGAACATGCATAAATTATAGTATTCAATAATTTGTGTACGCCCACTGGGAAAGTAAGCACCATCAAAACATGGCATGTACTTTTCCATTAGTCAGTATTCTGTACCAGGCCATTTATGCGCATTATTGCTGCCTCAAATGAGGTGGTTCCTTTTAGAATTGCCCCAGGGCCAATTGCCTGATACAGTGTTTCCCATCCCTCTCCTGGAGCCACATATAGCTAATTGGATTTGGAGGACTACTTTCATGAATATGCATAAGATAGGTTTGTATTAGCTGGGTAACAAATGTATTCAAATCAATCTCATGTATATTCCTGAAAACTCTAAACAGCGAGGCATGATTCCAGAAGAGGGTTGAGAAACACTGCCCCTCCAGCAGAGGGGGTTAGCGAGCAGGAGCATCCATGCAACACGCCTCCTTAGTGCTTCTGTCCCGCCCACTGTGTTACAGCCATGGACATGGTGCAGTTTTTGCACACAGCCAGTTTCTGTGGCCTGATAGAAGCTGAATGTTTGATACTAGCTCTGCTTCCAACTCCAGGAGGCAAAAAGGTGCCATTTCCTTCCATAGAAATGCCATGCTGGGGTTTCTTGTCAGTTTAATGTAAATTTTAATAAAATGGGCATGATAGCTTTTAAAGGGGTTGGAAGCAAGGTTCTGAACAGGAGCAGAAGTAGTGACCTGTTTGTTGTCCCTCAATAGCTGGGCAGATGCACAGAGCCAGCTCCAGCACATAGAAGCTGCGTTTGATCAGGAAGCTGCTGCGGTGCTCATGGCTCAACTGGCTGTCTACAGAGCAGAGTCTGAAGAGGGACCAGATGTGCTCCGATGGCTGGACAGGCAGCTGATCAGACTGGTAAGTGAATATCTCTGTGGCTGCCTAACTTCCAGGATTTAAAGAGACATGAGGTGGAGGGGGTGACCATGATCTTGATGTGAGTTAGAAAGGGGGAGGGGGTTGTATGTGATAAGAGTAATGAGAAGGTTTGTACCAGTTGATGTGAGCCATCCTCAATTGTTAAGCTGAGAGCAGATGTAAGAGATGCTCCTCTGATGCAATATGGCCGGGGGGGGGGGGGGGGGGGGCAAGAAAGGGAGAAGGGTGGTAAAATAAAGACATTGTTGTTCATGGTTTATGTACATGGCGGCTGCATAGAAAGAACACCTGTGCGTTGACCAGTGGTTTGTAGTTTAGGAGATTTATGAACATGGTTTATGGTTGTGATTTTCAGTTTATTAACTTATATTCCGCCTAAACCTAGGTGGGTTACGTATTATACATACATCGTAAAAAGAAGAACCAAAAAATAAAAATATAATAGCATAAAAAAAACAATTAGAATACAAAATATAAAAATAAATTAAACAACAACAAATGCCACCATTTTTTCACTAGTTATACAGATATACATATCCTATACCTAGCAATACATCTTCTCAATATTCTAACAGTCATCACGCATAAAGAGACAGATAGACATTAACCCCACATGTTAGCACAGACAAGGGTGGGCAGCATTTTGTTTTTCAATGCCAGCTGTTATGGCTGAAATAAATTTGGATGTTCAGTGGGGATGTCTGGATAGGGGATATCCAGATAGAGCAGTCAGTGCCAGAGCAATCACAGTCGCATCCATATCTGGTTGCTGTATCTCAAAAAAGATATAGCAGAATTAGAAAAGGTTCAAAGAAGAGTGACCAAAATGTTAAAGGGGATGGAATGCCACTCATATGAGGAAAGGCTAAAGAGGTTAGGGCTCTTCAGCTTGGAAAAGAGATGGATGAGGGGAGATATGATTGAGGTCTACAAAATCCTGAGTGGTGTAGAACGAGTAAAAGTGAATCAATATTTTACACTTTCAAAAAGTTCAAAGACTAGGGGCTCTCAAAATTTCATGGAAATACTTTTAAAACAAATAGGAGCAAATATTTTTTCACTCGATGAATAGTTAAGCTCTGGAACTCGTTGCTGGAGGATGTGGTAACAGCAGTTAACATATCTGGGTTTCAAAAAGGTTTGGACAAGTTCCTGGAGGAAATGTGCATAAGCTACTATTGAGACAGACATGGGGAAGCCACCTCTTGCCCTGGGATTGGTAGCATGGAATGTTGCTACTAATTAGATTTCTGCCATGTACTTGTGACCTCGATTGGCCACTGTTGGAAACAGGATACTGAGCTAGATGGACCATTGATCTACCCCAGTATGGCTAGTCTTATGTTCTTATCTGGATGGCAGCGATATTCAGCCTGCTATCTGGATAGATAATTGGATAAAGTTAGGACAGCAACAAGGCCTTTTCACTGTGATAACTTTACCCAGATAGTTACCTGATTAGCAGACTGAATATCACTGCTAACCAGATAACTCTTGGGACCACCAAGGCATCCAGATCTCAGTGATGCCCAGATAAAGCCACTGAAAATCAATGACAGGCTCTAGTTAGTAGCACAGTTGCTGCTACCCAGATAAGCACTCTTAAATATCAGGCTGTTAATTTCTAGTTTTAATGTTAACTTTTGCTAGATGTTCACTTTTTTTTATAAATAGCCTCGAGACAAATAATAGTAAAATGTATGTTTTTCAACAGTGTCAGAAGTTTGGCCAGTACAACAAAGACGACCCAAATTCTTTCAGGCTGTCGGATTCATTTTCTCTTTATCCACAGGTATGGATTTTGCTTTCTGTTATCAAAGGAATGTGTGTGTGTGTGTGTGTGTGTGTGTGCAGTGAATCTATTCTGATAATTAAATACTGGCATGAAATTCTAGAAAAGTAGCAGGCACAGGGTCTAAAATGGCTTTCTAGTTGTGTTTTTGCTTTGTTTGAGTTTAGGGGAGGTTCAACAGTTTTGTCATTTAAATGTTCTTGTATTTTATCTCTGGAACAGGGACTCATGGGCTAAACAACCTGCTGTTGGTGGTTTCAAATCCCTGTCAAACAGGAGTTTGACTCAGAATCCTTCATATGTTCTCCTTCTCTTTGTAATAAATAGAAATAAAACAAAGGAAAGGAAAATAGTGATACCTTTTTATTGGACTTAATATATTTTTTACAAGCTTTCGAAGGCAGAACCTTCAGGTTGGTTATGAGCAAAACATGACAATATCAAACTATATGTAAGTGAAATATGAAAAGCATTCCATGACAATCTTGAGGGAAAGGCAGGGAGAGGGAAAAACAGAGGCGGATGAGTAATCAGAATGTAACCTGGCAGTTTAATTGTATGGTTTGTAATGTGATAGGAAACCAGAGCCTTGTTAAGTCCTGTCAGATTGGTGTCAAAATATTTTATCATCTTAACTTCAAAGATCTTATGTTCCTGGATTGTTTTAGTTACCTCATAGGGTCAATTACTAAGGGGCCCTTTTACAGAGTGACAGTAAGCCCAACACAGTCTTACCGCTCGCTCTTTCAGGATTACTGCCGGCCCAACACGGCCATCAGAAGTAGTCCCAACCTGAGCCCCGGAAATGGCTAGCATGGTGGCAGCCACATGCTGCCCGGTTACAGCCAGAGCCCTTATCGCCACCTCAATGGGTGGCAGTAAGGACTCCCCACCGCGTGGCCATTTATTTTTCAGGTTTTAGTGGCTGTGGGAAAAATGGCCGCCAGCAAAGGGCCCTTTTTCCCCACAGCTTAGTAAAAGGACCCCTAAAAGAGGTATTCCTAGCTCCATCAATGCTGGCTTTACATCTACCACAAAATCTGAAGCAAAAAAAGGTGAAAAGCAAATTCCCAATAGAAGCTCAAAAGGAAGAGAATGGCACAAGTGCCTGCAATATACCAAGCTGCAGATTGTGTCACCACATATCACTGGACCCCACAGTTACCCACGTGGGAAAAACATTCATCATAAAGGGACTGTACTCGTGCTTTTCCTCAAATGTTGTATATATTATTCAATGCAGAAAAGGTGAAGAAGAATGTTTATATTGGAGAAATGGGACAAATGCTAAAGGCAAGGTACCATATCAGACATCACAAAAAAAGATTAAGGTGGCATAAACCTGATCATTGCATCAATGAACTTATGGTCAGAATACTAAGAGGAAACTAAAAATAATTCCAGGAATATAAGACCTTTGAAGGTAAGAAGAGAAAATATCTTGACATTAACTTGACAAGACTTAACAAGGATCTGGGTATCCAATCATATTATAAACCATACAATTATGCTGCTTTGTCACCTTTTGATCACCCGTCCATCTCTTCTTGTTTCTCACTCCTCCTCCCCTCCCCCACCCCTACCTTTCTCTCAGCAGTGTCATTGGAAAGCTTTTCATGTTTCACTTATATTTTTATATGCTTTTATGAGATTTCACTTATGTATATTTTGATATTGTGATCATTTGCTCATATCTCACCTGAGAAAGGTTCTGCTTTTGAAAGCTTGTCAAAAAGTGTATTAAGTTAGGAAAATATGGTTTTATTTCTTTACCTGGATTTTTGGATTTTTTTGTTTTGTGTTATTTCTACTTATTACCTTTAAAGCAGACTAACACAGCAACCACCCTACTTTGTCTCCTGAGATCAGCTGGTGTAACCCTAGAGAAGATGTTGATCTTAGTGGGTCTAATAATTGTCTTCAGCGTACTTAAGCTAGGTTTCCTTTTTCTGTCACTGCCAGTGTAAGTGACCTGGTAAACTAAAAGAGAAGCTTGAGAAAAGCCACAGTGCTTTCTGCCATGTCTTGGGCAGAGAATTTTTACAGATCAGATTGCAGTTTGTGGAGGAATTTAGCCGAGCCAGGAAGCATCTTGGCGTTTCAGTAAAGATACTGGGTTAAACCCAAGAGATAGGCGGATTTATGGATTGTGAGGAATGGAGCCTGGCCTGGGTATTTTCAGGCCAAGGCAGTGGCGTACCAAGGTGGGGGCGGTCTGCCCCGGGTGCACGCCGCTGGGGGGTGCCACGGCGCGCGCCTGGCTCCGAGTTCGCTATCTTCGCTCGTTCGCTGCAGCTCCCTCTGCCCCGGAACAGGTTACTTCCTGTTCCGGGGCAGAGGGAGCTGCAGCGAATGAGCGAAGTTAGCAAACTTTTCGGAACCGACAGGTGCGCGCCGCGGCCCCCCCCCCAATGGCGTGCACCCGGGGGGTGTCATTTTGCCGGGGGGGGGGGGGGGGCGCATCAGCGATCCGCCCCGGGTGCCATCCAGGCTAGGAACGCCACTGAGCCAAGGGCCTATGTTTGAAATGAGATTTGCACTTAGATTTTAAAACTCTGAAAAATTACTTAATGTTAACAGTTTTACAGTTCTGGATTATGAAAATCTGCTAATGGGTCACAATTCAGCACATCCCCAAAATAGACCCAGATGAGGCCCCCCACTCTCTGATGTAGCAAATGCCGGAAACAAATTTTGTGTCCAAATAGGTATAGGTAATAGCTCATTCCCTATAGTGGATGGGAACTTGATCTTCCAATGAAGAACACTACACTCAGATGCCAGTGGCATCAACCCTAAGTGTGGCTTCTTGACTCTCTCTTGTACACAATCTCCACTACCTCCATAACAGTTATTCTGTTTTACATCTGTACCGTGCAGCACTCGGTGAGTTTGTATGCTTCCCCAAACCCCACGCTATTCTCACAAGACAGATAGGACTATGCAGCTCAAACTTACTGCAAGCTATGTAGTACTGGAAGAAAACAGAATAGCTGTTCAAAAGATAGTACCACAAACAAGCCTCCAGATAAAGTATAGAGAAGAATTAAAAACTGGAGAAAGGGGGAGAGTCACCTTAAAGGGGATGGGGATAAAGACAGGATGGTGGAGGTTGACAGGCTCTCTGGCACTTTGTTCTGTGTTAATCTTGACTCTCACATTGAAGGTTTCTTGACAAAACTGGCCCCCACTTGAAAAATAATGAAGATTTCTGCCTTAGTGTAACCCCCTTCTACAGAAAACATCAGCACCCCCTGGTGGTATCAACTGGGTATCTCCCATAGCACCTCATGGTTTTAGGAGTTTCAGAGGTGCATTTAATGTCAATTCCTGTGCATTAACGCACACTTTTTTTAATTACCCTTTTATTTTATCTCTCTGCCCCTCAGTTTATGTTCCACTTGCGTCGGTCTCCATTTCTTCAAGTATTTAATAACAGCCCCGATGAATCTTCCTATTACCGTCATCACTTTGCCAGACAAGACCTGACACAGTCTCTCATCATGATCCAGCCCATCCTGTATTCCTACTCATTCCATGGACCACCTGAGGTAAGAGTGAAATAGACATATCTAGATCGGCCTTGCTGCTATCAAAGGCCGTGAAGCTCCTGGCGCAACACACACTATACACAATCTGAGCTTGAACCACTGAGAGAGCCTAGTTCTATTGAAAGCTAATGTGGGATCTAAATGACACAAGAGATTAGATAAGATTTACTATTGATTTGAATTTATTAGACATCTGGTCATCCAGGAACGCTGAGCAAAAACCAAGAGAACAACTAAAACAGTGTTTAACCTAAAATCACAGTAACAATCCCTATTAACAGGATTATTTTATTTACTGCTAAAAAGAAATAAATCCATATAGTAACAAAAGCACTTACTAAAAGCAAGTCACAAATATTTGCCTTTTGTATTGTCCCTTGCGGCACTAATTTTGCATTTCTTTTCCCTATCATATGTCCCCTGCCTCTTCCTCCTCTTCTCCAGCATCTATCTCCCCTCCTCCCCACCCTCTCTCAGGTAACCTAGCTGAGCGGCAAGAGTTCATCTCTTGACTGCCATTCACTGTATACAGTCTATGTCAGAACAGCAGACATTTTCATGAGCTGGCACTTTCTGACTGCTGCTCTCATGTATCTTGTCAAGGCTTGAGACTGCACTAAATATGTTTTTTTAACACATGCTGCACGGCTTACAGTCAGAATGGTAGCAGTCATGTTTTTTTGCCTGTATGCTAAACCTCAGTCTTTGACCCCCGGCAGCTCAGTCTTGGGCTGGAGCATAAACACAAATGCAACCTGCTCAGGACTACTAGAATATTCTCTCAAGGGCATTGCAGTCGGCAGCCAGGAAGTACTGACCTGTGAGTTTTGACCGAAATGGTATCAGGTCTACATCAGAAGACATATAAGAAGAGCCTGGAAGAACTGAATGTGTATTCCCTAGAGGAAAGGAGAGACAGGGGAGATATGAATCAGATGTTTAAATACTTGAAAAATATTTAATGAAAAAACAAACCTTGTCCAAAAAGGAAGAGGCTATAAAACTAAAATGAAGCTGCAAGGAGAGAAGCTGAAATGCTTTTTCACGGAGAGAGTGGTGGATGCCTGGAATGCTTTTGCGGGAGGTGATGGAGTCAAAAATGGTGACCACAATTTTAAAAGACATGGGATAAACACAGAGGATCCCCTATATGGCAAGGGAATGAAATAAAAGAATGAAGCATTCTCACTCAAAGCAAAACATTTTTAAAAGGCACAGGGGTGGGGTCCTGCACAGAGTGTCAGGTACAACCCTAGCTGCTTTACTGGGCAGACTGGATGGGCTGTGCTGGGCTTTATGTGCTGTCATTTACTGTGCTCACAGTTCTGGCACAAAACTGTACACAGCAGCTGTGAGACTGGCTCCTTTCAGGTCCTGAATGGAGACAGTGCGGCAGTCCGCATAGCCAGGCTTGCACTGTTTACAGGCACTGGGGATCTGGTGCATGGCTGTGCATACCTTTATAGGGAACTTTAAGCAGAAGCCCAGCACAGGAGTACTGGAGGGCCAGTCTTCCACTGGACCAATCTTAGAGCCTGAGGCAGCCTAGAAATTAACAAAAACATGGACCAGGGTATTTAGGTGAAAATTTGTACAAACCAAAATTAGAAGACAGGAGTAAACGAGCTCCATCATGAAACTAGTTTCAGAATAATTTCTCATAAAATTATTCAAAATGTCCAGGTATCTAGAACTTCAGATGCATGTTATCTCAGTAAATTGGTGGTGAAAGTTCTGGAGGTTTTTTTAACTTTTTGTTCTGTTTGTTTAATTTCTTATTGAAATTACAAATTGTATTTAAAATTCATCAAGGCACAAACTATACAGTGTGATTTGTCTACCTCCAAGAAACAGTTTTAACCAGGTCCATGGCTCTCCACCTTTTAACAGGTCTGACAATGTGGAACAGCGTTTTATAAATAACAATAAAGATATCCAAATCAGTATAGTATTTTAGAACAGAATCTGCTGACGTACAGCCTGTTATAAAACATATGAGACATGGGCATCTATATGCTTGTGACGCCCAGCACAAACATCCTGCTACTCATTGACTACAAAAATATAAAATCACAATAAATATCAAATATTGGACAATACGCTCCAGCGTTTACCAATCTTTATTCGATAATTTGTTCCTACTGCTGCTGGAGCATACTGTCCAATATTTGACTTTTACTGCAACTTTATATCTTTGTAATCCATGAGTGCCAGTATTTATGTAAATCCCTGATGCAGCCCTATGGGATGAAACATGTTCATGTTGGTCTTTTATTCTGATTGTATAATTGCATTTTTCATAAAAGTTTGGCTAGCATACTTTTTAGGGGGTCTGCTTTCTCTTCTGTTGCATGTCTAGCTAAGGTACAGGCCTCAGATTTTAATCAGTCTCTTCTAGAAGTTACAGAAATGAGGGCCACCTTTTCTAACCTGCTGATTTTTGTATCTTCCTTCCCAGCCTGTTCTTTTGGACAGTAGCAGTATTCTCACCGATAGGATCCTACTGATGGACTCTTTCTTCCAGATCGTCATCTACCTTGGCGAGGTACATCCCTGACTCTTTACCTGGATGCCTTCACGTGGAGGCAGTGTGTCCATTAATGTGGAAGTGTGCTAAATGCAGATGCTTCCAGCTTTCATGGATTTGAAAGGGTGTGGAAGGTGAGGTGCTGCTCTGATGGATTCTTTTCTTTCTGGCAGACTATTGCTCAGTGGCGTAGTGCTGGGTACCAGGACATGCCCGAGTACGAGAACTTCAAGCACCTTCTGCAGGCCCCGCTGGATGATGCTCAGGAAATCTTACAGACCCGCTTCCCAATGCCTCGTTATATTAATGCAGAGCATGGAAGTAGCCAGGTAATAACGATTGGGTGCACACTGCATGTTTTGTGTCTCACATAGGAAAGTCTCTGCTCTTGGCATCCCTGGAATCGCTGGTTTATCGGGCGCTGTCATACAGGCTATGGATAAAGTCATCTATCTAAACCAGGGGTTCTCAACCCAGTCCTCAGGACACACCCACCCAGTCAGTCAGGGTTTCAGAATATCCACAATGAAAATGCATAAGATAGATTTGCATACAGTGGAGGTAGTGGATGCAGATTTGTCTCACGCTTATTCATTGTGGGTTTCCTGAAAACCTGACTGGCTTGGTGTATCTGAGGTCTGGGTTGAGAACCCCTGTTCTAAACTATTCCAAAAAAAAAAAAAAAATCCTCTAAAACGTCTCTAGATTTCTTTTCTTTCACTGTAATCTAATGGTAACTGGCTGCATGTCTGTATACATTTTATAGATAAATAGGTGAAATATATAAATCTTCAATGGATGCCTGTGCATAAATGAAATTTGAAAATCAGAAAATTTCAGAGTGTAATACATCTACAATTCATTTCATCTCAGGATTGGATAGGTGTTCTTCACGTAGAGTAGGACAGAACATTTGAAAGGTGTTTTTAATACTGTGGTATGTATGCGTATGTGTGGCTTTTAATAAGTACTGACAAGGAAAACAGAATTGCTTTTTTTTGTGGTCATTCATCCACTTTAGAATTTAGAAGCCTGTTCAGCCACCCATGTACTCTCTCTGAATTGGTTAATTTATTTTAGGAGATTTTAACCTACATATTGAGTTAGCCATGGGCAGCTGACCAAAGAATTTATGGCTGAATGGGCATGAGCCAATTTATTAAGAAACCAGACCACACAGCAGAGCATTCATTGGACTTAGCATTTCTGAGTCAGTGCAAGACATCAGAGCTGTATTATAGGGATTTAAAGGTCTCCCAAGTGTTGTGGTCTGACCATTTTAATGTGTTTTTGTTGAACAGTGTTGGGCAGGTAACAGAGCTGCAACAAGTAATAAAGAATGTTGGACTCAAAAGGCTTCTGATGTCATATAAATTGTTCAGGGCCGGGATTAAGAGGGTGCAAACAGGGCAATTGCTGATACTACAGGGGGTCCAAAACCTACCTAAAGCTGAAAGAGATGCAGCTTGCTGTGGTGAGCTTTGGGGTGCTGGGTCCAGCATATGTAACACCGGCTAGGATGATCTACTAGAGAAGTTGTAGGTAGATATCAGGAATATAGAATTAGACAAGAGATTTAAGGGGTTATTTTATGAATGACTTGAGCATGTAGAACAGTCTTTTGCCCACTTTGGGCCCCATTTACAAAGGCGCACTAGCGTTTTTAGCACGTAGTAAAAATTAGAGTATGCTAAGACACCATAGAAATATAATGGGCGTGTTAGCGTTTCGCGCATGCGAATTTTTACCATGCGCTAAAAACGCTAGCATGCCTTTGTAAAAGACCCTCTTAGGTAGGCACCCATAAAATTTCCCTGGCATATGCATGAATAAAAGGAGCTGGTAGGACAATGTAGTTGGGGGGGCAATTCTTTAAGTGGATGCCTCTAGGCCATGTGGTGGGAGTCTATTCTATAATGGAACCTAGGCAGCTCAGGTCCATTATAGACTATAATTGTAACCTAGTTATCAGCATTCTTAACATTTAGGTGCCTGCAGTTACACCAGGAGTAGAGCTAGTGTGCAGTGGGGACACACATAGCTTACAGTATTCTGTAAATTACGCATGTAAGCAGGAGTCTGGCTTATATCCCACCTATGCTCCACCCCCTGTAACGTCCCCCTTGCAAGTATGTGATGTGTAAGTTTAAATAAGTATTTGCAGAATAGCAGGCACTTACTTTGGTGTGTGCACACGTATGTTCGTGTATATGTGTTAGTATGTCCATGTGTCTGTTATTTTGATATGATGTTTGTTTTTTATGTTAACCACTTGGAACTGTGGTAATTAGGTGGGGTCTAAATATTTTAAATAAATTAAATAGTGCTTGCTTTTATGTGATATACACATAAGTACTCCCTTGGGCGAAGTTGTAACTTGCACATGTACTTTATAACACATAGTGTGCAAAGTTGCATATCGTAGAATAGAAAATTGATGTGAGAATCAGAATATTTGTGAATATCTGCAGCTGCATTCCAGAGTGCACATGTGCGACCACGCTCCCTTTATAAACAGGAACAATGTGTGCTTATGTGCTGTTTTTGAAATTGCACCCTAAATGTTAATTATTTATTAGGATTTATTTATCACCGTGTAAACAAATTCACCCAAGGTGGTATACAGCAAGAATAACATAAGCAAAATGCAATTAAAATAGTAAAAAAAACATTTAAATAACAACATACACTATAACACAGCTATTGCACCATTTAAAAGCTATTTATTAGCATCCGCTAGTAGAGTCCCCTGGATTGCGGAGAACTTAAGAATGTTAAATTGTTCTGGTTGTAAACTAGAACGGTCTTCTCAGAAATCCCAAAGAGGAAAATAGAAATGTAAAATTCACCCAAGGCAATATAAAGCACATATCCATGTTTCAGCTGTTTGCAAATAGACCTAAAATGATAGTTTACTGTAGTAAAAACAGTTTAACAAAGAAACACCTAAATTGGGTGGAACAGACTGAGTTTTCTGTTGCAAAATGTGAAGACTTTGGTTACTTAGAGAAGTTTTAAATGTCTCAGGCAGTGGTTCCCAAACCTGATCCTGGAGGTACCCTAGCCAGTCAGGGTTTTGAGATATCCACCATAAATATTCATGAGAGCAGTGGCGTTCCTAGGGGGGCTGACACCCGGGGCGGATCGCCGATGCGCCCCCCCCCCCCCCCCGGTACAGCGCAACGCCCCCTCCCCCCGGGGAGTAACCTGTTCCGGGGCAAAGGGAGCATGAAAACAAAGAGCCGACAGACGCACGGCACCCCCCCAGCAGCGTGCACCCGGGGTGGACCGCCCCCATCTTGGTACGCCACTGCATGAGAGAGATTTGCATGTAGTGGAGGCAGTGCATGTAAATCTCTCTCATGAATATTCATGGTGGATATCCCAAAACCCTGACTGACTGGGGTGCCTCCAGGACCAGGTTTGGGAACCACTGCCTTCAGCGCCTCAGCGTGTTTCATGGGCAGGGCTTTTTGCTGCGTGGTAGGCATGCGCTAGTTCCTTACACAGCTTAGTAAAAGGGCTCCTTAAAATCTAATGCTCCTGGATCTGTAACTTACATATTTCATTATGCTGGCTGTGGATTTGCTGTCCTTTTGTTTTCAATCCCTGTATTATGTGAAGATTTCTACAGTTCCCCTTAAAAAAAAAAGTGTAGGGAACAACTTATGAATACACATGCCTTTATATAACGTTTATATGTGTTTATATGATGAGCAGGAATTGTGTTTAGTTCATTTCAGCAACAGTATCAATCATTTATCACCCACCTTTTTTCCAAAAATCTCAAGACAAGGTACAGCAGGAATAAAACAATGTAATTGCATAATAGCATACATGAGAACTCTTGTGGATTTGGAGGTATTTCTTTGTTCACAAACTTCAGAATAACACATAGGCATTTTTGTTGTTTCTTTAGGCTCGGTTCCTTCTCTCCAAAGTGAATCCCTCTCAGACTCATAATAATTTATACGCATGGGGACAGGTAAGCTACAGGACAGCTGCTTAGCCGTATGGGAGAAAAATTCTCTTTGTGTTAGCCAAGTGGGGGAGGCATACCTGCTGCCTCTTTTGACCGCCATTGCTGTTCTCATTTGAAAAGACTGGAATATCAAGGGAACATAACCCGATAAATCATCCAACAAGGTTTCTGAGAAACATCTATATAAAATTTATGAACGTAAATCATCTTTTTTTTTTTCTTTGTATGACAGCAGAAAATCTCCTGTCATTGTGTTGCCATAGTCAGATCCTGTTGTCACTATTCCTCAGCACTAGATCATCTGAGATTTTGCCAATCAATGCAAGATCATCAGATGTGACACATGGGTGATTTTTTTTTTTCCTTGAGGAAATTTTCTTGGGAAAATATCCAAATGACAAGCACAGCATGGCAAATACAAAGACATAAAGTCGGTATCACTTTTAAGATATCCATACTGATTGTTAGATTTGTTTTAATGTACGACTGGTCCGAAGGACTTCTTTTCTCATATTGACCCTTAAGTTCTTTTTTCATATTGACCCTTAAGTTAATTTCTGCCTTTATTTGGTTTGGGAATCTATTGAGTCAATAGACTAGTGGAATATTGGCGGGGTGGGGGGGGGGGGGGGTGATTTTTCCCAGAAACCTGGTAGAATGTGATTAATGTAAGAGAAATGATGGAAGATAAGCTAACACTGACCTCATTGGTCAAGGTTATAAATTCTGCTATAAAATAAGAGTGAAGTTGCTGTGAACAGTGTGTTGTGGTCCTCTGTGGCATCTCAGCCAAATCTCTTCTCTGCTTAAGGTTGCACAAGATAGAGGGCCCCCTAAATAATGGTCTGATATTAAAGTCCAAATGATTTCCACCCCCGCCCCCCCCCCCCCCCCCCACACACACACACACCTACCTCGCCCAATGCTACCACCAAATGCAGGTTTCTTTTCATTGTGATTGGATAATATTAATACGATTGTACAGTTTCTGTCTTGGTCAACCCTCTTCTGGAGGCAACAAGCCAGTCAGGTTTTCAGGATTACCACAATGGGTGTCCATTATATGCAAATCCATTAGAGATCCACTATATGCAGATTTATCTTATGCATATTCATTGTGGTAATCCTGAAACTGGGCTGGCTAGGTGTGCTTCCAGGAGAAAGTTGAGAAATCCCGTTTTAGGCTAGTCTGGTACATCCTTCAGTAATAACCTCTCATCTTGCACTTTCATTGTCGCACTGTTCCTCCCCTCCCCCGGGCTAGTCAATATATGTAGTTTCTTATGCTGAGCAGTCCTTTCCTCCCTTCTGTATGAAATGTACTGTAGCTGACAAGACTGCACTCTCTGGTTTTTTTTTGTCTTGCTGTTTGTCATATGGGTGGTTCTTTGCTCTTTTAACAATGTCATTGTTTGTTTTTTCCTTTTATGTTATATTTTATTGTAAAGCGTCTTGTGATGTGCTCAGGAAGGGCGGTATATGATATTTTTAATAAAGCATAAACCATCCATCCATTTTTACGTTTCATATGTTTCACAGTCCAAGAAAAAGTACCAAGACTTCATAGCTACTTCATTTAGAAATTAGCCCTAAAACCTGATTGGAGGCTATTTTGACCTAACAATTTGCTCTTATTAAAATTGCAATTTCCCTAGTGTATGATATGATAGAAAGATGCGGTTTGCTGAATATGAATCTTCATGAATTCGACTGTTTACCAAAAAGGGATCTGATATAAAATATATTTCCTTAGGAAACACCAGCTACTACTTCAGTGATCATGGGGAGGCGAGCTTGTTTTTGGTTTTGTAAATGGCTTCACTAATGTGGTGGCTATAGGGACTGTTATTAGGTTTGGCAACAAGACATGAAAGTGGGCCTGAGTTATGACTAATGTTTGCACTTAGTAACATATCCATTGTGTACAGTTGAGATTGGTCCATGTGGATTCCTTATGAGAATTTCTATGCCTATGTACCCAAATACTGGCTTCCCCCTCCCATGTTTTCTGCCTGTCACCCCCTTTTCCACCATTACTCTGCCCCAACCATTGAATTGATGGCTTTCATCTCCTCTGTTGGAGGCCACATCAGGAAAAACAAATCAAAAAGGGGAACAACCAGAGAAGTGCCAATCAAGGGATATTTATTAAAAATGTCACAAAGATCAACCAAAAAAAACATACAGTCCATAGGGATCTCTAAAAATTATATCAAGACTCGGTGCAGTCCTGCGTTTCAGCACGCAGTGCACCTGCCTCAGGAGTCTCAACTTCAGCTGGACTTGTAAATCCCCTGTACTGTTTGAAGACAGATATAGACACAGCATCATCAAACAGCCTCCCCCACCCCCCCCCCCCCCACCCCCACTCTATTGGGCGGTGATGGCAAAATGAAAGCAACTGCTAACAGTAGTGCAACTGATAAACAACCTGAACAATTTCATTTTGGCAACAGCATAGACCATTATTAAAATGGACTTGGGGAAAATCCACTGCTTATTTCTAGAATAAGCAGCATAAAATGTATGGTACTGTTTTGGGATCTTGCCAGGTACTTGTGACGTGGATTGGCCACTGGTGGGCTTGATGGACGTTTGGTCTGTCCCAGTATGGCAATACTTATGTACTTATGCTTACTGACTTACTGTCATTTCGGTTATGTTTCTACAGAATGTATGCAGAAGTATCTTAAGGTGTATTTTATAACTACTACATTACTTATAATTTAAAAAATTTAATTGCAGGAGTCTGGTGCCCCAATCCTAACAGACGATGTCAGTCTGCAAGTATTCATGGATCATTTGAAAAAGCTGGCTGTGTCAAGCGCATCATAAAGCCCACCAGAGAAAGGATGATGAACAGAGACTGTGACTGGATGCAAATGAATGATTTGCACCTACTTCTAGGACTCTTTTATTAAATTCTGTACCCACCGTGTGCTGTATAATATACCACAACCACACTTGTCAAATACTAATGTCCACCCTGCAGATATCTATTAATTTTCCTGTTGAAATCCTGAGAGTAGCCATGGGAGGAAGAGACCGCTAACACTTGCATGCATTCTACTAAGTCCATCTTGGTCTTATTACAAATATTGTCATACAGTTAGCCTGGGAAGCATGTGTTTATGTATGCGATGGCAGTGTTATCGATACTCAAGTTTGAACATAAGAGTTTCAGCCATGTCATACTTGGAAAATGGTAAAATTATGTTTCTTACCTGATAATTTTCTTTCCATTAGTCCCGACAGATCAATCCAGAGACTGGTGGGTTATGTCCCTCTGCCAGCAGGTGGAGATAACTTCTGAGGCTCCCTATATGTGGTCATGTGTAGCCACCCAAACCTCAGTATTGTCGATACCAAAGCCATGTGGACCTTCAACACCCAACTATAGAGTTATTCTCCTGTCTTCAGACACTTTACACAAACTTTGCCACTGCAAAAGCGGGAGGAACTCATGCAGCTCACAGCAAATAAAGAGATTCATTGCAACATTTGACAAACCATAATGAACATCTAAAACATCAACTGCAAACTTGAAACAGATACCAAACAAACAAGATAAGCAGAAATTCTAGGGCAGGCCTCTGGATTGATCTGTCGGGACTAATGGAAAGAAAGTTATCAGGTAAGAAACATAATTTTACCTTCCATAGCGTCCCACAGATCAATCCAGAGACTGGTGGGATGTACCCAAGCAGTTCTTCTGTAGGGAGGGACCCAGAGCTCCCAGTTTACAGGACCGAAGCACCGAAGGCAGCATCAGCCCTTGCTGCTACGTCCAAACGATAGTGCTTTGAAAAGGTATGTACCAACGCCCAAGTCGTCGATCTACAAATGTCCTCTAAGGACACCAATCTCGACTCTGCCATAGAAGTCGCTTGCGTTCCAGTGGAATGAGTTCGCAGTCGAGTAGGCAGATCCTTCCCCGAAGCGATGTACTCTGAAGCCATTGCTTCCTTCACCCAGCGTGCTATTGTAGCCTGAGAAGCCAGCTGTCCCTTTTTACGACCCGTAAAAAGCACAAACATGATCAGAGCAACGGAAGTCATTCGTAACCTCCAAATTTCTGATGATCGCTTGCCTTACATCCAGACATCTGAGCGCGCAAAACTCCGAAGGATGATCCTCCCTCCGAAAAGAGGGAAGACAGAGCTGTTGATTCATATGAAAACGTGACACAATTTTAGGCAGAAACGAAGGAACTGTTCACAGCGTCACCCCTGCTTCTGTAAAGGTAAGAAAAGGATCCCAACAGGACAACGCCTGTAGTTCGGAAACTCCTCGCCAAAGAAATAGTGACTAAAAACACTTTCAATGTCAAATCCTTCACCGACAAAAGAGACAAAGGCTCAAAAGGAGGCCGTTGCAAAGCCCATAGCACCAAATTAAGATTCCAAGCAGGAATTATCGAGCTCCGCGGAGGACACAGATGATTCACCCCTCGCAGAAAATGAACAATATCTGGGTGAGAGGCAAGAGAAGAGCCCCGTAAACATCCCCTGAAACATGCTAAAGCAGCCACTTGAACCTTAAGAGAGCTCAAAGACAGCCCTTTCTTGAGGCCATCCTTCAAAAAAACCAGGATTGAAGCCACCGAAGCTGAAAAAGGCGATATCCGTGCTACCATACACCAAGACTCAAAGGTTCGCCGCACCCACGCGTTCGCCGTAGAGGTGGAACGCTTTCTAGCTCGCAGCATAGTGGCAATCACTTTGTCTGGATAACCCTTTTTCCTCAAACTCGCCCTCAATAGTCATGCCATAAGACCAAACGGGGATGGACCCTCCATAACGATGGGACCCTGATGCAACAACCCCCCGACGTGCAGGAAGCTGTAACGGGTTGGCGATGAGAAGATGAACAAGAACCGCGTACCACGGACGCCTGGGCCAATCTGGACCCACTAGAAAAACGCAGCCCGGGTGACAAGCCACTCGACCTAGAATCCTGCCCAACATGGGCCACGGCGGAAATACATATAGAGGAGCTCTGCCAGAGGCCATGGCTGAAGAAGCGCATCGATCCCCAGAGACGGGGGATCCCTGTCTCTGCTGAAAAATTGCAGTACCTTGGAGTTGACTGCACGCACCATCAGGTCCATAGCAGGAACTCCCCATCAGCTCGTGATCATAAGTACATAAGTACATAAGTAATACTGGGAAAAGACCAAGGGTCCATCGAGCCCAGCATCCTGTCCACGACAGCGGCCAATCCAGGCCAAGGGCACCTGGCAAGCTTCCCAAACGTACAAACATTCTATACATGTTATTCCTGGAATTTTGGATTTTTCCAAGTCCGTTTAGTAGCGGTTTATGGACTTGCCCTTTAGGAAACTGTCCAACCCCTTTTTAAACTCTGCTAAGCTAACCGCCTTCACCACTTTCTCCGGCAACGAATTCCAGAGTTTAATTACACGTTGGGTGAAGAAAAATTTTCTCCGATTTGTTTTAAATTTACTACACTGTAGTTTCATCGCATGCCCCCTAGTCCTAGTATTTTTGGAAAGCGTGAACAGATGCTTCACATCCACCTGTTCCACTCCACTCATTATTTTATATACCTCTATCATGTCTCCCCTCAGCCGTCTCTTCTCCAAGCTGTATAGCCCTAGCCTCCTTAGTCTTTCTTCATAGGGAAGTCGTCCCATCCCCGCTATCATTTTAGTTGCCCTTCGCTGCACCTTTTCCAATTCTACTATATCTTTCTTGAGATGCGGCGACCAGAATTGAACACAATACTCAAGGTGCGGTCGCACCATGGAGCGATACAACGGCATTATAACATCCTCACACCTGTTTTCCATACCTTTCCTAATAATACCCAACATTCTATTCGCTTTCTTAGCCGCAGCAGCACACTGAGCAGAAGGTTTCAGTGTGTTATCGACGACGACACCCAGATCCCTTTCTTGGTCCGTAACTCCTAACGTGGAACCTTGCATGACGTAGCTATAATTCGGGTTCTTTTTTCCCACATGCATCACCTTGCACTTGCTCACATTAAACATCATCTGCCATTTAGCCGCCCAGTCTCCCAGTCTCGTAAGGTCCTCTTGTAATTTTTCACAATCCTGTCGCGATTTAACGACTTTGAATAACTTTGTGTCATCAGCAAATTTAATTACCTCGCTAGTTACTCCCATCTCTAAATCATTTATAAATATATTAAAAAGCAGCGGTCCTAGCACGGACCCCTGAGGAACCCCACTAACTACCCTTCTCCATTGTGAATACTGCCCATTTAACCCCACTCTCTCTTCAACCAGTTTTTAATCCACAATAGGACATTTCCTCCTATCAATGAAAACGCCTGCTCGGAGAGCTCCCACTCCGCATGCTGACTCAAAAAGTTTTCTTCGATGTTCAGGGAGCCTGCTATGTGTGCCACCGACAGCTGAGGCAAGTGCACCTCCTCCCAATGGCACAGCCACATCACTTCCTTGGCCAGTGGCACACACTCGGTGCCTCCCTGGCTGTTGCCTTGTTGGAGAGGACCCACACAGGTTTCCCTGCAACCACTGCATGAAAGGCCTGCAACGCCAGCTGAATCGCCCTCAGCTCCAACCGATTGATGGACCAAGGATGTTCCTCCGGAGACCAAGAACCCTGTGCTGTGAGACCCAGACAATAGGCTCCCTGTCTGGAAAGACTGGCATCCGTAGTTACCACTACCCAGCTCGGAACTGCCAGGGGCATCCCCAGCCCCAACTTGTCGAACCTCAGCCACCAACGCAAGCCCATCCTGACCAACGGTTCCCAGGGAAGGCAAACACTGTAATCCTCCGACACCGGAGACCAACGGCTCAGTAGCGACTTCTGAAGAGGTCTCATGTGACTCCTTGCCCACAGCACCGCCTTCACAGTGGCCGCCATGGATCCCAACACCTGAACATAATCCCAGGACCTGGGAGCCTGAATGCGCAATAAGTTCCAAACCGGCGCCTGGAGCTTTAGCTTCCGATTCTCCAGCAAGAATACTCTGCCTGACCAAGATACTCCAGGGATTGAGAAGGAATCAAATGATTCTTTTTTCCAGGTTGATGACCCAACACAACGACCGCAGCAGACTGATAACCCTGTCCATCGCCTGTACACTGTCCTGGAAGGACGGCACCCGAATCAGCCAATTGTCAAGATACGGATGCACTTGCACCCCTTCTCTGAGGAGAAACACTGCGAACACCACCATGATCTTGGAAAAGGTCCTGGGGGCAGTTGCCAACCCGAAGGGAAGCGCCCGAAACTGAAAATGTTGGCCTAGAATCGCAGAAACCGATGATGCTGCAGCCAAATGAGAACTTGCAAATAAGCCACCTTGAGATCAAGAGAAGTAAGAAACTCCCCTGGCTGTACTGCGACAATGACGGAGCGAAGAGTCTCCATCCGAAAATGTCACACTCGAAGAGTTTGTACCCGTTTCGGATTACCTCCAACACCCCCTTGTCTGAGGTGACCCTGGCCCATTCTCCCAGAAAAAGGGACAGCCGTCCCCCTATCAAAGCCGGGAGATGGACCGAGGCCCCGTGGTTGGTCTTGCGGAAGCTCCGCCTGAGTGGCGTTCTTCACAAAAGGACTGCTGCTTTTGAGGAAACCGCAGTTTCGTAAACGAAACGGCTCTGCCCGAACGATAACGCCGTGCAACTCTAAACTTCTTCCACTCTAACCAGAGAATCTCTCACTGTGAGTGCCAGCCACAAACCTTTTTTTTTTTTACCTTTCATAAACAGGAGATTAACTGATTCACGTGCTGCCAAAGGGGGTCCGGCGGGAGGGGGAAGGAAGGGAGGGACCTGGCACCACCAGATATTCCCGCTCAGCACCTAGCGAGCCCTCAACCCCTTAGGGAAGCTCAACTTGGCCCAAGGGAATAGGCGAGGAGCCCCACAAACCAGAGCTGCAGAGTTATGACCACCACCTGCTAGTTAGAGAGAATACTGAGGTTTGGGTGGCTACACATGACCACATATAGGCAGCCTCAGAAGTTCTCTCTATGCCCTCCTGCTGGCAGAGGGACATAACCCACCAGTCTCTGGATTGATCTGTGGGACACTATGGAATTACATTTTGACAATAGTAATGGACCCTACATTTAAGCAGTGTAGATGTGACATTTGTGACTTTCCCCAACACGGCTATTCCCAGGGCAAGGGAGAATTTCAGGGCCACTGTTCTTGCACTGGGTGTTCTGAAACATTGTCCAGGATATGGTGGGTTCAGGATTGTTTTAGCACATTTGTTCCCTCATTCCCCCATCTTAACGCTGTCCTGTAATCTAAATTTAGCTCATTTCATGAGTGCTAAATATGCTTAAAAAATAATAAAAACAGTAAACGTGAAAAAAAGTCCGTATGAATTTGGAATGATTGGACTGAAGTTTTTAGTAATTGCTGTACCAAAACTAGCTGTGTGTTGTGAGAAACAAGTGCAGCAAGTTTGTTGCAGTTGTCCTGGTCTTGCCGCGTCTGAGTAAGTTGAACCAACGTTTCAGCCATCATGCTGTGACTTTCTTCAAGGTATACTGTGGGGTTCCATGTACTCAGACATGGCAAGATCTAGACAACTGCAACAATCATGACACCAGCCTTGGAAGCTTACGAGAACAAGTGCACCTACAGTTACACACATACACATAAAAAAAAAGAACAAGAACTTTATACAACTAGGAAACACATGATGGTTTCCTGTCTGAGAGATATTTTATTCTCAATTATCATGGATAATGGGAACTATATACTGCATATGACTCACAAGTGATAAATCCTCAAATTACTTGTAGAAGTACCTTTGCTCAAAAGTAAACTGTGAAATTCTGTGTGTGTCATAGGAAAAGATTGTATTATTTCTGTGGAAAGGAAGGAAGAAATCAACTTTCTGGGTAGCTGGTCTGATGTGATTTTGGCACACTCTTTGTAAAAAAGAGACAGCTGTCCCCCTATGCTTGGAATAGAGTGGGCCAACAAACCATCATTTTGAAGGCTGTGGGGCAGAGGGGGCTCAGGCTGAAGTACCCTCTGAGCGCAGATCTGAACGAAAGGACTGCTTCTGCTGATAGACAGTTGCAAAAAAAAAAAAATAATAATCCCGGCCTCTTCCCTGGAGGATGGGGTTTGTTCTCTGGCAGACGCTGAGACTTAGAATCCCCTAGATCCTTCACCAGCTAGTCCTCCCCAAATAAGAGCTTGCCCTTAAAGGGCAGCCACCCAATGGTGCAGCCACAATAAGCATCGTGAGACTACAGTGAGGGAGATCTGCTTGGCTGACATATGAACCGGGTCATATAAGGCGTCTGCCAAACATGCTAGTCCGGTCTCCACATTTGGAAACTTGAGGGCGGCTGAGCTCTGGCCTCCAGCATGGCATCAGCTGCCTGCTTGACCCACAAATGGCACATGTGGGCCACATAAGAGCTGCATACTGCTGCTCGTAAAGCCAGGGTGGAGACCTCAAAAGAAAGCTTCCATGCTGACTCCAGCTTGCAGGCCTGGACATCCTTAAGAGCTATGCCTCCTTCCACCAGTAAGGTAGTCATTTTTGTGACTGCTGCCACCAAAGCATCCACTCTTGGCAACACCACATGGTCCAGCTCCACCTAGGCCACCAGATAGAGATGAGACATTGCCTTAGCCACCCCTAGGTTAGCGTCTGGTGTAGCCCACTATGCAGAAATTAGTTCTTGCATAGCTTCATGCACTGGAAAGGCCTTTGGAGGCCTGCAGCTACTGGACATCTTGGGATTCACTGTCGCTGTGGGCTGCACTTCAGGGGCTGAAATATTTAAAACTTGCAAGGCCTTAGTAATGAAGGTCGGGAGTTCATCCTTATGGAATACCCAAACCGCTGTGGGATCATCTGTTTCTTCTCCAATCAGCTCCCCCTCCTCAAGGCCTTCTAACTTCCACGAGGTAAGAGATGGAGCAGATAAATTCCCCTCTGAGGGGACTGGCGATAAAGGAGCAAGAGACCCCCCCCCTCCGAAATGGACTCCAAATGAGGCTGTTTGGGACCCCACACACACACCTTGGAGAGCTGTAGGGTCCAAGGAGAGTCCAGGAAGCTGCAATGTCACTCCAGACACCAGTTGCACCCGTTTCAAAAGAAAAGCTTTGTATAACAGCAACACAAAGTCCAGGGAAAAAGGGAGATCTGGCTTTTTGTCCCCTGGACCGCCCAGAAGCACCCAACACTCGGTTCCTGAATGCAAAGTCTGACCCAAAACCAAGTCGACTCCCTGCAACACAACTCCCGCCACCATGGCATCAGCTGCACAGCAATCCAACACGGCCATTGACACCACAGCAGCGAAGGGAGAAGACAGGTGCACATCCTGAATGTGGGAAACACTCATGCCCAAATCTGCTGCTCCACTGACAGGCTCTGAGATTGAAAACCCGCTCGGATAGAATCTCGATGTTTGCCAGGAACAGCGCTTAACAACCTCTGCCACCATATGTGGGACTGAAAAGACTGGGAATCCCCCCCCCCCCCCTCTCAAAAAGAAGAGAAGGGCACACACCCTAAGGAGAGTCCAGATGTTGCAGGAAGCAGTGCTGTAAACAGAGCCTAACAGTTCACTCTCTTCAACAGCCCACACAGCACAAACAGTGCTGCAAACACCAGATGTCATTCACCTCTGCTTTTTTTTTTTCAATATTTATCTTTAACGGAGGTGCTATGAAGAAAGGGAAATGGGACTTGATATACTGCCTTTCTGTGGTATTTTGCAACTACATTCAAAGTGGTTTACATATATACAGGTACTTATTTTGTACCTGGGGCAATGGAGGGTTAAGTGACTTGCCCACAGTCACAAGGAGCTGCAGTGGGAATCGAACCCAGTTCCCCAGGATCAAAGTCCGCTGCACTAACCACTAGGCTACTCCTCCACAGGAGAAGGTGGCAAAGGGCTGGAGAGTCTACCAGGGTGGGGGAGGAACCTGGTCTCACCAGGTGTGCCCCCGTAAAGCTGGCACCGCTCAGCCTAGCCACCCCTAAGCTTTCTGACCCAGAAAATCTGAAACAGAAGCTGCAGCCAGATGAATCTAGGAGCAGGCAGAAGACCGTCCACCCGCCTGCTGGAGATAGAGAATACTAAACGTTCCAAGAGCACACCGTCCAATACGACAGAGTAAAAATCAGTGCACTATATCGCCACCTGCTGGTAGATGGTCACAACCAACCTGTCTCTGGATTCATCTGCTGCAGATGCTAAGGAACAGGACCTGTGTTGTCAAGAGTTCTACTTTTGACCAGGGGCGTATCTGCGTGGGGCCACAGGGGCCTGGGCCCCCGCAGATTTTGCCCTGGAACCCCCTACCGCCGTCAACCCTCCCCGCTGCCGTTGTTTACCTTTGCTGGCAGGGGACCCCAACCCCCTGCCAGCCGAGGTCCGCTTGCCGCCTTTAAAGATATTTCTTCAGCTGGCGGGGGACCCCAACCCCCGCCAGCTGACCCGACGTCTTTAAAGTTCTTCTTCGGCCTCCGTGGCCGTGCTGTAGTTGACTGTTCAATCCAGTTCGGAGTCTGATGTCCCAGCACATTGTACGTGCAGGACAACGTGCTGGGACGTCAGACTCCGAACTGGATTGAACAGTCAACTACAGCACGGCCACGGAGGCCGAAGAAGAACTTTAAAGACGTCGGGTCGGCTGGCGGGGGTTGGGGTCCCCTGCCAGCAAAGGTAAACAACGGCAGCGGGGGAGGGTTGACGGCGGGGGGGAGGGTGGAGAGTCGTTGGTGGGGAGGTTCTGGCAATGGTGGCAGTGGCGGCGGCGAGGGGGGGGTCGTTGGGGGGGGGGTTAAAATGTGCCCCCTCTCTCTGGCTCTGCCCCCCCCCCTACCGCCAGAGTCCAGATACGCCCCTGCTTTTGACTCATCTGTCCATAGAATATTATCCCAAAAGGCTTTCTTTAGTGTTAGTTGTGGTTAAGAATTGGCAGTACTGTTCTTACTTCTGTTGGTAGTGCTTATAACTTAACTCTTACAGAGTTAAAGTTCTGAGCATCTGGTAGTGCTATACAAATGTTAATAATAATATTAATCTAGTGGAGGACATTTTGTGATTGGAATAAATAGGATTCCTCTGGCTTGCTGGTGAAAGTTGTAATAAACTTTCAGGTAAAAACATAACACATTTTCAGGATGTTTGACGAGGACTCAGCAGAAGGTTTATAAAACATAAAGCTCACAAACAAAGATTATTTTACCTCAGGTACATTGGGGGGGGGGGGGGGGGGGAGAAGGAGCTTTAAGACAGAGCAAATCAAATAAGAAAAGCCCATGCTACATAGGGAACATGTGCTCAAAGCGGGCCAAAGGATTACAATTTATAAGAATTACAGCAAGCCTGTAGTTCACAGCACAATTGAGTTACAGATATATCATAACATGCTCACATTTAAATGAGGGCACAGCAAGGTATGTTTTTGCCAAATGTGTAACGAGCATTGATATTTCTCTTAGATAGCAACAGTTTCTGCCTTGCTATTCATCCATGAATCCCATTTTTGCTCACTCTCTTTTTTTTTTTTAAGTTTTTCTCTCCCTCCCCCTCCCCCCACCCCACACCTATCCTGCACCCTCCCTGCTCTTTTTCTGGTGAAAGATCAAGAGGACAGTCCAAAACCCGGGTCCTCATCAAATCAGTCTGTAACCAAAATGTAGAAAATTGTGTCCCCATCCTCCACCCCAATCCCAACCAACATATATCAAAATGAACAGTGCGAAAGGAACAACTCCCAGTTAGAAAGAGAATGATTCCAAACAGCCATCAAGCACTCCTTGTCACAGAGATACCAGAGTTTATTCACCAAAGGTGGTCTACTTCCAATAAGCTGCCAAAGTAATTCTGGCAATTCTCAGCATGACACACCAGGAATGATTGAAAGCGTGTGAGACCAGGTAACCTTTTATGAAACAAAATTATTGCTGGGTGCCACAAAATCAGACAAGCCAACCATCTCTGGAATCTGTGTTGAACAGCGCTCCACTGTGCTTTAGTTTTTACGCAGTTCAGTGGCATAGCTAGGTGGGGTCACGGGGGCCTGCCCCCCCCCATTTGCTCTGGGCTCCTGGTTAGCTGGCGGGGGTCTCCAACCCCCGCCAGCTGAAGACTTCATCCAGCGCTGGTCTGTGGTGGTGCTGCCGCCGCACTGCTTGCTCTGCTCTCTCTTCCCCTCATGTCGGGCATGCTCCTTTTAGTCAAATTTCTCAGTTTCATTAAAAGGAGCATGCTGGAAGAGAGGGCAGGCAATGCGGCGGCACGGAGGCCAGCACTGGATGAAGTCTTCAGCTTGTGGGGGTTGGGGACCCCTGCCAGCCAAGGTATTTGTGGTGGCAGTGGGCAGCGAAGGGGGGGGGTGGTGGGGTGGCGGCCAAAATGTGCCCCCCTCACCTCAAGGTCTGGCTATGCCCCTGATGCAGTTCCAGACTCACCACATCCTCTCCAACAACGTGGAGCTGTTTCAGGAAATGTGATGAAGACAGACTGGAGTAAGATACCACCAGTACATCACTTTAACTGCACTTTCCTGAATTGGGACGGATATAGAAACTTACAATAAAGCCTTCTCCATTGCATCCCAGTCATCCTCCAGTACTGTTGAGATTGTTTTTACTGATACTTATAAAGACAAGACATTAAACCTCTAGAGTCTTCTCATAAGTCCTCCAAAAAGGAGTTTTCCCACAGCACAATATGGGCTGTGGACAAAAAAAAATGTACCCAAGCTGGCATAGGGTTTGCTGCAGGAGTAGTACCAATGTTTGGCGTGCTGCCTGAGCATTGGGGAGGAATAGGTAATGGCCTGTTTTGCATGCCACTTGCACTCAGAGCTGGCGAGCTCATTGTTTCACACGCTCTGATCATGGGACAGGAGTAAATGCGGGCGCTAGTATGGTGCTAATAGCTCTAGCACCCACATTTGTTTCTGATCTTTGGTGCACCAGTGACTGAGCTGGGGGAGGGAGGGGAAAAGATGAAACCTAACAGAAAAGGGACAGAAAAGTTAAAAAGAAACATGAAATGAGAATAACGATCCTGATACACACAAGAAAAGGATGAACATTTTTATTTTTCAATTACAATGTTTAAAAATTCAAAGATTTTTCTATGAAATGTGTTCTGGATTAAGTAAACTAGAATATGCAAATCTGCCACAATTTCAAAACTATCAACTAATTTTTCTAACTCTAAGCCCAGCTGTAAACATGATTTGAATTGTCTATGTCAGGCTTGTCCAACCTGTGGCTTGCAGGCCAGAATCTGTCTCACCAAGTGATTTTTTTTCTGCCCCTCAGAAGCTTGGTAATTCTTGTGGTGTGGGATTCCTGATTCCCCACTACGACTCAGCTCTGTGTAAGCTTGGTACCAGAAGTTTACGTTGGTCGTGTGGTTTAAAGTCTTGTGAGACCAACCCAAACTTCCAGCACTATGTGGCTCAAGGTTGCAGAGAGCCATGTCCTACTGGAGAAGCAGGAATCCTGCTGTTTCTTTTGCAGCTGAAGCCAGGTGAGGGAAAAGAAACTGGGTGAAGATTTTTTTTTGGTGGGGGGGGGGGGGTACATGAGAGAGAGAGATTGGGTGAAGGCTGAGGGGAGGGGTACATACTTGAAAGAAAGTGAGAGAGTGGGTGAAAGCTGGAGAGGGGACAATGCACTATCATATTTTGCCACTATTAAGCAAAGACGAACCATGCAGCAAAATATGATAGTGCGTTTTGACACCAAATGTTACAAAATATGAAATATGACCCCTGACAGAAAAAGGTTGGACAGTCTATATGGATATGTTAAGCTTCAAATCACAAATCATGTACAAGTCCCTGCACAGGCATAATTATATTGTGTACTTAATACAATGAAAAAAAACCCACATAAAATATTGTAAATGAAGTGGTTATATGAGCATGCCTTAACGTATGCGAACAACAAGGCCTCACACTAATCTAATTTCTTTGTTGTCTTCATCCTTTCCACTGCATGAGAGACCTGAAGAATTTATAAACGAGCAAGCAGAAATTTCATAACCTTATATGCATCATCTAGATTTGTGCCCAAACAGAAAAGTAGTTCCAAAAGGTTCTTGTTGCTGTGATGGGTGCTGACAGTGACATAGTTCTGAACTATCTCTAGAACCCTCTGGTCTTGCGCTGCTTCACCATTTCCGAGAGCTTCTCCAATCCCTCCACCAGCCCGTCACCAATGGTGGCACAGCAGCCCTGCACATGCCACTCATGCCCTCTCAGCTTCCTCAGCTCCAGCTTCTCCGCCACTTCCTGAGGTCGTCTGGCTCCGGGCAGGTCCTGTTTGTTGGCCAGGATCACGAAGGGAACACCTTTCATTTCATCATGTTCTAGGATGGCTTCCAGCTCTACTTTGGCTTCAGTGAACCTTTCAGCGTCTGCACTGTCCACTACGAACACCAGCCCGTCAGTGTTTATGTAGTAGTGCTTCCACAGGACTCTGATCTTTTCTTGGCCACCGACATCCCAGACAGTGAATGTCACATTCTTGATCGGCTGCACCGTTTCTACGTTGAAGCCAATGGTGGGGATGGTGGTGACCGTCTCATTTAGTTTCAGTTTATAGATGATGGTTGTTTTGCCAGCAGCATCCAGCCCCAGCAACAGGATCCGAGCATTCATGCCATAGAAACTCGTCAGAGCTTCATGGACTCGGCTCAATAAAAGACCCATAATATCTCCGGTCGTCTGAGAGCTCCAAAGTTCTCTAACGCTTCTCTTCTCTCTCTGGTTTTTGTGCTCCGTCACCCGCTTTCCTCCCTGTATATATAGAGCACAGACAGATCAGCCTGGAAATGCAGCTCCTGGTTTCACGTGCCTGTGTTTTGGCAGATCAGGTTTCACTGTTTTAGCTCCTATTGGCCAAAACCTGGTTTGTGCTGTGTAGTAATTGGCTGGAGCTAGAGAGGAGCATTTCCTTGTTAGCTGTTAGTGGTGTGTTGGAAGCTCCGACAAACTTTCTATTGACAGAAATGATTGTGATACAGGAGGAAGTGAAATCTTTATGTATTTAGCCACACATGTACAATCGATGATCATGACAATAAAGTTTATTGAATATGAATTGTCAGCAGTCCCACAGGGTCTGGAGAACATCAACGAATCTGGACTTCTGTAGCTGATATTGTAACAAGGGGTTAAGAAAAGGTATAGTTACATTGGTCTAGATTCAGTAAATGGTGCTCAAAAATCAGGGCCAAAAGAAATTGGCGTTAAACGCTAATCTATATAGAGGGCTGCCAGATGACCACGTTTTATAGAATAACACTTAGAGCCAATTCCTGTGCCTAAAGTTGAGTGCTGGAATTTATGCCATCTGGCATCTGTTGTAAATGCCAGTGTGGAACACATCGCATTTCAGCACACAAATGGCGCTATTCTATAAAACTGCGCACAACCTTTGGGAACGCCCATGTCCGTCCCCTGGCCATACCTTCTTTTCAGGTATGTGCTAGAGGATTTAGGCACAGAGTGTTATAAAATAGTGCACAGGAAGATGCATGTGTAAATCCAAATTAGTGCAAATTAAGTGGTATTATAGATTGTTAAGGCTTATTAATTCATTGCTGTTAGCTCATTAACTACATAGTCACATAATAACATAGTAAGTGGCGGCAGATAAAGACCTAAACAGTCCATCCAGTCTGCCCAACAGTCATATTCATTTTCAATTCAAGATTAAATCAACAATGAACGTGAGATTATATACTTGATCATGGTCTTTATTTGTAGTTTCTGGGACATAGACTGTAGAATACTTGGAGTATTGTGTTCAGTTTTGGAGGCCATATCTAGCTAAGGATGTAAAAACACTGGAAGCGGTGCAAAGAAAAGCTACGAAAATGGAATGGGATTTACATTGCAAATTGTACGAGAGACTTGCAGACCTCAACATGTATACTTTGGAGGAAAGGAGAAACAGGGGTGACAGGATACAGATGTTCAAATATTTGAAAGGTATTAATCTGCAAACAAACCTTTTCTGGAGATGGGAAGGTGGTAGAACTAGAGGACATGAATTGAGGTTGAAGGGGGGCAGACTCAGGAGTAATGTCAGGAAGTATTTTTTCACAGAAAGGGTGGTGGATAAGTGGAATCCCCTCCCGCAGGAGGTGGTGGAGATGAAAATGGTAACAAAATTCAAACATGTGTGGGATAAACACAAAGGAATCCTGTTTAGAAGGAATGGATCTACGGAATCTTAGCGGAGATTGGGTGGCGATGCTGGTAATTGGGAAGCAAAACCACTGCTGGGCAGACTTCTACGGTCTACGCCCTTATCGTGACTGGATAGGGATGGGCCTGAGTGTAAATATTAAGAGGTTTTGACATTATCTTTAGAACTTTTAGTACAAGAAGACTGCTGGGCAGACTTATACGGTCTATGCCCTGAGAATGGCAAGGACAAATTAAACTCGGGTATACATAATGTATTGCATATCAAGTAAAATGAGTTTATCTTGCTGGGCAGACTGAGTGGACCGTACAGGTCTTTATCTGCCATCACTTACTATCTTACTATGTTAGAAGTCTGGCTCTGTCCTTATGTTCTAACTACTGCAGTTGCCATCAAAGCCCACTCCAGCCTATCTGAAACTAATCTAGATATGCACATATCTTGGATGTGTGCCTAAATTTATGGGCTGATCTTTTGGTACCATGTATAGAATCTGGGGGACTGTGTGTAAGGTACGTGCAATGTGGGTTTGTGCATAGGGTGTGGGGTTGTATGCTTTGGAATGGATGGAGATGTGTGTATCTGATGTGTGTATATGTGTGTGGGTGGTGTATGTGCATGATGTGAGAGTCTGTACAGAACTGGGTGAATGTGGAGTAGTCAGTGAGAAGGGTGTAAATATGTATGTGAGAGGCATGTGTATTGGAGTGTATGTGTGTAGGTGTGAGTAAATGGGTTGTGGGGTGGGGAGTCAGGGTGAGGGAGTGTGTGCAGGATGGTAAACTGTATGTGTTTGTGAAGGTTTATGTGCCTATGGTGTACATATAACTAAGGCAGGGTGTGTGACAGGTGAGTAGGATGTGTGGCTGTTTGTATATTTGGGAAGTTGGAGGCTTTCTGTATTGGGGAAATGAGTGTGTATAGGTGGGGAGTTTTATTGCTGGGGATATGTTGGCATTTGTATGCCTCTGGGCCAAACTGCTGGAAAAATGAGAAGAGGATTTCCGACAGAGTTATATTGATATTTTTGGAAGCTGGATCTGTGAAAATACAGACCCATTTTCAAACCCATTTGAGATATTCATATTTTCTTCCTCATGCCAAGTTTGATTTCCCACCTCTTTTGAAGCATTACAGTACCTACAAACAAACAAACAGGATGAGGGGGACCTTTTTTTTAATAATTATTTCCAATGATCCATTATTGGAAAGTATAACTAGTAAGAAAAGCATGTTGAGGTATGGCTTTGTGAATGCTTTCCAATATATGCTCATAGAAGAGGTGTATGGGTGTGGGAGGTTTATACTAGGGGGTTGTGTGTGTATGTGAGAGTGGGTGGATGGGTGAGGTTATGACACATATGGGGTAGATGTGTATTAGGGGAAACGGGGATTATTTGGGGTCTAAAGGGCTGTATGTAATGAAGGTGTGTGTGTGCATACAGGTCCATGGGCTGGTAAGAATATACAGAATCTGGGGGACGAGGGGAGCATGAAATAGAGCATATGTGTGTTGGGGCACATGGGAAGCATGTGAGTGTGTGGGAGGGGTAGAGGAGTGCATATTTATGGGTATGTGGGATTATGTGTGGTGGTGGAGTGTGCATGTACTGGCTAGATAGGCTCACTTCATCTCCTGTTTTATCCAACCTCCTTGGTTACAACAACAGCAACACATCTTGCCACTATTAGACGAACCATGCAGGAAAAAATATGACAGCGCGAGTTTTGACTTCCTCTTGCATCACAATCGTTTGTGTCAGTAACAACTCTGCCGGAGCTTCCAACACTTCACTAACAGCTAACAAGGAAATGCTTCTCTCTAGCTCCAGCCAATTACTACACAGCACAAACCAGGCTTTGGCCGATAGGAGCTAAAACAGTGAAACCTGATCTGTCAAAACACAGGCACGTGAAACCAGGAGCTGCATTCCCAGGCTAACCTGTCTGTGCGCTATATATACAGGGAGGAAAGCGGGTTACGGAGCACAAAAACCAGAGAGAGACGAGAAACGCCAGAGAACTTTGGAGCTGTCAGACGACTGGAGATATTATGGGTCTTTTATTGAGCCGAATCCATGAAGCTCTGACGAGTTTCTATGGCTTGAATGCTCGGATCCTGTTGCTGGGGCTGGATGCTGCTGGCAAAACAACCATCATCTATAAACTGAAACTAAATGAGACGGTCACCACCATCCCTACCATTGGCTTCAACGTAGAAACGGTGCAGCCGATCAAGAATGTGACATTCACTGTCTGGGATGTCGGTGGCCAAAAAAAGATCAGAGTCCTGTGGAAGCACTACTACATAAACACTGACGGGCTGGTGTTCGTAGTGGACAGCACAGACGCTGAAAGGTTCACCGAAGCCAAAGAAGAGCTGGAAGCCATCCTAGAAGATGAGGAAATGAAAGGTGTTCCCTTCGTGATCCTGGCCAACAAACAGGACCTGCCCGGAGCCAGACGACCTGAGGAACTGGTGGAGGAGCTGGAGCTGAGGAAGCAGAGAGGGCATGAGTGGCATGTGCAGGGCTGCTGTGCCACCAACGGCCAGGGACTGGTGGAGGGACTGGAGAAGCTTTCGGAAATGGTGAGGCAGCGCAAGAAGACTAGAGCGCTCTAGAGACAGTTCAGAGGGATGTCACTTTCGACTCCCATCACTGCAGCGACAACTTCGAGCCCTTTTAGAGGTATTCTTTTCCGTTTATACAAAGGGCATGAAGCCAGAAGGTGAAGGGCGAAATAGGTTATTCCACTGATTTTCGCTTGCACTTTTGACAGTTCTTCAGGTTTCCAACAGGCTCTTTGAAATGACAAAGACTTAAAAGGTATTAGAGCACGCCTTCCAGTCACACTGTGGAGGCCCTTCCGATAACACCATTTTTTCCATTGCCTGCAGGTTTTATTCAGATGTTAAAAGGCATGTTCTTATAACCACTTCACTTGCAGGTGTGTTCACTGTATATTGTTAATTTCATTATGTTTCTGCGATTTTTTCATTGCATTAAATACAGAATGGATATATTTCAGCTATACGTTGCAGAAACTACACTATATAAATGGTCCTTTGGGAGCCTAATAGCTATAGAGAATATATTAATGTGTTATTTTATACTAGCTTTGTATTGCTTTTTTTTAAATACTGTAACTGTATTTTTTTTAATTATATATTTTTAAGAGTAGGCTATTTATCGTTATGACGCTACCTCCTGGCACTTCTATTCTGTCAATATCTATGAGTGAAATAAAAATGTTTCACCTTTCACATCACTGCCTGAGCTTCACTGCTTTTAATTCAAATCTGTTTATTGAAAGAATAACAAGGCTTATCCAAATAACACAAACTATACATAGAGCTTGGTTTCTTATAGCCCCCTGTCATGATCAAACCAATGCCAGTCATTCCTCCAATTAACTATGTACTCCTCACCCCCCCCCCCTCTAAAACTCTTTCCTTACTCCCAAACCCCAAATAAATACATCAAACCGATTAAGTGGAAACGAGAAAGCTTCAGTAAACTCTACAATCCTCTGCCAGGTGTATACATATGATTCAGAATCATACAATCCTCTGCCAGGTGTATACATATGATTCAGAATCATACCCCTTGCCCTCTGTGTGACAGATTGTAAATATGGGTCCCATACAAATAGATAATTGTGCTCTCTTTTAGCTGAAAATGCTGCATCCCTCCCCTCTCACAATGCCAGGAGATGAACCCCAGCCCACCAGGTCTAAATAGATGGAGGCTCCGGGGATACCCAGTAACCTAAAATGCATTTTTTCCTTACCTTTCCTTACTACAATAAACTTTTGAAGCAGTGTCTTCTTTGGCCCGCCCAAACCACCCAGCCCCTCCAGTAAATCAAATATAACCAATTCCCCTGTAAAGGAAATATGAGTATGCAATAAAGTGTTCACATATAAGGCAATGGCTGACCAGTATTTCTGTATCAGTGGACAATCTCACACTGCGATAAAATGTATTATCTCTGTCCTTGCACCCAACACACATTGGAGAAGCCAATCTTCCTGCCTTATGTATCTGCACCTGGGTAAAATAGGCCCAATGAAGCACCCGGACTATACACTCTTTCAAATCTGCTCCCTGGACCAATCGGGGTATGCCATGAATGGCTCTAGCTATATCCCACTGTGCCAACGATGTCCAAAGGTCAGATTCCCTATTGCTTTTAAACAAAAGAATATCAGGAAGTAATCAAAATTCTGTTTTTTAGATTACCAGTTCATCCCCATTTAGTCTCAAATACACATTTACTCCATTAACAGAAGCAGTCCAGAAAGCTTAAACAAGTTGAAAAGTGCACACTTAACAGTAAGACACAATGGTGCATTTCCCTTTTCCTCCATTCACGGACTCAGAGTCAGACATGTCTGTGAGGGACTCGGTTGGAAGCAGGCATGATAAAGTATGTAGCATGGGATGTGGGAACTGGTGTCTGGGTGGGTGAAATAGTGTGGGTAGTGATTAGTGGTGCATATGAAGGATGTGTGTGTGAATCAATGGTATGAGCAACTGTTTTCACATGGAGAGTTTAGCTGTTTATTTGTGGCAATGCATGGATGACATTTCACAAGGTAGGGGATATGTGTGTTGCAGTGTGTATATATCTTATAATTGTGTGACTTGGGGATATATATATGTGTGTGGCTGCAGGCATGTACGCTTCTCTCTCCCTTGCTTTCCCCCCCCCCCCCCCCCCCCCCCCCGTTCTCCCTATCCCTCTCACGTTATTCCTTCTCCCTATCCTTCATCTTTGTCTTTTCTGACACACACTCATGCGCTTTCCCTTCCCTCCTTCTCCCTCCATCCAACCTTGCTCTCTGATTTCCCTGCCATTCCCTTTCACTCCCACCCTCTTTATTTCACTTGTCCCTACTTTTCCTGCCCCATCCTTTATGCTCCACTCCCTCACTCCTAACCCATCACCTCTTTTGGGCTCTGCCTCCTCACTCTTCCCCCTCCCCCTCCTCTTTCCAGAAACTTGGCCAATTTTTGTCTCCAGACTTAGGGATTCCAGCCAGAGCTTCGGCATAGCCATGTCTCCTCTCTGCCGGCTCTTCCATGTTTGCAGCTGCTCTGCTCTGCTGTTCCTGAAGCTCTATGCTTGGTACATGCAGATGGATGGACCTTCCCCATAGACACTATCGATTAAGCCAAATGCACCTAAACATGATTAACAACACTTTACCCAAAGCTTAAAACAATCTCTCAGAGACTGGATATGGAAATATAGAGCTCTCTGTACACACCCCATCAATTTACTCACTATGCCACTGTAAGCACAGTGCTTAACCAGGTCAAAGGTGTCAGTGTCCATTATTAGTAACCTTATACCCTCTACTCATTTCTTGTCTCTTTGCCCCTTTCTACAGTGCTCCCTCAGTTTTTTCACAGTCCTACGTAGTACATCAAGTGAAAGAAGCAAGTGAGAAAATGTAGAATATCAGAGCAGGAAGACAGAAATGCTGTAAACAATTAAAGATCAAGACATATAGTTAAGGTCTGAAAATATCTCTCATATTAAAATGAACGTAGTTTAGTAGTAGAGAAATTGCCCTTTGAAAAGGACAAGGTTTCACAGTTCAGCAAGGGCAGGATGGAGAGTGATAACTCCACACCTTGCACAGGCCTCTCACCCCACCATACTCTCTTCCTCGCTTGTCACTATTGCCTCCATGCCAATTTTGAGGGCGCCCAAGGGTGGACTGGGGGAAGGGCCAATACATTCCTCCCTCCTTCTCTTCCCCCCCACCCCACGTGTGCTAAACATTCCTTTTCTGACAGGGATGCCAAGGCACCGCCAGTTAAATAAATACAGTGCATTGTTCCCCTCCTCCTCCTCATGCTGCTTCCTTCCTGCTGAAGGTATGCCGCTGACTTCTGCAGGAAGGAAGCAGCACGAGGAGGGGAGCAGCAACACTGTATTTGGCTGGCAGGGTTTCGGCATCCCCATCTGGCAAAGGTAAAGGGATTCTGCAGTTCTGGGAGGGGTCCAGGCCCCCCATATCTATACCACATCATGCTGACCTCACAAGTCAACCCTCTTGTTGCTGCCACCACTGCTATAATGCTGGCACCCAGGGGACAATTTTCTTGCTGGTACCTCACTGTTATGCCTGACTGAACTGCTTGTGTCAGTGGGTCTTAGTGTAGTTTTCATGTTGGCCCCGACCTTACCCTACCCAACACATTAATTCACTTAATAATATGTAAACTGCTTTGATTGTAACCAGAGAAAGGTGATATATCAAACCCCATCCCCTTTCCCCTTTTCTTGCTCCACACCAGGGGCGTATCTGCGTGGGGCCACAGGGGCCTGGGCCCCCCCAGATTTTGCCCTGGACCCCCTACCGCCGTCAACCCTCCCCGCTGCCGTTGTTTACCTTTGCTGGCGGGGGACCCCAACCCCCCACCAGCCGAGGTCCGCTTTCCGCCTTTAAAGGTATTTCTTCAGCTGGGGGGGGGACCCCAACCCCCGCCAGCCGACCCGACATCTTTAAAGTTCTTCTTCAGCCTCCGTGGCTGTGCTGTAGTTGACTGTTCAATCCAGTTCGGAGTCTGACGTCCCAGCACGTTGTACGTGCAGGACAACGTGCTGGGATGTCAGACTCCGAACTGGATTGAACAGTCAACTATAGCACGGCCACGGAGGCCGAAGAAGAACTTTAAAGATGTCGGGTCGGCTGGCGGGGGTTGGGGTCCCCCGCCAGCTGAAGAAATACCTTTAAAGGCGGCAAGCGGACCTCGGCTGGCGGGGGGTTGGGGTCCCCCGCCAGCAAAGGTAAACAACGGCAGCGGGGGAGGGTTGACGGCGGGGGGGGGGGAGGGTGGAGAGTCGTTGGTGGGGAGGTTCTGGCAATGGCAGCAGTGGCGGGGGGGGGGGTCGTTGGGGGGGAAGCTAAAATGTGCCCCCTCTCTCTGGCCCTGGCCCCCCCTACTGCCAGAGTCCAGATACGCCCCTGCCCACACCCCATCACATTCATGCTATCTCCCATCTCTACCGTACAGCAAAGAGAGGGAACAAAGTACAAACAAAAGTCCAAAGAGCAAAACAAAAAAGTACCAGGACCCTTCAAAAAAAGGGGAATGAAAGCTTTAATCATGTATTTTAAGGAACAGATCTTTGAATGGGCCCGACACGGTCCGTGTTTTGGCGCTAAGCGCCTGCGTCAGGGGTCGCGAAGTATGACAGAGTATATACGGCTGTATTGTAAAATTCAGTGCGCTTCCTGAAAGCAATGTGCTGCTTTGCCGTGTTGTCCCTTCGTTTAAAATCAGAGACAAACTCTCAAGAGCAAACTCCTCTAGTCACGAGTCTACCGATCTTGTGACTAGAGGAGTTTGCTCTTGAGAGTTTGTCTGTTTGATTTTAAGCGAAGGGACAGCACGGTGAAACAGCACATTGCTTTCAACAAACCCACTGAATTTTACAATACAGGCGTACGAACTCTGTCATACCTCGCAACCCCTGACGCAGGCGCCTAGCGCCGAAACACGGACTGTATCTGGTCCATTCAAAGATCTGTTCCTTAAAATACATGATTAAAGCTTTCATTCCCCTTTTTTTGAAGGGTCCTGGTACTTTTTTGTTTTGATCTCCCATCTCTCTACACCATGATCCCACTACACTAGGGATCCCATAGGCAGTTGGGTTTTTAGGATCTGTACAATAAATATACTTGAGATAAATGCATGTATTGGAAAACCAGCACAAGCAATTTTCTGTCATGCATATTCATTGAGGAGATTCTGTAAACTCATTTCACTGTGGGGTTCCATTCTTTCTCACTCACACTCTCTCACCTTCTCCTGCCAAGCTGCACGTCACCCAGCAGAGCTGGAGTTAGGAGGATAGCACCAGGGCAATTTCCATGGGGTCGGACAGGGAGCCTGCTTGATGCTGAAGGAGGCACAGCTTTCCCAAATTTTGGCCCATGATCCCAGCATGTCTAACACTGGCCCTGCCACCCACTTAAGTTTTCACACATTATTCTCAAAGCAAGATCTTTCCATTTTCTCTTCCCTCTCTTCAAGTTGGACCTAACCATTCTTTCTTACCCCTCCAACCTGGCCTGCGCTGCTCTCTTTCTCTCCTTCCTCTGGAAAACCAGACCTCAGAACTTTTGCTTCCCTTCCCCTCCCCAACTTGGCCTCCTTTTTACTTAAGTTATGACTCCTTTAAGAGCCAGGGAGCAGAAAAGCTGGAGCCACAGCACTGAAGGCTTCAGAAGCACTAATTTACAGGGAACCTTACTAAGCATGATGCATGATTTTTCATTGCAAAGCACAACACTGCCACTTGGGGCTGAGGTGACCATTATGAAGCAAGAGCCCTAAGTGCTGGGGATGTGAGGAGCGGAAGTTTATTTTTATTTATTGATTTATTAGGATTTTATCGCCTTTTTGAAGGAATTCACTCAAGGTGGTGTATAGTAAGAATAAATCAAACAAACATAAGCAACAGACAATTACAGCAGCAAAAATATTCAAATAACAGTACAATGTATGGTATAATGTAATAAAACATTTTAATAGACAGTGTAGGGTATAAGCAAAGATGAAACATATAGGCAGTGGCGTACCTACCGTATTTAAACTAAAGGTATCAAAAGGGAACTGGTTCCATCCAATAGCTACACATATAAATACAGAACACAGTTATCAATGTGTAAGCAAGAATCCTTCAAAAAGGAGGGAAAACACCTCAAGAAAAAGCCACTCCCACATATGTAAATGGGATAAGGGCTACTGTTTCATCATCATAGGCGATGCAAAAAACCTCCTCATTATTTTATTATTTTTTGAAAAATGTTTTTTCTACTACTAAACAAAAAATTGCTCTGCCAAATAGGCTATAAAGTTTTACTTAGCTTAGGCAGGCTAAAAGCTTTCTCCTCCCAACATTTTTCAAAAAATAATAAAATAATGAGGAGGTTTTTCGCATCGCCTATGATGATGAAACAGTAGCCCTTATCCCATTTACATATGTGGGAGTTGCTTTTTCTTGAGGCGTTTTTCCTCCTTTTTGAAGGATTCTTGCTTACACATTGATAACTGTGTTCTGTACCTAGAGTATTTGACACCCGGGGTCGATCATTTTTTAACACCCCTTCCTCTATATGAAAAAATTATTTTTAATAATCCACGAGTCACACAACAAGGGTATACCTAGGAAAAGGCAGCATCTTAAACACGGCAGTGAGCACTAGAACATCAATACACCCATTGTAAAACTAAACAAGACATTAGTAAAAATGATCCTGCCAACACAAGACCATGTCTTTTTCACATAGAACACAGACACATCCTCGCCAAGTATAGAATAAGTAACCAAAAACTAAAAACAGAAATATGTAGACAAAAGTTAAACTGAACCCCCAATAAGCCAGATTCTGCATATAATGCAACGCCACAGAAACAGTGATGCATGTCCCCTAGTACTGTGCAATATAAAGACAGCAGATGTAAATTTGAAAAAACTGACAAATACCAATCACCGCTTTACAAATTAACAAACAGAAGTAAAACAAAAAAATGGAAAATAAGATGATACCATTTTATTGGACTAATACATTTTTCAATTAGCTTTCAGAGGCCAACACCTCCTTCCTCAGGTCAGTATGTTACGGTATCCTGTCCTGAGGATGGGGTTTTGGTTTCTGAAAGTTAGTAAAAAAATGTATTAAAATTAGTCTAATAGAAAGATCACCTTATTTTCATTTTCTATTTATCACCACAGCTACAATACTACTTTATCCTAAAGCAAAAAAATAAAATAATAATAAATCTTTTTTCTACCTTTGTCGTCTCTGGTTTCTGCTTTCCTCATCTTCTTTTCACTCTCTCCCTTCCATCCAGCATCTGCTCCCTCTCTCCCCCCCCCTTCCATCCAGCATTTGCCCACTTTCTCTGCCCCATCCAGCGTCTGCCCTTTCTCTCTCCCTTCCATGCAGCGTTTGCCTGCTTTCCCTGCCCCTTCCATCCACTGTTGCACTCTCTTCCATTCTGTGTCTGCCCTCTCCCCCTTTCCACTGGTGTCTGTCCGCTTTCTCTGCCCCTTCCATCCAGCATGTGCCCCCTCTGTCCTTTTTACATAATGCATTCCAACATCTCCCCCTCTCTCCATCTTTATCTCTCCTCTCCCCATCCATCTTCTGCTTTTCAGTATCTCCTGCATATTTTACTTTTCTCCTTCCCCTGTTGCCTGGTATCACTTTCCCTCCTCTTTCCATCCTTCTTCCCCCTTCCTCTGAGGTCTGGCATCAGTCTCTGCCTCTCCACCCCCTCTTCCCCTTCGGTCTAGCATTGCTTTTCCTCCTCTGTCCACCCTCCTTTTCCCTTCCCTTGAGGTCTGGCTTTGCTCTCCCTCCTCTCTCCACCCCTTCTTCCCCTTTGGACTGGCATCCTGTGATCTTCCTACTCTCTCCACCCCCTTTTCCCTTTCCCTGCGGTTTGGCTGACATTGTGACACTCTTCCACCTCAGCTCTCTCCACCCCTACCCCACTCTGCAGGCCTCCAATCTTTCCAGCCCCACTGGCACGCAGCATCGGCGATGTAAGAGCTGCCTTTAGCCTGCCCCGGAAGCTTTCTCTGTACAGCTTCCTGCGTAGGTGGGATGTTGTAGAGAGGAGGCTTCCGGGGCTGGCCAAAGGCAGCGCTCATGTTGCTGACGCACGCTGCCGGAGGTCTGGGAGTTTAAAGGTCTTCAGAGTGGGGTGAGGGTGGAGAGAGGAAGGAGAGCGATACATCACACTAGTTGGAGGGGGGAAGAGCTTGGCAGAACCCTTGTTGCAGCAGCAGCACCACCTTACATCCCGGCAGCATAAGCGCCGCATGAATCGGAGGGCGGGGGGAAGATGCCTATGGTAGCCGCACACTGTCGCAGCACCCCCTTATGACTTGCACCCAGGGCGGACTGCCCCCACCGCCCCGCCCTCGGTACGCCACTGCATATAGGGTCCTGTTTATTAAGCCACACTAGAGGCGCATTAGTGCTTTTAGCACACGCTAACCATTAGCGTGCGCTGTGTAGGCGCCCACAATATTCCTATGGGCACCTACACAGTTAGCGTGCCCTAATTTTGTGCATGCGCTAAAAACGCTAGCGCACCTTAGTAATAGATAGGTAAGAGAGTAAGAGGACTTAGAAAATAAGGGGACTAATTTAAAGAGAGTTGCACATGAGGTCAGAGAAGTGATTAAATATTATCTCCGCTAGGGTAGGAGTGGATAAACATGTCCTGCTGCAGTATGTGCAGTCCGTGTCACTCCTTGTGTGTGTGAGACTAACAGATTAATTACTTCTTCCATTAAAGGCTTGGTTGAAGAGACAAGCTTTCACCTGCTTCCTGAAGTACAGATAGTCTTGTGTTAAGTTGGGCCTTTCAAGGAGTGCGGGGGCTACTCTGGAGAAAGCTTGCTTGCGGGTTTCATTGTGTCTAATGTCTTTTTGAGGGTGTGATTAGGGAAAATATATGCTTCTTTGAGATCTAAGATAATAAAAATAACTCTCTGGCATACAGCTACAAATGATGGATTGCACAATCTCCATCCACAGAATGTGGAACTCAAAGTGCTTGACTGACTCCATTGAGAATGAGGATAGGGAAGAAGTCACCTTCCTTCTTTGGCACAATGAAGTAAATAAGAACACCTCCCTGTCCCCCCCCCCCCCCCACTCCTCTCTAGGGATGAGAATCATGTCCCTCAATTTTAACAGTCTCTATAGTGTGCTTTGAACCACTGCCATCTTTGCAGAGGCCTGTCAGGGCAACAGTAAAATAAGTGTGTGAGGTAGCATAAATGTGCATGCATTACCTCTATTACATCTTTCATGGATATTCATTGTGGATATTCTGAAAACCTGACTGGCTAGATGTGTCCCCCTGGTTCTAGGCAGTGAAGGCAGTGCATGCAAATTTCTCTCATGAATATTCATTGAATCCATATACATTTGCTGATTACACTGATCCCAATATAAGTCCTAAAACACTATTGTCATTAATACCTATCTACTAAATGTGTAAATTAGTGCTCAGTACAACTCCCACCTTCAAACCCTGGAACAAGATGGCTATTGGATGACAATCATTGCAGCAATAGGTATACTTAAAGATAACATAAATGATTTTACTTTTGAAATCTGTCAGTGCTAAATTACTTTTTAAAGGGGATCAAGGAGTGGAGGGTGGGTTCTTTTGCAATACACTGACCTGACTGAAAGATATTGGGCTCAATTTGGGCTGAAATGGGGAACTGAGGAGGTGAATTGAGAAGCTAGTTTGGGGGTAAGAGACAAAAGAAATGGGCTGGAGATCAAAAGAAGGAGCTGGAGCTGAAATAAGAGTCAGAGAAAAGTAGATGAAGGTTGGGGAGAGAATGAGTAGAGAATTAAACTGTGTGTTGGACGGTGCCAGGCAATGGACAAAAAATAAAGGGAAATAGGAAGCTGAGGAAGGAATGTAAGAGAGGGAATGGGAGGTCCAGGATGCAAGTGAGTGGGAAAGCAGGTAGGTATGTGAGAGGTGAAAAGAGGGAGACCGAGGTGAGTGGATGGAGAAGCAAAGGAAAGAAATGAAGAAAAAAGATGGAAGAAAAAAATCTTTCACAGACAGATGTATGGAAGGAAGGGGAAGAGAAAGGAGGAGAGACAAGCATTTTTTTAAGCCGCTGACAGCCATGAACTGAATTAAGTCTGGATATTCAGTGTAAGGCCATGTCTGGGGATTGAAAATCCAGGTAAGTGCAATCACATGGAAGTTAACCAGGCACCAGCCAATATTCAGACTGGTGTACAGTTAGCTCAGTGGATAGTTAGCCTTTTTGCTATCCTAACTTTATGTGTTTACTTATATCACTGCTAACCGGTTAAGTGCTGGCTCCACCCCTGGATTGCCCCAGCACTAACCACTGTGGCGGTTAGAGGCAATATTTAGCAGCTGCTACTGAATATTGGCAGATGGCCAGCTCAGTGGGGTTTAACTGGGCAGGAGCCTTTCCTGCCCCATTAAAACACTTTTGAATATTGGGCCCTTAAGATTGACAAGAAGAACGTGGGAAAGAGACTGCAATCAACTTATGAAAAAAAAACCCCATCCAGACTAGAAAGATAGAAAAAAAATTAATTTTATTTTCAATTTTTACTGATTGGAATAGGTCAGCTTTGGGAATGTGCGTATCTTATATCTTTGCATTTTGCTCAGTATAGGTGTAAATACATTTCTATTCCTCCAGCATTGCACTGCACAGTCTGACCTACCAGATTTTCCATTTCAATTTTTTCCCCCCTTGTTTTTAATTTGTGGCCTCCAATTCTGTGCTAGATGAGGCCTGGTTTGTGGTTTATGTTATTTAAACAGAATTATAGCCTTCTTTCCCAATTACCCAATATAATAAAACACAATTAAAAATTATAAATACAACAGCAAGCTGTGATAAAAGGACCCCTGCAGTGGCGTCAGCACACAGGGTTGCCACGCACCAAAGCCCCCTTTTACCACAGTGGGTAAAAAGATTTTTTAAAAAACAGAAATGGCTGTACAGTAAGTTAAGCACTTGCTGAGCAGCCATGTCCTAGGGAAGGCCTTACCACCTCCTATTTAGGAGACAGTAAAGGTTCCTGCGCTGACTGGAATTCCTGCTGGGTAAGCCCCTGGTGCTAAAATAATAATAATAAAGTATTTTTGAGCACTGGAAATGGTGCACGGCACACACTGGAACTACTGCTGGGTTCCTGTGGTAGCCCAACAGTAACCCTACTATGGCTTTGTAAAAGGGACCCCTAGAAAGATAGGTATTGATTGGCACAATACAAATAATTTAAACAAATACAAATAAACACATCCAAAACAGAACATCATCTTGTAAAACCCAGCATCAGCTAACCTGCCAAAAATATATGGCCAAATTAAAGAGACCTAACAGTATTGGTGTGGGGACTCTTCAAACTACAACCGGCTTATGTCCAAAACATCCGATCTTTTATATTTAACAAAGTCCAGTTTCATATACTCATCATATCTTTAAATTCACTTAAAGCATTTTTTTTTTTTTTTACGGGGATCATCAGAATTTTCAACAACATTTCCCATTTGGGCACAGCGTCCCATTCATCTATGGCGCTGTATACCTCTTCATAGATCTACCCGATTTTTTCTTTTCCTTTCTTTTCTTATAAATCTCTCTATATAAAACACACCTCCAACATTCTAATGAAGCCTCACTTTCCCAACGTTCTAAAGTGAGGCGGCAGAGACCACTTTTTGAACATCAGTGTTTGCCCCGCCAACGCGCTGCTGATTGGCTGTGCCTCAGGTGATGCACACAAAGTACGGTTCCACCTCCCAAACACTCACATGGACTTAGAAACCACCAAGCCTTTGAATGGGACCGGTGCTACAGAGGAGCAGGAGTGGGACAGCGAAGAAAATGCAGCGGCGTTCAGGAAAAAACAAACAAACACACACGAGTCCCGCCCCTTCCTGAAGAGGGGGTAGCTACCAGCACGGGGACCAACCGCGAGGAAAGCGCGGACGAAGAACGCCACTAAACAACCACTACATCGCGGACCTTACTCTGCAAGCTGTTCATGCGGTGAGTCTCCAAGCCGGCGTTCAGTGCCTACAACAGAGACTTCCAAACACATGTGCCCTCAGCCCCGCCCCCCCTACAGAACGCCACCCACATTCCACACTAAAACCAAACCAACCCCCCCCCCCAAAAAAAAACACCCAAACGGAAACCTCCGGCGCCCAACCCCCCTCCTAAAAAAACGGATAATAGCCCACCTGAGTGCCCAGCTGAAATCAGTGCCTACAAGGAGACCTCCAGACACATGCGCCCTCAGCCCCGTCCCCCCCTACAGAACACCACCCACATTCCACACTCGAAAAAAAAAACATATCTACTCCTACTGCCTGCCTGCAACGGATCCCTCTGGTTTCAACAAAAATACAAGTGCCTACAAATACCACATCAGAGTGCCCTGCTGAATTAAGATTACTGTATCACACTCACACGCAGAGAATCACCCCCTACCAGCCACAAAAAACCCCACACCTAATATGGACAATCAGCATCACTCACTAACACACATACATACAACCAAACTGCCTACCACCCAAAATGCCACACACTGCCATGGACAGACAACATCTTGCTTTCACACTCATACACACACACTCCCTCTCCCAACCCCCTTAATACAAAAACTGAAACAGTAAAAACCTACATCTCTCTCTTACAAACACCCACAGAATCCCATAACCCCCCCCCCCCAAAAAAAAACACAAACACTCATACAGAACAACGCTACCCTACCCCACAAACACCCCTCCCCCCCAAAAAAAAATAGCATACACCCATAGACCCCCACAACCCCCCCTCAAAACCACAAACACTCATACAGACTTTACAACTTAAAAAAAAAAACTTTTCCTTTTTAAAAAAAATATATCCCTTAATATCAAACAGAAAAAGAAAACAAAACAAAAAAACCACATGCTAGCGCCCCTTTCATTTGTTTTGGAAACGGGCCTTTTTTACTAGTATATAAATAATCTTCAAAAACTTTTAAGGTACAAGCAACAAAGTACTTAACTTTGGCAGCAATTTTGCAAACGGGTCAAACCTCTGCCCAGAGTCGGCTCCTATGGCTGTGGTAAACTAAAGACCAAAAAGTAACTGCAGATTTTCAGCAGTTTTTGCTCTTTCTTTCCACACCAGTTGCGTTAACAGTACCTCATGCAACTTCACTTTAGTGTTTTATTTAAACTAGTGTAATACCCAAAATGGGTTTGCAGAGTGGGTGCCTACTCAATACGTATGTAATGATTTGGTTTAACATTTTTGGCAAACGCTTCCATCTCTTTCTTTATCCTTATCCTCAAATGGAACAAGGTAAAGGACGGATGCTGCAAAATCCGTCTTCTAACCGGACCCTGCAGTTTCGAAGAGCGCTTGTACCGTGAGGAAAAGAAATCAGATTTCCCCTCGTCCCCGATAAAAAGAAAAACACCAAACACAGCAGTAATCCTGAAGTCTGACATATTAACAGTATAAAACTTACAACCATTGGCTAAACACAAAAATTCTTTGAAAACATACTGCCAGACACGAAAAACAGAAGCTTTAAGTACACCCACATTACACACTTGCCGTGCATCGACAAACAGGAAAAGCAGCTGAACTTAGAGTCAACGATGGTCCTTCATCCAACCTCCTTGCTCTACTCCACCGAAACTCGGAATTCAGCTGATTTTCCTGTTCCTACAGAGTCTCACCGCCTCGCTCACTGCTATTGAACTACATCCCATGCCTGCCGCAACTACAACTCCCGTGACTCCCCTTCAGTCCCTTGTCCCTGCCTTCCTGCTTTGAGAAATTGACGTCATCTTACTCTTCTAGTCGTAGCTCTCTGGACATGTCTGGAGAAAGGCTGACTCCTAAAAAAGCGGTGATAGTACCTGGAAACGGGGCAGGCAATGTGGAATCTTGTCTGTGGTACGGTTGGACAAGAAAAAGGCTAGAAAAAGTGAGTAAGACTGCTTGCCCCATGAAAACACACATGGTAACTAGCTTCTGCATGCTACAGTTACAGTTTGTATCATCACTTTAATTTCATTAGTCTTTCTTCTACATGCGTTCTTTTTAACCTTAAACGTATTGCCAGTCTATGATATATCCAGCTAAATCTGACTGGTACGTGTCGTTTATGAGTATGGTTCAGAGCTGTCAACTTAGTTCCAGCCTGTTAGGCTAGTCCTAGTGCATTGTGGGATCTTTAGCACTGGTTTCAATGGGTAGAATCAGGGACTACAAGTACAAGGAGGTTTAATAGACAGGAGTGGAAGTAAAGACGAGTAGCTCTGGTCCTGTGAGAGAACAGCAGAATTTTTCTGGTTTTGATATCTTTCATACCTCGCTTCTCATTTCATTATAAGCTCTTTTTTTTTTTTTTTGGGGGGGGGGGGTGTCTCCTTACATCCTGGGGCTTATCTGGATCTTTCATTGTATTCAGGGCCAGCCCAAGGGTGTCAGATGGCAGGCGAACAATTCTACTCCCCCTCCCTCCATAGTGGAGCATGTCCCCTTCCCCTCTAGGCCTGTTCCCCAGTTGACCAGTTTCTCACCTCCCCTTCCCCACCCCAGGTTTTGCATCTCCCTTTTCCCTTCTGCTGCACCCCACCTCCTCTCAGGTTGGCCAGAAGATTATAGAAGCATCAGTGCTCTGTGAGCCCTGTAATCACAGACTACACTGAAGAGCCACTTTGTCCTGCCACCCTTGATAGGAAGAATGGCTCAGAGGTGGACAGACAATGCTGTGCTTCTGGGCAGGTCTGTAATTACAGGGCCCATTCAGCTGTCTAATCTTTGGGCTGGCTCATGAGGAGGTGGGGGAGGGGCAGCTGCAGCAGGCCTAGCAGTGAGAAAGTAAGGAATAGAAGGCTCTTACATGTGGCAGAGCCCTGTTGCTGCCCCTAAATTCTGCCACCCTAGGCAGACCAGCCCTGATTGTATTTGGGTCACAGATTGGTTTGCTTTGAGAAGCACTACACAGAAAATAGTAATTTGGCATTTCCAAATACTTTTCCTTGATTGGTGATGCCAGGTTTGTACTTTTGTTACTCTTACCAGGGCAAAAGGTTTTTTATCTAGATAACAAAGAAAAGCAGAAAAACAAAATAGCAACTCTAACCTCCTTCTCTCCTGGTCCTGTCAAGGGGTGCCGATGTGAGCAGCTCCACACTCACCCCCAGGGCAACATGGTCTGACACTAAGTCAATTCATCCCTCTGCCCCTCTTAAAGAGGGTGACAAAAAGCATTGACCAAATTTGTCTGAATGCCAAACATGGCTTAAAAAATGTCAGTCAGTAAGAGAAGCTTGTTAGGGTCGGCTACTGTAACGTGCTTTTTGATAGCCATTCCCTAGCTCTGGCCCATTGCTTGTCTTGTTAAGGCTGAGAATTACTGGGTCAGCCTAGTATCACTCTGAACTTGCAGCCTATTAATCTAACAACTGACCTTTTCTTCACAGATCCCAAACTTCCAGTGCCTCCTACGGAATATGCCAGATCCAGGTAAGTCTGCTAGCTTGATTAATTTTCTTTTTTGTTGGATCTTGTGCTGTTGTTCTGAGCTGGCAAGCTCATTGTTTCATGCACTCACTGGCTCTGAGCATTTGTTGCTGGCGCTAGTCCGGCTCAAATAGCTTCTAGCACCCGCATTTGCTTTTGAGCATCAGGGCATAAGGATGCAGATTTATGTAGCAAGTCAGGGAGAGAGCAAATGCTTGCCTTGAGCTAGTACTGAGAAAAGTATGATCAAAATTCAGTACATGGCATACCAGGGCCTACAGTGCAATTCTACCATACCATAACTGTAACTGTACCGGAAGATTGGAGGGTGGCCAATGTAACGCCCATTTTTAAAAAAGGCTCCAGGAGAGATCCGGGAAATTATAGACCGGTGAGTCTGACGTCGGTGCCGGGGAAAATGGTAGAGGCTATTATTAAAAACAAAATTACAGAGCACATCCGAGGACATGGATTACTGAGACCAAGTCAGCATGGCTTTTGTGTGGGGAAATCTTGCCTGACCAATTTACTTCAATTCTTTGAAGGAGTGAACAAACATGTGGACAAAGGGGAGTCGGTTGATATTGTGTATCTGGATTTTCAAAAGGCGTTTGACAAGGTACCTCATGAAAGGCTACAGAGGAAATTGGAGGGTCATGGGATAGGAGGAAATGTCCTATTGTGGATTAAAAACTGGTTGAAGGATAGGAAACAGAGAGTGGGGTTAAATGGGCAGTATTCACAATGGAGAAGGGTAGTTAGTGGGGTTCCTCAGGGGTCCGTGCTAGGACCGCTGCTTTTTAATATATTTATAAATGATTTAGAGATGGGAGTAACTAGCGAGGTAATTAAATTTGCTGATGACACAAAGTTATTCAAAGTCGTTAAATCGCGACAGGATTGTGAAAAATTACAAGAGGACCTTACGAGACTGGGAGACTGGGCGGCTAAATGGCAGATGATGTTTAATGTGAGCAAGTGCAAGGTGATGCATGTGGGAAAAAAGAACCCGAATTATAGCTACGTCATGCAAGGTTCCACGTTAGGAGTTATGGACCAAGAAAGGGATCTGGGTGTCGTCGTCGATAACACACTGAAACCTTCTGCTCAGTGTGCTGCTGCGGCTAAGAAAGCGAATAGAATGTTGGGTATTATTAGGAAAGGTATGGAAAACAGGTGTGAGGATGTTATAATGCCGTTGTATCGCTCCATGTTGCGACCGCACCTTGAGTATTGTGTTCAATTCTGGTCGCCGCATCTCAAGAAAGATATAGTAGAATTGGAAAAGGTGCAGTGAAGGGCGACTAAAATGATAGCGGGGGTGGGACGACTTCCCTATGAAGAAAGACTAAGGAGGCTAGGGCTATACAGCTTGGAGAAGAGACGGCTGAGGGGAGACATGATAGAGGTATATAAAATAATGAGTGGAGTGGAACAGGTGGATGTGAAGCGTCTGTTCACGCTTTCCAAAAATACTAGGACTAGGAGGCATGCGATGAAACTACAGTGTAGTAAATTTAAAACAAATCGTAGAAAATTTTTCTTCACCCAACGTGTAATTAAACTCTGGAATTCGTTGCCGGAGAAAGTGGTGAAGGCGGTTAGCTTAGCAGAGTTTAAAAAGGGGTTGGACGGATTCCTAAAGGACAAGTCCATAAACCGCTACTAAACGGACTAGGAAAAATCCAAAATTCCAGGAATAGCATGTATAGAATGTTTGTACGTTTGGGAAGCTTGCCAGGTGCCCTTGGCCTGGATTGGCCGCTGTCGTGGACAGGATGCTGGGCTCGATGGACCCTTGGTCTTTTCCCAGTATGGCATTACTTATGTACTTATGTCATGAGTCACACAACAAGAGCCTACCTAGGAAAAGGCAGCACCATAAATTTTGTGGCAGGCACTAAAACATCAATACACATAAGGGAAAACTAAACAAGCCAGAGTAGTTCAGATCAATCCTACACAGACAATATTGGCCGCTGTCGTGGACAGGATGCTGGGCTCGATGGACCCTTGGTCTTTTCCCAGTATGGCATTACTTATGTACTATGTACTAACAAGAAACCATGGGCCTCTTTTACAAAGCTGCACTACCGATTCCCAGTACGGCAATTGAGAGGAAGCCCATCCAATTCCTATGGGCTTCCTTTCATTTACCGTGCAGGAATTGCTAGTGTAGCTTTGTAAAAGAAGCCCACATCTCCTTCACAAACATAGATCCCAGTATAGATTAAGTAACCATAAACTAAAAATAGAAATATATAGACAAAAATTAAACTGAAGAAGCCATACTCTGCATACAGTGAACATCAGAGAAACAATGATGCATAACCAACCCCCTGTACTGTGCAAAATATAAAGACAGCAGCCATAAACCAAAAACTGATATATTCCAATTACTACATTACAAATAAACAAATACTAATTAAAAAGATGGAAAATAAGATGATATTTTATTGGACTAATTTAAAACATTTTTCAATTAGCTTTCAGAGGCCAAAACCTCCTTCCTCAGGTCAAGACAGTAAGCTGCTGTTATAGTATCCTGTTCTGACCTGAAAAAGGAGGTTTTGATCTCCAACAGTTAGTCAAAAATGTATTAAAATTAGTCCAATGTCAAGATATGATCTTAATTTTCTATTTATATTTATTAACCTTTATAACGCAGGCACCACACTACTTTATCCTAAATTAAAAATAAAAATTCTTTTTTTCTACCTTGTTTTCTGGCCATTTACTTCTCTGGTTTTTGCTTTCCTTCATCTTCCCTTACGTCTCTTTCCAGGATTGTCCATTTGACAATTTTCTCTCTCCTTTTCCTTTCTTCAGTTTATTTTTCTGTTCAGATTTAATTCATTCTTACTATCTAGTTTTCAATTTCCCTTTTTTTTTTACTGTCTACCTGCAGCTTTCCATCTCTTTCCCTCACCCTGGCTCTATTTTACTTCTACTTATTCCCAGTCTTTCACTAACTCTACCCTCTTTCTCTTCCCTTTCTATACAGAGTTTGCCTCCTCTCTTTCTTTCTTTTTCTCTCTCCCTCTCCTTTCGTTCCCCCTTCCATCACTATCTCCATCCTTTCTGTCTCTCTCCCCAAACATCTGCTCCTTTCTCTCCCCACTTCCATCCAGCAACTGCCCTCTTTCTCCCCCTTCTGTACAGCATCTGTTCCCTCTCCCCCTTTCCATCCAGCATCTCTACTCTCTATCCCCTTCCATCAGTATCTTCCTTCTCTTTGTCTGCCCCTCTCACTTCCATACGGGTCTTTCTTGTGTGCTAAAGCCATTTTCACCACAGCTGTAAAAACCACAATTTTCTATTTTTTCCATTAATGCTCCTTCGCTAGCGTATGACCATTTTAAAATATTACTGCAAGCGCACTTATCGCTTCCTATTTTGTAGACAGTAAGGGCTCCTGCATTATCTGTGCACTAACCAGTTAGCATGTGGTAATATAGATGTGCTAACTGGTTAGCGCAGGAGCACCTCCTCAAAAAAAAAAAAATATTGCATGGTTAGCATAAGCACATGGCAATAGTAACATAGAATGTCTGAGTTTTGATACTTATATGCTGATGTTTCTTCTGTGTATTGGTTGGTAACTTTGATTATTTTTGTATACTTTTTCAATAAAACCTCCATTAAATTAAAAAAAAAGTAATGTGGAATGCTTTAGCACAGCCCATGTTAGGTCATTTTTGCTGTGTTAGGCATGCGTTAGCACCTAACACAGCTTAGTAAAAGAGTCCCTAAGTCCGTAAACCTTTCTTTTTTTCTTAAATGCTCCCAGCCCTAGCTGTCTGCTGGGTCTATACTTGATTTTAATATGATAATTTACATTCCAGGGTGTCTTAAATTTTATTTTAAAAAATATATTGTACATTCAGTAATCCAAATTGAATGACAGAAATAGAATTAAAACAAACAGCAAATATATATATATATATATATATATATATATATATATATATATATATATATATATATATATATATATATATATAATATCATATTATATAAAAGAGGAAATAACAATCAAATATTAGTCCACAACAGAAGGACCAAGAATAAGGTAAATCAATATAGGAAAAGAAAAAAACATAGAGGCAACTTGGTTAAAGATTAACTATAGGAACTACTAAACATTTAGGGGTCGTTTTACCAAGCCGTGCTAAAAAGTGCCTGGCACTGGTGTCAGCGCATGGGTTTTACTGCGGTCACTTTTAGCATGGCAGTAAAATGGCCACTAGCGCATGGCCATTACTACGGTTGTCCTTACCACCACCTATTTAGGAGGCAGTAAGGGCTCCAGTGCTACTCCTGCACTAATCGGGTAGTGCGCGGCAATGTGCCGGCACTACCCAATTAGCGCAGGCATGCCTACTGTCTGGGTGGGATTGGCATGCGCTGAGCTGGAAACTACTGTGGGATTCCTCGGCGCGTCTTATGGTAGTGCTCTTTTAGCACACGGTAGGCCTACGTTAGACCTACTGTGTCTTAGTAACAGGGCCCCTTAGTGAGCCTTCTGCATTATGAAATATGAATCCTAAACACATTTAGGGGCGAGAGAAAGGGAACATTATCCATCATAAAGTACAAAACAAAAACAAGGAAATAAAAAAAAAAAATCAGTTGCCTCAGCCCAAACCAGGACTCAAGTTTTTAAGGCCAATAAGTCCCTTCAACTGAGTTGGGTTGAAAAAAGGAATTGGGAAAAAAACACTGAACAACACTCCCATAAACAGATCCCTCACATGTCCCAGGCATAATTCCAGAACAAACCAGAAGATTCAACCTCCACAATACACAATATGGCACAGAAAACAGTGGAGATAACCAAAGGAACACAACAATGGCAATGATGCAAAGATAAATTGAATAATCCTCTTCCATTAGACTCAACATGAGCCGTATTTCGTCTGGAGAGCCTGCATCAGGAGTCTAAAGTACTGCAGATCAACAAATGACGTTGAATCACAGAAATGTTGTTTAAGAATCCAGATAAGATGAATTATTGTCAAAGAAAAATCAGTCAGCAACATAGTCCGAAATTTGCACCACTATCTATACGCTTCGGCAAAACAACTTTTCTGGGATTCAACGTCATTTATTCATCTGCACTATTTTAGACTCCTGATGCAGGCCTTCCAGCCGAAACATGGCCTGTGTCAAGTCTGATGGAAGAGGATTATTAAACTTATCTTTGCACCATTGCCATTGATGTGTTTCTTTGGTCATCTCCACTGTTTTCTGTTTCAAGGCATAATTCCAACATCATAATCAATTAAATTGTAGTCTTTTCTTAACTCCTTTTTGTTTTTTAGATTGTAAACTGCCTTGTTCCACTTGTTGGTGTTGTGTGGTATAGCAAATACAATAAACCATAATCTGATCAGGTTCCAGCCAGGGGCATAGCCAGACCTCGGCGGGAGGGGGGGCCAGAGCCCAAGGTGGGGGGGGGCACTGTTTAGCCGCCGCCGCTGCCGCCACCACCGCCGCCGCCTGCCCCGCTGCCACATCAGGTACCTTGTTTGCTGGCAGGGGTCCCCAATCCCTGCCAGCCAAAGAGTCTTCTTCAGCGCTGGTCAACTCCGGCGCCTTCGTTGTGGGATCATCTGTTTCTGACGCCTTACATCCTGCACGGGGCTACGTGCACGATGCAGGACGTAAGGCGTCAGAAACAGATGATCCCACAATGAAGACGCCGGAGTCGACCGGTGCTGAAGAAAACTCTTTGGCTGGCAGGGTTTGGGGACTCCTACCAGCAAACAAGGTACCTGATGTGGCGGGGGGGGGGGGGGGGGTCAGATGTAGAGGGGGCCAGGGCGTAATCTGTGGGGACCCACGCCCCCGTGGCCCCACGTAGCTACGCCCCTGGTTCCAGCAGAAAGGTTAATAATAAAGTTCTTAAAAGTCACTAACTCCATGGAATTCTTCAGAAGAACCATCAAGTCCAAAGAGTCACTTTATGCTGACCGTCATCCAGGCATACAAACTCTGGATGATCCATAATTGAGAAGTAGATATTAAAGATGGCATCTGTAGAGAAGAGTTCACTATCTGAATTGTGTCTCATAGCTGGTCCAAAGTGGCCTCAGATCTTTCTGGATGTAGACTCAGCTAACCAGCAGAGGGAATAAGGTGACCCCAGGTCAATGATACTGTTTGTTCTACTCAAGCACTCCTCTCATTCTCCTAAAGTGGGGAAAATCTGTCAGGATGTTCCCATCCACAAGAGCAGCAAACCGTACTCATCCTCAGACAATAGCCCACTCAGGCTCCTGGCCGGAGTGATTTATTTATTTATGGCATTTATATCCCACACTTTCCCGCCCATGGGCAGGTGCAATGTGGCTTACAAGCATTCAAAAAGGCTAACAGCAGTATACAAAGACACTTCAATCTAGTAATAAACAAACAGACACTTTAAGGGCAAGGCAGTGGTGGGGGGGAGACAGAGAAGAGAGTAAGGTGGTAAGGAATACAGTACGGTCACGGGCTGTGGAGGTTACTTCACGTGTCAGTTTAGCCAACGTAAATTCCAAGCTCTGCCCTAGTTTTTTTAGGCTGCCTGCAGCCACACTTCCCTCCATTACTGACTGGACACCACGATTCTCAAAAGCTGTCCAGACAATGTGGGGAGGGTCCTTGGGCATGGAAGGGTAAGTCTGGGGTTTTCCCTGCTCTTCCCCATCTCAGAACCAGAAAAACTCTGATGATTGCAGAGCTCTATCCAACACAACCTCTTGTGGCACCATCTTGGTCCTCCAGCAGATTTGGGACACACTTCTGGTTCCTCCTCAGAGGCCTGTTTAATATTGGTGACTCTGTAGCACAGCCCTCTAAAAGTCATGGAAACACACAAGCCCCTCCACCACAACAAGGTGGTGTCCCTTCGGAGGGGGTTTCAGGGTGTCTTTTGTACAACATAGTTTTGAATTGATTTAAGGCTGGAATCATTACCTATTATACGGACTTTTCAAATTTGTTTAACATCTTTTTAAACCAAAATCAGTTCATATTAGTGATAAGCATACTGTAGCTGCTCTTCTTGCCCTGTGAAGGAGTGTCTGGGTCCCAACTGGAAGACTAGTCAGTTTCATCTTCAGCATTTAAAATTAAGGAGCATCTTGGGGGGGGGGGGGGGGGACTTAGAACATTTGGTCTGTTCCTCTTATGATTTGCACATTAGCTGTGAAAAAGAATTGCAGCACTGAATGTGAATACAAGAGTTGAGACCTAAGACTTTCTACTGTTTGCTGCATTGTAGCTGAAAGTTGGGCTTAATCTCTCTGGCTTGGGTATGGAAAAAATTGTGCCAGGAAGTAAAAGTGTCATTAGGAGAGACAGCCAGGTACTGCCCAGTCTGCTCATATCTAATTTTTGGCAATGTGAGAGAGGATGCCAAGGAGTGAATATCTTCCAGTATTCTTTTCCACTGTGAAGGTTAATCTCAGTTCATCCTTGTCTGTTGATCAGTTACAGCTAGAGAAAGTCAGTGGCTTCCCTTTATGGAGTCGGAGCTCCAGTGTGATGAGAGGACAGTGATTATTGGGCACAGCTCTGGGGCAGCTGCTGCCATGAGGTATGGTGTTGGGTGTATTCATGACATGCATTTCACAGCTTTAATCTGCCGGAGTTTCTCCTGAAAAGTTTTATTATTTGCTGAACTAGAACTGATGTCTGAGACCATAAGTGGCTCCTTCAGTTGTGCATCTGCCTTAGGTTTTGGTAACTCTTTGTTTTAGTGTCCTGATTGAATCAACGACGGAAAAGCTGCATGCAATTGTTCTGGGTTTTGTGGGCCAAATTCAATTTTATGAGCATTGTTGGCCACCAGGTTGTGCAGTGCTGCCTCTGAAGTCTGGTGGTCCTGTCACAACCTACTGCCAAGGATGACGATAATCATTTATTAAATTGTGTCTGACATGAAGAATGATACTCTCCAGTTTTAGGCAAGCATTGAGTCATGTCAAGTTCTTGTCTGATGTGCTTTGAAATTGCAGAGAACTAATTGTAAAAAGATAAGAGAGGGAACCTACAGATCAAAATATTACATTGTTATTCAAAATTACATGTCAGAGCTTGTACTTGTAGGACAGCTCTCAATTTACCTGATCTTCTGTAAGTGGTGGAGTTTCTTTCTCTTACTCCTTATCTGTCTACGTTAAAACTTATACCTCATCATGCCAACTGAAAAGAATTACCCAAAAAACAATATTGGTCTATAATCATCTACTTATAATAGTGCCTCTTTCCTCAGAGTGAACACCCTTTACCACTAGGCAGACTGATGGACTGTACAGGTCTTTATCTGCCGTCATCTACTATGTACTACCCTTGGTTGCCTCCTACTCAGCCAGTTCACTGCAGGGCCCATATCAAGGGCGCTCAATGTTTCTTATAAGTCAAAGGACTTGCTAAAATCCATATACAGTTTATCCGCCGCCCTGTCCTGATCCACCTCGCCAGTCAGAGAAATTGTCCAGATCCATCTACCACTGATAAGACCCTGTCATCTCAGATTTTGTAAGCCAGAAACTAGTAGTTTTTGTTATAGCAGCAACTCCATTCATTTCTCTCATCATAGATGTCTGACTAATCTACCTGCAGCGCTCAGCCTCCTCCTTAATTCTTTTGTAAAGAGGAACCACATCTGCCTGTGTCAAGTACACTCCTGACTCTGAAGAAACATTGAAAAAGTCAGCCTGTAGAGCTGCCAGAGCTTCCCTATATTCTCCTAGATGTGTGCCATCCAGCCCCATTGCTCTATTTTTAATTTAGTTAGCACCTGACAGTCTCTTTTGAAAATTGTCCACGGTCTAGCTCACTTCCATTGCTCTTTGTGTCAGTTTTCTGTGGTTTTATTCCTGGTCCTTCAGTAAACACCGAACAGAAATATTTATCCACCTCTACAAATTTCTCCCTTCCACATCTGAGTCTCACAGTTCCACTTTTGTACTTCCTCCTCCTGCCATTAACATATCTTTTTTTTTTTTTTAAGTAATGTCTCAATGTTTTACTGTATTAGTTTTTTTTTTCTCCTTCCATTACGTCTTCACTTTTTCCAGCTTCTCTTAGCTTTTCCAGATGCTGTTGCTCATCTTCCTTTCCCCTTGCCCTGTAATGGATTTTGCCTATCATACTGCTTGGTGCATATGATTGCCTTTTTGTTAGTAATGTCATTCCTTGCCGAAAATATAATGGTGTTAACCTCTATTGTATGAAAACAATAAAGAAGATCAAAGGACAAAACACAGAAATCAAATCTAGCAGCAGGCATCTTTCTTTTTTGATTACCAGGGACATGATATACCATGTCGCTCAGTGGTGTGCTGGTAAATTTTTAACAACAGGCTCTCTCCCCGGTCCACCTCGGTGCCCCCCAAAATTGCAGAGCTGGCTATAGCCAGTGGGTGGGGGGGCAATGCATTACTCTCTCCAGGAAAAAACAATTAAATGATCCCAGGTTCCAATCTAATTCATGTTTAATGTGGGATAAAACGCCATAAATAAGTAAATAAATATAAACTTTTAATGTTGAGCACCTGATTCTCAAAGGGAACATATTCCAAACACTATAATGAAAATAAAATGATTTTTTCTACCTTTGTTGTCTGGTGACTGTTTTTCTGATCATGCTAGCCTAGTATCCGATTCTGCTGCTATCTGTCCTCTTAACTCCGTTTCCAGGGCTTCCTTTCCATTTATTTCTTTCCTTTCCTCCTTTCTTCTTCATTTCTGGTCCTCAGCTTCTGCCTATTTTCTTCATCCATGTGCAGTTTTTCTCCTCTCTTCCTTTTCCCTTTATCTTATCTCCTTCCTCACTCTTCCCTCCCCTCCATCCATGTCCAGCATTTATTCTCTCTCCCCTCCTCTCCCCCTGCCCTCCATCCACCCATGGCCAGCAGTGACCCTCCTCTCCCCTGCCCAGCATGCACCCATACCCAGAGACCCTCCTCTCCCCTGCCCTCCATCCACCCATGTCCAGCAGTGACCCTCCTCTCCCCTGCCCTCCATCCACCCATGTCCAGCAGCTCCCTTCTCTCCCCTGCCACCCCCTCCCGACTTGTTTCACAAATTCTCCTGCTTCCTCCCTCCCGATCCGGTCCCTCACCGACCCTACCTTGGCCATCAAATTCTTCGGGGCAGGCAGTGTTGCCTGCCCGCTGCCATCGCTGACTTTCCTCCGCCGCCCGATCGCGCTTCAAAATGGCTGCCGAGACAGAAGTCTCGCGAGGCCGCCTCTGGAAGTCTCGGCGGCCATTTTTAAAGTGCAAACAGGCGGCGGAGGAAAGTCAGCGATAGCAGCGGGCAGGCAACACTGCCTGCCCCGAAGAATTCGATAGTCAAGGTAGGATCTGTGAGGGACCGGATCCGGAGGGCGGAGGGAGGGAGAGCCGGCTCGCCCTTTCCAACAACCGGCTCGCAAGTCTGGCCAAAATTTAACAACCGGATCTTGCGAGCCGGCTCCAGCACACCACTGATGTTGCTGCACTTCTAATTTACCTCAGTTGTTAGTAGTGAACTTGAAGATCCTTTGCTCTTTACATACTGCATCAGAGAACAAAGTCCAGTGGCTTCTCAGGAAGACTTCAAACGTGTAAATCAGTCTAACTTGAAAAGACATAGCGGAAGGTTGGCTGAGTACTGCCAGGCAGATCATCTGAGTTTGATTTCTGCTCTATGTGTTGGCCTGGGCTGGAAAGGTAAGCAATAATGTCCTCCACAATGGGTTCAGTGCTATTGCTAGGAGTTATTTCTGCAGGACTCTTTTATATGAGGCTCTGAGATGAGTTGCAGCCTGTGGCTGAGGACTGTCACTGGGCTGACTGGGCTAGATGGAAGTGGGAAGAGAGGAAATAAATCCTGAGTTCAGAATGAAGGCTGTTGGAGCTGTAGCACCAGCAAAGTCTGGTTCCTATCAAACAAGAAGAGTAGAAGAAACAGTAAAATTGTGCCAGTGGGAATTCGTCATCTGAAAAATGTACAAGACACACATTCTATGCACACGCCAGCGCCAATAATTGAGCTCCCCTTCCATCCCATATTTGAGGAAACTCTCTCTTAAAGGGACTCCTGCCTTATATTTGGCTTTTGCCGACAATCGCAGTCTTCTCGGTATAGATTGTTTTACAGAAGATTGTTATAGAGTATATGACGCATGCATGGCTGAAGTTCCACTACCTCCTGAAATGCTGGGGTTTATCTGTTTGGCTTCTGCCAAAGGATTTCCACTGCTTTGTACAAGCTCTGACATGTCATTTTGAATAACGATGTAATATTTTGATCTGTAGGTTCCCTCTCATCTTTTTACAATGAAATCCCTCATCTGTAATATTTAAAAGCACATCAGACAAGAACGTGACATGGCTTGATGCTTTCCTAAACCAGGAGAGGAGCTCGTGCTGACTGACAGCTTGTTCTTTTCCTCAGGTATGCTGAAACCCACAAGGTGTATGCCATTATTCTAGTATCTGCTTATACTTCAGACTTAGGAGATGACAATGAGAGGGCAAGTGGTAAGTAAGTGGCTCTTTTTCTTCTTTTAACATGGAATTCTCTGTCCTTAGAAGGCTGGGAATACAATGTTATAATATACAAACCAGTTTGCTATGATATTTCATAATAAATTATTTACTGGCAGGAACACTTTTTTTTTTTTTAAGGATGAGTAATGTTGGAATGTTATAAGAATCTTTTAATGCCATTAAGGCATTTTTCAGGCACTGGAAGAACATCCAAGCCAATGGGGCTAATTAATCTGGAGGATTAATACCAATGATTGATTTAAAGTAAATTGGTGGCAGTCTTCTAAGTGGGTACCTCCATGTAGGCACCTTGATGCTTTGTGGGGAGCCCCTATTCTATAGCAGCATATGGGTCCTCAGATTTCACAATAGAATACTAGCATAACTCGGATGCTCACACTTCCACTAGCCGTAGACCAGGCGTGACTGTGGGCAACTAAATGCTCCGACAACCATCCTTCCTGCAGCACTGTGCTTCTGCCAGCTCAGATCACAGTTTGGGGTAGGCGGGGAGGACTTTGACACCTCCCATTTGGGTGCCTAGAAGTCTTGAATCAATGTGTGTAGGCACCCAAAGGCAGCACCTCTACTGTGGCACCTAAACGGCAGTGCCCCAAAGCCCTGCTTTGAGATATTCAGTTTTAGAATTGCCCTTTTCTCTCCCCCCCCCCCCCCAGCAAAACAGGATTCTCTTATATTGTTCAAAACTATACAACTGCATTATACTACTACTTAATCATTTCTAAGCTCTACTAGCTGAACGCAGCGGTGTACGTAAAAAACATATGAGACAGTCCCTTCTCAACAGAGCTTACAGTTTATGCAAGATAGACAAACAGGACAAGTATCATAGTAAATGACGGCAGATAAAGACCTGAATGGTCCATCCAGTCTGCCCAACAAGATAAAACTCATTTTACATGGTATGTGATACTTTATATATACCAGAGTTTGATTTGTCCTTGCCTTTCTCGGGGCACAGACTGTAAAAGTCTGCCCAGCACTGTTCTTGTACTAAATGTTCTGAAGCTAACGTCGAAGCCCCTTAAAATTTACACTCCAGCCCATCCATCTCTATTCAGTTATGATCAGGGCATAGACCGTAGAAGTCTGCCCCGCAGTGGTTTTGCTTCCCAATTACCGGTGTTGTCACCCAATCTCTGCTAAGATTCCATAGATACATTCCTTCTAAACAGGATTCCTTTGTGTTTATCCCACGCATGTTTGAATTCCTTTACTGTTTTCATCTCTACCAAATCCCATGGGAGGGCATCACAAGTATCTACCACCCTTTCTGTGAAATAATACTTCCTGACATTATTCCTGAGTCTGCCCCCCTTCAACCTTAATTCATGTCCTCTAGTTCTACCGCCTTCCCGGCTCCAGAAAAGGTTTGTTTGCAGATTAATACCTTTCAAATGTTTCAAATGTGTTTCTGCTTTCCTCCAAGGTATACATGTTCAGGTCGGCAAGTCTCTCCTCATATGGTTTGCAACGCAAATACCATATCATTTTTGTAGCTTTTCTTTGCACCACTTCGTCTTTTTACATCTTTAGCAAGATATGGCCTCCAAAATTGTAGAGGGGCATCAACACCTCTTTTCTTCTGCTGGTTATACCCCTCTCTATGCAGCCTAGCATTTTTCTGTTAAACCATAAGTCACTTAATGGTGCTCTAATTTCTGCAAAAGTCTGATTTGTGAAAGGAGTAGCAAATCGGTCAGTTCCACCTAATGTTGAAGCAAAGTACTAAACTGTGCTCAAGCAGCTTAGAAAGAGCACTCACAAAAATGTCCCTAAACATTAAAAAATATAGAGGGGGCAATTCTGTAACTGGACAGTATAATCTAGGCACCTAAAATTACATGGGCTGTGAGCCTCTTCTTTTAAGAGCACTTACCTGTGTAAGTTGACACCCGATTCACCTACAATTATGTATGTGTACTTACAACATGTCAATGGCAGGTGTAAACGTGCATGCCTAAATGCAACAGTTTTACAGTATTCTGTAAGTTATGCACTTAAATGTCAGCCCTGCCTATTCTCCTCCTGTGAATGCCCCCTTGTATTTACTCATTAAGGTAGTTCTGCACATATGTTATTGAATTCTGCAGAGCACATGGCTAGCGCTTACAGGCTTAACAGTCAGTGTTAGTATTCTATAACTTATGCATGCAATTGGCACCTAATGTTAGGTGACCTGTTATAGAATGAGTGGGATTGTGTCAGTAGGAACCATGAGCCTAGGTGAAAAAAAAAATTGTCCTTCCAAGTTGTTTCATGTGGGAAGAACACAGATGACAAGCTGTTCCTAATGAAGCATCTTTGATTATTTTCCTCTCCCTGCACAGGCTATTTCAATCGTCCCTGGCAGTGGGAAAAGATCAAGCAGAATTGCCAGCTCATTGTCCAGTTTGGTTCCACAGATGATCCTTTCTTGCCATGGGATGAACAACAGGCAGTGGCTGACGGCCTGGGAGCTGATCTCCACAAATACACGGACAGGGGTCATTTTCAGAACACTGAATTCAATGAGCTGGTCAGTGTGGTTCAAAAAATACTGACCACATCCACTTAGAAACGTTTTCAGCTCAAACTCTGCTTTTTGCTTTTCTAAGTCTGCAGAAGAACTGTACTTGTCAACTTTGGAGTAAACTGCAAATTGTGGACATTAGTGTAACTTGTTAGTCACGCAAGCACAGAACATATCTGTCTAAGAACAGTATAAAAGATATATATTTTTGCATAAAATTTTGTCCAGTTTCCGTAGGATGAAATATTCAAGTCGCAGTGAAGCAAAGCAATAAAAGGCACTGTGGGTAGAAAGACAGGATTCAGTCTATTTTCATGCTGAAGTTGTAAAGCTTTCCAGTTAGAGAGTGATCTTTGGTGACTCCAGAATGCAAATGCAGTGAGAGAGGCAAGCAGAGCACCAGAATGAAGCTTAAAACTTATGGAGAGAGGCAGCTGGAACACCAGACTGAGGCTTGGAACATTGATTGAGCAGTGAATACCATCAAACACCCCCCCCCCCCGGGAGGCTGTTGGGCTTTGGAAGAAACAGAGGGGCTGCAAAGAAGTAAATATTATTATTGACTCCTGTGGGGATGGATTGAAATTTCTGTCTCTGTACAACTCTCTATTTCCAGTCCCCCAGGTCTAAGATTGTAGCTCTGAGCCAGACCCTTTGATCCTATCGTAGTGTAGCTGCAGACTGATAGTCACATATTTAAGAAGGTCTGTGAAAATAGCAATGTCAAATTGAAAGGAATTCCAACTGATGCTAAGTTCTTTGACTTTATCAATTTCGCATACTCTTCTAAATAGTGGACCAAGAAGCCTTGTAAAAGTCCTTACACCCTTGTACAGTCTTCATATCTTCTGCTACCTTTATATTTACTGGAGATTTTTTTAAACGCCTTTATGAAGAGTTGCCCAAGGTGGTGTACAGTTTAACATAAAACTTATAATTTTGTTAACAGCATAATAGTAAAATTAACCAAGAATAAACAAATACAATAAAGGAGGTAAACTTGAAAACACTAAATTGAAACCTAATTGAAACTATCAAAACTGTACACATTTAACAGAACTGGAATTCAAATACCAGAGATATAGCACAATGTTAGCATAATACTAATTTTACAGCTAATAAGCATGCATTATACGGTGACCTGACATCCAGCAGTTGTAATAGGGGACTACTGCTAGGGGTTGTCAGTGTCATTTTGGATAATGGTGCCGACAAGGCCAGGAGTAACTGTAGATTGCCCCTGTTTCAGACCCTAGACACCAGGGATGTTTTCCTCAGGTAGGCCCAGGGAAGGGGGGGTTGGGGAAGGGACACTTCCAGGTGGGGGTTTAAATAGTATGGGGGGGGGTGGATTTATATTGGCACATGTTGCAGTCCTTTATTTGGGGAGGCCCAAGAAGGGCTTGGGGGATGCTCTAGCTTTCATTTAAGGATGTCAATTATGTTAAGGCAGGGCCTGGGAGCATCAGACCATGGCTTGACGGCCCAGTGGAATAACACTGCTTGCAAGGTGGGTCACAAGCAACATTATTCCTTTACCAAAGAAGTCAGGAACCTGCAGTACTGAGATAATGTAGTTTGGTAACTCCGTGGTAAATTGAGGTGCAGTAAAAACCCACCTTCTAGCAAACCTTAGTAACTTTCCCCCTTAACCTCTGTTTACTTTATTGGTGAGAAAGCTACACCCGATATGCTGCACTCAGTTTTTCAATATGGGATTGAAAGGTAGACAAATCACATTATACTTAAAGAAATCCTGATTTTATCTGGAGTCTATACAGATCTAGGACATTTCAGTTTATAACTTGCCATACAAAAAATTTTGTATTCAAACTGTGGTGTTACTTCGAAGATGGCCGCAAGCTGTTAGGTTGCTGCGACTCTTGTTCTCCCCCCAAAAATGCCTAAACGAAGAGGGAGATTAGCGGGAAGGGCTTCCCCGCTAACTCCCTCATTACCTGGTCCGATGGATCGTTATTTGAGATCGCAGGGAGTTCACTGCGACGGCGAATCGCTTCCAGAGGTGTGCGCTGGCGAAATGGAGACTTCGGCGCTCTCTGGCTTTGATGTTAGTCTTAGCCCTGCCGAACGCACTCCCCCTCCCCAGTCGATAGGCGCCAGTTCTTCTGGATTCGACGGGGTCCACTCCCGTAGAGGTTAGGGGCCCAGAAGATCGTCGAATCGAAGCTTCACTTACTACAGAGGTGGGACTGGAGAGCAGTTTGCCCGTGGAAACGTCGCGAACTGAGGGGCAGAGTGAGGACCGAGACCAGCCTGTAAGGTTTGAACTTCCTAAAGAATTTATGACTAGACCAAAAGATGTGACATTAGAAGCTTTGTGGGACCTGGTTTCCAACCTAGGACAAGTTTTCCTCAAGCAGATAAACGATGTACAGCCTAAAGTTAAATCTCTGGAAAGCAATTTGGTAGAGAAAGATGAACAGATTAAAGACTTGAATGGGAAATTTGTTAATTTGGATCAAAGAATTATGAAGCTTGAAACGGCACAACCTATTATGATGAAAGATTTGATGAGTCTTGGAGACAAAATGGAAACTTTTGATAATTACACTAAAAATCATAATCTAAGATTTGTCAACTTTCCTAAACTTCAAAATGTTGCTCCTATGGATATGTTGAAACGCTATATGCATGAAAATTTATCAATTCCTGAACAGAATCTACCACCAATGACTATGGTTTATTATATTCCTGGGAAAGGAACCACTCAACCCGAAGCTCCGATAAATGTTTCTCTTTTGCTTGAGACCTCAGATACCGAATTAGCGACTGCAGCTACATTGGTGGCGACAGTCGCACTATTACCAGACAAGAATTGGATCTTTTGTCTGTTTTTCCGAAATAAAGATAAACCCTTTTTGGGTTTAAAAGTTTTATTGTTTCCTGATGTCTCCAAGGAGACACGACGACGAAGGAAACAATTCCTGCTCCTTAGGCCTGAAGTTCTACACTTGGGGGGTACCTTTTTTTTAAGGTACCCCTGCAAGTGTATAATAAAGTTTAAGGAAAAAAAATATGTATTTACAGAGCCGTCTCATGTATCTGCATTCATAACCTCAGTGAAAGTGGATAAGCGTTAATTATAAGTGTTTGCTCCACTTAACAGTACTTGTAGAATTTCTTTTTTGATTAACCTTTAGCTATTTTGGCTCCAGTAATTTCCTGAAATCTTAGATCACATGTATGGACTTGAGTATAGTTTTCCTGTTAATGTGAAGCTTTTTAAGCCTCACTTTTTTCCTTTTTGTTTTACTTTCTTTACCTAATTTGTAGATTATTAGATACTTTTCCTGAACAAGAGGATTGTCTTGTAAAATATTGGATAATATTAATAAAAACAAAACAAAACTGTGGTGTTACTTCAGTTACAGCAATACAAAATCCCTCCACTGCCACTTTGTGAAATTACACAAAACCTGCCATACCATAACAGCACTAACTCTTGGAACCCAAACAGCAAGAGCTATGCCTTTTTGCAAAGGCAACACTGCAAAAATAACGACTGACGAACATCATCAAATTGCTACAGATTCCTTCACAGAAACTACATGCCAACAGAATTCCTCACCTTGGTCACACACATACATAGATTAATGCTCACCAATAACTGAATAAAGGACCAAAATGTTGAAACCGTAACTCCAAGGAGCCACAATCTCTGTGAGTAGTATAACACAGGATACATAAATAGAAATGCATTTCTTCCTGTACTGAGCAAAATACAAAGGATGTCAGCAGCTAAACACTGAAAGTAATACTGGGGTGGTCTCAATCTCTTTCCATTTTATTTTCATTGGGCCGCTAAGGCCTTTTCCAAATTCTCTGTTTGTTTCCATTCTTCCTTACAATTTGTCTGACATTAATAATTTCCTTTCATCTTTATTTCCCATTCCTTTTCTACTCTGCTTCTCTATCCATTCATAGCTAGGTATCACCTCTTCCTTTCCCCTTCCTTCTCCAGTCCTTATTCTCCCTTTGTTTTACTTCTTATTTGTACACTAGCTCTCCATTCTCCTATTCTCAATTCCCCCCCCCCCCCCCCCCCCCCGTCAACTCATTTCATCCTTCTACTCACCTTTTCAATTGAACAATGTAGAAAGTGGATTACATCACTATAGCCTCAAAACGCAAGCGGACCACATCCTCTTCAAAAAATTGCTGAAAACTTACTTCTTTGTTAAAACGTACTCACCTAGCTACTCTGCTGCTTGATACTCCCTTCACGATCCCCCACCCTGCTTAGTTCCCCATTGTTGCTACTGCTCCCCTTGTCTATTCTTTGTCAACCTTACAATATTTTCTTAAATTGTAAATTTCCATATCATCATGCTGATCAATCCATAGACTGGTGGGTTGTGTCCATCTACCAGCAGGTGGAGATAGAGAGCAAACTTTTGCCTCCCTATATGTGGTCATGTGCTGCCGGAAACTCCTCAGTATGTTCTCTATCTCAGCAGGTGGTGGTCACACACAGCAGCAGCTCTGGCTAGGCCTCCAAGCCTAATTTTTAGGTTTTGTTGAGTGCCTGGGGTTGAGGGCTCTTCTTGAGCAAGTGCAAACCTGGTGGCGCCAGGTCCCTCCTTTTCTCCCCCCTCCCTCTGGCTCCGTAAAAAAAAAAAAAAAAATTTTGAAAGTCCTTAAAGGCGTTTATTTCGACGTTTATTTAAACGTTTATTGCAGCTACTCACTGGGACACCAGGTCGTTACAGCTCGGAGCGGAAAGCAGGTAATTTTTACCTTTTTATAGCGGGCAGGGGGTTCCCCGATTGATCTCCACGTGGCCTATGGCGTCGGAGGGCGAGGGCGCAAAGAGTCGCTCCCCGGATTGCTTGGGCGCTTCTAGAGGGGATGCGGGGGTCTTAAAGTCTGATTCGCCCTTGTTGGGGGACAGTTTCGTGACCGATGAGTGTCCCGGTCCTTCCTCCGGTGTGGCGGTTTTTCCCGCCATAAACGCCCATCCCCCGCTGCTCGCCTCCGCCATCTTGGCCGGCCACGCGGCTCGGACGGCTTCTTCTTGGGCCGCCCTTGAGGTGGGAGACATTAATGCCATTAACGCCCTTAATTTGGGCGACGGCACAAAAGCGGCTAAAGTTAAGCGCCGTTCTTCCCGTGCGGCTCCTTCGCGGAGTGTCGCGCCGGACGCCATCTTGGATGCGTAGCATGTCTCTCCCCCGCTTTTGCAAGCGCCGGTTGAGGGTGCGTCTAGGGCTGTAGCCCAGGCTGCGGAAGTGCACAGTCTGGGGGGTTTCTCCCCCGAGTTTGTTTTGCTGCTGCATGAGGCCTTCCTTATGCAAAACGCTGCCCCTGCTCCCTCGTCTGGTAAAGAGGTTGAGGCCCCCGGAGGTAAACGCCCTCGGGTTGATTCCCAGGCCTTGGAGGACTTTGTCTCCTCCGATGTAGATGAGGGCAGCGTATCTGAGTTCTCCCAACGGTCCTTTGCGGATTCCTTGGAGGAGACGGATCCCCGCTCGGATGGAGCGGATGACCCCTCTGCAGCGCGGCTCTTTAGCTCAGAGGATTTGCCCAACCTGTTAGTGCAGGCCATGGGCATTTTGAAGATTTCCTCTCCGGAGGACGTCTCTCCCTCAGCCCCTGTTGGCTCTGCCATTATGCTGGGGACGAAGCGCCCGCCTAGAACCTTCCATGTGCATGATGCCATGCACACCTTAATTTCGGCTCAATGGGATGTCCCGGAAGCGAGCCTTAAAGTGGCTAGGGCTATGTCCCGACTCTATCCTTTGCCTGAAAGTGAACGTGAGGCCTATCTGTGGCCTACCGTGGATTCTTTAATCACTGCGGTGACTAAGAAAACGGCGTTGCCGGTGGAAGGTGGCACGGCCCTAAAGGACGCCCAAGACAGAAGATTGGAGGCGGCCTTAAGGTCGGCCTTTGAGGCGGCTGCTTTAAGTTTGCAGGCCTCAGTTTGCGGCTCCTATGTGGCCAGGGCGTGCCTGACTATGGTGCAGCGGGCTTCCCCCTCGGATCATTCCTTGAGGGCTGATTGGCTGGCCCTGGAATCGGGCTTAGCCTATTTGGCAGACTTGCTGTATGATGTCTTGAGGGCCTCAGCTAAAGGCATGGCTCAGACAATCTCTGCGTGGCGGTGGCTTTGGCTGAAGCATTGGTCTGCTGACCACGCCTCTAAATCCCGCCTGGCTAGATTGCCTTTTAAAGGCAAGCTGCTCTTTGGGGTCGAGCTGGACAAAATCGTGACCGATCTCGGCACGTCTAAGGGCAAGAAGTTACCAGAGGTCAGGGCTCGGGCTAGTACTCGCCCCGGTACCTCCAGAGGACGGTTTCAGGAAGCCCGTCGGTACCGCCTGGGCAGGTCGGGCTCCTCTGCCCCCTCTTCCTTCAAGAGGAACTTCTCCCCCAAGCAGCATTCCTTTCGCAGAGACCGCCGTCCCGGAGGTGCTCCCTCCGGTCCTCCCCCAGGGTCTCGTACCCAATGACGGGGCCTTGGTCCACGCCCCAGTGCAGATTGGAGGACGGCTGTCCTCGTTTCTGGGCGAGTGGACCACAATAACTTCAGACGCTTGGGTGCTGGAAGTCATCAGAGACGGCTACAAGCTAGAGTTCTGCCGACCCTTAAGAGACGGGTTTGTACTCTCTCCCTGCAAGTCTCCGGTCAAAGCTGTGGCAGTGCAGCAGACCTTGGACAACCTGATCCGCCTGGGTGCGGTCGTTCCGGTGCCAGAAAATCAGCTTGGCAAGGGGCGTTACTCCATTTACTTTGTGGTACCAAAGAAAGGAGGTTCTGTACGGCCTATCCTCGACCTCAAAGGGGTCAATCGGGCCTTGAAAGTTCAGCACTTTCACATGGAGACTCTCCGCTCGGTTATAGCGGCAGTGAAGGCAGGGGAGTACCTGGCATTCTTGGACATCAAGGAAGCTTACTTGCATATTCCCATCTGGCCTCCTCATCAACGCTTTCTGCGTTTTGCAGTCCTGGGCCGACACTTCCAGTTCAGAGCCCTCCCGTTCGGGTTGGCTACTGCTCCGCGGACCTTCTCCAAAGTAATGGTGGTCATCGCGGCCTTCCTGAGGAAGGAAGGAGTACAAGTCCATCCTTATCTGGACGACTGGTTGATCCGAGCCCCCTCTTATGCAGAGTGCGGCAAAGCTGTGAACCGGGTGGTTGCTCTTTTGAGCTCCCTGGGGTGGATCATCAACTGGGAGAAAAGCCAGCTGCGCCCAACTCAGTCCCTGGAGTATCTGGGAGTTCGATTCGACACCCAAGTGGGCAGAGTGTTCCTGCCAGACAATCGGATTGTCAAGCTTCAGGCTCAGGTGGACCAGTTCCTAGTAGCCTCTCCTCTTCGGGCTTGGGACTATGTGCAGCTGTTGGGCTCTATGACGGCCACGATGGAAGTAGTGCCCTGGGCCAGGGCTCATATGAGACCACTACAACACTCTCTGCTGCAGCGCTGGACTCCGATGTCGGAGGATTATGCTGTGCGCCTTCCCTTGGACCCAGCAGTGCGCAAGGCGCTGAGCTGGTGGACGCAGACAGACAAGTTGTCTGCAGGAATGCCTCTGGTGACCCCGGAGTGGATTGTCGTCACGACGGACGCCTCTTTGTCGGGCTGGGGAGCCCACTGCTTGGGAAGGACAGCGCAGGGGCTCTGGTCTCCTGCAGAGGCAAAGTGGTCTATCAACCTCCTGGAACTCAGAGCCATTCGGTTGGCGCTTTTGGAGTTCATCCCGGTACTGGCGTTGAAGCCAGTACGGGTCCTGTCGGACAATGCCACGGCTGTGGCCTATGTCAACCGCCAGGGAGGTACCAAGAGCGCCCCTCTAGCCAAGGAGGCCATGAATTTATGCCAGTGGGCGGAAGCGAACCTGGAACAGCTGTCAGCGGCCCACATTGCCGGAGTCATGAATGTCAAGGCGGACTTTCTCAGTCGCCATACCTTGGAGCCCGGAGAGTGGCAGCTATCTGCTCAGGCATTCTTGGACATCACGAAGCGCTGGGGCCAGCCGAGCCTAGATCTGATGGCGTCATCAGCCAATTGCCAAGTGCCGCGCTTTTTCAGCAGAGGACGGGACCCTCGATCCCTGGGAGTAGATGCTCTTCTCCAACAGTGGCCGACACAAGAGCTTCTCTATGTGTTCCCGCCCTGGCCCATGTTGGGCAGGGTGCTAGACCGGGTAGCAAAGCATCCAGGCCGGATAATCCTGGTGGGTCTGGATTGGCCCAGACGTCCCTGGTATGCGGACTTGATCAGGCTCTCAGTCGACGATCCTCTGCGGCTGCCAGTGGAGCAGGGCCTGTTACATCAGGGTCCCGTGGTGATGGAGGATCCCTCCCCCTTTGGTCTTACGGCCTGGCTATTGAGCGGCAGCGTCTGAGAAAGAAGGGCTTCTCAGACAAGGTCATCGCCACTATGCTGAGAGCGAGGAAGCGCTCTACTTCTACGGCTTACGCCAGGGTTTGGCGTACCTTTGCAGCGTAGTGTGAAGCGGGCTCACTTTCTCCCTTCACTGCTCCAATTTCTTCAGTGTTGGCATTCCTGCAAGAAGGTCTGGAGAAAGGCCTGTCGCTCAGTTCCCTTAAAGTCCAGGTAGCGGCTCTGGCTTGCTTCAGGGGCCTGCCTGAAGGGTGCTTACCTGGCTTCGCAGCCAGATGTGGTGCGCTTTCTCAAGGGAGTTAATCACCTGCGCCCTCCTCTGCACTCAGTGGTGCCTGCGTGGAATCTCAACCTGGTACTAAGAGCCTTGCAGAAGCCGCCTTTTGAACCCTTGTCGAGGGCATCTCTGAAAGACCTGAAGTTGAAAGCAGTCTTTTTGGTGGCTATCACTTCAGCCAGAAGAGTTTCCGAGCTCCAGGCACTCTCATGTCGAGAGCCTTTTCTGCAGTTCACTGAGGCAGGAGTGACTATTCGCACAGTGCCTTCCTTCCTGCCCAAGATTGTTTCTCGCTTCCATGTGAATCAGCAGCTCTGTCTCCCTTCCTTTCGTAGGGAGGACTACCCAGAGGAATACTCTGCTCTCAAATATCTGGATGTGAGACGAGTTATCATCAGATACTTGGAAGTGACCAATGATTTCCGGAAATCGGATCATCTGTTTGTCCTGTTTGCAGGTCCTCGTAAGGGTGAAGGCTCACTCCACTAGAGCTCAGGCGGCCTCGATGGCAGAGGCCGGGTCCGTCTCCTTGGCAGAGATATGCAAGGCGGCAACTTGGGCATCGGCCCATACATTCTCCAAGCATTACCGCTTGACTGTGGCTGCTCGGGCGGAGGCCCGGTTTGGAGCTTCAGTGTTGAGGTCAGGGATTTCAATGTCCCGCCCTGGGTGAGTACTGCTTCGGTACATCCCACCAGTCTATGGATTGATCAGCATGATGATATGGAAGGTAAAATTATGTATCATACCTGATAATTTTCTTTCCATTAATCATAGCTGATCAATCCATAGCCCCTCCCAGATATCTGTACTGTTTATATTCTGGTTGAATTTTAGGTTCAAGTTTAGTCTTCAGTTACTTCAGGAGGACTTCGTGTTCAACTTTTTTCACTTGGATTCTTCAAGAGTTGAGACGAGTTTGTGTTACAGTGAGCTGCTGCATTCCTCTCCCCTCCGTTTTACGGGGCTGGATTGAGACTTAAATTCTGCCAGCACTCCCTCCCGCTTCGTGCGGCTGTAGGGCAGCTTTGTACCCCTCCCGCTTCGGCGGTGTTAGGGTCAGTCAGCTCCTCCCGCGGTTGCAGGATAAGCCAGATCCCCCCGCATCGGCGGGGTGGTGTCCCTCCCCCGCTCCGCGGAGATGAGCTGGACGGATTCCCCTCCCCCACTTGTGTGGGGATGAGCTGGGTTAATTCCCCTCCCCCGTTTCGGCGGTGGTGAGCTGGGCAGAGTGTCCCTTTGTGGGTGTAATTCTCTAAGTGCTGAGTCCTGCAGATGGAGCTTTGATATCGACATACTGAGGAGTTTCCGGCAGCACATGACCACATATAGGGAGGCAAAAGTTTGCTCTCTATCTCCACCTGCTGGTAGATGGACACAACCCACCAGTCTATGGATTGATCAGCTATGATTAATGGAAAGAAAATTATCAGGTATGATACATAATTTTACCTTTCCTAATTTTCTGTAAGCCACATTGTGCCTGCATGTTTGGGAAAATGTGGGATACAAATGAACCATAAATAAATTTAACTTCTATATTGTCTCTTATCTTCTACTCATTTCTACATTCTCTTTCAGAGATGATACTCCACCTCAACTCGTTCATAAGAGCAGAAGGGATTCATTGCAGTGGCTTGTTCATAAGTCTGCCTGTCTTGAATGCAATGAGTTCATCTTTCCAATAAAAGAACGATAGATTAGAGATGGGTTGGTAACTAAATGAAAGGGAAAGGTCAAGTGAAGTATGTCAGGATTGCGGGAGGTCAAAATTATTGCTGGACATACTTATATTAATATGAAATCAGCTTCTGACCTCTGATAAACTCCCCCCTCCCCTTCAGGAACCATTGAGGATGAAATGGACCAAATGGTGCTCAGAGAGGCCTGATAGCCCTTTGGTTTCTCAATTACTCCTGATTAACATACCTTTTGTTCCATATGGGAGCAGGGCTTCAGAGCAACCAAAGCCAGACATAGAGGCTCCATCACTAGGGATTTCAAACAGGACAACCTGTGAAAGTTGTCACCTTTCCTGACTTCAGAAAGTATCTGGAGTTCTGTAAAGGAAATAACTGGGAAAGAGAGAAGTTTTTGATCTCTCTCTGCTCCTGTTCCCTCTCAGTTCTTATTAGGTATAAAGCAGAGCTCATGAGGGCACTAGGGCTCTCTCTGTCTTTCTTTGTGCAGCAGAGCACAGAGCTCAGCTTGGGGTCTACTGCCCCCCCTCTCAGTGTCCAGGGCACTACGTCTCCCTCTTTCTTTCTTTCTCCCTGCAGCAGGGGGCACGGGACTCTGCTGGGCTGTCTTTGTTTCTTCTTCTTTCTCTGCACACCTCCATCTTTAGCCACCAGAGCACCTGGCTCTGCTCCCCCCCCCTTCTCAGACAGCCCTAGTCCAAGGTTTCTTTCTTCCTCTGAACAAACACCCTATCCTTTCTTTCTCCCTCCCTCTAAACACACACCCCAAGACAGCTTGTACCCTTTTTCCTGTACTAAGTGCTGTGAGCCAATACATATATGCAAATATAATATACTTTATATATCCAAATCCATGTGGATTGCGTATTCTTTGGGAACCCACTGCCTCTGTGAAGTGGATCCCGGGACCAACCCTAGACAAGGATTGCTGACAAAGTCCATTTGGGAATACGATAAATAAGTGCGTTTCTGCTTCATAGGAAAAATTCCTGAAGAAAGGCTATTGTTGATGATTGAGAACAAAACAGGGCTAATCTTAAGAAGTGAAGGAAGAAATCGATCTGCAGCAGACATGGATGTACACAGAAGTCAGGGCTTTTGATATGGTCTACTTTTAAAAATTTTCCTTATGTGTAGAGGGGGTAAGCAGAGGGTGGGGGGGGGGGGGAAGGCTTTAAAGAATTCCCTCTCTACTAGTAAGAATTTGAGAAATGTAAATGCTAAGGAATCAGAAGACACAGTGTGTGGTTAGCAAGAGAAGATGGCAAAATACTTTTCATAGTAGTGTAAAACATTTTGGATGTGATTTCTGAATGGAAATTAAAATAGTATTGCTTTTTGACTATGGAAGTTTCATTATAGTACTGTATTTTTGCTGAGTGTTATGATTATTTCTGATTGAGAAGTAATGTGTTGAGTACAGTGTTTTCTGCAGAAAGGCATGAACCAAACTGAAAAAATGGAAGTGCTAGCAAGATGAGACTTTAATAGACCCATCTGGCTTTAATTAATAGGTTATTTAGGGAATTTTACACATCATTTCCTCAGGTAAAATGTTCTTTTACTAGCCTTTTATAAAATTGGCCAGACTATATGCATCTAATCTTACGTGGATATGTTTATTTGACCTGAGCATAGCCCTTCCCAGGGGCAGTTTGGATTTACATAATACCCACACATGAATGGAAAACAAGCCAGGAAATCTGTGTGCCTCAAACAGCAGGTACTGCCCTTGGTGTAATTTTCAAAGGGAAAGTATGCACACATTACTCCTTAGAAAATCATTACATTATATTACACAAATCTTATAGCCCACAAATACCATGTTATGTTTCATGGTGGGTAACAATAACAAGGCTGAACTAACAGTTTGGAAATTCACATAATACTCACAATAGATCATATTAACCTGCAGTTTGACAAACCTTTTGCAAAAAGGTATCTTAGTAAGAATCAGAACAGATAAATTTCCTTAGTAAAGACAGTCTTCAACAACTTCCGAAACACTAAATAATATCTAACTACTCAGAGTTCAAGAGGAAGAGAATTCCATAAGGTAACTGCTTGATATGAAATTGATGAGGACAAAAATCTAACATACTTAACGTTACACACAGAAGGATAACTTAAAAGAACCTGACTACATAATCATTCAGATTTACCACAAAGATGTTATATGTCTCTCCCAAATAAGATGGAGCTATACCACATAGAAAATCAGTGTGTCTTAAGCATGTACCTGTCCGATGCTTATGTTAAAATTTTGTAAATGTACATCCTTCAAAAAGCTTTCATGTATGAATAAATTAATAGTAATTATTAAAAGGTTAAGAGGTGACCTAAAGATGCTACCCACTTTTTGTAGGGTAGCACCCCTACAAATGATTTAATCTTCTCCTACTCTACCAACCTAAATCAGTGATGATCACAGAATGAGAGGTTGCTTAGTGTAGCAATGGAGATGGTGACTTCAATTTTGTGCTAAGACTGAAACATAAGTAATAGTTCTGAAATGTTTTCCATAGTTTGGCCTGAGGGTTTCATTCCTAGTGAGAAAATGTAAGTGGTGGGCTTTATTCACTCCACCTTCTGAAAGTTACTGCTCACTGTACCTAACTGCAGCAGGAATCCTTTGGTGACTTGATGCCTGTTTTAATAGCTTATTTTAAGATGCACACTATCTGCAATGTAATGTCCAGTTTACTAAATCATAGAATTCTTTTAGTAAATTGGGTGTTCAATCAGATGTTAATGGCACAAGGCGCAGTGGGTTTGTGTTGCCTCTGGGAGAATGGCATGGGGAAAAATATAACTTGCACAGTTAAAACCTTAAAAATGTTGCTGGATGGACCAGTTTCATCATTATTTGCTGTCACTTATAATTAATGCATTTTAATATTAATAAGCTGCTTTCCATGAATCTGAATTGTGTACAGTACATTAGTGTTTTAAATGTAGTGTTAATGCAGACACACACAAAAAAAATGTAATCTGGACTCGTTGAAAAATGAGACGACAATAATACATGTTGGCAGATCAATCAACCCCTAATTATGAAAATTGGTGGCAGCCAGATCATGGTTTTGCTTGGCCCTAAAATTTCAGCATGCTTACACTTGACATTCTGCTCAATTCTGACGCTTTAATAATATGAAGAAAATAAAACAAACAAAATACACAAATGCCCCTAAACTTTCTGAAATTAATTGTAATGTTACTAGCCTTTCCCTTCCACCCCTCCTCATTGCTACAAGCAGCAGCACTGTCAGCTTGGAGAATCTGCCCTTTTCCAGGAATACACATCTGCCAGATATAGACGCACTAAATCCAACACCTGCTGCGGTACAAGGTTTAAACTATCATCACTGCCCTATATCTCCGAAAAACTGGTTCATTTGTCTTAACAGCTAGTAAGGTGCTTTACAGCTTTTTCTAGGACTGCTTTCAATTGCTGGGTAGCTAAACCCATGATGTGGCTTGATGAATTAACTGCTGTCATTTCTTGGTATTAAGATGCCTAGGCTTTTCTCATTGATTTTTGTGAAAGGCAGGTCTGCCACAAGTTTGGAAGGGACAGGCACTTACCTGAAAGAGAAGGTTAATCTTTCAGGCCACAGCATTTACACTTTAATTTGTACTGGTCTGCTGACAGCAGAAAGGACATTTCTGAATCACAAAGTGGCACAGGAACCAGCTTCTACTTCATTTCCTACTTCTGTTGCTCAAAACTTGACTTTCCAGCTTAACTCTGAAATTTTAGTGCAGCAGATTTCCTTCTTTTCTTTTACTGTACTTAACTTTTATATCGCAATCTGGTGGTTTGGGTAATATTGATGTTTGCTTCTTTTTGCTATTGATAATGCCTGCAAGTGCATGTATTCTCTCCCAGTACAGTGGTATACAATATGTATTTTCCTGGTTATCTCTAAATTTTTATTTTAAAGTACAACAAAAATACTGCTTGTTTTTGCCTTAGTGAGAGATAACATTAATCCATCACATGGACAATTAGGGCTTGTGAGCATCCTGAGTAAATGAATCTGTAGAACTTCCAGTTTGCTACATCTGTTACATACAACAGCTGCTACTAATAAAAAGGGACCAATAGTGCTAATGCTGCATCCATACAAAATGTTTTGTGCTACTCCAAAGAGAGGACCAGGGCCCTTTGCCCTTCTCTTTTAAAGGGAAATGGTTGAAGTGTGACAGTCCCTGCTCTAGCCGTAGTCCTTCATATGATCTTCCTGTATGGAATAAGGGGAGCACTAGCAGCTCATTATCCATTGGAATCACTTCTTAGTATAGGCTAGAGGTTTTCAACCCAGTCCTCTGGGCACAACCAGCCAGTCAGGGTTTTCAGGATATCCCCATTGAATTCAATTCTCCTCTCTTTCTAATGAGTACCAGAAAAAATTTAATCTAGTTAGACACAATACTGATTTCTATAAAAAGTAACTACTTTCAACTTTAACTCCTTTTCCTTTCTTTATTTTGAAATATTATTACAACAAAATTTGTATACAAAATCTGTTTCCCTTAGCCATATATCCCAAAATTTAAACCTCAAACACACTCATACTCTTGAATGCCAGTCACACTCAACCCAAACGTACTATTCCCACCTTCATCTGGAGACCTCAAAAGGTGATATTGACTTTTAACCAATCATTCAATCCGTCCTTATTTTACATTCTATGTACAACAGCATAAGACTGTTGGTAACATCAATTATTGTTAATATTTACACCATATCCTTATGAATATACCCAGTTTATAAATCCTTCATTATCTGCATAATAGCTTTGCTGGAATTTCTACACAGATTTTTTCAATACCACCAACCCCTATGCAGTTCTTATGCTGGTAGACAAGGACACTAATATTATCTCACATTCTTTAGAAAAAGTTTGGAGCACAGCGCCATGACTCCCGATTCCTGTCAGCGGCCAACTCTAGTTAAGTGGCTGTAAGAAAATTGAAAACCTTTCTTGTTCAGTTAAACGCCTGAAGACGAGATTGAGTGAAACGCAGCTACTGCGTCGCATTTGACAGAGAAAAAGTTTGGATTCAGAAAAGTATGGCATTTGTCCAAGAAGAAAGCAACAGAAGTTTTGCAAGGTGGAAAATTTTGATCTCTCAGCTGCAGACTTCAAGGTGTCTCCACAATAGAATTTTTCTAAAGAATGTGAGATGTGCTGGTGGACATGGATACTAATATTAAGGAAAATGAGTTAAAATTGAAAGTAATTACTGTTTATAGAAATCAGGATATCCTGAAAACCCCAACTGGCTGGGTGTGCCCTGAAGCCTGGGTTGAAAATCTCTTTTCTTTCTTTGGACATTGATCAGAGATGGTCTGTTGTATCAATCTATTTCACTGCTGCAGCAGTAATTAAAATAACTAAAAACAAAAACTATGCAATGTCTCGAGTGTACATAAAGGTTACTGTATGGTCATCATTGAATTTATATGCGACAGTCTCTGGGACAAAGTGATTAAAGTAGCAGATTCAAAATGTTGAGAATGGCCAGTTTTTCATGCCATGGGTCCATAAGGAGTCTGAAAATTTACATGTTTGAATTTCTGTAACTATTTTTTTTTCACATAAAGGAAGAGGGTTTGAACTGTTGTATTACAAATTGTATGTCTATTGACGCCGCTATGTTAAGGTGGATTTGTACTTTATGACTTGTCATCAATAAAAACCATTGAAACATACAAATTGTATGTCTAACAAAATTCATTTTTTTTTGTTTCTGGAGACCTTAGTTGCTTTTTCCCCAAAGATGGTCACATATGTTGACTGCCTCTTAGCAGCAAACTGAAAACTACAATTGCAAAGATTAAGCAGCAAGGTGACCACTGAATACTGTTGATGATGAGCAGATTAATGTATTGGAGTGTTAGTCTTTCTGGAGGGGAAATCAAGCTTAGCACTGAATTTGGTGGCAAGTCTATTATAATGCAAGAAGTTGACTATAGGCCTACAAAAAGGACAGATGAACAAAGAATGGGCTGATTTTACATATTAAATCACTGAAGCTATTACTTACATAATAGAAATTAAAACAATAAATAATTCTTAAATGATTTTCTTGGTTTATTTATTACATCAAAATTGAAAGCAGCCAACTGGTAATTTGAGCTCTTATCAGTCCAGGAATGAAAGGAGACACACTCTTAACTGGCATTTTCTCAGAACTTTAATTCTGAGACAGCAAAATTATGGGCTCCTTTTATAAAGCTACGGTAGGGATTCCCATGTGGCAAATGGGCTTCGTCACATCTGCCGCGCTGGGAATCACTATAGTGACTTTGTAAATGGAGCCCTTTGTGAATTACTGCTATATTAAAAAAAAAATCCTTTACATTATTCCATTCTGCAAAATTACAATTTGCAACATAACAGTACTCTACTGTTAAAAAAACAATATTATTATCTTTGGATTTGAAATGGTTTCTTTGAATTAAACTTTTTAATAATGCAAGCAGAAAAGTCTTTCTGACCTAAGATTATCAGGTTACATCTTGGGGATAATTTAACCTGGTTAACTTTGAAAGTTTAAAGCCTCACCTTTGAGTGGAATGACTTTGAAAACTAGTTAATGTTACTAAGTACATTCTGAGAGGATGCACTGTGTGCTACAGTTGGGGAAAACACATTATGATTATTTTGATCAAGGCTTTAGGATGAGACAATCAAAGGCTTCACTCTGCACTTGGAGGTTCTTCCTATTAAGTATTTCAACTAAATTTCACCTTAATACCATGTTTGGAAACAATATAAATCATACTGATTGTGATTAGCTTTATATCCTGAGTAGAAATGTTAGCCTTTGTATAGATAAACTCTTAAGTCCACCACGTCGGCATTCATCAAGGTAAAACAAAATTGATGTTTCTCTGCATAAAATAAAAATAAATATTTCCTCTGTCAAAAATCCAGTCAAGCATCAGATGAGGAAGGTCACTGCCAACTGCCTGTATGCTGGAAACGATCACCTTTGCTCTCGGATTAAAAATACAAACTGCTTCACTGAAGCTGGGTTGAGAGGTGTGGCTGTGTTGCACAGTTTCTTGTTTTGTCATTAAAATTCTAGCCACTCTGACATATATGCACAGTTTGATGGGGAAATTTCACCACCTTCGTAACAGTCATCAAAAACCTATGGAGAGAAAAATTGACAAATTGACTTAATACCAGAACCATATGAGGAGTAGCAGCAGCTTAAAGGTTAAAGCAGTAATAGCTTGAGAACCAGGGAAGCCTGTTTCAAATCTCACTGCTGCTCATTGTGACCTTGGCACAAGTAACTTAACCCTCCATTGCTTCAGGAACAAACTTTGATTGTAAGCCTTTTGGGGACAGGAAAATACCTACAGTATGTGAATATAATTCCCCTTGAATCACTGAGAAAATGTGTGAACTAAATCCAAATCCCTTAAAAAGTAATGATCCTGCCAAATAGAAAATGCAGCCTTGCAGCCAGTGCTGGGATCGATGGATTAGCACCAGTATGGCACCATGAACACATGAATGCTTCCAGAAGACTGAGGCTGAAGGAGCTGATGTCACTACTACTCACTGCCCAGAGACAAAGGGTGGTAAATTGACTTAGGCTGGAGGTGCGCAGAGAGGGTGAACAGCAGGAGAGTCCAGTCTACAATTTCCACCAATTCAATATACCTAGATTCATGTGTTTAGGAGTTGCCAAGTAATGGTTTATCAAAAATGTTAGACAAGGGGAGGGGTGGGATAGTTGGTTGTTGACTATTTTGACTGTTACAACAGCAGCAATAGCAATGATTTGAAAATCTTCCAATAAAGCTCTGAAACTTAAAAAAAAAATTAAACACTAAGATCTGCACAAAATGCAAAGAAACATGTAAGGGTTTTTTTTTTTTTGGGGGGGGGGGGGGGGGGGGGTTACTTGTACTGCTGCTTTAAACAGCAACAGCAAAATTAGTTTTTCAAGCAAAGAACTTAAGGCAAGAATGAATGTGAACCAGTCACAGAATGCAAGTCAACTTCTGTAACAGCAACATTCAAAACAATTTCACAATAGCTTCAACTTCAAATGTTTGGATGTCTGCAATTTTCTTAAGGCCATTCTCCAAAATCTGCGTGCTGTGAATTCACCAATATATAAAGCCACACCTAGAAGCTAGAACAGCTACAGCTATGAATGTTGCTGCATCTTTAACAGCAGGTTTTTGTCTCTCTAGTGACTTTTGTAGCCATGGAAAATCTACAAAACTGAAGTTCACAGAATACGCTTCCCCAGAGTGCCCTGTTAATGGTGGAAGAGAGGGTAGTTCAGACTTCATTCCCATCCACACTTCGGTTTTCCTGCTCAGATTCCAAATAATTGTGCTAATTAGAACATAACTTACTAAGGGGTCCTTTTACAAAGGCAAACTGAAAAATGGCTTGCGGTAGCGTAGGTGCGGGTTTTGGGTGCACGGTGATCCATTTTTTAGCGCGCCTGTAAAAAAGGCCTTTTTTTTTTTTGCAGAAAAAAAATCAAAATTGCCACGCATCAATTGTGGGTCTGAGACCTTACTGCCAGCCATTGACCTAGCGGTAAAGAATCTGGGTGGTAATGACTACTACTACTACTTAACATTTATAAAGCGCTACCAGGGTTACGCAGCGCTGTACAATTTAACACAGAGGACAGTCCCTGCTCGACGGAGCTTACAATCTAAAGGACAAAAAAAAGTGCAGTCAATCAAATTGGGGCAGTCTAGATTTCCTGAATAGATGAATAATGGTTAGGTGCCGAAAGCGACATTGAAGAGGTGGGCTTTGAGCAAGGATTTGAAGATGGGCAGGGAGGGGGCTTGGCGTATGGGCTCAGGGAGTTTATTCCAAGCATATGGTGAGGCGAGGCAGAAAGGGCGGAGCCTGGAGTTGGCGGTGGTAGAGAAGGGTACTGAGAGGAGGGATTTGTCCTGTGAGCGGAGGTTACGGGTAGGAGCTTAAGGGGAGATGAGGGTAGAGAGGTAAGGAGGGGCTGCAGATCGAGTGCATTGGTAGGTTAGTAGGAGAAGCTTGAATTGTATGCGGTATCTGATCGGAAGCCAGTGAAGTGACTTGAGGAGAGGGGTGATATGAGCATATCGGTCAAATGCCACTTGGTGTGCGTCCATTACGCATGCCAGAAAATAAATATTTTTCAGACACATGTAGCGGACGCACGCCAAAACTGAACATTACCGCAAGGGCCATGCGGTAACCGGGCGGTAATTCCAATTTGGCGTGCGTTCGGCACGCGTAGGCACCTACGCGGCTTAGTAAAAGGGCCCTTAAGGCTTGTCTCACATAAGAGAAAAAAGAATTAAGGGCCAATTCTCTAAGGTTTAGTGGTGTGGATACCCATCCACTGGGAATTAAATTTAAACCAGCACCTCCTTTCCCATAGGTCAACTACTCAAGTCTAATTTGAACCTGTGACATGGAGGTGAAAGGCTCTGTACCCCTAAGCCATCTGGAACTCCCTTCAGCACACAATAACTTATCTTTGTTGTCAGTACAAGTCTAAATTCACTCACTGGACAGAGGCCGCACGGTGTTCGCATGATCCCGGTGGGATGGATGATGGGATTGACTGCTCGATACAGTTTCATCTGCCCGTCCACGCTGCCCACTGTTCCTTCTTTAGCAGCAATGATGGTCATCTCTACTTTACCATCATAAATTAACGTGTTGAGAATGGTTTCAATATCATCCATTGACAATTCTACCTAGCATGTGTAGCATGGGTTAGATGGAGTGAGGGAAGGAAGGAAGGAAAAAGCATTAACCATGAGACATTCAATTCTTCAAACTGCAGGTGTGAGAAGGGCAAAGAAGCCATAAAACACAACTGGAAACAAATCTGAGAGTAGAGATATAAAGAGATTACACAAACCGGGAAGTTTCATTGAATATTCTCCACATTCCTTACATTTTTTTTACCTATCATTTGTATGTATAATCATCACCCCCAAAATGTTAAATTATTTCTCATCTAGAATGTTATAAAAGGCAGGTTTTAGATAATTTTAAATAAAGTGATGCAATACTAGGGCTCAAACAGGAAAAACGATCCTGGCCAGGAATGAGTACTTATTTCAGTCACTAATAAATATTTTTAGAAAGGAAAGTTTAGGTTCTTCTATTGACTTTGCTAGGGATGACACAGCTGAACATCACTGGCTGCCTCACCTTGCTGATGCCCAGCTCACAGATGAATTTCCACACCTCATGCGATGATGCAAATGAACTATTCCTCTGAATCATGGGGCTCTGCTTATTGTCTCGAGCTGCATCTGCCTGTACCAATACAAAGCAAAAATCTACAATGGCCTATGTAGAGCTCATTTAGAGACATTGCAATTCCACATGAATGCAGGCTTTTAGACAAATAAAATGGCAATGGAGAACTGGGTGATGCGATTGATCATTACTAGGAAAGAACCAGAACTACATGAAGCCCATTTTGCTTCTACTGTGTGAGACAGTTCCTTTCAATATCTATTCCTATATGCCATTACCAATGTGTCAAACTCTGAATTACCTCCTCCCATAGCAATCTATTGGCACATCAGCACACACAGCATGTCCAGGTGATTGAAAAAGCTTCCAGCCCAAGAATAGGTAAGGTGTTTCCTTCCACATGCACCCTGCACTACTTGATAGCTGGCTACAATAGCGGTCGGTGTCTTTCCTCCTGCCCCAGGCTTGAACACATATATCCAGAAATGTTTTATAATGCCTTTTGTTACATTACTATCATGTATTCTATTACCATGCAACCCAAAATCCTTCTGTAATACCAAATATCTATTCTCTTCTTACTTCCACTATCCATGATGTATTGTAAGCCACATTGAGCCTGCAAAGAGGTGGGAAAACGTGGGATACAAATGCAATAAACAAACAAACAAACAAACTACCACAGCCAACCAGCACCAACAGGGCATCTGAATCCAAATTCTTCGCATTGTAGAGCTAAGGACCAGCCCACCACTGACCGGATAAGCTGTATGGTCACAGCAAAATCAAAGGACTTGAATAGTGACAAAAATACCCTGACTGGGAGCTTAAGACTTAAAAAGAAGCCCATATACTGAGCTGATATGAAAAAAAGAAATAAAATTTAAAATTTGCTGAACAACTTGACTAAGGAAATATCAGGTAATCGGGACAAGACCACACAACAACAACAAGACTTACAAACTTGAACGAAGAAACTGATTAAAAAAAAAACCCCAAAGAAAAAAAGTCTCTAAGGCACTGAGATGTCTACAGTGGAAAATAGGTCCAATCAGCGTTACAGAAATGTTTAGACTGAATGGAAACCAGTGCAACTGACCTCGGCAGCAGACAGGAACAGGTGCACATGCACAGTGAGCCTACCCAAAGGCTTCTAGAAAAAGTTGCTGTTTCCCACACCAGTTCCATTGGTGACATTACCCAAGGTTAGGATTCTACAGTCCTGCTTGTCCTTGGGGAAAACAAGTGAAACATATACTCCCATGTGCATTTCCTGCCTAGAAGCTCTGTTGTAAAATTATCCTCTGTGTATCACTGGACTCTCCACCCCTTCCACCCCTCAGTGGTCTGTGAACACTACAGTCGCAGCAGCTCCAGGCAGCCACAAAGCAATTACTGGATCAGGAAATCAAATCTCTTCCTCCCATGGCAGTGTGCAGAATTCCCAAGGAATCGTCCCACCAGCTCCACTAATTTTTAGAAGCAAATTACTTCTTTGCTTGTGAAAATGAAGACTATGTTCTCCATAGCAGGCACTGACCTTTGTCTGCAAGAACTTAAAACACTGCTGGTTTAGCACTTCTACAAATTCCGATTCAAAATCTTGGTCACTGTACCAGGCTCCACCAGTCACAGACCGGTCTGGCTGGAGGTTGTATAGCATGTAAACTTTTTTCTTTGAGGCCTGTCAAAATAAGAATATATTTCCATACAGTTAGTTTTAGAAGACCATGCCCACAGGACTTTTATAACAAACCATTTTCTTTGCCTACACGAGGAGTCTGAAAGATGGGGAGGCAGGAGTCCATTAAAAGGTTATTCTGAGATGTTACCCTCTCCTGAAGCTCCTTTCTATCTAGGGGCCAAGGCTGATGGGTGGATTATTGTGGAGGGTGGCACAGGTGACAGTTACATGAATACTGCTTGCCTCTCCACTTCTAGCTTTCCCTCTAATAAAGCCAAAAGATTTCATTGGATTAATGATCAGAAAGATTAACTTGCAGCATTAGACTAGTGACAGATCAAGAACTTGACAAACTGGTAAGTTCTATGAAGCTGAGCCAGGACAGGAGACGATTCAAAGTACACAAATTTGAGGCACTAGCTCCTTCATCCAGTTCTAGGACTCCCCCTGGCAAAGGACTCTGACCAGTCCCATCCTTCTGAAAACAGGAAGTTAGATCAAAAAGGAACGGGATGGGTCAGAAGGAAAGGCCCGGTGCAGGCTGCCAGGGCTGACAAGAGACGTAGCCGGACCCGGGGCAGAACCGAAACGCCACAAACAACCCCCCCAACTCGCACCGACGCTCCCACCCGCCCCCTTATCCATCTGTCTTTGCCTCCAAGGGGCGGCCTGGCACTGGCAAGCCGCTTCCTGAGTGCCTACTCCCATGGTCTGTCCTCTCCCACTCCTGTCCGTGCTGGAAGTCAGGACCCAGATGACTACATTAACGTGATATCGCACTAATGCAATCATCCGAGTCCTGGGCGGCACACAAGAGCAGGGGAGGACAGATCCGGAAGCAGGCAACAAGAAGAAGCTTGCTGGTGCTGGGCCCGGGGAATTTTGCCCTCCCTGCCCCCCCTCTTGGCAGCCCTGCAGGTTGCAAGCCTCCTTTCAGTACGGCTGTTGCTGGCGCTGCAGGGCCAAAGACTTGCTGACAACTTAAACTGGGTTCGAAGGGGAGGGGACCTCTGAGAGAGAGAGAGAGAGAGAGACACCAATTGGCCGGGAGAGATGCCAGACTATGCGTGCGTGCAGGTGGGGGAGGAATTTCAGAGAAAACCTTGGGCAGGAAGGCCAAAAGGGGAGGGAGAGATGCTGAACTCGGAGAGAAAAATGGAGGGAAGGAAATTGAGGGAGAAGAGAGAGGGAGAGATAATGAACCTGGGGTAGAGAAGGTGGAGGAAAAGAAGAAAAAGAGAGGTGTTGGACTTGTGCGGCACACAAGAGCAGGGGAGGACAGATCCGGAAGCAGGCAGCAAGAAGAAGCTTGCTGGTGCTGGCCCGGGGAATTTTGCCCTCCCTGCCCCCCCTCTTGGCAGCCCTGCAGGTTGCAAGCCTCCTTTCAGTACGGCTGTCGCTGGTGCTGCAGGGCCAAAGACTTGCTGACAACCTAAACTGGGTTCGAAGGGGAGAGGACCTCTGTGAGAGAGAGAGAGAGACACCAATTGGCCGGGAGAGATGCCAGACTGTGCGTGCGTGCAGGTGGGGGAGGAAATTCAGAGAAAACCTTGGGCAGGAAGGCCAAAAGGGGAGGGAGAGATGCTGAACTCGGAGAGAAAAATGGAGGGAAGGAAATTGAGGGAGAAGAGAGAGGGAGAGATAATGAACCTGGGGTAGAGAAGGTGGAGGAAAAGAAGAAAAAGAGAGGTGTTGGACTTTGGGGGGGGGGGGGGGGGAGGGGGAGGAAGTTGGGAGAGAAATGGACCCAGGGGTAGAGAGGAGGAAAGGAGAGAAAGTTGGACTTGGAAGTAGGAGAAAGGAAGAGGGCCTTTAATCAGTAGCTCGGGGAGGGGAGGAGCCTTGGAGACCTGACACCCCTCCCCACTTTGGGCTCATAAGCGCTCCAAAGCTGCAGTTTCTGTTCAGTGGCTGGTGGGGTAGCTGAAGCCCTGCCAGATGAATAAATCCGCTGCCTGATTCACCCCTTCCTCCTTGTACTGCCTCAGGAGCAAGAAAAATCAGCAGGATGCATCCAGCCACCAAAGCTTGAACTCCCCAAGCATGTTCAGGGACTGCCGGCATTGGCAGCTGGAGGCACCCTGCTGACTTCCTCACTCCAGAGGCAGCACATGGAGGAAGGGGTCCACTTTGGCAGTAGATTATTTCGACTGATGGGGCTTCGGCATCCCCACCAGCAAAGGTATGATATCTAATGTGGGAGGATGCGTAATTCTCAACCCCAGTAGACTTCCCAGTGACAGACTGGCTTCTTTAATGTAATCCGCCATGAACCAATGTATCGTAAGCAGAACACAGTCTTGCAAGCCAGAATTAATTATTTGCATAAGACTTGTTGAGGAGGCGTATGAGTCTGTCTACATGTGACAAGATAAATTATACAAAGATAGTACTAACCAAAGTTCCCTGGAAAAAAGGGAGACCCAGTCACTGCAGAGTACTGCCAGCTAATGGCCATGTACAGGCTGTCTGTATACTAGGCTCCAAAGGGAGCAGTGACCTATAGCCCCTGGCTAAAGGCAGGGTGGTGGGGACACAGTGTTTAAAATGAAAAAACAAAACTCTCTAGGTAAGTAAGATGGTTTATTTATTTATTTATAGCATTTATATCCCACATTTTCCCACCCACGGGCAGGCTCAATGTGGCTTATAGTAATCTACAGAAATCATACATCAATTCTACAACAAACAGTCAACAACATTGAAGTGAAAGAGACTAGAGAGTAATAGCAAAGGTGGGGAAATGCGGAAAGAGAAATTGAATTCAATAGGAAGAGATGCGGGGCGGGTCTTGAGTGTAAGCTTTTCCAAATAAGAAGGTCTTAAGATATTTTTTGAAGGTCAGATGATCAGGGGTAATTTTCACAAATTTAGGTAGACCATTCCACAGTTGTGCGCTAATATAGGAAAAGGTGGAGGCCTAGGTGGTTTTATACTTGAGGCCACTATAGATTGGGTAATGCAGATTTAAGTAAAAGCGAGCTGATCTGTGAGAGTTTCGAGGTGGTAAGCTGACAAGGGTGTCCATATATGCAGGAGCTTCACCATAGAGAATTTTATGCACCAGAGCACAAATTTTAAATGTTATTCGGTCCTTGACAGGGAACCAGTGCAGCTTCTCACGCAGTGGTCTTGAACTTTCAAACCTCGATTTACCATAAATAAGGCTAGAAGCATGTCTTTGCACCCTGCATATATCCCATTACAGTAATCGAGGCGGTTAAGGACTAGTGACTGAATTAAACTACGAAATACTTCCCTAGGGAAATAAGGTTTTATGCCTTTTAGCTTCCAAAGAAAGAAGAACATTTGTCTGGTGGTAGAGTTCGTTTGCTGCTCCAGAGTTCAGTGTCTATCAACAACTACACCTAATATTTTTAGACTCAGAGATTGGTAAGACAAGCTCAGGTGTGATTAATGTGGAGGTCGTAAACTTGTTATAGGGAGAGGAGAGGATAAAGCAATGTGTTTTCTCAGCACTGAATTTGAATTTAAAAGTGTTGGCCCAATCTAGCATGGAGTGCAACCCAAGCTGTATTTCATTGGCTATTTTGCTAAAGTCTGTTTTAAAAGGAATAGAAAAATAGTGATGTCATCCGCATAAATAAATGGGTTGAGACCACGTTTTTGGCATTATATCCCACAACAGAGACACAATCCAATTGATGGGGAAGAACAAAAGAAGACAAGAGCAACCTGTTGGAGATAAAGAGAAGATGAAGTAAACGGCGAATACGAATATCAACAAAGGACTGATCTATTTTGGCATTTTTCATTGCTACCAATACTGCATTAAATGTTAAGGTTGCATGCATGCATCCATACCAGAGTACATAACTTGCATGTAGTATAATGTATGTTTGTATTTTGTAATTTGACTGTGTTTTAATGTAAATCTGTACACCACTTCAGACCCACAGAGGAATTAATGGTTAACAAATGGTGGATTAGATTAGATGTATGTGTCTGAAATAGATAATTTCTAACACAAAAAAACTCTTTTACTCACTGCTACAGATTTGACGGCCTTGATGAGTTTTTTACTCTCCAAATTTTTTAGGATTTTGTTGATCTCGGTCAAGGGCAGGTTACTTTTGTACCTGATATCTCTGCTCCAAATACCTGTACAAAAGAGAAAAGCAGAGGCCAAGTCATTCTGCACTGAGCATCAATGCTTAATAGGCTGTTGAAATATGCTGTACATGGAAGAGATACCAATATGATGTTTCCTCATTTTTTTTAATGATTCTTATTCTCATGACGGGATAACCTTCCTCACAGGAAAAGCCCTGGTTTAAAAGCACAGTTTCCAATAACAATTTCAGTTCATCTCTACTACATACCCTTGTCATCAGGGCCCAGGTGGCTCCTAATTAAATTCCTATAACCTTTGAATGGACAATGATTTTCCATTTTCACTTTACATTATAAAGATTTTGCAAATACCAACAGTTCATTGTGGATTACAAGAACAAAGAGCTAGGACCATATCACCCAAGAATTGCATTATATAATCACTAGTAAAAAAGGCCCGTTTCTGACACGAATGAAACGGGCGCTAGCAAGGTTTTCCTCGGAGTGTGTATGTTTGAGAGAGTGTGTGTGTGAGAGTGACTGTGTGAGAGACAGTGAATGTGCGAGTGTGTGTATGTGACAGAGAGAGAGTGAGTCTGGGTGCGAGTGTGTGAGAGAGAGCGTGTGTGTGTGTGTGTGAGTATGTGAGACACAGTGAGTGTGAGAGAGTATGTGTGCGATACACAGACTCTCTGTGAGACCGAGTGTGTGAGAGTGACTGTGTGACACAGAGAGTGAATGTGATACAGTGTGAGACAGAGTGTGTGAGAGAGAAAGACACTGATTGTGAGAGAGTGTGTGTGTGTGTGACAGAGATATCTCCCCCGCTCCCTCTCTGGTCTCAGGACACCCTCCTACCCTCCCCCCTCCCTCTCTGGTCTCAGGACCCTCTCAGGTCTCAGGACCCCCTCCCCATCTGCGTTCCCCTCCCCTCTGGTCTCAGGACCCCCTGCCCCTCCCCCCCCACTGCGTGGTTGGCAGCACCGTAACAACAGACAAAAGGTGAACAAACATCAGGAATTACAATATTTTAAACCAAAATATACAATAATTTTCAAAAATTCCACCATTACCACAAATTAGTAAAATTTCTTAAAAAGAAGAGAATTTCAAAAATGTGCAGTCTGATAGCAATAAGTAGATTGAAAAATCCTCTTTGCCTTTACATGGTGAATTGCCTTTACATGGTGAAATGAGGGAAATTGTATAATTATTGCACATTGACCTCAACTAAGCAAAGATTTTCCTTCATCAAATGAATTTTTTTGAGGTGGTGTCATTTTGTTCTCACACATTTTTATTGGTTGTCTGATTTATAAGAAATGTATTCATATCTGTTAAATTTATTTTCCTGGAATCCTGTTAGACCAGTTCAGCACCTGCCCTGGAAGACTAAGGTACCAGGGGTAATTCTGGGATCTGTCTTTTCTGTTCCTGCGCTCTTGTAATATAGTTATTGCACTTGTTTGTAGAAATATAATGCAGTGGTTTCAGCTGGGGTGCAATGTGTTTTTGATAAGTTCCCTCTTCTGCTTTGGCATTGGAATGCGGGAGAGATGTACCTGGAGGTAATCGGGCAGCGCCGTGAGCTGCTCAGTTACCACCAGGGTAGCGTGGGAGCCATTACCACCACCTCAATGGGTAGCGGTAAGAGCTCCCACCCGAAATGGGAGCATGGCAAGTGCTTCACTTGCTGCACATCCATTTCTTTATAAAAAAAAACCAAACAAACCTGCCTTTTACTTCTTCACTCAATGAGAAGTTAAACTGAAATTTGTTGCCAGAGAATATGGTGAAAGCAGTTAGCTTAGCAGGGTTTAAATTTTTTTTTTGGATAATTTCTAAAGGAAAAGTTCAGAAGCCATTATTAAGATGGACTAGGGAAAATCCACTGCTTATTTCTAGGATAAAAACATAAAATCTGCTTTACTGTTCTGGGATCTTGCCAGGTACTTGCTACCTGGGTTGGCCACTGTTGGAAACAGGATACTGGGCTTGATGGACCTTTGGTCTGTCCCAGTATGGCAACGCTTATGCTTATGTACCCTGGTGTGTTTTCTGAGGGTTCCGTGCCTCCCTGCCAGGCTACATTACTGCAACAGCAAACTTAACAGCATGTCCACAGAGAGCAGTGATTTTTTAAAATCCGTACATGGGAAAAGAAAGCATCCTGTTCTCCCCCAATTGTACACGGGAGCAGCTTTTTAAAAATTACTACTCCTGCTATCCATACACCCTCTCCTGTGTCACTACTCCTCATCCTTTTGAAGTCCCCAAGCAACTGAAATACCCCTGCCTGATCCCCTCAAAGCCCTATAGTCATACAGTATTACTACCTAGCTGCTCTCCTCCATTGAAACCCCTGGCACCTATCAAGGGTTGTCCATGGTGCTTCATATTTTAAAATGGAGACCCTTAGTGGTAATCCTGTGGTATTACCACTAGGGAGTCAAGCTACCAAATAAAACATCTCTTTTTAAATTCAGCAAGTTCCTGTCTCCCTTTTATCTTCCAGACCAATTGAAATATCTCTCTGTTGTGGGATAAAGTAACAAAAAACCTTATCTCTTACTTACATGGGGGACTTTCTCCATTTTTAACCCCCTCTTCCCCTCTCCCTCCAGCCTCACCATGGGCCACAGGTCACTGCTCCCTTTGGAGCCCAGTATGCAAACAGCTTGCATATGGTCACTAGTTGACACTACTGTGCAGTGACTGAGTCTTCTTTTCTCCTGGGAACCGCGATCACTACTATCTTAGTACATTTTGACAAGATAAGATATTGGCATGCACGCTCCATTTTAGATGGGAAATGTATGTGGACACCAAACATTTTTTGTTGGCTTTTACACCTGCCACAATGCATGCCCAACCAGCTCATTTTCGAAAGGGATCACTGGCGATCTTCCGACACAAATCAGGAGATCGCCGGCGATCTCCTGATCCCAGCCAAATCGGTATTATCTAAAGCCGATTTTGGCCAGTCCCAACTGCTTTTTCGTTGCGGCGCCGGCCAACCTTCAAGGGGGCGTGTTGGTAGGGTAGCGAAGGCGGGACGGGGGCATGGGTACGGGATGGCCGGCTTCACCTTATAATGAAAAAAAAATGGCCGGCTCAAACAAGCATTTCACCAGCCGGACTTGGTCCATTTATTTTTAGGACCAAGTCTGAAAAAAGTGCCCCAACTGACCAGATGACCACCAGAGGGAAGCGGGGATGACCTCCCTTTACTCCCCCAGTGGTCACCAACCCCCTCCCAACCAAAAAAAAACAAAAACTTTTTTGGCCAGCCTGAAATGTCATACCCAGCCCCTTGACAGCAGTATGCAGGTCCCTGAAGCAGTTTTTAGTGGGTGCAGTGCACTTCAGGTAGGTGGACCCAGGCCCATCCCCCCCCCCCACCTGTTCCACTTGTGGTGGTTAATGTTGAGCCTTCCAAAAAACCCCAAACCCCATTGTACCCACATCTAGGTGCTCCCCTTCACCCCTTAGGGCTATGGTAATGGTGTAGAGTTGTGGCGAGTGGGTTCTGGGGGGATTTGGGGGGCTCAGCACACAAGGTAAGGGTGCTATGCACCTGGAAGCTATTTTGGGGTTTAAAAAAAATGTTTTAAAGTGCCCCCTAGGGTGCCCAGTTGGTGTCCTGGCATGTGAGGGGGGCCAGTGCACTACAAATGCTGGCTCCTCCCATGCCCAAATGCCTTGCATTTCGCCGGGTTTGAGATGGCCGGGCCCGGTTTCCATTATGGCTGAAAAACAAAGCCGGCCATCTCATATAAACCCGGCGATCCTGCTCTAAACCTGGCGAGCAATTTGGCCGACGCCAAGCGTATTTTGAAAATACGCTTGGCTCCGCCAAACAGGATATAATTGATGTTCCTCTTCAGTTGAGTCTTGAATGGAGTCTGCACTTAAATAAGTAATAGTGTTGCCTTCTAAAATATGTAGAACATCGTCATTTATTTTGTCAATATGTGAATTTTTAGGACAAAGAATAGCCTTTTTTGCCAATTTGGTTACAGTATCAGTGGTAATTTTTTCACCAAAAACAGCATGTACTATATTGGTGTTACAAATGTGTTTCTCAGGTATTTCAATTACATCAATGAAACCATGTGGACATGGCAGATGTCCGTTAGCTAAAGCAATAAGCCAATTGTTGTAATCTGGATTCATACAGCAGACGTTGTGTAACTTAAGTATTTGAAAATTATTCCATAGTTTATGAAACTTAATGGTTGCTTCAATAATGTGAGCTTGATCACCATGTGGAACTACTGGTAGAGTTTGTCTGAAATCTCCACCAAGTAGAAGAACTTTTCCTCCAAAAGGTTTGTCATTTATCATGATGTCTTTCAAGAGTCTATCTACAGCAGTAAGTGCCATACTGGGAGCCACAGTTGATTCATCCCAAATAATTATTCGAGCATCTCTAAGGGTAGAAGCATCATTTGATGTTGATCTGATACTTGATGTAGAGTTGTCCAGTAGAGGAACAGGTAACAAACTGTGAATGATAAGTTCTTCCTCCTGGAAGGAGATTTGTAGCTATTCCTGTAGAAGCAACAGCAAGTGCAATTCCACCCTCTCCTCGTATGGTACTCAGGATACTTTTATATGTGTATGTTTTGCCACTTCCACCAGGAATATCTAGGAAAAAGCATGTGTTGGTTATCGCATGTGTGCACGTACAGCACATTTGTTTGTCTCTGTGCTTGTGGTTTGTGAGCTATTCATATTCTGAGTGACCTGTATGTAAGTATGTGTGTGTGGGATTGTGTGAGAGAGAGAAGTGAGAGAATGACAGACACGGTGTGTGTATGAGAGAGAGTGTGTGTGGTACAGATACACAGTGTGTGTGTGAGACACAGAGTTTGTGATACTGTCAGAGTGAGAAAGAGAATGATCAATGATTTTGGCAGCTCATGCGTTTCTTGCCACACTTGTCTGTAAAGTGCTGTCCGTCAGCTCTCAGTCTCAATGATTGGTTATGTGACGTGTGAAAGTGTTGTTGAATGGCAGAATCCAATTGCGTGGTTGGCAGCACCGTGCTAGTTATCTGTCTGCTGATCTGAAACCAATTAAAATGGCATTATGCTAGTTAATCTGTGAGTGACTTATATGAAAGTATGTGTGTATGGGAGTGTATGTGTGAGAGAATTGAATGAGAGACTGTGTGTATGAGAGACTGTGTGTGTGTGTGTGTGTGTGTGAAAGACATAGTTTTTGATAGCTGGAGAGAGAGGAAGAGTGATCAATGTTTTAGTCAGCTTACGTGTTTCCTGCCACACTTTTCTGTCAAGTGCTGTCCGTCATCTCTCAGTTTCAGTGGATGGTTGCTCTGACGTGTGAAAGTGTTGCTGAATGGCTGAGATCAATTGTGTTGTTGGAAGCACCGTACTTCTTATTTGTGTATCCGCTGATCTGAAAGCAATGAAAGGGGCATTATGCAAGTTAATTTGTGAGTTACCTGTATGTAAGTATGTGGGTGTGGGAGTTTGTGGGAGTCAGAAGTGATTGAATGAGAGACACAGTGTGTGTGTTACTGTGACACTGTGTGTGTGTGTGAAAGAAAGACATACTTTGTGATAGTTAGAGAAAGAGTGATCAATGTTTTATTCATCTTATGTATTTCCTGTCACACTTGTCTGTAAAGTGCTGTCCGTCAACTCTCAGTCTCAATGGATAGTTGCTGCAATGTGTGGTACTGTAGATGAGTGGCACAGTCCAATTGTGTGGTTTGCAGCACTGTGCTTGTTATCTGTGTGTCCGCTTATGTGAAACCAATGAAAGGGGCATTATGAAAGTGAATCTGTGATTGACCTGTATGTAAGTATGTGTGTGTGGGAGTGTGTATGAACATAGAGAGAGTGTGTCCATCTATCCATGTGCTGTATCAGTGTGTGTATGTGTGTGTGAGAGAGTTTGTTTTCGACAGATTGAGAGATACTCTGTGTATGTCATAGAGAGAGACATACAGCAAGAGTGTGTGACAGAGTAATAGACAGTGTGTATGTGAGATTCAGTGTGTGTGTGTGTGACAGTGAGTGTGTGAGATACATTGATAGTCTGATTGTGATTGAGAGAGCAGTGAGACTGTGTGAGATGGAGGGTGTCTCTGACAGATCCAGTGTGTGTGTGTGTCACATAGATAATGTGTGCTTGTGACAGTGAGTGACTGTGTGAGAGAGTGATTGAGCGTGGCCATCCATCCCTATCCTGCAATCTCCCTGTTTGCCCTGTCCAAGATAGTTTTTTGTTTTTGTTTTTAAATTCTTCCCTTGTATCCCCTTCAAACTGTTTTTTTTTCTTTTCTGGAAAGTATAACTGTTCAGCGCTGTTCCTAAGAGTGCATCCATTCATGTCCTGCAGTAGTCTTCTATCCCCTTGCCTTCTTTTTTCTTTGTTCTTTTTGATAAACTTAGTCAGGCACAGTGACAGTGAGAGAGTATGTGCATCCATCCATATCCTGCAGTATTCTTCTACCCCCTGCCCTCCCTTTTTTTTGTGTACCTGGTCAGTGCTGGTGCCCAGAGTACTTAGGTCGTGCCAATAGTGTGCTTCACATTTGACAGTTGAAACACTGCTCACCAGGTTACTGTATTCTGCGCTGTATTCGCCATTTGTTTTTAATTTTGGCGGCTTCTGCTTCTGTGAAGAGCGGCGCGTGAGCGAGTAGCACATTAGTGTGCACGTCAACGCGACATCAAGGGCAGCCACGTGTCCTTGATAGAACGTTAGGCACGGCTGTTCATGTTCAGGCCCCCTATCTGTGAGGGTTTGTGCGGGCGGCGGCCGGGACTCACCTGCAGTTGCTCTTTGGTTTCAATCCGTTTACGCCTTGGCCTTGAGACACGTTGTGCTCGTTTCCTTTGCAACATGGTGACGTATGGGGGGGGGGGGGGGCGGGACTGCTGAACTGGGAGGGGATGGAGATGGTGGTGCGAACTCGTAGCGTCCGTGCTTGAGACGCGTCGTGGTTGCCCAGGCAACAAGGTAACGTCACCGGAAGGCTTCAGACATTACGAACCGGGTTTCAACTTCCTGGCAGTCAGCTTCAGAACGTTGGAGGTGCAAATTATTATATAGGACTAGGGCAAATATGGTAGAAAGCATGCCTAATTGAAGCTAAAGACATTTATGCTTGCTCCAAAGCAGGTATAAATATTTCTGCATGTTTTATAATATACTAGTAAAAAAGGCCCGTTTCTCAAAGAAATGAACCGGACGCTACCAAGGTTTTCCTCGGAGTGTGTATGTTTGAGAGAGTGTGTGTGTGAGAGTGACTGTGTGAGAGCGAGAGTGTGAATGTGTGAGTGTGTGTGTGTGACAGAAACAGAGTGAGACTGGGTGCGAGTGTGTCTGTGGGAGAGAGAGAGTGTGTGTGTGTGTGAGATTGAGAGTGTGTGCCAGTGTCCCCCCTCCCTCCGTGTTCCAGGGTCGTCGTCCCCCCTCCCTCCCTGCGAGTTCCAGGGTCGTCCCCCCCCCCACTCCCTCCTTCCAAGTTCCAGGGTCATCCCCCTCCCTCCCTCCCAGTTCCAGGGTCCCCCCTCCCTCCGATTTTTAAAAGTCATCTTCACTTACCAAGTCAGGGTTACGGTGGCGGCCAGCAGCGGTAAAACGCGTGCAGGCTCGGCCCTTCTCTCTCTCTCAGCTGTGGTCCCGCCCTTACGGAAACAGGAAATGAGGGTGGGACCACAGCTGAGAGAGAGAGAAGGGCCGAGCCTGCACGCGTTTTACCGCGCTGCTGGCCACCGTAACCCTGACTTGGTAAGTGAAGACAACTTTTAAAAATCGGAGGGAGGGGGCCTGGAACTGGAAGGGAGGGATGGAGGGAGGAAGGGAGGGAGGGACGACAACACCCTCATGTGTGTGACATGCCCTTCCCTCTCACTGTTCCACCCTCGACGTCATCACGTTTTGACGCAAGGGCAGGACAGAGAGAGATGGTGACAGACTGACGAACCTTACGAACGCTTCACTTCAAGTGTGCCACGGTCAGCTTCAGAACGTTGGAGGTGCTTTTTATTATAGTAGATGTGAAAATCATGACTTCCCCAATGGTCTGCTCAAAACCTTCTCCTGATCACACCTACTCAAGGATTCTGTAAAAGTACACAAGTTCCTGTCATTGCATGTGTGGTAACTTTCACCTATGTTTACTAAATGGTGCTATGGGCACGTTAGTGTTTTTAACATGTGTAAATGGTTTATGCATGTTAAATGCTAACGCGCCCATAGAAATGTATAGGCACGTTAGTGTTTAATGTGCCTTAAATTTACAGGCGCGTTAAAAACACTAATGCACCTTAGTAAACCTACTCCTTTATCAGCAGCACTTTTACGTGCTTATTTTATTTAAAACATTTCTAGCCCGCCTATACATAAAATCACTAAACAATACAAATACAGATGCCTATTAAAACAGAAAGAAAGAAACGCCTGAACAAATATGTGACTTTATAACTGTTTCTTAAAACTAGATAAATCTGTCAAATTTCTTAACAGGCAACTTAATCCACAAAACTGGGCCACTACTAAAAAAGTTGCCTTTCTTGTAATTGCACAGTGTATCTGCAAAGTATCTAGCAAGCAAAGTAACTGTTTTCCCTCCTCCAATTGCTGCAATGGGGGGGGTTGAATAAAGTTCACAAACCTGCTGAAAGTACTGAGCTGCCAAGCCAGCAAGAGATTTCAGAAACCAACATCACCAAAGTAAAATCCACTCTAGAAGCAACTGGCAGAAATATGCAAGAAAAATGCTTTTTAAAATTACCTCTAGACAGTACACACTTATTTACTCTTTTGCAGCAGCTGTAAATTTGTGTGTGCGTCACTGTGCACTTTTGGGACGGATTCTGGGAGACTTGTTTTATAAAAAGCACATAGGTCCTTATGTTGCCTTTATAAAATACAAATCCCAAAGCAATAATCTTCCTTACTGTGTGCCTGAGTGGTGTAACTCAACATTAGCTTCTAGCGCAGCTAGATTTACAACTTCAACCTCCTTATCGGCACCACAGGAAATTATGTTGCTGGTTATTTTCAAAAGTATTATAAACATCGATAACTTATATATCACCTTTGAATAACTTTTTTAATTACTTATTAGATTAATTAAATACTCATCTGAGCATATATTCCACTGCCGGGCTGGGGACACGATCTGACAAGACTCATGTTTTGCTTAAAAAAGCTGTTTCAAGGAATGCAATCTCCTCCATAACTCATTTTTTCATGCTTTTTGGGAATGTACAAATATTTGTCGCTTTTGGCGGAAAATCACTCATTTTTTGGGAGCCCTTTTGACCTGTTATTCCGATGTCAGTCTAAGATCTTTCATTGGACCAATATGAAATCTTTCATGAGCAGGATGGGGACAGTTGCCTTTTCATTCATAAAGCAGCTTTGTTAGGGAAAAAAGCTATTTTGAAAACTTAGACTGGGCCAGAAGCTCCTTCTTATTGGGGCTGGCGTAATATGTTTCATCAACATATGCTTCTGGAAGTTTCACAAGGGTACATCCCTTAAATGAAAAAAAAAAATTTTGTCCATATGGGATTCATATCTGGCATCCTTAAATCCTAGAACACGGAGTTTTGTCTTAAACTCTAGTTATTTCTAAACGGATTTTTTTTTTTCAGGAGACTGACAGCCATTAGGTGGAGGTACATTTCCTTTGGGGAGTGAGCCATAAGGCCGCAGGCACTTGGATAATAGGAGACTGGCATTCAATCTGGTAGGACTGTCCCACTCACTCTTAGGTTGTCTGACTCTCACTGTATGTTGGGATTTTTTTTTTTTTTTTAATTGCTCTGGGAAAGGAATTCAAGCCATAGACTTCCTGAGCCTGTACGTCTAGCTCCATCTCTACCTATTTTCAAATCTATGCTGAAAACCCACCTTTTCACCACTGCTTTTGGCTCATAGCTACTACTCAATTGTCTCCCCTTGTTCCTTCTCACCCAGTACTTCCCTCGCCCTTAATTGTCTTGTCTGTATTATTTTTAGATTGTAAGCTCTATTGAGCAGGGACTGTCTCTCTATGTCATGTGTTCAGTGCTGCGTGAGTCTGGTAGCGCTATACAAATGTTAATAATAATAGACGTGGAAGATAATTTGTTATGCAAACAGTTCATTCATGATTGGTACACGGTTAATTTGTTAAACTATGTTATTGTTGTCTTCCAAAAAATATGATCATTATTACTGGGTTAGGAGAGGGTTTGGGAAAGGGGAGGGGGAAAAATTGTTAAAAGTTGATGACGGGCTTTATCTTTTTGGCTTTCTTGTATAAGATCTGTTATTTGACCCCTGTATGCCTAGACTGTTGGTTGTACTTATTTTGTAAAGTCATCAATAAAAAAATGTTGAACATAAAAATGCTGTTTCAAGGAAAGTCCCCTGCTTTAATTATTGGACTTATCGATGTTTATAATATTTTTGAAAATAACCAGCAAAATAATTTCCTGTGGTGCTGAGGAGGTTGGAGTTGTAAATCTAGCTGTGCTAGACGTTAATATTCAGTGAGTTACACGCCAAGGCATACAGTAAGGAAGATTATTGCTTTGGAATTTGTATTTTATTATAGAGGTTTCAAATACCCTTAGCATACTGTACATTATATAAAATAAGCACCTTTTTGGATTTCTCACCTAGGTTCTCGCTATAAAATTATCCCCATGTGCATTTTATGTAAACTGATACACTTTAATACCACAAAATAAGAACCGGAAAGAGAGAGAGAGCTGATCCCATGGGGCAAAAACTACCTTTGTTGCCAGCATCTTCAATAATTTGATAAACCAGCTTCTCCTGGTTGTCCGATCCTTTCATTTTGCTGTAAAAGAGAATGCAGGCTTAATGGTACCAGAAAGCTTTTTTGGGTCCTCTGTTAAAAATAAAAGCCAGACTGCTTCCTGAATTATTTCCACGTGGAAATTTTCCAAAAGCAGAAACAGAAAACATCCATTTGTAATACAAAGATAACCAGATGCTGTACCGAAAAGAATATTTTTCTTATTCGGCCAAACACAAATAATGGGCATTGAGCTTTAATATAACAAATAATAAAAGAAGCAACGTGAACTAAGAGATCAAGTGTTTATTTCAGTAGGATTTTGCACAGTAGAGCTCCGGATTATTTGTATTCAAATTTAAATCTGTATTTGGGGCCGAATCAAATATTCAGTGCAGCCCTATTTTCTATTAAACCTGTTGCAAGTTTGTACCTTCAGCTGCCACCCTAGCACAGCCTACAGCAGGAAGTCCCCAGACCAAGCACAGGCCCTCATTTATTGCTTTAGGCTTCAGCACTTTTGCTAAGCTTGCCATAGAACATAAAAGCATTTTTTTACTGATGTTCTCCAACTGCAGAAAATAAATACACTTGAAACACAGTGTTATATCTTACTGCACAATAAACAGAAATCCAGCTTACCCAGAGCTTTGTGCATCTTTTAATCTGTACAAGAGTCCTGTGCCGCTTCTTAAGAGATCCAACTGCCCCTAAAGAAATGTAGAACATTAGTCACTTTCTTTTTCTAGACACAGCAGCTTTCCTCCTGCTCCTTTTGGGCTTACAGAACCATAATTACCCAGAGATTCTTCCCCTCTCCCAATTCACCTAGCCCAGTCATTGCACAGATAGTCCTTAGCCAAAGGACCCTGCACTATAGCTCCTTCTGGAACTCTGCCATCACGCACCCTAAAACCAGCCACTAGGAACACAAGTATTGTCATACTGGGACAGACCAAAAGTCCATCAAGCCCAGCATCCTGTTTCCAACAGTGGCCAATCCAGGTTACAAGTACCTGGCAAGATCCCAAAACAGTACAATACATTTTATGCTGCTTATCCAAGAAATAAACAGTGGATTTTCCCAAGTCCATTTTTGTTTTTTTTTACAATAAATGTTTATTAATTTTTGAGAAGGAAACAACAAAAGAGACATTTAGAGAGCAAGTATACATAACCTTTCGTTACACATCAATTTCTCCTATTTGCCTATAGCAATTTACATACTTCAATTACTTCCTCATTACCTCCCCTTCCAGCCCCTCCCGACTCCCCTTCTTGTATACATTTCCCAACTGATCCATATAAACCCATTCAACCGCCTTAGGATCAAACTTCCCCAACTGGCGGTCAGTTAGTTTTTCCAACTCCCCCAACACTCGAACCTTCAACAGCCAAGTGGAAACAAAAGGCCCATTAGACTGTTTCCAGTGGGCTGCAAGCACTATCTTTGCCACAGCAAAACACATGCGCTTAAGTCTTTTTTGCCATTTCAGGCCTCTTCGGTTCCCCCATCCCAGGAGATACCATTTAGGATCACAGGGACACGCAATTTCTAGGTGGCTGCTATCAAGCGGGTTACCCCAGTCCAATACTCCTGTATTCGGCAACAAGTCCACCATATATGAAAGTAGGTGCCAACTTCATCACAACATCTCCAACAGAGATCCATGGTCCCTTGAAACATTTTTCTTAATCGCTCTGGTGTGTAGTACCAACGCGTTAAAAATTTAAATGCATTTTCTTTAAGACACATATAGAAGATTTTTTCACTTCCAAACAGAGAGCTTTCCATTCTTGAACACTCATTTCACACCCTAAATCAGCTTCCCATGCTCTCATATACAAAAACTTAATAAACCTGTCCCCCCTAATTAAACGATAGAATAAAGTAATAACTTGTCTAGTCTTCCCCACAGAGACCCATATTTTCTCCAAATGCTCACTCTTTTCTAGATCCTTTCTCGTCCATCCCCTATCTAATATGTAATGTTGCACTTGCAAGTATGGGAAATGATCTGACGAAGTCAGGCCGTATTCCTCTTGCAATTCTTCGAATTTCCGCATTACTTCCCCATCTAGAAGGTCCCTGAACCGAATCAGTCCTTTGCACGACCAAGTGATGTATGTCCCCCGTCCAAGCCCTGCCTGAAAGCCTGGTTCCTGTGAAATGTGTGCAAATGAGGAAGGCATCCTAGAGCTCCTCAGCTTGATTTTCAGCCTGCTCCATAGTGTTAACAAGTGAGATATGTATGGGTTTGTAGTCAGCTGCTTATAATCACAATGTGAGGAGGCCCAGAGTGCTGCATCAAGAGATATGCTACTACTACTACTACTTGACATTTCTAGAGCGCTACTAGGGTTACGCAGCGCTGTACAGTTTAACAAAAAGGACAGTCCCTGCTCAAAGGAGCTTACAATCTAAAGGACGAAATGACAAGTCGTGGCAGTCTAGATTTCCTGAGTAGAGGTATGGTGGTTAGGTGCCGAAGGCGACATTGAAGAGGTGGGCTTTGAGCAAGGATTTGAAGATGGGCAGGGAGGGGGCCTGGCGTATGGGCTCAGGGAGTTTATTCCAAGCATGGGGTGAGGCGAGGCAGAAAGGGCGGAGCCTGGAGTTGGTTTGAAAAGTGTGTTGTGTGCAAATCCATGCAATGGGACTAAAACATAACTGGATCAGACTGTTTTGTGGGCTTAGGACGAGGTGACAACCTTGAAAGGGATGGTGCCAGGGTGGGATACTCTCAGTGCTGCTATTGGCTGTTTAATTCTCACCCTAACAGCAGCATAATGACAAATTAAGAGCCGCCAGGCAGCAGTTTCAGAAAGGTGACCCACAAAGCTCTGTTCAAGAGTTTTAATGGAGTCCGGGTAGCCCTGCTTCCAAGTGGAGATGAACTTTAATTCAGCTGCCCAATAATACCACTCCAAGTTGGGCACCCCTCTCCCTCCCAGTTCCGCCAAGCCCCACATCACCCTCTTTGCCAACCTCGGGGATCGTTGACCCCCATGTAAAGCCCAAGATCTCTGATTGAAGGCTTCCCAGTTCTACCCTAAAGACCAGCAACGGCAGGGACTGAAACAAAAACAGCACCCTGGGCAAAAGGTTAATCTTTACTGCTGCTATCCTGCCCCACCAGGAAATCCATCCTTCCCGCCACCATCTCATCTCTCTCCGAAGCTGTTGAATCAGAGGGGTGTAATTCAGAGCATATAATTTTGATGGATATTTGGGTATTTGGATCCCCAAGTACCTGAAACTCTTGCCAGTCGTACAAAAGGAAAAAGACCCCAGCAGTCTTTCCTCTTCTGCAGCTATTATTGTGATTCCCATAAATTCTGATTTATCATAATTTATTTTGAACCCTGAGAGTAGCCCAAATTCGTTAAGTTCTCATATTATAATAGGTAAAGCCAACTGTGGCGCATTGACATAAAATAGGATGTCATCTGCGAACAGGGCGATTTTATGTTCCCTTCCTCCCAACCTAATCCGCCTAACAACTCCCAAAGCCCGTATTTTACTGGCAAATGGTTTGACAGAGCGAACAATAAGGGGGAGAGTGGGCACCCTTGTCTCCTTCCCCTACTAATCAAAAAAGGTGAGGAATAACCTCCATTTATTTTCAAACGCGCCACTGGAGCTGCATAAAGACTCCATAGCCAGCCAATAAATTTGGGTCCAAATCCCATATACCCTAGAACTTCCCATAGGTATGCCCACTCAACCCTATCAAACGCCTTTTCAGCGTCTGTTGTCAACAGGGCCAACGATTCTGCTCACTCACTCGCTCCCCAAAGGATGTTTAGGGTCCTCCGGATGTTATCCGCCACCTGTCTCCGGGAAATAAACCCTGATTGATCTTCATGGATCACCCGCGGTAAGACCCTGCTTAGGCGATCTGCCATTACTTTTACTAAAATTGTTATATCCACATTTAGCAGAGATATAGGTCTGTAGGAACCGCAGTTCGTGGGATCCTTCCCCAGCTTCAAGATCACCGAGATCCCTGCCTCATGCATGCTTGAGGGGAATGTGCCCCCAGAGAGACAAGCATTCCCCACCCTTACCAACAATGGAGTCAGTTCACCCACAAACAGCTTGTAAAACTTTGCAGTGTAACCATCTAGGCCTGGAGCTTTGCCCCCCCCCATAATCGGTCTGTCCATTTCCTCCCTATCTGCCTGGGATGTCTGCTTCAGCGCGCCCCCTGATAAATATTCACAACTTCCTTAGGGGCTTCCGCCCCTTTAGTATAGAGATCAGAATAATACCGGACAAATTGCTCCATGATTTCCCCATCTTTAAAGTAAAGTGTATCACCGGGCCCCTTTATCTTGCTTATAGTGGACAAAGTCTGGCGCTGATTTAAATGCCTGGCTAGCATTCTCCCTGCCTTATTACTAAATTCAAAAAATCTCTGTTTAGCCAGGCGCCTATGGTACTCCATTCGTTCAATTTGAAACTTTTGCAGGGACCCTCTACAAACTAGTAATTGTGTCATCACCTCAGGGTTGCCCCCTCTTTGATGCAAAGTCTCCAACCGGATCGGCTCCTTTCGAAGCTCCAGTTCCTGGGCATCCCTTTCCTTCTTACGCCATGCCTCCCACTTAATCAGATGATCCCTCACCACTGTCTTAAGGGCATCCCACAGTATCCCATCTGACACTCCGCCCACGTCGTTCGCTAGCATGTATTCTTGAATTACCCCACTTCCTTATCTCCCAGTAGTGCCTCATTTAATCACCAAAAGGTTTGCCTCTTTTCACCCTGTAGGCCATCAAGCTGTACCCATACCGGAGAGTGGTCCGAGGCGTGAACACTCCCAACCCCAGAGTCTCGTACTTGGCCCCAGAGTGCCCGACCACACCAAAGCGCGTCTATGCAGGAGTATGTCTTCTGGGCATGAGAATAAAAAGTGTAAGTGCACTGTCCTGGGTGTTGTAACCTCCACACATCTAGCAAATCCAATGCCTGTACTAGCTTCATTAGCTTTCTTCTATGGGCTAGGTTACAACTTCCACCACCCTTAGAATGGTCCAACGGGCCTACTGTTAAATTAAAGTCTCCCCCCATAATCACACGTCCCTCCACAAACTCCGGTAGCTGTATGTGTAAGGACTCAAAAAACTCCCCTTGACCCACATTAGGTACATACAAGTTAATAAATGCCACTAGGTGGCCCCCTAGGTAACCCTTGACTGCCAAACATCGTCCCATCTCATCCCGGAATACTTCGCCTTTAGCAAATGTAACCCTAGTTTCTATGTAAATCACCAACCCACCCTTTTTGCCCCCTCCCGGATCCGCATGGGAGTAACAGTCAGTATTTCCCCTAAAGTGAAGCAAATGTGCATCCATTTTATGCAAGTGTGTTTCCTGTGTAAAAATCACATCCCATTTCAGCCGCTTAAGCTCTCGATATATAATGCTCTGTTTTCCTGGATCATTCATGCCATTGACATTCCACGAACCCACTAATAATTCCCTTCCCCCACCTTCTCCACCCAACTGGCTTCTATCCTCACCAGCCAGTTTGCTCCCTGAGGAAGTGTGTCTGGAGCAGGATTAAGAAGTTGTCCACTACTCATGCACACCCCTCAAGAGAACAATTCACGCAGCATTCCACATTTTCACCATCAAGCATCCCCATGCAAAATCACTCATACCTGACCAACGACCATACTTTCATCAGTTTAGCAGAGAACATAAGGTCCCCTCAAAACTTTCAGAGTCAATTCACAACCTAGTCCAAGGTGTTATGTAGCCAGATTTGGTCCCGCTTGACTGCTTGAGGGCGACCTCTTCCGGCCTCCCTGCACCTTCTGCCAAGTTGGCTGCGTATTGATAGAGGGGCCTCGACTCCCGGGCGACCCCTCCTGAGCCGGGAGGTCCATACACCCCAACTCTCTAAGGGCTTTCCATGCTCCTGCAACAGTATGGACCTTCTTCGTTTGAGAGCCCAATGTAAATTGTAATCCAAAAGGAAACAACCAGCGGTATCTGGACCCTGTTTTTTGTAGATAGCTAGTCACCTCCTGCATCTCCTTCCTCCTCTGGAGAGTGGCCCTGGCCAAGTCCTGGTAGATCTGCATCTTGCAATTGTTCCACATGACATCCCCCATAGTACGTGCTTTTCTCCACACTTTCTCCTTCACCGAGTAATTATGAAAACACACTATTATGTTTCTAGGCAAGTTCCCCCTCTGGGATCCCGTACTCCTATGGGCTCTGTCCAGGGACACCAGAGTTTGCGTCAAATCTCCGGTTTGATCCTCTGCAGTTTGCAGGACCAGGGCACAAATCTCTTTAATCACCTTAGCACAGTCTGTATATTGCTCCCCCTCCAGGATTCCTTTGAAGCGAAGGTTATTGCGCTGGGACCTATTCTCCAGGTCTTCAAGTGCATTCTGCAATTCTTCCCTCGCATGGCTCTCTAGTTTCAGAGCTTCTTGCAGCCTCAGTAGGTTCTCGGATTGGCTGTCTAGTTTCTCCTCCGTTTGTTCCACTTGCTGGCCTAACTCCCGGACCCGGACCTCTCTCCGCATCTTTTAGGAAGCTATCCACACCTACTTCTCTCTCCCCACCCTATTCTTCCTCCACTGAATTCTCAGTCCAAACTCGCCCAGACAGCTGAAGAGCTGACCCAAGACCTGAACACAGCAGTATGCCAGGCCCAGAACACTGGTCACTCTTCAGAAGGCATCTGTAGCATATTTATATAAACACGGTTTCCTGACAAAAAAAAAACCAAACCTAATTTCTTTTATTCTTGCTTTTAAAGAAAAACTGGGCTAAAACAATCAACCAAATATTCAAAAGTATTTTCCATGGAGAAAAAAAAAAGATCTTTGCAAAGCTCCATGTCTCACATTAATACTACTAGTCACTTCTATAGCGCTAGACATACGCAGTGCTGTACACAAAGATGTAAGAGACAGTTCCTGCTCAACAGAGCTTAAAATCTATTCCAGACAGGCAAACAGGACAAATAAGAAATTAAGGAGTTACATTTATTATGGGAATGATTACAACAACATGGGTATTAAACAGGTGAATAAGGGGTTAGGAGTTAGCAGCAGCCTCAAAATGGTGTGCTCTGAGCCTGGATGAGAATAGGGCCAGAGATGGAGCTTAGTATGATATTAAAAGCTACACTACAGTGCAGCATGCAATACTCATTTCTATTTGTACCTTTATGTGTCTGTGCAAACCTTCAACTGCCCCCAAACCTGGGACAAGCCTCAGCAGGTAATGTCAATGGTCAAACTAGTGTGGTAGGCCGGCTCAAGCCGTGGGCTTGTGCATTGTGGCACAGGGGATCCAGTTTTACTTCTCCCCTCCATTTGGATTTATCCAAGGGTGGAAGTGGCATACCCAGACCTGGGGAGGGACAGAAGACAGCTGCTGTTAACTAGGACAATATTTTCAGTCAATAAGTAGCACTAAGGATGTGCTTCTCCAGCCTTCAGAGGCCAGCCACAGTTCACCACAGACACTTGAGTACGCCACATGGGGAAAGAGATGTAAAGATGAACGACAGCAAAAGAGGAAAAGGATAGTAACATAGTAAGTGACGGCAGAAAAAGACCTGTACGGTCCATCCACTCTGCCCAACAAGATAAACTCATATGTGCTACTTTATATGTATACCTGACCTTGATTTGTATCTGCCATTTTCAGAGCACAGACCGTAGAAGTCTGCCCAGCACTAGCCCCACCTCCTAACCACCAGTGCTGCCACCCAATCTCTGCTAATGAATATTTTGGTAACTGATATATTTACGAAGGTGCGCTATTGTTTTTAGTGCGTGCTAAATGCTAGAGACACCCATATATTCCTATGGGTGTCTCTAGAGTTAGTGCACGCTAACTATGCTAGCGTGCCTATAGCACGGCTTAGAAACAGTGCCCATAATTATTTGGGTTTTGTTTTTGTTCACAAGTAGATCAAATAAAATTGTGATATTAGCTATTGGCAAATACTATCTCTTTTGGATCCAATGAAAATATATTTGTGAATGCAAGCCAAGGGCTGAACTGAGCATCGTGTTACCAAACTGGCAAGTTTATCAGGAACAGTCAAGCCTGAAGACACTGGCCTGATATATATTTAAAAAAAGAGAAAAAAAAGCTGTGCTCCTAAATTTGTAACTTATTATCAGCCAAATGTAGGAGTCTAAATTTTCATCTGAAAATCAATCTTAATTTAGGAGCTTAAAAAAGTTATACCTATAAATGTAGGCTTGTTATTTATAACTTTCAAAGGGGCCCTTTTACTAAGCTGCAGTAAAAAATGGCCTTAGCGGGTCCTAGCCCGGGACTTTCCTGTGCACATTTTTTAATGCATTTTCTAGTTTTAGTTTTGCAGGTCGTACATCGTGAGGTCCTTTTACTACACTGCGGTAAAAAGTAGTGCACGCTTACTGTGGCTTAAAAGATTTATGCATTCAGGTGTCCTGAGGTAAGTTCCCAATTGGTGTGCGCTACCCACACACTAAAAATTTTTTTTTTTTTACATTTTTTCTTCGGGGACACTTCTGCGCTAATCAGTTGGTGTGTCCACATTACCACGTACTGATTAGCTCAGGATTACCATGGAAGCCCTTAACGCATACAAAATAGGTGCTGGTAAATGGTAATTTTTTTGTTTTAATGCTTGTGTACTACTGGCAAAATTAGCACGTGGCAATTAATGGAACAAATTGAAAATCGGCCATTCCACCGCTGTGGTAAAAGTGGCCTTAGTGCAGGAGAAAAACTCAAGTAAATGTGTGCTAAAGCTAACTTTTACTGCAGTTTGGTAAAAGGACCGTTAATTTTTCAATTAGCACACAAGACTTGCAAAAAAATAACACTGAAGTGCCTACTGCCTTCTATTTAGGAGGTGCTAAGGACTCCCATATTAAGTCCACATTGTCCAGTTTGTACCCTCTAATGTGAACACGCTAGCTGGATAACACTTCCATGCTCATTCCTCACATATGCCACACCCCTCTAAAAAAATAAATAGCTCGTGATTAGCACGCGCAAACAGGGAAATTACCACACACACCTTAGTAAGAGAGTCCCAAAATTAGGAGCATTAATCCTATGCATACGGGGCCCATCTTTTTTCAAATTTTATTATTTAACTAAAATCAGTTGACAAAATCATTTAAAAAATACACCAGAGAAAATGATAAGTTAGGGACTCAAACTGGTCCTACCATTGATAGGAGTCGGTTGATGGCCACCGCCCTGTGCTGGGGTTCCAGATGAGGCAGCTCATTCTGGATAACTTGATCTGTAATCCCATGGGGAAGCTGCTGGCACAGTTCTAAGATCCTATGGAAAATTAAATTACAGGCTTATAGCTCAGAAACCAGCAAACAGAAGATCATGCATAATACATAACTTAACAAAATGTGTCATAAGAAAAGCCATATTGGGTCAGACCAATGGTCCATCTAGCTCAGTATTCTGTTTCCAACAGTGGCCAATCCAGGTCACAAGTGCTTGGCAGAAACCCAAATAGTAGCGACATACCATACTACAAATCCCAGGGCAAGAAGTGGCTTCCCCATGTCTGTTTCTAAAGCACACTATGGACTTTTCTTCCAGGAACTTGTCCAAACCTTTTTAAAACCCAGATACCCTAACCAGCCTTTCCCTGATAGTCTCTGAATGGATGCACTCTGAGTGATTGCCAGTTTACATACCTAGGTAGTTCTGACTGCATGTCTCTGTAAATGTATTATCTTTTCTACAGCTATTTCCCTTGTTCTGTATTGAGAAAGAAGTTCTGCATTTAATTTTGTAAAAGTGTGTGGTAAGCAAGATTACTGAATAAAAGATAATTGCTGGATAAGTGAGTCTTCAGTCTCTAAAGGGATAACGTGAGTGATTGTGTGCGAGAAGGGAAACGAGTACTGCAGGGACCGGGTGTGTGAGGTAAGATGGGGTGTCCTTGGCAGCAAGGCTCGGGACCTCCAGCCTGATTTCTGACTCACACTCTGGAAATAGCAGAAGATGGGACTCAGGGATAGGGAATCAGAGCAGAAGAGGGCTGGGAATTAGGGATTGAGTTGAGGAGTGTTTTTTGGGGGGAGGGGGCAGGGGGACCATGGATGGGAGAGATGGAAAGAGACTTTTGAGGGGATAGTGAAGATCTGGCATAATTGATGAGTGAGAGTGTATTGATGGGTTGAGAGAATGAGTGAGGGTGTGAAATGGGAAGGGGTGTAAGAGGGGGGGATGAACTGTGGAGGGAAGGCTCAGACATAATGTAAATGATCTGGTAGACTGGAGAGAGGATGAGAGGCACTGAAAAGGGATGGGGGTCCTGAGGAAGGGGATGATGGGTCTCGGAAATGGTTGAGTGGGGGTGAAAATGGTGTTAAAAAGGTGGTGAAAGAGGGTCACATGATGTTGTGCTGAGGAGCAGACATAGGTGAGAGGAGCTCCTGAACCTCGATCCCCTTAATGCCCTAAAACCACAAATTTTGAGAGAACCTACCTCACCACTAAAGGGGAGAATATCGGAGTGATGCAAGGCACCAGAAATTGGACAGAACGTAGTGATATGGCTTCTAAATCAGTGAAAAAGCAGTCGGAGAAATCGAGACTGTCGGAGGCGCACAAGATGGCGGATGCAGATGGACATAGGTCAGCCTGAGTTTGGCATGGGTGGCTGAAATAGTTTAGGACATGACCCAGGCAATAGATTCCTCTCTAGACAAAAAATTCCAAAGCATCACGAATAAATTAGATACGTTGGATGGGCAGATGGAATCACTACAGGGAGAGTTTGTGGCTTGTTGCCAGAGAGTCTCAGACCTAGAAGACCGCGTGCAGCAACTGTACACAGTGAACACCACCTTGCAATCCAAAAGGGAGGAGCTAGAAAATAAGACAGATGACTTGGAAAACAGATCTAGGAGAGGAAATTTAAGATTGGTGGGCTTACTGGAGTCCATATTGGAGCCAGAGTTGCGAGGATTTCTGGAAACGTGGCTGGTAAAGTCGCAGCAGCTGTGATCTGAAGTAGGCCCTTTGAGAATAGAGAGAGCGCATAGGCTGGGCCCCAGAAGACAGGTGGAAACCAAGCCCAGGGTAGTAATCTTCAAACTACTAAATTATGTGCATAAGACTGAGGTGCTGCGGGCAATAAGGTCTCGAGGCCCACTCACATATGAAAATAAGACAATTTTGTGTCTCCAGGACTTTTCTGCAAGGGTCTCATTACTACGGAGAGTGTATACACCCATTTGTTCAGAGCTACACAGACGCCAAATACAATTTGCCCTTTTATACCCAGCACAGAAGTGTTTAAAGATGAAAAACCCAACTTTTTTGACACTCCATAAGCGGCTAAAACCTTTATGAATCAACAAGCCTCCTCGATAAATAATCCCACGAAGTAAAGGAACTTCGCAGGGGCGCCACTGATATCTTCAGTTTTCTTCACTGGACTTTGACTTCAGTTGCATAGGACAAATTACAGCGTGACCATTGGTCATAATGATACACCAAAGGAGAAACAAAGCAGAAAAGTATCTTCTGCCATTACCCCCCCTTTTTTTTTCTCCCTCTTTCGTCGGAGAGTGACAATGCTTTGGAGAGGAGTGTAAAGGGATATCCAATGACATGGATTTTGACTTTTGGTATCTGTGCAGAGACTGCAGACCAGTATTAGAAGCTGTGCTTCAACGTTTCCGGCATTGGTCCTGGGGAGATTTCTGTTGGTAGTAGGAAGATCATATGCTAACCCTCCCCAGGCTCAGGGATAGAGATGCCTCTTTGACAGGGCACACCACTTCCCGGAGGCTGAACATCTGATACCTTATCAAGATTTGCATCTGGAAAGTAGTTATCCCTGGAGAGTTATTAAGGCTGTAAACTTCCCATGTTATAATTTTTTTTTTTTTTAGGAACTCAGCAAGTCAAGTTAGACTATATTGGACAACTTGAATATGAGCACATGAACATACAGGCTTGAAGCGCTGGACAGGATCCGGGGACCAATAAGTCTGGTACCTATGTCACGAGCGGCGAGCGAGTTGGGCGGGGGATATCAGGTTGGGGTCTGGATCCTGATCATTTGGACTTACTGCATTATATCAATACCTTACATGGTCGACAAAAGTTGGAGGTTTTCAAAAATGTTTTTCATTGTTAATGTGTAATATGTAGGGTGGGGCGAAAGAGAATAAGGAGGTAAGATAGAGAGTAGGTATTCTTTAATGGGTTGGTGGGACGGGGAGGAGAGGAGAGGAGAGGAGAGGAGAGAGAGGAGTCCTCTTACAGTGCCTACTTGATAATTCATGCCAAGGATAGATGGCAGAACTAGGACCAGCATTGTAGGAAGGCTGGCTGCATATTTGGGTGGGTATGGGGGAGGAGAGGGGGGTAACAGGGAACTACAGAAATCTGGGGTTTGCTATTTTTTTCTGTTATGTGTGGGGTCATTATTGAATGGGATGTTTAGGGGATCTTCTCGACTTTGCTCCTTCTGTTTGGTTGATGGAGGGGGGAGATGGCGTTGAATGAGATATCGGGCCTCCTGGGACCATTTTTTTTTCACACTAGGGAAGGGTATAGGGGAGGGTGGTAGGCTGAGATGACTCACCCTTAAAGATAAGATCTTTGGCTTGCGTATTTACTATTAAAAGGATGGTGTTAGATGCCACTTAAATTTATTTCTTAGAACGTAAAAGGGGTTACTTCTCCTATTTAGAGACAAAAAATACTACAGTTCCTAAATCGTCACAGAGCTGATGTGGCCTTTTTGCAGGAGATCCACTTGTCGACATCGGAACATGCAAAATTTAAGAAGTGGTGGGTGGGAAACATATTAGAAGCTCCAGCAGTGGGCCGTAAAGCAGGGGTAATAATCCTTTTCCGGAAGACCCTGGATGTCCAGATTCAGGGGTGCTGGAGAGCAGGTTCTGGTAGATACCTCCTGGCCAAGGTAATGATAAATAAGCAACCTATACTTTTGTGTAATGTATATGCCCCAAATGTTTATGATGGGGTTTTTTTAGGTCACTGATCCACACTGTATCTCAACATCAGGACATTCCGGTGGTCATGGCAGGGAGACTTTAACATAGTTCATGACCCGGTATTGGAGAGAAGTACAGGTAGGGGAGGAAGTGAGGGACCCACGCCTCGGGGGATTTCGTCGGTGTGTTCAGCATTAGAATTGCTAGATGTATAGCGCGTACTACATCCGAGGAAAGGGATGTCACCCACTTGTCTAGGGCCCATTCTTCACAATCTAGAATCGATTACTGGTTGATATCTAAATCGGTCTTTTCTAAGGTCCAAGATTGCAGGGATAGGCCCTTACGGAGTCTCCGATCATGCTCTGGTTTGGTGCTTGGTAGATGTGGGACCTAGTGGAAATCTGTCACCACAGTGGCGCTTTCCTGCCTATCTGTACTGGGACAACGAATTTAAGGAGTATTTAGCTAACAAGTAGGCAGAATATCAGGAGACAAACTCACCTCTTCAATGCTGCCTTCGGCACCTAACCCTTCAAGAAATATAGTATGCGCTATCAGATTGTCTCTACACTTGTCTTTTAGATTGTACACTTGTCTCTAGATTGTTCACTTGTCTTTAGATTGTGCACCTGTCTTTTAGATTGTAAGCTCCTTGAGCAGGGACTGTCCTTCCATGTTAAATTGTACAGCGCTGCGTAACCCTAGTAGCGCTTTAGAAATGTTAAGTAGTAGTAGTAGTAGTAACATCGTGGTAACCTGATACTTTTTTGGGAAACGCCTAAGGCAGTACTTAGAGGAACAATAATATCATACACTAGTTATAAGAAGAAAGTTAGAGATAGTGAGATTTTGCATCTGGAACGTCAGGTACAAGAAGCAAGACGGCAATTTGGAACGTCCCCCATGCCTCCGCAAAAAGCGCAATTGATGGCAACACAAGCTGCGCTTAATACACTACTGCATGCACGCACGGTTAAGTCTTTGCAGTATTATAAATACAAACTTTTTGCAGAGGGCAATAAGCAAGGGAAATTATTGGCTAACTTGGTTAGGCAGAAGTCGGGTTCGCAAACGATTGTGCAGATAGACAGAGGAGATGGGACAAAAGTGCGCACAGATAAGGAAATTTTGGAAGTGTTTCGTTCATATTATCAACATCTCTATGCCAAACCTCAGGAGGAGGGATTGGAGGGTTGAATCTATCTGGAGAGTAGATCCTTGCTGGTTTTGACAACGCAAGACAGATCTAAACTAAATGTGCAGATTTCTGAGGAGGAAGTTAGCAGGGCCATACAACAAGGGTCTCTTTATAAAGCACCGGGACCAGATGGATTTAGTTTTGAATTTTATAAAATCTTGAATCCGGTGATAGTACTGACTTTGCAGAATTTATTCACTACATTTATAGAGGCAGGGCAACTGTCTGATTCATTGCGTTTGGCGCAGATAGTAGTGCTGCTGAAGCCAGGACGGAACCCAGAATTGCCAACTTTCTACAGACCTATATCTTTATTGAACGTGGAGGCTAAAATCCTGGCAAAACTTTTGGCAATTAGGTTAGCCTCCATCTTACTATCGCTGATATTTGAGAGGCAGTTTGGCTTTGTGCAAGGATGCATGAGCACTAAGAATATACACAAAATATTAGTATCAATGGAATGCGTAGAACGGACAAAGGTGCCTTCCCTGCTCATAAGTTTTGATGCAGAGAAGGCATTCGACAGAGTAAGGTGGGAGTTCTTATATACAACATTAGAGGCCTATGAGTTTGAGGGATTTTTCCTAGAGGCTATACGGATGTTGTATAACGAACCTAAGGCGGCCCTATGGATACAGGGGTTGGTTTCAGAACCTTTTAAGATTTAGAGGGGGACCTGTCAGGGCTGTCTTCTGTCGCCCCTTCTTTTCGTTCTAACTCTTAATCCACTTATTCGGGAGATCTTAAATAACCCAGATATTCAAGGAGTACGCAATGGTGTTCAGGAGTTTAAATTGTTGGCCTTTGCAGACGACATATTAGTACATTTGGTTAATCCGGAAACATCCCTAAATGCTCTGATGGATAGTTTTGCTGAATATAGGGACTTTTCAGGCTTTAAAGGAAAAATTAGTTATTACCTGATCATTTTCTTTCCATTAGTCCCGACAGATCAATCCAGAGACTGGAGGGTTATGTCCTTCTGCCAGCAGGTGGCGATAGAGAGAACTTCTGAGGCTCTATATGTGGTCATGTGTAGCCAGCCAAACCTCAGTATTATCCATATAAATGTCCAACTCCCAATAGAGAGCTATTCTCCTGTTTTCAAGAATTCAAGGACGGGAGGAACTCATGCAGCTCACAGTAAGTAAGGAAGTTGCTCCAATGTACCTTGAAGAAACAATAACAAACCAAAACTGTAACTCTAACCTGAAACTATAAACAACCAGACATGCAGAATCTCCAGGGAGGGCCTCTGGATTGATCTGTCAGGACTAATGGAAAGAAAATTATCAGGTAATAACTAATTTTTCCTTCCATAGCGTCCCACAGATCAATCCAGAGACTGGTGGGATGTACCCAAGCAGTTCTTAAATAGGGTGGGACCCAGAGATCCCAGTTTGCAGCACCGAAGCCCCGAACGCAGCGTCAGCCCTTGCTGCTACGTCCAATCTATAGTGCTTCGCAAAAGTATGCACCGAGGACCAGGTGGCCGATCTACAAATTTCCTCCAATGAAATCGACCTAGCCTCTGCCACAGAAGTTGCCTGCGCCCTAGTGGAATGAGCTCGGAGCTCAGCCAGCGGATCCCTACCGAACACTATATAACCTCAGGCAATAGCTTCCTTCAACCAACGAGCCACTGTCGCCTTAGAAGCTTGCTGCCCCTTCCTTTGCCCCGCAAACAGGATAAATGCTCTGAACAACGGAAGTCATTAGTCACTTCCAAATACCTGATAATAGCCCGCTTAACATCCAGACACCGGAGAGCGCGAAACTCCATCGGATGATCCTCTGTACAAAAAGAGGGAAGACAAAGCTGCTGATTCATATGGAAACGTGAAACAATCTTGGGCAAAAAGGATGGAACCGTCCACAGAGTCACCCCTGCCTCCAACTGCTCGCCCTAACTGAAACCTGGCTCACCCCCAACGACTCTGCCTCAGTCGCGGCCCTGTGCCATGGAGGTTATCTTTTCTCTCACAATCCTTGCCCAGTTGGCCGCGGAGGAGTTGGGTTTCTACTTTCGCCCTCCTGTAGTTTTCAACCCCTCCTCCTACCGCAGTCTCACTGCTTCTCATCCTTTGAAGTTCACTCCATCCGTCTATTCTACCCGCTGCCACTCAGAGTTGCAGTCATTTACCGCCCACCCTGATAAGTCCTTCCCTTCCTTCCTTACCGACTTCGATGCCTGCCTCTCCATTTTTCTCGAACCCTCATCTCCGTCCCTCATTCTTGGAGATTTTAACATACACGCTGATGACCCATCCAACTCCTACGCTTCTCAGTTCCTCACTCTGACATCCTCCTTCAACCTTCAGCTGAGCTCCACCACCCCTACTCACCAAACTGGCCATTGTCTTGACCTCGTCCTCTCCTCTACCTGCTCACCCTCCAATTTCTGCGCCTCTGCACTTCCTCTCTCAGATCATCACCTGATCACCTTCACACTTCATCACCCTCCCCCTCAGTCCCGCCCAACACTAACCACTACTTTCAGGAATCTCCAGGCTGTCGACCCTCCCACCTTATCCTCTTGTATCTCTAATCTCCTCCCTTCCATTATGTCCTCCGAGTCTGTCGACAAGGCTGTCTCTGCTTACAATGCCACTCTCTCCACTGCTCTGGACACACTTGCACCATCCATCTCCAGTCCCACAAGGCATACTAATCCCCAGACAGGCTGACTCCTTGCATCCGATACCTTCGCTCCTGCGCCCGATCTGCTGAACGCCTCTGGAGGAAATCTCGCACCCATACCGACTTCATTCATTACAAATTCATGCCATCCTCCTTCCAGTCCTCCCTATTCCTTGCCAAACAGGACTATTACACCCAATTGACTAATTCTCTCGGCTCCAACTCTCGTCGTCTCTTCGCCACCCTTAACTCCCTCCTCAAAGTGCCCTCTGCTCCCACCCCCCCCCCCCCCACTCTCTCCTCAATCACTAGCTGACTACTTCCGCGACAAGGTGCAGAAGATCAACCTCGAATTCACTACCAAGCCACCTCCTCCTCTTCACCCTTTAACCCACTCCCTCAACCAACCAACCCAGGCCTCCTTCTCCTCTTTTCCTGATATCACCTAGGAGGAAACCGCCCACCTTCTTTCCTCCTCGAAATGCACCACCTGTTCTTCTGATCCCATCCCCACCAACTTACTAAACACCATCTCTCCTACTGTCACCCCCACCATCTGTCATATCCTCAATCTCTCTCTCTCTCCACTGCAACTGTCCCTGACACCTTCAAGCATGCTGTACTCACACCACTTCTCAAAAAACCATCACTAGACCCTACCTGTCCTTCCAACTACAGCCTCATCTCCCTCCTACCCTTCCTCTCCAAGATACTTGAACACGCTATTCACAGCCGCTGCCTTGATTTTCTCTCCTCTCAGGCCATCCTCAATCCGTTTCAATCCGGTTTTCGCCCTCTACACTCGACAGAAACGGCACTCACTAACGTCTGTAATGACCTGTTCCTTGCCAAATCCAAAGGTCACTACTCCATCCTCATCCTCCTCGACCTATCCGCTGCTTTTGAAACTGTCAATCATAATTTACTTCTTGCTGCACTATCCTCATTTGGGTTCCAGGGCTCTGTCCTCTCCTGGTTCTCCTCTTATCTCTCCCACAGTACCTTCAGAGTACATTTTCATGGATCTTCCTCCATCCCCATCCCACTCTCTGTTGGAGTTCCTCAGGGATCTGTCCTTGGACTCCTTCTTTTTTCAATCTACACCTCTTCCCTGGGCTCGCTGATCTCATCTCATGGTTTCCAATATGCTGATGACACCCAGCTTTATCTCTCCACACTTGACATCACTGCGGAAACCCAGGCTAAAGTATTGGCCTGCTTATCCGACATTGCTGCCTGGATGTCCAACCGCCACCTGAAACTGAACATGGCCAAGACCGAGCTCATTGTCTTTCCACCCAAACCCACTTCTCCTCTCCCTCCACTCTCTATTTCAGTCGACAACACCCTCATCCTCCCCGTCTCATCTGCCCGCAACCTCGGAGTCATCTTCGACTCCTCCCTCTCGTTCTCTGCCCATATCCAGCAGACAGCCAAGACCTGTCGCTTCTTTCTCTATAACATCAGCAAAATTCGCCCCTTCCTCTCCGAGCACACCACCCGAACTCTCATCCACTCTCTCATCACCTCTCGCCTTGACTACTGCAACCTACTCCTCACTGGTCTCCCACTTAACCATCTACTACTACTACTATCCATCTATCCCCCATTCAATCCGTTCAGAACTCTGCTACCCGTCTTATCTTCCGCCTAGACCAATATGCTCATATCACTCCTCTCTTCAAGTCACTTCACTGGCTTCCGATCAGGTACCGCATACAGTTCAAGCTTCTCCTACTAACCTACAAATGCACTCAATCTGCAGCCCCTCATTACCTCTCTACCCTCATCTCCCCTTATGCTCCTACCCGTAACCTCCGCTCACAGGACAAATCCCTCCTTTCAGTACCCTTCTCCACCACCACCAACTCCAGGCTCCGCCCTTTCTGCCTCACTTCACCCTATGCTTGGAATAAACTCCCTCAGCCCATACGCCAAGCCCCCTCCCTGCCCATCTTCAAATCCTTGCTCAAAGACCACCTCTTCAATGTCACTTTCGGCACCTAACCATTGTACCTCTATCCAGGAAATCTAGACTGCCCCCAACTGACTGCACTTTTTGTCCTTTAGATTGTAAGCTCCTTTGAGCAGGGACTGTCCTTCTTTGTTAGATTGTACAGCACTGCGTAACCCTGGTAGCGCTTTATGAAATGTTAAATAGTAGTACTAGTAGTAGAAACGGATCTCTACAGGATAAAGCCTGTATCTCGGAAACCCTCCTTGCTGAAGAAATAGCAATCAAAAATACTGTCTTGAAAGTCAAATCCTTAACCGATAATCTAGACAACGGTTCAAATAGAGGCCACTGCAATGCCTTCAGAACCAGATTCAAATTCCAGGAAGGAAATACCGAGAGCCGCAGAGGGCGCAAATGATTGACCCTCTGCAAAAACCGAACAATATCCGGGTGTGAGGCTAAGGAAGACCCTTGTAAGCGACCTCTAAAACATGCCAAGGCCCCACTTGGACCTTCAAGGAGTTCAACGACAGAGACTTGTCAAGGCCATCCTGCAAAAAGGCCAGGAACGAAGAAACCGGAGCTGAAAAAGCTGACAGACCTGCCGCCATACACCACGCCTCAAAGGTCCTCCACACTCTAGCATACACTGTCGATGTGGAATGCTTCCTAGCTCGCAACATAGTGGCAATCACCTTTTCCGGATAACCTTTCTGTCTCAAACTTGCCCGCTCAATAGCCAGGTCGTAAGACCAAATGGGGAGGGATCTTCCATAAGGATAGGACCTTGCCGCAACAGACCCCGATAAGCTGGCAGCCGCAATGGTTGGCCGACCCCAAGGCGCACCAGATCTGCGTACCACGGACACCTGGGCCAATCTGGTCCCACAAAGATAACTCGACCTGGGTGGCTCGCCACTCGCCCCAATATCCTGCCTATCATAGGCCATGGCGGAAACACATACAGAAGAACTGTCAGGAGCCAAGGCTGAAGAAGCGCATTGATCCCCCGAGACTGGGGATCCCTGCTGCGACTGAAAAATTGCGTCACTTTGGCATTGTCCACCCGTGCCATCAGGTCCATAGCCAGAACTCCCCACTGGCTCGTGATCAACGAAAACGCCTGCGCCGAGAGCTCCCACTCCCCCAGATCCAATATATGGTGACTCAGAAAATCTGCTTTGGTGTTCAGTGTCCCCGCTATGTGCGCTGCCGAGAGTTGAGCCAAGTGCTCTTCTGCCCATCGGCATAGACACATCGCCTCCTTGGCCAGATGAACACTCCTGGTGCCTCCCTGACGACTGACATAGGCCACTGCCGTCGCATTGTCAGAGAGAACACGAACCGGCCTCCCCTCCAGATCCGCACGAAATGCCTGTAATGCTAGCTGCACTGCTCTCAGCTCCAACCGACTGATGGACCAAGAAGCCTCCATCCGAGACCAAGCACCCTGTGCCGTGAGTCCCAGAAAATGGCCTCCCCATCCAGAAAGACTAGCATCCATAGTCACCACTACCCAGTCCGGCACCGCTAGGAGCATTCCAAGGCATAACTTGTCGGCCTGGAGCCACCAACGCATTTCCATCCTGACCATTGGCTCCCATCATAACAGAACTGAGTAAACGGAACTGAGTAATCCTCCGAAACCAGAGACCAGCGGCTCAACAGGGATCGCTGAAGAGGCCTCATGTGACTCCTGGTCCACGGGACCACTTCTAGCATGGCTGCCAATGATCTCAACATCTGAACATAATCCCAGGTCTTGGGTGCTAGACTGCGCAGAAGACTTTGTACCTGAGCCTGCAGCTTCAACCTCCGGTTGTCTGGCAAGAAGACTCTGCCCACACAGGTGTCGAATAGCACCCCAAGGTATTCCAAGGATTGAGATGGATCCAAATGACTCTTCTCCAGGTTGACGATCCACCCCAACGACCACAGTAGACTGACTACCTTGTCTGTCGTCTGAATGCTGTCCTGAAAAGACGATGCTCATATTAACCAGTCGTCGAGATAAGGATGCACTTGCACCCCCTCCTGTCGCAGAAAGGCTGCAACTACAACCATAATCTTGGAAAACGTCCGAGGAGCCGTAGCTAGACCGAAGGGAAGCGTCTGGAACTGAAAGTGTTGACAAAGAACCGCAAACCGAAGAAACCGATGATGAGGTGGCCAAATGGGAATGTGCAAGTAAGCCTCCTTGAGATCGAGGGAGGTAATAAACTCTCCTGGCTGAACTGCGGCTATAACGGCCCGAAGAGTTTCCATGCAAAAGTGACGCACTCACAGAGCTTTGTTTACCCCTTTGAGGTTGAGTACCGGACGAAAGGATCCTCCTTTCTTTGGAACCACGAAATAGATGGAATAACGGCCCAGACCGCACTGTGCCACTGGAACGGGAACCACAGCCCCCAAGCAAATTAAATTTTCCAACGTGACCCTGATCGCCGCTTTCTTTTACGGAGATTTGCAAGGGGATTCTAGGAAAAAATCTGACAGATTTCGAACGAATTCTAGCTTGTAACCATCCCATATTACCTACAAAACCCACTCTTCTGAAGTCACCCTGGCCCGTTCTCCCAGAAAGATGTACCAAGGCCCCATCATTGGGCACAAGACCCCGTGGTGGGTCTGGAAGTCGCGCCGCCTGAGCGGCACTCCCCCCCTCTGAAACAGCTGCTGCTTCTGAGGAAAATTGGGCTTACAGAAGGCCACCGACCTGCCTGGGCGATAACTCCTCACCTCATGAAACCGAGCCTGAGAGGGACCTGCTCAAGAAGCCGATCTAGGCTTATCCTCGGGCAAACGGCGGCCCTTAGAATCTCCCAGATCTTTCACAATCTTGTCCAAATCCTCACCAAACAGAAGTTTGCCCCGAAAGGGTAGACAAGCAAGACGAGACTTAGAAGCCATATCAGCTGAGCAGTGATGAAGCCACAACCATCGGCGGGCCACCACAGAGAGGGCTACCTCCTTGGCCGAAGCAAATCATATAGCAAATCCGCCAAATATGCTAGACCAGCCCCAAGAGAAGGCAAGTTCGCCACCAGATCTTCCGGGGAGGCCGCCTTCTGCATCCAAGACAGACATGCCCTGGCTGCGTAGGACCCGCAGATTGACACCTGCATGCATAACGCTGCCACTTCGAAGGATGCTTTTAAAGAAGACTCTAACTTCCTATCCTGCGGATCCTTAAGTGCGGTCCCGTCTTCCACCGGCAACGTAGTCCTCTTAGTGACTGCAGTGATCAAAGAATCCACCATGGGCAAACGCAAATCTTCTCTCTCACTGTCTGGAAGAGGATATAAATGCGTCATGGCCCTCGCCACGCGCAACCCAGCCTCAGGAGTGTCCCACTGCGCCGCAATGAGTACCTTCATAATATCATGAATGTGAAAGGTACGGGCCGGTCACGGGCCCGACATAATAGAGGGAACTGCCGAGGAGGATAGCCCACTGTCTGGAGCCGAGATATTCAATATCTGCATGGGTCCCACAATCAAATTCGCCAACTCTTCTTGATGAAACAACCGCACCGTTGTGAGGTCATCACACCCCTCAGACGGAAACTCCCCCTCTTTCTCCAGCAAATCAGACTAGGTCAGTTGGGAAACTACTGACAACTGACCGTCATCTACCTCTGTACCCAATTCTGACCTAAAATCCATCTCCCGGCTATCCACGCGAGTTCTCTTAGCCAGAGAAGGAGAGGAAACTGACAAGTCCTCGTGGGGGGCCCCAAGGAGTCATCAATGGCAAGGACCCCCCCCCCCCCCCGGAGTTTTCAGCAGAAAAGCTCTGTGCATCAACAGCACAAATTTGGGGCAAAAAGGGCACACCTGACTGCTCAGTCCCCCTGACCTGCGGATCATCCGCAGACAAGGGCATCGGTTGCCGAGCCACTGGAAGGCCCCAAATTCTGTTCTCCCCCCAATTCAAAAATGGCGCCCGCCAAAACAGCACGAGGGGACTTAGAGCGGGAAAAGTGGCGCGCCGCCTCAACTTCTTTCTCCGCTCCCCCGGAGCCTGCCTGCACTAACGCCGCGACCCCAGCTGACCTCGAATCAACTGTTTGCCGCTTTCGTGCCTTGGGATCCGCTGCCGTCCACCCTTTCAAAGGTGCGATGGCACCAAAATCATCAGCTGCCGGACGGGAGGACCGCCCGGAGGAGCCCAGCAACGGGACTGCCTGACCTTCTGCTCTCCCACCATGTTCCGGTCTCTCCCGTCCAGCAGTCGAGCTTCCGTGCCCCGGAGAAGCATGAGGGCAGGAATCACAGGCTCCAGACGCTGCTCTCCGGTTCCCACACCAGGAGCAGCGGTTGACAATTCGGAAGGGGCTGCCATATGCCCTGCTTGACAAAGGCAAAAGAGGAATCCTCCCCACCCGCTACAAACCGCTCCCCAGTCACAGAAAACAGGAGATTACAACTCACGTGCTCCTGCCCAATTCTGACAGGAATCAGCGGGAGGGGGGAGAAAGGGAGGGACCTGGCAGCACCAGATATCCCTGCTCAGCCTTAGCGAGCCCTCAACCCCGTGGGGTACCTCAACTCATCCCGAGGGAACGGGTGAGGAGTCCCAAAATCCAGAGCTGCAGAGTTATGACCATCATCTGCTAGATAGAGAGAATACTGAGGTTTGGCTGGCTACACATGACCACATATAGAGCCTCAGAAGTTCTCTCTATCTCCACCTGCTGGCAGCGGGACATAACCCACCAGTCTCTGGATTGATCTGTGGGACGCTATGGAATTGAATTTTGATAAATCGCTGGCGTTACCGACACAACCTTCGGTGAGGTGTAACTGGGAAGAGGGATTCCTTCTGAAATGGACATCTAGGTTTTTTTCATATTATGTATCAGACTTCCGTATAAATCTTTTCTGATTCACGATTTGAACGTGACATCTCTCTTCGAATTCTCCAAGGACCGTTTCACAAAATGGATGTCTCTTCCTGTCTCGGTATATGGGAGGCTCCAACTGTTCCGTATGGTTCTATTTGCCCGATGGCTCTACACTTTACAATTGTTGCCCATTAGATTCACAAACCGGGATCTACTTCGTAAAATACTGTTGAATTTCTGCTGGGCAGGGAAAAAGCCAAAGATTCTATTTAAGTGTATGTGTGGCTCCTGGCAGGGTGGGGGTCTTGGACTTCCAGACATGCAGAAATATAATATGGCTTGCTTGCTTAGGTATATAGGGGATTGGATATTAGAGGAAAAAAATTTCACACCCAAGACCTATGAGATGGCTTCTTACCACCCATGGCACTTCTTTTCTCTAATACACTGTCCGGCCAGATTAATACCGGAAGGGCTTCGGGGTGGTATGTTATTGAAATCGCTGAGGGCAACTTGGAAATATCTGATTACAAAGCCAGGTGGGGCTTGCTGTGGGCAGGGGAGGGAGAATTGGGTGTGAGTTGTTAAAGAGGAAATGTATTGACTATAAGAATGTATGTTGTTTATCAATACCTTTGATTTACCTCATTGAGTTGTTTCAACTTGTTGGTATTGGTTTTTTCTCTTCGTCAATAAAAAAGATTTAAATTAAAAAAGGTGGTGAAAGAAAGGCAATATGAGTGGGGTAGAGAGGCAAGTGAAGAACAGAGAGACAGGGATGGAGCTGGGACTGATGAGGGGATGAGATGCAGTGCAGGGTAGGTGAGGGTTGAGAGGGAATGCACAGAGGATATTGAGCAGACTGGATGGACTGTTTAGGTCTTTATCTGCTGTCATCCACTATGTTACTATGAAACGGAGGACTAGGCAGAGAGACTAAGGGAGCAAGGGGAATGCTGGAGAGGGGATGAGAGGGAAATGGAAAAAAAACAGTAGGCAGATGAGAGGTAAAAAGGAGGAAGCTAAAAAGAGGGTGAGAGAAAGAGAGATTCAGGATAAAATCAAATAGATAAATATAAAGGCAGAAAAGTGGGAAAAAAACTAGATCAGTGGCAGACAGATGTAGAGAAGGAAAAGAAGAGAAAAAAATGGAAAAGCAAACCTGGAAACTGACACAAGGGGTCAAGGAAGGAGAGAGGTTTTGCACGAGAGGCAAAGAGGAAGGGTGGTGCTGCGTCGGGGGGGGGGGGGGGCAAGAAGGGAGAGAGGTATTGGGCAGGGAGGTCAGTTAAGGAATAGAGAGATCTGAGTTGGGTGAAGCGATGGGGCGTGGAGAAGGAACGAGGTGCTAGACTGGGGGGGGAGGGGGGGGAGGAGAGATCTTCCAGGTCCTGCAGTAAAGGAGGAGGAGGAGAGACAATACCACAGGGGAAAATGAGTGAAATGCTATACATATAGGGAAGAGGATAGGTGAGACAGGCTGCACATAAAGGGAAGGGAAGCGGGGAGACTGGCTGCACAGGAAGGGAAGAGAAAGGGAAAACAAAATAGATTTGAGACGGAGGCAGAGAAACTGATGAATGCTGAACATGAAAGATCAGTGCCAGACATAGGACAGAAGGTGAAAAAAGAAATTGCAAATGGAAAGGAGGCCCTGGAAACAGAGTCAAGAGCACAGACAGAGGAAAGCAGAACCAAAGATTGGGAACAAGATGACTGGAATAATTAAATCACCAGAGCACAAAGGTAGGAAAAATGATTTTATTTTCAGTTAGTGATTGTATTAGTGAATTATGCAGGTGTTGAGAATTTACATCTGTCGGCTTTATTTTGCACCGTACAGGAGGACATGCATTTCTTTCTATTTTTCTGGTGTTACATGACATGTAGAGTCCAGTATCTCTGCTTTCAGTTTTTGTCTGCATATTTTTTGCATTTCCCTATTTTGTATCAGGTGAGAAAATCCACTATTTCTGGGATAAGCAATATAAAATGTTTTGTACTTTTTTGGGATCTTCCCAGGTATTTGTGACCTGGATTGGGCACTGTCGGAAACAGGATGCTGGGCTTGATGGACCTTCGGTCTTTCCCAGTATGGGAATCATGTTTGCATCTGCAAATGAGATGAAGGATTCTGCTGGTATGTGGAGTATGGTTAGGAATCTGTAACAGTCCATCCTGCTCCAGTTTCCCAGTAGCAGTATATTGGTGCTCTAATGTATTATAGTAGCATAATTAAATGAAATAACTACTTCTGAAAGTTACAGGTATGGATGGGGATGGAGGAGTACTTGCAGGAATGGAATGGATCTTAGCAGGGACAGGCAGGTATGGATTAGATTCCAGTGGTGTTCCTTGACAATTTTTGCACCTTGTAAGTGTGCCGTAAGATGAAAAAGGTTGAAAATCATTGCACTTCGGACTAAATCTAAAATAGTTCCCCTTCTTGTCGGTTCTTGGACCAGTTGCTCCAAGAAGCAGTCATTTATAACATCTAACAATTTTACCTCCCTAGCACTCCTTGATGTGGCATTTATCTAGTCAATACTGGAGTAACTGAAATCACCCATTATAATATTGCCCTATTTGCAAGCTTTTAGTTTCTGTAAACATTTGCTCTTTTTTCTGTTCATTCTGTGTCCCTGCATACGGTAGTACAGCCCTACAGTATACTCTTTCCCTTCACACATGGAATTTCTATCCACAAGGATTCCATGCTATCTGTTTTATGTACAACTAGTGAAATGGGCGCTAGCAAGGTTGTCCTCAGAGTGTGTATGTTTTAGAGAGTGTGTGTGAGACTGACTGTGTGAGAGAGAGTGAATGTGCGAGTGTGTGTGTTTGACGAGTGAGATTGGGTGCGAGTGTGTTTGTGAGAATGAGAGTGTCTGCCATGGGCCCCCCTCCCTCCCTCCGAGTTCCAGGGTCGTCCCCTTCCTCCTTCCGAGTTCCAGGGTCGTCCCCCCTCCCTCCCTGCTTCCGAGTTTCAGGGTCGTCCCCCCTCCCTCCCTCCTTCCGAGTTTCAGGGTCGTCCCCCATCCTCAGAGTTCTAGAATCGCCCCCTCCCTCCTTCCGAGTTTCAGGGTCGTCCCCCATCCTCAGAGTTCTAGAATCGCCCCCTCCCTCCTTCCGAGTTTCAGGGTCGTCGCTCTCCCTCCCTCCGAGTTCCAGGGTCGCTCCCTTCCTCCCTCCAAGTTTCAGGGTCGCCCCCTCCCTCCTTCCGAGTTTCAGGGTCGTCCCCCTCCCTCCGAGTTCTAGAGTCGCCCCCTCCCTCCCTCCTTCCGAGTTTCAGGGTTGTCTCCCTTCCTCCTTCCGAGTTTCAGGGTCGTCGCTCTCCCTCCCTCCGAGTTCCAGGGTCGCCCCCTCCCTCCCCCCTCCGAGTTGCAGGGTCGCCCCCTCCCTCCCCCCTCCGAGTTGCAGGGTCGCCCCCTCCCTCCCCCCTCCGAGTTGCAGGGTCGCCCCTCCCTCCGAGTTTCTGGTTCCTCCTCCCTCCCTCCTTCCCTCCCAGTTCTAGGGTCATAGTCCCTCCCTTCCTTCCAGTTCCAGCCGCACTCGTTCCATATTTGAAAAATCATCTCTGATGAATGCAGCGTTAAAAGGCGTTCAGCCTCAGCCCTTCTCTCTGTGCTAGCTCTGGTCCCGCCCTCATTGCGGAAGGAGGTAATGAAGGCGGGACCAGAGCTAACAGACAGAGAAGGGCCGCGCCTGCACGCCTGGTGGCAGCAAGCTGGAGGGGGGGGGCATGGCGTTGCGGCGAGGGAGTCAGGGGCAGGGTCACATGCTGGACGCTCAGAAGATGGAGCCTTACAGCACAGCGCATGAATGTCTCAGCCACAGAGTCAGCTTCAGAACGTTGGAGGTGCGTTTTATTAGATAGGATATTTATTTTGTTTGACTCAATTTCCTCTTTAACATATACAACAACCCCCTCTCCAATTTGATCCACTATCATTGCAATATAATTTGTTCCTTGATAACAGTGTCCCATTGATTGTCCTCCTTCCACCAGATCTCCGAGACGCCTATTATATCTCTCTCTTCATTTAGTGAATATACTCCAACTCTCCCATTTTATTTTTTAGACTGCTAGCATTTGTATATAGACACTTTAAATTGTGTTAGCATAAACTGTGTTTTTTTCCTAGCATCTACAAGATGTTTTGAAGTTGGGGGATAATTTGTATCCTTTACTCTGTTCTCCCATTAAACACTCCTAGCCTTCTTTCACCATTATTGAAACCTCTCTAGTAGGATTCCTTTCGGACTGTCCCAGTATGGCAACACTTATGTTTTTATCAGGGCTTTTTTTGAGGGGGTACTGAGTACCGGCACCTTTTCCATGGTCTGCTAAAATTGACCCGTGGTCCCCAGATTTTAATGAAAGAGCTCAGGCTCTACACAACAATTCTGCCTTGTCATAGATTCTGACACTGGTTGTAGGGGGCCTGGCTATTGTGGGGTGTGTGCCTCGGTGATCACCCCACCCCTGAAGGGTGGCCCAGCATTTGAGTACCGGTACCTTTTTCATTAGGAAAAATGCATTGTTTTTTATGCTCCAGTCCTGGGTCTACGCCATTGAATACTGGGACCTGTAGCTCTGATATCCCCATTACATTCCCTAAGAAAAGGAAGACTACGAGTTCCTGCACGCTATGGGCTAAACACAGGACTGGATCCAGTTGGTAACCTTAGCAGCAACTGTGGCCAAGTAACAACGTTTAATTCCCTCTGGCTTTTCGCAGGTCTTAGTAATCTTTGACTCAAGTACCCCAGGCATCGCCTACTGCCAAACTACAGGTTACAACCAAGAAACATGTGCCCCGCCCCCCACGGCCCAGGCCTTACCTGTTCTCGATCTCTGCTAGGTCCGCAGTCTCCAACTTCACTTTGATGTCTGCCATTGGTGACCAGACTGCACACACACCGGAACATCAACCGATCACAACACACAGGCAACACCGTAGGGCCCCGCCCCGTCTTTGCTTGCGTCGCAGCCTCCCAGGGCAACTGTGCGAAGGGTCTTTTTTTCAGTTCTGGACGCTCTTTAGGATACTAAAGAGGTGCCTGATATATTAGTCCTTTATTTTTAGATTTAAACTTGTTCTTGATTTGGGATGAATTTTTTGAAAAATTTGGTTAGAACTATTAAAGGTTAAATGAAACTGCAACGTGATTTGCTGCTAAGCGATAGGGCGAAAGGGCCTAGAACAACGAACGAACACAGTCGCACCCGGTTACCAGGGTGCTGCGCATGCGCAAATGAGTCCAGTCGTGGTTGCTAGGGGGAGCGGGAAGCCGCCAATCAGCTGTCTCCTTCTTGGGAGAGGTCTGCAGTCAGAGAAGCGTCTTGGCAACTGTAGGCACTGAAGGGCTGGAACTAGCTGCAATATCTGGCGCCAGAAGTCGGTGTCTCGGGAGGTATAATAGATGGGGATCGCAGGGGGACATTATAAGTCCTTTGCTTCTACTCCGGATTTTACTCACTAATTGTTTTTGTAATTATTTCTATTATTTTATTTTTATCAATCCATAATTATGCTATGCCTCCCATGAACAGTTTTCTGCGGGTGCTCCTCTGTGTGTGGGATGACTTTCAGTGAATATCTGGGATTGATGGTGCACAAGACAATGTCTGTCTTGCGGTTTGGAAGCACAGAGAGGCAGTAGAAGCATTGCTGCAAATTAGCTGGTTCCGGTAAGGAGACTTCTTGGCCAACCTGGTTTTGTTTTAACGTTCCTAAGCAGTGCCGTATTTGTGGTTCCTAATTCTACCCACAGCAATCAACGCTGCAGGTGCCATAATAATAATACATCACAGTAGGATTGTCAACATTAGGAATGGCCTAAAAACTTAGCAGCACTGTACCAATAATACTTTATATGTTGGTGCTGAGTGACTCAGGAGGGATGTCTCCTTGTTAGGATATGCTCCTCCAACCCCCAGTGTTCCCTGTTGCATTTTTAGACTTAGCCTAGTCTTCAGATGGATGTTCTTATACATAAAAGCATAGCTCCAGTTATTGAATGACAATATATCATTACATAGAAACTTTCTCCTCCAGACATGATTTTCCTACAAGGCTTCAATAGTTTCTCCCTTATTAATATCCATTATAATTGAAAAATGTCATATTCTTGTCTGACGAAAACAGATCAAATTGATATTTCAAGTGCAGCTAATTTGTATTACCTCCACTTTGTGACAGACCTGCCAAGTCTTCCAAATTGAGCAAGAGGCTCTTACTTTGGAGGGTCGTCTCCAGTGCAAAATGAGGAAACTTCCATAGAACACAGAGATTCTGAATAGAGAATGACATGGGGACGGGGAACCGCAGTAACCGCGGGGATGGGGACGAGGACAGAGCTCGCGGGGACAGGACGGGGTGGGGATGGCGACAGATCCCACGGGGATGGGGACAGAGCCCACGGGGACAAGGGACAAACTTTGCCCCCTTGTCATTTTCTACTTTGAAGCCTGTTAATGAACTGGACTGTTATTTATGTTTAAATGATGCCTAGAAAGCTATTTTGATTTTTTGGAAAAACAAGCAAACATACTGGCCACAACTAGCAAAATTTGCATGGGAGATCCTGTACATCCTGCTATCAGCACATCTTCTAAGAAGACAACTTCTGTTCCAGGAAGGACTGTGGAAGACAGGAGAGCTAGATTGAATCCTGAGATTGTTGATGATTTCTTATTTATCCACAGATTTAAAAAACATAACAGTGCTTTATAGGGCATATAGAACTGGTTGTATTTTATACCCCTGGACATTTTAACAGTGTGAATTAGGATTCCTTGGTGTAGTAGAAATCACCTGTTGTTGGGGTTGTAAGGGTAGAAGGTGGTGGTGGGAAGGAGGGTTATTATAGCTGCTCATTGTTATTATTGTTCTCTGTTTGTAATTTATACACAACAGTTGCACAGCATATTGTTCCTTTTTGTATTTTAATAAAAAGATTTAAATATAAAATCATAAGTGATCGAGACTTCTGCAGATGAGGACAGAGCCCCCTGGGACCTGCGGAGACGGGGAGGGGACAGAGACAGAACCTGCGTGGATGGGGTGGGGACGGAGACAGTACCGACGGGGCGGGGGCAGAGACAAACTTTGTCCCCGTGTCATTCTCTAATTCTGAACTAGCCACTCACTTTTTTTTCTCTCCCTGGAGATGACCAAGAGCAACTTCAGTCTCACTGCCCACACCTTCTTCTGTAATAATAGCAGTCAGGAAGTACCTGCAGCAGTTCTGGGGCTATTCTAGTCACAGGGCTGGCAGAAAAGTGCTACAGAGGGGGTGTGGCATGTGCACTGTGGGGTGGGGCATAAGTTTGCCAACTGGATACAGATTCACCTGACCTGGTTGATCTGGTCCTGGGTTTGCCCCATTGTGCAGGGACTTGCAGTCTTGATTTTCTTAGGGAATGCAATAGGAAAATCAGAACTACAAATTCCTGCATGCAATGAGGTAAACCCAGGACTGGATCAACTCTGTTGGAATGGGGCATGAGGTGGGTTCAAAATATCCCACTTAAAAATTGGGCCCCTCTTGGCATTTCTGTTGTGACATGTATTGTTATGTTGTGAAAGCTTATGTGTTCAGGGGAACCTTGACCCATTTGCATGCTCTCCAAAGAGCTTGCTTTAGTATTGATTCCATTTTTCAGAGTTAGCTCTGAATACATCCTCAGCAAAAGTCCACCTTCAACAGTACATAGAACTGGGCAGCTCTTAGCTATAGGATTTGTTATGTTTGATTTGATTTGATACTGCTTTTTACTGTAAGCTTTTTTTTTGTAATGGTTTACAACAACAAAAAATAGCTGGCTGTTTCATGCTGTTTCTGGATGAAGAAAACAAAGTTACTTACTGGCAACAGCAGTTCTCCATAGACAGCAGGATAAGTTGGATATAAAGACCCATCCAAAGGCTTTGACTCCAAAGCTCTGCAATAGACTTAAGGGGTATATGGGGCAGTGGCTGCTTGGGAACAGTTCAGCACATAATGATTCTAAACCAGACAGTGGAAGCCACCTAAGAAGGGTGTCCTCAGAGGCTGTCTTCTAACCATCCACAGGGGCAATTGAAACCCAGCATTACAAACAAAATCTGCAAGGTCAAATTCAAATAATTAAAAAAAAATGGGGGAATCTAAGAGGAGCTCAGGGGAAATGTTTCCAAATGAAAACAAATGAAGGTATATTTATCTTCATCAGCAAAAAAACAAGGGCCCTGTTTACAAAGGCGTGCTAGTGTAGATGCCCATAATATTCCTATGGACATCTATATGGTCAGTGTGCGCTAAAAACGCCAGCACACCTTTGTAAATAGGGCCCCAAGAGAGTGAATACCATGGAGAAAAAGAGACTGAGGTGTCTGTGAGGCTTTTTCATGTGTGCACACCATCAAAGGACTGATTTATCATGTTGAATACTGAGAATTTCTATTCCAGGAAAGCAGCTTCACTTCTTCTTTTATTGATAACAAGACCAGTAACTCTTAAGACCACTATAGGAAATACATTCGGTACTGAAAATGGCTCTGTTAATATTGCTAGCTCTGTTGTGAAACAAACAGAGGCCTTTTTTCTGTTGTTGGTCTTAACATTTCTGATTGTGCAAATTTTTGTCTTCCAGAGCAAAAAAAAAAAAAAAAATGACAGCTGGCTCGATCTCAGTTCCTCAGGTTATACCCCTTCGGATTCCACTTCCAGGGAAAGCTAAACATGAAATAGATACAAACACACTTGTTGAAATAAAATCAGGTATGAGTAAACAAGCAAGCAGTGCTGATTTGTAAGCCATATTTTGTAAGAATGATGATTTATACAAATTATTATTTTTTTAGAGCAGTGCAAAATACAGTGAATCACTAGACAAGGATTGGAAATCATTTTTAAAGAAAAGTTAGGAATGTAAGTCTAAGTACTTTGAAAATACGCCTCCATGTGTCTTCTCTAATAGATGGATCTCACGGAGGGGCCCTTTTACTAAGCCGCGTAAGTGTGTATTTTTTTTTTTGTTACATTTGTACCCCGCGCTTTCCCACTCATGGCAGGCTCAATGCGGCAGGCAATGGAGGGTTAAGTGACTTGCCCAGAGTCACAAGGAGCTGCCTGTGCCTGAAGTGGGAGTTGAACTCAGTTCCCCAGGAACAAAGTCCACCACCCTAACCACTAGGCCACTCCTCCACACGCCCAGCGTGTGCCAAAATGGAGTTACTGCATGGCTACCACGTGGCTCGGTAATTTCATTTTTGGCACGTGTCCGATACGCGTGGCTGAAATAATTTTTATTTTCTGCCGTGCGTATCGGATGCGCAACAAGTGGAATTTGGTGCGCGTAGGTCATTACCGCCTGGTTACCACGTGAGATTTTACTGCTAGGTCAATGGCTGGTTGTAAGGTCTCCGATCCAAAATGGACGCGCGGCAATTTTTATTTTGATGCATGTTCATTTTCAGCAAAAATGTAAAAAAGGCCTTTTTTACAGGTGTGCTCAAAAATGATTCTGCGCACGCCCAAAACCCGCGCCTACACTACTACAGGCCATTTTTCAGCGCATCTTAGTAAAAGGACCCCTGAGGATGTTGTTGAAACAATAGCTGAAGCTTATAGCTTGGGATCTTAGGTCCTAGTACCTCTTGCTTTTCACCGCAGATTCCTTAAAGATGCTATGCCAGATCTGGATTTTGCTACTTTCGTGCAAAAGTGGACCCAAGACTTAAATTGTACCCTCACTGGAGATTGTTTGCAAACTTTTATACATCGTTTCCATAAAACTCTGTCTAATGTAGTTCACAAAAAGACCCTGTACAAATTTGTGCTGAGGCTCTATTACTCTCCTTGTCGTGCACATTGAGCAGGTTTGCTCTCTCAAGCCTAGGTGTGATCTGCAAGAAGCATAACCTCCATTATAGGCAGATTTCTCTCATGCATATTCATTAGGGTTATCCTGAAAACCTGACCTATTGGCAGCCCTTGAAGTCTGGGAATGAAGGCCAAGGCAATACTGTATAGTTCCTTGTATGTAAACATCTTGTGTTTTGGCTTTCAGATACTCCTGAGGTCAGTATCTATTATACTCTGGATGGCAGCAAACCAGACCCATTGAAGAGAGTTGGCTACAGAGAAAATAACACTTTCAAATATAAGAGACCATTCACATTGCCTGATGGGAAAATTACAGTCAGAGCATTAGCAGTTACAAGGTAAATACCCAGAGTGACTCTTGATGCTCTCAGGGTCTTGAGAAATACGTAGACTAAAAGATGACCAGGTTCTATAGCTGTAACTCTTGCTGGCAGGAAAGGTGGGCAAATATTACATAAAACTACAGAAGAGAAGAGGAACATTTTAGAAGTCTGTTGGCGTAGTAGTATGTATATAGATGTTTGGAAATGAGAACCCATTTTAAAAGTGCATGCCTCTGAATAGATGTGACTGCAGAACTGTTGTCTGAAGGGTTTTATATTTCTGGAGGATTGTTTGCTGCTGTTTGTGGATAGGGAACTTTTTCTTCTTTTCCCCCCTTTGGCATGTAGGGGAATTGATAATGAGTCAATTGATTTTTACTGGTGGTTACCATGGTATCATAGCTGCCATTTCTAGTAGGGACATTTTATGCCAATCCTGGTTTTCCACTTATACCCCATTCAGTGTGGTATTTGTAGACCCCAATTCTACCCACTGAAATCACTGCTGCCTGTCCCAGAATGTATTAGGATAGGGTTGTCAGAGAACCAGGACTGACCTAGAATGTCTCTACTGGAATTGGGTAAGTTGGCAACTGTGAGGCCTGTCCATGGTATTTTTCTTAGGGATGGGCAGTCGTTTTAAACAAATATCATTTGCCAGTAAGAGTGCTCACTATGCATACATAGTGCACATTTTTCTTAAAGAGTACATGCAATTTGCACATAATGCACACTCATTCCTATTAGTATATACATGAATGATGGCTCCCTCAGGCATACTGTTTGTGTATTTTATTTATTTATTTTTATTTATTAGGATTTCCCTATCATCTAGCCGATCAATCCATAGACTGGTGGGTTGTGTCCATCTACCAGCAGGTGGAGATAGAGAGCAATCTTTTGCCTCCCTATATGTGGTCATGTGCTGCCGGAAATTCCCCAGTATGTTCTCTATCTCAGCAGGTGTGTGGTCACACAGCAGCAGCTCTGGCTAGGTCTCCAAGCCTAATTGTTTAGGTTTTGTTGAGTACCTGGGGTTGAGGGCTGTTCGTGAGCAAGTGCAAACCTGGTGGTGCCAGGTCCCTCCTTTTCTCCCTCCTCCCGCTGGCTCCGTTAAAAAAAAAAAAATTTTTAAACGTTCAAAAAGGACGTCCATTTGCAGCTGCTCACTGGAACAAGTCGTCGCTGCTCGGAGCAAGAAGCAGGTAATTTTTACCTTTTACTAGCGGGCAGGGGGTTCCCCGAACGGTCTCCATGTGGCTATGGCCTCGGATGGCAAGGGTGCGAAAAGACGCTCCCCGGAACGCGTTCGCGTGCCTAGTGGGGAAGCGGGGGGCTCGAAGGTAGAGTCGCCCTTTTTGGGCACCCTTTCAGAGCCGGGAGAGTTCACTGGTTTTTCCTCCGGCGCGGCGGCCTTTCCCGCCTTAAGCACCCATCCTTCGCTGGCCGCCCTCCCGGTCGTGACCGGCCATGCGGCTCGGTCGGCTTCTTCTTGGGCCGCCCTCGAGATGGGAGACGATAACAGCTTGGTCGCCCTTGAATCGGGCGACAGTAAGAAGTCGGCAAAATTAAAACGCCCTTCTTCCCGCGCGGCTCCTTCTCGGAGTTTCGCGCCGGACGCCATTTTGGACGCGCAACACGCCTCTCCCCCGCTACTGGGAGCGCAGATGGAGGGCGCCTCTATGGCCGCGGCACAGGCTGCAGAAATGCACAGACTGGGGGGTTTCTCCCCTGAGTTCATTTTGCTGCTGCATCAGGCCTTTCTTATGCAGAACACTACCCCTGCTCACCTCTCTGATCGGGGTGATGAGGCCTCTATGCTTAAGCGCCCTCGGGTGGATCTTCCACCCTCGGGAGACTCGGTCTCCTCTGATGTGGATGACGGCAGTGTGTCTGAGTTCTCCCAGAGATCCTTAGCGGAATCTATGGAAGAGACTGATCCTCGCTCGGATGGAGCGGACGACCCCTCTGCAGTGCAGCTTTTTCGCTCAGAGGATTTGCCCAACCTGCTTGTGCAGGCCATGAGCATTTTGAAGATTGCCTTTCCGGAGGAAGGCTCTCTCTCAGCCTCTACTGGCTCCGCCATTATGCTGGGAACGAAGCGCCCGCTTAGAACCTTCCACGTTCATGAAGCCATACAGACCTAATTTCAGCGCAATGGGATGCCCCTGAGGCGAGCCTGAAAGTAGCCAGGGCTATGTCCCGTCTGTACCCCTTACCTGAGGGGGAACGGGAAGCCTTTGTCTGGCCCACGGTAGATTCGTTAATCACTGCCGTGACTAAGAAAACGGCGCTGCCGGTGGAAGGTGGCACTGCCTTGAAGGACGCCCAGGACAGGAGAATGGAGGCGGCCTTAAAGTCGTCCTTTGAGGTGGCCGCTCTGAGTTTGCAAGCCTCGGTTTGCGGCTCCTACGTGGCTAGGGCGTGTCTGACTGTTTTACAGCGGGCTTCCCCCTCGGACCCTTCCTGGAGGGCGGAATGGCCGACCCTGGAGTCAGGTTTGGCCTACTTGGCAGACTTGCTGTATGATGTTTTGAGAGCCTCGGCCAAGGGTATGGCTCAGTCTCTGCGCGGCGGTGGCTCTGGCTTAAGCACTGGTCTGCTGACCATGCCTCTAAATCTCGCCTAGCCAAGCTGCCTTTTAAAGGCAAGCTGCTCTTTGGGGATGAGCTGGACAAGATCGTGACGGAGCTCGGCACGTCCAAGGGCAAGAGATTGCCGGAGGTCAGGACTCGGGCCGGCAGTGCCCGTCCTAGTTCCTCTAAAGGCCGATTCCAGGAAGCCCGTCGGTATCACCAGGCCAAGTCGGCCTCCTCTGCCTCCGCTTCCTTCAAACGGAACTTCTCCCCCAAGCAGAATTCCTTTTGTAGGGACCGCTGTCCAGGAGGTTCGTCCTCGGCCCACACCCAGGGTCGCGTACCCAATGACGGGGACCTGGTCCATGGCCCAGTGCAGATAGGAGGAAGGTTGTCCTCGTTTCTGGGTGAGTGGACCAGGGTAACTTCAGACTCTTGGGTTCTGGAAGTCATCAGAGACGGCTACAAGCTAGAGTTCTGCCGACCCCTAAGAGACGGGTTTGTAAACTCTCCTTGCAAGTCTCAGGTCAAAGCAGCTGCCGTGCAGCAGACTTTGAACAACCTGATCCGCCTGGGTGCGGTGGTCCCGGTGCCAGTAGATCAGCTTCACAAGGGGCGCTACTCCATTTACTTTGTGGTGCCAAAGAAAGAAGGCTCTGCTTGGCCTATTCTCAACCTCAAGGGAGTCAATCGGGCCTTGAAAGTTTGGCACTTCCAGATGGAGACCCTCCGCTCTGTAATAGCTACGGTGAAAAAGGGAGAATTCCTGGCCTCCCTGGACATCAAGGAAGCTTACCTACATATTCCCATCTGGCCGCCTCATCAGCGCTTTCTGCGCTTTGTAGTGCTGGGCCGACACTTCCAGTTCAGAGCCCTCCCGTTCGGGATGGCTACGGCTCCGCGGACCTTCTCCAAAGTAATGGTGGTCATCGCGGCCTACCTCCGCAAGGAGGGAGTGCAAGTCCATCCCTATCTGGACGACTGGCTGATCCGAGCCCCTTCCTATGCGGAGTGCGGGAGAGCTACAGACAGAGTCATTGCTCTTCTGAGCTCCCTGGGATGGATCATCAACTGGGAGAAAAGCCAGCTGCGCCTGACTCAGTCCCTGGAGTATCTGGGAGTTCGATTCGACACCCAAGTGGGCAAAGTGTTCCTGCTGGACAACCGGAGCGTCAAGCTTCGGACCCAGGTGGACCAGTTCCTAGCCTCCTCTACTCTTTGGGCTTGGGACTATGTGCAGCTATTGGGCTCCATGACGGCCACGATGGAGGTAGTGCCCTGGGCCAGGGCTCATATGAGACCACTACAGCACTCTCTTCTGCGGCGGTGGACTCCAGTCTCGGGGGATTACGCCGTACGCCTTCCTTTGGATCCAGCGGTGCGAAAGGCGCTGAGCTGGTGGCTGAGGCCAGGCAAGCTGTCCGCAGGAATGCCTCTTTTGACCCCGGAGTGGGTTGTCGTCACGACGGACGCCTGCTTGACGGGCTGGGGAGCCCACTGCCTGGGACGGACAGCGCAGGGGCTCTGGTCTCCTGCAGAGACGAAATGGTCCATCAACCTCCTGGAACTCCGAGCCATTCGGTTGGCGCTTCTAGAGTTTCTCCTGGCACTGGTGCTGAGGCCTGTACGGGTCCTGTCGGACAATGCCACGGCTGTGGTCTATGTCAATCACCAGGGAGGTACCAGGAGCGCCCCTCTAGCCAAGGAGGCCATGAAGCTATGCATGTGGGCGGAAGCGAATCTGGAGCAGCTGTTGGCGGCCCACATTGCGGGAGTCATGAATGTCAAGGCGGACTTTCTCAGTCGCCATACCTTGGATCCCGGAGAGTGGCAACTGTCTGCTCGGGCGTTCTTGGACATCACGAAATGCTGGGGCCGGCCGAGCCTGGATCCGATGGCGTCCTCGGCCAATTGCCAAGTGCCGTGTTTTTTCAGCAGAGGACGGGACCCTCGATCTCTGGGAGTCGATGCTCTTCTCCAGCAGTGGCTGGCACAGGAGCTTCTCTACGTGTTCCCGCCCTGGCCCATGATGGGCAGGATGCTAGGCCGGGTGGCAAAGCATCCGGGCCGGGTGATCCTGGTGGGTCCGGATTGGCCCAGACGTCCCTAGTATGCGGATTTAGTCAAACTCTCGGTGGGCGGCCCTCTGCGGCTGCCAGCGGAGCGGGGCCTCTTACATCAGGGTCCCGTGGTGATGGAGGATCCCTCTCCCTTTGGTCTTATGGCCTGGCTCTTGAGCGGAAGCAGCTGAGGAAGAAGGGCTTCTCAGACAAGGTCATTGCCACTATGCTGAGAGCGAGGAAGCGCTCTACTTCTACCACTTACGCCAGGGTTTGGTGTACCTTTGCGTCGTGGTGCGAGGCAGGCTCTGTATCGGCCTTCACTACTCCAATTTCTTCAGTGTTGGCGTTTCTGCAAGAGGGGCTGGAGAAAGGCCTGTCGCTCAGTTCACTGAAAGTCCAGCTTGCTTCAGGAGTCGCCTGAAGGGTGCTTCCCTGGCCTCACAGCCAGATGTGGTACGCTTTCTCAAAGGAGTTAATCACCTGAGACCCCCTCTGCACTCGATAGTGCCTACGTGGAATCTCAATCTGGTACTACGGACCTTGTAGAAGCCGCCCTTCGAGCCCTTGCCAAGGGCATCGCTGAAGGATCTGACGCTGAAAGCGGTCTTCCTGGTGGCTATTACATCAGCCAGAAGAGTTTCTGAGCTCCAGGCTCTCTCGTGTAGAGAACCATTCCTGCGATTCACTGAGGCAGGAGTATCGATTCGCCCAGTGCCCTCCTTCCTGCTCAAGATTGTTTCTCAATTCCATGTGAATCAGCAGCTTTACCTACCCTCCTTTCGTAGGGAGGATTACCCAGAGGAGTACCCTGCGCTCAAATACCTGGATGTTAGACGGGTCATCATCAGATACTTGGAAGTGACCAATGATTTCCGGAAGTCGGATCACCTATTCGTGCTGTTCGCAGGCCCTCGTAAGGGTCTGCAGGCATCTAAGCCTACAGTGGCACGTTGGGTCAAGGAGACGATCGCGGCAGCTTATGTGGCGGCAGGGAAGATTCCGCCTATTCAGCTGAAGGCACACTCTACTAGAGCACAAGCAGCCTGGATGGCGGAGTCCAGTTCTGTCTCCTTGGAAGAGATTTGCAGAGCGGCTACTTGGTCGTCGGCTCATACCTTCTCACGACATTACCACTTGGATGTGGCTGCTCGGGCCGAGGCCCAGTTTGGGGCTTCAGTGTTGCGTTCAGGGATTTCCATGTCCCGCCCTGGGTGAGTACTGCTTCGGTACATCCCACCAGTCTATGGATTGATCGGCTTGATGATATGGAAGGTAAAATTATGTATCATACCTGATAATTTTCTTTCCCTTAATCATAGCCGATCAATCCATAGCTCCTCCCAGATATCTGTATTGTTTGTGTTCTGGTTATATTTCTGGTTCAAGTTCAGTCTTCATTTCCTGTTCACGAGGACTTCGTGTTCAAGTTCTTCCAATTGAAGTCTCTTCGAGTTGAGACGATTTTGTGTTACAGTGAGCTGCTGCTTCCTCTCCCCCTGTTTCGGCGGTGGTTGGATTGATAACTAAATTATGCCGGCGCTCCCTCCCGCTTCGTGCGGCTGTAGGGTAGCTTTGTATCCCTCCCGCTTCGGCGGTGTTAGGGTAAGCCAGCTCCTCCCGAGGTTGCGGTAGCAGGATAAGCCAGTTCCCCCCGCGTCGGCGGGTGTGGTTTCCCGCCCACCGCCCCGGCGGTGGTGCGCTGGAATATTTCCCCTCCCCCGCTTCGGCGGTGGTGAGCTGGGCAGAGTGTCCCTTTGTGGGTGTAATTCTCTAAGTGCTGAGTCCTGCGGATGGAGTTTTGATATCGACATACTGGGGAATTTCCGGCAGCACATGACGATCACATATAGGGAGGCAAAAGATTGCTCTCTATCTCCACCTGCTGGTAGATGGACACAACCCACCAGTCTATGGATTGATCGGCTATGATTAAGGGAAAGAAAATTATCAGGTATGATACATATTTTTACCTTATTTACCGCCTTTTTGAAGGAATTCACTGAAGGCGGTGTACAGTAAGAATTGATCAAACATGAGCAATAGACAATTACAGCCGTAAAAATATTTAAAAACAATACAAAGTATGGCATGGTATACTATTTACAATGTCAACACAATACGTAATAGAACATTATAAGTGATAGCAAAGGGTAAAGCAAAGATGTAACATATGTATGTAACATATATATGTGAAAGAGTTCACAATATGTGCAAATAGCATGCACTCTCTAAGAAAAGAGTACTATGAACCAGATTCTATATTTGTCACTGAAAAAATTAGTGTAGATGAAAAATGCGCCTATTCATCAAACATATAAATGGGGAGTGTCGTACTCACTCGCAAATGCGTAGTAGAGACCCTCTCTGCCCCGCCCCCGCGTCAATACGTGATGATGGGGGCGTAACAGAGAGGGTCTGTACTGCGCATTTGCGAGGGACGAAACTGCCGTCGCTAACGCTCCCCCCACCCGGCCGGGCCCTCGCTCCGCTATTGAAACAGCGAGGGAACACAGCACACAGCTCTGCTGAGCTGCCGCCCTTCTTCTTCTCTGCCTGTGTCCCGCCCTCGATGACGTTACATCACACGAGGGCGGGACACAGGCAGAGAAGAAGAAGGAAGGCCGATGGACCCTTGGAGGTTGTTACATCCTGATGAAAAAGACTACACTCATACCTCTAGAGCCCACCAGACACTTGCACATTTGGATTATATTTTTTTGTCACAGAAGATGTTAGCACAGGTACGCACAGCTGTGATTGGGCCGGAGGAAATATCTGACCATGCCCTCATTTGGGTCGAATTAGAGCCGACGGCCCCCTACCGGCAGGCTTCAGGTTGGCGCTTCCCGTCATACCTTTTTACTTCTGAAGAATTTAAAAAATTTTACGAAATAAATGGCAGGACTATGTGGCAGCAAATCGGGGACATATAGACGAGCCTGTGTTGTTTTGGTCCACCGCTAAAGCAGTGATCCGCGGAGATATCATCACATTTGTGAATGCGCTCAACAAGCGCATTGTATAGGGAATCGTAGTCCTGGAGCGTAAACGGAGGGCCCTCAAATGAAGCTATGTGAGACGTCCCTCTCCCTCCCTCTTCGAGACAATTACAGTCACTAGGGTGGCTCTGAACAGTTTGTTGCATGAGAGAGCCGAGAGGGCGCAGGTCTATTGCAAGTACAGGTTTCATAGGTATGGAGAGAAAGCAGGGGGACTCATGGCCCGACTGGTAAAACAGAGTCGTAAGGCACACTTTATACCAGCACTCAACACTGAGGAAGACTTAGTAACTACTAAATTAGAGGACATTTCAGATTTTCCTCTGCCACTTTGCAGACCTGTATGGTTCCACTCAGGTGGTGCTTCTTATTCAGCCATTGTCTGCAAACGAGCTTCAGAAAGCTATTAAGGCTTTGAAGCTTTTTTCAGCCCCTGGCTCTGACGGGTTCACAGGGGATTTTTATAAAATCTTGCATTATCAGCTAATAGGTCCCCTTACAGACTGCTATGATGCAGTAACAGAGGGTGGGGAGCTGCCTCTCTATGCTAACACTGCACTCATCACCCTGATACCCAAACAATATAGGCGTTGTAGGTGCCCCCCTTCACCCCTTAGGGCTAAAGTAATGGTGTAGACTTGTGGGCAGTGGGTTTTGAGGGGGATTTGGGGGGCTCAACACCCAAGGGAAGGGTGCTATGCACCTGGGAGCTGTTTTACCTTGGTTTTTTTTGTAAAAGTGCCCCCTAGGGTGCCCGGTTGGTGTCCTGGCATGTGAGGGGGACCAGTGCACTACGAATCCTGGCCCCTCCCACGAATAAATGTCTTGGAGTTATTCGTTTTTGAGCTGGGCGCTTTCGGTTTCCATTATCGCTGAAAAACAAAAACGCCCAGCTCAAAAAAAGATAAAGGTCCATGTTTTTCGAAAATACGCTTCGGTCCGCCCCTTCACGGACCCGTTCTCGGAGATAAACGCCCATGGAGATAGACGTTTCCGTTCGATTATGCCCCTTTATGGCCCCTAAGTTGGGATGTGGCGCATTCATATGATAGGGTTGATGCAGATTGAACGATGTGCTGTTGGGAACGCCTCTCTCTCTTCCGAGGGGGGGCAGGTGTTTCCGGCAAATATGGGAATATTTTTGGAACACCTTGCAGCCTCAAGCATGAAGTAGAATTTTGAACCAGTCTTAAGGCATTCTATAGACCTCTTCAAGCAGGTTTGAACTCAGGAGGTAGGGAGGGTGGGGTGAAGATGGGTGGGGGGGGGGGGAAGGGGGGGGAATTTGGATAAACAGATAAACGGGTTAGTGGATAAGTTGTATAACTTACTTGGCCGTGATACACCCTATCATTGTGACTTGTTTTTGAATGTATGGCTTAATAAAGATGATTTAAACATAAAATACTAACGCAAATCTTGCAGAAATTTTAGGTTAAATGAAACTTTGTACACTTACACCTGCTCAGGAGCAGGTCTGTATTGTAAATTGCAACTTCACCCCCAAGCGCACGGACCCTTGTCTATTATGAAAGTATATTCATACTTTGACACATGGGTAATTTTATAAAAGGCTTGGAATTATTTCAGCTACTGATTGGAAATGAAGTTAGGAAAAATAGGTCTTTAATAACAGAGGTCCAGTGAATTTGGTGACCCTGAGTTTGGTCAGAAGACCATGCGGTCTGGCATTTAATCCTCTATTTCATGGTCCTCTCCCCCACCCACGATCCAGTGTCTCTTCCTGCAGTCCCCTCCCCTCTGCTCACAGTCTGGCATTTCTCCCTTTCTCTCAACCACCACCTCCATACCTCTAGACTACTATAAAACTTGTTTTTCACCAGTAGTGACAGTGACAGCAATGCACATCCACTGCATGTGGCCAGCTCCAGAGTCTTCCTTCCGGATACAACTTCCTGTTTTCACATGAGTGGGATGCATCAGAGGGAAGACTTCATGGCTGATCACGGGCAGTGTATATGCATCACTGTCACTGCTAGTGAAAAATAAGTTTTAGTGTAGACCAGATATGTAAGGGTTGAGAGAGAGAGAGGGCGATATGCCAGACCATCTGCAGGGGGGAGTAGGGAAGTGCAGGGCAGAGATGCTGGATCATGGACAGGGGATGACAATGAAAGAGAGAGAGAGATGTTGGACCAGGGGAGGGGAGGGAGAGAGAGATGCTGGACAATAGGATGGAAGAGAGAGGGTGAGATGTTGGATCACAGGGGCAGGGAGAGAGGAAAGAGAGAGGGAGAGATGCTGGACTATAAGGAAGGAAGGATGGCAGGAAAAAGGGAGAGATGCTGAAGCACTGGGTGGGGGGCAGGAGAGAAAAGAGATGGGATAGGTAGATGCTGGGTGTCAGAGGGAAAAGGACAGAGAGATGTCAGGCTACACAGAAAGGAGAGAAAGGGGGAAGAGATGCTGGGTTACAAGGGTGGAGGGAGAGGGAGGGGCTAAATTGGAACCATGTGGGAGAGGCCAGAGCTGGATGGTGTTACATGAACACAGAGCGCCATGTTTAGAGTACAGTGCCATGATAAATGAGTGAATGGGATGTTTAGCACTTAGTCCCCTGAGGAAGCTTTGAAAGAAAGTGAAATGGAGAGCCCCATTGGGAATTATATTTAAAAGCTAAGTTCTCTGTTGAATTATCCTTCATATAGAGTTTTGAATGGTCATTTTGGAACTGTGGTGACTATATAAAAGATTGTTGGAAATCAAGATGTGATATAAAGTGCAAGATTAAATGAAAAGAAAAGATATTTAATAAACAATAAATGAAAAGATGTTTAATAAACAAGGAGGTTTTTTAGACCAATGAGAAAAATGGAGCCCGATTAATGTGGGCACTAAGTTTTTCTGCTTGGTGCCATGATCAGGACATTTGAGGTCTTTTTCCTCATTATTTTTATATTTATTTTATTCTCATTTTCACAGTGATTGAAGTGAAAAATATATCTCCTCATAGAAGAGAGTAGTTAGAACTAATTTACCTTCAGCTTGATATTGGTTGATATTGGAAAAATAAAATGTCCAAACAACAAAGGTAGAACAAAGTGTTTTATTCTGAATATATTAGCTTTGGGAAATGTGCATTATGTATGCCTTTGGGCTCCGTTTACTAAGCTGCACTAGAGGTGCATTAGTGCTTTTAGCATACGCTAACAATTAGGTATTATTTCACAATGTGCCTAGCAGTGGAGAGATTTGTGTTTCTATTGCTCATATGATATGAGAATCAGAATATTTTTTGTGTGGTGACTTCCATGGAAAAATGTCTTAGGGGCCTGTTTACTAAGCTGTTCTAGAGGTGTGTTAGCGTTTTTAGTGCGTGCTAACTGTGTAGATGCCCATAATATTCCTATGGGCATCTACACGGTTAGCGCACAATAATTTTTAGCACACGCTAAAAACACTAGCACACTTTAGTAAACAGGGCCCTTAGTTTTGATCTGTACCTTTGTTGGGGGAGGGGTATTTGAATTTTTGTGGATGCAGAGCATGTTTACATTTAACTTATAAGAATTGCTGCACTGTGTCAGACAAAAGGTCTGTGAGAGTCATCTATGCACATATATAGGCATCCTATCTGGTGTGTCCTGAATGAAAATAATTTGAGAACCACTGTCATAGAGCCTCAGCAGTATATATAAAGCAAAACAACATGCAGATCTTTCCAAATTTATACCCCGGATGCACTGCTACAAAACTTTGCTTATTGGCCTTCAGTCTCACTCTTTGGGATGGGCAACCTGAGCTTCTTCTGTCCTGAGCTTGGAGCAATAGAATGGCACTGCCTTAGCCTCTCTTACGTAAAATAGATGATGTTGGTAAATAAAGATCATTTGGTAAACATATTTAATTTAATTTATTTATTCGTTCTTGTATTCCACTATTATCCAAAAGCAAGTTTTGGTTCAAAGTGGCTTACAGTTTACAATTGTGGGAATTACAGTGATGTATTTGTCATTACAACTTTCAAGCAGACTGTCTTACAGTTGGTGTGCTATAGTTACAAGGTGGTGTAGGCCTTTAGTATCACATGTTAGCTATAGAATTTTCTAAAATGATAGGTCTTTAGATCTTTTCTGAACTGGAGGTAGTTTGTAATGCTTCTTGTGATCTTGGGTATTGAATTCCACCATTTGGATCCCAGATAGCAAAATCCAGCCATGTAGATGGATTTGTATGTTATGTTTCTTCAATTTGGTAGGTGAAGTCGTAGGTAGCTTTGGTTTCTGAGTTTGCATTTCTTGGGGCTAGATCAGTCAGGTCCATCATGTAGTTTGGAGACATGCCGAACAGAATTTTGAAGATAAGGGTACTGGGTTTGAAAATTAGTCTTGCCTTGATTGGGAGCCAGTGTAGTGCTTTAGTAGTGGTGTTGCACTTTTGTATTTTTACTTTTTGAATATCAGTCTAGCTGCCGTGTTTTGAACGGTCTGCAGCAATTTCAGTATGTTTTCTTTGTACTCTATATACTGTATGCTGCATTACAATAATCTAATTGGGACAGTATCAGTGATTATACTATTAGGCGAAATGATTGTCTGGGAAAGTAGTCCCTAATCCTTCTCAGTTTCCATAGGTTTCTGAAGCTTTTTGATCTGATTGCTTATATTTGGCTTTCCAGGATAAGGTGTTTGTCAAGAATGATTCCTAGTATTTGTAGTTATGTTTCAATTTGGTATGTTTGTTTGTTGATTGTGAAGTTTTGGTAGGAAGTGTGATTATGTGGGCTGGATAGTACCAGGAACATTTAGTTTGAGTTTGAAGGTTGTGGCCCAATTTTCCATAAGGTCCATACCTTTTTTGATTTTATCCAGGATTTCTGTGATGTTGTTGATGGGTATGTAGATAGTGACATCATTGGCATATATGGATGGATTAAATCCCAGTTGTTCCAGTTTTTTGCAGAGTGGAGCCATCATTACATTGAACGGTGTTGGTGATATTGGAGAACCTTGTGGTACCCCAGAGTTAGAAATCCAGGAGGCTGAGAGTTGGTTGGTCATCTTTACAGTGTGGGATCTAGTCCTTAAAAAGCCATTTAACCAGGCTGCTACCGCATTGCTAATTCCCGTATAGTCGAGTGGGGTCATTAATGTTGTGTGGTTGACTAGGTCAAATGCACTTGACATGCCGATTTGGAGTATTAGGATGTTCTGTCCTTGGCATATCAGTCTTCTGAATTTTGTTATTAGGGTGATTATGGCTGTCTCAGTGTTGTATGATGGTATGAATCCTGATTGTGAGTTGTGAAGGAGTGAGAAGTGTGTTAGGTAGTCCATTAGTTGTTGTGCTACTAGACCTTCCTTCGTTTTGGTCAGCAGTGGTATTGAGGCCACTAGTCTATAGTTTGTGAGTTCGTCCCTGTCTATAGTACTCTAGCTAAAGCTGTCATACAAACTTGACTACCTACAGTGTTCTAGACATGGTCATTTCCCTTCTTTATCCTTGACTTTGCCCACTGTGCTGGTGATATCGCTCAGCTGCCAGCTGAGTAAGTTTAACTGTTTGCAGCCCATTATTATTTTTTGTTTTTGGCCAAGTCAGTCTGCCACCTAATCCATTATATATGAGAATGTGCCTGTCAGATAGTATGTAAGAAACCCCAGTCCTCCTCAAATACATTCCCATATTGGACTCCTTAATAGAACCAAGGCTGGGGAATTCAGCCAGGAGGGTGGAGTTCAGTCAGGCAGAGCCGTGCCGATATGGTAAGCGGGGTAAGCACCGCAGGGGGGCGCCGACCTCTAGAGGGCGCCGCCGTGGTGCTTACCCTCACCGCTTACCCTCGCTCCGCGCCGCCGAGGCCTTTAAACCTTTTACCTTCGAGGCTCGACGGTCGCAGCAGCGTCAGTGAAAGCGCTGCCGACGTCTCCCTTCCCTTCGCGCTCATTGGTTCCCTCAGTGTCCCACCTTCTTCTGACGTCAGAAGAAGGCGGGACACTGAGGGAACCAACGAGCGCGAAGGGAAGGGAGACGTCGGCAGCGCTTTCACTGACGCTGCTGCGACCGGAGGTAAAAGATTTAAAGGCCCCAGGGTGCGGAGCTGAGGTAAGGGAAGGGCAGAGAGGCATGGATGGGAGGGCAGGGCCCAGGGAGAGGACAAATTGCTGGAAATGGAGGGGAGGGGAGAGAAGAGGATTGCTGGCTATGGATGGAGGAGGGAAGGGCAGAGAGGGACAAGGATGGGCATGGATGGGAGGGCAGGGCCCAGGGAGAGGACAAATTGCTGGAAATGGAGGGGAGGGGAGAGAGAAGAATTGCTGGCTATGGATGGAGGAGGGAAGGGCAGAGAAGGACAAGGATGGACATGGATGGGAGGGCAGGGCCCAGGGAGGGGAGAAATTGCTGGAAATGGAGGGGAGGGGAGAGAGGAAAATTGCTGGCTATGGATGGAGGATGGAAGGACAGAGAGGGACATGGATGGACGGGCAGGGCGTAGGGAGAGGAGAAATTGCTGGAAATGGAGGGGAGGGGAGAGAGGAAAATTGCTGGCTATGGATGGAGGAGGGAAGGGCAGAGAGGGACAAGGATGGACATGGATGGGAGGGCAGGACCCAGGGAGAGAGGAGAAATTGCTGGAAATGGATGTAGAGCAAGAAATGAAGAACTACTACTACTTAACATTTCTAAAGCGCTACTAGGGTTACGCAGAGCTGTACAATTTAACATAGAGGGACAGTCCCTGCTCAAGGACAAGTGAACAGTCAGTCCGAAAGGGGCAGTCAAATTGGGGCAGTCTGGATTACTGAACGGTAAGAGTTAGGTGCTGAACGCAGCATTGAAGAGGTGGGCTTTCAGCAAAGACTTGAAGATGGGCAAGGAGGGGGCTTGGCGTAAGGGCTCAGGAAGGTTGTTCCAAGCATAGGGTGAGGCGAGGCAGAATGAGTGGAGCCTGGAGTTGGCGGTGGTGGAGAAGGGTACTGAGAGGAGGGATTTGTACTGTGAACGGAGGTTTCGGGTGGGATCGTAAGGGGAGATGAGGGTAGAAAGGTAGTGAGGGGCGGCAGACTGAGTGCATTTGTAGGTAAGAAGGAAAAGCTTGAATGCAGTATCTGATTGGAAGCCAGTGAAGTGACCTGAGGAGAGGGGTGATATGAGTATATCGGTTCTGGCGGAATATAAGACGTGCAGCAGAGTTCTGAACAGATTGAAGGGGGGATAGATGGCTAAGTGGGAGGCTGGTGAGGAGTAAGTTGCAGTAGTCAAAGCGAGAGGTAATGAGAGCGTGGACGAGAGTTCGGGTGATGTGTTCAGAGAGGAAAGGGCGAATTTTGCTGATGTTAAAGAGGAAGAAGCGACAGATCTTGGCTATCTGCTGGATATGCGCAGAGAAGGAGAGGGAGGAGTCGAAGATGACTCCGAGGTTGCGGGCAGATGAGACGGGGAGGATGAGGGTGTTATCAACTGAGATAGAAAGTGGAGGAAGAGGAGAAGTGGGTTTTGGTGGAAAGACGATGAGCTCGGTCTTGGACATGTTCAGTTTCAGGTGGCAGTTGGACATCCAGGCAGCAATGTCGGATAAGCAGGCTGATACCTTTTTCTGGGTCTCCGCGGTGATGTCTGGTGTGGAGAGATACAGCTGGGTGTCATCAGCATAGAGATGATACTGAAAACCATGAGATGAGATCAGGGAGCCCAGGGAAGAGGTGTAGATAGAGAAAAGAAGGGGTCCAAGGACAGAACCCTGAGGGACTCCAACAGAGAGCAGGATAGGGGATAGAGCCATGAGAGTGTACTCTGAAGGTACGAAGGGAGCAATAAGAGGAGAACCAGGAGAGGACAGAGCCCTGGAATCCAAATGAGGACAGTGTGGCAAGAAGTACTGTAAGTCATGATTGACCGTGTCAAAAGCGGCGGATAGATCAAGGAGGATGAGGATGGAGTAGTGGCCTCTGGATTTGGCAAGGAACAGGTCATTACAGACTTTAGATAGTGCTGTTTCTGTCAAGTGTAGAGGGCGAAAACCGGATTGAAGTGGATCGAGGATGGCATGAGAGGAGAGAAAATCAAGGCAGCGGCTGTGAACAGCACGCTCAAGTATTTTGGAGAGAAAGGGTAGGAGGGAGATGGGGCGATAGTTGGAGGGATAGGTAGGGTCAAGTGATGGTTTTTTGAGGAGAGGTGTGACTACGGCGTGCTTGAAGGTGTCAGGGACAGTTGCAGTGGAGAGAGAGAGGTTGAGGATATGACAGATGGAGGGGGTGACAGTATGAGAGATGATGTTAAGTAAGTTGGTGGGGATGGGATCAGAAGAGCAGGTGGTGCATTTCGAGGAGGAAAGAAGGCGAGCGGTTTCCTCCTCAGTGATGTCAGGAAAGGAGGAGAAAGAGGCCTGGGTTTGTTAGTTGAGGGAGAGGGTTAAAGGGTGAAGAGGAGGAGGTGGCTTGGTAGTGAACTCAAGGTTGATCTTTTGCACCTTGTCGCGGAAGTAATCAGCCAGTGATTGAGGAGAGAGCGAGGGGGAGTGGGAGCGGAGGGCACTTTGAGGAGGGAGTTAAGGGTGGCGAAGAGACGACGGGGGTTGGAGCTGAGAGAATTGGTCAATTGGGTGTAATAGTCCTGTTTGGCAAGGAATAGGGAGGAGTGGAAGGAGGATAGCATGAATTTGTAGTGAAGGAAGTCTGAATGGGTGCGAGATTTCCTCCAGAGGCGTTCAGCAGATCGGGCGCAGGAGCGAAGATAACAGATGCAAAGGGTCAGCCAAGGCTGGAGATTAGTACGCATGGAGGCATATTTTCAAAGCACTTTGGGAGGCTAAGTTCCATAGGTTTCTATGGAACTTTGGGAGGCTAAGTGCTTTGAAAATATGCCTCTTTGTGGGACGGGAGGTGGATGGTGCGAGGGTGTTCAGAGCAGAGGAGAGAGTGGCATTGTAGGCGGAGACAGCCTTGTCGACAGACTCGGAGGACATGACGGAGGGGAGGAGATTAGAAATACTAGAGGATAGGGTGGCAGGGTCAATAGCCTGGAGATTCCTGGAGGTAGTGGTTAAAGTTGGATGGGGCTGGGGGGGGGGGGGGTGAAGAAGAGTGAAGGTGATTAGGTGATGATCGGAGAGAGGAAGAGCTGAGGCGTGGAAATTGGAGGGAGAGCCGGAAGAGGAGAGGGCGAGGTCAAGACAATGGCCGTCTCGGTGAGTAGGGGTGGTGGAGCGTAGCTGGAGGTTGAAGGAGGATGTTAGATTGAGGAACTGAGAAACGTGAGGGTCGGATTGGTCATCAACGTGTATGTTAAAGTCTCCGAGAATGAGGGACGGAGATGAGGGTTCAAGAAAGACGGAAAGCCAGGCATCGAAGTCGGTGAGGAATGAAAGAGAGGGATTTATTAGGGGGGCGGTAAATGACTGCCACTCTGAGTGGCAATGGGTAGAATAGCCGGATGGAGTGTGCTTCAAAGGATGAGAAGCAGTGAGACTGCGGTAGGAGGAGGGGTTGGAAACTACAGGAGGGCGAGAGTAGTAGCCCGACGCCTCCACCGCGGCCAGCTGGGCGGGAAGTGTGGGAGAAGAGATATACTCCATGACAAAGGGCCTTGACTGAGGCAGAGTCTTCAGGGGAGAGCCAGGTTTCAGTTAGGGCGAGCAGTTGAAGGGAACGAGAGATGAAGAGATCGTGGGTGAAGGGCAGTTTGTTGCAGACCGAGTGGGCATTCCACAAGGCACATGAGAAGGGGAGGGAAGAGGGGGGGAGGAGGGGAATAGAAACGAGATTGGAGACATCACGGAATCGTTTGCATGGATAGGAGGAGGACAGATGAGGAGGAAAGTAAAGAAATAAATGGAAAGGAAGCCCTGGAACGGAGTTAAGAGGACAGATAGCAGCAGAATCAGATACTGGGCCAGCATGATCGGAAAAAGAAAGTCACCAGACAACAAAGGTAGAAAAAAATCATTTTATTTTCATTTTAGCGTTTGGAATATGTCCACTTTGAGAATTTACATCTGCTATCTTATTTTGTAATGTATAGCAATTTGTTTCTAAGAATATTGCTGACAATTCCTGTCAGTGTGGCAAGTGGTGAGCGATCATTTTCACGGTTAAAAATCATAAAAAATTATTTGTGATCTATTTGTTGAGCAGTCCCACAAATATGCACTCCATCTTTCAGCTCCTATTTCCTTTGCATCTTGTGCCACACGGGGGTGGGGCGCCAACTGATAGTCTGTAGGGGGGCGCCAGAGACCCTAGGCACGGCCCTGCAGTCAGGGCAGATAAAAATCCAGAGTTGGGGAAAGTCACAGAGAACCTGAACAGGAAGAAGCAACCCTCCAGACTACACCTCCACTATCTATTTGTAAGGAATGTTTTGTTGCTCAGCTACTGCTTTTGCCTGAAAGGTAGGACAGGCTGTCTGTTATATGTTTTGTCTTATTAACCTTAATAAATTATGTTTCTGTTTGTTCCTTAAGTTGCCTCAGTTGTTTTCTTGTGAGCCTCCTAAAGGCCTAGAGCTTGAACACTTGCCTATACTGTTACATTTGCAAAGCGCTCGACATTGCTTTTTTTTCCATTAGGAGCTTGATGTACCTGAGAGACAAAGGAGTCTTAGAATACTAGACATTTTATCAAAAGCAAACAGAAAATAACCATTTTCTATCAAGAATCCAAATAGTGGGAAATAAATATAGAAACAATTTGTGTTGTCTCATCAGAGCCAGCTCTGATGCATAACTTTGAACTATTTCAGGGATGGCAGAGAGAGTGGCATAGTGACAAAAGTATTCCTTGTAGCATACGAACCACCAAACACCTTGTCTTCGGATGAAGATGATGCAGAGAATTTTCTGCAAGAGCTTTCCAAACAGGTAACCAATAACATCTGCTGATCTGACATCTACCAGAGCTGTCCATGATATAGGACTTATAGCCTTGTAAGTAAGCACTGCATGTTATAAGGTCTATATTTTAACATTTTATATTTCTATCACAGATGTACGTGAGAGTATTAAATTTCAAAGCAGCACAACAAGGTGAAATATTCAATAAATACCTGTTTTAAAAAGACATATACACGATGAAGCCTATTATCACAAAACTCAAATATCGGTCAAAATTTTCCATTTTTGGATCCTCAGAAACTATAGCCAAAAGCTTCCCTTAAAGTAGCTGGCTATTCATCTTGATCCAAAAAACTTCTTTTATACCGTATCTGTATATTCAGTGCTGAGGATTCTAGCTGCTTAATTAACACATTAAAACACATTACCTGCTAATTGCTTTCCTTTAGTCCCTCCGGACCAGCCCAGATCCCTCCCTTCAGGTGTTTTCGGTTTCAAAAGTTGGAAGATACTTCTTTATTCGGAGCTTTGTTGCTGGTGTTTGTAGTTATTTCTTTAATCTAAAAAAAACCCCCAAAAAACAAAAAAGAAAACAATACCTTTTCTGGATCTTTAAGTATCCTGATATGCAGGGGCATATCTTTGGACACAATATGTTTGCAGGCACTCACCCTATGTTGGCAATGTGCCCGTAGCTGCTCAGGTTTTTGGATGCACAGACCATTTATTTCTTTTTTCGGTTTACTTCTTCTTTGGTACTTTATTACTGGATCTTTCTCTAGCTGGCAAGGGCTCTGATTGGCTCGCTAGAGTCACAGTTTTTTTCTCAGTCTCCACCTGCTGGAAGGCGTGCACAACCCATCAGTCACATTCTGGGCTGGTCCAGAGGACTAAAGGAAAGCAAATTAGCAGGTAAGGCCTAATTTACCCTTATTTCAATTACAGCCAGAAGTCTTCGTATTGCATGAATAAGAGTCCATACTCCATACCACCACCTCCAAAGGGGCTTGACACTCTGAACATTCACTATGATTTTAGATTCTTCTAATTCTCACTTCTGCAGTATCTTAACCATACTAGTGATCTGGGAAACGTGGTCGAGGTATAATTTCTGAATAATTATTATGCATTGTCAAATGTGGGTATACTTCCACTATTGTACAGGTTCCCCCCATCCAGGAGGCAACCGCTGGTAGGCTAAGCGGCTCATTTTTGAAAGAGAAAAATGTCTAAAGAGTGTCTTAAAGCAGCATTTGCACATTTTTCTCACAAAAACATCCAAATCGTTATTTTCTAAACCTAATTTTCAGATGTTTTTCTATACTGTTCGTCTGCAGGGTGTCCAAATCTCAAGGTGGTGTGTCAGGGGCATGTTAAGAGCAGGATATGGACATTCCTAAGACTTGGACATTTTTCAGCCATAAGGGAACAAAACAAAAATATCCATGACTAAAACTAAGATGTTTTGAGCTAGACCTGTTTTTAGAATGAATAAGGCACAAAAAGGTGCCCTAAATGAACAGATGACCACTGGAGGGAATCAAGGATAACCTCCCCTTATTCCCCCAGTGTTCACGGACCCCCCCCCCCCCCCCACCCCCTAAAAATGTGATTAAAAACATTACTTACCAGCCTCTGTTCCAGCCTCAGATGTTATACTCAGGTCCATTAGAACAGCATGCAGGTTCCTGGAATAGTGTAGTGGTGGGTGCAGTGCACTGCAGACAGGTGGACCCAGGCCCATACACCCTCCTACCTGTTACACTTGTGGTGGAAACTGTGAGCCCTCCAAAATTCACCAGAAACCCACTGTACCCACATATGGAGCCCCCTTCGCCCATAAGGGCTATTGTAGTGGTATACAGGTGGGGGTAGTGGGTTTGGGAGGCTCAGCAGACAAGGTAAGGGAGCAGTGGTGAGATGTGTACCTGGGAGCATTTATTTGAAGCCCACTGCAGGTTCCCCTTGGGTGCCCCATTGCTCTCCTGGGATGTCTGTGTGGCCAGTCTTCTAAGAATGCTGTCTCCTCCTACATCCCAATGGCTTGATTTTGTTCGTTTTCCACTTGGACTACTTTTTTTTTTTGTGTGAAAATGGTCCAAAAAACAAAATGTGCAAAGCAGAACACTTTGTTTGAAATGGTATTTTCAAAATAACCTTTTTTCTTTTTTTTGAAAATGACCTTTTCTGTTCGGATTTTGGACATTTTATTCAAAACGTCCAAAGTCGGACTTAGACGTTATATTGAAATTGCCCCTCTAAGTGACCACACAAAAAATAATGTCCCATTAAGGCTTTTTTACCTTCAGGAAAGAATGCCTTTTCCATCAAATAACCAAGGGACTATGTAACATGCACAAAACCCAGGGTATCCAGTTCAACAGGGATTATAGTAACCTGTTGTCATGAAGCGTGCAGCCACCTGCCTGGGATTTCCCCGCGGCCACTTAGAGGGTCTATCCCTAGCACAGCTCAGGTCTGCCTGCACCTGCTGCTTGTGCTGTACACTAGTACCCTCCTCCCACCGACTGGGTCACAACCGCCTCTAGGCAAGTCTCGCACTCTCAAATTATCCCCAGTGATTTATAGGTTACTGGGGCAACACTCCCAGTGGTTCCATAGTTCCCAGAAAGCACTCACAGACCCATCACCCAAACCACCAGAATTCTTTGTCAGTCCAGAGAGAGAGTCAACAAACTAAACAGGTTTATTATCACACGAACAATGAACAAACAAAAATGTTCAATCAGCAAACAATAACAGGTAACTGAAATATGGATCAATTATAACACTAACTAAACATTTCTATACTGTCTAAACAGTACCTGGGAAGATCAGGACATATAACTGTTTACGTAGCCTCAGCAAAGAGATCTGTCTCTCTCTTCTCCCGGGCTGAAACTGAAGCAACAGCCAGCAACTGCTGGGTAATTTCAAACTCCAGGCCAATCAGAGCCCAGTCAACAAGTTTTAAAAGTATACTGCTCACAGTACTGTAGATTCACTTCTTCAGTGAGTGAAACTAAAAGAGGGCATTCAGTTTTCTATAACATCTTTAACATAAAACATGCACCACCTGCTGGCCAAACTACAGAAATGCACTTCTAAGTTTAATAAAGACAGTTTTACAAGTTTAAAACCTGTCACACCTGTAAAAAGGGCTGAGAAAAATTTGTCCTTGATGCCATAAAGATCACAAATTGTCTTATTGTTTGAATAATCTACAGTATCAATTTGGATGGGGCATCCCCTCCCATCTTCCTGGGCATCACTACAATTATCGCTATTGGGAAGTCAGTGATACAGTTTACAAAACCCTTGTTGGGGGACAGTCTTCCCATTAGACTAGGAGCCGTTGGCCAACAAGAGCCACTGGCATCCTGTAGTAGTGCCTGATCCACTAAAGCATATATAGGCTTGGTGTACTTGACAACTGTCAGTGGATTTGCGGAGAATAATCCTTTCATCCTTTCTCTGTCCAAGTTTCATTAAACCTGTCAAATTGATGAGGCTTGTTTCCTTTTGATTCTTCCCATTGTGGGGTTCCCTGTTCTGTTAAGGCTCTGGCATCTAAAGGGAAAGCCAACAAAGGAAGACTGGTATTTGAGGCCAGGGGTTTGTGAAGACACATCCAACAATCAGCAGCTTTAGTAACATCAATAACTTCTTTTAAAAACTTAATAACATATTATGTTCATGTATAGCCATAACTGGCACAGGAGTAAAGAGTAAAAAGAATTCAGCAATCATAACAAAAGCAATAATGGAAAAAACGCTTGAACTAACAATAGAAACTCTAAAAAAATTCAAGTTGTCCTCCTTCCTAGCATTAGGGAGGAGTTCCTCACAGCCCTTTAAATGTTCTTCTGGTTCCCACTTGTCTTCCTCAGGGGGGTAACCTTTCCAATGCACTCTATAGAAGGTTTTACCTCCTTCAACCTTAATATCAATGATGCTTTCTACTTCATACTTTTCTTCTTCATTATGTACTTTTGGGTCACAGTGTGTATAATCTTCCTAAGTAGGCTCAACGATCTTACTTTCCATCTTCGGATTTTTGGTCCTGCTTCTCAGCAGTTCTTCAGGATTTTGTTGTCTTACTTCACCTTTCTCTGAAGCTTTGACTAGCCAGCTTATTTTCGAAGGAGATCGCCGGCCATCTTCCGACACAAATCGGGAGATGGCCGGCCATCTCCTGAACCCGGCCAAATCGGTATAATCGAAAGCCGATTTTGGCCACCTTCAACTGCGTTCCGTCGCAGGGCCGGTGAAAGTTCAAGGGGGTGTTTCGGTAGGGTAGTAAAGGCGGGACAGGGGCGTGGTTTGAGATGGCCGGCTTCGCCCATAATGGAAAAAAAGAAAGCCGACCTTGACGAGCATTTGGCTGACTTTACTTGGTCCCTTTTTTTTCATGACCAAGCTTCAAAAAGGTGCCCCAACTGACCAAGTGACCACCGGAGGGAATCGGGGATGACCTCCACTTACTCCTCCAGTGGTCACCAACCCCCTCCCACCCAAAATAAATAGATATACTTTTTTGCCAGCCTCTATGCCAGCCTTAAATGTCATACCCAGCTCCCTGACAGCAGTATGCAGGTCCCTGGAGCAGTATTTAGTGGGTGCAGTGCACTTCAGGCAGGTGGACCCAGGCCCATCCCCCCCTACCTGTTACACTTGTGGTAGTAAATGTTAAGCCCTCCAAAACCCCCCAAAACCCACTGTACCCACATGTAGGTGCCCCCTTTCACCCCTAAGGGCTATGGTAATGGTGTACAATTGTGGGGAGTGGGTTTTGGGGGGGATTTGGGGGGCTGAGCACACAACGTAAGGGAGCTATGCATCTGGGAGCAATTTTTGAAGTCCACTGCAGTGCCCCCTAGGGTGCCCGGTTGTTGTACTGGCATGTGAGGGGGACTAGTGCACTACAAATGCTGGCCTCTTCCACGACCAAGTGGCTTGGATTTGGCCGGGTCTGAGATGGCCGGCTTCGGTTTCCATTATGGGCGAAAACCAAGCCAGCCATCTCAAACCCGGCGATCTCAACATTTGTGTCAAGATTTGGCTGGCCCCAACCGTATTATCGAAAAAAAAGATGGACGGCCATCTTTTTCGAAAATAGGGTTGGCTCCACCCATTTACGGAGCTGGAACTCTAACTTTCTGACAGTGAGAAGCTTGGATCCACATAGAAAGTCCGTCACACTTTACTGCTGTATATGTAGCCAGAAGTACTTGATAAGGCCCTCTCCATCTTGGCTCAAGGCAATTCTTTCTGTGGAACACTTTCACATAGACCCAACCACCGAGCTGGAACTGGTAGCATGGTTTCTTGGCTTTATCAGGAAGAGCAGCAACAATCTGCGAATGATAAGATTGTATCATATGGATTAGATGTTTGCAGTAAGACATACATTCAGTATGTTTCAATAAATTCAAATCTGGCAGCACGAATACAGAGGGAAATGCTTTCATAAGTCTTCCAGTAACTATCTCATGAGGTGTCGATCCTTTCTTCCTATTAGGTGTATTTCATAAGCTCATGAGAGCTAATGGCAAACTTTGAACCCAATTTAGTCCTGTTTCCTGCTGTGTTTTAGCTATCTTTGTCTTTAATATTCCATTTGTTCTTTCCACTTTTCCTGAACTCTGGAGGTGATAAGAGGTGTGGAACTGATGCTTTATACCCAAAGCTTTCACTTGTTGCACTACCTGCGAACTGAAAGAAATACCATTATCACTGGAGAACCAAATAGGAATGCCCCAGGAAGGAATAAAATGTTGTTTCTTGGCTACTGTAACTGCAGCAGTCTTGTGGCAAAAAAAACGCTTCAGTCCATCCTGAGAATAAGCACACAGTTACTAATACTAAAATCCTTGACATTTGGGCAGCTAGATAAAATCCATCAGCAAATTCATAAAAGGTTCTAATGGTACAGGCTTGTATCCTTGGCTGGTCTATTATGCTGTTTACAGACCAGGAAGTAGCACATATGTCTTCTTCAATTTTAGCAAATTTGGGGTTGTACCAATCTTGGGAAAATTTATCCATCATTTCTCCTCTGTTAATGTGTACCTGGCTATGGTACATGGAGGCACCATGCAGGAGCAGGGCATCAGGGAGAACTACATGGTCTGTGTGGGTCTTCCAAAACCCATCAGAATGCAAAGTGCATCCAGCCTGTCTCCAAGAATCAGTTTCCAACTGTGACACCTCCACTTGGGCTTGAATAGCAGTCTGTAAGGGAGGCAAAGGAGACAGCAACTCTAGGTACAGTGAAGGCATAGTATGACATTCACCTAAAGCAGCATGGTCAGCAAAAGAATTTCCCCACGGTACTTCAGTATGGGCTTTAGAATGGCCCTCACATTAAACAATAGCATTTTCATTTGGATACGAAATAGCTTTCAACAAGGCAGAAACACAGGGGGCATTATGTATTGGTTTCCCCGAAGATATAGGAAAATAGTTTTTTTTACATTTTCCCAGTCTTGAGGAACTCCATATGCACAATGACTATCGGTATATATGGGAACAACTGTCAGTAGCAATTTCACAAGCATGTGTAAGGCAACAAGTTCAGCAATTTGAGCACTATAAACATCTGATAATGGAGCACTTTCTACTATATCTGAAAGGGGACAAACAGCATATCCATCCCTTAGTTGCCTTTGGTTGTCTGAGACAAGAACCATCCACAAAGAACTCAGTGTGGATTGTGCAATGGAGTTTCTTGCAAATCAGGTTGTGGTTTATTATTCATTTCAACAAGTTGGAGACATTCATGGGGCTCCCCTTCATCAGGGAGTTGGAAGCAAGGTTGCAGGGTTAAGAGCGGTACACCTCTGAACAATAACATGTTGTTGAGAAAGAAGTCGCTCATACTGAGTCTGTCTAGCCATAGAAAAATGCTGGGTCTTAGCATGATTAAGGAGTGCCTCTGTGACACTTTGAACCTTCAAAATGAGATGTGACTGCAGCACTATGTTCTCTGACAAAGACAATAAAAGAGCCCATTAACAAATGCTGGAACAGCATTCTCTAAAGCATTGTCAATTCCAGAATATTTCTTAAACTCAGTTGCCAGCCGGTCCCAATATTTTGAGGGGCCTTCTTCAGGTTTTGTTGGCATGCATTAATTCTACTCCAGTCAGCCTTTGTTTTATATATTTTGGTAACTTTAGTTACTACATCATTACATTTAGCCTTAAATTCATCTAGGCTGTCATCCTCTGTGTAATCAATATTTGGATCTTCTGTGTACCATTTGGCTTCCTTAAGGAGTTTACTCAGTTTAGTGACCACTGCTCTTAAACAGGCGGATATCCTTTGGCAATAGAATCAAGGGCAGCACTGTAGTAAGCAGTTGGCCTTGCTTACCACTTGGCTTCCCTATGGAGTTTACTCAATTTAGTATCACGAAGAAAAGCTCTCAAGAGATGGTTGACATCAGTGTAAGTGGGATTATAGCCATCAAATACACTATGCAGTTCTTTTTGCCACTTTACCGGATCTTTCTCAATATCAGGAAAATCTTTGACTGTGGCTCTAATCTCAGACATTCCAAGGGACTTGGGACTCTCATTAACTTATCTTGTTCCCCAGGCAACATAAGAACATAACAATAGCCATACTGCTTCCAACAGTGTCCAATCCAGGTCACAAGAACCTGTCAGAAACCCAATTAGCAGCAACATTCTATGCTACCAATCCCAGGGCAAGCAGTGGCTTCCCCCATGTCCATCTCAATAACAGACTATGAATTTTTCCTCCAGGAACTTGTCCAAACCTTTTTTAAACCCAGAAACGCTAACCTCTGTTACCACACCCTCTGGCAGCGAGTTCCAGAGCTTAACTATTCTTTGAGTGAAAACTATATTTCAAAAACACTGCAAAATATTACAAAATAATCTGATCTTTATGTCCAGAATACCTGAGGTGCAAGTTTCATCCAGCTCTCTGTAGGGCAGCCAGTAAAAATGGCACCGGCATCCCATATGTATTTAAATTTGATCATTTTACCTCATTCAGCCAATCTCATGATCACAGATCAGAGTCATCCACTCAATTTCAAGATTTAATCCTCACGGCATAACAGTGTTTAAGCTCAAGCACTAAGAACAAGACCCCCATTATATATGTGATGTTTTAGAAAAATTCTCAACCCCTACCCCACCACAAGGGAGGTCAAAACAGAGTAACAAGTCTGCCACTAACCCAAATTCTGTACTTGAAAAACAGCCCGTGTGCTTTTTCCCATTTCACCTCTAATCTCTTCCTTATTGCAGTAAGTTTCTTCATCTTGTAACTATGTTGCAATGTGCCTCTCCACACTTGCAGAGATGGGAATAAGTTCTCTATTTTCAAAATGGAAATGTGTGTATACTTTTGCTTTTAAAATTCAGTGGTACCCACACAGGGAATAGAATGCACATACTGTTTATGCATGTGCTCAGTTATAATTATTAGCAGCTTTAATAGGATTATTCTATTACACCTTCTATAGCAGACTAATTTCATAGGAGTTATGCCTTATTATTATTTTAGTTTTCAACAATTTTTATTGATGACCTGGCATATTATGCAATCCTCATCCAACAAGTATAATAAACCATCCACACATCCTGAGGATAACCGTGTTCAACAAGTTCATCATCTATTTTTTCATTTAAACCCCAGTAACTCCCACCTCATCCAATCCCCTAACTTCCTCTTCCCACCATAAGGCATAAACAAAAACACATCATTATAATCATTTTAAGTTTAACCATTATTATTACCATATATACCATTATAAATGACCTAGAGATGGGAATAACTAGTGAGGTAATTAAATTCGCCGATGACACAAAATTATTCAGGGTCGTCAAGTCGCAGGAGGAATGTGAACGATTACAGGAGGACCTTGCGAGACTGGGAAAATGGGCGTGCAAGTGGCAGATGAAGTTCAATGTTGACAAGTGCAAAGTGATGCATGTGGGTAAGAGGAACCCGAATTATAGCTACGTCTTGCAAGGTTCCGCGTTAGGAGTTACGGATCAAGAAAGGGATCTGGGTGTCGTCGTCGATGATACGCTGAAACCTTCTGCTCAGTGTGCTGCTGCGGCTAGGAAAGCGAATAGAATGTTGGGTGTTATTAGGAAGGGTATGGAGTCCAGGTGTGCGGATGTTATAATGCCGTTGTATCGCTCCATGGTGCGACCGCACCTGGAGTATTGTGTTCAGTACTGGTCTCCGTATCTCAAAAAAGATATAGTAGAATTGGAAAAGGTACAGCGAAGGGCGACGAAAATGATAGTGGGGATGGGACGACTTTCCTATGAAGAGAGGCTGAGAAGGCTAGGGCTTTTCAGCTTGGAGAAGAGACGGCTGAGGGGAGATATGATAGAAGTGTATAAAATAATGAGTGGAATGGATCGGGTGGATGTGAAGCGACTGTTCACGCTATCCAAAAATACTAGGACTAGAGGGCATGAGTTGAAGCTACAGTGTGGTAAATTTAAAACAAATCGGAGAAAATTTTTCTTCACCCAACGTGTAATTAGACTCTGGAATTCGTTGCCGGAGAACGTGGTACGGGCGGTTAGCTTGACGGAGTTTAAAAAGGGGTTAGATAGATTCCTAAAGGACAAGTCCATAGACCGCTATTAAATGGACTTTGAAAAATTCCGCATTTTTAGGTATAACTTGTCTGGAATGTTTTTACGTTTGGGGAGCGTGCCAGGTGCCCTTGACCTGGATTGGCCACTGTCGGTGACAGGATGCTGGGCTAGATGGACCTTTGGTCTTTCCCAGTATGGCACTACTTATGTACTTATGTACTTATGTACTTATACATTGTGCTCAGTTACTACAATTATTATTATTTATTACATTTGTACCCTGCGTTTTCCCACATAATGCATGCTCAATGCGGCTTACATAGTAATTTGAAATACAAAGTCATATAATAGAAATTTCAAAACATTATAAGTTGAGCTTGATAGTGTATGATTAGGATAAGAGAGGGTAGACAGGATAGGATAGTATAATTTGGGAGAAAAGGGGTAAGGAGGGATAAAATAAAGGGGAGATGGAGAAGAGAAGGATGGGATGAGTAGAGGGGGAATGGGGAATTATCATTCCTTATACAAGAAAATACAAGCTGTAGCTCTAAAACATTCACAGTAGCTCATGTGCAATTATATTTTTTGATAAAGAGAAAAGCCCTCAGAAACCTATGACACTCGGTCTTAGGTTTAAAACACTGTTACTAAGTTTGTGACATTGTATACAGTGTTCAGTTTCTATCATAGGGCAAAAACTCTTATTTCATTTGAAGAAGCACTTAACTTTTATGGTCAAGCAATCAGGAAGTTTCATTTAAGCACATTTAGTTTCAGCAGCACCTTGCCATTGCCAATCCAGTGCTTCAAAAGCACAAGTAAGAGTTTTTGCCCTATGATAGAAACTAAACACTGTATACAACATCACAAACTTAGTAACAGTGTTTTAAACCTAAGACCGAGTGTCACAGGTTTCTGAGGGCTTTTCTCTTTATCAAAAAATATAATTGCACATGAGCTACTGTGAATGTTTTAGAGCTAGAGCTTGTATTTTCTTGTATTAGTTTACCAGTGCTCTAGCTATTACTGCAATTGTGAGAATTATCATTCATTCCTTCCAACCAAGATTAAGGCCAAACTCCCCCAGTTTACCACTATATTGAAAGATCTGACTGCTGGTTCCAATCACAACATTCCACAATCAGCTTCTTTCAATTAACCCTATTCATTATCCCTAACCTTATTATTTTAATATACCGCGTTTCAAAGCAAACTGCAATAACAAAGTGGTTTACAATTTTAAAATAAAACAAAAAAAGGAAAGGAACTCCATTAGAATGATAGGATAACACTCAATAGATAGGAACAAGACTCAATCACAAAACAGAAGAATCAAATATTGCACTTATAAGACAGACAACACAAACCCTAGTAAGGGCAAACAAATATACTAAAAACTAACGAGAAGGAGTCAGGTAACCAGACTACAACACTGCCATCACGCTGCAGAAGAAAAGGCCTCGCAAAAGAGAAATGTTTTCAGAGCAGACTTAAATCTTACTTTGTTTCCCTTAGGATCTGGGAGAGAGCATGTCTCCTGCTAAAGAGAAAAAGAAAGATGTAAATGTGGAAAGCAAATCTGCTTGGGATGTGACTGCTCAAACCTTTCAAGGTACAGTTGAGATATCAGCCTTTCATAATGGCCAGAGCCAGAGCTGGTGAAAAAGGAGGGCTAGATAGGTGACCAAGCAGGGCACTAGCACTCCATGCCACAGCTATAATAGCAGGAGCTGTCTGAAATCTCATTTAGCTCAAGTTCCATTTTATTAAGTGAAACCTATTTATTAGTAACTTGGGTTAACAGTAAAATAACCCTTTTTAATGGTAGCCCACATTGATAACTTTCCCCCTTAATCTTTCCTGAATTAGAGTATGGGGAAAACCTTGGCTATTAAGCAATACATTGTAAAATTGTGTCCTCTAGAAAAGATGAAATTTATATTGAAATAAAGGATATTAATTTCTTATACATTGTGCACATAATTTTAGATGTAGAGGTGGATGGACGGATGAGCCACAGAGTTTTTAAAAGCCCAAGGTTCTTAGAAAGTCGTTTGGGAGCACCAACTCCTAGGGAGATTTCAGCTTCAGTGCTGCAGGTTCAGCAGTCAGAGGTAAGAGAAGCTCTTTTGGGAAGGTCCACTGCTCTAACTGATCAGTAATGAATGTTCAGTCACTTCTGCATGGTGGCACTGCATGATTGGCTTATTACTTGGTCTGGTGAAACATCTGGGGTCAGTTCTCAATGGTGCATTTAAATTAATACATTTGTTCAGTACCACTACATCGATAGCCAGTGACACTGAATATACATGTTATGCAGTCACTACTGCCACAGCAATACATTTAATTTAGGCTTACTATGTAGCAGGCCTAATCTGAACATATAGGGGGCAATTCTGTAATTGGGCTGCACAAGTTGGGTGCACTAATGCCATGCACTGAGCACTAACCCCTGAATTCTGTGTGGGTCACCCAAAGTTGGGGGCCAAATTTGCGCTCAGAGCCCAGATTCAGGCATAATCTAATTAATCAGTTGGGTGCTAACAGCTAATTCTCTGAGTACAACAGGCCATGTTATTCTCACATGTGGGTGACGTCATCAGCGTCACCCAATGTGAAACGCTTTACAGTGTACTACTACTTTAAGAGCACGCAACAGTATCCCCACTGCACATGTGCGAGTGCCTTCCTGCCCGCCATAAGAGTGTAGAACTATCAGCCTCTCTTCATCCTCAGTGAGGAGAGAACATGCTGCTCGTGACTCCTCACAGCATCTGGTATCTGATTACTTTTTGAGCTTTTTGTGCCTTCCCTGTGGGTTTTTTTCCTGCCTCATTTTGTATTTTTCCCTGTTGGGACTCTTTTCTTCCTTACCCTTAGAAGTTTTAGTTATTTTTCCCCACTTTTAAGTTTTTTTTTCTTTTTTCTCGGGCTTACTAGGCCCTCTTAGGCCTAAGCTTCAGTTGGGATTTTCCCTACTTTTTTCTCAGTGATTTGCACCTTTTTCTGTCACCATCAAGTTGTTTCATTTGGTCACAACTGTTTTTCCTTCCATGTCATTGAAAGTTCCCAGTGGCTTCAAGCGCTGTGCTTGGTGCAATTGGACCATCTCTGGAACTGACACCCATTCCTGGTGTCTCCAGTCTTTGGGGCTAGACCGCAACTGTACCAACTGTATTCTTGGCCTGTATATGCAGAAAAGAACACAGTTGTCCAGAGAGGCTCAAAGAGAGAAGATTTTTGGAGCCAGGTTCGAATCGTCGACATCAACATCGACACTTTTACTGGTATCTGGTGCATCAGTCTTCATGGCTGCTAGACCCATATCTGATACTGGGAGTGAGCGTGCATCAAGCAGGTCTCCACCTGCCTCGGGGCCAGCCAATGTGCAGGGCTGCTGGGCTGGTCATCATCGGACCCAGCACCAAGGACACGTGAGGATTCTACGTTGTCCTTGTCGGCTCAAAGGAGTGTCAATGCTCAGCATCGGGCGAAGGCCAAGTAGCATAAGCATCGATCCCCCTTGACACATGGTGATGGGAGCACCAGGGCACTGAGGGATCCAGTACCTGAGAAACGTCTGCATAGGGAGGAGTGCTCCCCCTCCATTGAGGAGGTGCCGATGTGGGGGTCTCCATACAGCCGGAACCAGGTACCTGAGTCGACCCCGGCAGTTCAGCAGGCTGTCCCTGTTCCGACACCCCAGCATTTTCCGATTTCAATCCTCAATGAGTACATCCAGGCCATGATCCAGGAGCACTTGGCAGGGATATGCCAGCAGAGTTCATTGGCATCAGGGTTGTTTGTGCCAGCTTTGCCTCTACCTACTGTCTCACAAGTCCCTCAGCCTGTGGTGAGGTCACCGACGCCAGTGCTGTATGCTGTACTGGCATCCACAGCTGCCTATCCTGGAGGCTTCGCTGGAGTCGAGGATGGAACCTGCATCTTGAAGTCATTCCAGGCCAGCACCAAGTTTCTCCTCAAGGCAAGCTCAGTCTCAGCCCTCCGATGAGGAGTTCTTTGCTGACACCAATACAGAGCGCTCATGGGCGTTTGATGTAAATCCAAGGTACTTCTCGGAGGAAGAGTCCTATGGTATCCCATCACATCCCTTCACCTGAAAGCCTATCCTTCCCAGCTTTTGTGAGGGAAATGGTGGCTATTCTCATTCATTTGGAGATGAAGCCCGAGCCCAGGGCTGAGATGTTTGAGATCCTGGATTACAACTCTCCTTTTAGTGAGGCCATGTCTGTCCTGCTTCACAAGATCTTGCGTGATGTTCAGGTGAAGAACTGGGAGTCAGTCCCTGTCTTCCCTAAGAAAATTGATACCATGTATTGGATCCAGAGTTCCCCTGGGTTTAATAAGCAACAGTTGTCTCATCATTCCCTGATGGTGGAATCTGCACTTCAATGAGCCAGAAGATCCAGAGACTTTGCTTCGGCGTCCCCAGGCAGAGAAGCTTGAACTCTGGATTCCTTTGGGCAGAAGATGTATCAGGCTTCAATGCACATCTCTCATATACAGTCATACCGGCTCTACACGAGCCTCTACTTGCGGAACCTGGTGCACAGTATGACTGATTTGGCAGATTCACACCAGAACAGGTCGAATCACGTCGCCAGCTGGCCAAACAGCAGAAGGCATATCGTAAATTCTTGGCCAGAGGCACTTATGATACTTTTGATATGCCCATGACCCATTATTGGAGGGTATCAAGAAGTTTTCTAAGGCCTTCCTGATTGTTGAGGTCACAGGCATTATCTCTGTGGAGTGTGAGGTTCCTGATGCTGGTTTTTTGGTTGGAACAAAAATATCCCACTCTATAAACCACTGGTAGTACTAAACACTATTGCCTATGCAAACCAGGGTTACTTCAACTTGAGCTCTACTACTCTCAAGGATATTTTATTTATCACATTTGTATCCCACCTTTTCCCACTGATAGCAGGCTCAAAGTGGCTTACAAAAATATTGTAGTAAGTTACAATGCAAGAAGTACAATTTTTCAAATTTAGCAGAATAAAAAATAACAGTTCCATATCATCATGCTGATCAATCCATAGACTGGTGGGTTGTGTCCATCTACCAGCAGGTGGAGATAGAGAGCAATCCTTTTGCCTCCCTATATGTGGTCATGTGCTGCCGGAAACTCCTCAGTATGTTCTCTATCTCAGCAGGTGGTGGTCACACACAGCAGCAGCTCTGGCTAGGCCTCCAAGCCTAATTTTTAGGTTTTGTTGAGTGCCTGGGGTTGAGGGCTCTTCTTGAGCAAGTGCAAACCTGGTGGCGCCAGGTCCCTCCTTTTCTCCCCCCTCCCGCTGGCTCCGTTAAAAAAAAAAAAAAAAAAAATTTTGGACGTCCTTAAGGGCGTTTATTTCGACGTTTATTTAAACGTTTATTGCAGCTACTCACTGGGACACCAGGTCGTTACAGCTCGGAGCGAGAAGCAGGTAATTTTTACCTTTTTATAGCGGGCAGGGGGTTCCCCGATTGATTTCCACGTGGCCTATGGCGTCGGAGGGCGAGGGCGCGAAGAATCGCTCCCCGGACCGCGTGTGCGCTTCTAGCGGGGATGCGGGGGTTTTAAAGTCTGATTCGCCCTTGTTGGGTGTCAGTTTGGAGGCCGGTCAGTGTCCCGGGTCTTCCTCTGGCGCAGCGGTTTTTCCCGCCATAAACGCCCATCCCCCGCTGCTCGCCTCCGCCATCTTGGCCGGCCACTCTGCTCGGACGGCTTCTTCTTGGGCCGCCCTTGAGCTGGGAGACGTTCATGCCATGGCCGCCCTTGATTTGGGCGATGGCAAAAAAGTGGCTAAAGTTAAGCGCCGTTCTTCCCGCGCGGCTCCTTCGCGGAGTGTCGCGCCGGACGCCATCTTGGATGCGCAGCATGTTGCTCCCCCGCTCTTGCGAGCGCCGGTTGAGGGTGCGTCTAGGGCTGTGGCCCAGGCTGCTGAAATACACAGTCTGGGGGGTTTCTCCCCCGAGTTTATTTTGCTGCTGCATCAGGCTTTCCTTATGCAAAACGCTGCCCATTCTCCCTTGTCTGATATCGGGGTTGAGGCCCCCGGAAGTAAACGCCCTTGGGTGGATTCCCAGGTTAGAGGACGCTGTTTCCTCTGATGTAGATGAGGGCAGCGTATCTGAGTTCTCCCAACGGTCCTTTGGGGATTCCTTGGAGGAGACGGATTCCCGCTCGGATGGAGCGGATGACCCCTCTGCAGCGCGGATCTTTCGCTCAGAGGATTTGCCCAACCTGTTACTGCAGGCCATGAGCATTTTGAAGATTTCCTCGCCAGAGGACGTCTCTCCCTCAGCCCCTGTTGGCTCTGCCATTATGCTGGGGACGAAGCGCCTGCCTAGAACCTTCCACGTGCATGATGCCATGCACACCTTAATTTCGGCTCAATGGGATGTCCCGGAAGCGAGCCTCAAAGTGGCTAGGGCTATGTCCCGCCTCTATCCTTTGTCTGAAAGTGAACGTGAGGCCTTTCTTTGGCCTACCGTGGATTCTTTAATCACTGCGGTGACTAAGAAGACGGCGTTGCTGGTGGAAGGTGGCACGGCCCTAAAGGACGCCCAAGACAGAAGATTGGAAGCGGCTTTAAGGTCGTCCTTCGAGGCGGCTGCCTTAAGTTTGCAGGCCTCAGTTTGCGGCTCCTATGTGGCCAGGGCGTGCCTGACGATGGTGCAGCGGGCTTCCCCCTCGGATCCTTCCTTGAGGGCTGACTGGCCGGCCCTGGAATCGGGCTTGGCTTATTTGGCAGACTTACTGTATGATGTCTTGAGAGCCTCGGCTAAAGGCATGGCTCAGACAGTCTCTGCGCGGCGCTGGCTTTGGCTGAAACATTGGTCTGCGGACCACGCCTCTAAGTCCCGCCTGGCTAAGTTGCCTTTTAAAGGCAAGCTGCTCTTTGGGGTCGAGCTGGATAAAATCGTGACCGATCTCGGCACGTCTAAGGGCAAGAGGTTACCAGAGGTCAGGGCTCGGGCCAGTGCTCGCCCCGGTATCTCCAGAGGACGGTTTCAAGAAGCCCGTCGGTACCGCCCGGGCAAGTCGGGCTCCTCTGCCCCCTCTTCCTTCAAAAGGAACTTCTCCCCCAAGCAGCATTCCTTTCGCAGAGACCGCCGTCCCGGAGGTACGCCCTCCGGTCCTCCCCCAGGGTCTCGTACCCAGTGACGGGGTCCTGGTCCATGGCCCAGTGCAGATTGGAGGACGCCTGTCCTCGTTTCTGGGCGAGTGGACCAAAGTAACTTCAGACGCTTGGGTGCTGGAAGTCATCAGAGACGGCTACAAGTTAGAGTTCTGCTGACCCTTAAGAGACGGGTTTGTACTCTCTCCCTGCAAGTCTCCGGTCAAAGCTGTGGCAGTGCAGCAGACCTTGGACAACCTGATCCGCCTGGGTGCGGTCGTTCCGGTGCCAGAAAATCAGACTGGCAAGGGACGTTACTCCATTTACTTTGTGGTACCAAAGAAAGGAGGTTCTGTCCGGCCTATCCTCGACCTCAAAGGGGTCAATCGGGCCTTGAAAGTGCGGCACTTTCGCATGGAGACTCTCCGCTCTGTTATAGCGGCAGTGAAGGCAGGAGAGTTCTTGGCTTCCTTGGTCATCAAGGAAGCGTACCTGCATATTCCCATCTGGCCTCCTCATCAACGCTTTCTGCGTTTTGCAGTCCTGGGCCGACACTTCCAGTTCAGAGCCCTCCCTTTCGGGTTGGCTACTGCTCCGCGGACCTTCTCCAAAGTAATGGTGGTCATCGTGGCCTTCCTGCGAAAGGAAGGAGTACAAGTCCATCCTTATCTGGACGACTGGTTGATCCGAGCCCACTCTTATGCAGAGTGCGGCAAAGCTGTGGACCGGGTGGTTGCTCTTTTGAGCTCCCTGGGGTGGATCATCAACTGGAAGAAGAGCCAGCTGCGCCCGACTCAGTCCCTGGAGTATCTGGGATTTCAATTCAACACCCAAGTGGGCAGAGTGTTCCTGCCAGACAATCGGATTGTCAAGCTTCAGGCTCATGTGGACCAGTTCCTAGTAGCCTCTCCTCTTCGGGCTTGGGACTATGTGCAGCTGTTGGGCTCTATGACGGCCACGATGGAAGTAGTGCCCTGGGCCAGGGCTCATATGAGACCACTACAACACTCTCTGCTGCAGCGCTGGACTCCGATGTCGGAGGATTATGCTGTGCGCCTTCCCTTGGACCCAGCAGTGCGCAAGGCGCTGAGCTGGTGGATGCAGACAGACAAGTTGTCTGCAGGAATGCCTCTGGTGACCCCGGAGTGGATTGTCGTCACGACGGATGCCTCTTTGTCGGGCTGGGGAGCCCACTGCTTGGGAAGGACAGCGCAGGGGCTCTGGTCTCCTGCAGAGGCAAAGTGGTCTATCAACCTCCTGGAACTCAGAGCCATTCGGTTGGCGCTTTTGGAGTTCATTCCGGTACTGGCGTTGAAGCCAGTACTGGTCCTGTCGGACAATGCCACGGCTGTGGCCTATGTCAACCGCCAGGGAGGTACCAAGAGCGCCCCTCTAGCCAAGGAGGCCATGAATCTATGCCAGTGGGCGGAAGCGAACCTGGAACAGCTGTCAGCGGCCCACATTGCCGGAGTCATGAATGTCAAGGCGGACTTTCTCAGTCGCCATACCTTGGAGCCCGGAGAGTGGCAGCTATCTGCTCAGGCGTTCTTCGACATCACAAAGCGCTGGGGCCAGCCGAGCCTAGATCTGATGGCGTCATCGGCCAATTGCCAAGTGCCGCGCTTTTTCAGCAGAGGACGGGACCCTCGATCCCTGGGAGTAGATGCTCTTCTCCAACAGTGGCCGACACAAGAGCTTCTCTATGTGTTCCCGCCCTGACCCGTGTTGGGCAGGGTGCTAGACCGGGTGGCAAAGCATCCGGGCCGGATAATCCTGGTGGGTCCGGACTGGCCCAGACGTCCCTGGTATGCGGACTTGATCAGGCTCTCAGTCGACGATCCTCTGCGGCTGCCAGTGGAGCAGGGCCTGTTACATCAGGGTCCCGTGGTGATGGAGGATCCCTCCCCCTTTGGTCTTACGGCCTGGCTATTGAGCGGCAGCGTCTGAGAAAGAAGGGCTTCTCAGACAAGGTCATCGCCACTATGCTGAGAGCGAGGAAGCGCTCTACTTCTACTGCTTACGCCAGGGTTTGGCGTATCTTTGCAGCGTGGTGTGAAGCAGGCTCACTTTCTTCCTTCATTGCTCCAATTTCTTCAGTGTTGGCGTTCCTGCAAGAAGGTCTGGAGAAAGGCCTGTCGCTCAGTTCCCTTAAAGTCCAGGTAGCGGCTCTGACTTGCTTCAGGGGCCGCCTGAAGGGTGTTTCCCTGGCTTCGCAGCCAGATGTGGTGCGCTTTCTCAAGGGAGTTAATCACCTGCGCCCTCCTCTGCACTCAGTGGTGCCTGCGTGGAATCTCAACCTGGTGCTAAGAGCATTGCAGAAGCCGCCTTTTGAACCCTTGTCGAGGGCATCTCTGAAAGACCTGACGTTGAAAGCAGTCTTTTTGGTGGCTATCACTTCAGCCAGAAGAGTTTCCGAGCTCCAGGCGCTCTCATGTAGAGAGCCTTTTCTGCAGTTCACTGAGGCAGGAGTGACTATTCGCACAGTGCCTTCCTTCCTGCCCAAGATTGTTTCTCGCTTCCATGTGAATCAGCAGCTCTGTCTCCCTTCCTTTCGTAGGGAGGACTACCCAGAGGAATACTCTGCTCTCAAATATCTGGATGTGAGACGTGTCATCATCAGATACTTGGAAGTGACCAATGATTTCCGGAAATCGGATCATCTGTTTGTCCTGTTTGCAGGTCCTCGTAAGGGTCTGCAGGCTGCTAAGCCTACAGTGGCAAGATGGGTCAAGGAAGCCATTGCAGCGGCTTATGTGGCCGCGGGGAAGGTGCCGCCTATCCAGCTGAAGGCTCACTCCACTAGAGCTCAGGCGGCCTCGATGGCAGAGGCCGGGTCCGTCTCCTTGGAAGAGATTTGCAAGGCGGCAACTTGGGCTTCGGCCCATACCTTCTCCAGGCATTACCGCTTGACTGTGGCTGCTCGGGCGGAGGCCCAGTTTGGAGCTTCAGTGTTGCGGTCAGGGATTTCTATGTCCCGTCCTGGGTGAGTACTGCTTCGGTACATCCCACCAGTCTATGGATTGATCAGCATGATGATATGGAAGGTAAAATTATGTATCATACCTGATAATTTTCTTTCCATTAATCATAGCTGATCAATCCATAGCCCCTCCCAGATATCTGTACTGTTTATATTCTGGTTGCATTTCAGATTCAAGTTTAGTCTTCAGTTCCTGTTCAGGAGGACTTCGTGTTCAAGTTTTTCAATGAATTCTTCAAGAGTTGAGACGAATTTGTGTTACAGTGAGCTGCTGCATTCCTCTCCCCTCCGTTTTACGGGGCTGGATTGAGACTTAAATTCTGCCGGCGCTCCCTCCCGCTTCGTGCTGCAGTAGGGCAGTTTTGTACCCCTCCCGCTTCGGCGGTGTTAGGGTCAGTCAGCTCCTCCCGCGGTTGCGGTTGCAGGATAAGCCAGATCCCCCCGCATCGGCGGGTGTGGTGTCCCTCCCCCGCTCCGCGGGGATGAGCTGGACGGATTCCCCTCCCCCACTTGTGTGGGGATGAGCTGGGTTAATTCCCCTCCCCCGTTTCGGCGGTGGTGAGCTGGGCAGAGTGTCCCTTCGTGGGTGTAATTCTCTAAGTGCTGAGTCCTGCGGATGGAGCTTGGATATCGACATACTGAGGAGTTTCCGGCAGCACATGACCACATATAGGGAGGCAAAAGGATTGCTCTCTATCTCCACCTGCTGGTAGATGGACACAACCCACCAGTCTATGGATTGATCAGCTATGATTAATGGAAAGAAAATTATCAGGTATGATACATAATTTTACCTTAAACAGCGATGGGTATTGAAGTAGGAAATGAATAACAATTAATCAGTAGTAAATATGAAAGATAAGATGTAATTAGAGTCTATTGGATCTTATAATAGTAAGGGATAATTCTGATTATGTTGAACCTGGGGAGTAAGCCTTCTTGAACAATACTGTTTTCAATGATTTCCTAAAGTTTAGGTAGTTCTGGATAGTTTTTGTTAATTTGGGTAAGGCGTTCCACAGTTGAGTGCCAATGTAAGTGAAGTTTGAGGCGTAAATTGGTTTATACTTTAAGCCATTGCAGTCTGGGTAATGTAAGTTCAGATAAGATTGCGATGAACTGGTTCTGTTTCTAGGTGGTAAATCAACCAATTCAAGCATGTATTCTGGTATCTCACCGTAGATTATTCTGTGGATTAATGTACATATTTTAAAGGCTATTCGTTCTTTTATAGGGAGCCAATAAGGAATTTCTCTGAGTGGTTTTGCAGTTTCAAATTTAGATTTTCCAAATATCAGTCTTGCCGCAGTATTTTGGGCCGTTTGTAATTTCTTGAGCAGTTGTTCTTTGCATCCTGCATATATAGCGTTGCAGTAATCCATCTGGCTCAAGACCATGGATTGTATCAAATTGCGGAAGACTTCACGGGGAAAGAAAGGTTTTATTCGCTTGAGTCTCCACATTGAATAGACCATTTTCTTTGTGGTATTGGTCAACTTGAACTCTACTTCTCTCAAGGATATAACCCAAGAGCCGACAAAACTAAGGCAATATGCCTAGAATACTAAATCTCAAAAAGTTTTGAAATTTAGTATTCTAGGCATATTGCCTTAGTTTTTTCGGCTCTCGGTTTATATCCTTGAGAGTAGTAGAGTTCAAGTTGAACTAACCCTAGTTTGCATAGGCAGTGGTTTTTTGGTTGGGGCACTTCATTACAAAACTTTAATCTATCCTTGAGAAGAATAGGAGGAAGTTAAGTTTACCCAAGGTGGAGCTGTGTTCTCTTCAGCTACTAAGAAACCACCATTTCAGTGGAGGATGGTGCCACCTTGAAAGATCTGGACCGTAAGATGGAGAAGCTTTTGAAGAAGGCATTGGAGGTCTCTGTCTTCGCCTTGCAGGTGGCTGTCTGTGAAGGTTATGTGCGTACACCTGTCTTCATTGATCAGATGTTTTATCTTATGGTTTGGTATCGACAGCTTCTCGATGGCTGCCCTGGTGGAAATAGGGGCTGCCTATATGAATGATTTATTATATGATTTGTTAAGGTCTTTGGCAAAAAAATATGGTGTTGCTGATAGCTGTTTGCTGTTGCCTCTGGCTTAGGAATTGGTCAGCAGGTGTTACTTCCATGAGTCATATGAATAAGTTACCTTTTCAGGAGACTCTTCTGTTTGGCAAGGATTTGGAAATGCTAGTAAAGTCCTTGGTAAAATTGTCTTGCTGAAGATCACTTCAGATCCAGTACTTTGGTCCGTGAGCCCAGGATGCCAGAAGGTAAAGGCCAAGTAGAGGTGAGTGTTTCCCAGAGAAATAGGTTTGCCTTTCTTAGCCTGTCCTTTCGAGATGTGCAAAGGGGAAGCTGAGACTTCTCCACAGCCTCTACCTCAGCAGGAAAAGGACCACAATGAAAGTATGCAGGCCCACACTTTGCTGACGCCTGTGGGTGGAAAGATGAGGCTGTTTGGTAAAGACCCAGAGGTCTTTGGTGATTTGGGCTCATCTCTGGTAAGAGCCCAAATCACCAAAGACCTCTGGGTCCTAGAGGTCATTTGAGAAGGTTATGCTCTACAGTTTGCCCAGTCCCTACCCAACTCCTTTATGGAGTCTCTTTTTTTTCGGTTTCAACTGAAGGCGGGAGAGGTCAAGCAAACTCTGGACAGATTAATCGAGCTGAAGACTTCAGTCCCTCCTGGAGAAAAGGGAACAGATTGCTACTTAGGGTTCCTGGTGTCCCATTTTGGATATCAAGAGGGTCAACGAGTATCTCAAAGTTCCATCCTTTCAGATGGAGACACAATCGGTGATTGTGACAGTACAGCCAGTGGAGCATCTCACTTTGGATCTCACAGATGGCTACTTGCATATTCCTTAGCGTCCCTCTGGACCGGCCCAGGGTTGGACTGATGGGTTGTGCACGCCTTCCAGCAGGTGGAGACTGAGAAACTTCTGACTCTAGAGAGCCAATAAGAGCCCTGGCCATGTGACCCTAGCCTCAGTATTTTCTCAGTCTCCAGCAGGCGGTAAAAGGTGAGCCCATTAGTCTCTCTCTCTTTCTCTTTCTCTACTTGAAAAAACAAATTACCCTTCTGTGCCTGGGGAACCCTGTCTAGAGGCTAGGAAGAGAGCAATTTTTTCCTTTCCAGCCTCTGGGGTGCTAAACTCGGGGGTCCCAGGTCCCTCCCCATCTCCCTTTGGTGCAGGGAAGGGCTAACCCTTTCGGAGGAAAGGTGTTTAGCCTTTGGGAGAGGCAGCCACTTTCTTTTTTGATTGAAAAAAAAAAGAGTAGCACCATTTGTTACCTTTCCTGTCCCCCAGGCACAAACGAGCAAGCAGCTTCATCGTGCTGCACTGATTTGTGAGCCTGCTTCAGTTCCTCTCGGCTCCTGTATTGAGAAAAAAAAAACCCCATGGCACGAACGAGCAAGCAGCTCCACCGTGATTGCTGGTTTCTTTTCAGCTGTCTTTCTTCCTCGCGTTCAGCGTCAGCTGTATTTGTCAAAAAAAAAAAAACTTCACTGGCGCGGAGCGAACGACACTATGGCAGAGAAGTTAAAGTGTTGTGCTGTGTGCCAGCGCAGGGGAGTAGGTTCGCTCGGGGCTTGTAAATTTTGCAGTGCAATTGCTGTACCAGAGCCACCCTTTCCGCCGAATGCTTCGCAGGCTACGCCTGGCTCAGCATCCTTCCGATCATCTGCGGAGCTGCTGGCCCGTCGGGTGTGGTAGGGAAGTCGGCCATCTTGCCTGCAACTTCAGCCTCTGCAGCACGCATGCTCCCATCTGCTGCACAGCCTTCAGTTCAGCCTGAGGCAGTGTCTGGAGGGCCTCAGGGGGAGGGTTTTCCCCCTGAGTTTGTCCTCCAGATGTACCAGGTTTTCCTCATGAAAAAGGCAGGGATGGGAGTCGCAGGGATAGGGGAGTCGGCCTCCAGACCCTTTGCTCCCCCTAAAAGATCTCGAGTCTGCTTAGACCTGGAAGAGGATCCGGTTTCAGATCTGGACCCTTTCCTGGGAGAGGAGGAAGGGTTAGACGAAGAGTTTTGGAAAGACCAGCTACCTTCCGATCCCACGGCGGCTCCCTTGCCTCCGGGAGAAGATCCTCAGGTGGTCCGGATTTTTCATAAGGAGGACCTTCAGGAATTAATCTCCTTAATCTCATCCACACTCCATTTTGAAGAGGACCATACCCTGGCTTCAGAAGTCCAAAAGGTGGACCTCTTGGTCAAAGGTACCAGGTCTTCGGCGAGAACGTTTCCTATGCAGCAGGACATTCGGGATATCATTCAAACTCAGTGGGATGTTCCTGACTCCTCCTTTCATCCAGCCCGATCGATGACCCGCCTTTTTCTGGTGCTAGAGTAATATAGGGCCCTTCTGAAGGTTCCAGTGGTCAACGCGGTAGTCTTTGCGGTTACCAAGCGCAATACGGTCCCGGTGGACGGTGGTACTGCCCTCAGGGATGTTCAGGACCGGAGGCTGGATGCTTTCCTGAAGAACAATTTTGATGTCTCCTCTCTGGCGGCTTAAGCGGCCATCTGCGGGTCGTTGGTAGCCAGGGCCTGCTTCCGCTGGGCAGAGAGAGTGCTAGATAGGTCCTTGGATGATCCGTCTTCTTTCGATGCAGAGGTAGCCAAGATTGAGATGGGCTCTGCATTTTTGGCAGATGCCTTGTACGATCTCCTGAGAGCATCCTCCAAGTCCTTAGCTTTGGGGGTTGCGGCCCGCCACTCCCTATGGTTGCGGGGTTGGTCGGCGGATGCGGCCTCCAAATCTAAGTTGAGCACGTTTCCCTTCCGGGGTTCTCAGTTGTTTGGGGAAGATTTGGATAAATTGGTGCATACTTTGGGTGATACGAAGGTTCTTCGTCTCCCAGAGGATAGGCCTCGCCCGACTAGTCAGGGTTCCTTGTTTGGCCATGGACGGTCGAGAGATTTCCGTAGGTTTCGCACTGGCAGGGGAGCTCAGGTTCAGAGGTCCAGGTTTTTCCACAGAACTCAGTCCTTTCGAGGTTTCCGTAGGGGAGGTCAGGACTCAAGCACCCCTTTCCACTCCCCTTCCCATCCCTCCCAGTGAAGAGGTGAGGGTCTCTTCTCTGATCCCTGTAGGAGCTCGTCTGTCGCAGTTCTTTCAGAGGTGGGCCCACGTAACCTCTGACCAGTGGGTCTTGGCAGTTCCTTCTTCAGAGGTCGGACAAGGCCAGTATTCCATTTACTTTGTGGTCCCCAAGAAGGAGGGCTCCTTCCGTCCTATTTTGGATCTCAAAGCTGTCAATTGGGCTCTCAAAGTCACAAGTTTTCGAATGGAGACCCTTCGGTTGGTCATCGTCACCGTCCGTACGGGAGAGTTTTTAACAGCCTTAGATCTGCACATTCTTATCCAGCCCGGTCACCAGAAGTTCCTTTGGTTTGCCATTCTAGGCCGGCATTTTCAGTTTCGGGCTCTGCTGTTCAGGTTGGCTATGGCGCCTCACATTTTCACCAAGGTCATGGTAGTAGTGGCGGCGGCCCTCAAGAAGGAGGGAATCCTAGTCCACCCATACTTGGATGACTGGCTTAGGTGTGAAGGTCACAGGCCGGGTGATGAGTTTCATGCAGTCTCTCAGTTAGGTGGTCAACTCAGCCAAGAGCTGTCTGGTACCTTCGCAGTCTCTGGAGTATTTGGGTGTTACCTTTGACATGGCGCAGGGATGGGTTTTCCTTCCCCAGGGCAGGGTGCTCAAGCTGCGATCTCAGGTTCAGGGGTTACTTCACAGACACGGCCTCTGTTCTCGGGATTATCTTCAAGTTCTGGGTTCCATGGCAGCGACGATAGAGGTGGTTCCCTGGGCCAGAGCTCACATGAGGTCTCTCCAATCTTCCCTATTGTCCAGAAGATCCCCTGAGATGGATTCCCTTCAGGTGAGGTTGCCCCTGCATTCCCAAGAGCGCAGCAGCCTCTTCTGGTGGTTGCAGGAGGCCAATCTTACCAGGGGAATGCCACTGGAGTCCCCCCAGTGGATAGCGTTAACTACCGATGCCAGCCTACGGGGCTGGGGAGCCCATTGCTTAGGAAAGCTTGCGCAGGGTCTCTGGTCTCCCATGGAAGTGTCCCAGTCCATCAATTGGTTAGAGACCAGGGCAATTCGTCTAGCTCTGGAGGAGTTTCATTCCCTCATAGCAGGCAAGGCGGTGCGGATACTATCGGACAATACCACAACTGTGGCCTATGTCAAACACCAGGGGGGAACGAAGAGTCGACTCTTGCAACGGGAGGTAGCGAGTCTCATGGCATGGGCGGAGCTTCACCTGACTGCCATCTCGGCTTCCCATGTGGCGGGAGCCAAGAACGTTCAGGCAGACTTTCTCAGTCGTCACACCCTTGATCCAGGGGAATGGTCTCTCAGCCCTCAGATGTTTCAGTTGATAGTGGATCAGTGGGGCGTTCCAGTCCTGGATCTTTTGGCCTCCGGACTTAACGCAAAGGTTCCCCGCTTTTTCAGTCATTGAAGAGACTCAAGAGCAGCGGGGATAGATGTCCTCTTACAGCAGTGGCTTCCCGGTCTTCTATATGCGTTTCCTTCGTGGCCTCTCTTGGGTCGTCTCTTACAAAGAATCAAAGCTCACAGAGGTCCGGTGGTCCTCGTGGCACCCGATTGACCTCGTCGTCCGTGGTACGTCGCAAGGCCTGGTCCTTCATCCAGATCCAGCTCAATGTTGTCTTATGGCCTGGCCCTTGAACTGGCTCGCTTCATGCTTCGGTCGCGTTGTTGGTCTATGTCTCTGAATTATATTCGTACCTGGAGGATTTTGAGGCTTAGTGTTTAGATGGTGGTATTTCTTCCTTCTGGGCTTTGGTGGCAGAGATTTTGGATTTTTTGCAGTGTGGCTTTGATAAAGGCTTGTCTGTTTCGTCCTTTAAGGTACAGGTGGCGGCACTGTCCTGTTTCCGAGGCCGGGTGTGAGGTAAGTCGTTGGCTACTCTTCCTGACATTTCGTGTTTCCTGAAAGGGGTCAGCCTTCTTCGTCCACCAGTCAGAGCTGCCTTTCCGGCTTGGGATCTCAACCTGGTGCTTTCCGCACTGACGGGTCCTCCCTTTGAGCCGTTGTCTTCTTGTTCCCTTAAGGACTTAACTCTTAAGACTGTGTTTTGGTGGCCATTGCTTCTGCTCGGAGAGCATGGTTGAAATCACCAGAGCGGAATAACCTCTCATCGTTAAGCGAGCCCGTTCAAGGGCCAGGCCATAAGACAACATTGAGCTGGATCTGGATGAAGGACCAGGCCTTGCGACGTACCACGGACGACGAGGTCAATCGGGTGCCTTTTCATGTAGGCCTCCGTTTTTGGAGTTTTCTAAGGAGCGCGTAGTTTTGCACCCAGTGCCTTCTTTCTTACCTAAGGTACTGTCATGGTTTCATCTCTCCCAGTCGGTCTTCTTCCCTGTCCTGGGGTATTCCTCGGGTACGGGGGCTCAGAGGAAGTTGCGTACGTTGGACATTAAGAGAGTTCTTAAACGCTGAGGGTTACTGACAAATTTCGGCGCATGGATCGTCTGTTTGTACTACAGGCTGATGTGCGTAAGGGCTTGTCCGCCTCTTAAGCCCACTATTTCTCGGTAGGTCAAAGAGTTGATAGCTTCTGCTTACCTGCTTGCCGGGAGAACGGTCCCGGAAGGTGTTAAGGCTCACTCCACAAGGGGACAAGCAGCTTCTTGGGCGGAGCGATTCTTGGTGCCACCCGCAGACATTTGTAAGACAGTGGTGTGGGCCTCGCTGCATTCCTTTTCTAAATACTATAGACTGGATGTACAGTGTCGGCAGGAGGCGATTTTTGCAACTCGAGTGCTCACAGCGGGTTTGCTGGGGTCCCTTCTTTAGGTCTACTGCTTTGTTACTTCCCATCAGTACAACCCTGGGCCGGTCCGGAGGGACGCTAAGGAAGGAGAAATTAGACCTTACCTGCTAATTTGCTTTCCTTTAGTCCCTCCGGACCAGCCCAGGTCCCTCCTGTGTTCTTTGAAGAGTGATGGTTTGTACATAATTCCGGAGTTGTATGACGAGTTGACGGTTCATTTATTTATTATTTAAAAAAAAGAACAAACCAAAATAAAACAAAACCCTGTTAAGCCATACCTCTTCTCCTGGGCGGAGTTGTTGGTGAGCTTTGCTGCACGGCTTTGCCGTCCTTCAGGCACGGTTTATGACTGCTTGGTGGCTGCTTAGATTCCACAGGCCACAGAAGGTTGGGTCTTTCTCTTCTTTTCTGCTTTGTTAGTCGAATACTGAGGCTAGGGTCACATGGCCAGGACTCTTATTGGTTCTCTAGAGTCAGAAGTTTCTCAGTCTCCACCTGCTGGAAGGCGTGCGCAACCCATCAGTCCAACCCTGGGCCGGTCCGGAGGGACTAAAGGAAAGCAAATTAGCAGGTAAGGTCTAATTTCTCCTTCCAACCAGAGCATCTCATTAGAAGATTATTTGCTTTGCTGTGCTTGATCAGCACGTTCAGTTCTCTGCTCTTTCATTTGGACTTTCCAGGGCCCCCACGACCTTCTTCAAGGTAATGGTGATGGTGGCAGTGGCCTTGCAGAAGGAAAGAATTCTGATACATCCTTGCTTGGATTATTGGCTAATTTAGACTAAATCCTATGAAGAGGGTGTAGAATAACCAGCAGGTGGTGGTATTATTTCAGGAGTTGGGATGGGTTGTCATTGTTTCCAAAGTCACACATTCCATCCCAGAAATTAGAATATTTGGTTGCCTGTGTAAAAAGCCAAGTCTTCAGTATAGTTTTAAATTTAGGCCAAGAAGAAATGGACCTAAGGTCTGGAGAAAGATTATTTCAGAGTGAGGGGGCACAACAACAGAAAGCTGTCTTAAGAGATGTAACTAATCACAGCTGAGCTACAGTAGGAATAACCAATCAGTTAGTGGTGGAAGATCTAAGAGAATGGGTTGGATGATAAGGGGTCAGAAGAGAAGCTAGACGAGATGGCATCATATATTAATAAACTTTAGCAGCAGGATCTTATAGATGATCCTAAAGCTAACTGGAAGGCAACGTTGTTCATGGAGGAGAGGGGAAACATGATCATATTTTTTAGCTGGTGGACTGGATTACTCACTGCTGTGCCATTTCAGGGTGCAGCAATTGCACATTAGGTAAGAACCATGGCATCATTTATCGATCACCTTTACTCTGTGCTAGTTGAAGTAATTTGTAGAGCCAATAGTTGTCCATTCTTTCACTTCTCACTACTGCATGGACAGTTTGTTCCAAAGAAATCGTTCCTTAGGTATGATGATGCTATAAGGACTTTTCATATAATAGTCAGCTGCTTCTTTATCCCACTGGGTTTCTGTAGAAAAACTGCATTTTAGACCAAGAAGAGGCAACCTTTGGCTTGGGATTCCACACTAATGTGGCTGATTTCATCCTGCTGTCTACAGAGATCTTCTGTTACAGGTCAGCAATTTTGCTAACTAAAGCACAATGACCATCTGATATTTGTACCTAGTTATTCCGTAATTCTGTTACAGATTGTAATCAAACCAGTACATAAGTTGCAATGCAGTCACTGTTCTCAAGATCTTTCTTTATTCTAGTTCAATGGTTCTGCAGACCCAACTACCAGGAAAAGGCTGACAAGTACCCAGCTCATGAGAATTCAGAGAGAAACAGATTTCCTCAAGTAAGTATTTTAAAATAATTTCTTTCTGGTTTTTATAATAGTAAATGTAGCACAGTACTGTTGAAAGATACCAGAGTGACAACGGTGAAAACTGATGTTTCACATTTATTAAGAGAACAAGTACAGCTTATTTGGCGTTTATACAGAACTTCATTGCGGTTTTTCAGAAGCATTCAGCGCTGCTTACGTTGGATTCTAGAACGTTCCATTGAACCTCGAGACGAAGCATTTGGCACAATCATTTTGGAACTGTACAGATTATATGATACAGTCATCTCGACTCCTGAGGCAGGCGCTGGTGTTGGGTCATTTTCAATAAACTACTGTACCATTGTTCCAGTTCTGGAGGCCCTTTGTGCTTTTTCTTTGTGGCTATATTTTGGGTTGGATCCTCTGTTTTTTGCAACTGGGTTCACTAGGAAGAACCTAGCAGATTCCAAAGAATAGTGGAGTGCCTCAAGGATCTGTTCTGCTAAAAGGTTAGAAGGAAAAGTATGCCTTTTTCAGAATGACATGATGCGTACCAAGAGTGGACACCTTGGAGGCAGCAGAAAACATGAGAAGTGATCTACAAAAATTAGAAGCCTGACAAATGCTTGGCAATTAAGCTTTAATGTGAAGAAATGCAGAGTGTTGCATTTGGGGTGCAGAAATCCAAAAGCGCTGTATGTGTTAGGAGGTGAGAGGCTGATGGAAAGAAACTGTAGAAGCAGACATGGGGAAAAGTAGATAAAATCTTTAAAATAATTTATTTGTTTGATCAGATTTAAAATAACACCCGACACAGCCGTGTATCGCTCTGCAAGGGCTGCATCAAGGACACAAACTTAACTGTAAAACAATATATAATAAATAATACGCAATAAATAGCAAATCTTAATAATACTAAAATGTAACATTCAAACTCATAAAACAAGTACATAAAGAATACAATCAAATCCTAGTTCTATATGCAGAAAAAATAAGACAAGTATATAAAGAAAATCAAATAAGTAGATTAAAATCAAGTGAATCATAGGTCTATATGCCAGATAAATAAATCAGAAGGATAATTTTGTAAAACACATAAAAGCATACAGACAGGCTTATTTTCGAGAGAGAAGGGCGCCTGTCTTTGACACAAATCGGAAGATGGGCGTCCTTCTCCCAGAGTCGCCCAAATCGGCATAATCGAAAGCCGATTTTGGGCATCCTCAACTGCTTTCTGTCGCGGGGACGACCAAAGTTCATGGGGGCATGTCGGAAGCATAGCGAAGGTGGGACTGGGGCGTGCTTAACACATGGGCGTCCTCGGCCGATAATGGAAAAAAGAAGGGCGTCCCTGATGAGCACTTGGCCAACTATACTTGGTCCATTTTTTTCTTGCGACCAAGCCTCAAAAAGATGCCCAAACTGACCAGATGACCACCGGAGGGAATCGGAGATGACCTCCCCTTACTCCCCCAGTGGTCACTAACCCCCTCCCACTCTAAAAAAAAACTTTAAAAATATTTTTTGCCAGCCTCAAATGTCATACCTAGCTCCCTGACAGCAGTATGCAGGTCCCTGGAGCAGTTTTAGTGGGTGCAGTGCACTTCAGGCAGGCGGACCCAGGCCCACCCCCCCAGGGCCAGTCTTAGCAAGTGCGGGGCCCTATGCAGACCAATTTGGTGGGGCCCCATCCTAGCCCCGCCCACCCTAGCCCCACCCCCACTCTAGCTTCACCTCATTGATAAGATTATTCCATTTTTAGAACATTTTTTTATTTATGAAATTTCAAATAAAGACAAATGAAGCTAAACTTGTACAAAAAAACTGATTGAAATAATAAGCACAATGTTATCATGAAACCTCCCCTCCCCAGAAATTATTCAGTTCAAGTCCACTACAATTAGTAGTTCCAATTCTCATAACAAAGGAGAATAAAGGAAAAATATTAAGAAAAGATCCAGTACTTTCAAATTCCCCTGTAACCCATCAAACCAGTGAGGCAAGTAGCCACATCAGTTACTAAATAGTTTGAACTGATTGTACCTACTTTATATCAGATTTTGCTACTTCATGATTTCCATTCTCAGATTTTAGCTTAGTAATCTTTTCTTCCTGTGATTGCAGTCTAGCTTCCAAATGACTAATTCAAGGTGTCATATCATTAATTACTGGATGGAGTGTTTTAGCTAAATCTGTTATTGCCATCCAAATTTTTATCAGGAGAAATATCTGCAGATCTATGTGAAAATAACCCAGATATGTTAGAAACAGCCTCTTCCAAGCCAGAAGATCTTACTTGCTCAGCTTCTCTAGCAACTAATGTTGTTGGGCCAAACCCCTCTCAGGGAGGCAGACATTTCCAACCCTTGCACCGTCCGCAAGCGTCGTTAGATGAGAGAGACACTTCTCCTGATCTCCTGCCTGCATGGAATCCGATTTCGATTTGGCATAAGTGCACAACTGTTGGCGTCAGCAATGATGGCTCACCTCACATCCTCACCACCTCCGACCAGGCTCCAGCTTTTCCCGCTCAGTGACTCCTGCCCTCGCGTCCGGAAACAGGAAATACATCAGAAGGCGGGACATTGAGCAGGAAGCTGGAGCCTGGAGGTGAGCCGTCACGCTGCAACTGTCTGTCGTCGTCGCCGCCGGGGGCGGGGCCGTATCTACCTGGGCTGTCTCGCTGGCATTGCTCAGTTAGTCGCCGGGGTCCGGGGACTCAGGAGCTGACGGCAGGCTCAGCGGGCCAAAGCTGGGGGTGGGTGCCATGCCGGTGGTGGCGGGAGCGGAGTGGCCGAGCCGCGGGAATGGGGATCATCTCAGGCGACTAAGGCAAGCAGCGGCGGAGGTCGGAGCGGAGGCACGAGCGAGGCAGAGTTGAGGCGCTGCGTGGGGCCCCCTTAGGCACGCCATGCGGGGCCCCTTAGGCGCGGGGCCCTATGCGGTCGCCTTGGTTGCCTCTGCCTAAGACCGGCCCTGCACCCCCCCCCCCACACTTGTTACACTTGTGGTGGTAAATGTGAGCCCTTCAAAACCCACCAGAAACCCACTGTACCCACATCTAGGTGCTCCCCTTCACCCCTTAGGGCTATGGTAGTGTTGTACATTTGTGGGGAGTGGGTTTTGGGGGGCTCAGCACCCAAGATAAGGGAACTATGCACCTGGGAGCAATTTGTGAAGTCCACTGCAGTGCCCCCTAGGGTGCCTGGTTGGTGTCTTGGCATGTGAGGGGGACCAGTGCACTACGAATGCTGGTATTTAGATATATGTAATGAGACCTCCTTTTCATCTATAGATCGCAATTCAAAGCCCAAATCTACTGATAAACAATAGACACAAGGCTCAGATTTTATTTTTAAAAATAGAAAGCTTGGCAGGTAGAATAGCGGAAAAGTGACATCCCAGGAAAGCAATAGGGCATCCTTGGGGGAACTGCAGTGGACTTTATAAAATGCTCCCAGGTACACATCTCACCATTACTCCCTTACCTTGTCTGCTGAGCCCCCCAAAACCCACTACCCCCAACTGTACAGTACTGCCATAGCCCTTACAGGTGAAGGGGGCACCTATATGTGGGTACAGTGGGTTTCTGGTGAGTTTTGGAGGGCTCACAGTTTCCTCCACAAGTGTAATAAGTAGAGGGAGGTAGAAGCCTGGGTCTACCTGTATGCAGTGCACTGCATCACTACTCAACTACTCCAGGGACCTGCATGCTATTCTAATGGACCTGAGTAATATTTTTAATCCCATTTTTTGGGGGAGGGAGGGGGATAGTGACCACGGGGGGAGTAAGGGGAGGTGATCCCCGAGTCCCTCCAGTGGTCATCTGGTCATTTGGGGCACCGCTTGTGTGGAGTAGAGGAGTAGCCTAGTGGCTAGTGCAGCAAACTTCCATCCTGGGAAAGTGGGTTCAATTCCCACTGCAGCTATTCGTTATAAAAACAGGTCTAGCTCAAAATGTCTAAGTTTTAGTCTTGGACGATTATGGCTGAAAGACGTCTAAGTCTTAGGAACTCCCAAGTCCCGCCTTGAACATGCCCCTGGGACGCCCCCTTGAGATTTAGACGTCCTTCTGATGGACTTCAGAGAAAAACGTCTTAAAAAGAGGTTTTGAAAATATTGATTTGGACACTTTTGTGAGATAAACGTCCAAATGCAGACATGTCACTTTTTGGATGTTTTTCTCTTTTGAAAATGAGCCTATCAGTGAAAATTTCACTTGTAGTTTATCATCTTTTTTTGTGATGTGTTATTTATTTTTCTAGGGGGCTATTTTGTCAAGGGTTATTTTTTTGGGGGGGTGGGGGCTTTTTGTCAAGGGCTATTTTGGTAGAGGCTGATTTGTCAAGGGCTATTTCGTTACAAGGCTTTTTTGTCAAGTTTATTATGTCGGTGTGCCTTTAGGAGCCGATATTCAAAACCATTTAACTGGGTAGGAGCTTCTACCTGGTTAAGTGGCACTCAGCTGCCTATCCAAGGATATTCAGCAGCACTTACCTGAATAGTGCTGCTTAATATCCCTTCTAACTACAAAATAGAAACCAGCTATTTTGTGAGTGGTCTGGGGCGGAGTTGTCACTTAACCAACTAAGTTCCAATATTCAGCCCTTAACTGGTGAAGTTAACTAGTCAAATAGGACTACATAAATAATAGTCCTATCTTTGGCTGGCTTAACTTAACCAGTTAAAGTTTGAATATTGGCACTTATTTGGTTAAATGCTGGCCAGCTTCACATACCTGGATATTTAGTTTTAAACAGTTTTATTAGTGAGTCAATAACCAAGCAAAATACAGCTGAAACATTCCAAGTAAATAAAAATTGCAGAAATTTGAATTCAGTTTGTAAGAAACTGCACAACAGAAATATTTTGCCCATTTAGCCCATCAAAAACTATTTATTTATTTATTTATTTATTACGATGTATTTACCACCTTTTTGAAGAAATTCACTCAAGGCAGTGTACAGTAAGAATAGATTAAACATGAGCAATAGGCAGTTACAGCAGTAAGAATATTCAACTAACAATACAGAGTATGGCATGGTATACTATTTGCAATGTCAACACAATACGTAATAGAACATTATAATTGATAGTGAAGGGTAAGGCAAAGTTATAACATATAGATGGGTAAGAAATTAGGAAGAGTTAGAAAGTAAGGTGACTGATTTGAAGAAAGTTGCACATGAGGTCAGAGAGATGGTTAAATAACTAGAAGGAACCTTGCTATTGGAATGTAATTAATAGGTTTTGAATTCCCACTCACCCTACTTTCTGTTTCTTTTATATGCACTCAGTTTTGTGGTAGGAAAAATTTTCTGCCCTTTAGGAATTAGCATTGTCATACTTAGGACCATGCTGAGCTATAGTTGTGCCCTGTACAACTAGTCCTCTGCTGTCCCTTGCCCCATCCACTTCACCACTGACGGTAGGCTGGGAACAATTTTTGTGCCCTCCGTATTTGTGCCTGTGCGGCTGCAATGGTCATACTTATACAGCATTGTTTATTGCTGCCCCAAAACTGTTTAGAACTCTTGTGTTTGCTGAATCTCAGATTAGTTTGATTTTTATATCTCCAGAATCACCTTGGCAAAGGAAACAGCACTCTCCAAAGTCTGCAATGACCTGCTCCTGGCCAAATCCAGAGGCCACTACTCCATCCTCATCCTCCTCGATCTTTCCGCCACTTTTGACACTGTCAATCACGATTTACTTCTTGCCACTGTGGCCTCATTTGGGTTCCAGGGCTCTGTCCTCTCCTGGTTCTCCTCCTATCTCTCCCACCGCACCTTCAGGGTATACTCTCATGGATCCTCCTCCACTCCCATCCCGCTATCTGTTGGAGTTCCCCAGGGATCTGTCCTTGGACCCCTTCTCTTCTCTATCTACACCTCTTCTCTAGGCTCACTAATCTCATCTCATGGTTTCCAGTATCATCTTTATGCTGATGACACCCTGCTCTATCTCTCCACACCAGACATCACAGCAGAGACCCAGGCCAAGGTATCGGCCTGCCTATCCGACATTGCTGCCTGGATGTCCAACCGCCACCTGAAGCTGAACATGTCCAAGACCGAGCTCCTCGTCTTTCCACCTAAACCCACTTCTCCTCTTCCTCCACTCTCTAGCTCGGTTGATGGCACCCTCATCCTCCCCGTCTCTTCTGCCCGCAACCTCGGAGTCATCTTCGACTCCTCCCTCTCCTTCTCTGCGCATATCCAACAGACTGCCAAAACCTGTCGCTTCTTCCTCTTCAACATCAACAAAATTCGCCCTTTCCTCACTGAGCACACCACCCAAACCCTCGTCCACGCCCTCATTACCTCTCGCCTCGACTACTGCAACCTACTCCTCACTGGCCTCCCACTCAGCCATCTATCCCCCCTTCAATCCGTTCAGAACTCTGCCGCACGTCTTATATTCCGCCAAAACCGTTATTCTCATATCACCCCCCTCCTTAGGTCACTCCACTGGCTTCTGATCAGATACCGCATACAATTCAAGCTTCTCCTCCTTACTTACAAATGCACTCACTCTGCTGCTCCTCATTACCTCTCTACCCTCATCTCCCCCTACGTTCCTGCCCGTAACCTCCGCTCACATGACAAATCCCTCCTCTCAGTACCCTTCTCCACCACTGCCAACTCCAGGCTCCGCCCATTTTACCTTGCCTCACCCTATGCCTAGAACAATCTTCCTGAACCCCTTCGCCAAGCCCCCTCCCTATCCATCTTCAAATCCTTGCTTAAAACTCACCTCTTCAATGCTGCTTTTGGAACCTAACCTTTGAACATATAGACTGCCCCAATCTGCCTGACCTATCAGATTGACTGTACACTTGTCTCCTAGATTATAAACTCTTTGAGCAGGGACTGTCCTTCCATGTTAAATTGTACAGCGCTGCGTAACCCTAGTAACATTTAGAAATGTTAAGTAGTAGTAGTAGTAGTAGCAAAGGAAAATTACTTCCTTTCCCTGCTTTCTTGGTTGAAAAATTGTAATCCCTTTCTGGGTTAGAAAGAAAGGAAAATTATTAACATCAGTTCAGAAGTAGCATGGCAGATACCCAGTCTTTAGTATGGAATTCCCCTGTATTAACACATTTTTAAAAACAATAGGGAAACCTTACAGTTGTGCTGGGCGGTATTAGAAGCCTAAAGGAGGGGGATGAGACTGGAAGAAGAGAGCACCCTTTTAGGGGACAAGTTTTTAGAAAGAAATGTATGCGTGTAAAGACCTTTTTGGGTGTGTGGATGAAATTATTTATTTTGTTTAGTTTCCCATGTCATTTATGGGATTTAAAATGATTTATTTTGTTTAGTATCCCATGTCACTTATGGGATTTTTCATTACTGTGTTTACGGCGGGTGCAGGAACAAAACATTTTACTGCCCTGTGGGAGCGGTAAAAAGCCTTGCTCCTATGGTAAAAAAAAATGCGGTTACTGCAGGTCCGGCATCCCTGTCTGTCTTCTTTCCTCCCACCTCCTCCCTGCCGCATCTCTCTACCTTGCAGCCATGAAGAGGATTCACCTGCTCTGGGGTCTTCCCACCTTGTAATGTAACTCCTGTTGGCTCCCACCTTCTGATGTAACATCCTGTTTTCTCTGTCAGCTCCTGCCTTATGAAGTAACTTTGTGTTTTGCAAAACAGGAAGTTACAACAGAACAGGAGCCAGTAGAGGGAAGACCCTGGAGCAGGCCTGGGGGGGGTTCCTCCTCATGTCTGCATGTACAAGGTAGAGAGACACGGCAGGGAGGGGAGAGAAAGGCAAAATGCCAATACTGGATCCAGAGGGGGGAGCAGTGAGGGGGGCAGATGTGCTGGACCTGCGGAAGGGAGGGGGGATGGAGCTTGGGGGATGGAGCTGGGGGGGGGGGGCAGAGGTGCTGGACCTGTGGGGGGGCTGAAGCTGAAGGGGACAGATGTGCTGGACCCTTGGGAGGGAGTGGGCTGGAGCTGGCCCCATAGGAGGGAGGGGGCTAGCCGAAGAGGACAGAAGCAGTGGGAGCGGGGGGGGGGGGGGGTCTGGCACTGAAGAGAAGGGACAGGGGTGCTGGAGTCCCATGGGGGATCTGGAGCTCAAGGGAAGGGACAGAGGTACTGGAGTCCCATGGGGGGTCCTGGAGCCAAAGGGAAGGGAGAGAGGGGCTGGAGTCCCATGGGAAGGGCTGGAGGCAGCTAAGGGGAGTTCCATGGGGGGGTTGGGAAGGGAGAGAGGTGCTAGAGTTCCATGGGGGGGCTGGAGTCAGGGAAGGGAGAGAGGTGCTGGAGTTCCATGGAGGGGGCTGGAGTCGGAATGGAGAGAGGTGCTGGAGTCCCATGAGGGGGGGTGGAGTCAGGGAAGGGAGAGATGTGGTGGAGTTCCATATAGGAGGGCTGGAGCTGAAGGGACAGAGCTGCTGGAGCTGAAGAGAAGAGGGAGAGGTGCTGGAGTTCCATGGGTGGAACTGGAGTTAGGGAGAGAGGTGCTGGAGTCCTATGGGGTGGGGAGGGCTGGAGTCAGGGAAGAGAGAAAGGTGCTGGAGTCCCATGGGAGGCTAGGGGGAGGGAAGGGAGAGAAACACATCGGTGTGGGAGAGGAAGAGAGAGGGGAGAAGCTGGATACAGGGAGGTATACAGAAACAGAGGGGAGATGATAGGCATGGAGGGGAGCATAGGGACATGGTTAAAGAACATAGAGATGTCGGTGTGCCTTTAGGAGCCGATATTCAAAACCATTTAACTGGGTAGGAGCTTCTACCTGGTTAAGTGGCACTCAGCTGCCTATCCAAGGATATTCAGCAGCACTTACCTGAATAGTGCTGCTTAATATCCCTTCTAACTACAAAATAGAAACCAGCTATTTTGTGAGTGGTCTGGGGCGGAGTTGTCACTTAACCAACTAAGTTCCAATATTCAGCCCTTAACTGGTGAAGTTAACTAGTCAAATAGGACTACATAAATAATAGTCCTATCTTTGGCTGGCTTAACTTAACCAGTTAAAGTTTGAATATTGGCACTTATTTGGTTAAATGCTGGCCAGCTTCACATACCTGGATATTTAGTTTTAAACAGTTTTATTAGTGAGTCAATAACCAAGCAAAATACAGCTGAAACATTCCAAGTAAATAAAAATTGCAGAAATTTGAATTCAGTTTGTAAGAAACTGCACAACAGAAATATTTTGCCCATTTAGCCCATCAAAAACTATTTATTTATTTATTTATTTATTACGATGTATTTACCACCTTTTTGAAGAAATTCACTCAAGGCAGTGTACAGTAAGAATAGATTAAACATGAGCAATAGGCAGTTACAGCAGTAAGAATATTCAACTAACAATACAGAGTATGGCATGGTATACTATTTGCAATGTCAACACAATACGTAATAGAACATTATAATTGATAGTGAAGGGTAAGGCAAAGTTATAACATATAGATGGGTAAGAAATTAGGAAGAGTTAGAAAGTAAGGTGACTGATTTGAAGAAAGTTGCACATGAGGTCAGAGAGATGGTTAAATAACTAGAAGGAACCTTGCTATTGGAATGTAATTAATAGGTTTTGAATTCCCACTCACCCTACTTTCTGTTTCTTTTATATGCACTCAGTTTTGTGGTAGGAAAAATTTTCTGCCCTTTAGGAATTAGCATTGTCATACTTAGGACCATGCTGAGCTATAGTTGTGCCCTGTACAACTAGTCCTCTGCTGTCCCTTGCCCCATCCACTTCACCACTGACGGTAGGCTGGGAACAATTTTTGTGCCCTCCGTATTTGTGCCTGTGCGGCTGCAATGGTCATACTTATACAGCATTGTTTATTGCTGCCCCAAAACTGTTTAGAACTCTTGTGTTTGCTGAATCTCAGATTAGTTTGATTTTTATATCTCCAGAATCACCTTGGCAAAGGAAACAGCACTCTCCAAAGTCTGCAATGACCTGCTCCTGGCCAAATCCAGAGGCCACTACTCCATCCTCATCCTCCTCGATCTTTCCGCCACTTTTGACACTGTCAATCACGATTTACTTCTTGCCACTGTGGCCTCATTTGGGTTCCAGGGCTCTGTCCTTTCCTGGTTCTCCTCCTATCTCTCCCACCGCACCTTCAGGGTATACTCTCATGGATCCTCCTCCACTCCCATCCCGCTATCTGTTGGAGTTCCCCAGGGATCTGTCCTTGGACCCCTTCTCTTCTCTATCTACACCTCTTCTCTAGGCTCACTAATCTCATCTCATGGTTTCCAGTATCATCTTTATGCTGATGACACCCTGCTCTATCTCTCCACACCAGACATCACAGCAGAGACCCAGGCCAAGGTATCGGCCTGCCTATCCGACATTGCTGCCTGGATGTCCAACCGCCACCTGAAGCTGAACATGTCCAAGACCGAGCTCCTCGTCTTTCCACCTAAACCCACTTCTCCTCTTCCTCCACTCTCTAGCTCGGTTGATGGCACCCTCATCCTCCCCGTCTCTTCTGCCCGCAACCTCGGAGTCATCTTCGACTCCTCCCTCTCCTTCTCTGCGCATATCCAACAGACTGCCAAAACCTGTCGCTTCTTCCTCTTCAACATCAACAAAATTCGCCCTTTCCTCACTGAGCACACCACCCAAACCCTCGTCCACGCCCTCATTACCTCTCGCCTCGACTACTGCAACCTACTCCTCACTGGCCTCCCACTCAGCCATCTATCCCCCCTTCAATCCGTTCAGAACTCTGCCGCACGTCTTATATTCCGCCAAAACCGTTATTCTCATATCACCCCCCTCCTTAGGTCACTCCACTGGCTTCTGATCAGATACCGCATACAATTCAAGCTTCTCCTCCTTACTTACAAATGCACTCACTCTGCTGCTCCTCATTACCTCTCTACCCTCATCTCCCCCTACGTTCCTGCCCGTAACCTCCGCTCACATGACAAATCCCTCCTCTCAGTACCCTTCTCCACCACTGCCAACTCCAGGCTCCGCCCATTTTACCTTGCCTCACCCTATGCCTAGAACAATCTTCCTGAACCCCTTCGCCAAGCCCCCTCCCTATCCATCTTCAAATCCTTGCTTAAAACTCACCTCTTCAATGCTGCTTTTGGAACCTAACCTTTGAACATATAGACTGCCCCAATCTGCCTGACCTATCAGATTGACTGTACACTTGTCTCCTAGATTATAAACTCTTTGAGCAGGGACTGTCCTTCCATGTTAAATTGTACAGCGCTGCGTAACCCTAGTAACATTTAGAAATGTTAAGTAGTAGTAGTAGTAGTAGCAAAGGAAAATTACTTCCTTTCCCTGCTTTCTTGGTTGAAAAATTGTAATCCCTTTCTGGGTTAGAAAGAAAGGAAAATTATTAACATCAGTTCAGAAGTAGCATGGCAGATACCCAGTCTTTAGTATGGAATTCCCCTGTATTAACACATTTTTAAAAACAATAGGGAAACCTTACAGTTGTGCTGGGCGGTATTAGAAGCCTAAAGGAGGGGGATGAGACTGGAAGAAGAGAGCACCCTTTTAGGGGACAAGTTTTTAGAAAGAAATGTATGCGTGTAAAGACCTTTTTGGGTGTGTGGATGAAATTATTTATTTTGTTTAGTTTCCCATGTCATTTATGGGATTTAAAATGATTTATTTTGTTTAGTATCCCATGTCACTTATGGGATTTTTCATTACTGTGTTTACGGCGGGTGCAGGAACAAAACATTTTACTGCCCTGTGGGAGCGGTAAAAAGCCTTGCTCCTATGGTAAAAAAAAATGCGGTTACTGCAGGTCCGGCATCCCTGTCTGTCTTCTTTCCTCCCACCTCCTCCCTGCCGCATCTCTCTACCTTGCAGCCATGAAGAGGATTCACCTGCTCTGGGGTCTTCCCACCTTGTAATGTAACTCCTGTTGGCTCCCACCTTCTGATGTAACATCCTGTTTTCTCTGTCAGCTCCTGCCTTATGAAGTAACTTTGTGTTTTGCAAAACAGGAAGTTACAACAGAACAGGAGCCAGTAGAGGGAAGACCCTGGAGCAGGCCTGGGGGGGGGGGGGTTCCTCCTCATGTCTGCATGTACAAGGTAGAGAGACACGGCAGGGAGGGGAGACAAAGGCAAAATGCCAATACTGGATCCAGAGGGGGGAGCAGTGAGGGGGGCAGATGTGCTGGACCTGCGGAAGGGAGGGGGGGTGGAGCTTGGGGGATGGAGCTGGGGGGGGGGGCAGAGGTGCTGGACCTGTGGGGGGGCTGAAGCTGAAGGGGACAGATGTGCTGGACCCTTGGGAGGGAGTGGGCTGGAGCTGGCCCCATAGGAGGGAGGGGGCTAGCCGAAGAGGACAGAAGCAGTGGGAGCGGGGGGGGGGGGGTCTGGCACTGAAGAGAAGGGACAGGGGTGCTGGAGTCCCATGGGGGATCTGGAGCTCAAGGGAAGGGACAGAGGTACTGGAGTCCCATGGGGGGTCCTGGAGCCAAAGGGAAGGGAGAGAGGGGCTGGAGTCCCATGGGAAGGGCTGGAGGCAGCTAAGGGGAGTTCCATGGGGGGGTTGGGAAGGGAGAGAGGTGCTAGAGTTCCATGGGGGGGCTGGAGTCAGGGAAGGGAGAGAGGTGCTGGAGTTCCATGGAGGGGGCTGGAGTCGGAATGGAGAGAGGTGCTGGAGTCCCATGAGGGGGGGTGGAGTCAGGGAAGGGAGAGATGTGGTGGAGTTCCATATAGGAGGGCTGGAGCTGAAGGGACAGAGCTGCTGGAGCTGAAGAGAAGAGGGAGAGGTGCTGGAGTTCCATGGGTGGAACTGGAGTTAGGGAGAGAGGTGCTGGAGTCCTATGGGGTGGGGAGGGCTGGAGTCAGGGAAGAGAGAAAGGTGCTGGAGTCCCATGGGAGGCTAGGGGGAGGGAAGGGAGAGAAACACATCGGTGTGGGAGAGGAAGAGAGAGGGGAGAAGCTGGATACAGGGAGGTATACAGAAACAGAGGGGAGATGATAGGCATGGAGGGGAGCATAGGGACATGGTTAAAGAACATAGAGATGGAAGATGGATCGTAAGCATGGAGAAAGAAGTGTTAAATGGGTAGGAAACCCTGGTAAGTGAGTTAAGAGAAGACAAGGAAACAGCAACCAGAGCCTGGGACCAAAATGATTTGAAAAATAAAATAACCAGAGAACAAAAAAATAGGAAAAAAATTATTTTCAATTTTGTGATTAGAACATGTCAGATTTGAAATGTGGATCTTGCCAGAGCTAGTGTTAGAATTGCTAGGGCCCAGGCAGAAATTTGGGAGGGGACCCCAAAGCCCACTATCAGGCTGTGCCTTCTTCAGCTTCCAGCAGCCTTAGGGCTCTCTCTGGCCAGGGGGCAGTTGTCCTAGTTGCACTCCCCTAACACCATCCCTGGCATGTGTGATCTTTATATTTTGCACGGTATAGGAGGAAATGCATATTTTTCTATTTCTTTGTTGTGGCTTGTTGTGGTCAGCTATTATTTATTTCACATTTGTGTTGTGTGTGACTGAGGTATTCTGTTAGCATGAATTTTCTATGTAGCATTCTGTAGTAATTTGGCATGTTCTGTTTTCCCAATATTGGAAGGGATAATTGTGAGGGGAGACAGGGGTTTTGTTGATCCTTGTTCTGTTTTGTTTGTGATTTATAAATCAACAGTTATAGAAAATATTGTTTCTTTTTATACTTTAATAAAATGATTTAAATATAAATCATAACTGTTTGAGGCTTGTGCAGAGGGGATCACATAGAGCTCGCGAGAACGGGGACAGAGTTCATAGGGACAAACTTTGTCCCTGTGTTATTCTCTAGTCCTGCTGTTCTGATAAAGCACCCTCTTGCTCACATCCTTTTGTGCTGAAGGATGCACTGTTGAGCAATAAGATACACTATTGATGACACAGGCAAACAAATTTCAGTGGTTTTTTTTTCTTGTGTTGGATTAGAAGGGATATGAAATAGTATGGGAAACTATTCATTGTTCTTTCTTAAGTACCTGCCAGTCCCAAAGAGTTGGTTTATCCTTTTAGTACATAAGTATTGCCATACTGGGAAAGACCAAAAGTCCATCAAGCCCAGCATCCTGTTTCCAACAGTGGCCAATCCAGGTCATAAATACCTGGCTGTGGCTTTTTCAAGTCTACTTTGCGAATAGTTGTTTATGACCTTTTCCTCTGGGAACTTGTCCAACCCCTTTTAAACCCAGCTATGCTAGGCGCCTTGACCACAACCTCTGGCAACAGATTGCACAGCTTTACTGTTAACTGAAGACCTTATAGAGTAGATGTATTATAGTCAGGGCTTTTTTTGAGGGGGTACTGAGTACCGGCACCTTTTCCATTGTCTGCTAAAATTGACTCATAGTCCCCAAGTTTTAATGAAAGAGCTCAGGCTCTACACACAAATTCTGCCTTGTCATGGATTTTGTGACTGGTTGTAGAGGGGCTGGCTATTATGGGGTGGGTCCCTCAGTGATCACCCTACCCCTGAAGGGTGGCCTGGCATTTGAGTACTGGCACCTTTTTCGCTAGAAAAACGCACTGATTATAGTACATATTTTATAGACATAAAATGAATTTTTCTTGAGCAGAAGTACATTTTAGCCTTGTGATTCTGGAGCACTTGGATTCAATGATATAGCCAGCCAGTTCTAGGAGACCTCAATTAACGAGGCCTCCAAAAGGGAAATATTCTGAAATATTTTTATTGGTAATCTTGATGTCCAGCATTGCAAATATTAAAATCTGTTCAATCAATATGTTGGGTTCTAGGTGTGCCTACTGTTTAGCTCCTCGGCCCTCTGACCCTTTTGCCCGCTTCTGTCAGGAATGTGGTTCATCTGTTCCACCTTTACCAGGGCGCCATCTTCCACCTCCCGAAGGAGCACAGGTAAATCATTGCAATATAACATTATGTTTATGTTAATGTTTATTAGGCTTAAAGAGAAGTTACATGTGTGCATGTCACAAAACAAGCTGTACAAGAAATGATATTGTACAAAGAACAACAACTACAAATTGTTCATTTCTTCCTCCTCCTACAACTCTTTCTCATACTTAGAATACACAAAATGCCCTAGATTAAAGCTAATTTACTTTGTTGATTTCGGTCCAAACATGATTCTGAATCATTACTAATCTCAATGTTAGATGTGTTAAAGCTAATTTTGATAAAGGGACTAGTTATTTTTTGGTGTCACTTGATATTTCAGCCTCATTTGATTCTAAAGCATTAGATTTTATTGAGGAGGTTAGAGTCTATTGGAATCAAAGGGACAGTTTTGCAATTGTTTTGAAGGGTAGACAGTACTGTGTGAGTAGTGGACTGGATACATTTGTTTTAATAGATATGGAATCAGGTGTACAACAAGGTTCGGCACTATCTGCTACCCTTTTTAACATTTTCTTGAGACCATTATGTAATTTGCTGGGTAGTTTAGGACTTCAATATAGAATATATGCAGATGACATTCAATTTATTTCCCTTGTGAATCTTCTGTGAGTGTCTCTTGATTATTTGTGTCTTTATTTGCAGATTATTAATATTTGGCTGAAAGTTAATAGGTTAAAATTAAACATGACAAAATTTCAAGTTTTATTCTTGTCCAGTTATCCAAAAGCTGCAGTAACAAAAGATTTTCAGGTTGATGGTAAGAATTGAGATTAGTAGTACAATAAAGACGTTAGGTGTGACTGTTGACCTTGTACTTATAATGAGAGACCTTGATGGACCATGCAGGTCTTTATCTGCCGTTGTTTACTGTGTTACTATTGGGCTCATTTTCAAAAGAGAAAAACATCTAAAAAGTGGCATAAAGCTCTTTTGAGCAGGGTCTGTCTCTTTGTATCAGGTGTTCAGCGCTGCGTGCGTCTGGTAGCGCTATACAAATGCTAATAATAATAATAATAAAGCAGCATTTGGACATTTTTCTCACAAAAACATCCAAATCAGTATTTTCAAAACCTATTTTTTAGACGTTAAGTACTTAATTATATAAGTATTACCATACTGGGACAGACCAAAGCTCCATCAAGCCCAGCATCCTGTTTCCAACAGTGGCCAATCCAGGTCACAAGTACCTGGCAAGAGTTTTTATGAAGTCCGTCAGAATTGTGTCCAAATCTCTATTTAGATTTGACATTAGGAGCCAATCGAATGGCTCCAGATACTGGTGTTGTGCACTGCCATAGCTTGAGCTGAAGTCAGGTCTTCCAGTTCCAAAGGTTGTGGGGCTGGGAATGCTGCAGAGAGGGAAGAGAGTCATGGTCATTGATCAAGGGTGACATCTATTGGCTGGATTCATAAGCCATGATTATTCTGGAAAGAGTCTGGTGCATTCCTCTGGCTCATGACCACACTATAAAGTTCATTTTAGAAGCATCTACATGTGTAAATAGCAACAATAGCAATTTTAGAAAATCACTGTTTGCATGTATATATATCTCCCAGGATGCAGAGATTTTGAGGGGAAATGGTGGGGGTGTGGTATTAGGCATAGACCAAAAATAGATGTGTACTTCCCATTTTAAATGTACATCTTTGTGCCAAAATTTACCCATTGGATTTTGTATCTGCCAAAAGGTAGGAACAAATGCCAGCTACCGGTTTAAACCAGGGGTCCAAATAAAGGAACAGGTGCAAAACTAAGCCAACCCTCCTCATCCCTTCTGGCATACAAGCCATCCCTTTGATCCCCCAGCACACATACTATAAACTACTCCCCCCCCAAGTCTCCTCCTGTCATAAAGTCTGAACCCCCCCCACCCTCTTAAACTTCTATCGCAAGATAATTATTAACATCTCCACACCTTACTGAATCCCCTACTTTTACCAGGGGTTTGCCTAGTAGGTACTGGGGAGCAGAAGTGATACCCGGATGCTCCTGTACCATCGATGCTCTGGTTCATAATGGTACTTCGGACATCCTAGTGGTAGTCTCGTGGTACTATCATTAGGGATCAAGCTGCTTAAAAGCCATTGGCTACCAGGACTACCAGGAAAACGCAGGTAAGAACCAGGGGAGGGCATTTGGAGAGGGTTGGGTTAAGTTTTTTAATAGTCATGTTTGGGGAGGGGGTTGGACAATGTTAGTAATCCTGGCTGCAGCAATGTAAATTTTGTGGGAATGGAACAAATTTTCCCCCCACGTGGAGGTTTTTGAACTGGTTGTTTCTGCTGGACGTGACGGCAAATACATATACTGTAGTAACATAGTAAATGACAGCAGATAAAAACCAGCATGGTCCATCCAGTCTGTCCAGAAAAGTGATCATGCTGGTTACTCTCCTATCCATATCATAACTATTTTAACCAAAGGCTCCACATTCAGCAGGACCTTTTGTAAAATATAGGAAGAATTGAGCATGTACCAAACTTAACATTTCAATTCTTCTTTCAGTGACCTGTCTAAAATGGGCATTTTGTTTATTGGTTTTTGAAGAGTGTGTATGTGTGTGTGGGGGGGGGGGGGGGGGGAAGGTTGCTGGAGAGGAAGATGGAAAAATTCTCAAGTAGCTGTGAATGAAGGCTGAGGACACTAGAATTTTACTTTGGTTCTGACAGAACTGGAACTATGAAGATGCTGCAGAACAAAACTGGTGGGTCAAAAAATAAATACGTATCAAATTAGAGTATCTATTTCCAGTTTCATCCAAAACTCCAGTGGACGCGCGCAGGTCCGTTTTTCAGCGCACCTGCAAAAAATACCCTTTTTTTTGCCGAAAATGGACATGCGACAAAATAAAAATCAGCACGTGTCCATTTTGGGCCTGAGACCTTACTGCCACCCATTGACTTAGCGGTAAGGTCTCACGCGTTAACCGGGCAGTAATCGTCAGCGAGTACACACTGCCAATTACCGCCCGGTTAACGCCAGATTTAGGTACATTCGTGTTGGTTCGGATGTGTTCCTAGTTGGTAGGTCGATCAAGTCTGTCATCTATCCCAGGGCTTCACGGTAGATAATTTTCCTGCTTATTTTCGAAAGAGAAGGGCGGCCATCTTCCAACACAAATTGGGAGATGGCCGGCCTTCTCTGAGTGACAGCCAAATCGGCATAATCCAAAGCCGATTTTTGCCGGCCTCAACTGCTTTCCGTCGCGGGGCCGGCCAAAGTTTAAGGGGGCGTGTCGGCAGTGTACCGAAGGCGGGATGGGGCGTGGTTAACAGATGGGTTCCCCCAGCCGATAATGGAAAAAAGAAGGCCGGCTCTGACAAGCATTTGGCTGACTTTACTTGGTCCCTTTTGTTTCACGACCAAGCCTTGAAAAGGTGCCCAAACTGACCAGATGACCACCGGAGGGAATCGGGAATGACCTCTCCTTACTCCCCCAGTGGTCACCAACCCTCTCCCACCCCAAAAAAAAAAAATTAAATAACATTTTTGTGCCAGCCTCTATGCCAGCCTGAAATGTCATACCCAGCTCCATGACAGCAGTATGCAGGTCCCTAGAGCAGTTTTTAGGGGTGCAGTGCACTTCAGGCAGGCGGACCCAGGCCCATCCCCTCCCCCACCTGTTACACTTGTGGTGGTAAATGTGAGCCCTCCAAAACCCACCCGAAACCCACTTTACCCACATGTAGGTGCCCCCCTTCACCTGTAAGGGCTATGGTAATGATGTACAGTTGTGGGTAGTGGGGTTTGGGGGGGGGTTGGGGGGCTCAACACAAAAGGTAAGGGAGCTATGCAGCTGGGAGCAATTTGTGATGTCCAGTGCAGTGCCCCCTAGGGTGCTCGGTTGGTGTCCTGATATGTGAGGGGGACCAGTGCACTACAAATGCTGCTCCTCCCACGACCAAATGCCGGCTCCTCCCACGACCAAATGCCTTGGATTTGGCCAGGTTTGAGATGGCCGGCATTAGTTTCCATTATCGGCAAAAATTAATGCCGGCCATTCTAACGCCAGCCATCTCTAAGGGCGGCACAAATGTTGAGATTTGACCGGCCCCGACCGTATTATCAAAATGAAAGATGGCTGGCCATCTTGTTTCGATAATACACTCGGGTACGCCGCTTTACGGTGCTGGCCTTAGAGATGGCCGCCCATATAGATGGCGGGCGCCGTTCGATTATGCCCCACTTTGTGAACCAGAGTGCAGATTTTGAAAGCAATGCGTTCTTTGCTGCTCTATATGAGACAGAGGCAGTAGACACTGACCTAGAAACTAAGATTCATCAGTACCTTAAAGAAGCAGGAATGCCTGAGCTTCCTGTGGAAGCAGCAGCAGCGCTTAATCAACCCATATCAGGAAAAGAATTACAGCATGCCATTAAGGCATTAAAACTATTTTCTGCCCCTGACTCAGATGGATATACTATTGAGTTCTGTAAAATTTTACAACCACATTTGTTAGGCCCCCTACTTGATTATTATAGCACGGTAGTTGAGGAAGGTAAATTCCCACCATATGCAAATGCTGCTCTGATTAGTTTGTTACCGAAGCCAGGATGAGATTTGCAGCAACCGAGTTCTTATCGCCCAATTTCTTTAATGTTGATGTCAAGTTGTTGGCGAGAATCTTGGCGGACCGCCTGGCGCTGCTATTACCCCAAGTAATTGCTGAAGATCAGGTGGGTTTTGTGAGGGGTTGACAGTCAGTAATTAATGTTAGGAAATTTATTTCAGCTTTATTATGGGGCCAGAAAACGGGGGCTTTATACTTAGTAGTGAGTCTTGATGCAGAACGTGCTTTTGATCGAGTACTATGGCCTTTCTGTTTGCTACCCTGAATTGGGTGGGTGTACAGGGTTGGTTTTTACAGGCAGTGATGTCTTTGTATGCAGCACCTCAAGCAGCACTTCTAGTCAATGGGGTAAGGACAGCAGAATTCCCCATACAAAAAAGAACCAGACGGGTGCCCTTTGTCCCCGTTATTATTCCTCTTGTCTGTGGCAGTGGCATAGCCAAGGGTGGGCTCATTTTGGTCTCAGGCCCATCCAGTACCAGCATAGCTATAATGTGTCTGGCAGGGATCCCCAAGCCCCACCAGCCGAAAAGTCCCAACAACTGTCCCTCCTGCATACCTTGTAAATAGCAGATCTTCGCCTGCAGTGAGCAGTGACTGATGCATACTGCTTGCACCGGCCCCATAGCCTTCGCTCTGATGTATTCTTGCCTAGGCGGAAACAGGAAGTTGCATCAGAGGGAAGGGTATGAAGCCAACATCAGCAGTGTGTATTAGTTGCTGCCCGTTGCCGGTGAAATTTTGTGGAACTGCTTTTGTGCATGATTCGGTCAAATAGAGGGATTAAGGGGGTGCAATTTCCAGATCATATGGTATGTATTAAGTTATGTCCAATAAAAAAGGTATCATCTTATTTTCTTTTCCATGTTTTATTTTGTTTGATTTCTATTGATAACCTTTAAGAGTGGACTAACACGGCTACCACACCTCTCCAAATTCAAATCTCTGCCGACATGGCCAGATTTCGAAATTCTTCTTCAGGGAAGAGGTTCGCTACGAAGAAAAACAATATACCAAAAAGATAAATATCCCCATCAGCATAAATAGCTCCTTATGATAACTAACTCACTGTGAATTTACCGTCTCAAACTCTACTTCTACATATAAACAAAATGGCTGCGGCGTCTTCCCTGAAGAAGAATTTCGAAACCTGGCCATGTCGGCAGAGGTTTGAATTTGGAGAAATATTGCTGCTTAAAAGCTAAGTTATAATATATTATATATTTTGGAGATTAAAAATATCTAAGAAGAATATCATTTAAGAAAATATTGAAAAACAGTAAAATTGAAAAATTAGGAGGAAAGCAGGTTGATCTGTGAAGAGGTGAACAGCACCATCGTTATATCTGAAAAATGATTTTCTGGATGGTTTATGCTGTTAAAAATTCTGAAAATCCCCATTCACTCAATATGAAGGATTTATAGATGGGTACACTGTGAGAACATTGATTATGTGTAAAAGTGATTTGATATCAAGTGTCTGGGATAATCTGAATATTGTATACCTTGACCTTTGGCATAATCCAGACTTTCCAGCGGGCACATCTTCTACAGTATTTGCTCGCTGGAGAAGAGTGGGAATCATCTATCTTAGTCAAGTACTCAGTGAGGAAGGAAAATTGAAATATTTTGCTGATCTGCGAAGGGAATTCGCGCTTCCACCTCAAGATCACTTTGCCTACCTCCAACTGCATCATTATGTGACAGCCCTAGGATGGATGAATCTTTGTGAAGATGTACAAGACACTTTGAACTCAGCCTTAACACTGGGGTCACAAAATTCAATCTCCTTACGTTATCACCATAGACACTTACTAGATACAACAGAGGATTTGGATTACAAGAAGATCGCAGACACTTGGTCTACTGAATTGCAAGTGGCTGTAACTGAAGACCAAATTAAACAACATATATTGAGTTTACAGCATAGCTCCCGCTTTATACGTCACTGGGAACTTCAATATAAGTTTGTATTACGTTTATATATATCCCCAGTGAGAGCATATCGAGCGGAGTTCGGGTCATCTGGAGCTTGCCCCAAGTGCAAACAAGAACAAGCCACGTTAAGTCACACGTTTTGGCTTTGTCCACGTGTCACTAATCTTTGGGCAGCGGTGTTTGGTGCAGTGCATTGATATTGGAAGCGTAAAGTGACAGTACACCATCGGATTCTGTTTGGGGTTTATAAATACTCCAACCCCGCCTGCTCAGAGTTTCGGTGTTTTCTGCGGAAAGCCATTTTAATTGGGAAAAAAGTGATACTGTTACACTGGAAGGAACCACATGCCCCTAAGCTGGAAAAGTGGCGGATACATATGATTGATCTCTTGAAGCTGGAAAGATGTGGGATTAAAAATTTCTCTTCTGTGAAAGGACAACAATTTCAGAGAATTTGGGAGAGGTTTTGGGACACACTGCAGCATGCAGCAGATTATTAAATAAACGTTGTGTAATACCCTCGCAGGGTGCAAGGTTTCATACAGATGATCCTAACTACAGAAGGGAGTTAACTGGAGGGGGGAAGGGGAGGGGTTTCGGGAGGGGTAGGGAGGCTGGAGGGAATGGGAATTATTGGTTGTATATGTGATGGTTTGTTACATGCATAAGTTTATTTGGAATGACTTAAACATAAAATTAAATCCTTAATACGGAATTTTATGCAAACAACTCCCTCCCAACTAGAGAAATTAGACATGTTGGGGAAATTGCTCCAGAGAGCAGGTCAGCATCCTTGCTTATCTCTTTCCCAGACATTGGTTCCCTTTGGTGACTCAGGGAGACAGCTATGTGGAGATGGATATGTCTACCACTTAACCTGGAAAATGCCAGGAGTAGGTGTGTTATCTTATGATGCAAAGCATAGCAGTCCTAAAACAAGCTTCTTTCTCTTCCGTGTACTAGAGCTCATTCCTCCATGCTATGCTTTGTCTCTCTCACTGTAACAAAGTCAAAGTGATGGTACTTTTGGAAGAGGAACCATTCTACAGGAAGCTTGCTCTGCTTTTCTCTTCTAATTTCTTTACCTATGACTCACAGGCAGGGTCTCCAGACCAGAAGCCTAGTGTTATATGGCAGGGGCTGAGTTGTAGAGGGTCTGGTCTCAGGTAGTGTTTGAAAAAAATGTAACACTGGCAGAGGAAAGAGCAGCATCTCCCAGTGATCAAGTAACCACTAGATCAGTGGTTCCCAAACCTGATCCTTGAGGCACCCCAACCAGTTCGATTTTCAAGATACCCACAATGAATATTCATGAGAGAGATTTGCATGCACTGCTTCCACTGCATGCAAATCTCTCTCATGAATATTCATTGTGGGTATCTTGAAAACCTGATTGGCTGGGGTGCCTCCAGGACCAGGTTTGGGAACCACTGCACTAGGTAGTTGTGACCTGAAAATTCCTTTTATGATGCTTTAACTTCTATAATTCATCAAAGATGTTTGTTTTGTTCCTACAGATGGGACTCTGTGTCGAATGCAGGACCATGGTGCCAATGAACACACCCACTTGTATTGTGTGTGAGGCTCCTTTATTTTCACAGTTGCAGCCCCAGGCCAGCATCCATCTAAAGGTAACCATCTCAAGGTCACACAGCATTAAGAGACAATATGGGTTGGAAACTGAGGGCTAGAATTATTTATTTATTTATTTTATTTATTTATTAGGATTTATAATAAATGAATGAGGTGCAAAATTGTCTAAGAATCAGATGTGTTCTCACAGTTGCACTGTGATATGTTATCTTATAGTTGCAAATTTTGTTCTGCAGTGGAGTATAATATCTATATGTGTTGACAAAAGAGGCAAAATTCTGTAAGAGTTGGCTTTTACTTGACCCACAGCCATTAAGGTTTCTGTAAAAGTGCCATATCACGGTGTTGTATAGTCCTAGTTATGGAAGGAGATGAGCATACAGATCAATTGCTTGGGGCCCAGTACTATAAGGGGCCTCCTTGGCAAATCTATGTAAGCCGCATTGTACCTGCTTCTGTGGGAAAGTGCGGGGTACAAATGTAATAATCTCTCTATATAAAAGGCAACACCAACGTTCTATGAAGCCTCCAGACGGAAGTGTGAAGGGGGAGAGATATCCGGTTTTCCCATGAGTGTCTGCCCCGCCCTCTGTAACAAACAGTCAGTGAAGGAAAACAGCAGAGCACGAAATCAAATCGCTGGCTCTGTAACAGTGAAGGACTCAGAGGGGGGAGGGGAGAGAGGGCAGAGGGCAGGGACACACACACTCCCACATGCACACAGAAGAAAACATTGCTAGCCCCCCCGTTTCATTTGCATCAGAAACGGGGCTTTTTTACTAGTAAATAAATAAAAGCTACATGACATCACTGAAGCAGGATTTCATGGAGCCAGACTCTTGTCATCTCATTTCTTATCTTCTGCCAGTCTTCCTACTGATATTTACAGTTTGAGTTGGTTTACAGTGAAGCATATCTGGTTTATAAAATAGTTCTCAGGATGTGAATGGCTGGTGACTCTTAGTGTTGAAAAGGTTAGCATGCAGCAAAGTTCAGCAACCGCTTATTGTGAGCTTCAAGGACTTTAGAAGTTTGCTGTTAGCAGGAATTGAACTTTATATAAATAGCGCTATCAGACTAATTTTCGAAAGAGAAGGATGCCCATTTTTCGACACAAATCAGAAGATGGGTGTCGTCCTCACAGGGTCGCCCAAATTGGCATAATCGAAAGTCGATTTTTGGGTGTCCCCAACTGCTTTCCGTTGCGGGGACGACCAAAGTTCATGGGGGTGTGTCGGAGGCGTAGCAAAGGCAGGACTTGGGCATGTCTAACACATGGGCGTCCTCGACCCATAATGGAAAAATAAAGGGCGTCCCTGACGTGCATGTGAACGACTTTACCTGGTCCTGTTTTTCTTACAACCAAGGCACAAAAAGGTGCCCGAACTGACCAGATGACCACCGGAGAGAATCGGGGATCACCTCCCCTTACTCCCCCAGTGGTCACTAACCGCCTCCCACCCTCAAAAAACAACTTTAAAAATATGTTGTGCCGCTCTATGGGGGCACGCCAGGAAGGGATACGGGAACCTTAGTTAGCTATTTAGAGCAGGTAGGCTTCCCTAAACTCCAACCACAGCACATAGACATGTTAAACAGCCCCATCACAGGGAAGGAATTGCAAGATACAATAAAAGCACTGGCCTTGAGCTCGGCTCTAGGGCCGGTTGGCTTCATGGGAGAATATTATAAGTTCCTACCAAAGGCAGGGCAGGAGGCGATGGGGAAATACTTGGAACAAACAATTGAGGATAGGGAATTCCCCCTACATGCGAACGAAGCCCTGATTACACAGATACATAAGCCAGGGAAAGATGGAGCGCACCCGAGTTCTTATAGGCCCATCTCCTTGATTAATGTAGATGTAAAAATCCTGGCCCTTATACTCGCCACACGCTTGGGGCAATTACTCCCTGACCTAATAGGAGAAGAACAAGTGGGCTTTGTGAGGAACAGACAAGCAGGAAGCAATGTTGGACGCCTCTTGTTGGCGATGGCAAAGTGCCCACAAGAACAGGAATCAGCACTGATACATAGTTTGGACGCCGAAAAGGCGTTTGACAAAGTAGACTGGAGATATCTGTTTGGGCTGCTGACCTACATGGGAGTACAGGGATGGTTTGGAGATGCACTAAGGGCATTGTACAATAACCCCCGGGCAGCTGTCCTGGTAAATGGAGTAAAGGGAGACCCCTTTGAGATCCGGCAGGGGACTAGGCAGGGATGCCCGCTTTCACCCATCCTCTTTGTTCTGGCAATGGAGCCTTTGCTCCGCGCTCTGTGGGCGGATGGAGGGGTGAGTGGGGTGAACCTGGCGGGAGGTACGGTTAAGGCTCTGGCATTTGCTGATGATCTCCTTGTGATAACCCAAAAGCCCGAGCAATCAATACCTAGGATATTAAGGGTGGTAAAGGACTTTGGGACCCTTTTGGGCTACACACTGAATATCCAAAAATCTAGGGCCCTGGAGGTACTACAGGGAGATTCCGTAAGGCAAAGGCTGACATTGCCCATAGAGTGGGAGGCAGAGGCAATAAAGTATCTGGGAGTTAAAATACCTCAAGAACTCCCACAAATGTATGATTGGAACGTGAGAAAGCTGTTGAATGATACAAGACTGAGCCTGCAAATGTGGCAAGGATTCCCCATATCACTTTTGGGTAGGATAGCCCTGTACAATATGGTGATGGTGCCCAGACGGCTGTATGTGTTTCAGACCTTACCCTTATACCTGACCAAGGCGGATGAAAAGAGGCTCAATAAGACTCTGCAGACCTTCTTGTGGGCAAAGAAAAAACCAAGAATAGCGCTGTCCACCCTCCAACTGCTGGTGGAATACGGTGGCTTAGGACTGTTGAACTTGCGCTACATGACGATTGCAAGCGGATTGAGACACTTGAATGTCTCAAGGCTAAGGCGTACACAGTATTTTACCCCCTCCCACCTTGAATTGAAAGAGATGGAACAGAGACTTATTAGCTATTTGCTGCACAGGAAAAGCAAAGGAGAGACTAGCTTGCTGGTTACAGCGCAGCTTTTGCCAGCAGCGCAGGCGGTGTGGTGCTGGCTTTGCTGGCACCACAGATTTTTGGCCCATGCGACTCCTTATCTTCCAATCTGGGGCAATCCGGAATTCCTACCAGGACAGAACCATGCAGCTTTTGCGCGCTGGAGGGACAAAGGGCTGGAGTACCTACTGCAGGTGATAGATGAGGAGGGAAAGATTAAACCATGGGATAAACTCAAGGCCCAGTTCTCTCTAAACCCATCAGATTGGTTCCACTACTACCAACTAAAGCACTATATCGCCAGCCTCCCGCAAGAAGCATTGGCAGAAGATGTGCAGGAGGAGCTGGGGTCGGCATTCTCATTGGGAGTACAACAGAAAGTCCCGCTGACGTACTACCACAGACATTTAGAGGACATGGCAAAAGAGCCAGATTTTGAGACATTATTGAACCTGTGGAGTGCAGAGCTGGGGACGGAAGTTACCGCAGCAACGGTGCGAGATCACCTACTTGGATACCGCAAGAATACAGATCAAACAAACTACTGGGAACTACAGTTCAAGTTCACAATGAGAGCATATATCCCTCCTAGACGAGCATTCCATATGGGTCTATCGCCGGATGGAGCATGCCCCAAGTGTAAAGCCGAAGGAGCAACATTAGGTCACATGTTTTGGGGCTGCCCACGAGTTGGAACGTTTTGGAAAGCATTGATTCAGCAGATTGCCGCTATCTGGGCCATACATTGGCAAGTAGAAGTCAAGCTCTTGTTCGGCCACCCACGGCTGTCCGGATGCTTACCAAGGGGATGCTGAGCATTTGTCTCAAGAGCTATAATGGTGGCAAAGAAAACAATCTTGCTGGCATGGCTATCGGCGGAAGGCCCTACGGTACCTCAATGGAGAGGGCAGATGATCCACTTGCTACACACTGAGAGAACGAGTCTGAAAGCCCGAAAACCATTGATCACCAAAACCTTTTGGAACTGTTGGACTCCGTTTTGGTTGACGCTGACACCCCAGGCCAGGGGACAAATAATGAACATGTGATATAGGCGCTGAAGTAAAGCAGATAAAGTATGAGGACTGTGGAATGCAACTGTAATAGAGATTGGGAGGGGGGTTGGGTTTGGGAGGGAGGGAGGGGGAGAAAAATGTAAAAAGTTATTGGAGAGCAAAGCTGTAGTAGGTCAGCTCTGTGGGGAAAGGAAGAGAGCATTTTAATGTCATCTGACAGGTAATGTGTTTATCTGTTCAAGATACTGCAGTGACCCATGTTAGATAAGTAAGTTGACAACGTACCTGATGGAAATGTTATTCTGTGGTTTTTCAATAAAAATTATTGAAACATAAAAAATATGTCGTGCCAGCCTCTATGCCAGCCTCAAATGTCATACTGTGGTCCATCGCAGCAGTATGCAGGTCCCTGGAGCAGTTTTAGTGGGTGCAGTGCACTTCAGGCAGGCGGACCCAGGCCCATCCCCCCCTATGTGTTACACTTGTGGTGGTAAATGTGAGCCTTCCAAAACCCACCAAAAACCCACTGTACCACATCTAGGTGCCCCCCTTCACCCGTAAGGGCTGTGGTAGTGGTGGGTAGTGGGTTTTGGGGGGGTTGGGGGGCTCAGCACACAAGGTAAGGGAGCTATGTACCTGGGAGCAATTTATGAAGTCCACTGCAGTGCCCCCTAGGGTGCCCGGTTGGTATCCTGGCATGTCAGGGGGCCCTGTGCACTACAAGTGCTGGCTCCTCCCACGACCAAAGGGCTTGCATTTGGTCGTTTCTGAGATGGGCGTCCTTAGTTTCCATTATCAGAGAAAATCAGAAATGACCAAGTCTAGGGACGACCATCTCTAGGGACGACCTAAATGTCAAGATTTCGGCGTCCCCGACCGTATTATCGAAACGAAAGATGGACGCCCATCTTGTTTAAATAATATGGGTTTTCCCGCCCCTTCGCCGGGATGTTTTGCAAGGATATCCTCAGCAAAACTTGGGCACCCCTTTCGATTATGTAACCCAAGAGCACCACAAAAATTGCAAAAGTGGGTCAGTCTAAAGAGCCATCCTTTGGTCAAGCATTCGGACTCCAGCAGTGGTAGACATTTGGTGAGTAGAGGAAGTTATAGGGCGTGTGTGACTCTTGTCATCCTTTATTTAGCAGTTGTGGTTTAGGGATTCGTTGAACCCAGAGTGACACCTCTGACATGCTGTCTTACTGACAATATAACAGCTTTGAGGCAATAGTTAAATCCATGGAAGTTGGGGCTTCGACATATCTGCAGGTAAAAGTATGGGTGTTGTTTGACAGCATGCATGTTTTTATCTGCAGAGTGAGGATATGGTGCTGGAATGGAGTGAGAGCAGAAATCAGAGATGTGTATAGAACTGTGCATGCATTTCTGAGGGAAAAATTATGCATAGAAAAAGCAGGTGCCATTTCTGTGTTTGACAGCATGCATGTTTTTATCTACAGAGTGAAGATATGGTGCTGGAATGGAGTGAGAGCAAAAATCAGAGATGTGTATAGAACTGTGCATGTATTTCTGAGGGGAAAATTTTGCATAGTAAAAGCAGGTGCCATTTCTGTGTATAATTTTCCTTTTGTCAGTAATCAAGCAAAAGACTTTGGCTTTGATTGATGAAGCAAATGTCCTCAGCATTTGACCCAGTGCAGGCAGTGAGCCTTTTTTGTTAGTTTAATTGTAATTAGGTTTTTAAAAATGTAATTCTTTTGGATTTAAGATAATGTTCTGATAGCTCCTGTAGCATACTGTTACTTCACTTTCAGCATGCCATTTGGAAAGATGACCATATAAATAAATATTTATCTATCAGCATAAATTTCATCTGAATAACTATGTGCTCTCTTTCTAATTTTGTTAAAGGGGAAAGCAATCTGCAGATATTGTGGAACAGGGAACCCCATTAACCTAAAAAATTGTGTTACCTGTGAAAGTAGATTACCTGAAACACTCACGGTAAGCTGTTTACACTTTACCTAAGTGACTGTCATGTTGTTTGGCAACGATACACCGAAGAGTGAGGTACATACTAGTCAATTTTCAGAGGAGAGTGTTTCGATGGAACTATCAAAATTGAAAACTGACAAAGCCATGAGGTGAGACGGAATGCATCCAAGGTTACCAAAGTGGCTAAAAGAGGCTCTGGCAGGTCCGCTGATGGACCTGCTCAATAGATTCTTAGAGACCGTAGTGGTCCTGTGTGTCTGGAGAAGGATGGATGATGTTCTTTTATAAAAGTGGTAACAGAGATTGTAATCTACAGGATGGTTAGTCTGACCTTGGTGGTGGGAAAATTAATGAAGAGTTTACTGAACAAAAGCGTAGTGAAGTATCTGCAACCAGCAGTTTGCAGATCCAAGACAGCATGGTTTTGCTAGAGGGAAATTGTGTGAAACAAATCTGATTGATGTTTTTGATTAGGTTACAAATGATCAAGGGCATGTGGTGGATATGGTTGCTTTGGATTTCAGCAAAGTTTTTGATACTGCCCTGTATAGGAGTCTCAGGTGTGAACTGAGCAGCCTGTATGGTGGGTCCTAAAGTGATAAAACTAAATTATAAACTGGTTAAGTGAAGTCATTAGAGGGTAATGGTTAATGCAGTGTTCTTCACTGCAAGGCCTAGGGGTCAGTGTCAGTCCCCACTGAACCTGTGTGGCCCCCTGACTCTTCCCCCAGTCACATTCATACATAATCTTGTCCTGAGCCTTGCTACTGATACTACATCCATAACAGTTATTCTGCTTTTTACCTTCACCTTGTAGCTCTCTTTAAGTTTGAACTGTCTACTTTTCAAGCTGTCACACTTTTTCAAGAGACTGAAAGAGCACTGAAGGAATCAAGACACCATACAATTCAAACTAACTGAAGAGTCATGTGGTGCTGTTTCAAAGGCCAATAAGCCTCTGCCAGGGATATTAAAAAAACAGGAGTGAGGGCCAGCTTGAAGGGGTAAAGGGTAGAGACAGGAAAACCGACAGGTGAGAGTGGGAATGGGAATAGGAACAGGAACAGAGACTAGTTTGGGTTTGGATGGAGAAGAATGTGTAGTGAAGAAGAGCTGTGGAGAACGTGGGGGACAGCAATGGGCTGGGGGACATGGGTAGAGATTGTATGTAGGGGATATGAACTTAGGGAAAGAGAGAGTGTAGAGGAGTCACTCTAAATGTGCATAAGCAGGTTGCGGCGGAATAACCTGAGATTTAAAGGAATTCCAGATCTGGACATATTTAGCAATTGCGAAGCAGTAACACAGGAGTTGTGTGGTCATATATTGGCTCTTGAGGACAACAATCAGTCTGTGGACCTTCACATACAGAGAGCGCATCAAGTGCGGGTCTGCAACGAGACTCGAACCTGAGAGACATTGTGGTTTGTTTTGTGGACTTTCCCACGAAGGACAAGATCTTGAGTAAGGAAAGGCAGCAAAAGGAGATCCTGTGGAAGAACTATAAGATAGGCGTGTATCAAGATCTGGCAGGGTCTACATTGCAGAAACGTAGATCTTTTCGGGAAGTCACGGAGTTTATGAGATCAAAGGGGATCCACTACAGGTGGCTCTTCCCATTTGCAGTGTGGATGACGGTGGAAGGGAAATCGCGCAGAGTCCGGACTCCAGATGAGGCATGGTCAACATTGTGCTCTTTGGGATGCAGTGGAGTTGCAGCCCAGGCAAAGCAACCGGTTGCTGTTCTGGAACCTAGAACGGATTCAGCTTGGCAGCTGGTGGTGAATCGGGGGAAGAAGTCCGACAAGCATGCTTCTTGAGGAGCGAGGATTTCAGAGGACTGCTGGAAGATTCTTGCACTAATTGAGGACAATTTGCAGATAAGGGAAAACTCAGGGTGTGATTTGTGCGGGGTGCATGATGGGGAAGGGGAGGAGGGGTACAAGTCTCCAGAGTGAATGGAGGTAGTGGGAGTATGTTGACTGACTGTGAGGGGGGGAGGAGATGAGGTTAAGAGGGATGGGACTATGGGTGTCAGGGCGGTAATTTGTGGGTTAGGGGACAGGAGTGGAAGGTAGTCTGGGAGGAGTGAGGAAATGCATGAGTGTTGTGAGGGTGAGAGAAGAGCGAGAGGGCGGTCAGGGGAGTGTTTAAACAAGGTTTATGCCTCCTGAGGATTGGGGTAGTTCCTCGAGGGATGGCTGATCACAGGTTACAGAGAGCAGCACAAGGGAGGGGGAGGGATGGGGTGGACGGGGGGGAGAGCTGGGGGAGGAGAGGGGAGAGACATTGTTGGTGGGGTCTTGGAATGTAAATGGGCTCAGTAATCAAGGGAAATGGAGTAGAATCTTTAAGGAATTGAGTGGACTGAAGTGGGATGTGACGTTCCTGCAAGAAACACATTTGAGACTGAGAGACGTGCATATGTTGCGTCGTAGGCCCTTTAGGGAGATGGTAGTTCATCAGGGAGGAGGACCCAAAAGGATTGGGAGTTGTGGCCATTCTGATAAGACAGGATTGTGGGTTTGTCATCCAACAGGAGTTTCGGGATGCTAGGGCAAGGAGCTGACATTGATCAATATCTGTGCTCCAAATGTGGGTCAAAAGGGAATTTTCCAGACGTTAAAGGAAAAGATCCAAGGATTTGTTGAAGGGCAAGTGGTGGCAGGAGGGGACTTTAATGTTGCTCCGGATGCGCGATTAGACCATTCAGCTGGAGGGGGGACAACAGAATGGGCCCGAGAGAAAAGCCTTGTTGTGGTTTATGAAAGAGTTGGAAGTAGTGGATTGTTGGAGGTTGTTGCATGGAGTGCAGCGGAATTACACCTTCTACTCTCATGTAGCACAATCGTACACCCGGCTTGACGGGTTGTGGGTGCATAGAAATAGTTGGCATATGGTGGGAGAGGCTGAGATTGAGGCCATTCAAATTTTGGATTATGCACCAGTGTGGATTAGGCTCAAGGGGCTGGGTCAAGGGGAGCGGAGGTGCAGGTGGAAGTTGAATGATTCTCTATTGGGGGATGAGAAAGTGCGGGAAGAGGTCAAGCTGAATATTCACAAGTTTTGTCACTTTAATGATAATGGTGAGGTCACGGAAGCAGTATTGTGGGATATATTGAAGGCTGTGGTGAGGGGTACGCTGATCAAGTGGGGGCACTGAGGAAGCGGGAAAGGGGACAGCATGCCCTAGATCTTTGCACGCGCTTTGTGTATTTGGAAAACTTGCACAAACGAAATCCCACATTGCTGGTATGGGAAGAACTTAAAAAAGCTAGGGGGGGATTTAGATCAGTTGCAGATGATGGAAGTGGACTTTATGAGAACTAAGCTTCAACAGCACTACTTTGAGTTTGCTAATAAATCCAGTGCAATGCTAGCATGGTATTTAAGAGCCAGAAGAGTTAAATCCCTTCTTCAAAAGATGAGGGATGGTAGGGGAGGATGGCACTATGCTGATTCTGAGATAGCAAGCTGCTTTATGATGTATTATCAAGAGTTGTATAAGGCCCCAGAGGAGGGAATGGAGGCGGATATAGGTAGTTATTTTGATCAAGTGACATTACAAAGTTTGAGTGAATCAAAAAGAGCACGGCTTGGGGAACCCATCAGATTGGGTGAAGTGCAGGGGGTGATTAAGAGGCTTTCGAATGGGAAGAACCCTGGGCTGGATGGGTATTCAGCAAGGTTTTACAAATGTTTTGTGGGTGAACTGGGGGATCTTTTGGTACGGCTGGGGAATGGTGTGTTGGAGGGTAAAGAGCTTCCTAAATCTATGTTAGAGGCAGGGGTGACTGTCTTACCTAAACCGGGAAAGGACCCAGCAGTATGTGGCTCGTATAGGCCTATTTCCTTGCTGAATACGGATGCAAAGATAGTGGCCAAAATCTTGGCTAATAGGTTTGGAAGGGTTCTGCCTAAGCTGATACATAGAGACCAGTCGGGGTTTGTGCCTGGGAGACAGGTAGGGGACAATATTAGGTGTACCCTCCACTTGATCTGGGAAGCGCAAGGAGGTGTACCTGGTACGGCCATGTTGGCAATAGATGCAGAAAAGGCCTTTGACCGGGTAAACTGGGGGGTTTTGAGGGAAGTGCTGAAGCGGATGGGTGTGGGAGAAAATTTTAGCACTTGGTTGGCAGCCTTATACAGGGAACTGAGGGCCTGCCTTAATATTAATGGGAGTTACACTTCCTTCTTCCCCATTTGTAGAGGAACTAGGCAGGGGTGCCCTTTGTCACCACTATTATTTGCGATATATATTGAGCCTTTAGCTGAATTGATGCGACGACACCATCCAGATATACGGGGTATTGAGGTAGGGGAGGGGGAGCATCGTATTGCCTTGTTTGCCGATGATGTTTTGCTTTATGTGGTGGATCCGGGGTGGACGTTGGATACAATATTGCAGATCCTTCGGGATTTTGAAAAGCATGCAGGCTTGAGGGTTAATATGGATAAGAGCGAGTTGCTGGGGGTTTCTTCGACTCATGGAGAAGAGCAATGCTTGAGAACAAAGTTTGCTTTTAAATAGGCTAAGCATAGCATCCGATACCTGCGGATCCAAATTCCCAGGGATTTGGATAGAGTGTATGGTTTGAATTATGGGAAAATAGTGGCTCAAATTAGGGTGGAGTTATCTAGGTGGAAGGGTGTGGTTATCTTGGTGGGGATGCATGGCAGTGGTAAAGATGAATGTGTTGCCTAGGTTGTTATTCTTGTTCCAGTCCTTGCTGGTGGCGGTCCCGAGGCAGATACTTAAGCAGCTCCAGGGCCACATATTACAGTTTATTTGGGGGGGTAGACACCCTCAATTGGCCAGACTGGTATTATGGGGGGTGCCGGAGCAGGGGGGGAGAGCGGTCCCTAATATTGAGTGGTACTATACAGCAGCTCAGCTGCGGATGATATTGGACTGGGAGAGGGGGAAACTGAAGCCAGCAAGCCAGTTGGAGCAGTCATACTTCCCGAGTCAAGCGTTGAGCTCGTATCTGTGGACAACTGAGGGAACCAAACAGGTGCTGATGGGAACACATAATACATACATAAGGCATATAATGGGGTTGTGGGGGGAAGTATGTAGGAGATGGGGTCAGGGGGATAGGGTGTCTTCTCTGGCGTCCTTGAGATGGGAACCTAAATTTGGAGCAGGGAGAGACAATGCTACATTTGGGAGGTAGGCGCAGGTAGGCATATTGAGTATTAGGGATGTGCTGCATGGGGGTAGGATGAAGAGTTTTGAGACTCTGTGTTCTGTGTATGCTCTGCCAGCAGGAGATGCTTTCTCCTACCTACAAGTACAACATTTTGTGGGGTCTTTGGGATGGAGGGGGGAGGCACCTCAAGAAATGGAAAGCCTGGAAAATTTGTGGTTGCTGTTGAAAAAGGTGCCCAGACCCATCTCAGTGGTGTATAAATTTTTTCTGGGATGGGATCCCCAACCATTTATGTTCCAGGGGGCATGGGAGCGGGACCTCCATTGTAGCTTCACTGACCAAGAATGGGAACAAATCTGTGGAGAGGTTCAAAAGGCTTCAGTATGTGTTTTGGTGCAGGAAAATGCATATAAGGTATTCACTCGATGGTATTATACACCTGAGAGATTGAGGCGGATGTTCCCGGTTACATCAGTTGCATGTTGGAGGTGTGGGGGGCAGTCGGGGACATTCTTGCATATCTGGTGGACTTGTCCTAAGGTAGTTCCTTTTTGGCAGGAGGTAATGAAGGCCCTAGTGAAAGTGATGGGTGCATCTTTGGTGTGCAGTCCCTCGGTGTGTCTCTTGGGTATGCATAATGAGAGGGACTCTTGGGAGCAGAGCAAATGGATGCGATGGGGGTTGGCAGCAGCCAAGTGCCTCATAGCACAGCACTGGAAATCCATAGACCCCCCCGAAGTTGGGGGATTGGAAAAGTAAAGTGGGACGGTTAATATCTTTGGAACGCCTTACGGCATATCGTAGAGATGGCACACTAAAGGGGGGCGGAATCGACTTCAAGAAGGTCTTGAACGTCTTTAAGAAGGCTGAACTTGGGAGATATGGGGGGGGGGATTCAGAGAGGAGTGGGAGGGGGTGGGAAGGAAGGAGGGAGGGAGGGAGGGAGTAGGTCTCATAGGCTTGGGGATTTCCCAATTATGGTAATGGTTAATGGGGGTTAGGGAGTTGGAGGAGGGGAGAGGGGGTCGGGGTTAATATGGTGTTTTCTTGCTGAGTGATGATTGAAGCAAGAACTATAGTTGGTTATTTGGGGTGCAGAACTGTGTATTTTCAATATGCATAGGTTCAGTGGGTGTAGAAACAAAAACAAGACTGTTAACATGGCTGAATATTGTATGTCAGTTGTGAGTTTAGTAGTGATTAAGTTGTTTTCTAATATTGTGTGAATTGAAGTTGTTAAAATCAAAATAAAATATTTAAAGTGAAAAAAAAGAAGTCCATTCTATTCCCATGGGCTTCTTCGCATTCAGCTTGCTTCTAATTGGTAGCACAGCTTTGTAAAAGGAGCCCATGGACAGGTAAGAGCAATAGAGAAGATAAATAATAAGGGTTACTAAGCAGGAAACATTTCACCTGCAGTCAGAAAAAGTGCATGCAACTAATCTCAGCTAGAGTATGTAAGTATAGTAAGCATGTGCAGCTACTACTACTACTACTTATCATTTCTAATAGCACTACTACACATATGCAGCACTGTACACTAAACACATAGGAGACAGTCCCTGCTCGACAGAGCTTACACATAGGAGACAGTCCCTGCTTGGCAGAGCTTACAATCTAATCAAGACAGACAAACAAGACAAATAAGGGATTAGGGAATTACTTATGGTGGGAATGTTTAAAACAGACAAGAGTATCAAACAAGGGAATAGGAGTTAAAAGCAGCCTCAAAAAGGTGGGCTTTTAGCCTAGATTTTATTACGGCCAGAGACAGAGCTTGATGTACTGGCTTGGGAGGCCATGTTAGTCCTTGTAATATGCAACTAACTAGTTATTTGCTTCTTCCATTAAGGGCTTGGGAGAAGAACCAGGCTTTCACCTGCTTCTTGAAGTACAGAAGTCTTATGTTAGGCAAAGCCATTCTGGGGGAGTGCATTCCAAGGTGGGGGCTACTCCTGTGAAGGCTTGCTGGCAGGCATCACATCATGTGATTTCCTTTTGAGAGAGTGTGGTTAGGGATGCCCCTTGGGAGGACCTTGAAGATGCATAGAGGGAGATCCGGTTCTTCAAGGACTCTGGCCCATTTCCTTTGAGGTTCATAAAAATCAGAGACGATTTTGAAATATAGCCCAGTGTTGTACTGGTCAGTGATTTTTTTTTTTTTTTGAGAAATGGTGCTATATGATCACAACAGTTATGAGTGCAGCATTCTGAATCAGTTGGAGCTGGTGCAAACCCTTTTAGAGTGATCTAGCCTTGACGTTATCATGGTGTGTGAGTAATTTGATATTTTCATCGTCTACGTGGTCCTCTCTGGAAGTGTCCTGTTGACTACGCTACTCCCTTACAGCGTGAACCACTCTGACAAAACTTGCCTTCATGGTGTATGGAGACAGAGAGCATAGTTTTTGCAGGTGATAGAGGCAGTTCCTGAAAGTTGCTTGGATTTGGGGGACCAGTATAAGAGCCGAGTCCAATTGTAGTCCAAGGTTCCTGATCTATGATATAAGGGAGAATTCATTGCTCCTAAAAAAGAATTTTGATTTGGTTGCTTGTGTTAGGGATCCACAGAAACTCATTTTTGCGTGGGTTCATACAGTTTGTTTTTAGCCCATTCTTGAATTTCTGTTGGACAGACAGTTTATTCAGGGCTGTAGGTAAGTCTGATTCAGTGAATGTGAGTGGCTGCATGTCAGCGGTGTAGATATAGAACTGAGTATCTATTGGCTGAATCAGCTTGGCTTGAGGTAGATGTTAAACAAAATAGGCAATAGTATGAATCCCTGTGGTACCTCACAGATCAGTGCCCAACATAGCAATGAGGTGCTGCTGAAGAGTATGGATATTTCCTATTATGTAGATAGGATCTGAACCAGGCAAGCACTGTGTCACTGATACCTGTTTCTGGCAGTCTTGCTAGTGTGATATCATGGTCTCCAGTGTCAAAAGCTGTTGAAAAATCTAACAGTTCTAACAGCAAGATGGATTCCCTTTCATGGTTTTTATGGAGATCATCTGGCAGTTGAATGAAAGGCAAACAAAATGGTATGAGATCTGCACCAAAAGCCATACGAAATGAGACTGAAATTAGAAGGGGGGGGGGGGGGGGGTTTGGACAGATTCCTGAAGGAAAAGTCCATTGAACATTATTCTTTTTTTTTTTATTTTTTGGGGGTTTTGCCAGGTTCTTGAAGCCTGGGATTGGCCGCTGTCAGAGACAGGATGCTGGGCTTGATGGACCCTTGGTCTTTTCCCAGTATGGCTGTGCTTATGTGCTTAGATGTTTCTACCTTGGAGGAGAGGAGAGATGGAGGAATATGAAAGAGGCATTAAATTGTCTTAACGATATTAATCATGCACAACAGAAGAGAAGTTGCAGAACTATAATGTGAAGTTCCAAGAGTGAAGATTCAAGAGTAACGTCAGGAAATGCTTTTTCATGGAAAATTTAATGTATTCTTAGAATGCCTTTTCAGATGAGGTGGCAGAGACAAAATAGTATTGGAATTTAAAAAAGCATAGGTTAAACACAGAGGAATTTGTAGTGGCAAGAGGATGGATAATCAGAACTGGTAAGAGAATATATCAGGATACAAAGATATATAATTTCAGAAAAGACAGGATAGGTAGAAAGGGGAAGAAGTAGCTTTTATGTGTGAGAAGTCACGGCAGCCATTTTCAGGAAGCTGTTGCTAGGGGCAAGAGCAAAGGAAGTTCATTCCTGCCCCCATCACCTCACTGGACCACCAGGGATGTCAGGTAGGCCTGGGGGGGTGGGGAACCTATCCTGATTGGGAGGTAGGAGTGGGGATGGGAGGGGGATTTTGACCTGTTGGGAGGGTTTGTGAGGGTACCTATGCATGATGTCAGGGAGGTTCATGGGGGGGGGGGGGGGGGCTATGGACCTTGGGTGGGAGGGGGATTCGGAGGGAAATGATATTTTTTTATCGTGGGTCGACTGATGTTTAGTGCCGGTGCCCGCATAGCTAAATGGGTGAATTTAAGACAACTTTTGAGCTGTCCTAAATTCACCCACATAGCTATGTGGGTGACGGCACTGAATACTGTTGGCACCTGCATAACTCCCGGCTCCTCCCCAGTGCTGCCCCTGACCTGTCCACTTTTTTGTTGGGCGGTCTGTGATGATTTTCAGCTGCACTGTCTGATTAAATACTGCTGAATATCACTACTTAGGCAGCAGACTCAATTTAACCATGCAGAAGAGGCTCCTGCCTGCTTAGATCACTTTGAATATCAGCTGGACTGATTTTTTGCACTCTCAAAGAACCCCTAATTAGCTGGAAAATGCAGACCTAAATTTACAGGGGTCAACATTCAGCCGGTGGCGCTAAACATTTCGCTGACTTCCACTGGCGTTATGCCCAGAAATTCAATTCCAGGCCATGTCCAGGCTTTGCCATTGAATTTCTGGCTTTGCAGAGCCAGCTAATTCATTGCCAGTTAAGAGCAGTATTCAGCACTTAACTGGCTATGGGGAACCACATAAAGATAGGACTGTCTTTTATGTGATCCTAATTATGCGGTTACCCTGGCTGGTTAAGTTCTGAATATTGGCACTTAACCTGCCAAGTGCCAACTCCGCTCCCAGAACCCCCCCAAAATAACTAGTTTTGACTTAGGCACTAACCAGTTAAGTGCCACTGAAAATGACCAGTTAACCCTAAACAAGCACTTAAACCGGCCAGAAGCCGTTTCTGGCTAGTTAAATCGCTTTGGATATCAATCCAACAATTTATAAACATGTAAGAATAGAAATCCTAATTATTATTTGTTGCCAGAAGCCATACTGGAATGTTTCCTCAAACTACTGTCACTGCTCACTGAGAATCATTTCTTTGTTCCTGTGGCTAACTTGCCGTTTGGTTTTTCTAGCCTATTTTCAGTGGAGAGTCTGCACCCCCTGTTCCAAATCAACTAGGGAAGATACAGTCTTGTTCAAAATGTGGCCGTGTTAATCATGCTGATGCTCGTTTTTGTGACTGGTGCGGTGTCAAGGTGGGCATCTCTCATTGCAGCCTCATAACTAAAACTCCTGTCAGTGCACATATGGAAAAAACATTGGATAGCTTGATAAAATAGAGATTGGTGATGTGTGTTTGTTTGATTATTCCTTCTTTTTTCATTAGTCACATGTAAAAACAGAAAAATGTTTCCAGTCTAAATTAAGCCAGATTTGCAAATATCTGCTTGAACTTACTTAGAAATGTTTATGACCTGGATCATTTAAAAAAACAAAACAAATCATTTCCAATAAGAAAAATCCAGGTGTCCTCGGTGACTTGGATTTAGGTAAATATCCTCAAGATTAGAACAATGCATAGATGGAGTAACTATTTGAATATATTTAAATATCTGTGCAAATCTATAAACTTCTGTATCCAAATCAGGTCAGGAAGATTACAAATGAACAAATGTGGAGAGTCAAATTGAGCTGTATGTGATCAAAATTTATTATCTTCATCTGTGTTGAACCACAACTTTGCTCTGATTATCACATTTTCCACTTCTGTTGAGGTTCAGATTGGTTCACCTATTCTTTGTTAATATAAGAAGGTCTGCAATTACACCCATGTCTTTAGACAAATTGCATACATAATAAAAATATGTAAAGACAGTGGCACAAGCTTACTCTAGGCATTAAAAGAAAGCTCGAGGTTCTAGCAGCAAAGTGAATGTATGGACTAAACCTTTGGGGAAATACTGTACATAAAGAATACTTCAAGGATTTAGAAGTGTTTGACAAATCCCAGATTATTTGTCATTTAATTAGCGATGCATTACTTTGTTACTGTACTGACTTTCAGGTTTTTAAAAAATGATTCTAAAAGGATTTTGGAAATGCTTTTGCAATATCAGGTACCCTGCTATAAGCATTAATTTTCCTGCCTAGGTAGACGTATGTCTTGCAGAGTTCTTTATTCCTCAGAGTTCTATATTCCTTTCAACAAAGAATAGATGAACTACTTTGAATTACAACAGATCTGAATAACTTGATAATCAGGATTGTCCATGCCTCTTAGAGTAAGAGGAATAGCCTACTGGTTAGAACAATGGACTGAGAAGCAAGAAAACCAGGCTTCAAATCCACTTCTTCCACTAGTACTCCTTGTGATGTTGAGCAAGTCACTTCCCCCTTCATTGGCTCAGATACAAAATGTAAGGCTAGATTTACCAATCCATGTTAATACTATAACGTTATTGTGCCTTAATGCATATTGAGACCCTTTTACCAAGCTGTGCTAAAAAGTGGCCAGCGCTATCTTCAGCGCAGGTCTTTCCTCTGCGCTGAGGCTACTTTTAGCACAGCTTGGTAAAAGGGCCTCAATGTGCATTAAGGTGCAATAACATGTTATGGTATTAACATGGATTAGTAAATCTAGCACATATTGCTTTTAAGTTGGTTTTTTTTTGTGTGTATATCAAATATTATTTGGATTAGCTCTGGGATGCGTGCAGTAAATAGGATCCAGGAATTATCTCACACTTCATTTTCCTAGTTGTAAGAACCTTGTATACAAGTCAGTTTATTCGACTGGGGTTGCCTACCAGAGTATTAAATGGTGGAACTCTTTGCCTAGAGAACTAAGATGTATGGAAAGCTATTTAAGCTTTCATAAACATCTGAAAACATTTATTTTTAGAAAGTTTTTCTCTGAGGGATAGTGAGTAAGGTATATGCTTTTTAATTCTGTGATGCGATGTTTTATGTTGATGTTATATTTTATCTTTTTTATGATCTTTTTTGATGATGTTATATTTTGATTCTCTTTATGACATACACTATGTGCCACATTGAACTAAAGTGATTTGGAAAATGTGGAATACAAATGTTCATAAATGAAATGAAATAAGGGGAATTCCATTATGTAGCTTCCCACTATTCCAGAACCTGTGGGATAGTTTTGTCTATGAACCAGCAGGTGGAGATAGAAAACTGAGCTGACATATCTCTCTTGGCATCCAGTCAAGCTCCTCAGTATTTTCTGTCTCCAGCAAGTGGATGGATACAGTTCTCAGCCTCTGGTTCTGAGTGATTTGCTCCTGGTCCAGTTGATTATCTGGTACCCAGTTGAGCTTTGTGGGTTGCTTGAGTCTGCAGAGTCATATCTGAAGGTCTTCAAATCCCTGTGTCCGGTGCCCCGCAAATTTAATTCTTCCCTCCCTTCACCTCTCCCCTGTTTCCCGTGGAGCCCCCCCAACCCCCTCCTGAGCTCCCGGGTCTACCTGCTGTCCCTGATGGTCCACAGGGGCCATTGGGGGCAGGAGTGAAGCCCCCTTGCAGCTGGCCTCTGCAAATGACTGCTGCAACCTCTCACAGCACTTGCGATACTTTGTGTAGTACCACGAGCTGCCATGAGAGATCACAGCAACTATTTGCTAAGGGAAGCCACTAGGTGCAGGAACAAGTAACCTTCACTCCTGCCCCTAACAATTATATATATATATATATATATATCTCCTATCAAACTGAGCTCTCTTTTTCATCAAGCACTGCCATTTCCTCCCCTCACCCTCCCCACTGACAGTTTGAACTTCGTGGGTGTGGCTTGGATCTCTTTCAGGGAGAGAAAACTAACAACTTATAGCAGCAGCTTCAGAGAGCATTTTCCATCTCACAGATAGGCTGCAGAGAATACCTTCTCCTGCTTTAGACTTAGCCTGGCCTCAGAATGACATCCTATAGTATATCTCCTATCAAACTGAGCTCTCTTTTTCATCAAGCACTGCCATTTCCTCCCCTCACCCTCCCCACTGACAGTTTGAACTTCGTGGGTGTGGCTTGGATCTCTTTCAGGGAGAGAAAACTAACAACTTATAGCAGCAGCTTCAGAGAGCATTTTCCATCTCACAGATAGGCTGCAGAGAATACCTTCTCCTGCTTTAGACTTAGCCTGGCCTCAGAATGACATCCTATAGTATATCTCCTATCAAACTGAGCTCTCTTTTTCATCAAGCACTGCCATTTCCTCCCCTCACCCTCCCCACTGACAGTTTGAACTTCGTGGGTGTGGCTTGGATCTCTTTCAGGGAGAGAAAACTAACAACTTATAGCAGCAGCTTCAGAGAGCATTTTCCATCTCACAGATAGGCTGCAGAGAATACCTTCTCCTGCTTCCACCCACCCTACCCCTCTACCCACCCACCCCTAGAGTGACATGTCTTATATAACCTCCCTATCAACCCACTCATTACTTTACCTCACCCATTTCTATTCTTCTATCACCTTCTCCCACTACTCCAACCAGAGTTACACCTAATCACACTGACCACCCTTCAACATCTTCTGTCCTTCTGTGACTGTTCTCTTGTGCTTGACTGCTTAAATATTTTAAATTTAAATGCTTTACTTTTTGTCTATTAGATTGTAAGCTCTTTGAGCAGGGACTGTCTTTCTTCTGTGTTTGTACAGCGCTGCGTACACTTTGTAGCGCTCTAGAAATGTTAAATAGTAGTAAATAGTAGTAACAATTCCCAAGGACTACCAGGGACATCAGGTAGGCCGGGAGGGGGGGGGCTACCTAGAGCTTGGGGGGGGAGTCAGGTGGGGGAGGGGAGGGACTTTGATTCTCAAGGGTTGGAGGAGGGAGTAGAATGGAGTGGGGTTATTTTAGAGACCAAGAAAGGATTCTGGGGAGGGGGGCTTTCAAGTTAGAAAATAGTTATGTGGGCCCCAGCTGATATTCAGTGCCGGGCCCCCATAGCTAAGCAGGTTAATTAAGGACAGCTTTTGAGGCGACCCAAAATTGTGGCACCCATGTTAAAGCTGTTGGGGATCCTCAAGCCCCTCCAGTTGAAAAGGTCCTGCTCCGATTGCCCAGAAAGCTCCTGTTCTCACTGCAGCCGGCGGCACTCTCTATGGGCTTCTGCTGTGCTGGTTCCCCCCCCCCCCCCCCCCCCAGAATGTTCAGTTTTTGCGTATGCTCAGGAGGGAGGAAGGCCAATTTGTTAGCAGCCCATAGAGAGTGCTGTCAGTTGCAGTGAGTACGACAGTGTTCAGCTGATGGGGCTTGGGGATCTGCCAGCTGAGGTATCTGAGGTATTTATTGAATTTGTGGTCATGATGGAGGGGGAGAATAGTGTGTGCCCACTCACTTTGGGCTGAGGCTCAGGCCCACCTAAGTTGGTACGTCTGGCTATGCCACTGCTATATTAAACTGCTTTGCTGAGGCTGTTCAATAGCATTTATGGAAAAATGTCATAAGAAACTACACAAAGTATATTTTTTCAGTCTTGATTTTTTTCCCCTTTAATATTTTTGATTTTCTAAGTATGTTAGTTGTCTTTCTAAAGTGAGCTGCTTCATTCGAGCTGAAGAGATGCCTTATGTCTTCCAGCCTAGCCTACCCATGAGTTACCTTATATGCTCCAAATGTGAAGCCAGCAATCACCCCTATGCCCGTTTCTGTCTCTCATGTGGAATCTATCTTGAACCACCAGCAAGAATTAAGCCTCAGTACAATCTTCTTCTGGGCACTGGAGACACTCTTGCCCTCTCTGAGGTATATTTTGTACATATTTGATACCATATGAGTTGCACTTTTGAAAAAGATTGCTTTGTCTTCTTCACTTGTGTTATTTTCTTTTACTATGTCACAAAATGCACATTAGTTTAAGAACTATAGCTCTGGAAAATTACTGGATTGCAGTATAATTTAACAGGAAGCTGATATAGAAAAGATTTCTCCAGTTAACTTAAGGAGTTACCCAGACAAATCTCTGCTTTAAAAAAAAAAAAATCATGTTTCCATATCATCATGCTGATCAATCCATAGACTGGTGGGTTGTGTCCATCTACCAGCAGGTGGAGATAGAGAGCAATCCTTTTGCCTCCCTATATGTGGTCATGTGCTGCCGGAAACTCCTCAGTATGTTCTCTATCTCAGCAGGTGGTGGTCACACACAGCAGCAGCTCTGGCTAGGCCTCCAAGCCTAATTTTTAGGTTTTGTTGAGTGCCTGGGGTTGAGGGCTCTTCTTGAGCAAGTGCAAACCTGGTGACGCCAGGTCCCTCCTTTTCTCCCCCCTCTCGCTGGCTCCGTTAAAAAAAGAAAAAAAAAATTTTGGACGTCCTTAAGGGCGTTTATTTCGACGTTTATTTAAACGTTTATTGCAGCTACTCACTGGGACACCAGGTCGTTACAGCTCGGAGCGAGAAGCAGGTAATTTTTACCTTTTTATAGCGGGCAGGGGGTTCCCCGATTGATCTCCACGTGGCCTATGGCGTCGGAGGGCGAGGGCGCGAAGAATCGCTCCCCGGACCACGTGTGCGCTTCTAGCGGGGATGCGGGGGTTTTAATGTCTGATTCGCCCTTGTTGGGTGTCAGTTTGGAGGCCGGTCAGTGTCCCGGGTCTTCCTCCGGCGCGGCGGTTTTTCCCGCCATAAACGCCCATCCCCCGCTGCTCGCCTCCGCCATCTTGGCCGGCCACTCTGCTCGGACGGCTTCTTCTTGGGCCGCCCTTGAGCTGGGAGACGTTCATGCCATGGCCGCCCTTGATTTGGGCGACGGCAAAAAAGCGGCTAAAGTTAAGCGCCGTTCTTCCCGCGCGGCTCCTTCGCGGAGTGTCGCGCTGGATGCCATCTTGGATGCGCAGCATGTTGCTCCCCCGCTCTTGCGAGCGCCGGTTGAGGGTGCGTCTAGGGCTGTGGCCCAGGCTGCTGAAATACACAGTCTGGGGGGTTTCTCCCCCGAGTTTATTTTGCTGCTGCATCAGGCTTTCCTTATGCAAAACGCTGCACCTTCTCCCTTGTCCGATAACGGGGTTGAGGCCCTCGGGTGGATTCCCAGGCCTTAGAGGACGCTGTTTCCTCTGATGTAGATGAGGGCAGCGTATCTGAGTTCTCCCAACGGTCCTTTGGGGATTCCTTGGAGGAGACGGATTCCCGCTCGGATGGAGCGGATGACCCCTCTGCAGCGCGGATCTTTCGCTCAGAGGATTTGCCCAACCTGTTACTGCAGGCCATGAGCATTTTGAAGATTTCCTCGCCAGAGGACGTCTCTCCCTCAGCCCCTGTTGGCTCTGCCATTATGCTGGGGACGAAGCGCCCGCCTAGAACCTTCCACGTGCATGATGCCATGCACACCTTAATTTCGGCTCAATGGGATGTCCCGGAAGCGAGCCTCAAAGTGGCTAGGGCTATGTCCCGCCTCTATCTTTTGCCTGAAAGTGAACGTGAGGCCTTTCTTTGGCCTACCGTGGATTCTTTAATCACTGCGGTGACTAAGAAGACGGCGTTGCCGGTGGAAGGTGGCACGGCCCTAAAGGACGCCCAAGACAGAAGATTGGAGGCGGCCTTAAGGTCGTCCTTCGAGGCGGCTGCCTTAAGTTTGCAGGCCTCAGTTTGCTGCTCCTATGTGGCCAGGGCGTGCCTGACGATGGTGCAGCGGGCTTCCCCCTCGGATCCTTCCTTGAGGGCTGACTGGCCGGCCCTGGAATCGGGCTTGGCTTATTTGGCAGACTTACTGTATGATGTCTTGAGAGCCTTGGCTAAAGGCATGGCTCAGACAGTCTCTGCGCGGCGCTGGCTTTGGCTGAAACATTGGTCTGCGGACCACGCCTCTAAGTCCCGCCTGGCTAAGTTGCCTTTTAAAGGCAAGCTGCTCTTTGGGGTCGAGCTGGATAAAATCGTGACCGATCTCGGCACGTCTAAGGGCAAGAGGTTACCAGAGGTCAGGGCTCGGGCCAGTGCTCGCCCCGGTATCTCCAGAGGACGGTTTCAAGAAGCCCGTCGGTACCGCCCGGGCAAGTCGGGCTCCTCTGCCCCCTCTTCCTTCAAAAGGAACTTCTCCCCCAAGCAGCATTCCTTTCGCAGAGACCGCCGTCCCGGAGGTACGCCCTCCGGTCCTCCCCCAGGGTCTCGTACCCAATGACGGGTCCTGGTCCATGGCCCAGTGCAGATTGGAGGACGCCTATCCTCGTTTCTGGGCGAGTGGACCAAAGTAACTTCAGACGCTTGGGTGCTGGAAGTCATCAGAGACGGCTACAAGTTAGAGTTCTGCCGACCCTTAAGAGACGGGTTTGTACTCTCTCCCTGCAAGTCTCCGGTCAAAGCTGTGGCAGTGCAGCAGACCTTGGACAACCTGATCCGCCTGGGTGCGGTTGATCCGGTGCCAGAAAATCAGACTGGCAAGGGACGTTACTCCATTTGCTTTGTGGTACCAAAGAAAGGAGGTTCTGTCCGGCCTATCCTCGACCTCAAAGGGGTCAATCGGGCCTTGAAAGTGCGGCACTTTCGCATGGAGACTCTCCGCTCTGTTATAGCGGCAGTGAAGGCAGGAGAGTTCTTGGCTTCCTTGGACATCAAGGAAGCGTACCTGCATATTCCCATCTGGCCTCCTCATCAACGCTTTCTGCGTTTTGCAGTCCTGGGCCGACACTTCCAGTTCAGAGCCCTCCCTTTCGGGTTGGCTACTGCTCCGCGGACCTTCTCCAAAGTAATGGTGGTCATCGCGGCCTTTCTGCGAAAGGAAGGAGTACAAGTCCATCCTTATCTGGACGACTGGTTGATCCGAGCCCCCTCTTATGCAGAGTGCGGCAAAGCTGTGGACCGGGTGGTTGCTCTTTTGAGCTCCCTGGGGTGGATCATCAACTGGGAGAAGAGCCAGCTGCACCCGACTCAGTCCCTGGAGTATCTGGGAGTTCGATTCGACACCCAAGTGGGCAGAGTGTTCCTGCCAGACAATCGGATTGTCAAGCTTCAGGCTCAGGTGGACCAGTTCCTAGTAGCCTCTCCTCTTCGGGCTTGGGACTATGTGCAGCTGTTGGGCTCTATGACGGCCACGATGGAAGTAGTGCCCTGGGCCAGGGCTCATATGAGACCACTACAACACTCTCTGCTGCAGCGCTGGACTCCGATGTCGGAGGATTATGCTGTGCGCCTTCCCTTGGACCCAGCAGTGCGCAAGGCGCTGAGCTGGTGGATGCAGACAGACAAGTTGTCTGCAGGAATGCCTCTGGTGACCCCGGAGTGGATTGTCGTCACGACGGACGCCTCTTTGTCGGGCTGGGGAGCCCACTGCTTGGGAAGGACAGCGCAGGGGCTCTGGTCTCCTGCAGAGGCAAAGTGGTCTATCAACCTCCTGGAACTCAGAGCCATTCGGTTGGCGCTTTTGGAGTTCATCCCGGTACTGGCGTTGAAGCCAGTACGGGTCCTGTCGGACAATGCCACGGCTGTGGCCTATGTCAACCGCCAGGGAGGTACCAAGAGCGCCCCTCTAGCCAAGGAGGCCATGAATCTATGCCAGTGGGCGGAAGCGAACCTGGAACAGCTGTCAGCGGCCCACATTGCCGGAGTCATGAATGTCAAGGCGGACTTTCTCAGTCGCCATACCTTGGAGCCCGGAGAGTGGCAGCTATCTGCTCAGGCGTTCTTGGACATCACGAAGCGCTGGGGCCAGCCGAGCCTAGATCTGATGGCGTCATCGGCCAATTGCCAAGTGCCGCGCTTTTTCAGCAGAGGACGGGACCCTCGATCCCTGGGAGTAGATGCTCTTCTCCAACAGTGGCCGACACAAGAGCTTCTCTATGTGTTCCCGCCCTGGCCCATGTTGGGCAGGGTGCTAGACCGGGTGGCAAAGCATCCGGGCCGGATAATCCTGGTGGGTCCGGACTGGCCCAGACGTCCCTGGTATGCGGACTTGATCAGGCTCTCAGTCGACGATCCTCTGCGGCTGCCAGTGGAGCAGGGCCTGTTACATCAGGGTCCCGTGGTGATGGAGGATCCCTCCCCCTTTGGTCTTACGGCCTGGCTATTGAGCGGCAGCGTCTGAGAAAGAAGGGCTTCTCAGACAAGGTCATCGCCACTATGCTGAGAGCGAGGAAGCGCTCTACTTCTACTGCTTACGCCAGGGTTTGGCGTATCTTTGCAGCGTGGTGTGAAGCAGGCTCACTTTCTCCCTTCACTGCTCCAATTTCTTCAGTGTTGGCATTCCTGCAAGAAGGTCTGGAGAAAGGCCTGTCGCTCAGTTCCCTTAAAGTCCAGGTAGCGGCTCTGACTTGCTTCAGGGGCCGCCTGAAGGGTGTTTCCCTGGCTTCGCAGCCAGATGTGGTGCGCTTTCTCAAGGGAGTTAATCACCTGCGCCCTCCTCTGCACTCAGTGGTGCCTGCGTGGAATCTCAACCTGGTGCTAAGAGCATTGCAGAAGCCGCCTTTTGAACCCTTGTCGAGGGCATCTCTGAAAGACCTGACGTTGAAAGCAGTCTTTTTGGTGGCTATCACTTCAGCCAGAAGAGTTTCCGAGCTCCAGGCGCTCTCATGTAGAGAGCCTTTTCTGCAGTTCACTGAGGCAGGAGTGACTATTCGCACAGTGCCTTCCTTCCTGCCCAAGATTGTTTCTCGCTTCCATGTGAATCAGCAGCTCTGTCTCCCTTCCTTTCGTAGGGAGGACTACCCAGAGGAATACTCTGCTCTCAAATATCTGGATGTGAGACGTGTCATCATCAGATACTTGGAAGTGACCAATGATTTCCGGAAATCGGATCATCTGTTTGTCCTGTTTGCAGGTCCTCGTAAGGGTCTGCAGGCTGCTAAGCCTACAGTGGCAAGATGGGTCAAGGAAGCCATTGCAGCGGCTTATGTGGCTGCGGGGAAGGTGCCGCCTATCCAGCTGAAGGCTCACTCCACTAGAGCTCAGGCGGCCTCGATGGCAGAGGCCGGGTCCGTCTCCTTGGAAGAGATTTGCAAGGCGGCAACTTGGGCTTCGGCCCATACCTTCTCCAGGCATTACCGCTTGACTGTGGCTGCTCGGGCGGAGGCCCGGTTTGGAGCTTCAGTGTTGCGGTCAGGGATTTCTATGTCCCGCCCTGGGTGAGTACTGCTTCGGTACATCCCACCAGTCTATGGATTGATCAGCATGATGATATGGAAGGTAAAATTATGTATCATACCTGATAATTTTCTTTCCATTAATCATAGCTGATCAATCCATAGCCCCTCCCAGATATCTGTACTGTTTATATTCTGGTTGCATTTCAGATTCAAGTTTAGTCTTCAGTTCCTGTTCAGGAGGACTTCGTGTTCAAGTTTTTCAATGAATTCTTCAAGAGTTGAGACGAATTTGTGTTACAGTGAGCTGCTGCATTCCTCTCCCCTCCGTTTTACGGGGCTGGATTGAGACTTAAATTCTGCCGGCGCTCCCTCCCGCTTCGTGCGGCAGTAGGGCAGTTTTGTACCCCTCCCGCTTCGGCGGTGTTAGGGTCAGTCAGCTCCTCCCGCGGTTGCGGTTGCAGGATAAGCCAGATCCCCCCGCATCGGCGGGTGTGGTGTCCCTCCCCCGCTCCGCGGGGATGAGCTGGACGGATTCCCCTCCCCCACTTGTGTGGGGATGAGCTGGGTTAATTCCCCTCCCCCGTTTCGGTGGTGGTGAGCTGGGCAGAGTGTCCCTTCGTGGGTGTAATTCTCTAAGTGCTGAGTCCTGCGGATGGAGCTTGGATATCGACATACTGAGAAGTTTCCGGCAGCACATGACCACATATAGGGAGGCAAAAGGATTGCTCTCTATCTCCACCTGCTGGTAGATGGACACAACCCACCAGTCTATGGATTGATCAGCTATGATTAATGGAAAGAAAATGATCAGGTATGATACATAATTTTACCTTATTGGCATACATGCAAAAGAAGTACAAACAAGAAGTCCACCAAACACCAGGAAACACAATTCCGCACATTATGCACTAAACAAAAAGACTAATACTACATGTGGTGTACTTTTATCTGCATGTGTAATGTATAATTTGAGGAGTATCAGAGTTCTCCAATAGGTGAATCCAGGGAGATGCTTTTCTCTCCAAAAACACAAATAGTCTTTTTCCCCAGTAACAAAGCCTTTCTCAGGAAGAATCTATGATTCTCTGAAAGTAGAACAAAAGAGTATATTGGAGGAAGAAAAGGAAAAGACTTTAGAGTATAGCGATTGACAGTAAGTCTAGATCTGTTTCCATAGTCCTGCTACTAAATTCCAAAGCCAACACATATGGCCTAACTTGGCTTTTCTATACCACATTTGGGACAGTTTCCATCAATGGCCAGATGTTCCTTGAAGGCCCTCCATGGTGAAACATAGGTTCTACGTATAAATTTATGCTGGGTGAATGCTGTCATAACTAGGGTAAGCCCAAAACAATAGGGTGAATGACCTTGGGATCACTAGGAACTGGATCTCCTCCTTATGAAGTACTCCGACAGACATCAGCAGAGGTGGAGAAACGTGGGTAATGGAATAGGGAAGAGTTTGTCCTTGAATAGAAGTCACCTGCAAAGTGGGTCTGCAGGACAAGGCCACGGCTCCCAATTGGGACAGGAGTAGAGCATCGATAAAATTCCCCCCCCCACACACACACACTCCGGAGTCAATCAAGGCCATTGTGTTAAGCTGAAATTTATTCGAGAGCAAAGAGACGGGCATGGAAATGAGATTATCCAGAAGAGACGAATATCGACCCAGGGCCATCCTCTTCAGATGCCCTGGGTCATAGTAACATAGTAGATGACGGCAGAAAAAGACCTGCACGGTCCATCCAGTCTGCCCAACGAAAAACCTATAAGTGTATACCTTACCTTGAATTTGTACCTGTCCTTTTCAGGGCACAGACCATATAAGTCTGCCCAGCAGTATTTCCCGCCTCCCAACCACCAGTCCCGCCTCCCATCACCGGCTCTGGTACAGACCGTATAAGTCTGCCCTCCCCTATCCTCGCCTCCCAACCACCACCCCCTCTTCCCCCCAACTGCTCCGCCACCCAATTTCAGCTAAGCTTCTGAGGATCCATTCCTTCTGCACAGGATTCCTCTATGCATATGCCACGCATGTTTGAACTCCGTTACCGTTTTCGTTTCCCGGCTTGTTAGGGCACTGTTTTAAAAAGTGACCAGCCTGCCCACAATAGAGACATAGTTGGTTATCCCAGCGATGAGCCCTTTCTTTCTCAGACAGGCGATGACGTCCAATAACCATCGGTTCTTCAGCGGTTCCATAAATAGAGCTAGCGTTTCCTCTGGGAGAGGAAGACTGATGCATCTGAGGAGGTAGTTTCAGAGACCGACATTGGTCAGAACGTTCCTGCGTTCTCTCCTGGAACTGTACATCAATACAGATGCAGAGGGTGATCAGAGCATCAAGGGTAGTCGGAATTTCCCTGCCGGCCAACTCATCCTTGATCCGATCAGTTAATCCTTGCCAAAATATGGCTGTGAGTGCCTCCTGGATCCATCTTACCTCTGAGGCTAGGGTTCGGAAGCGTACCACATAGGACCCTATGGAGAGACTTCCCTACTGGATCCGTAACAGTTCTCCCGCAGTAGAGGAGGGGTGACCCGGGATATCAAAAGCCAGTCTGAAGTGGCGGAAGAATTCTGAGAGATCTGATAGCAGAGGATCCTGTTGTTCCCAAAGAGGCGAGGCCCAAGCCAGGGTGGATCCAGAGAGCAAGGAGATAATCTAAATGATCTTCAGTGAGGTCACGTGATGCTGTGAGCGGCGAAAGACGAGAGTCACATCGGCTCCTCGGGGCCCCATCCGTAGTTTGGCTATTCCACCCCACTCCTGGATTTTGGATCTATGAGCTGGTAACAACATATGGACAAATACCTAATGCGAGCCGCGATGGCGCAAGCACCTAAAAGCTTGAAACGGAAAGCAGAGTGGCAGAAACCTCTGGATTCCAAAATGGCGGCTGCCTCCCCGGCAGCCTTGCGCCCCACTTGCCCCCGGACAACGTGGTCTTAGAACTTGCAGATTCGGTGGTACGCGTGCTGGACCCTAGCTTCACACAACTGTTGGAACAACTTACAGGATTGACAGCTCTACCTTCCGAGTTAACACGCAGGACTGGGGAGCTGGTGGCGCAAGTGTCTGAGGTGGAGGATGTACAACAGGCCCACGCAGGAGAACTAGAAAAACTGGAGTGCTTGACCCAAGAATACCATCAGAAACTGGAGGATCTGGAGAATCGGTCCTGCCGCGATAATTTGAGGTTTGTTGGATTTCCAGACTCTATTGCTGAAACGAAATTTAAACAAACACTGGAAACATGGCCTTGAACTGGCCCATCGTATCGGCCAAAAACCCACGAGAGATCTAAGGCATCGGGGTTGTGATCGCTAAATTTCACAGCTACTCTCAGAAAGCAGCACTGCTGCAGCTCTATAAAATTTGCAGAGAGGATACAAAATTTGATGGCACCACTTTAGTTATTGCTGCATGCAGCCCCTAGTCGAAGCGCTGCGAGACCGAGTTTTGCCCTCCTTTTTCTCCCCCTGTGGAGGCATGGCATTGGGTCTGTAGACTTTACAATCTTGACCCTCATGTATCCCCATTGTTGCCAATTTGGAAGAATGCAGACTTTCCTGTTGGTAGGTCCTTGGCGGTTTTCCACGGGTGGAGGGAGGAGGGGTCTCTTTTTCTCTTCCAAGTTTCAAATAAGGATGGCACTTGTAAAGCTTTCCAGGACTTATGTACTAGCAAGCATTTTACCCCTCAGGCCTTTCTCCCCTATCTGCAACTGCATCATTATATTGCCTCGTTACCACAGGCCTCCTTGTCTATGACAAAATGGGAACAACTAGTTGAAATATATGACCTAGAAGCACAATTGGCAGTTCCCTTGAAATATTTTTATAACCAATTAAGAGAGGCACTACCTGAGGCATACTATGGGGACCTGCGCAGAGTTGGTCTGGAGAATTGGGATACCAGATACTACTACTACTACTACTACTTAACACTTCTAAAGCGCTACTAGGGTTATGCAGCGCTGTACAGTTTAACAAAGAAGGACAGTCCCTGCTCAAAGGAGCTTACAATCTAATGGACAAAATGTGCAGTCAATCAAATTGGGGCAGTCTAGATTTCCTGAATAGAGGTATAATGGTTAGGTGCCGAAGGCGACATTGAAGAGGTGGGCTTTGAGCAAGGATTTGAAGATGGGCAGGGAGGGGGCTTGGCGTATGGGCTCAGGAAGTTTATTCCAAGCATAAGGAGAGGCGAGGCAGAAAGGGCGGAGCCTGGAGTTGGCGGTGGTGAAGAAGGGTACAGAGAGGAGGGATTTGTCCTGTGAGCGGAGGTTTCAGGTAGAAGCGTAAGGGAGATAAGGGTAGAGAGGTAATGAGGGGCTGCAGATTGAGTGCATTTGTAGGTTAGTAGGAGAAGCTTGAACTGTATGCGGTACCTGATCGGAAGCCAGTGAAGTGACTTGAGGAGAGGGGTGATATGAGCAAAATAAAACATTACAAGCCAGCTTACGAACCTGTTATGGGGCTTTTGGGAGTGCTGATATACGGGAGTTGCAGTATAAATTTACTATGCGCCTATATATCTCATCGCATAGGGCCTTTAGGGCTACTCTGCGCCCCTGTGATGATTGCTCGAAATGTGGGGGAACTGGAGCTCATTTGGGCCATATGTTCTGGCTGTGTCCTCCAGTTCTGGCGTTCTGGACGACCCTTTGTGCCCATGTGTCTGGGATTTGGAGGATTAGGTGGCGACCCTCCCCTGCACTGCTGTTCGATGTGTATCATACAGGGGGATCCCGCAGAGCGGGTCTAACAACTTTCCTAAGGTGAGCGGTTCTGATGGGGAAAAAAACTATATTGAGTGTCTGGCTGCTTCCCGATTGCCCCTCGGTTCCGTGGTGGTGGTCTCTTATGATCTCCTTGAGTGCAGTGGAGCATAAGGATGTTCGGGATCTGGCCTCCCAGCGCGGGGACCGTCTCTTGCAATTCTGGTCTCCCTTCTGGGACACGCTAACACCGACTGCTCGGAGTAGAATTTTGAGTGGTTGGTGCACTCTGGGGGAGGGAGAGGGGGGTGGGGGAGTGGGAGAGGAACTTGAGGGGGGAGGGGGTCGATTTGCTTTAGTTTGTTTTTTTGGGGGGGGGTGTTAAGCAAGTGTAATATAGGTGTATTGCCAAAATGATACATTTCAAAACTGTTGATTACCTGTTATTATTGTAACCACATACATTTGCATAAATAAAGTTAAAAAAATGATCTTCAGCCTATCTGAGGAAAAGGCTACTGGCTACATCTCAAATAGCATCAGACATTGATGAAGGAATTCCCGGCAAGCTGAGGGGGTACCGTCAAAGTAAGGAGGTTCTGGCAGCTGCAGACCAGGTGTGGGTAGAACCGGTCCAGCCTATGCAATAGGGTTCTGCCACTGGAACTGAAGAGTGGTCAGTTGTGAACAAATGTCCTGCAGGACTCCAGACAAGCGATTAAGCTGGGCTTGTTGTTGTTGTAAGACTTGGGTCAGGTCATACAGGTCAGGTTTGTCCAACGAACTCATGGCTTCGGCTTACTATCAGACTCGTGAGTCCTTTTACCGAGTAGAACACAGATGTATCCTGAGGAAAAGGACCCTGGTCCTGACTCAGTGGTCAAGCAACCCTGAGGCTTCACCTGCGATGACCGCTGTTCCCCAGAGGTTGAGCCCCCAGGTGCGGGTGGCCAAGTAGTCAAGGCACACGCTGGGTCAATAGGCAGGCAGCAAGCACAGAGAGTAGTCAAGACACATGCTGGGTCAATAGGCAGGCAGCAGGCACAGAGAGTAGTCGAGGCACACGCTGGGTCAATAGGCAGGCAGCAGGCACAGAGAGTAGTCGAGGCACGCTCTGGGTCAATAGGCAGGCAGCAGGCACAGAGAGTAGTCGAGGCACGCGCTGGGTCAATAGGCAGGCAGCGGGCACAGAGAGTAGTCGAGACGCGCTGGGTCAATAGGCAGGCAGTGGGCACAGAGAGTAGTTCAGGCACGTGCTGGGTCAATAGGCAGGCAGCAGGCACAGAGAGAAGTCCAGGCACGTGCTGGGTCAATAGGCAGGCAGCAGGCACAGAGAGTAGTCAAGGCACATGCTGGGTCAATAGGCAGGGAAAAAGCAGAAAGAAACACACAACAGCGCAAAAGCAAACCTACTGGAGTAGAAGCCGAAGCAGGGTGTCAGAAGAGAGCTCAGCAGATAAAGTGCTGGCGTCTGACGTCAGCAGGAGCCTAGCAGGAAAGAGAGAGCTGTCATAGGGCAAAGAGAAAGAGAAGGGAAGCTGGCGGCTAATAGGAGTGGAGTGGAGGAGAGACAAGAGGAAAGAGAGCTCCCAATTGGCCAAACGGACAGAGGGAGGAGCCGGGGGAACTGGGAGGTGGACCGAAGGATCCTGGGTGGACCCAGGGCCAAGCTGACGCGAAGGGAGTCGCGGTGCTGGAGCGCCGAAGAAACAACATGGCAGCCGCACCCGAGGCAGGCAGAGCACGTGCTGCGCGGGCTAAGGCACAGAGCCCCGCGTCACTGAAGGACGCTGCCCGTGCAGAGGTAGGGGAGTGACACCCTGTTGCGCTTACCTAGGAGCCAGCCACTAGTGATCTCCCCTCAGTTGAACCTCCGGTAGATTCAAGAGTGATGTAGTATACAGGCATCATGAGTTGAACCTGGGTATCTGGCACACATTTCTACAATCTCCCCCCTATGTATCACACACAACTTGCATATTCATAGAGTGGAATGCTTTTCTATTCCTACATGTGGCCTCTCGTGCCCCGTGGGGGGGTCTGAGTGCAACGTGTGTGCAGGCTATGATGCCTATGTCTGAGGAAAAGCAAGCTGTGCCATAGAACTGAGCCATGTTCTGCAGGGCCTGGGGTAGTGGGGAAGGTGATGTACTGTGAGATGTGGTTAAGGATGGCCTTAAGGAACTGGGCGAGGCAATTGGAAATGGTGTGCTGGATTCACAGCTGGGACAGCCTGGAAGCTACCAGTGGCCAGAAAAGCGAGGGAGGCAGTGACCTTCAGGTGGACAAGGATAGGATTTTTCCTATGGGTCCTGGACTGTAGGAGTGGTTGTAGTTGGTCACATAGGTGCCAGATGGTAGCCCTGTCAAACCGGTACCTGGTGAGGCATTAGGCATCGGTGAGCTCCAGGAAACTGGAGTGGGGCCTAAATACCCAGGGATAGGGTGTCTCCTGCGATGTCTGTCCTTCAAACCCTCTTTCACCTCCATCAAACTGTGTGCCAACAATTCATATAGTTCAGCCATTATCAAACACCACAGGTGCAAATGACTTATCCCAAACTAAGGACTGTGCGCACCTCCACCTACTGCACCTACTGAGTGCAATGAGTCCCTCCAACAACAGACAATGCCCAGCACTCACTCTCCCACCACCTGAAAATAGTCCTGACACACAAACACTGCAGCAGTCACTCCCCCTCCCAACACCAGCACTCACTCCTCTCACACACAGCTGCAACACAAATCACTCACTCGCCTCTCTCCAACAAACAGTCCTCACATATACACACAGCAGCACAAAGCACAGGGACAAACTGGGTCTGGACAAACAGAGGAACACTGAAAGACACAGGACACGCAGATAAGGGGGTTTAATGAGGGGTGTGGGGGATGGGGAGAGATACAGAGGAATGGATAGGTATGGCTGGGGGTGTTAGCAAATCTGGGCAAGACCCTAGGGAGGTGAGACACAGAGGAGGCAAGGAAGGGAACGAGGTTGAGACTGGGGCAAACAGGCAAGTCTGCCTAGCACTGACTTTGCTTCCCAATTACTGGTGTTGCCATCTAATCACCACTAAGCTTCCATGGATCCATTCCTTCTAAACAGGATTCCTTTGTGTTTATCCCACGCATTTTTGACAGAGAGAAAAAGACATTTTAAGCTGTGCGTGGTCCTCCTAGGCTGTGGAGGGTGGTGTCAGGTGCTTTTGACATCACTTCTGGTCACATGACCCCCATCCAAGATGGCAGTGAGTAGTGTGAAACAGGAAGTGATGAGATGTGTACAGTTGTCGTTGTAATCTTGGAAAAGGGTGTCTGGCTATGACATTGCTTCCTGTGATGTCACCAAAATGGGTGGGGTTTGGGGGTGTGGTTATGCAAAAAGGGTGGGGCATGTGTGGGGCTGATGTCCCTTGTTCAGCCTCTACTTTTCCTGATGGGTGGGGCTGAGACATCACATCTGGTGATGTCATCAAAGGAGTGGGTGGGGCTTGAATTGAGAGTGGGCATGTCCAGGGCAGATCCTCAATTCTGATTGGCTGCCATGATCAGACATATTAGTGGTCAACTGTCAAAATCAATTAAAAATAATTAACGGTTGACAGATGCTAGTGAGGTATATTACACACCAATTGTGCTATCTGCTCTGTTGCTGACAAGAGAAGGGACAAATCAGATCAAAGGTAAACCAACCAAAAAAATAGCATGTTCCTAGCAGGGCTGGGGATTTAGTGAATATCTTGAAGGCTCTGACCGCACACATTGTTTCCATTGGGTTTAGCATCCCCAATCATTTTGAAAAGTTGGCTCCTATGGTTCCCACCTGGAACCTCCAAGGCTAACTTTACCCATTATTTTGCATTTCTTGCAGGTGAGTCAATCATCCTAACCAGTAAATCTAAATATACAATTTTATAATAGTACAGGCAGAGAAGAGCAACAGCTAGCATGGCCCTGCCTTCTTTTAAAAAAAAATCTCCCGTTCACTTTCTGATGGCTCTTGCTGGGCAGTATCTGGTGTTCATAAATTTATTTCTGTTATAGCCAAGTGGAGTTTAATGTTATCCAGGAGAAGCACTAGAAACCTCTAAACTAAGCCCCAATTCAATTAACACAGTAGAAGGGACGGGACATTGCTTTTCCAGAATTCTCTCTTTTTTTTTTTGCCCTACTACATATTTCTCTTTGACAGTGAGGTTGAGGGAGAGGATATTCAGTAGGGTACTATTTGCTTAAAGATAACCAGATCATTTATTTAGGTGGTTTTTTTTCAATGACTACTCAGATGACTTATGCAATTAAGATGGACCATTACACATAGAATCTGAAAGATACCCAGATAAGTAGTCCAATTAACTTTATGACAGCTATTTTTAAGTTGAACTTCAGCATAAAGTTAACCAGATAGTTCTAATATTGGTACTGTCCAGTTAACTTTAGGCCATACCATTGCACCCCCGTTTCTCATCCCAAATTTAAATAGATAAATTTGAACCAGATGTCTGTTTAAAATTTAACAGCTGGCCATCACCAGTTCCTTAAAAGGAAAGACCATAAATCTTCAGCATATCAACCACTGTATTTTGTTCACTACTACTGTTCTTTTTCTTTTGTTTTTCCTTTTTTTCCTATTGTGATATACTACTTTTGAAAAGGTTACTTGGCTGTAATTAGTTTTTATCTTGTTCATTAGTCTAGTTTGCATACAGTAAGTTATGTAATATACAAGCTGTAAAGCCCGTTACAACAGGCGAAATTTCTGTTGTATGTAATGAAATAGCAAAACAGGCAAGACTTTTTATTTGTGAAATGTAATTTAAAAGTTGATGAACGTAATGTCAGTTGATGTGTATAGTACAGGTTTATATACTATGTTCTTTGTGTAAACAGCATTAGATCCTTCAGAATTTGAACCTTGTTATTGTTTGATTTATGTGATTTCCCATATCACTTATTGTTCAAAGAGAGAGAGAGAGAGCGTCTGTCTGAGAGAGAGAGAGCCTTTCTGAGAGAGAGAGCGTCTGTCTGTGAGAGAGAGAGAGAGAGCATATGTCAGAGAGAGAGAGAGAGCGTCTGTCAGAGAGAGAGAGAGAGAGAAAGAGCCTTTCTGAGAGAGAGAGAGAGAGAGAGAGCTTTTCTGAGAGAGAGAGAGAGAGAGAGCATCTTTCTGAGAGAGAGAGAGAGCATCTGTCAGAGAGAGAGTGAGAGAGAGAGCGTCTGTCTGAGAGAGAGAGAGAGAGCGTCTGTGTGAGAGAGAGAGAGAGAGAGAGAGTCTGTCTGAGAGAGAGTGACCCCGCGAATCTAAACCATACGACCTTAAGTACCCGAACCCCCTTATCTCTGTCCCTCGCTGATGACACAAGCTCACCCCCTCTCCATTACCACACTAACCCCTCACTGACAAATGAGACCACCCGTACTAACAGTGAAACCACCTTATCCTGGGTTCAGGTAAAACATGGATTCAGTTAACCCCCCGGATCTAAACTGTATGACCTTAAGTACCCGAACCCCCTTATCCCTCTCCCTCGCTGATGACACCAGCTCACCCCCTCTCCACCACCACACTAACCCCTCACTGACAAATGGCGGTGATTGAAAGCGGGTCCCAGGAGTGAACGACCGATCGGAGAAGGCAATGGGAAGACTCACCGGAGAGACGGAAGCGAAATGTCGGACTCGGATAGTCTATGCGAAAGCGAGCGGCGGTTGTGCGGGAAGGATAGTTAATGAGCGAGTCACACCATGGAAAAAAATGCGCCAAGAGCAGCACTCCCTGCCCCCAGGGAAAGCAGGCGGCCTGCCAGGTGTGCGAGGGGTGGTTAGAAAGAGCGGAGGGAAAACACCAGGATATTTCATGGGAGGGGACACAGTAAGTGAGCAATTTAAACTTGTAGTACTGCAACTGGGGAAAATTGGTTAGAATGCAGCCAATTCACCACGTCTTCCCTCCTTCAGCTGACTCCGCGCAGTTCTGATGAGCGATGTGTTCGGTAGGCTCGCGCTGGAGGGGGGCATCGTTGGAGAGACCTGTGTCGTGATGCACATGCACAGAACAGCTGCGCTGTTCTGCGCATGCACGGCACGTCGGTCACTCTTCATTTATATAGTAGGATTTGCATTGAAGGCTTGAAGACAATAGACACAATCAAAAGCAAATATACTTATAGGCCATCTGAATTTTAGATTTCATTTTTTTTCCAAATATACATTTCATCTAATTCTTTACCTACAACAGGGAAATGTGAATATTAAGGCTTGTTAAGTAGAAGAACATACTTGAGTGACTTGACAATTTTCTTGTAGATTCTAATGTGATGAGGGGTCACGTAGACTGTAGATTTCTTGAAACTGTCAAATAAATCTGGATTGAATATATATGCTTTTAGACTTTATCAAGTTCAACTTAGGTTTAAAAATATTTTCAGAGATAATATTTTGATTTATCGTGGGGCAGAATATTTAGGAAAGAACTCAGTGCTTCATGAAATCAGACACAGATTTTATTTTTAATTAATCAACCTTGATCTTCCCCAACAGGACAGAAAAATCTCATGCTGCTTGGCAGCCCATACATTTCCCTTTGCCAAAGCCAAGATTAGACTTAGAACGAACAGACAAAGGAACTCAAACTATTGGCTGTTTTACCCATCCTCTAAAATTTTGGAGAAGAAAGAATTGGAGCTGATCTCTCAGAAGGAAACACATGATAAGATGAGTGATCGTAAACCCCTTCTCACAGCTATTAGTCCTGGAAGAGGTGAGAATCAGTTCTGGACATTCTAAACATTCTACAGCCAACTTTTGGAGTGACTACACAGGAATTATTTCTTTCTTTTCTTTTTTTTTTGAACCAGCAGTTTCCTCCTGCTCCTTTACTACAGGGGTTCATTTCAAGCAAAGGTCATTTCTGGCTCCAGCAACAAGTGTTCTGCCTAAGGGGCATAGTTATCAATGTGGACTACTGTTAAAAGACATGTTATTTTACCCTTAACTAGCACAGGTTCCATTTAATGCAGTGAGACCTAGTTACTAATAACTGGGGTTAACAGTAAAATAGCCTGTCTTAATGGTAGCCCATGTTGATAAATTCCCCTGAGATTTCTTTAAAGGGATTATGTTTGATATTGGGGAATTCTATATATAATGCCAAAAGTTTGGCGATGAAAAGATCTTTGCTAAGCCCCTATTCTATAAAGGGTGCCTGACTTTTGTAGAATACTGGCGTAATATGCAGGTCATGCCTAAATTTGAGTGCCAGACACACCTGATAAAAACAGGTTTAAGTCCAGTGCTCAAAGCTACGTGCAGATCAGCAGAATTGTATAACTTGGCACCTAGCTTTTGGGAATGCCCATAACCGCCTATGACCTTCCCATGGCCATGTCCCCTTTTGGATTGTGCACATGAAAAGTTAGGTGCTAAGTTATAGAACAGCATGCAGGGGAGATCCGTGCACAATTTCAGTTAAGCCCAAATTAGCACCAATTAAGTGGCCAATTGGTACCCATTTTCTCATTAAGTTGCACATGGATCTTGGATCCATGTTCAAATTTCAGCGCCCAACTTTCACTGACCTATATAGAATCCAGAGTAAACATGGTATAGAATGATGCTTACTATATTGAATAAGACATCCTCCTTCATAATCCAAGAGTAAATATGCTGTTTTAATTTATATCCCATCCTAACCCCTACCCACCCCCTCCCACCTTATAGAAACTGTAGTCCTTAAACCTTTGAATCTTCCCGGCACCAGGTAACAAATAGCACCAAACTTACACATTGAGCAAATGACTCCTCGTGGGGATAACGTGTCCCAAAAGAGTGACCATGTGGCCTGAAACTGTAGTCCCAGTCCCTTCGAGATGTCCTTTATATGCATTTGTTCCATTCTCTTGTCCTAGATCATTAAAATTCTCCATTGTTGAAAGGTGGGTCAGACCAGTGGTCCATCTAGTCTAGTATAATGCTTCCAACAGTGGCCAATTCAGATCACAAGCACCTGATAGACTCCAAAATAGTAGCAAGATTTGTGCTACTGATGCCAGGGACAAACAGTGGCTTTCCCCATGTCTTTCTCAATAGCAGACTATGGACATTTTCTTACACAAGGTTTTCTTTAATCTAGTTTTTTAATCCAAGTAGTTCAAAAAGGGGGAAAGGTAATTATTCCTCTTTAAACCATAGCATTGCTGAGGTTCTAGGTGCCTCACTCCTCAACCCAGCTCCCACACACCCTCCACAGATGAATGGCTTAAGAGTAAGACCTCAGAAAACAAACACAAATAGGAATGGAAGTAAGGCACACCTTGAATGATTATCAGAAGACTGTGTTCATGAACTAAACTGAAAACAGACAAAGTGATAGGGCCTGACGGGGTATATTTTAGGGTATTGAAGGAACTTAGGGAAGTTCTGGTGGTGCTACTATCTGAACTTTCAAAGCTACTTTACAGTCAGAAGTGATCCCAGAAGATTGGAGATGGAAGTAAAGAGGCCAGTTAGTCTGACCTCTGTGGTGAGTAAATTAAGAGAAAAGGTGCTAAACAGAGGATAGTGCAATTTCTGGAATCCAGTGGATTACAGTATCTGAGGCAGCATGATTTTGCTAGGGGTAGGTCTTGTCAGATGAATCTAGTCCGTTTCTTTGATCAGTTGGCCAGAGAGTTGGATTACAGAGAGCACTAGATATGGTGTTGTTAGATTCCAGCAAGGCATTTGACATGGTACTATTTTGGCAACTTATAAGTATACTGAAAGACTTTCATATGGGCTCTTAAGTGACTGAGGAAGGAAGTTATCAACGTGGGCTACCATTAAGATGGGTTATTTTACTGTTAAACCAGATTATTAGTAACTAGTCTCATTGCATAAAATGGGACCTGTGCTAAAATAACATGTTAATGGTAACATAACCCTTCTTAACGATAGCTCAATTTTGATAACTTGCCCCCTGACTAGGTTAGAAAGTGATTGAGTGGGAGATGATAGAGTGTAGTGGTAGATTTAGTTCACTCTGTGAAGAGAATCTGCGTGTGTGGTTGGTTCCTGCGGCATCCCTAATTCGGCCAATGTAGCTTTTTGCTGACCTCTGTTTCACTAAAGAAGCCAACAATTACCAGTCTTATTGCCCCATTAGTGCAGGCGATATTATAAAGCTTATACTATAGAGAGCCCTAGCGTCCAGCACCGCCTGAAGCTGTTTCTTAGCATCAAAGTAAACCTTGCGGGATACATCAGATGGGCTGAAAACAAAAGCCCTCCTAGCATCTCCCAATTGCTTCAAAAGATCACGAATCTTATGTTCCCTATCTCTATTCAAAGATGCAGTGTACGCTATGATTTTACCTCGGAGCACTGCTTTAGCTGCTTCCCAATAAACGTGAGGCCCCACAGACTGAACGTCATTCTCAGCAACATAGTCCAACCACCCCTGGCGTAGATATTTACGAAGCTCCCAGTCTTGATAATGAGCAGGGTTCACACCAGAGTCTGCAAACGCCTCTCTATGTAAGCCACATTGAGCTTACAATTAGGTGGGAAAATGTGGGATACAAATGTAACAAATAAATAAATAAATGTGCCACAGGGATTGTTCCGTAGTCTTATTGGGCCATATTCAAAGCAATTAAGTGGGCAGGAAAGGTTCCTGTTTGCTTAAATCACCTGTAGTTGCTTAGCCCCTGATATTCAGTGGCACTGGACAGTACTGCTGAATATCACCTTTGACTGCCCATAAAAAAATTGGGCAGGACAGGGGCAGTGCAGGGGGCGGCATTGAGGAAAAGCTGACAATTATGTGGGTGCCAGCAGTATTCAGTGCGGGCACCTGAATAGCTAAGCGGGTGAATTTAGGACAGCTCAAAAGCTGGTACTGAATATAGACATGCACCCGCATAACCCTTTTCTTTAGGTTATCAATAGAAATCAAACAAAATAAAACATGGAAAAGAAAATAAGATGATACCTTTTTATTGGACATAACTTAATACATTTCTTGATTAGCTTTTGAAGGTTGCCCTTCTTCGTCAGATCGGAAATAAGCAAATGTGGTAGCAGATAGTATATATAAGAGAAACATCAAAGCATTACTTTGACAGTCTGACAGAGTGGGAGGGTGGGGGTATGCATGGGGACATCAAAGCATTTCATTTATATTCTAACAGAATGGGTGTTGTAGGTGAGAGGAAGGTAATAAACAGAGAAATACAGCTTTATGGTTTATAATGGGTTAGAAAACCCAGATCCTTATTAAGTCCTGTTTGTTGTGTGTCAAAATATTCAATCATTCTTAGCCCCCCCCCCCAATCCCCCTCCTAGCCTCCAAATCCCCCTCCTTTCCTCCCCCATCCCCACAGCTTGCCGCCATTCAGACCCCCCCCCCCCCCCAATCTCAGTAGGCCCACCCCCAGGCCTACCTAATGTCCTTGGTGGTCTGTGGAGTTATTGGGGTCAGGAGCAAAGCCCTTTCACTCCTGCCCCTTGCAGCTTCCGAAAGAAAATGGCTACTGCAACCTCCTGCCCATGTCCCTTCCTCCACCAAAATGTATGCCATGATCTGTAATGACAGTCTCACAAGACTGCCACTGGAGGTCGTGCAACCATTTTGAGACTGCAGCCAGCATAGACAGGAGTGCTGCTGCCCATGCTGGCTACAATCTCAAAAGGCTGTCATTTTGGCAATGGAGAGTGGCTCCTACCTTGAATACCCACTGGAGCACTAGGGGATGGACAGTAGGCTTGGTGGGGGGAGGTCTGGGAGGGGGACTCTTTCTATTCTTTATTTATAAGTTTCAAAAGAAACAATGAAATAGAGAAAAATAAAAGAAATATTATTTGCAAAGTAAAAAGAAAAACAACTTTGAAGCCCATATCAATAGGTACATTGGGGTTAAGTATAAACAAGAAAATAAAAATAAAACTTTGTACCTATATCAGTATACTAACTACTGCTGTATCATTAGCTTTCCCTAACTGCTAACCCATATCTATGGTCTTGCAATAGCTGACTATTATCCAAAAGCAAATTTTTCCAATTGACCAGGATCAAAGAAAATTGTAGTTATACCTTGAAACATAGTCAAACACTTACATGGAAAAAGTAGCTCCCACTGCAAGGAGAAGTGTTTCAGTTCAGAAATCATTTACACTTACCTGTGTGGCTCTTGCCACATCAGGAAAAATCCTAAGCTTCTGATCTCCCCACCTACTGCCACCTCCTTTTGCATTATTGCACTCTTTATGGTCACTTTTGCCTTAGTCACCCTCATCCTATTATCCTAGGCAATTTAATATTCATTATAGATAATAATAATGCCCCTTTTGTCCCAGACTTTAATAACTCTTAGTTTAGATTTCAATCTAACCCAGCAGTGATTTTAACCTATTCATGAGATGGCCACACCTCCGGAGCGGGAGATGGGTGCTGGCCGACGGTGGGCGGTTGGAGTCCTGGGATCCTCGGGGGGGGGGGGGGGTTGCTGTTGGTGTATCTGGGGGTGGTTTGAGATGAGAGTTCATGGTCATTGGGATGTTTTGTTCTCGTGGTGAGTGGTTGTTTGCGCGGAGACCGATGGAGGATGTCCAGTGGTTTTTCTCTCTGGTGGAGTTTTTTGCATGGGCGTCTTGTCTGTCAGTCTGGATGAATGAAGGGGAGGGAGGGGACCAGTGGTGGGATTGGCTCCATTGACACCTTTGGCGTTCTTTTGTGGTGGAGGGGCTCATTCACCTGGAGGTGGGGGGCGGGGGGTGGATGCATTGGGGTCCGGTTGATTGAAGTTTGAATATTGGGGTGGCCACGCGCTGTGGGAGCAACGTTTAGGTTGCTCTTGGTATAGTGTTGTACAGATAGATCTGGAACCAAGGGATCCCATAAACAAAATAGAGCAGTACAAAGTAGTATACCATGCCATTCTTTGTATTGTTAGTTGAATATTTTTACTGCTGTAATTGCCTATTGCTCATGTTTGATCTATTCTTACTGTACACCGCCTTGAGTGAATTCCTTCAAAAAGGCGGTAAATAAATCCTAATAAATAAATACATAAAATTATTATCTGATGTCTTTACTATTTCCTCTATTTCCACTCACCCCTTATCTTGGACAGACCACTCTCTTCTGCTTTTTAAAGTTTCTCCCCCTATTTCACTTTCTGCCTCCTCAAATAGAACATGCTCCTCCAGAGATCTCTCCAAAATCTCAGAATCTTCTCTTTCAGATAACCTACAACTAGATATTGCTGCATTTAGTACCTTTACCCTTGAAGAATAAACAACACTATGGAACGCTGACCTGCCAAGGATTTATAATCTACTTGCCCCGCTTGCAGAGGATATGTCCCCATGCAATATTCGTCATTCTGTCGTCATTCTGAACCATGGTACTCTACAGAATTAAGACTTCTAAAGCATCAACTTCATCAGTCTAAAAGGAAATGGATCTGTATATCTTCCGACTCTTCTCTTCTTAATTACAAATCACTGTCCCATTCTTATAAGAAAGTAATCCTTACAGCAAAAAAAACCCCCAACAAAACACATAGTACTCTTCAAAATTACTAGAGCTCCAAATACTGCTATCTTATATCGCACCCTTAAGCAGCTAACTACATTTAAAAATTTATTGATTACAGAAGATAGACTTCTTCCTTCAGCGCAAACGCTAGCTTGTTTTTTCAATAGAAAAACTTCTTGACAGTTTTAATACCAGTTACCCCTTACCCTTTTCCCCATCACCTTCAGATTCCTGGATACCATCCCACAACACTTTATCCAATTTTCGTATCACATCTTCTTTGGAGCTATCCAGGACCATTTTACAAATGTGATCCATTTCCTCCTCCTTAGACCCATTACCCACTTTTTTAGTAAAAAAATATATCACACAGTTTTGATTCCTTTCCTTCACTTTATGATCACCCTATCCCTTTCATCAGGATTTGTTCCTTGAACTTGGAAGAATGCTATCATATATCCCAAAATTAAAGACCCCAAACTTTCACCTACAGATGCAGCTAACTATGGGCCAATAGCCACTTTACCTTTCTTGTAAAAATAGTAGAAACCATTGTCAACTCACAACTTGCTACTTTCATTTCCAGTACTAATCTCTTACACCCCAACCGAACAGGATTCTGTCAATATCATTTATTTATTATTACATTTATATCCCACGTTTTCCCACTGATCGCAGGCTCAAAATGGCTTACAAAGTCTGTAGTGCAAGCTACAGTACAAGAAGAACAATTATACAAATTGAGAATAAGACATAAAATAACAATTAAACATCAAAAGGCAAGAGATAATAACAGTTAATTATTGTCCTTGGATCTGAATTTATAGTAATAGTTAATTCAGTTAAGTTAAACCTGGGGAATAAGCTCTCTTAAACAATACTGATTTCAAAACTTCTTTCTTAGCACTTATGAATATAATGCGATAAATTTCGGCATGTATTACTTCTTTCCTTGGACCTTTCGGCAGCCTTCGATCTCATAGACCATTCAATTTTACTCCACTGGTTACATTCCATAGGCATCAGTAATTCTGCCCATCAATGGCTCAAATCTTTTCTTGATAATAAACAGTACACAGTTCATTCTGCTAACATATCATCTAAACCTTTTCAGTTTTTATGCCCCAAGGATCTATTCTCTCTCCTCTGCTATTTAACATCTTTCTAGCTCTTCTACTCACTTTGTCACAATCTATCGATCTAACTATGTTTGTCTATGCAGATAACATCAGATACTCTGTCCGATCTGTCCATCAGACCCTGATGATATCTCCTCCATTAATTCACGGCTGAGCTCATTACTACATAGAATCTCTAACAATAAACTAATCCTTAACCCTGAAAAATCAAAACTGCTCATATTCTCCCCCGCTGGTCCAGTTACTTTGTGTTCCCCAAAGTTCTTCTAAATGGATTTCCTGTTAAGATAACACAATCTATATGCATCTTGGTTTCATAATTGATTCCACTCTTGCATTTCATGATCAAATTTCTACAGTAATTCAACAATCCTTTTCAAGCTGCATCTTATCCGTTCTTGTTAAGCCATTACTAACCTTTCTGCTTTAAACATTTTGATTCATTCTTTGGTTATTTCTCAATTAAACTACTGCAATTCTCTCTATTAGGTCTCTGGATTAAAGATCTAAATCGTTTTCCAATTGATTCAAATTATGCCATCAGAATTCTCCATGATTTAAATAATTTTGATCATATATTGCCCTATCTTAAATCTGCTCATTGGCTTCCCATTTCCCATCATATTACTTATAAAATTTACTATTACTTTCAAACCCTCGCAGCTTCTGAACCATAAAATTATCTTACTCCATATACTCAAACTTGTTCTCTAGGTCTTCCCAACTGAATCTCTTAACAATTCCATCATACCAAGAACTTTAGCATGAACACAGCAGACATACTATGTTCTCATTCCAGGGTCCAAAGTATGAAACTCATTACCTCCCCATCTCAGACAATTAACTTCTCTTTCACGATTTAAAGCTGAGTTTAAAACTTTTCTATTTCGAGACACTTACAGCTAGCTTCCCTGATTTGCCACTGTTACCTGGAATCACAGTATCCCTGACCATACTGTATTTTCCCTTCCCCTCTTTACTATCAATATTGTACTTCTCCCCATTTTTACACCTCTTCTTCTAGTCTATCTGGTTTTAATATTTATGTTATTTCTATCATTCTTTACTTTTAGATTGTAAGCCACCCAGATAGATTTGTCTGTTGGGGTGGGATAGTAAATTCTAAATAATTTGAAACTTGATATAAAGCATCTTTATTTTTAAAATAAGTATGCAAAGCTGAATATTTTTATTTAATTATTTGTTACATTTGTATCCCACATTTTCCCACCTATTTGCAGGCTCAATGTGGCTTACATAGTACCGTAAAGGCATTTGCTAAGTCCGGTAGGGACAAGTACAAAAGATGGTTAGGGTGGAATAAGGAAGATAAGATTCAGGCAGGTGGGGTTACAGATAAGGAGGGTTGATAATGTCCAATACGATCTTGGTAGTGATATGTTGCGGAGTAAGTATCACTCTCTCAAGAAAAAGTAACCAAAAGAAAAGCATGGTGTTGGAATCATCTCTTGACGTTTTCCAAGAATTTAGTTAAATCAAATTCGGAATAATTTCCAAGTAAATTGCTGCTGCTTTTACAGTTTTGGGGGATTTTTTTTTCGATAAATGATACAAATTAGATAATATAACAGAGTCAGCAGTAGACAATGACAGTACTTCCTTTAGATATTTACGAAACAAGATCTCAGGTGATAAAAACTGAGTAATAGGAAAACTTGATACCCAAAGATCCTTAGACTTGTACATATTTTCCAAAAGCTCATATTTATTGTGTAAGTACAACTATCTTTAATACCCGCAGTAGTCGTTTGACTGAAGTATTACAACCTTAGGCTCTAAATTCCCCAGACTTTTATCACATTGAAACAGTCTAGAATCTAAATCCTGAAACTTGTGAGATGCTTCATCAGAATAATCACACAGTTGGAAGATGTTTTTCAACATAGCCTCAGCTCTCATCACTGATTTCCAAATGTCAGCCAGCGAAATATCAGATGGAACTTGATCTATAGGCCCAAAATCTAAATCTGGGCATGGCACTGGAGTTGGTATTTTCACCCAGAAACAGGGACTTGAGGAGTCTTAGGTGAAACTTCACCACTACCAACTGCTCCAAGCAAATAGAACACTATTGTTAGAGACCCTCCCTTGGAGATATTCAAGGATTTAACAGGTTAAGGTGAAGTAAGAAGTCCCCCTGGAATGAGAGAGCCACCAGAGCTAGACATAGGAGTAGAAGCTGTCACTACAGTGCCTGCTGTTCCATTGTACCAGTTAGTGCTTTCTTTATGGACAATATAGTACCTTTTTTATTCTTTTGTTGCTTCCCCATGGCAAATCATGGAAAGAAAAAAAGTACTTACAAACTTCTTGAAAAATAGGAGAAACAATATGTAGATATTTCAGCAGAATGGCCAGCCTTCTTGGTCTTCTGTGGGTTCTGAAGGGGGCTTCAAAAGGAGCGTGTCCCTTGGTTACGCTCCATCGGGCCATGCCCCAGTGGCTGTGCATCACAGATGCTGCTATGTTAAAAAGACCTCCCAGCGAGGTCCTCCTGCTGATGTTAGGAAGCTCCTGCCTCATGATGTGTCTGCAGCGCCTGCTCCTCCAGGTTCCTCTCCATGAGTGTTTGCCAGCCAAATCCACCAAGCTTTGAGGGGGGGGGGGAGGGAGTTCTTGTTTGTGTGTGGGGGAAGGAGGGGGAGAGGTAGATGGAGTGGCTGCTTGTTCCATGCAGGTCTGGGCCAGGCCCAGCTGCCAGTTTTGACTTTGGCTGAAACTGAACTGCAAATTTCAGCCACAGATTTGGTTTCAGCCCAAACCAAAGAAACCGGTTTGCTTGCCCTCTAATAAGGAAGCAGGGCATATTTTTCCACATGTAACAGGCATGCCAGGAAATACAGACCCTATTAGGAGAATTTCATTTGATTATGTGGTAATGGGTGTCCTGCTGTCCTTAGAGAGTACCTGCTACTGGTGAGTAACTTCATTTTTTTTACATTACTCCTAAGTCTACAACCTTAATTCATGTACTCTAGTTTTACCGTTTTTGTGTCTCTGGAAAAGATGTTTATCTATTAATACCTTTCATATATTTAAAAATCTGTATCATATCTCCCCTATCCCTCCTTTCCTCTAGGGTATCCTTTTTCAGGTTTTCTAGTTTCTTCTCGTACTGGGAGGTATTGAGGAACTGCAGAATGAATGCACTAGTAAGTTAGTAAGAGGAGTTTGAACTGTGGATGGAAATGGATAAGGGAGGCAGTGACTTGAGGAGAGGATTATGTGAGTGTAGCAATACTGGCAGCAGATAATTTGCATAACAAAATTTTGAACAGATTGAAGGGGACAGAGATGGGTCAGTGGGAAACCTACGAGGAGCAAACTGCAGTAATCTAAGGAGGATGTGATGAGAATGTGACTAAGAGTTCTCCAAGGACAAGCAGACCTTCTTATTCCCGCATCTGGGTGATGTCATCCAACAGAGCCCGGTGCAGACACTGACTAGTGAGTACAGTAGAAAATTCTAGCAGCATCCTACTGCGCATGCGCTGGTGCCTTCCCACCTAATGCATGAGCACAGGTCCTTCAGTCGTGTTTTTCCACTGACCTGAGAGGACGCATTCGCGTATTCTCTCCTCACACTGTACTTTTTTGAGTATTTATTAGAAGAATTTTTTGGCCATTTTAAAGTTTTTTCTTTATTTTTATGTTTGGCTGCCTGGTTTAGGCCTAGCCCCGACCTCAATTTGAACTTGCCCCTTTTTGAGAATTCAAGATTGAGAAGTTTAATTTGGCTGAGATTCTTTTTTCGATGCCTCAGAAGATCCCCAGTGGCTTCAAGAGGTGTGCCAAGTGTAGACATGTGATTTCTGCCATGGACCTGCACAATTGGTGCATCAGGTGCCTTGGGCCAGATCATGTCCCCTCTGACTGATCTCTGTTTAAAAATGCAGGTGAGAACTCAGCAGGTATGACTGGCTCAAAGAGAGTATCTTTTTGGCTCCTCGAAGGCCGGACCATTGACTTCAGCACAGGCAGCACTGACCTCCATAGCTGCTCAGACTTCGTCATCCACTGGGAGTGCACCAGCATCAAGTGGGTCTCCATCTGTCTTGACACCGAGTGCTGAAAGCAGGCCTCAGGATCGGTCAGCATCGGACCCGACACCAAGGATGTGCATGGGTTTCACATCATCCTCGTTGGCACCACAGGATCAAGGCTCTATCCATCGGGGGAAGCCCAAGAAGCATAAGCACTGGTCCTCCTTAATGTACTGTGCTGGGAGCACTGGGACATCGGATTCCCTGATGCCTGAGAAGCGCCAGCACCGGGACAAGGGCTCCCCCTCCTTAGAAGAAGTGCTGGTGTGCAAGTCACAGAGTGGCCCAGCCCCCACCACCGGTTTGGCACCGACATCTCAGACTGCCTCTGCCCCGGCTCCCATGCCTTTACCGATGCCCACCTTTGATGAGCTGTTCTGGAGCGTGCTCCGAGGGAAGCTGGCATAGTTACTGCAGGAGCCTCCTGCTTGAGCATTGAGGGCACTTGTTCCACTAGCAGAACAACCCTAGGCCCTCTCTGAGGCTCCATTGGTGCCGGTGCCTAGATCTTCAATGCCGGTGCCTCGTAGGGTGTTGACATCGACATCTGGGCATGCAGTACCACTCTCAGCATTGGGGGAGGAAGCTTCCTCGGAGTCTGAGAGTAGGGCTGTACCTTGGGGCTCTTCGGGGCGTGGACCTCATTCCACCAGGCTGAGGTTGGTGCAGACTCATTCAGCTGCCTCTGAGTATGCTGAGGTGTCCGATTGTGACTGCTCTTGGGAGTCAGTTGAGGATCCACATTACTTCTCGGAGGAAGAGTCATATGGTATTGCCATCTGATCCCTCTCCTCCACCAGGGGCGCTCTCTTTCACTAGTTTTGTGAGGGAGATAGTTAAGGCTGTCTTGTTTAAGTTGGAGACAGAGGAAGAGCCTAGGGCAGAAATGCTGTCTGTCGTGGGTATAAGTCTCCTCCTTAGGGAGGGGTCACTGCCATTATCCTTAAGGATGCACTGTTGAAGAATTGGGAGTCTCCCCTCACAGTGTAGGTCGCACCCAAGAAGGTGGATATGCAGTATCATATTAGGAAGACTCCTGGATTCGAGAGGGTACAGCTGCCTCACCACTCCATGGTGGTCTAATCCATACTCAAGCTGGTCAAGAGTTGTTAGTCTCATGCCTCAGCACCCCCGGATTCATTTGGGAGGAAGACTTTTCAGGTCTCAGTACTCATTGCCTGCATTCAGTCCTACCAGCTCTACACAAGCCTTTACTTGGAGTCTTTGGTAAACAGGCCACAGAGCTTCACCAGCTGGCCAACAAGCAGATGGAATGTAAGCATTATCTGGTGAGGGGTGCCTATGATACCTTTGATGTGTTTTATTGACCCTCTGTAGACCCCCGTCTGATCTTTCCACACGGAGGTGTACAGAGGGTCTGTTCTGCTATGATCTTGTAGACCGCCTCCCTGAACTCCAGTGACACCCCTTCCCATGGATGGCGCCGCTGGGGAGGCATCAGAAGGCTCAGTTCAAATCTAATTCCCATGACCACAGCTTTCTGTCTAATAGGATCTAAGGAGATCTTTGGCCATTTATGTTCCCACATATATTCTATTAAAAATCCACCTTAATAAATTCTGGGAGTGAATGTCACTTGTGTGTGGATTACTTGGTAGAACAAATGATAGGTAAAGAGTAAATAGGATAAATAGAAATAAAGACAAAGATAGTGTCCAGAAATAAGATTTCGTTTATTCTTACCAAAATAAAGTCTTCAATTTGGTACATTCATCATACAGATTCTGGGTTCAACTGCACAGAGTTTTTCCCTCCGAGAAGACTTGGGGACTGTACCAAGGATCTGCCAAAATCTCATCCCTTTTATAGGCAAAGGTCTTCATGCAAGTCTATGGCAAGGCCCTTTTTTTTTTCTTAATATTGCCCAACCTCTGATTCATACTTTCCTTTCCGGCAGGTGCCCATCTGTACCCACCTCTTCTTTCCGTTTAGCTATTGCAAGATTTCCGTTATTGTCAACAACATGTTTTTCTTGTTACAAAAATATCTGTTTTAGCTATTGCACATGATTGTGACATTTCCGTTTTTGTCAACACTTGTTTTTCACTCTCTTGATACAAAAATATCTCAATACTAGCATATCAGTTTCATATCATCTTTCATATCATCTTATGATCTGAGTGCCATCTTATAGAAACACAGACTTCATTTTAAAAACCAAACTTCATCCATTTTTGTCCATTATTTCTACATCTTAGGGTGCTATGTTCAATTTGACAGTTTGTACCAGATTTTGTTAAGACCCATCATGCAGGCCTGCTTTTGCAGGTTCCCATCTATAAGGCCATTGGTGGGCTTTCAGGCCTAGTCAGGGCTTCTCAGCTGGCCAAAGCCCAGTAACTTGGCCCACCACCATTCCAGTGGATAGGCCTCAAGCTACAACACATATTAACATTCCCCTCTTCACCCTATCCCATAGGGTGACACCAGGGTTAACGTACCATGGTACCATCCATTCCAGAAGGTATCCTATTAAATTATAGAATACAATGAGTCTAATTGAAAGCTGGTATAGTCTGATTTGTTTGAATCAAAGTGATAACATAGGCACTACTTCGGTAACATACTATAACTACAACAATAATATTTCTAAACCTATTAATATGCAGGTTCAATCTTACTCTTACATATGGAGATATATATATTAACAATCAATAATTCTTGGTTATATACTGATTATATCTTGAGTATACATTTGCATGGATTACATAGTCATACCGATTATTGATTACATTCTTCATCAGTCTTAACACTATTATATTGCATCCCTGTGTGCTTTTACATGATTATACTGTTGCAGACATTTCTATAGTGTCTCTAGCATTCGCATAGCGATTGGTCCATCTCATAGGGAGATAGTCCAATGTGTTATCTCCTGTGGTGTTGGGAAGGAGATTTTCGTACAGGGCATACTGTCCTGCTGTTGTCTTTTTTGTTATTGCAGTTTCAATTAAGCGTTCTACTAAGCCTCTAGCACAAGGGATTATGCAGCATCCTACTAACACAAAAATTGCTACCACTATGATTATGGTGGTGGCTGCAGAAATGATAAATGTCTTCCATTTACCAAATGCTTTATCCATCCAACCGGTCCAAGATGTATCGACACCAGAGTTCTCTGCCAATTCTTGCGACAGTGAGGTTAGACCATGTTGCATCCAGACTTCTGGCATGGGTGTTGGGATTCGCAGACTCTTATGGCTGTGTGTCTCTGACCTCGAATCAGCTGTTCAAGAGAGATTGGTGGATGTGCCATGCCGAGGGGACAGTTTGTTTGGAAAGAAAGTGGAAGAGGTCGCTGACCTCATAAAGAAATGTTTGGACAATATCCACACTCTGTCTCGGCATCCTCCTCCTGAGTCGTCTTCTACAAGATTTGCTAGCTGATCCAGGCAGTGACCCTACTACTCTCAAAGGCATAGGTTCTTGCCTCCCGCTTGCTTTGCTCAAGTGGCTCAGGCCCAGTATCCCAGGCTTTGCCAGCCCCGTCCTCAGAAGTCCCAGCTGGCTTCCCAGTCAAAGCAGGGAATTAGCTTTTGACTAGCTCCAGCAGAGCATAGCTGCTCAGAGTATCTGTCCTGAATGACTTACTCGTCAGAGGGAGGCTCACTTTTTACCAACACAGATGGCCCCTTGTAACCTCCAACCAGTGGGTTCTTCAAATAGTCCACTGCGGGTACGTACTGAATTGGCATCATAAACCACCAAATTGCCCAACAAGAGTGTTTTCCATCAGCTCTCAACACAAGCAGGTACTTGTAGAGGAAATCGCCCTTCTTCAGGCCTGAGTGGTCAAACCCATGCCACCAGGGGAAGAAGGGAAGGGATTCTATTTCAGGTACTTTCTTGTGATCAAGAAAATGGGGGAATTCCAGCCCATCCTAGACCTCAGGGCTCTAAACAAATTTCTGGTCAAGGAAAAGGTCAGGATTATTTTCATGGGCACCGTTCTTCCTCTAATTCAGGAAGACAATTTGCTATGTTGTCTGGACTTAAAGGATGCCTACACCCACATTTCGATACTTCCAAGTCACAGGAAGTATCTCAGATTTAATGTGGGGAAATGCCACTTCCAGTATCGTGTTCTGCCAGTTGGCCTGGCATCTGCCCCCAGAGTGTTTTCACCAAGTGTTTGGCGCAGACTGGCGCTGTATGTGTTTCCCTACCTGGCTGATTGGCTGGTCAAGAGCACATCTCAGGAAGGAGCTAAGGAGTCCATGAGCCTAACTATTCAGGTGCTAGAGCTACTGAGGTTTCTCATCAACTACCCCAAGTCCCACCTACATCCAGTTCACCAATTGGAATACATAGGAGCCCTGCTCAATACAGGTCAAGCTTGGGCCTTCCTTCCTTCAAGCAAGGGTGAACACCTTAGTAATTCTTGCCTCGCAGGTCTGCAGTAGCAAGCAGGTTTCAAATTGGCAACAGTTCATGTCACTCCCATGCCACAGCTTCACTTGAGAGCGGCTCAGTGGACCTTAGCTTTCCAGTGGTTTCAGGAGGCAGGGAACTTATCGGATGTCGACATTCCCCTGGACCTGGCTGACACCCTTCTCTGGTGGACAATCAGGTCCAATCTGACCCTAAGATTCCCATTCCATATTCTACTGCCTTGAAAGGTGTTGAAAATGGATGCATCCAACCTGGGTTGGGGAGCTTATGTATATGAGCTTCACACTTAAGGCCAGTGGTCTGCTCAGGAGGTTCAGTTCCACATCAATCTCCTCAAGCTCTGGGCCATTTGGAATGCTCTAAAGGCTTTGAGAGGTTGAGTCTAGAACCAAATTGTTCTCATCCAAATAGACAGCCAGGTTGCGATGTTCTATGTCAACAAGCAGGGGAGGTACGGGTTCTTACCCCTTGTGTCAGAAGGCGGTCAGCATGTGGTGGTGGGCTCTACTTCATGGTATGGACCCGTTCCACTTACCTGCCCAGCAAGAACAACTGCCTGGTGGACAGACTGAGCAGGATATTGCAACTGCATGAGTAGTCTCTCAACATGGGCATAACCCAGAAGATCTTCTGGGAGTGGGGCACCCCTTCAGTGAATCATTTTGCCACTTATCTGAACAACAAGGTCCCTCAGTTCTGCTCCAGGTTCGAGTCACATGGCACACTAGCGTCAGATGTCTTTCTCCTGCATTGGGGACAAGGACTACTGTATGTGTATCCTCCCATACCTCTCATAGAGAAGACTTTGCTGAATCTTAGGCAAGACCAAGGAACCATGATTCTGATCGCTCCTTACTGGCCGAGGCAGATATGGTTCCCTCTTCTTCTGGAGTTGTCTTCCAAAGATCCATGGAGCTTGGACTGTTGTCCAACCCTCATTACAGAACAAGGGTTCCTTTATGCATCCCAACCTCCAGTCCCTGGCCCTCACTGCTTGGATGTTGAGAGTGTAGAACTCAAACCCCTGGAATTGCCTGAAAGTGTCTCCTGTATCTTGCTGGCTTTCATGAAAGATTCCACTAAGAGAAAGTTTGCTGTCTGGTGTGAGGGCAAGGCTTTAGAGCCCTTTTCTTGCCCTACGCAAAAACTGCTTGAGTACCTCCTGCACCTTTCTTAGTTTGAAAACTATCTCTGTAAGGGTTCATCTTAGTGCAATTGGCGCTTAACATCACCATGTGGGAGGCGAGACCATTTTTGTACAGCCTTTAGTTGTTCGCTTCATGAGAGGTTTGTTGCTACAAAGCCCCCTACTAAACCTCCTACTGTGTCATGGGGAATCTCAACATAGTCCTCACCTAGCTGGTGAAAGTTCCTTTTGAGTCTCTGAATTCCTGTCATCTGAAGTTCTTGACCTGGAAAGTTGTGTTTTTGGTGGCAGTCACTTCAGCTTGTAGAGTCAGTGAACTCCAGGCCCTGGTAGCTCATTCACTGTATGCTAAATTTCATCACAACAGAGTAGTTGTCCGCATGCACCCTAAGTTCCTTCCTAAGATAGTGTCAGAGTTCCAAATTAACCAGTCAATTGTTCTACCAATATTTTTCCCAAAACCTCATTCTCATCCTGGCGAACGTGTACTGCATACTTTAGACTGCAAGTGAGCCTTAGCCTTCTACCTGGAGTGGGTGATCTGGGAAATTACAGACGGGTAAGCGTGACTTCAGTTCCAGGCAAAATAGTGGAAACTATTATAAAGAATAAAATTACAGAACACGTAGACAAATATGGTTTAACGGGACAGAATCAGCATGGATTCATCCAAGAGATCTTGCCTCACCAATTTGCTTCATTTCTTGGAAGGCATGAAAAAATATGTCGATAAAGGTGAACCAGTTGATGTACTGTATGTAGATTTTCATAAAGCTTTTGACAAAGTACCTCATGAGAGACTCCTGGGAAATTAAGGAGTCATGGGATAGGAGGCAACATCCTTCTTTGAATTAAGAATTGGTTATTGGAAGAAAACAGAGGGTAGGATTAAATGGCCATTTCTCTCAATGGAGGAGGATGAACAGTGGAGTGCCGCAGGGATCTGCACTGGGACCGGTGCTGTTTAACATATTTATAAATGATATGGAAATCGGGATGATGAGTGAAGTGATTAAATTTGCAGATGATACAAAACTGTTCAGGGTTGTTAAACACATACTGACTGTGAAATATTGTAGGAAGACCTTAGGAAATTGGAAGACTGGGCATCCAAATGGCAGATGAAATTTAATGTAGACAAATGCAAGTGATGCACATTGGGAAGAATAATCCAAAACATATTATCTGATGCTAAGGTCCACCTTAGGAGTCAGCACTCAAGAAAAAGACCTAGGTGTCATTGTAGACAATACACTGAAATCTTCTTTCCACTGTGCAGCGGTGGCCAAAAAGCAGACAGGATGCTAAGAATTATTAGGAGAAGGATGCAACTCCATGTTGCAACCTCACCTTGAGTACTGCATTCAATTCTGGTCGCTGTATCTCAAAAAAGATATAGCGGAATTAGAAAAGGTTCAAAGAGCAACCAAAATGATAGAGAGGATGGAACTGCTCCCATATGAGGAAAGGCTAAAGAGGTTAGGGCTCTTCAGCTTGGAAAAGAGATGGCTGAGGGGGATATGATTGAGGTCTACAAAATCCTGAGTAGTGTGGAGCGGATGGAGGTGAATCGATTTTTCACTCATTCAAAAGGTATAAAGACCAGGGGACACTCAATGAAATTGCATGGAAATACTTTTAAACCAAAAAGGAGGAAATATTTTTTCAGTCAGTTACATAAGAACATAACAAAAGAACATAAGAGTAGCTGTACTGGGTCAGACCAATGGTCCATCTAGCCCAGTATCCTGTTTTCCAAACAGTGGCCAAGCCAGATCACAAGTACCTGACAGAAACCCAATTAGCAGCAACATTCCATGCTACCAAACTCGGGGCAAGCAGTTGCTTCCCCATGTCTGTCTCAATAGCAGACTATGGACTTTTCCTATTGGAATTTGTCCAAACCTTTTTTAAAGCCAGATACGCTAACCACTGTTACCACATCCTCCGGCAACGAGGGGAAGCCACTGCTTGTCCTGGGATTGCTACCTTGGAATGGTGCTACTAATTGGGTTTGTGCCAGGTCTTGTGACCTGGATTAGCCACTACTGGAAGCAGGATGCTAGGCTAGGTGGACCATTAGTCTGACCCATTATGACTATTCTTTGTTCTTATGTACCTGTAGCTGGTATTTTCTGAGGACAGCAGGCTAATTATTCTCACATACCCTCCCACCTCCCCTAGGAGTTGAATGTAGTTATAGGCTTTTTGCTTTTTCACCTGACTAGAGGACCAGTGCATTCATGGTGGGATGCTGCTAGAATTTTCTACTGTACTCACTAGTCAGCATCTGAACAGGGCTCCATTGGATGGCGTTTCCCAGATGTGAGAATAATCAGCCTGCTGTCCTCAGAACACCAGCTACATGTAAGTATCTTTGCTTTTTGGTAAATGAACCAAAAAAGCAACAAGGGCTTCTAAGAATGTTGAACATCTTATCTTGGATGCTCAACTGTTCTTGGAGGCCCTTGGTTCTTTTTTTTTTTTTTGTTCATTTGTCTTTCTGTGTTGTGGATTCTCTCTGTTTTTGCTCTTAAGAGTGGTAGAAAGGAAGGAATGAATTTTGGTGATGTGGCAGAGAAAGAAATGACAATTTTTTGCAGTGTGTTGGGTATGTACAGAGAAAAAGAGAGATGCGTCAAAGATAACCCCACTGTTACAAACTGAGGAGATAAGGAGGATGAGAGTGCTATTCACAGAAATAGAGAATGGGGAAGAGGAGAGGTGGGTTAGGGGGAAAGATAAGAAGCCCAGTTTTTGCTATGTTCAGTTTCAGATGGTGATGTGATATCCAGGTAGCAATGTCAAATAAGTGGCTGTGAATTGGGTCTGGATTTCTGGTAAAATTTCTGGTGTGAACAGGTAGATCTGGGAGTCATCAGCATAAAGGTGGTACTTGAGAAACATGGGAGGAGATCGGAGCACCAAGGGAACAAGTATAGAGAGAGAAGAGAAGAGGTCCTAAGACGGAGCCCTAGGGTGCACTGGTAGTGGGATAGCAGTGGAGGGTTAGGTAGTAAACTGCTTTAGCTCTAATTGGTGGGCCTGTTTTGCATTGCCTCTGAGACTAGAGGAGGAGAAACTGGGGCATGGAAATCAAGGCAGATGGAAAAGTATCTGGGCTATTCTGTTGTCTTTAGGTCAGATACACAGGAATAGACCTCTATACCACTGTGTTAATTATACTTTTCGTCAGTGATATCCAGAGGAAACTGCAATGATTCTATTAATGATTTCAGTGTCCTTGCCAAGTTCTAAAAAAAGTATCCAAAGATGTTACTTGTCTTTCTGTTTTGTTATGTAATGACCTATTTAGGTTACTGGAGAAAACAGTTGGATCACATCTGTGCTCACCTGAGATGTTATACTCAAAATAACCCTGATTTCAAAGCTTTAATTGGAGAACCTCGAATGGGAAGGGTAAGAAATAGCTATGTCTACTTCTTTCCATAATGAAGGCATGACTCCAGTCTCCCCTTGTTTCTTCAGGAAACTATGGAATATTTACATCACAACTGAAAATCAGGTTGTAAAAAGTAGAATAATGTCTTCAATAATGCATAAAATCGTGGGCTCAGTACACTAACTTACAGGTGAAAGCATAGTTATCCTTCATGCTGCAAGGACTCTTTCCATAACTTTGGTATAATCAGTACATTATATATTGGCAATTGCATATTACCAGTTGCAATCTTTTTTACTCTCTTCCCTCCTTTTTCTGTTCTACCTTATTCCCAGGTCACTGTATCAAAGGAATTACCTTAAGAGTTTACTATTTCACCAACTTGGGGTATACAGTCTCTTTCATCTCCCACTTCTTTCTCACTTTTTTCCCAAGGTATCTTGCCTCTTTTAGAAATTTGGTCTCTATTTCTGCTTCCAGGGTATTCAAGTCTATTTTCTATCTTCTCTTTCCCAATTAATCATCAATTTTTATTAGAATTTGAAAAAGAAGAGTACACCATTGAAAAATACATTTACATTTAAAATGCAACTCTTATTGATTTAGTTAACACACAGTTTTCTCCCATAGACATGCATAATGAATCAGCAACACAAGCAGTGGGGTGATGACATTTTACAGTACCATTGGGTGATGTTACCCCACTTGTGTGGCTGATTATCCTGCTCTTCACGGAGAACACATTACAAGTAAGCAAATTTTAAATTTACCAGAATCCAAATTGTTGTTGAATAGATTTCTTTCTCTTTCCCTATAGATAATTTCTGCTACAGTCCACGAAGATGATTATGAAGTCAGCCTCAGGCTAAATTATGCTCTTGTCACGGACAAGGTTAGTTTTGGGTTTAGGACTGACAAACTAGAAAATCGTTTTTTGTTTTCCCTGAACCATTACCCAGGTTATAATATATTGGAAATAGTGAAGAAAGGAGACGCTGCTTGGGTTTTGTTAGGTCTTGCTGGGGGGTGGGGGTGATCTGTTTAGTGAAAAGTTTAATTTAATTTTTGTCCTACCAGACTAGTTCAGAATGTGTGGGTTGTACTTCTCAGCCAGCAGATGGAGGGAAATAAAAGGAGCAGTCCGGCAACTCAAAAAAAAAAAAGGCTCAATTGAAGTTGTTCTAGAAGGTAATCAAAATGAAAGGTGATTCAAGGTAAATATATATGGACTTCAACAATAGTTGTAAAGACAGCCCAACAATTTTCAACATTCACAGTGCCTGCATCAGGTGACAGATTGCACTGGAAATGCAACAACTGATTCTACGAGTGCATCTGAATTAACTGTTTATTTCAAGGGTAAGATATGTTCTATTATAAATAGTTTACTTGTTAAACAAGATATGGATTCCTACTTGAATATCAATGAGGTAAGAATACCAGTAGATCAGATTTGAGATAGTTTCACTCCAGTATCCCCTACAGATATTATGAGGTTATTGAAAAGGTTTGCAGCTTCATATTGCTCTTTGAACATCTGTCCTTTCTACCTTATGAAATCTCCCAGTTTTAATTTTGTATGTTCTTGTACTGATTGGCTCAATTCACAGTTTCAATTAGGTAAGTTTCCCTCAACTTGAGCTGACATTAATCTAACCACAGTTTTAAAGAACTCACAAAGTAGTTGTCACACTCCTCGCCTGTTTTCCATGGTCTCCAGCAGTATTCCATGCCAGTATTCCTGTTTTACTTCCTGGAAACCTGCACTTCCTTTTTATAGCCCTTCAGGAGGGTGCTGACTGATGTCATCATGTTCTGTCTAGTAGTATATAAGGAAGTTCCTATCTCTCAACCAATGCCTTTGCAATGGGTCATCTAACCTTGTCTGGTGTAGTGTTGCAGCCTTGTTCCCGCCTTCGTCTCCAGCCTTGTTCCCGCCCTGTTCCAGTCTGCATCTTCAATCTTGTTCTTGCCTTGTTCCAGCCTAGTCATCCAGCCCTTGGGTCTCCAGCTGTCCCTGGCCTCAGGTCTTTAGATCTCCTGGTCTTCAGGTTCCAGCTACTCCCTGGCCTCCACTCTGTCGGGCCAACCCCCAAGGGCTCTTTTAAGAGCTATTCCCTGGCCTTGATTCTCTCAATTCTCTAACCTTCAGGGTTAATCTAATTTAGTAGAGTACATATATTAATATTAATCTCTCAAGTACTCACTACTTATTCAGATACTCATATCTTTACCATATAACTTTTATTTGGTTAACATCAGAGGATATAAACAACCTTCACATTTAACATATACCATAAAGCAACCCCAGTATTCCTTAACTACTAGCCCCTCATCCGCTCACAATCACAAAATCATCCATATATCACTCATTCACCCACCTATTATTAAATTCTGCATATCCCAATACATCATTACATAACGTAACATATAGTCTCAATGCTACATAAAAATGGGATAAACCACTCGTCTGTCTAGATCCAACTCCTTCCGAGTTTACTTGCAATTTATTTATTTATTTATTTATTTATTGCATTTGTATCCCACATTTTCCCACCTATTTGCGGGTTCAGTGTGGCTTACAATACATTGTGAATGGTGGAAATACAGTTTGTTACAACTCGGTTATGGATTACATTGTGAGTGGTTATGCGAAAACAAAATTAAAGTGTCGTTAAGGGAATAGAACAATGGAGAAGAACAATGGAAAAGAAACAACGGGAACTAATAGGGCAACTGAACAGTAGTAGACGAACAATTCGGTATAACATTTTTCTATGAGTAGAGGTATAAATGTGATAAAAATTTACGGGGGATGGGAATTCAGAAGAGAATGTATTGTTGCATTACTAATAGTGTGTGCGGACTTAATGTGTTTTGATTCTTTCAGTAAATTTTATCAAAGAGATGGGTTTTCAATGATTTGCGGAAGTTGGTTAGTTCATAGATCATTTTCGGGTTGCGTGGTAGTGTATTCCAGAATTGCGTGCTCATATAAGAAAAGGTTGATGCGTGTAACGTTTTGTATTTTATGCCTTTGCAATTGGGGAAGTGAAGGTTGAGGAAAGTTCGGGATGAACTTTTAGCGTTTCTAGGTGGTAAGTCTATTAAGTCAGACATGTAAGCTGGGGCTTCACCGTGAATGATTTTGTGGACTAATGTGCATACTTTAAAAGTAATGCGTTCCTTGAGTGGGAGCCAGTGTAGCTTCTCTCGTAAGGGTTTGGCACTTTCGTATTTTGGTTTTCCGAAGATGAGTCTGGCTGCTGTGTTCTGGGCTGTTTGAAGTTTCCTCAGTATTTGCTCTTTGCAACCTGCGTATAGTGAGTTGCAGTAATCCAGATGGCTGAGTACGAGGGATTGCACTAGGCTGCGAAAGACGGATCTCGGGAAGAATTGTCTTATTCTTTTCAGTTTCCACATGCAGTAGAACATTTTCTTGGTTGTGTTGTTTGCATGAGTTTCAAGTGTTAAGTGGCGGTCAATAGTAACTCCAAGGATTTTTAGAGTTTCTGAGATTGGAAGGTTTAGTTTAGGTGTGTTTATAGCAGTGAATTCCTTCGTGTTGTACTGGGAGGTGAGTATCAGGCATTGAGTTTTTTCTGCGTTTAGTTTCAATCGAAATGCATCTGCCCAGGAGTTCATGATGTGTAGACTTTGGTTGATTTCATTGAGGATCTCTGATAATAGGCATATTGACTATCGCCAAGTCCACCATGAAAACCGCCTCTTTCTCTGCCGGTTTGGCTACTTCCTCAAAATTGTAGCGTGGGGCTTGATTCTCTCAAGCCAGCCCCCAAGGGTGACTCACCTGCAGCCAGCTGGGGCCCACCTAGCCTTCGGGTTGGGTAGGCAGTGTAAACCGACTGCGGCCCAAGCAGTGACAATAGTGTTCAAGAACTAACTAATTATAGACCGGTGCCTTTCACCCCATGGTTTACTAAGGTGATGGAGGGATGGGTGACTGAAAAGCTAGAGTCCTATATGGACAATTTCCAGCTATTACATGAGTACCAATTGGGATTCTGTAGGGGTTTCAATATAGAGACTATGGTCTGCTCTCTGATTACTTCTGGTCAAAAGCTGCTGAGTCAGGGTCAGAGTTCTATAATTGTACAATTTGACCTGTCTAGTGCTTTTGAGTTGGCGGACCACCGGATCTTTTTCTTTTGGATTCATTAGGGATCCAGGGTCCTGTTTTGTCTTGGTTTCAGGGCTTTTTGAATAGATCCTACAAGGTGAAAATGTATGGTGATCTGTCCCATCTATGGAATGCTGTTTGTGGGATACTACAAGGTTCCCCCCCTTACTCCCCTCTTTGTTAATATTCTGAAGCAACCATTAGCCAATTTCTTAGGGTCACAGACGATATTAGTCTTATTATCTTTAAACCCCAGGTAACACAAGCCATGAGTCTAATTTGTCATGCTGTCTGTCAGCAGTAGATGCTTGGGTACAATCATTTAAATTGAAGCTAAATAGAAAACTATGTTTCTTTGTGTGGGCCCATTAGCTTCTTTAAGAGATAATCCTGTCATTGAGATTGGTAATCTTAATTTAAAACTAGATTTGATGTCTAAAATCTTGGGTATAGAAGTAGGTGGAGGGGCATAATCGAACGGGCTGCCCAAGTTTTCCTGAGGGCGTCCTCGCAGGACGTCCTCGGGAAGGGGCAGGGAAACCCGTATTATCGAAACAAGATGGGCATCCATCTTTCATTTTGATAATACGGTCGGGGACGCCCAAATCTTAACATTTAGGTCAACCTTAGAGATGGTCGTCCTTAGAGATGGTCGTCCCCGGGTTTCAGTGATAAAGGAAACCGAGGACAGCCATCTCAGAAATGACCAAATCCAAGCCATTTGGTCGTGGGAGGAGCCAGCATTCGTAGTGCACTGGTCCCCCTGACATGCCAGGACACCAACCTAGGGGGCACTGTAGTGGACTTCAGAAGTTGCTCCCAGGTGCATAGCTCCCTTACCTTGGGTGCTGAGCCCCCCAAATTCCACTCCCCACAACTGTACAACACTACCATAGCCCTAAGGGGTGAAGGGTGGCACCTAGATGTGGGTACAGTGGGTTTCTGGTGGGTTTTGAAGTGCTCATATTTACCACCACAAGTTTAACAGGTAGTGGGGGGATGGGCCTGGGTCCGCCTGCCTGAAGTGCACTGCAGTCACAAGAAAGTGGGGAGTGGACCAATGACTCCAGGGAAACAGGATACTAGTATAAAGGATAGTACTTTATTCACAGACACAGTACTGTTTTTCGGCCACAGGCCTGCCTCAGGAGTCTAAAAACAAATTGTTAAAAAATAGTGTTCAAATCAAATACATATAAATTAATCTAAAACATGCATAAAAAATATATATATTTGACGTACAAAGAAAACAAATATATTCAAAATATTTTATAATTAAATATACTTAAACATGAATTAAAACATTTTTTTTAAAATACATATTTTAAAAAACATATCATCTAAAACATGCATAGCAATCACAAAAAACTTTCTAAAGACGATGTATTTATTTATTTATTTATTTATGGCATTTATATCCCACATTATTCCTGCCCATGGACAGGCTCAATGTGGCGTACAATAGTCTATTAAATCCATAATTGTCTGATAACACACAGAAAAAAATAAATAAAAATAAAAGTAACAATTAATACCTTTTATTAAATTTAGATATTAGATATGTATCATATGTCAAAGAATAAAGTGGTTGCTCAAAGCATATACTAACTACAATCGCTCAACTGCAAAACATTATGCACAACTTTGTGCAAAAACACACACAGAACCTTACTGTACCATAAATATTACACTGGGCGGAACCTAATACACCAATATACCACCCATACAGAAAATGCAGACCGTCAACAATATGAAACAAGGATCATAATATCACAATTGTCATGTAGAGCCACAAAACATCCTAATTGATGTTTAATGTGGGATAAAATGCCATACGTAAGTAAATAAATATAAATATTTAATGTTGAGCACCTGATTCTCAAAGTGGACATATTCCAAACACTATAATGAAAATAAAATGATCTTTTCTACCTTTGTTGTCTGGTGACTTTGTTTTTCTGATCATACTGGCCCAGTATCCGATTCTGCTGCTATCTGTCCTCTTAACTCCGTTTCCAGGGCTTCCTTTCCATTTATTTCTTTAATTTCTGCCTTTCTTCTTAATTTCTTGGCCTACATCCTTAAGTAAAAGCTGGGTCCTCTGCAGACTTGACTGTCCAGTGGATCCAACTTCTGCCTATTTTCTTCATCCATGTGCAGTTTTTCTCTCTTTCTTTTCCCTCATCTCATCTTCCTCACTCTTCCCTCCCCTCCATCCATGTTCAGCATTTCTTCTCTCTCCCTTCCCTCTCCTCCATCCATGTCCAGCAACTCTCCTCTCCCCTGCCCCCCTCCAGCCATCCACACCCACCCACCCATTGATTCTCTCCTCTCCTCTCTGTTCCCGGGCAGATTTTCTAACAGGAGCTGCTCATCCAATTAGAGAGCTCTATTTGAATGCAGATTAACATACAGACACTTTAATGGGAATTTTTAGTTAAAAACACTAGCTAAACCCTTCATTTTTGGATCAAAATTCACATATTTGATCAGAGCCATGCCCTAATATTAAGGCTGTAAACATTTCCAACAATTTTTACCCATAAATATGCAAATGAGAACCTCCCAAAAACTGACTAATTTGCATATGGCTTGAGCAAATTTGAGTACATAGCATACCAATCCCACTTCCTAGTTCCTACATTCTGCAATTAGATTTAATGCAAATACTTTTAAAACTTATTTTTAGCACTTTTAAAATTTCAGGGGTCAGTGCAAGTCTCTTTGGTATAAAGTGCTCATGTGCAGGAATTCATCCTAGTTAAATATCTCCCTGGCAACCCAGGACACCTCCAGCTCCAGCCAACCCCCCAGCTCTGCTCTACCAGCAGCAGTAAGGTAATCAAATTACAACAGGTTATACACAAGGCTAGAGACGGCTTTCACTGCAGCTGCTGCTAAGCAGCGCTGGGACTCCTGAGAGAACTACTATTACTACTATTTAGCATTTCTATAGAAACAGCTGATCCATCCTGCTGTGGCTGGGGAAGCATAGCCTCCCCAAGCCTCTTATACAGGGCACCTATGTTTCCTCTCTTAGGCAATTATCCCCCCCCTAATATTCTGAAGAATTTAGCCACCTAATTGGCACTTGGCTGGCTATCTGGCGATATTCAGCCAGGGATAGCCAGCTATCCCCAGTTAAATATTGCCGGTTAGTGCCTAGCAGATAGCTGGTTATATCATGCGATATAACTGGTTATATGCCAATTTTCAGCGCAAAGTCAGCTATATTTGGCGGCCATCTTTGGTCACATCAATAGATGGAATACCTTTGGCTGGTCCCAACTTAACCGGCCTGTGCTGAATATCGGCTTGGCCGGGTAGGTTGAAACTGTCCAAATTTAAACCAGATATTCAATGCTGGTCACTGGAAATGGCCCGGCCTTGAACATTTTTGTATCAGAAGTATCTCCCATATTCTAACTGATTTTATTTATGATTTGTTGAGATTTTGGCTGCTTCTTATACTGTAAAATTTTATTTATTTATTTATTTATTTATTTGCTGCATTTGTATCCCACATTTTCCCACCTTTTTGCAGGCTTAATGTGGCTTACAATGTTCCTTCATGGCATTTGCCATTACAGAGTGAACAAGGTACAACAGATTACATAGAGAGCATGGGTGACATAATAGATAAGTGGATAACATAGTGGATCGTCTTACAGAGTAAAAGAAGCAATTGGTGCTATCTAAGGACATTGATGACCTGGTAAATTAAGCAGATAGAAATAATAGAACGTCGTTTCATAGTAAGATGCACTTGGTATAGTACATGTGGAGGGGCATAATCGAACGCGAACGCCTATCTCCATGGGCGTCTATGTCCGAAAACGGGTACGTGAAGAGGCGAGACATACCGCATTTTCGAAAAAATGGACGTTTTTCAGCTGGGCGTTTGTTTTTTTTTAGCGATAATGGAAACTAAAAACGCCCAGCTCAAAAACGTCCTAATCCAAGCCATTTGGTCATGGGAGGGGCCACGATTCGTAGTACACTCGCCCCCCTGACATGCCAGGACACCAACTGGGCACCCTAGAGGTCAGTGCGGTGGACTTCAGACAACGCTCCCACATGCATAGCTCCCTTACCACGGGTGCTGAGCACCCAACCCCCTCCCCCAAAACCCCAAACCCACAAATGTACAACACTACCATAGGGGTGAAGGGGGCACCTACATGTGGGTACAGTGGGTTTTGGAGGCCTCCCATTTACCAACACAAGTGTTACAGGTAGGGGGGGGATGGGCCTGGGTCCACCTGGCTGAAGTGCACTGCGGTACCCACTAAAAGTGCTCCAGGGACCTGCATACACGCAGGCCTCTAGGACTTGTTGCTGCTATATAACATTGGCACACCAGTTGACACCTGAAGACTAATCTCTCCGAAAATGTCCTTTATTGGAATAAGCACGCTTACTCACAGTTAACTGCAGATCAAAGGTTGTGCCCCACTGGCAACGAGGCTCCCTGGAACTGAGATGAGCAGTAGGTCAGAGCTGGCAGAATGCTGTACAATGCCCTCTTTCAACCACATTCAAGGTAAGAACTAAGTTCTGTAACGTGGCTAACACGTGAAAGGGATCTAAAACTGGCTTACAAAAATGGCCACTCCCTCATGGACTACCGGAAACAAAACAGGGCACACTCTGACCCAGTAAGCAGGGGGAAAAGCACCATGGGAGTAGAGCCTACCAACTACCAACATCGTGAGCATTTGCCACAAGCTAGTGGAATCACGGAGCCCAATACCCTACACCCACCACAATGCATTGCTGATGTGACTCTGCAGTGCGCATAACAGAAAAGATGTCACACTCACCCGAGAGCCACATCAGAACCAGGGAAAGGCTGTCACAGGATAGAACACATTCTGCTGTCATGGAGGTGGGTACGGAATTTGAGGCTGGCATACAGGCTGGAAAAAAAGTTTTTAAAGTGGGTTTTTTTTGGTGGGAGAGGGTTAGTGACCACTGGGGGTGTCCGGGGAGGTCATCCTCGATTCCCTCCAGTGGTCATCTGGTCAGTTGGGGCACTTTTTTGGGACCTGTTCGTGAAAAAAAAAGGGTCCAAAAAAAGTGACCCAAAATCGCGGTAAAAATGCCTTTTTTTTTCCGATTATCAGCTAAAGATGCCCATCTCTCCTCGGCCAATAACCACACCCCAGTTCCGCCTTCACCACGCCTCCAACACGCCCCATCAACTTTACCCGTTTCCGCAACGGATTGCAGTTGGAAACGCCCAAAATCGGCTTTCGATTATACCGATTTGGGCGCCCACGGGAGAAAGATGCCCATCTCCCGATTTGGGTCGCAATATAGGCGTTTTTCTCTTTCGATTATAAGCAGGATAGTATAGATGAAGTAGAAGAACTACACAGTAAGCACATGGAAAAAAAACATTCTGGATTTTACGTAATTGGTGATGAATTGCAATTCCTATTTTGGGTCATTGTGGTAAACCTTGTTGAAGAGATAAGTCTTCAGTGATTTACGAAAGTTGTTAGGTTGTAAATTTTTTTCTGGTCCCTTGGCAGTGCATTCCACAGTTGCGTACTCATGTAGGAGAAGCTAGATGTATGTGTTAGTTTGTATTTTAGTCCTTTACAACTGGGGAAGTGAAGATTTAGGAATGTACGTGCTGATCTTTTAGCATTTCTGGGTGGCAAGTCAATAAGGTCCATCATGTAAGCCGGAGCATCCCCGTGAATGATTTTGTGAACCAGTGTACAGACCTTAAACGTGATACGTTCTTTAAGTGGAAGCCAATGTAACTTCTCTCTTAGGGGTTTGGTACTTTCGTATTTTGTTTTGCCAAATATGAGTCTGGCAGCTGTGTTTTGGGCTGTTTGAAGTTTCTTGATGAGTTGCTCTTTGCAGCCAACATATAGTGCATTACAGTAGCCTAGATGACTTAGCACCATTGACTGTACCAGGTTCCGAAAAATGTTTCTTGGGAAGAAAGGTTTTACTCTTTTTAGTTTCCATATGAAGTGGAACATCTTCTTTGTTGTATTTTTCACATGGTTTTCAAGTGTGAGATTTTCTGAAGAATGCGTCATCTCTTGACTGTTACCCTTACTGAACTTGTTGGTAGTTGTGGGTGATAAGACCTTGGTGTAATGTAATATTACATTAACTGTGAGTTGGATAGTAACATATCCACTTATAGATAAAAACAAGAAAAACAAAAGAAAAAACAGTAATTAAACTAAAATAAGTTTTAAAATAAATTTAAAACCAAAGGAACACAGCAGAAAAGGTGAATGTGTATTTACCTGCTGGAAGGTACTTCCTGACATAGAAAGAACCCTTAAGTAATACTGCAATGAAACTGCAATTAAAAAAAAACATAATTAAAAACATAGTAAAAATGGCCACAGGAGTAAAAAATGCTTAACTAAAAGGACTCATTTAGGATCATCTATCAATCCAACCCTCCAGCTAGTTCATAAAAAAGAGTCTCAGAACACCTTCATAAGTCCTATATAAAAAAAAAAACAGCAGGAGAGCATTCTGGAGGCGATATTTCTTTAAATAATCAGGCAGGCAGTATTCATACACAGGCTGAGAGCTTTGTAGCACTGCTCTATGGACAGGTTAATTAGCTGAATTGTGCATAAATGAAAAAAAAATCTGTTTACACCAAAACACAAAACCAACCATATCTTTTCAAACTGCTGAAGGCCAGCTTTGCAGCAGGTCATCCACCTTGCCAGTCCCCATACTTTCCTCCGATTGAAGTACCATGGTACTTTGTCATTCTGTCCAGATACCATCAAATCCATTGCTGGAACTCCTCATCGCTGTGTGGTAATGGTGAAGGCTCTCCAACAATTTCCATTCTTCTCAGTCCAGCATATGTCTGCTCAGAAAGTCCACCTGAATATTCTTGGCCCTTGCTATGTGCACCTCCAATAATGCCTGCAGATGTTTCTAAGCCCAACGAATTAGCATGGTGACTGACAACACCAAACTGTTTGTTCTGCCTGATGACTGACATAAGCCACCACTGTGGTTTAGTCAGAAAATACTCTGACTCTGTCCTATGCAGATGCAGGAAAGCACATAAGGCTTTCTGAATAGACCATGTCAATCATAACATCTTGGTTGTAGACCAGCACCCCTGAGCCTCCTGATCCAGACAATAAGCCCTCCAACCAAGGAGACTCGAATCTGTTGTGACTGTTATCCAGTCAGCAGCGTACCTTCTAATCTGTGCGTGTGTGCATGTGCACACATGGATCAGAAAGGAAGTGCACATGCCTAGAAACTGAGCGCACAAAGGTTTTGCTGGTTTTCTTTATTGTGAACATAGGTTATACGCACACATTGAGTCGAGGCTGAAAACTTGCGCACAGAAGACCAAATTTTATAAATAGCGCTGAAAAAAACCTGAGCTTAGTGCTATTCTGTAAAATGCGCAGAAAGTTAGGTGCTTTTTATAGAATGACACCTAACTTTAGATGTGAGGATTTGCTCCAAGTAAACCCTGGTATAAATCCTTGCACCTAAATTAGGTGCAGATCCCCCGTATTTTATACCAGCACGCATAAATTGTAGGAATGCCCCTGATCCTCCCATGACCCTTCTATAGCTGTGCAACTAAAAATGTATGTGTAAATTTATTGGCGCTAATTGACTCGTTATTCAGTTAAATTGCTTGCACAAATTGGTGTGCATGCACAAATTTGCACACACAAATTTAAGCACCATTTATAGAATTTATAGCAAATATTTTTCATGTGCACATGGGCCAGCAACAGAGGGAACATTGCCAGTCAGGCGCCTCCAAGGCTGTGCTTTTAATCAGATTCCAAGGTCAACCACCAGTCCAGACTGGCTTTGTCTTCCTTCAATCAAGGTTTCTGGATGTTGTAAACCTGATGCTAAGGCGATCGCCTTGAGAAGGGCCAAGAGATCAGGTTAGAGTTGCCACCTTGGAACTCAGAACTTGCTTACAATTCCACATTCGAGGGGTACTCTGACTCTCAATGGCACAAGTTTGGGACAGGCACTTCAGAATTTTTTGTGTTGACAAGAACTGATACTAAAGCATTCCCCTGCCTAGATACTCTGTGCACTGCGTGAGCTCTTATCTGATCTTGTCAAAATTGATTTTATCTAACTCATGGACTGAGGCAACTTGATTACACAAGCCATAGCTTGACAGCCCTCCCCTTGTTTTTGTCCTGATGAGCCAACACCTAAATACAGATAAACTAAAATACCTTCTCTGCGCAACACTGCTGCCACTACACTACTTAGCCGAGATTGGGTGGCAGAGCCAGCCGGTGGTGGGAGGCGAGGATAGTGCTGGGCAGACTTATACGGTCTGTGCCAGAGCCAGTGGTGGGAGGCGGGGCTGGTGGTTGGGAGGCGGGGATAGTGCTGGACAGACGTATACGGTCTGTGCCCTGAAGAGGACAGGTACAAATCAAAGTAGGGTATACACAAAAAGTAGCACATATGAGTTTGTCTTGTTGGGCAGACTGGATGGACCATGCAGGTCTTTTTCTGCCGTCATTTACTATGTTACTATGTATCATGTCCTTGAAGTAGGTACAAGTTGCTGTAGCTAGACCAAATGGTAGCACCTGAAACTGGTAGTGCCGTCCTAGAACTGCAAATCTTAGGCATCTCTGATGAGGACCCCAGATGGGTATTTGTACATATACCTCCTTGAGATCCAGAGCTGTGAGGAATTCTCTGATTCACTGCAGCAATGATTGAAAGAGGGAGGTTAGACTGTTCAGCCGTTTACTTTGTTACAGAAATACTGGAGAGCTGTGCCTCCCTGGTGCCTTTTGTAGAGCAGAACTCACAGCTCTTAGGTCTCTTTTTCCATCTGCTGGCTAACGGACACAACCCAAGTGTTCTGGACTGGTCTGGTTTGGTTTGATGCAAGAAAATAAAATTAGCAGGTAAAACTAACTTTTCCATTTTTGTTAGACAGGGTTACACAGGGAAATGTAGGTCATTTGGCAGGTAATGTAACATAAGCCGCATTGAGCCTGCCATATGTGTGTGAAAGCGCGGGGTAGAAATGTAATAAATAAATAAGATTGCAATGCATTAAGGGAGTAATTCTTTAAAGTAGGCGCTAGCATTTAAACACAAGTTACATAAATGTTTAGAATACATATATATATATATATATATATATATATATTTCTCCGAGGACAAGCAGGCTGCTTGTTCTCACGACTGGGTTGACGTCCGCGGCAGCCCCCACCAACCGGAAGAAGCTTCGCGGGACGGTCGGCACGCAGGCCACGCCCACCGCGCATGCGCGGCCGCCTTCCCGCCCGTGCGCGACCGCTCCCGCCAGTTCCTTTTTTTCCGCGCCTGGAGAGAGTCGTGCTTTGCCGCTCTCTCTACTTCAGCCGCCGGATTCTTGCGATCGCGTATACGCGGATCGCGCTTCGTTAATTTAATTTAATTTCCTTTTATTATCTTTTCTTTTAAAAAAAAAAAAAAAAAAAAGACTGCGCGTGTGGAGCACGCGCTCCCCTTTTCCCTCGCTTCCAGCGGGGACGCCTCGTTGCGGCCTAGTGGCCGCTCGGTCGGCTGGTTTTTTCGTGGTGTGATTTTAGCCACCATTGCTGACTTTGACTTCGCCGACGCGATTTTTCCGTCGATGTCCTCGAAGGTCCCGAGTGGATTTAAAAAGTGTGGTCGCTGCGGCCGGCCGATCTCGCAGACCGACACCCACGCTTGGTGCCTCCAGTGCCTCGGGCCGGAGCACAATCTCAAGTCGTGCGCGCTGTGTCTCGGTCTCCGGAAACGGACTCAGGTTGCGAGGCAAGTTCTGCGGGACCGTCTTTTTGGAACTTGCGCCGGCCCCTCGACGTCGACCTCGACGGCATCGGTATCGAAGGCCGGATCTTCGGTACCGGTATCGATGCCCGAGACATCGGCACCGATGGCAGCGACCCCAGGAGAACAGGTCCCGTCGGCCCGCCGGTCCGCCGGTGAGAGTGGGGTTGAGAGGCCGCGTGGGCTGTCGGCCCCGGTCACTCCCTCAGCTCGTGAGCCACGGGACCGAACCCTGTCGGACCCGGTACCTCGAGACCGAGGGGGATCGACCTCCTCCTCCTCCATGCCCTCCGGCGCCGGTGACGTGCACCGGAAAAAAGACAAGAAGCGCCGTCACCGGGAGCCCTCGGTGCACCCTGAAGGGGAGTCGACGCCGAAGCGTCATCGCAGAGAGGAGAGATCTCCGTCGGTGGTGGAGGTACCGACGCGTCGGGGTTCCGGCACCTCGGTGCCGTCTCCTGGCCCCCAGCAGCTTCTGGCACCGACACCCTTACCGGCCCCACCGCCTTTCCCGGCAGCGGGCCTGGACGAGTGCCTCAGAGCCATCCTTCCGGGGATCCTGGAAGGGCTGATGCGCCAGGCTGTGCCGGCGTCGGGGGTGCTTGCGCCCCCGGCGCCGATGACTGTGGCGCCGGCGAGCTCTAGCCCGGCGCCGGGGCTGTCGACACCGCCGCCGCTTGCGGTGCCGGTCTCGACCGCCACGCAGGTGGAGTCCCCGTCGACGTCGATGGAGGGAGCTCCGTCCCCGCCGGCGCGGGAGTCCACCGCTCGACGACACCGAGGCCTCGGTGCCTCGACGTCGAGCCGGGCCCGGTACCGGACTCAGCTACATGAGCTAATGTCCGATACCGAGGATGAGGACTCGTGGGGGGAAGAGGAAGACCCGAGATATTTCTCCTCAGAGGAGTCTACGGGCCTTCCCTCGGACCCCACGCCGTCACCGGAGAGGAAGCTCTCACCTCCTGAGAGTCTCTCCTTTGCCTCCTTTGTGCGGGATATGTCTATAAGCATGCCCTTTCCCGTGGTCTCTGTGGAAGAGCCGAGGGCCGAGATGCTCGAGGTCCTCGACTATCCATCACCACCTAGAGAGTCCTCCACGGTACCGCTGCACAATGTCCTGAAGGAGACGCTGCTTCGGAACTGGGTGCGACCACTAACTAACCCCACCATTCCCAAGAAAGCAGAGTCCCAGTACAGGATCCACTCTGACCCAGAGCTCATGCGGCCCCAGTTGCCCCATGACTCAGCGGTCGTGGATTCTGCTCTCAAGAGGGCACGGAGTTCGAGGGATACCGCCTCGGCGCCCCCGGGGCGGGAGTCTCGCACTCTGGACTCATTTGGGAGGAAGGCCTACCAATCCTCCATGCTCGTGACCCGCATCCAATCTTACCTGCTCTATATGAGCATCCACATGCGGACCAATGTGCAACAGCTGGCGGACCTGGTCGATAAGCTCCCGCCGGAGCAGTCCAGGCCTTATCAGGAGGTGGTCAGGCAGCTGAAGGCGTGCAGAAAGTTCCTGTCCAGGGGGATTTTTGACACCTGTGACGTGGCATCTCGTGCTGCGGCCCCAAGGTATAGTGATGCGCAGGCTCTCATGGCTGCGTGCCTCTGACCTGGACAACCGCACCCAGCAGAGACTGGCTGACGTCCCTTGCCGGGGGGATAATATTTTTGGCGAGAAGGTCGAGCAGATGGTTGACCAACTGCATCAGCGGGAAACCGCTCTCGACAAGCTCTCCCACCGGGCGCCTTCAGCACCCGCCCCCGCGGGCGGGCGTTTTTTCCCGGGCTCGGCAGGCTTGCACCCTATTCTTTTGCGAAGCGTAGGTACAACCAGCCGGCCCGAAGGCCTCGTCAGGCACAGGGACAGCCCCAGCGCGCTCGTTCCCGTCAACAGCGTGCGCCTAAGCAGCCCCCTGCGCCTCCACAGCAAAAGCCGGGGACGGGCTTTTGACTGGATCCATGGGAACATAGCCGCCCTACAAGTGTCCGTACCGGACGACCTGCCGGTCGGAGGAGGTTAAAATTCTTTCACCAAAGGTGGCCTCTCATAACCTCCGACCAGTGGGTTCTCCAAATAGTGCGGTACGGATACGCCCTGAATTTGGCCTCCCTGCCTCCAAATTGTCCTCCGGGAGCTCAGTCTTTCAGCTCCCATCACAAGCAGGTACTTGCAGAGGAACTCTCCGCCCTTCTCAGCGCCAATGCGGTCGAGCCCGTACCACCCGGGCAGGAAGGGCAGGGATTCTATTCCAGGTACTTCCTTGTGGAAAAGAAAACAGGGGGGATGCGTCCCATCCTAGACCTGAGAGGCCTGAACAAATTCCTGGTCAAAGAAAAGTTCAGGATGCTTTCCTTGGGCACCCTTCTGCCAATGATTCAGAAAAACGATTGGCTATGTTCCCTGGATTTAAAGGACGCATACACTCACATCCCGATACTGCCAGTTCACAGACAGTATCTCAGATTCCGCCTGGGCGCACGGCACTTTCAGTATTGTGTGCTGCCCTTTGGGCTCGCCTCTGCCCCACGAGTGTTTACAAAGTGCCTCGTGGTGGTAGCGGCCTACCTACGCAAGCTGGGAGTGCACGTGTTCCCATATCTCGACGATTGGCTGGTCAAGAACACCTCGGAGGCCGGAGCCCTCCGGTCCATGCAGTGCACTATTCAACTTCTGGAGCTGCTGGGGTTTGTGATAAATTACCCAAAGTCCCATCTCCAGCCAACTCAGTCTCTGGAATTCATAGGAGCGCTGCTGAATTCCCAGACGGCTCAGGCCTACCTTCCCGAAGCGAGGGCCACCAATCTCTTGGCCCTGGCTTCGCAGACCAGAGCGTCTCAGCAGATCACAGCTCGGCAGATGTTGAGACTTCTGGGTCATATGGCCTCCACAGTTCATGTGACTCCCATGGCTCGTCTTCACATGAGATCTGCTCAATGGACCCTAGCTTCCCAGTGGTTCCAAGCCACCGGGAATCTAGAGGATGTCATCCGCCTCTCCACCAGTTGCCGCACTTCACTGCTCTGGTGGACCATACGGACCAATTTGACCCTGGGACGTCCATTCCAAATTCCGCAGCCCACGAAAGTGCTGACGACGGATGCATCTCGCCTGGGGTGGGGAGCCCATGTCGATGGGCTTCACACCCAGGGTCTGTGGTCCCTCCAGGAAAAGGATCTGCAGATCAACCTCCTGGAGCTGCCGAGCGATCTGGAACGCACTGAAGGCTTTCAGAGATCGGCTGTCCTGCCAAATTATCCAAATTCGGACAGACAATCAGGTTGCAATGTATTACGTCAACAAGCAGGGGGGCACCGGATCTCGCCCCCTGTGTCAGGAAGCCGTCGGTATGTGGCGTTGGGCGTGTCAGTTCGGCATGCTTCTCCAAGCCACGTACCTGGCAGGCGTAAACAACAGTCTGGCCGACAGACTGAGCAGAGTCATGCAACCGCACGAGTGGTCGCTCCATTCCAGAGTGGTACGCAAGATCTTCCGAGAGTGGGGCACCCCCTCGGTGGATCTTTTCGCCTCTCAGACCAACCACAAGCTGCCTCTGTTCTGTTCCAGACTTCAGACACACGGCAGGCTAGCGTCAGATGCCTTTCTCCTTCATTGGGGGACCGGCCTCCTGTATGCTTATCCTCCCATACCTTTGGTGGGGAAGACCTTACTGAAGCTCAAGCAAGACCGCGGCACCATGATTCTGATAGCGCCCTTTTGGCCCCGTCAGATCTGGTTCCCTCTTCTTCTGGAGTTGTCCTCCGAAGAACCGTGGAGATTGGAGTGTTTTCCGACTCTCATTTCGCAGAACGACGGAGCGTTGCTGCACCCCAACCTTCAATCCCTGGCTCTCACGGCCTGGATGTTGAGGGCGTAGACTTCGCTGCGTTGGGTCTGTCTGAGGGTGTCTCCCGGGTCTTGCTTGCCTCTAGGAAGGATTCCACTAAAAAGAGTTACTTTTTCAAGTGGAGGAGGTTTGTCGTTTGGTGTGAGAGCAAGGCCCTAGAACCTCGTTCTTGCCCTGCACAGAACCTGCTTGAATACCTTCTGCACTTATCAGAGTCTGGCCTCAAGACCAACTCAGTAAGGAATCACCTTAGTGCGATTAGTGCTTACCATTATCGTGTGGAAGGTAAAGCCATCTCTGGAGAGCCTTTAGTCGTTCGATTCATGAGAGGCTTGCTTTTGTCAAAGCCCCCTATCAAGCCTCCTACTGTGTCATGGGATCTCAACGTCGTCCTCACCCAGCTGATGAAACCTCCTTTTGAGCCACTGCATACCTGCCATCTGAAGTACTTGACCTGGAAGGTCATTTTCTTGGTGGCAGTTACTTCAGCTCGTAGGGTCAGTGAGCTTCAAGCCCTAGTAGCTCATGCTCCATATACTAAATTTCATCACAACAGAGTAGTGCTCCGCACTCACCCAAAGTTCCTGCCGAAGGTGGTGTCGGAGTTCCATCTTAACCAGTCAATTGTCTTGCCAACATTCTTCCCCAGGCCGCATACCCGCCCTGCTGAACGTCAGTTGCACACATTGGACTGCAAGAGAGCATTGGCCTTCTACTTGGAGCGGACACAGCCCAACAGACAGTCCGCCCAATTGTTTATTTCTTTCGACCCTAACAGGCTAGGGGTCGCTGTCGGGAAACGCACCATCTCCAATTGGCTAGCAGATTGCATTTCCTTCACTTACGCCCAGGCTGGGCTGGCTCTTGAGGGTCATGTCACGGCTCATAGTGTCAGAGCCATGGCAGCGTCGGTGGCCCACTTGAAGTCAGCCACTATTGAAGAGATCTGCAAGGCTGCGACGTGGTCATCTGTCCACACATTCACATCTCATTACTGCCTCCAGCAGGATACCCGACGCGACAGTCGGTTCGGGCAGTCGGTGTTGCAGAATCTGTTTGGGGTGTAAATCCAACTCCACCCTCCAGGACCCGAATTTATTCTGGTCAGGCTGCACTCTCAGTTAGTTGTTCTTCGTAGGTCAATTTCTGTTGTACCCTCGCCGTTGCGAGGTTCAATTGACCTGGGTTATTGTTTTGAGTGAACTGAGAGCTAGGGATACCCCAGTCGTGAGAACAAGCAGCCTGCTTGTCCTCGGAGAAAGGGTATGATACATACCTGTAGCAGTTGTTCTCCGAGGACAGCAGGCTGATTGTTCTCACCTACCCTCCCTCCTCCCCTTTGGAGTTGTGTGTTTCATATTTTATTGCTTGTCATTCAACTGGCGGGAGCGGTCGCGCACGGGCGGGAAGGCGGCCGCGCATGCGCGGTGGGCGTGGCCTGCGTGCCGACCGTCCCGCGAAGCTTCTTCCGGTTGGTGGGGGCTGCCGCGGACGTCAACCCAGTCGTGAGAACAATCAGCCTGCTGTCCTCGGAGAACAACTGCTACAGGTATGTATCATACCCTATACAGTGCACTCTATTTAAGTGCACGTCGGATAAGAGCATGCTCTGTTTAACTGCATGCCATACTTCGGTCTCGTTTTTAGCACCATCAATTTCTATGGGGACAAACTTCGGTTTAGCGCACCACTGATAAGTGCAAGATTCGCTTATATGCCTGGTTCAAGACCGCTCCTATGCAGGAAAGACTCCACATAAGCGTGCGCATGGAATATGGAAGCCGATTGGCACGTGACAACCAACAAGATTTCAAATTTACTGCCTCTTTAAGTGCCACAGGCAGAATAAGCGAAAGAATGTTGTTAGAGTGTACACCAGGGTCGTCGTCGCGGCGGAACTGTAAGACTTTAACACTGGCTGAACGAATAGAAGTTCTTAAAATATTAGAAAACAAACAAAGTCAAGCATCTACTGCTAAAGAATATGGTGTCAATCCCAGTCAAATTTCACGTGTCTTGAAGCAGAAAGACCAGCTTCTGGAAGACTGGTAAAACAATACAAATCCACAACGGAAACGAAAACGGGCTGGAAAAGCTGAGGAGGTAGAAGATGTTCTTCTTTGGTGGTTTTCTCGAGTCAGTAGCAGACAGTTTCCTGTCAGTGGTCCACTGCTTATGGAGAAAGCTAACCAGCTAGCTGACAGTCTTGGACTAACTGAATTCAAAGCCACTGTTGGATGGTTGGAAAAATAGAATGAGAGGAACAGCATAAAATTCAAGAAACAGCATGGTGAGAAACAAGATGCTGATGACTTTGGTGCTAAAAATTGGGTTGTTTCAGTTCTTCCTACCATCTTAAACGAGTTTGCACCTCGTGACATTTTCAGTGCTGACAAAAATGGTCTCTACTGGCGAGCGATTCCTGATGGAACACTTGCATTCAAACATGCTGAAACTACTGGAGGTAAAACATCGAAGGACCGACTGACGATCCTCCTTTGCTGTAATAGTGAGAAGTTGGAACCCCTTGTCACTGGAAAGAGCAAACAGCCCCGTTGCTTCAAGAAAGTTAAGCGACTTCCTGTGTCATACGAGGCTAACGCAAATTCATGGATGACTGGGGAAATTTGGAAGCAGTGGCTAAAGAAGTTAGACACTAGAATGCGGGCATAAAAGCGTCAGATTTTGCTGCTTTGTGATAATTGTGCTGCACACAGGGATGATGTCAGGCTGTCTAACGTCAAGGAGGTCTTCCTGCCATCAAACACTACCTCTCTGATCCAACCTATGGATCAGGGCATAATAGCCAATTCAAACAACATTATCGGGCTCTTGTGCTATGTCGTCTGATGAGCGTTATGAACAGACTGATGATGGAACAGATGAAGAAATGAGCAGTGAGGCACATGCTGATGAAATTCAACAACCTCCTCCTGTCACTTTTGCAAGAGCGCTGGAGAGTCTCAATACCGTGCGGGTCTATCTGGAGGCCACTGGATATCAGTGCTATGACAGTTTTTACCGTCTGGGAGACGTAGTCTATGGAACTCACAGACCCAAGAGTGTACAGAGGACTATAACTGATTACTTCACGTAAGCCTAACGTCAGTTAACGGCGACTGTATACTGTACGTATAATAATAAACAGTACTGTACATATGTTTATCAGATGTCAAGCTTCTTTGGGTCACAACGGTTAAGTGCACGCCCTGGTTAACTGCATGCATTTCTTTAGTCCCAGACCCTTGCACTTAAGCGGATTGCACTGTATATATAAAAAAATATACCAATATGCTGCCTAAGCACTATTCTGTAACTAAGCAATTTTTGATATTGCGTAGTTTTAGGTGGGCATACATATGATATCTGGGTGGGATGCACAATTATGTGCATAATTTATTGAATACCAAGTAAATGCACACGAGTACTGTGATTTCTATGTGTATCACTGGACTTTAGGCATGAGCATTTACACCAGCTCTGTGGCTGGCGTAAATGCTCGCGCTTAAGTGGATATGTGAATATACTGTGGTACACTAGTATTCTGTAATGGAAAGTAGGTGTCTACTTTCCTTTATACAGTATGCACCAGTTAGTCACCCTCTGGGCACCTGTGTATAGATGCACATTGTTATAGAATTATTCCCTATATGATAGCAGAAAAAAATCAAATTGGCCCATTCAGTCTGCCCAATTGAGATTCTTCCACTTGGATAGGTGAGCATATAAATTCCCGTAGGCAACTCAACATCAGTTCTCCCTACAGTCTTATCTTTTACCTAACTTATGTGGTTATCAAACCAAGTGCTAACTACTGAGTCCTTTGATTTCAAAATTTATCAGCAGCCAGTACATAACATTTGGCCCAACATCTCAATGTTGGGCTATTTTCTGACAAGCAAAGGCATGAAATGTCTATATAAACCTGTTTAATATCTGCAATTGTTGGTTTTCCAGAATATTCTTACAGGCAAACCAGTGAAGCTCTCTGACAGTCATTTCCTCAGCACTGTGACAGAAGGCAAGGAAGAACGATACAACAGTCAGTCCAGCTTGGGTAAGGCTTTTTCTTAAATAAAGGCATTTCAGAAATTTGAGAAGTATAATAATTCATTTCGATATGGGTATCTGTCCATCTGCCACCGCAGGAGCTGTCCAGACCATGGTGCTAAACAACAGTGAAATATGAGGGTGATTTTTCTAAGGGATTTCTGTGGGTAAACAAGGACCTATGGTAAAAGTACACAGAGATGGGACAAGAATGGTCAGGAGAGACAGAGTATATGTGGAGTTTTTATTATGGAAGTTCCAATTGTATTTTAAGGGTGTAATTTTATAAGAAGGGCACCAACATTTAGGCACCAAGAACACACATAAATGACTGGAATACTAGCATATACATGTGTATGTGTTCACATACACACGTAACTCAACATTCTGGCTACATACTATTCTATATGCTGGAGCCTAATTGTAATAGTGTGTAGTTTGAGAGTTGGTGTAAACATGGGCACAGTCTGGGAGGCACATGGGCGGGATGCAGAGTTAGGCATGTAAATTATAGAATACTACCATTTACATTGCCTTTTTCAACCATCTTCTTTTTTGTTTGATTCACACTGGATGCTGGTGGAATCATGGGACCTGTTCAAATTAGGGGATGTGGTTTTTAGGATTTTGCATAGAGAAGCCCCTTACTATCTTGTGAAACTGGTCAATATTTTTTGTTGTTGAGCATTTTATTGATTCAATGGCAAGGTAGTACAATAGCAACAGAGAACAAGATAACAGTATACATTCTATGAAGGCTTACTGTAAATGAACAAAGGTGGTAACCCCACCCCAACCCAAAACAAAAACTGTTCAATATTTCTATTAGCTATAAGTCTGGTTGTTTAAGGGAACAACATTTATTGTACTATCCATCAGTATGTAATGTTAGGTTTAAGAGCTTGTTGGCCACTTCTATCTCTTATAAGGCAATATTATTTTGGAATTCATTACCGTTAGACCTTCGAAAGATAAGCAATTATTTACTTTTTAGAAAGTCACTTAAGACTTTTAATTTCAGAAGTATTTTAATGTTTAATCCAGATATTTATTTATTTATTAGGATTTATTTACCGCCTTTTTGAAAGAATTCACTCAAGGTGGTGTACAGCAAGAATAAGTCAAATATAAACAATAGACAATTACAGCAGTAAAGATAGTCAAACAATACAAAGTATGACATAGTATGCTACATTACAATGCCAACACAATAAAACATTTAATACGCAGCACAGGGCGTAAGCAAAGATGGAACATATAGATAGATAAGAAAGAGTAACAGGAGTAAGAAAATAAGGGACAAGTTTAAAGAAAGCTGCTTGAACATTATCTTAGCTAGGGTAGGAGTGGACAAACATGTCCTGCTATAGTATGTGCATCCGGTGTCATTTACGTCTTCCGTTTTATGTCTGTATCTGCTAATATGACTGATGTATCTTCTGAACGTTTGTTTTATTCTTGACTCTTGTGACCCGCTTAGAACTATCTATGGTATTAGCAGGATATAAGACCAGTGTAAAGTAAAGTACGGTAAAAATCTTAGTTGCAAGCATTTACACTAACTAGCTCTATGGATGGCATAGGTGCTCATGCCTAAATTATAGTTGCATATTTTGCCTCTTACACTGATATTCTCTAAAGAAATGTAGGCACCTAATTTATAGAATAAGGCTCCAGAGAAGCGGCACTTAAAAATAGGCACCTCTTTATAGAATTGCCTTCCACATGTTTACCTGTGTTAAAGCAGTTGCAAGTGTATGCACCAAAAATAGTACTCTTTGCACATGGGGTTTCTCTCTAAAAATGGTCTAGCAGACCCCATGGGTAGTTTGAGTTGCCCCACATAAAACTCCTAGGTTTATTGGGCCCAGTATTCAGCTGGTGGCGGTCAGCATTTTGCTAACCGCCACTGGCATTACACCCAGAAATTCAATGCCAGGCTATGTCCGGGCTCTGGGATTGAATTTCCAGGTATATGAATCTGGTGAAAACAAAGCCAGTTAAGTGCAATATTTGACACGTAACCATCTATGAAGAATGGCATAAAGGTAGGACTGTGTTTTATATGGTCCTTTGAATGCGGTTACCTTAACTGGTTAAGTGCTGACTCCTTCCCAGAACACCCCCAAAATTGGGTAAGAGCTTGTTCTATAAAGGAACCTGGGCACCTAGCTTCCATTATAGAATCCTTATTGACACGCCTAAGATCTAGGTGCCTGCACTTACACCAGTGCCTAAATGGAGCAGGCACTTGTGTAGCTTACAGTATTCTATAAGTTACACATCCAAGTTGGAGCCCCGCCTAAGTACTGCCCATGCTCCATCCCTATGTATGCCCCCTTGCAAATATGCACTCTGTAAGTTAAGCGGGTACCTGCAGAATGGCGCTTAGGCAGAATTTTTGTATTTACACGAGTATGCACTATTATTCCAAACAATTAATGCATGAAACAGATCTGTAAATGTGGGCACCATGGTTATAGACTTGCCCTTCACACGTCACTGTTATATGATTATGAAGACTCCCTCTCTCCTGGGTTTTGAATGCTGTAACTTCTGCGTCCCCCGCCTTTAGCTATCTTGAGGAACAGAATCTCTAAAATAAAACCCAGATCTCTCACATGGGAATGTGTAGCTTCTCCATTTAAAATAACAGTGTCTATGTCATTGATCCTATGAACCAATACTAGAGACTGCACAGTATATAAGGGTTCTGAACATCTAGTAATTGAGACCATAGGTTTTTTTTTCCTGGTCTAGCAATTTCCTCTTGTTGCTTTAGACTACTTGCTCAGTGTGAACTGGCTTTTATTGGGCTACAGTGCCAGGAGCCTTTATTTGCAGCTACCCTATTTGTACCCTTCATAACCTACTTTTAGGCCAGACATTACAGTGACAGATTTCCTTCTGAAACCCTGTAATCAGAGGTCCTAAATCCAGCCACTAGGTGTCATCAGTGTGTAATGATTGGGTTCCCTCCACGTCGTGGTGTGAACTGTGAATGCTGCCTCTGCATCATCCCCAGCCCTTCCTGGTCCCAGGAATAGAGGAGTGTACCAGAAGAATAACCATGGTGCTTCCACATGACAATGCTGTATACTTCCATGGAGCCACAGAGTTGGCCAAGATCACAGGATTTTGTATTCAGATTCTAAAATGGTGGTGGGAGGCGGGGCTGGTGGTTGGGAGGCAGGGATAGTGCTGGGCAGACTTATACGGTCTGTGCCAGGGCTGGTGGTTGGGAGGCGGGAATAATGCTGGGCAGACTTATACGATCTGTACCAGAGCTGGTGGTGGGAGGCGGGGCTGGTGGTTGGGAGGCGGGGATAGTGCTGGGCAGACTTATACGGTCTGTGCCCTGAAGAGGACAGGTACAAATCAAGGTAGGGTATACACAAAAAGTAGTACATATGAGTTTATCTTGTTGGGCGGACTGGATGGACCGTGCAGGTCTTTTTCTGCCGTCATCTACTATGTTACTATGAGGCATATTTTCAAAGCACTTAGCCTTCCAAAGTTCCATAGAAACCTATGGAACTTTGGAAGGCTAAGTGCTTTGAAAATATGCCTCTATGTCAGATATTAGGTCATATGAGTAGCATGTTATTGATTAAAATACTAGCAATTTAGAAATAGTTTATAATGTCTGTGTTTTGTTACTTGGAAAGTGAACCAGATGCTAATTCTTCAATGTACTTTTCAGTGAGCGATGATGCCCATAGCACCACAAGCAGTACCGGGAAAGTGAGAAGGAAAAGAAAAAACAGAAAATTCGTGGACAAAGAAGCTAAGCTACCTGTACGTCTTCCTGCCTGCTTCTGGATCTGTACTCTCCTGCTCTTGCATGCCGCCCAGGACCCAGATGAGTACATTAACGCGATATCGCGTTAATGCAATCATCCAGGTCCCGACTCCCAGCACACAGGGGCACCAGAGCAGGAGAGGACAGAGCGAGGGAGCAGCACAGCAGTGACTCAGAGACAGAAAGGTTTAGGGGTGGGCGGTGGCGGCCCAGGGAGGGGCGCATGTGGCGGTCCAGTCCTGCCCCGGGCCCGGCTGTGTATCTTGGTGGCCCTGGTCTGTTATTGAGATGGACATGAGGGAATCCATTGCTTGCGCTGGGATTGGTAGCATGGAATGTTGCTACTAATTGGGTTTCTGCCAGGTACTTGTGATCTGGATTGAAAGCAGGATAGTGGGCTAGATGGACCATTGGTCTGACCCAGTATGGCTATTTTTATGTTATTTAAGCTTTTGAAAATTAAAATATCAATATTTTACCACTATGGAACATTCTTTAAAATTATTTCACTATTGCTTTTAAGTGTTCAAAAGCCCTGGATATGTTTGTTTCTTGGTAGAAAATAGCAAATTCAAACAAGCAATTGGTATGAGTGGCATAAAGTCTGTAGCTCATTTTTGATTATACAGTGAGGTTTGGCACTGAGGTTAGAGCTCGACTGAAATTTTGATTTCTGTTTAGTTTGTGGTGCCGAAAACTGACCCGAACAGCTGTTTTCCCGGCAAGTTTCGATCCACCGAAAACAGCTGTGTTGAGTTTCTGTGGTTTAGCAAAAACTGTGCCCCATTTTATGAGGTCACTGAACCCGGCACTCTAGCAGCCTCCTCTCCTCCGCGCACTCCTTCCTGCCCCACACCACTGCCGTGAAAACAGTGTTGCTTTTCACCCAGCCCAAAGCATCACTCTGAAGCAGGAAGTTCTGAGGTGGAGCGTGGGTTCCTCGGTCTTTGTTTTTCCACAGAGCAGGGAGGACGCATCATCATGTTCTCTTTCCAGTGCGAGATTTTCTCTAATCTATAGTGCCTTCCCGTGTGGGTATTTTTGTCCCTTTCAGTAATTTTTTTCCTTACTCCTAATTTTATTCTTTTCCTTTTTATTTTCTTCCTTTTTTGTGGGTTGCTGGGCCCTTTTAGGCTGGAGCACCAACCTTAGTTTGAATGCTGCCCCTTATTACTGTTCACAATTGAGTTTAATTTGGCCACGATTCTTTTCTCGATGTCCAAGGAGGAGACCCCTAGTGGCTTCAAAAGTTGCACCCAATATAATCGGGTGATTTCTGTGACAGACCCACACAGTTGGTGCATCAGGTGCCTTAGGCCTAGCCATGAGCCTAACTCTTGTTCTGTTTGTTTGCAAAGGCAGTTGAGGACACAGAGGGCATGGCAAGTTCAACATGAGAGACTTTTTGGCTCCTCAAAGGCCAAGACATTGTCACTGGAAGCATTGACCTTGATGGCTGATAAGAATTCATCTACCACTGGGAGTGCACTAGCATTGAGAAGGTCTCCCCCTCTCTCGACACTGGGTGCTAAAAGTAGGCCCTGGTACCAGTCAGCATCGGACTCAACACCAAGGGTACATACGGGTATGAAGTCATCCTCATCAGCACCCAAGAAGCATAAGCATTTATCTTCATCGATGCATGGTGTCAGGAGCTCCGGGGCATCAGCATCGCAGGTACCTGAGAAGAGCCGACACTGAGAAGAACACTCCCCCTCTTTGGAAGAGGTGCCGGGGCACAAGTCTCTGGTTGGGCACTGACGCCTTCTCCAGCTGCCTCTGCCCCGGCTTCCCTGCCTGTGCCAATGCCTATCTTCAGTGAGTGGTTCTGAACCATGCTCAGGAAGGAGCTGGCACAGATGCCGCAGTTGCAATCCACTCAGCATCAAGGGCATTTGCACCAACTGCAGATCAGCCCCAGATTCTTCCTGAGGCTTCATGTATGCCTGCGGAAATATCCTCAACGTCAGCACCTCAAAAGGTGTCGACATCGACACATACAGTACCACTCTCAATGTAGGGGGAAGAAGCATCCCTGGAGTCTGAGGGTAGGGCTGTACCTCGGCTTTTACGGGGCATGGACATAAGTACATAAGTAGTGCCATACTGGGAAAGACCAAAGGTCCATCTAGCCCAGCATCCTGTCACCGACAGTGGCCAATCCAGGTCAAGGGCACCTGGCACGCTCCCCAAACGTAAAAACATTCCAGACAAGTTATACCTAAAAATGCGGAATTTTTCCAAGTCCATTTAATAGCGGTCTATGGACTTGTCCTTTAGGAATCTATCTAACCCCTTTTTAAACTCCGTCAAGCTAACCGCAGTTCCATTCAGCTAAGGCAGGCACAGACTCAGTCCAATCAGAGTACGGTGAGGAGTCTGAATGGTACCGCTCATGGGACTCAGAAGAAGACCCTCATTACTTCTTGGAGGAGGAGTTTTATGGGGTACCTTCTGATCCCTCCCTGCCTCAAGAGACATAAATCTCTACAAGAGGGTCTCTCTTTAACTGGTTTCGTCAAGGAGATGGCTTCTGCCATCCCATTTAAGTTACAGATGGAGGAAGAGCCTAGGGCAGAGATGTTATCTGTTCTGGTCTACGAGTCATCTCTTAAGGAAGGGGCCATGGTATCATTACATCCTATCCTTAGAGATGCACTGACAAAGAACTGGGAACCTCTCCTTCAGTGTAGGTCGCACCTAAGAAGGTGGATATACAGTATCATATCGAGGCTCCCAGGTTTGAGAGGGCTCAACTACCTCACCACTCTATGGTTGTTGAATCCAACCTCAAACGAGCTAAGGGCTCCAGGACTCATGCATCGGCTGCCACAGGTAGAGAGGCATGGACATTAGACTCATTTGGGAGGAAAGCTTTTCAGACCTTGATGCTCATTGCCCGCATTCAGTCCTACCAGCTGTACACGAGCCACAAGACACTAAGTCTCACGGATTCTCTCCTACAGGACCAGATCGCAAATCTTCACTAGTTGGTCAGTAAGCAGCTGGAGTGTAGGAAGTATCTAGCCAAGGGCACATATAATTCTTTTGATATTGCATCCAGACTTTCCCCATGAATGTGGGAATTCGCAGACTCTCGTGGCTGCGTGTCTCTGACCTGGAACCAGCGGTTCAAAAGAGGTTGGTGGATGTGCCTTGCCGAGGAGACAGTGTTTCTGGGGATAAGGTGGCGGAGGTCGCTGACCTCATAAAGAAGCATACTGATACCATTCAAACCCTATCTCAGCACCCTCCAGCTGCAACCTCTTCATCCAAGCTAACATACTCAGCCTCGCCAGTCCCAACCTTAGAAGTCCTATCTGGCTCACAGTCAAAGCAAGGGATGAGCTTATGACTGGCTCCAGGAGAGCATAGCTGCACTCAAAGTAACTGTTCCAGAGAGCCTACTGGTAGGGGGATGGCTAAATATTTTCTAGCTCTGGTGGCCCCTTGTAACCTCTGACCGGTGGGTTCTTCAAACAGTCCGTCTCGATTATGCCCTGCATTGGTGTTAAACACCACCAAATTTCCCACTGAGAACATCGTTCATCAGCTGTCAGCACAAGCAGGTATTTGTAGGGGAAATCTCTGCCCTTCAACAGGCCAGTGCAGTTGAACCTGTGCCACCAGGGGAAGAAGGGAAAGGATTCTAATCCAGGCACTTCCTTGTGCCTAAAAAGACAGGTGAATTTTCCCCCATCCTAGCCCTAAGGGCGTTGAACAAATTCCTAGTCAAGAAAAGTTCATGATGATTTCCCTGGGCACCCGTCTTCCCATGATTCAGGAAAAAGATTGGCTATGCTCTCTCAACTTAAAGGATACCTATACCCACATTTCGATACTTCATAGTCACAGGAAGTATCTGAGATTCCGAATAGGGAAACACCGCTACTAGTATCACATTCTGCCCTTTGGCCTCGCATCAGCTCCCAGGGTATTCCCAAGGGCCAAATTCTATAAATTATGAGTTAAAAATCATCGCCGAAAAACCACATGGTTAGCGTGATTCTATAAACTACACCTAAAGTTAGGCGTAGTTTATAGAATGTGCTCATGTGCCATTCTTGTGACTAAAATTTATGCGCACCCAATTAGGCCACCTAAAACCAGGCATAAATAACCTGCGCCTAAGTTAGGCACAGATTGGGTGTATTCCATAATAGTGCGCATTGTTTTTTGAAATGCCCACAACCCACCCATGGCCACACACCTTTTTTGACTACGTGCATTAGAATTTATGGGCACTGCATTGTAGAAAACACCTAGAAAGTTGTGTGCGTACATTCTAATTAAAGCCAATTAGTGCCGCTAATTGGTTGTTGTGACGAAACAGGGGATTTATGCCTGTAACTTCTTATGTGAAAGTATGTTCCGTAGTGCATTTCCTTGTTTAGCCAGCAGATGGTGACTGTCTTTTTTTTGTAAAGCTGTTACACAGGTGACAGCTTTTTCCCGCCCAAGCTGTGAGGTAATTTTTAGTCAGGTAGGGAGAGGAGAGAGAAAGATCTCTTCACTGAGGACCTGTGAGTAGTTATGTTTTATAACCTGCGAGCAGCTATATTTCCTGAACTCCCTAGGTACTACTTAGATAGTAAACAAATGTTTAGTTAGTCTTAATATTGATACCTGTTTGATTTACCTATTATTGTTGCTATATTTTCACCATTTTTTCCTCTTACCGTTCACTGTTCAATTTCCTGACAATAAACCTTATTAGTTTATTGACTCTGCTGTCCTGGACTGACTAAGAATCCTAGTGGTTTGTGTTTTGGTCTGTGGGTGCTTTTTGGGAACTGTGGGACCCCTGGGATTGTAGCCCCATTGACCTTAGAAACAACTGGGGAAATAACTTGCAGGTGGGAGACTCGCCCAGAGGCAAGTGGGATCCGGCAGGCGGGTGGAAGGGTATACCTGTGTAGAGCACGTGTGCAGGTGGTAGCGGACATGAGCAGTGCTGGGACAGACCCTTTAGGTGGCCACAGGGTTAACCCACCAGGTGGGCTCTAGGCATTTCCTGACAGTTGTTAAGTACAAATTATCAGCGCTGATTGGCTTGTTAATTAAGTCATGTGCGCAATTTGGCCATGCGACTAAATTAGCATGCACAAGTAAGGTGCCACATATAGAATTTGGGGACAAGTGTCTAACAGTACTTGCAGCGCATTTTCTCAGACTAGGAGTGTATGTGTTTCCCTACTGGATGATTGGCTGGTCAAGAGCACATTGCAGGACAGATCGACAGAGTTAATGAGCCTAACTATTCAGATGTTGGAGTTACTAGGGTCCATCATAAACTACCCACCTTCTACCGGTCCAGTGATTGGAGTATATAGGAGCCCTGCTCAACACATTGTAGACATGGGCTTTTCTTCCACAAGCGAGAGCAGAGACCTTTACAACACTGGCCTCACAGGTCCAAAGTAGCAAGCAGGTCACAGCTCAGCAAAAGTTGAGATTGATGGGCCACATGGCCTCATCAGTACGTGTCACTCCCATGACACTGCTCCATTTGAAAACGGCCCAGTAGACACTAGCTTACCAGTGTCCATTCTCATGGATCTTCCTCCACCCCCATCCCGCTCTCTGTTGGAGTTCCTCAGGGATCTGTCCTTAGACCCCTTCTTTTTTCAATATACACCTCTTCCCTGGGCTCGCTGATCTCATCTCATGGTTTCCAATATCATCTTTATGCTGACGACACCCAGCTTTATCTCTCCATACCTGACATCACTGCGGAAACCCAGGCCAAAGTATCGGCCTGCTTATCCGACATTGCTGCCTGGATGTCCAACCGCCACCTGAAACTGAACATGGCCAAGACCGAGCTCATTGTCTTTCCACCCAAACCCACTTCTCCTCTCCCTCCACTCTCTATTTCAGTCGATAACACCCTCATCCTCCCTGTCTCATCTGCCCGCAACCTTGGTGTCATCTTCGACTCCTCCCTCTCCTCTGCCCATATCCAGCAGACAGCCAAGACCTGTCGCTTCTTTCTCTATAACATCAGCAAAATTTGCCCTTTCCTGTCTGAGCACACCACCTGAACTCTCATCCACTCTCTCATTACCTCTCGCCTTGACTACTGCAACTTACTCCTCATTGGCCTCCCACTTAACCATCTATCCCCCCTTCAATCCATTCAGAACTCTGCTGCACGTCTTATCTTCTGCCTAGACCGATATGCTCATATCACCCCTCTCCTCAAGTCACTTCACTGGCTTCCGATCAGGTACCGCATACTTCAAGCTTCTCCTACTAACCTACAAATGCACTCAATCTGCAGCCCCTCACTACCTCTCTACCCTCATCTCCCCTTACGCTCCTATCCATAACCTCCATTCACAGGACAAATCCCTCCTCTCAGTACCCTTCTCCACCACTGCCAACTCCAGACTCCGCCCTTTCTGCCTCACCTCACCCTATGCTTGGAATAAACTCCCTGAGCCCATATTCCAAGCCCCCTCCCTACCCTTCTTCAAATCCTTGCTCAAAGCCCACCTCTTCAATGTCGCTTTCGGCACCTAACCATTGTACCTCTATCCAGGAAATCCAGACTGCCTCAATCTTGATTGACTGCACTTTTTGTCCTTTAGATTGTAAGCTCCTATGAGCAGGGACTGTCCTTCTTTGTTAATTGTACAGCGCTGCGCAACCCTGGTAGTGCTTTAGAAATGTTAAATAGTAGTAGTGGTAGTAGTAGTGGTGGTCTCAGGCTGCTGGGAATCTAGTGAATGTATTCCAGATTCCACCAGAGTTGACTCATGCCCATCTCTGGTGGACAATTTGATCAAATGATCAAATTTGACTGTGGGGCTACCATTCCAAAGTCCACCTCTTCAGAAAGTGCTAACAACGGATGCATCCAACCTGAAACTTGGTCTGCTCAGGAAACAGATCTCCATTTCAACTTCCTTGAGCTGAGGGCCATTTGGAACGCTCTAAAGGCTTTCAGAGATTGGCTGCAGAACCAAATGGTATTCTCATTCAAACAGACAACCAGGTTGCAATGTTCTATGTGAACAAGCAGAGGGGTACAGGATCCTACCCCATGTGTCAGGAAGCAGTGGGGATGTGGCAGTGGGCCCTCCTTCACAAAATGGTCCTCCAAGCCACATACCTACCAGGAAAGGACAATTGCCTGGCAGACAGACTGAGCAGGGTTTTGTAACCGCTCGAGTGGTCTCTCAATATAGGTGTAGCCTGCAAGATCTTCTGAGAATGAGGCACCCCCTTGGTGGATCTTTTTAATGCTCCTCTCAACAACAAAGTCCCCCAGTTCTGTTCCAGGCTCAGACCACATGGCAGACTAGCGTCAGATGCCTTTCACCTACATTGGGGGAAAGGTCTTCTATATGCATATCCTCCAATATCTCTCATAGAGAAGACTTTGCTGAAACTCAAGCAAGACCAGGGAACTATGATCCTAATCGCCCCTTACTGGCCAAGGCAGATCTGGTTTTCTTTTCTTCTGGAGTTGTCCTCCGAAGATCCAGGGGTCCATTCTGCATCCCAACCTCCAATCCTTGGCCCTCACAGCTTGGATGTTGAGAGCGTAGAATTTGAATCATTAGATTTGCCAGAGGGCGACTCTCACATCTTGCTGGCTTCCAGGAAAGTCCCCTATCAAACCTCCAACTATGTCTTGGGACCTCAACATTGTCCTCACCCAGCTGATGAAAGCTCCTTTCGAGCCACTTGATTCCTGTCATCTGAAGTATTTGATCTGGAAAGTTGTGTTTTTTGTGGCGGTCACTTCAGCTCACAGAGCAAGTAGGCTTCAGGCTCTAGTAGCTGATCCCCCTTACACTAAGTATCACCACAGTAGAATAGTTCTCTGCGTGCACCCTAAGATCCTTCCAAAGGTAGTGCCGGAGTTCCATCTTAGTCAATTGTTCTGCCAACATTTTCCCCAAAACCACATGCCCATCCTGGGGTGAGTGTACTATATAGCTTAGATTGCAAGCAAGCCTTAGCCTTCTATCTGCAGTAGACTAAAGCCCATAGACGGTCCACCCTGGTTTTGTTTTGTTTTTTACCCAAATCGGATGGGGGTAGCCATTTGCAAACACACACTTTTGAATTGGCTAGTAGATTTAATCTCCTTTACTTATGCCCAGGCTGGGCTAACTCTAGAGGGTCATGTCAAGGTTCGTAATGTCAGAGCCATGGCTACGTTGGTAGCCCACTTGAGGTCAGCCTCCATAGAGGAGATTTGCATAGCTGCAACGTGGTCATCTGTCCACACTTTCACATCTCATTACTGCCTTGAGCAGGATACCCGACGTGACATCCGGTTTGGTCAGGCAGTCCTGAAGAATTTGTCTAGAATCCAACTCCACCCCCCTAGGTCCAGTTTTCTTTAGTTCCAGGCTGCACCTTCACAACTAGTATGTAAATAGTTTCACGTTAATTGACATTCAGGTTTCGACATTTCAAGCCCCTATTGTCCTAGCATTGTTGTTTTGGATGAGCCTGGTAGCTAGTGATTCCCAGCTGTGAGAATACAACTGGCCTACTTGTCCTTGGAGAAGGCGAAGTTACTCATCTATAGTGGGTGTTCTCTGAGGACAGCAGTCCAAGTATTCTCACATAACCTCCCACCTCCACCTGTATTCTTTAGCTATTTTATATGACTGAGGGACTCACACTCACACATCGGGCAGGAGGGCACTAGCACAAGTGCGGTGGGACACTGCTAGAAAATTCTACATTAATCTCGTTAGTCAGCATTTGCACTGGGCTCCGTCAGATGACGTCAGTCAGCTGTGAAAATACTTGGCCTGCTGTCCTTAGAGAACACCTGCTACAGATGAGTAACTTCACTTTCCTCTTCACTCATGATTTTATAGACTTTTCTCATGTCTTGAGAATATTATGCTACTCTGCCTGTCTGTTCACTGTCAAATACTTAACCAGGTTTTTCTGTATTCTTCTAGCCTGAGGAAAGGCGACTTCTGAAGGAAGTAGGCCCCAAAGGTGAAGGAAGAATCTCAGAAGTGCAACAGCTCCTTGAAGAAGTAAGTCTGAGAGGAAAATCAGGCAGAGATGTGGTAGGAATTGCTTTGTGATCCCACATGCCTGGATATTTTAACACGGGGGCAACAATAAAATGTACATTTAAATTTGTGTTATTAAATAACAATGTAGACCCTAGACTGTCATACTGTAATGATAGAATGTTTTCTAGTTTTTACATGTAAAACTTTTTATTTATGACAAGCATGTATCAATAAACAGTCAAAACACTGCTATTGTCATTTTCATTTTGTTCTTAACTGTCACATACTACCCCCTTTCCCTCTAACCACCCCCTTCCCCCCAAAACTTCCTCTAGACCAAAATTACAACAGTATGTTTTCTAGTTTTTAAAATATAAATATTTTTGTGGTACCCTTCTGTTAGTAACATGGCTCATAGTGAAAGCTTTAATCACTTTTTTTCAAATAGCTTTACAAGTATATTAAGCTGCAGTATTTAATTTACAATGGTACTCAAGCCCCTAAATGTTATGAGCAGAAAAAATGATTTAAAAAATAAACTACTTTTCTTCCAAATATATTTTCTTATTTTATTGCAACAGGACCAACTTGATCTAATTTTGTGTTTTAAAGTTCAGACTTGTATGCTAGTAGCCTTCAAATTCTGAGCCCCACACAATACACTGTATAAGAATAAATCTGAATAATACAGAACCAAATAGCTGTTTTGCAATCTGAGAAAAATGGTGCAGATCAAATTATATAGCTCAGTTTAGCAGACCTGAGGCTTTGAGGCTGAACTGATTTCCAAACCAAGAGGAATATGAAGCATTTTTGTGTATTCCAGGGAGCTGATCCCAACTGCACCAACCATGAAGACCAGCCTGTGTTAACTGTAGCAGTGCTAAACAGACATCATGAAGTGATCCCGGTTCTTGTGCAGAAAGGGGCTGATATTGACCAGCAGTCAGGACCGTAAGTGATAAAAGAAAATCCTTAGCACTCTGGTTAACAAGATCTGCAATGGTTCCTTCCCTCTGTCCCACATTTACATGTGATATAGCTCCTTAATATTTTCCTCACTTTACACCAAATATTTTTATGCAATATTGATAAATGCTCACACAAGTGTTACCTGTATTGCACATTTACTTGTTTTTAATGCGTGTTAGTCGCTGATAGTATTTAACATACATTATTGCTTTAACACTGCTTAGTAAGTAAGCTCCATAATGTTCTAGAAGGAAGCAAAGCAAGCATCAACTAAGAGCCCACACTCATCATTTGGATTTGCAGGCAAATTTGGTGTAACCCTAATAAAATAAATACTTTTCTATTCAAACAAACAAACAATATTGCTTTTAATTTGGTAGATCAAATAAAAATGTTCCTTTGCCTTCTGTCTTTTATTGCTAGGCACAATAATACAGCCCTTCATGAGGCAGCCATGCTGGGAATAGAGGGCAAGAGGTGCGCTGAAGTCTTACTAGGGTAAGATCATCTTGAGCAGACTGGATAGGTCACATGGTCTGTATCTACCATCATTTTTCTCTGTTTCTGTATTTCTATCTAAAACTTCAACTGTACAGTGTGATGCACTCTACATTATTGCAATATATCTATATATTTATCACATAATCTTAAAAAAAAACCCAATATGAGCCTGATGAAAGTCTTTCCTGAGGCAGACATCACCTTTTTCCTTACCATCCCTCCAGATCGGCCTAGACAGATGGGTTATGCACATCTACCAGCAGGTGGGTGGAAACTGAGAACTACAGAATTCTGGTGGAGCGTATAAGTTAGCTGTGCAGTCCTTCCCAGAGTCAGTATTTCTCAGTCTCCCAGCAGGTGGTAGAGGTACAAGCCTCTGCAGTCTCAACTTGTCTGCTAGGCCTGGGGATTCCTAGTCCTGAGGGAGGAAAAGAAAAGTTACTGAGGTCAACAGTGTTTGTAATTTATTCTGGCTCCTAATTTCTGTACGTGTCTCTCAGGGCTCCTTTTTGGCTGCTGCTTAGAGCTGAGGCCCATAGGGGTGTCAGACCCAGTTGGCCGGGTCCCTCTCCCTTCCCGCCCTATACTTCCTGGTTCCTTTTTGTTTCTGGAGGTCCTTTTTATGCCTCAGCCCCTGGTGCTGTCTAGGGGCTTTGAGTGCCTGGAAGGTAAGCCTGTGTTAAAAAAAAAGTAGTGTCTCTGGTTTGGCAGTGCTCCGCGGTCTCTTTTTGTTTTATGTTCAGTTTGGCAGCACTCAGGCTTTGCCTTGCTGGCAGGCGGTTTTTGGTGGTTTACCTGTACTCCCCCCTCCTTCCTACCGCAACTCTTGACTTTGTTTCTAGCTAGTTTTCAGTTCAGCTATAATTCCTTCTATGGAGGCTTTCTCTTCTGAGCCAGTTTTATTCTGAGCTCCGTTTACCTTGGAGGGGCCTTTTTGGCTTTTTGTTTTTCTGAACCAGTATTTCTGCTGTGTTTGTCAAGTTGGGGGTGCCTTTGGGCTTTTTCTTCTGACTCAGTTTATACCTGGGTTTCAGTTGAGTTTGGAAGTGGCTGAGGTCCTGTTAAAATACAATTTAAAATACAATTATAGTTGTTATCCATTTTGTGTTACCTTGTAAACTGTTATATTATGTAAGCCGCATTGCTAATAAGTGGGAAAGCGTGGGGTATAAGTGTTATAAATAAATAAATTTAAAAAAGAGAGAGAGAGAAGTAGAGCAGAGGTACATCTCAGAGGTCTCTGAGTTCCCTCTCTTGCCCCCACCTGGACCATTGAAGCTTCCTTTAGAAAACAGCGTAGTGAGTTTGAAAAAATCAGTTGCCAATATGTTGCAAGATAAACTACACTCTATACAAAGGCATTACTTATTATTATGGCATTTTCAGAGGAGAAAAGACCTTGCAGACCTCTACCGGGTCTGACTGCAAATGCAGTGGCAGCACAGCTGCATCCCTCACTGCTGCAGTGTCAAGGAGTCTACAAACAAGAAAGAAAAGTAAGCTCCTGAGGAGGAAGTGATGTCAGTGCTAGAAGATGGACACATGAATACCTTGCTCCGTCAGAGCTGACTGTAAATTGCACATAATTCCGATCCACCGTGGGTTTTAATCCTCCTCCACTGCACCTAAGCTTGTGCACCGTGATGGCAGCTCGAAAACAACTTGAGAAATACAAGTTTGCGGCAGATTCCCGAGATTGCATGTCAGGGTCTGTGCAGAAGCCGGCTAACTTTCGCGCCAAAATTGCATCGGATTTGGGGTCCGATACAGAGGACCATGTGGAGTTTGCAGAAAACGATGGGGAACTTACAAAGAATGATGTGGCCAGATGGTTCAAACACTGAAAGAGGAAATGTCCGAGGTCAGGAAGACCATCAGCAGTGTTGGGCCTATGGAGAGAGGTACGCGAGTTTGGGAATCGAGTGGAACAGGCCAAGGAGAAACTCGAGGGCGCAGAGGGAGAGTTACAAAAGCTGCATGCTGAGCTTCAAAAACAGAAACAAGAACGGGTGACTTTGCAAGTCGTGCTGGAGGACCTAGAAAAACGGTTCCAGTGTTATAATTTGTGTTTTAAAGGAATCCCAGAGTTGGAACAATATAAAAACTGTGCCCACGTGGTCCAGGAGATATGTACTTTTATATTGACTCCAGTAAATGGGGAAGTGGGGGCTGAGACTGTGGCCACCATTAAGTTGGATAGGGCCCATAGAAGCTTGGAACCCCAACATGAAGATCTCCCAAGGGATGCCTGCTTTCATGATTTTTCGGTGAAGGAAGCAGTGTGGAAGACGGCAAGGTCTCTTGGGGAGATACAGTGGGATAATTGTAAGATCACAAGATCACTATGTTCCAGGATTTGACCAAAGCCACTCTTCAGTGACACAGGGAACTCCGGGACATTACCAAATATTTACAACAGTCTGGACTTCGTTATCGCTGGTTCCGCTATTTCAGATGCAGCCATCTGAGATTTTTGACTGCTTTTGGGTCTGCAGATTGTTATAATTGTCATGGTATTTTCAGAGAGGACTTTGAAAGGTGGCCTTTGATAGACATACGGAATGAATGTTTGTGTGGCTGCAGTGTGTATGAGTATGGATACTGAAACTCCCTCCTTGACCAAAGCGGCAACCACTCTGTTCCCTGATGAAAAACAATGCCCTCCCACCACTCATAGGCCCTCCCTGGTCTAGCATCCTAACCAGGCAGGAGCGATCCCCAGATGCTCCCGCTCTCCCACCTCCGCTCTCAAAATGGCTGTTGAGACCTTCAGTGACAGTCTTGCGAGACTGCTGCTGAAGGTCTCAGCAGCCATTTTAATGGTGGAGATGGCAGGGGCAGATTTCTACGGTCTGTGACCCGAGGATAGTGGTTACTGTATAGTACTGCAAGGGTGCCATGAGAGATCATGGCAGCCATTTTTTACAGGCAAGAGCGAGGGGCCTTTGCTTCTGCACCCAATGCCCCCACTGGACCACCAGGAAGCAAAATGTAGGTCAGGAAGGCCTATCTAGATTACAAGGGGGTTGGGAGTGTGGCGGGGACGTTCGGGGGGGGGGGGGACTTCTATATCGTGTAGGCTGGAGGGAATGGGAGGGATGGAGGGGGCTTTTTCAGGGGGCTAGGAGAGGGATCAGGGGGATCTAGAAATGCAAAAGTAGTCATGTGGGTCCCGGCTGATATTCAGTGCCAGGGCTTGCATAGCTAAGTGGGTGAATTTATGACAGCTTTTGAGCTATCCTATATTTACCCACTTACCTTTTTCAGTCCCGGCACTGAATATTTCCAGCACCCACATAACTGTGGGCTTCTCCCCAGTGCTGCCTCTTATACCACCCCTAACCAGCCCACTTTTAACACGGGCAGTCAGAGGTGATATTCAGCGCAACTGCCCGGTTCAGTGCCAATGGATATTGGCAGTTGGTCAACTCACTTCCATTTAAGTGGGCCAGAGCCTCTCCTGCCTGCTTAAATCACTTTGCATATCTGGCCCTTTATGTCTAGGTCTCTGTAAAGGAGTTTGGTAGCTATAGTAAATTCTGCCTTTCACCAGGTGATGCCACAAGGGCTGTTTACCTTGTAATCAACTTACCCTTTGTGTTTCCCAGTTGCACCCAAAAATCAAAATAACTAGGTTGTTGCAGTTTTTAGCTTTCCTCACAAATGTAAATATCATCCTGCTTGTTAACAGAAAAGCAAAGCTACTTACCTCTAATGGGGATTCTCCATATACAGCAGGTCCACTCTTACTAGACGTCCACTCTTACCTTTGCAGGGAATTACCCCTTTAAGCTAAAAACAGACTGAGAATCAGTCTACAGGGGAGGCTATAGAGGAAGTGTTGTATTCTCAGAAAGACCATAGCTTTCTTTGAGCAAAATAGACCTATGTGTGTTGATATCTTCAAATTATATCACTGTCACGTCTGTGGCCGTGACCACCCTCAACCTTACCTTCTTTCTGGGGGTTAGCAGCTCTGCTGGCTTCAGTCTGTGTTTGTGTTTGTCTTGTCTCTAGTCTCTGTGCTGATTGCTTCACTAGACCTCACCTGCGTGGGCTATGCCTCTCTAGGGAGCCAGCATCTAAGATGGCTGCCACCGGCTCTAGGCCAGCTTCCAAGATGGCTCCTGCTTGTCTTTCCTGTGGGCTCACTTCCTATGTGTGTCAAGCCTCTCTTTGGGGTCAGTGTACTTCCTGCTGCTGGTGACTCATCAGTGAGAGCCTTCATAAGGAAGGGCTGTGCTTGCAGTCAGGGCCTTTGCATGAAGTGTTATGCTCTTAGGCCAGGTCAGGTTAGTAAGTGTCTGCTGCACTACTACTTAGCATCTCTCTGGGTTCCAGCCCAGTTCCTTTCTGTGTCTCTGTTGTCCTTCCATGGGGGTCTTCCCTGCCACTCTCTGTCTGTGGACTGCGGGTCCTTCCTGGCTTACCCTGTGTTTGGGGTGAAGCCTCTGCTCCAGGCTTACCCTGTGTTGGGGTGAAGCCTTTGTTCCTGGCTTACCCTGGGTTGGGGTGAAGCCTTTGTCCGGGTTTGTTCTCTGTCTGTATGCGAAGCTTCAGCCTTTGTGGGTTCCCCAGGCAGTGTGTGGAACGGCTGTGGCGTCAGACCCTTGGCCTGTTCTTCCTGGTTACTCTGTATGCTGTGCTGCCTGCCCAAGACCCTTGGCCTGTTATTCCTGGTTTGCTCTCTTTACCCTGAATCCTGCCTTGCCTTGTCTGTGTGCCTACCCTGCTTGTATATCCTGAGTGTATATCCTGAATCCTGTCTCTGTCTAGCTAGTGTGTATTGCCAGGGCGTGGTCCCTGTTTCCTGCTGCTTCCTAGCTAGAGGGTTTACCCTGTGGGTATTCCCGGATCCCCGTTCTGCCTAGTGTGTTGCTGCCCTAGTCCTTGCTCCTGCTAGCTTCTGTACGCCTTGTGTTCCTTGGTCTGTCTTCTGGGTCTTGCTAGTGGCTGTGCAGCAGCACACTGTCTGAGTCTAGTTCCGTGCCCTGTCGCCCTCGTGTATCCCAGACCCAGGGTGGGTCCTCTGGATCTTCAGTTTCCTGCCTTATCCTGCAAGTCCTGCCGCCGCCTGCACTTCGGAGCTCAACTCCGGAGGAACGGTGGCTAGGTGCAGGTGAAGCTGTTCCTGTCTCATCTGTCCTAGTTGCCTGCCTTGTACTACTCCAGTCCAGAGTTCCAGTACTGCTCTTCTGTGTTTCCAGTCCCGAGGTGGTCTTGCCTGCCGCTGCCGCTCCTTGGCAGTGGCCCAAGGACTCACGAACTCCAGTCCTGCCTCGAGGACCTGACAGAATGCCAAGGCCCTCGAGAACGCGACAATCACCCACAGTTGCATCTGATTGATCCTGCTGTCTACAGAGAACTTCGCTTTCCAGTTCTTTCAGTCAGACCCAGCCTCCCTTGGAATCTGAAAGGTCACTAGTATTAAAAAAAAACAGACAGTTATGCTTAGAATTTAAAGGATCAGTAAGGATACATTTTGGGGGCAGGGAGTGGTGTTTTTTAAATCTGAGCAACTGCTTTAACTGTTTGATTGTGGAAACAAGGAACTGACAGCTTAAGACTCAAATATTTCTAGATGCTGAAGCTTAAAAGGCTGCAACAAAGAGGTTCCTATATTTATTAGAGCAGAGACAGCAGACAGTGCCATGGCAGCAAAGATAATATGCAGTGGCACTGCCAGATTAAATGCCACTGAATATTAGCAGCCAGTCAGCTCAGCATGGTTTATCCAGGGAGGAGCCTCTCCTACCCGGTTAAGCACTTTTGAATATCTAGCCCATATTCTCTTTTTATTTGAAAAGGGCAGAAGGCAAGAACAAGGAAAATAGTGTCAAAAATGTCAATTTTAGGTTTTAATAGGAAAGCTTTATTTTGTGCTCATTTGGCAAAGTGGGGAAAAAACAAAACTGAGGAGTTAAGACTGCTACGTGTGGGAAAAGTTATGCATGCTCAGATGTTTACACTAAGTTCTCAGCTCTGGGAGAGTAGTTCCATACTGGCACCATTGGATGACATCACTGACTTGTGTGCCTGACTCAATCCTACTTATTGACAGAAAATAGGAGACAGTACTGATTGATAAAGAACCAGATCTCTTTGTCATCTCTAGCCTAAACAAATTAAACACTCTGGTGTGCTGGTATTTTAATTACTTGGGAAAGACTGCAAGAAAAACAAGTTTGATCTGTTAAGACACTGACAGTTCCTAAACAATCTTTTTAGGCGTACTTGGGGAGAACGTGGGATTGACGCATTTCAATGTATCCCCTTTTGACTTGAAACTGTATTCATTTCTGTGAACTTTTGTGATTGATGTAAGCATAGGCGTAGTTTGGGGGGCAAGGGGGGCATTGCCCCCTCAAACGCAGGGCTGGCACAACCCGGCTGCAGGCAGCTCTCGGTTTCCCCCTGCCCGCCCTCAGTTCCCCGACAGCCCTCCTCTCTGTTCCTGCTGCCCTGCATTTAATCCTTTTATTTTAAGTCGCAATGGCGGCAGTGAAAAAAAAAACCAGCACAGCAGGCTCGCCTCCAGCCTTTCCCTTCCCTCTGTGTCCTGCCCTCACGGAAACAGGAAATCCATCATCAGAGGAAGGCGGGACACTGAGAGGGAAGGGAAAGGCTGGAGGCGAGCCTGTTGTGCTGTTTTTTTTAACTGCCGCTGCTGCGACTTAAAATAAAAAGTTTAAACGCAGGGCGGCAGGAACAGAGAGGAGGGCTATCGGGGAGCTGAGGGCAGGCAGGTGGGGCTGGGTTGGAACTCAAACTCGGGGACTGAAAAGGGGGGACTGAGGCAAGTCACTGGACATGGATGGGAGAGGTGGATAGGGAGCAAAGGAGAATCATTGGACATGGATAGGGGAGGGAAGAGGATAAATCACTGGACATGGATGGGAGGAGAGGGCAGGAGAGAGGAAAAATCGCTGGACATGGAGGGGAGGGGCACAAGAGAATCGCTGGACATGAATGGGAGGGGAGGGCAGGGGAGAGAAGAGAAATCACGACATGGAGGGGAGGGCAAGGGAGAGAGGAGAATTGCTGGATATGGATGGAGGAGAGGGCAGGGGAGAATGGAGAGTTGCTGTACATGAATGGATGGTGGGAAGGGAAGTCAGGAAGGAGATGCACATGGATGGAAGGGAGGGAAGAGAGGAGAAATGCTGGACATGTATGGAGTGGAGGGCAGGAAAGAGAGGAGAAATGTTGGACAAGGATGGAGGGAAGGAAAAACAAAGGAGATGCACATGGATAGAGGGGAAGGGAGACAGGAGAAATGCTGGACATGGGTGGAGGGGAGGGAAGACAGAGGAAGTAGATGCACATGGATGGAATGGAGGGGAGTGAGGAGAAATTTTGGATATGGATGGAGGAGAAACTGCTGAATTTAAGGGCTAGATTGGAACATTTTGAGGGCAGATGCTGCAACTGGAGAAAGAATAGGGATAGGGCTACAAATGGTAGACAGGACACATAAGGACACAGGAGGATGGTGGACATGGTGAGAGAAAAAATATCAAATAGAAAGAAGACACTGCATAAAACAGAAGACACTAGGACCAAAGCGAATAGAAAAACTAAATGCTCAGACAACAAAGGTGGAAAAAAAGTATTTTATTCAGAATTTATTAATTGGAATATGTCAGCTTTTGGAAATGCCATACAATGTGGGGAAATCTACCTGGTTTGCAATCCCTATGTATAATGTAGGAATATTAATAAATGTTTTTTGGGAGGACCTCAGTTTGGGTATTAAGCAAAACAGTTTCTTCTAATGTTGCTTAAGTGACCCCAGCTCGCCACTGGTCCGCTTAATTTTACGTAATTTAGAATTATTTATAGCATTTTTTATTAAATCTTATCTTCAAGCTTGCTTAAATCAGTAGTAAAGTACTTAGCTTTTTCCGCAAGGATAGTGTTGGCTTCAGAGGGTTTTTGGTCCAACACCAATCATGTTTTGCCATCAAGCGGCTTTATCAAGGATACCCCCATCTTATGAACAGTATATTAACATGCCGACTGATCTAGGTCTATATGACAGCGAAACATGATTCATGTTGGACCAAAAACCCTCTGAAGCCGACACTATCCTTGCGGAAAAAGCTAAGTACTTTACTACTGATTTAAGCAAGCTTAAAGATAAAATTTAATAAAAAATGCTGTAAAGAATTCTAAATTACGTAAAATTAAGTGGTCCAGTGACGAGCCGGGGTCACTTAAGCATCATTAGAAGAAATTGTATTGCTTAATACCCAAACTGAGGTCCCAAAAAAACATTTATTAATATTCCTACATTCTACATAGGGATTGCAAACCAGGTAGATTTCCCCACATTGTATGGAATATCCTTTTTATCTGTCTGAAAAACTATGTCTGTACTATAGATAAGCTTTTGGAAATGTGCATCTGTGATATTTTGCATGAAAGTTTCAATTTCTCTAGTATTGCTGCATGCCGAGTCTGACTTCTTGAGGTAACTCTCCAGTTCAGTATTTTGCCTTCATATTTTTTTATTTCTAGTTCCTTGTGTCATATCTGTTGTGTCATGTGTTTTTCATGTGTGATCAATGTGCAGTATTCTGCTAGTGTGTAGTATTTGCAGCCCTTTTTGTTCTGTTTTTTTTCACTAGGTAGTGTATTGGTGTTTTAGAGTCCAGTATAATTACAGTGCTGCTTTTCCATGCATAAGATTGTAGCTCGTCCTGATCTTAGAATTAGTGCTGTTATGGTTTTGTAAGTGTGTTTTTGCACAAGTTTGTGTATAGTGTTTTGTAGTGGAGAGATTGTGTGTTGGCCTTACTGAGGTGGCACAGGCAGCTCCTTGTGACTCTGGGCAAGTCACTTAACCCTCCATTGCCCCATGTAAGCCGCATTGAGCCTGCCGTAAGTGGGAAAGCGCAGGGTACAAATGTAACAAAAATAAATAAATCATGACACACTACCTCTTGAAGGATCTACATATAGAGCCTATGCATTTCTAAGGTCAACACTGGCATGGTATGGGAAAGGGGGTGGGGAAATAGTACTGGAGAGGAAGAAGGAGTGCTGGGTAAGGAGGAAACAAGGAAGCAAGAAAGAGCTGTCACGTCTGTGGTCGTGACCCTTCAGACTCGCCTTATTTCCGGCGGTCAGCTTCTGAGCTGGCTTCTGTCTGTTCTTCCTGAGTTAGTTCTGTCTCTGTCTCTGTGTGCTGGCTGCTTCCAGCATGGCTCTGATTATACCACTCTACTGCACCTGTGTGTGTTAAGCCTCTCTGTGCTTCAGTATGCTTTCTGCCTGTGTTTTGGTTTGTGTTCCTCTTGCCCTCTGGTGGCCAGCCCTGGTGGCTGCGTTGGATTGTCTGTGTGCTGTTTCCCGTTCCAGTCTTCAGCCCAGTCCAGTCCGGATCTTCCGGCCTGCTAGACTTGCTTGGCTTATTTGAGCACGCACAGCACCCGTAGCTGCCTGGTGATTGCTGCAGCTGAATCTCAGCTGCTGCTGGGCTTATTAGCCATTTGGAAACTCTCTTCTTTGCCTTTGCATTGCCTAAGGCCCTGGTATGTTGGGGTGCTGGTGCACTTCTGCCTAGTCCAGTTTATAGCCTGTAATTCTTGCCTGATTCTAGTTTAGTCTTTGTGTAGCTTCTTGTACTGTAGTGCTTGTTTCCCAGTCTTGTTTCTTGTTTGTATGTCTTTGTCTAGTTCTAGGTTGTCTGTGTTTCTTGTTCAGTGGCTGCCTGGCAGCTTTCAGTTCTGTCTCTTATCTATCAGTGTTTGTTCCCTGTTTCAGTGGCTGCTTGAAGCTTTCAGTTCTGTCCCTTGTCTGTCTGAGAGTCCTAGTATAGTATTCTGCCTAGCCTCCCTGTGTGTTCTAGTCCCTATGTGTATCCTGCTGGTGTCCAGTTCCGGCCCTGTCCGGCAAGTCCTGCCGGCCACCTGCACCCAGGGGCTCAACTCCTGGGGAAGGGTGGCCAAGTGCAGGTGAAGTCCAGCTGTCCCTGTCAGAGTTCTGTCTTATCCCTTTGTGGGGTGGTTTTGCCTGCCACTGCTGCTCCTCGGCTGTGGCCCAAGGGCTCACGATCCTAGTTCCTGCTTTGGAAAGCCTGACAGAGCTGGCTTTTTAGGGAATAACCATAATGAATATGTATGATATATGCAAATGAATATGCTAACATGTTCCGCCCCCCCCCCCCCCCCCCCCCCAAAAATGAAACAGTCAAACTAATGCCCATGGATGTAAGGCACATTTTGTTCCTTTTACAGCTATTGTCTTAAATCTGTATTTCTTCCTCCTTCGTTGGTTATCAAAAGATGGAAAATAATTTAATTCCTCACACTTTGTTTACAGATGCAATGCAAGCATTAAGAAGAAGAATGACAAAGGACTGACAGCATATGACTTCGCCCTGAAGACTGGAAATGACAAAGTTGTCTCACTCTTTGCTGCTAAGCTTGGTCAAGGCATGCTGGACAAAATTGCCAAGCCCAAATCTGTCAGCCTCAGTGTCTTCTGACTGACTGTAATTTCCAAAGCTCAAATGTTTGTATCAGCTCTATGCTTCCATGAGAAATAGAATGTGTGCCTGTATACTCCTTTTCAGATTATATTCTAGAGATTGTAATTCATGCCTGCTAATTGATTGGCCAATAGTTTACTCCTATTCAAAAATTAGCCTAACTTCTGGAATTTTTATGTACAGTGGGGGAAATAAGTATTTGATCCCTTGCTGATTTTGTAAGTTTGCCCACTGACAAAGACATGAGCAGCCCATAATTGAAGGGTAGGTTATTGGTAACAGTGAGAGATAGCACATCACAAATTAAATCCGGAAAATCACATTGTGGAAAGTATATGAATTTATTTGCATTCTGCAGAGGGAAATAAGTATTTGATCCCCCACCAACCAGTAAGAGATCTGGCCCCTACAGACCAGGTAGATGCTCCAAATCAACTCGTTACCTGCATGACAGACAGCTGTCGGCAATGGTCACCTGTATGAAAGACACCTGTCCACAGACTCAGTGAATCAGTCAGACTCTAACCTCTACAAAATGGCCAAGAGCAAGGAGCTGTCAAAGGATGTCAGGGACAAGATCATACACCTGCACAAGGCTGGAATGGGCTACAAAACCATCAGTAAGACGCTGGGCGAGAAGGAGACAACTGTTGGTGCCATAGTAAGAAAATGGAAGAAGTACAAAATGACTGTCAATCGACAAAGATCTGGGGCTCCACGCAAAATCTCACCTCGTGGGGTATCCTTGATCATGAGGAAGGTTAGAAATCAGCCTACAACTACAAGGGGGGAACTTGTCAATGATCTCAAGGCAGCTGGGACCACTGTCACCACGAAAACCATTGGTAACACATTACGACATAACGGATTGCAATCCTGCAGTGCCCGCAAGGTCCCCCTGCTCCGGAAGGCACATGTGACGGCCCGTCTGAAGTTTGCCAGTGAACACCTGGATGATGCCGAGAGTGATTGGGAGAAGGTGCTGTGGTCAGATGAGACCAAAATTGAGCTCTTTGGCATGAACTCAACTCGCCGTGTTTGGAGGAAGAGAAATGCTGCCTATGACCCAAAGAACACCGTCCCCACTGTCAAGCATGGAGGTGGAAATGTTATGTTTTGGGGGTGTTTCTCTGCTAAGGGCACAGGACTACTTCACCGCATCAATGGGAGAATGGATGGGGCCATGTACCGTACAATTCTGAGTGACAACCTCCTTCCCTCCGCCAGGGCCTTAAAAATGGGTCGTGGCTGGGTCTTCCAGCACGACAATGACCCAAAACATACAGCCAAGGCAACAAAGGAGTGGCTCAGGAAGAAGCACATTAGGGTCATGGAGTGGCCTAGCCAGTCACCAGACCTTAATCCCATTGAAAACTTATGGAGGGAGCTGAAGCTGCGAGTTGCCAAGCAACAGCCCAGAACTCTTAATGATTTAGAGATGATCTGCAAAGAGGAGTGGACCAAAATTCCTCCTGACATGTGTGCAAACCTCATCATCAACTACAGAAGACGTCTGACCGCTGTGCTTGCCAACAAGGGTTTTGCCACCAAGTATTAGGTCTTGTTTGCCAGAGGGATTAAATACTTATTTCCCTCTGCAGAATGCAAATAAATTCATATACTTTCCACAATGTGATTTTCCGGATTTAATTTGTGATGTGCTATCTCTCACTGTTACCAATAACCTACCCTTCAATTATGGGCTGCTCATGTCTTTGTCAGTGGGCAAACTTACAAAATCAGCAAGGGATCAAATACTTATTTCCCCCACTGTATAACTAGATCTGGGCGATTTGTACTTTCATGGATTGTCAGTTTTCACTGTTAAACCTTTTTTTTCAAATTCTTTCAATATAGTGCAATAAATCAGTGTACAGTTTTTCTTTATCATATATTTAAATGGGATAGGTTGTGAAAAGAGTAGTACTTTAGGAAACCAATTGCTTTCCTAGCCTGCATAAGAGTAATAGGGTTGATATTCAAAGGGGGTTAAAGGGGACAGGAGACTCTTTTACCTGCTCAAACCCTGCTCTATGAACTGTCCACAGATATTCAGCAGCACTTAACCACACAGTCCTGCTGCATATGGACTGTGAGTGCCACAGTACCGTCTTGTTAGTGGATGGAATCAGCAATCCTGTCTTTGTCCAGTTAGCTATGTGGATTCTGGAGCTAAATGTCAGGCAGCACCCATATAACTTTCAGGCCCACAGCTGGCCCAGCATTGAATATCTGGACCAGAATAAGCCCAGGGGGTTAGGGGCTTCCAAATGCCAGATGAAATTTAATATGGACAAATGCAAAGTGATACACATGGGGAAGAATAACCAAAATCATAGTTACCTGATGCTAGGGCCCAACTTGGAGGTCAGCACCCAAGAAAAAGATCTAGGTGTCATTGTAGACAATACGCTGAAATCTTCTGCCCAGTGTGTGGCGGCAGCCATAAAAGCAAACAGGATGCTAGGAATTATTAGGAAAGGGATGGTAGATAAGACCAAGAATAATATAATGCCTCTGTATCACTCCATGGTGCAACCTCACCTTGAGTATTGCATTCAGTTCTGGTTGCCATATCTCAAAAAAGATATAGCGGAATTAGAAAAGGTTCAAAGAAGAGTGACCAAAATGATAGCTAAAGAGGTTAGGGACTTCAGCTTGGAAAAGACGTGGCTGAGGTGAGATATGATTGAAGTCTATAAAATCCTGAGTGGTATAGAATGAGTAGAAGTGAATCGATTTTTTTACTCTTTCAAAAAGTAGAAAGACTAGGGGACACTCAATGAAGTTACATGGAAATACTTTTAAAACAAATAGAAGGAAATATTTTTTTCACTCAACAAATAGTTAAGCTGTGGAACTTGTTGCCAAATGATGTGGTAACAGTGGTTAGTGTATCTGGATTAAAAAAAGGTTTGAACAAGTTCCTGGAGGAAAGGTCCATAGTCTGCTAATGAGACAGACATGGGTGAAGCCACTGCTTGCCATGGGATTGGTAGCATGGAATGTTGCTACTATTTGGGTTTCTGTCAGGTACATGTGACCTGGTTTGGCCACTGTTGGAAACAGGATACTGGGCTAGATGGACCATTGGTTTGACCCAGTATAAAAAAAGAAAAGAAAAAAAAACACCCGCTGAGTGCACTGGACTGAATATTACCCCTAGTGTTCATAAACAGTGAAGAGTGTAATTATCAAAGGGCTTTGCACTAAAACCAGCCATTTTCTCAAATTCGTAGTAAAAAAAAAAAAAGAAGTCCAGTAGAAACATACAGTTGTCACTAAGCAGCAGTACCAGATAAATAGCAGCACTGAATTTATTTTTCTGGGACTTGAGTCCCAGTAAAGTAACTACTAGCTAAAAAATGTCAGCACATTAAGTACAGTTACATTTCATATACAAAGCAGCATGGGAAATATATTTACATATAGGACATTTACATCAAAGGAAACAATCTTCTGAACTGCATTGCTCAAACAACTTTTCTGTCATTCCAGCATTAAGAGAAAAATGACCCCAGAATCTCATGTTTTAGGGTTGTGCCAAGTTCCTGGCAACAGCTGGGACTGCAGAGAACAGTGAAGTGAAACAGGGAACTCCCTACCAAAGTGGTATTCATTCCCAGTCCTTGAGGGCACAAATGGATCAGGTTTTCAGGATATCCCTAATGAATAGATTTGCAAGTAATGCAGGCAGCTATATTTCAGGCATATTTATTTAGTGCTCAGAAAATATAGTGTGACCAAAACCAAATTCAACAGTCACTGTTATCTGTCATATTTATAGAACTGATATTTGATATAACCTGAGTTTTTGTGAATGATAAATTATATTATTTGCCTCCGGATTAAGTGTTTTTTTTTGGAGATTTATGTATATAAGCTAGATAATGAGCTTCCCAAACTCATATAGTGATTAAAAAGGAGAAAATCACTCAGAAACCTATCGGATTAAAAATCCTAGATTACAACGGGTACAGATTTTTACCATTGATTAGTTTCTATCATAGGGACATAGGCGCCCGGTATAAGAGGCTTGGACAGGCTAAGCCTCCCCTGCTGTGCTCTGAGAGGTTTAAATTGTTGATTTACCTCCATCCTCACAGCAGGAGCTGCAGTGAAAGCCCTCTAGCCTTGTGTAACCAATTTTAGAAATTGGTTTATGATTTGTTTACCTTACTGCTGGGAGAGCAGGGGGAGGGGGAGGTTGGCTGGGTTGCCAGGGAGATATTTAACGAGGATGACTTCCTGACCTGCACTGAGAACAGATAGCAGCAGAATCGGACAACCAGACAACAAAGGTAGAAAAGATCATTTTATTTTCATTATAGTGTCTGGAATATGTCCACTTTGAGAATCAGGTGCTCAACATTAAAAGTTTATATTAATTTACTTATTTATGGCATTTTATCCCACATTAAACATGAATTAGGGTGTTTTGTGGCTCTACATGAGAATTGTGATGATATGATCCCTTGTTTCATATTGTTGACGGTCTGCGTTTTCCGTATGGGTGGTATACTGGTGTATTAGGTTCTGCCCAGTGTAGTAATAATGGTACAGTAAGGTTCTGAGTGTGTTTTTGCACAAAGTTGTGCATAGTGTTTTGCAGTTGAGCGATTGTGCTTAGAATGTGCTTTGAGCAACCACTTTATTCTTTGGCATATGATACATATCTAATATCTAAATTTAATAAAAGGTATTAATTGTGATTTATTTTTATTTATTTATTTTTTTCTGTGTTATCAGACAATTATGGATTTAAGCTCCACCCCTGGCCCCACCCCTAACCCCACCCCCTTTAGCCTCCCCAAACAGTTGGGCCACCGACCGCCTATGCATAGGGATTAAAACTCCTTATTTTTTGCTTTTTTAAGCAATTTCGTTTTTAAAGTGCTTTAACTAAATTCAAAAGTGCAAACATTTATGTGCAAATCAATGTTGAAGAGCTGAATATATAAAGAACAGCACTTAGCTTATGTTCGACAGGGCCGCCGTTTCACCCATATTTGGTTTGTTCAGGAACATGTGCTGCATATTTCGACTTTTACATATTTTCAATTAATTGAACTTCAAACAAACTTCTATTCAAAAGCTTGTATAGATTTACCTTATTGTTACACTAGTTTCTACTGCACCTTTTGCATAGATATATATATAGCCCAAGGTTTTGTTTTTGAGTATTAGGCATATTTATTTGGAATATCCTGAAAACCTGGCCCATTTGCGGCCCTCGGACTGAAAGTGAATACCACTGGCTTACTATCACACTTCTCTCTCTTGTGGTCATGGAAGAGCATAAGAATTGCCATACAGGGTCAGACCAATGATTTATCAAGTCCAGTATCCTTTTTTCTAACAATTGCCAATTCAGTCACAAGTACCTGGCAGGATCTCAAAAGGTAGCAAGATTCCATGCTACTTACTTCCAGGGATTATAAGTAGCTTTTCTAGATTTACTGTAATATCAATCTGTTGACTTTTTTCCTCCATGAATTTGCCCAAATCTGTATTAAACTCTGCTATGCTAACTGCATATACCCCATCCTCCAGCAACAAATTCCAAAGCTTAACTATGGACATGTAACTTTGTAAATCTAAGTGCTTTGAAAATATGACTCCACGTGCTCTGAATGTACTGCTTTGTAACTTTAAAAGTAAACAACTGATTTGCCTTTAACCATTCCACTCCACTCAGGATTTTATAGACCTGTATCAAATCTCCCCTCAGCCATCTCTTCTCCAAGCTGACAAGCCCCAACCTCTTTAGCCTTTCTTCATTGGAAAAGTGTTCCATTCTCTCTGTTATTTTGGTTGCCCTTTTCTGTACCTTTTCTAATTCCAATATATCTGTTTTGAGATGCAGTGACCAGAATAGCACACAGTACTTAAGATGTGGTCAAACCATAAGAGCAGTAGACGTGATATTATTCTTTTATTCTCCGAGGACAAGCAGGCTGCTTGTTCTCACTGATGGGTGACGTCCGCGGCAGCCCCTCCAATCGGAATCTTCACTAGCAAAAGCCTTTGCTAGCCCTCGCGCGCCGATGCGCACCGCGCATGCGCGGCCGTCTTCCCGCCCGAAACCGGCTTGATCCGGCCAGTCTTCTTTTCTCCGCGCTCGGTACGGTTGTGTTTTACCGTTCGTGCCCCGGAAAGTCGACCTCGCGCGTCGTTTTTCGACATTTTTCTGTGAGAAATCCAGAAATCTTTTGGATTAGCACTTTCGTTTTTCCTTCCTCTACTTCGAGTGTTTTCGCCCCGTTAAGTTTTCTTTCGTCATCGGGGTAGGCCTTACTTAGGCCCCGGTCGAAATTTCCCTTTTTTCTGTGCCAAATTTCGCCATTTCGTCTTTCGATTTCGCCGGCATGATTTTTCCGCCCATGACATCGAAGCCTTCCAGCGGCTTCAAGAAGTGCACCCAGTGCGCCCGGGTAATCTCGCTCACTGACAGGCACGCGTCGTGTCTTCAGTGTCTGGGGGCTGGGCACCGCCCTCAGGCCTGTAGTCTGTGTTCCCTTTTGCAAAGGCGGACTCAGGTAGCGAGGTTAGCCCAGTGGAACATTTTGTTCTCGGGCACTTCGTCGGCATCGGCACCGGGGGTATCGAGTGCATCGACTTCTTCAGCGTCCAGACCTTCAACCTCGGCGGCCAGTGCATCGAGTGCATCGAGGCATCGGCCCTCTGCATCGGCGCCGAGACATCGGATAGCTGCATCGACGTCGGTGGTACCGGGACCTCGTCTGCTGATGTCGTCGGACGGTGGTGCTTCGTCTGGAGTGCAGGTGAGGGCTGTCCATTCCCCTGCTGTGAAGGCGGTGAGCCTTCGGGTGGGTCTCCCCCTACCCTGAGGGCTCCTGCGGTACAGCCCCCCCGAGACCGACCCTCTTCGGTCTCGGCCCCGAGGAAGCGACGGCTGGATTCTACGTCCTCCTCGTCGGTACCGGGAAGCTCCGGTGACATGCTTCGTCCCAAGAAGTCGAAGAAGCACCGTCACCGGTCCCCTTCCCATGTCGGTACCGAGAGCTCTGGGTCGCCGAAGGAGTCGGCACCCAGCAGGCATCGGCGCCGAGAGGACCGCTCACCCTCTGTTCAGGAGGTGTCGATGCGTTCCACTCTGGACAGCCCGGAACAGCCTCCACGCCCGGAACAGGTTCTGACGTCGACGCCTGCATCGACCTCCATGCCTTTCTCTGCAGCCGCTCTGAACGAGAGCCTCTGGGCCGTCCTCCCAGAGATTCTGGGAGAGCTGTTGCGCCCTACCCCTCCGGTACCGGCGGTGCTTGCGCCACCGGTACCGTCGAGCGTGGCGCCGGCTGGCCCATCGCCCGAGGTGAGGTCTCCGGCGTCGGTGCCGCGTGCGGTGCCAGCTGCCGTCGCCTCCCAGGAAGGCTTCCCGACTACGTCGGCGGAGGGAGCTTCGCCGATGCGGGCGAGGGAGTCTACCTCTCGACGCCCCCATCGTGGACGTGGCTCCACAGAGTCGAGTCGGGCACGGTTGCAGACACAGGTCCGTGAACTTGTGTCTGACACCGAGGGTGAGGCCTCATGGGAAGAGGAAGAAGACCCCAGATATTTCTCTGACGAGGAGTCTGAGGGTCTTCCTTCCGATCCCACTCCCTCTCCTGAAAGACAGCTTTCTCCTCCTGAGAGTCTGTCTTTCGCTTCCTTTGTCCGGGAGATGTCTACGGCCATCCCCTTCCCGGTGGTTGTGGAGGACGAGCCCAGGGCTGAAATGTTTGAGCTCCTGGACTATCCTTCTCCACCTAAGGAAGCGTCCACTGTTCCCTTGCACCATGTCCTAAAAAAGACATTGCTTGCGAACTGGACCAAACCTTTAACTAATCCCCACATCCCCAAGAAGATCGAGTCCCAGTACCGGATCCATGGGGACCCAGATCTGATACACAGTCAGTTGCCTCATGATTCTGGAGTTGTGGATCTGGCCCTAAAGAAGGCTAAGAGTTCTAGGGAGCATGCTTCGGCGCCCCCGGGCAAGGACTCTAGAACCTTAGACTCCTTTGGGAGGAAGGCCTACCATTCTTCTATGCTCGTGGCCAAAATCCAGTCTTACCAGCTCTACACGAGCATACACATGCGGAACAATGTGCGGCAGTTGGCGGGCTTGGTTGATGCGCTCCCCCCTGAGCAAGCCAAGCCGTTTCAGGAGGTGGTCAGGCAGCTGAAGGCGTGCAGAAAATTCCTGGCCAGAGGGGTGTATGACACCTTTGATGTTGCGTCCAGGGCCGCTGCTCAAGGTGTGGTGATGCGCAGGCTCTCATGGCTGCGTGCCTCCGACCTGGAGAATAGAATCCAGCAGCGGATTGTGGACTCGCCTTGCCGTGCGGATAACATTTTTGGAGAGAAAGTCGAACAGGTGGTAGAGCAGCTCCACCAGCGGGACACCGCATTCGACAAGTTCTCCCGCCGGCAGCCTTCAGCCTCTACCTCTACAGGTAGAAGATTTTTTTGGGGAAGGAAGACTGTTCCCTACTCTTCTGGCAAGCGTAGGTACAATCCTCCTTCTCGACAGCCTGCGGCCCAGGCTAAGCCCCAGCGCGCTCGCTCTCGTCAGCAGCGTGCGACTCAGCAAGGCCCCTCGGCTCCCCAGCAAAAGCAAGGGGCGAGCTTTTGACTGGCTCCAGCAGAGCATAGCCGACATCCAAGTGTCAGTGCCGGGCGACCTACCAGTCGGAGGGAGGTTGAAAGCTTTTCACCAAAGGTGGCCTCTTATAACCTCCGATCAGTGGGTTCTTCAAATAGTCCGGCAAGGATACACCCTCAATTTGACCTCGAAACCTCCAAATTGTCCACCGGGAGCTCAGTCTTACAGCTTCCAGCACAAGCAGGTACTTGCAGAGGAACTCTCCGCCCTTCTCAGCGCCAATGCGGTCGAGCCCGTGCCATCCGGGCAAGAAGGGCTGGGATTCTATTCCAGGTACTTCCTTGTGGAAAAGAAAACAGGGGGGATGCGTTCCATCCTAGACCTAAGGGCCCTGAACAAATATCTGGTCAAAGAAAAGTTCAGGATGCTTTCCCTGGGCACCCTACTTCCCATGATTCAGAAAAACGATTGGCTATGCTCTCTGGACTTGAAGGATGCCTACACACACATCCCGATACTGCCAGCTCACAGGCAGTATCTGCGATTTCAGCTGGGCACACGTCACTTCCAGTACTGTGTGCTACCCTTTGGGCTCGCCTCTGCGCCCAGAGTGTTCACAAAGTGCTTGGCTGTAGTAGCGGCAGCACTTCGCAGGCTGGGGGTGCACGTGTTCCCATATCGCGACGATTGGCTGGTGAAGAACACGTCCGAGGCTGGAGCCCTGCAGTCCATGCAGATGACTATTCGCCTCCTGGAGCTACTGGGGTTTGTGATAAATTACCCAAAGTCCCATCTTCTCCCGGCTCAGAGACTCGAATTCATAGGAGCACTGCTGGATTCTCGGACGGCTCGCGCCTATCTCCCAGAGGCGAGAGCCAACAACTTGTTGTCCCTCGTCTCGCGGGTGCGAGCGTCCCAGCAGATCACAGATCGGCAGATGTTGAGATTGCTGGGCCACATGGCTTCCACAGTTCATGTGACTCCCATGGCCCACCTTCACATGAGATCTGCTCAATGGACCCTAGCTTCCCAGTGGTTTCAGGCTGCTGGGGATCTAGAAGACGTGATCCACCTGTCCACGAGTTTTCTCAAATCCCTGTATTGGTGGACGATTTGGTCCAATTTGACTCTGGGACGTCCTTTCCAAATTCCTCAGCCAAAAAAGTGCTGACCACGGATGCGTCTCTCCTGGGATGGGGAGCTCATGTCGATGGGCTTCACACCCAAGGAAGCTGGTCCCTCCAGGAACGCGATCTACAGATCAATCTTCTGGAGTTACGAGCGATCTGGAACGCTCTGAAGGCTTTCAGAGATCGGCTGTCCCACCAAATTATCCAAATTCAGACAGACAACCAGGTTGCCATGTACTACGTCAACAAGCAGGGGGGCACCGGATCTCGCCCCCTGTGTCAGGAAGCCGTCAGCATGTGGCTCTGGGCTCGCCGGCACGGCATGGTGCTCCAAGCCACATATCTGGCAGGCGTAAACAACAGTCTGGCCGACAGACTGAGCAGGATTATGCAACCTCACGAGTGGTCGCTCAACTCCCGAGTGGTGCGCCAGATCTTCCAAGCGTGGGGCACCCCCTTGGTGGATCTTTTCGCATCTCGAGCCAACCACAAAGTCCCTCAGTTCTGTTCCAGGCTTCAGGCCCACGGCAGACTGGCATCGGATGCCTTCCTCCTGGATTGGGGGGAGGGTCTACTGTATGCTTATCCTCCCATTCCTCTGGTAGGGAAGACTTTGTTGAAACTCAAGCAAGACCGAGGCACCATGATTCTGATTGCTCCTTTTTGGCCGCGTCAGATCTGGTTCCCTCTTCTTCTGGAGTTGTCCTCCGAAGAACCCTGGAGATTGGAGTGTTTTCCGACCCTCATCACGCAGAACGAAGGGGCGCTTCTGCATCCCAGCCTCCGGTCCCTGGCTCTCACGGCCTGGATGTTGAGAGCGTAGACTTTGCCTCTTTGGGTTTGTCTGAGGGTGTCTCCCGCATCTTGCTTGCTTACAGGAAAGATTCCACGAAGAGGAGTTACTTCTTTCTATGGAGGAGGTTTGCCGTCTGGTGTGACAGCAAGGCCCTAGATCCTCGCTCTTGTCCTACACAGACCCTGCTTGAATACCTTCTGCACTTGTCTGAGTCTGGTCTCAAGGCCAACTCTGTAAGAGTTCACCTTAGTGCAATCAGTGCATACCATTACCATGTGGAAGGTAAGCCGATCTCAGGACAGCCTTTAGTTGTTCGCTTCATGAGAGGTTTGCTTTTGTCAAAGCCCCCTGTCAAGCCTCCTACAGTGTCATGGGATCTCAATGTCGTTCTCACCCAGCTGATGAAACCTCCCTTTGAGCCACTGAACTCCTGCCATATGAAGTACTTGACCTGGAAGGTCATTTTCTTGGTGGCAGTTACTTCAGCTCGTAGAGTCAGTGAGCTTCAGGCCCTGGTAGCCCAGGCTCCTTACACCAAATTTCATCATAACAGAGTAGTCCTCCGCACTCACCCTAAGTTCCTGCCAAAGGTTGTGTCGGAGTTCCATCTGAACCAGTCAATTGTCTTGCCAACATTCTTTCCCTGTCCTCATTCCTGCCCTGCTGAACGTCAGCTGCACACATTGGACTGCAAGAGAGCATTGGCCTTCTATCTGGAGCGGACACAGCCCAACAGACAGTCCGCCCAATTGTTTGTTTCTTTTGATCCCAACAGGAGGGGAGTGGCTGTAGGGAAACGCACCATATCCAATTGGCTAGCAGATTGCATTTCCTTCACTTACGCCCAGGCGGGGCTGGCTATTGAGGGTCATGTCACGGCTCATAATGTTAGAGCCATGGCTGCGTCGGTAGCCCACCTGAAGTCAGCCTCTATTGAAGAAATTTGCAAAGCTGTGACGTGGTCATCTGTCCACACATTCACATCTCATTACTGCCTGCAGCAGGATACCCGACGCGACAGTCGGTTCGGGCAGTCAGTTCTTCAGAACCTGTTTGGGCTTTAGGATCCAACTCCACCCCCCGAGGGCCCTGTTTGTTCTGTTCCAGGCTCTACTCTCAGTTAGTTGGTAAATTTTTTAGGTCAATCTCAGTTATGTCCTCGCCGTTGCGAGGCCCAATTGACCATGTTTGTTGTTTTGAGTGAGCCTGGGGGCTAGGGATACCCCATCAGTGAGAACAAGCAGCCTGCTTGTCCTCGGAGAAAGCGAATGCTACATACCTGTAGAAGGTATTCTCCGAGGACAGCAGGCTGATTGTTCTCACAAACCCGCCCGCCTCCCCTTTGGAGTTGAGTCTTCCCTTGTCTTTGTCTTGCTACACATGAGACTGGCCGGCTCAAGCCGGTTTCGGTCGGGAAGACGGCCGCGCATGCGCGGTGCGCATCGGCGCGCGAGGGCTAGCAAAGGCTTTTGCTAGTGAAGATTCCGATTGGAGGGGCTGCCGCGGACGTCACCCATCAGTGAGAACAATCAGCCTGCTGTCCTCGGAGAATACCTTCTACAGGTATGTAGCATTCGCTTTATCTGTTCCTTTCCTAATAATTACCAGCATTCTGTTTGCTTTTTTGGCACATTAACTAAACTTGTCCATAACGATGCTTACATGATGCCTTTTCCTATGTGGTGACTCCTAATGTGGAGCCTAACATTGTGTAGCTATAATTTGGGTTATTCTTCCCTATGTGCATCACCTAGCATTTTGTTCAGTTTGGGCATCCAAGTGGCAGATGAAATTTAGTCCCCAGTCTTGCAAGGTGCTCCTTGGAATGGTTATATGAAAGACTATGATTCCTGACTTAATATGGCTAGTCTTATTTGTATACAGATGTTTTGAAGTATTTTTTTAATTAAAACCAAAACAAGTGGGGTGTGGAAATAAAAAAACTCACTAGTGTACCAGTTATTTCCACATATAACCATTGTCCTAGATGCCAAAGATCTACCGGAGCTAACCAGATCCCTAAGATCTTCCCTTCATCATTGGCCAAAAAACCTTCAATTTACAGTCGACTTCCTGCTGCTCTATTGATATGTATGTCTCTCTTTAATTTTGTTTTTTCTGTATGTGCGTGATACGCTTAGTGCAAGTACAGACACTTATCTTAAAAGTTGGTATTATCTTCCATCAATCACACTGTGTGCCGTGCTGTCTTCACCCTCTTGCCCCAAGCCGACAGTGGCCAGCGTTTTGCACTGCTGTTTCAGGGTCTTGGTGACAGGGTTACTATTGGGACAGCCTCAGCTCAACTCCACAGTGCTCCACATACATATCAATAGAGCAGCAGGAAGTGGACCGTAAATTGAAGGTTTTTTGGCCAATGATGAAGGGAAGATCTTAGGGATCTGGTTAGCTCCGGTAGATCTTGGGCATCTAGGAACTCGTTGAGGCCTTTTTCCTTCCTGCTGTGTGCTGCTCGATTCATATCTTGTACATAACCGGATTAGGTCATTTTCGGTAAGTGGAAATCACAGGTACACTGTTTTCTAGCGAGTATTTTCTTTATTTACATTTGTAACATGCTTAGCAGTTGACAGGGATAATTTATAGTCTTTCAACTCCGTCTGTTCTTTGCTAAAAGGCACCTAGGCTACTTTTGAATTTATTAAAATCTCTCTGTTGAGATACCCTAACTTCCCCATTTTGATGGTATCCTTCAATGATACCTCACTCTGAACAAGGCTTTTCCCCAGGTTCTAGTTTAAAAGCTGCTCTAGACCACCAGGGACTTCTTTAGATAGCCCACAGGAGCCTACAGAGGTGGGTGGGAGGGGGAATTGGATAGAGGCTGCTTGATTGGCTTTTTATTTTATTTTATTTTTATTTATACAGGTCCCGGCTGAATACTGACTGGGACCCGCATAAGTTCTGGTGGCCAGTGTACTTTGAATTAGCCCTGGATATTCAGTGCTGGAGCCCAGACATAGCCCATAGTGAAGTAGAGGAAGATTGATGGAAAGGTGCTGTTTGCTAATCAATTAGTGTGGTTAGCGCAGGAGCCCTGACTAGTAAATAGGTGTTTCTAAAGGCTCCAGTCTAATGGCCACACGCTAATTGGGAAATTAGCGTGTGGTCATTAATTGATGGAAAATGCGGTCATTTTACAGCCACGTTAAAAGTGGCCTCAACGCACAGGACCCCCGCGTGCTAGTAATAGCGCAGGCCATATTTTAGTGCAGCTTAGTAAAATTTTTTTGTAATAGCTATTCACCGATTGACTCATTGATTTTTATTTTTATTTTTTACCTTTTTACTAGTGATCCCCCTACTTTCTTAACACATTACTTACATGGCATCTAGAGGCATGGACCTTAATTTGAATTTATACTATCCTTGATTTTCTATTTTGTCATTTATTGGGATTTATTTTTTTATATTTGTTTATACCGGGGCCCTTTCACTGAGCTGTGCTAAAAAGTGGCCTGCGCCATTTTTAGCATATGGGTTTCCCATGCACTGAGGCCATTTTTAGTGTGGGAGTAAAATGGCCACAATGTAAATCTCCCCCTTAATGGTCAAATACTAATTTCCCAATTAGCATGTGCCGCACTAATCGGGCAGCATGCAGTAATTTACCCATGCAACCCGATTAATGCAGGGCACACCTATTCTCAGCCTCCACGCTAAAAATATTTTAGATTTTTAGTATGGGATTGGTGCACGACGATCCCAGAACTTGCTGAGGGACGCCTGAGTGCAAACCACACTACTGTCTTTTCAGCATCTGATCTGCATGCATTAGTTCTTACTGCCTCTTAGTAAAATGGTCCCATTGACTTTCATTGATGTTTATTTATATATATATTGATATTTACTGATATTTATTGCTTTTTGAAAATTCTTTACTAGGAAAAAGGTCCGTTTCTGTAACCAATTAAACTGGCGCTAGGCAGGCAATCCCCCACCATCCCTCGGTGTTCCACAGTCTGCCCTCCCTCCGTTTTCAACCCCCCCGCCCCCGCGTTACGGCCCCCTGGACCCCCTTCCGCGACCCTGTCGACCCCCCTTCCCGCCGAAAACAGCCCTCGCCGCCGTTGTCGACTACCTGTGCTGACAGGGGACCCAAACCCCCGACAGCCGAAGTGCTGTTCTGCCCTTCGCGACGGTTCCTCAATGATCTTCTCTTCAAGTTTCTGTGCGTGTGTCTGACATCAGATGTTCTGTCTTTCCGCTTCCCCATATATCCGGGGTGTGGGAGGTCCTCACAGTGTGTGTTTGGAGAGATTCAGGGCACGTCCGAAGCAGTAAGTCACTATGTGGCCATCTTGGATCCCTCTACTTAAGGTCCAAAAATTGGCCATTTTTAAGGTTAAAATTATGCAATTAAAAAAAATGGTCAACATAACCCCCAGCTGGGGATCAGACGTTAATCACCACAGTGCGCAGTTTTTTAAAGCTTCCCAGCCTTGGTTTCACTTTCACTTTGGATGAGGAGCTTAGGTCCCAAAAGACTTCATAAAGGTAAATTATTATTTTTCATGGTTACCCCCATTTTCAGGCCTGGTGCAAGGATGCACTAGGCAGGGCAGGAAACCACCATTTTGAGGACCCACCCACCCCAGACAGGAGGAGGGATCCTTTGTCAAGGTAGGAGGGGTTTGGGGGGGTCTACGCCAGACCACCAGGGCTAGCCTGCAGTGGTGGGTCCCACTGGACCACCAGGAATTTATTTTTCTTAATTGGGGGGGGGGGGGGGGGCTTTAGGTTTGCCAGGTCCTGGTTTTTTTTTTCCTGAGGGAGAAGAGCCCGAACTTGTCAAACCTCTTCAGTGGGAGGATTATGTCTGGGCTCTTGAACGCATGCCCAGGCACAATTCTCCAACAGAACTGAAAACAGCTCCCTAATGCTCAGTGCTGACATGCACCTAAATTTGCATATCATTAGCGCTGAACATTAGGGAGCTGTTTTGCAGCACTGATGGGGTGATAGTTCTCCAGTGCTGTTCAGAAGAGCACTGGAGTTTTGAGCATCTGGGACTGAGAGGACATTTCTCTGGGTAAGAACATTATTTGCTCTGTGCTTTGTTGATTTAAAGAAATAAAACAAAACATAGAAAAGAAAATAAGATGATACCTTTTTTATTGGACTAACAATACATTTTTTAATTAGTTTTCAAAGGTAACCCTTCTTCAGATCAGAAATGAGCAAATGTTAACAAATATCAGAATATATAAGTGAAACACAGAAGCATTCCAATGACAGTCTCACAGGAAGAGGGTGGGTGGGGTTGGTTAGGTGAGAAACAGGGAGAGCTGGGTGGGAGACAGAGAAGGATGGATGATAAGAATGACAAAGTAGTAGAATTCTATAGTTTATAGTAAGGCTGCAAGTTAATCACAGTTAACTATGTGATCAATGCATTAATCATGAAGCACGACTAAAAAATTAATCACAATTAAATAATCACACTGCATCTCCTGTCTCCTCCAAACATCCCTTCTGCTCTCTTCCACTCCTAACCGCTGTCCTCAGCATGATCCAGCATCTTTCCCTCCAACTAGGATTCAACATCACCCCAGTCAGCCTACTTTAAAAATGGTCATCTTTTAGTCCCCACCAGCGGCAGTGGTGCACATATGCTACCTGCGGTCTGCTCCAAAGCTTTCCCTCTGACCTGTTCTGCCTCCTCTGGTATCACTTCCTGTTTTTGCATGGGTGGGGTGAGTCTGAGGGAAAGCTTCATACCTATTGCCAAAGCAGTAAGCTCCAGCAGCCACAAAAAGAAATTTGTGATGCGCACCACCAAGTTTATGTTGCTACTCATAAGGGTGGAGGGGAGGGAGGGTGAGGTGCTGAACAACAGGAGGGAGTAAGAGAGAGAGATAATGCACCTGAGGGAAGAGAAAAGGGAGAGAAGGAAGAGAAAGGGAGATCTGTGGGGAGGGACAGAAGAAGATTATCAGTCCTTCAGGGAAGGGGGATGGGATTCGATATACCACATAAGCACATATATTCCACATCAAGCCCAGTATCCTGTCTCCAACAGCGGCCAATCCAGGCTTCAAGAACCCAGCAACCCCCCCCCCCTAAAAAAAAGATTTTTAATAATGTTCAATGGACTTTTCACTCAGGAATCTGTCCAAACCCCCCTTAAACTCCGTAAGGCCAGCTGCTGTAACTACATTCTCAGGCAATGAGTTCCAGAGTCCAATTACACGCTGAGTAAAGAAAAACTTTCTCCTATTTGTTTTAAATCTACCATATTCTAGCTTTATCTTGTGTCCCCTGATTCTATTGTTGTTTGAAAGTGTAAACAAACGCTTCACATCTGTCCGCTCTACTCCACTCATTATCTTGTTGACTTCTATCATATCACCCCTCAGCCACCTTTTCTCCAAGCTGAAGAGCCTTAACCTTCTTAGCCTTTCCTCATAGGGGAGTCATTCCATCCCTTTTATAATTTTCATCGCCCTTCTCTGCACCATCTCCAATTCCTTTATATCTTTTTTTAGATGCGGCGACCAGAACTGGACATAATATTTGAGGTGCGGTCGCACCATGGAGCAATACGGCATTATAACATCCTCATATTTGTTTTCCATCCCTTTCCTAATAATACTGAACATTCTGTGCGCTTTCTTAGCCGCCGCAGCACAGAAGTTTTCAACGTCTTATCAACGATGACTCCCAGATCCCTTTCTAGATCTGAGACTCCTAACACAGAACCTTGCATGACATAGCTGTAATTTGGGTTCCTCTTACCCACATGCATCACTTTGCACTTGTCAACATTGAACTTCAACTGCCACTTGGACGCCCAATCCCCCAGTCTCGCGAGGTCCTCCTGTAATCTTTCACACTCCTCTTGCGACTTGACAACCCTGAATAACTTTGTGTCATCTGCAAATTTAATTACCTCACTAGTTACTCCCATCTCTAGGTCATTTATAAATATGTTAAAAAGCAGCGGTCCCAGCACAGATCCCTGAGGGACCCGACTAACTACGCTTCTCCATTGAGAATACTGACCATTCAATCCTACTCTCTGGGTCCTATCTTTCAACCAGCTCTTAATCCATAGTAATACCCTACCTCCGATCCCATGACTATCCAGTTTCCTCTGGAGTCTTTCATGAGGCACTTTGTCAAACGCCTTCTGAAAATCCAGATATACAATATCCACCGGCTCCCCATTGTCCACATGTTTGTTCACCCCCTCAAAAAAAATGAAGTAGATTGGTGAGGCAAGACTTCCCTTCACTAAATCTGTGCTTTGTCTCATCAGCCCATGTTTTTGTATGCGCTCTGTAATTTTATTTTTAATAATAACCTCTACCATTTTGCCCGGTACCGACGTCAGACTCACCGGTCTATAATTTCCCGGATCTCTTCTGGAACCTTTTCTACAAAATCGGCTTAACATTGGCTACCCTCCAGTCTTCCGGTACCACACCTGATTTTAGGGATAGATTGCATATTACTAACAGTAGCTCTACAAGTTCATTTTTCAGTTCTATTAATACTCTGGAATGAATACCATGTAGTCCTGGTGATTGACTACTCTTCAGTTTGTAGAACTGACCCATTACATCCTCCAAGTTTACAGAGAATTCGTTTAGTTTCTCTGACTCGCCTGCTTCAAATACCCTTTCCGGCACCGGTGTCCCTCCCAAATCCTCCACGGTGAAGAACGAAGCAAAGAATTAATTTCTCCGCTATGGCTTTGTCTTCCCTGATCGCCCATTTAACACCACTTTCGTCCAGCGGCCCAACCGATTCTTTAGCCGGCTTCCTGCTTTTAATGTATCTAAAAAAAATTTTACTATGTATTTTTGCTTCTAACGCTAACTTTTTTTCAAAGTCCTTTTTTGCCGTCCTTATCTCCGCTTTGCATTTGGCTTGGCATTCCTTATGTTTTTTATCTTATTATTTTCAGTTGGTTCTCTTCTCCATTTTCTGAAGGATTGTTTTTTGGCTCTAATGGCTTCCTTTACCTTACTGTTTAGCCATGCCAGCTGACGTTTGGTCTTGTCCCCCCTTTTTCTAATACGCGGAATATATTTGTCCTGTAACCTTTCTACGGTTACAAAGCAGTTTACATATTATATAAAGGTACTTATTTTGTACCTGGGGCAATGGAGATTTAAGTGATTTGCCCTGAGTCACAAGGAGCTGCAGTAGGCAATAAATAAAACAAATTAATCATGCGATTAATCACAATTAGAAATTCAGATCAAAATTCAGCCTTAGTTTATAGTGGGATAGAAAGCCCAGATCTTTATTAAGTCTTGTCAGGTGGGTGTCGAAATATTTAATCGTTTTGACTTCAAAGGTCTTACATTCCTGGATTGTCTTAAAATGTCCTTTTAGTACTCTTACCATAAATCATTGATGCAGTGTTCTGGTTTTGTAAAGTGCTGTCCCACAGAGGTGACATTCTGATTGGCATTGTGATGTTTAACAATGTCTATGTAAACTGATTCGCATCTTTAGCATCTGGCATGTTTCTCCAATATAGCATTCTTCTTCACACTTTTTGTATTGAATAATATATACTACATTTGAAGATGAACGTGTGAAGGATCTCCTTATGCTGAATGTTTTTCCCATGTGACTGACTATGGAATCCTGTGAAATGTGTTGGCACCTAGGAAGTTTGATAAACAGGAGACAGCAAGAGCATGCTTGGTCCATTATCTGGCCTGAGTAGGTGAAGTTTATCGACATATCAATTACATTGTTTTGGGTATACCAAGGTGGTGATGGCTGCACTGGGGAGAATGAAAACCTCCTTGGGTGGAGTGGCTTCAGCCTTGTAATGTCTCGCTGTCTCCTGTTAATCCAATCTCCTTGGTTGGCACAGGTTGCAGCTTGGTATATATATGTCTGTCATGCTCTTCTTTTTGTGCTTGTATGAGCTTGCTTTCCACTAATTTGTGTTTCAAATTAGGTGGCTGTCGGAAGGCCAGCACTGGTGGAGCTGGGAATTTCTCCTTCAGTAATTCGTACTCTGAACTTCTCATTCCGTTAATGGTGATCGGCGTTGTGACATAATGTAAGCCACATTGAGCCTGCAAATAGGTGTGAAAATGTGGGATACAAATGCAGCAAATAAATAAATATTCCTGGAGTAGGGCTTGTAGATCTTTTATGATTCTTCCAGCTCTGGATTGTATGTCACTACAAGGTGGATTCTCTATGGCTTTCTTTTCTTTGTACTGCAACATATTTTCTCTGAGTATTTTAAGGGAAGAGGCAATATTCTTGAAGATTATTTTGGGGTTGTAACCTTTTTGTCTGAAGGATTCCATCAGGATTTTGAGGTGTTATTCTCTCTCTCTTGGGTCAGGTATGTGAAGGGTGGAAACTGGCACTGTGGAGGTAGCTGCATCTCTCTGTAGGTTTCCTGTATATACATGTTTATATACAGCTAGTGCTGATGGAAACTGTAATATCTAGAAAATTTACTTTTTCTGGGGAGTAGTCAATTTTGAATTTGATTGTAGGATGGTATGCATTGAAAGCACTGTAAAATTGTTAGTCTCTTCTTCCTCAGTCCAAATCATAAATATGGCATCAACATACCAGTAGTACTTCAGTACTCTTCCAGTTCTGCCATGAAGAGGTTAGCATAATGTGCTGCCGTCCAGGTGTCCATGATTTGCAGATAGATATTGTTAAAGCGGAAATAAGTATGAGTTAGAATGAATTTGATTAGTGAAGCGGGCTTTGATCCTGGCAACCTGGGTTCGATTCCCATTGCAGCTCCTTTTGACCTTGGGCAAGTCACTTAACCCTCCCCTGCCCCAGGTACAAAACCTTAAGATTGTGAGCCCTCTAGGGACAGAGAAAGTACTGCATATAATATGAACAGTCCTGCATACGTCTAGTAGCACTATAGAAATGATTATTATTAGTAGTAGTAATTTTGCAATAGTGTCCGGTGACTATTGGTGGTCCAGGGTGGATGTTTTAAAGAATTTTTCACATGCAGCTATGCCATCTGCATCACAATGTGAACCAGGATATCACCTCTGTGGTACAGCACTTTTCAAAACCAATAGCGTATATCAATGATTTTTACGGTGAAAATACAAAAATAAATAAATTTAAGACAATCCAGGTTATCAATAGAAATCAAACAAAATAAAACATGGAAAAGAAAATAAGATGATACCTTTTTTATTGGACATAACTTAATACATTTCTTGATTAGCTTTCGAAGGTTGCCCTTCTTCGTCAGATCGGAAATAAGCAAATGTGCTAGCTGACAGTGTATATAAGTGAAAAACATTCAAGCATTGCTATGACAGTCTGACAGGGTGGGAGGATGGGGGTGGGTAGGAAGTATGCATGGGGACATCAAAGTATATCTTTGGTATTCTAACAGGGTGGGTGTGGACAGGTGAGGGGAGGGTGATCAACAGAGACATACAGCTTTATGGTTTATAATGGGCTAGGAACCCCAGGTCCTTGTTAAGTCCTTTCTGTTGGGTGTTAAAATATTCAATCATTCTGACTTCAAAGGTCTTACGTTCTTGTATGGTTTTAAAGTTACCTTTGAGGATTCTCACTGTGAAGTCACTGGTGCACCACAGTCTCAATCAGTGATGGCTGTATACAAACATCTGTATACAAGAAACCCACAGACAGATGTAGCTATCTCCACAACTCCAGCTTCCATCCTTCACATACAAAAAGATCCATCATTTACAGCCAAGCCACAAGATACCACCGTATCTGCTCTGACCCAGGGGACAGAGACAGACACCTTAAAACCCTGACTGAATCCTTCAAACAGAAGGGCTACAACCCCAAAATAATCTCCAAGAATATTGCCTCCTCCCTCAAAACACCCAGGGAGAATCTGCTACAGTACAAAAAGAAAAAATCCACAGACAGAATCCCGCTTGTAGTGACATACAATCCAGAGCTGGAAAAACTGAGGAAAATCATAAGAGATCTACAACCTATACTCCAGGAGGATGAATTACTGAAAGAGATATTCCCATCCCCACCAGTACTGGCCTTCCGACAGCCACCCAATTTAAAACACAAGCTAATCAGAAGTAAACTTCCTTCACAGACTGAAAAGGAACAGAAGGGCACACTTCCCTGTAATTTATCCAGTTGCAAACTATGCCAAAATATTTCACAGGACCCCAAAGTCATCCACAAAGGAAAGACATTCAACATAAAGGGATCTTTCACTTGCTCATCTTCCAATGTGGTATATATCATTCAGTGTAAAAAATGTAATGAAGGATGCTATATTGGAGAAACAGGCCAGATGCTTAAGACAAGATTCAATTTACATAGACATCATATAAACAATGCTGGTGCCAGCAGGGTTCCCACGCCTGTTGGGCAACATTTTACAAGACCAGGACACTGCACCAGTGACTTCACAGTGAGAATCCTCAAAGGTAACTTTAAAACCATACAAGAACGTAAGACCTTTGAAGTCAGAATGATTGAATATTTTAACACCCAACAGAAAGGACTTAACAAGGACCTGGGGTTCCTAGCCCATTATAAACCATAAAGCTGTATGTCTCTGTTGATCACCCTCCCCTCACCTGTCCACACCCACCCTGTTAGAATACCAAAGATATACTTTGATGTCCCCATGCATACTTCCTACCCACCCCCATCCTCCCACCCTGTCAGACTGTCATAGCAATGCTTGAATGTTTTTCACTTATATACACTGTCAGCTAGCACATTTGCTTATTTCCGATCTGACGAAGAAGGGCAACCTTCGAAAGCTAATCAAGAAATGTATTAAGTTATGTCCAATAAAAAAGGTATCATCTTATTTTCTTTTCCATGTTTTATTTTGTTTGATTTCTATTGATAACCTTAAGAGTGGACTAACACGGCTACCACACTCCTCTACTTAAGACAATCCAGGAATGTAAGACCTTTGAAATCAAAATGATGAAATATTTTGAAACCCACCAGACAGGACTTAAAGATCTGGGTTTTCTATCCCATTATAAACCTTAAAATTATACTGCTTTGTCACCCTCTTATCAGCCATCCATCTCTCTCTATCTCTCAGCGACCCAGCTCTGTTTCTCACCTAACCCACCCCACTCTCTTCCTGTGAGACTGTCATTGGAATGCTTTTGTGTTTCACTTATTCTGAAATGTCAACATTTGCTCATTTCTGAAGAAAAAAAGGTTACCTTCGAAAACTAGTAAAAAAAAAAAATTTGTGTTGTTAGTCCAATAAAAAAGGTATCATCTTATTTTTTTCTATATTTTATTTTATTTCTATTTATTACCTTTAAAAGTGGACTAACAGGGCTACCACACTTTGCTCGATGGTGGTTAAAAGAGGAATTGTAGGTTTATTGATAAATACAGTTTGAATTTAAAAAAAAGCAAACTTTATTAACTAGTTTCGATAGTATAAAACCCTTTTCCCCATAGTTTTAAAACTTGAATTTTCTATCACAGCATTAACAGATAGCCTCTAGAAGGCACAGCAGGCCTAGTTCACTCCCGACATCTATAGCACATCTCTTCATTTATAGTCTTAATTTATAGTCAGTTATTCTAATTAGGATAGAGGGGAATTTTCATTACAGAGTTTAATTACATTTTATTACTTTCTGAGAAGCAAACACTAAATATATCACACAATATACCATATAATCTAAAGGCTCTTTATATTAGTCTAATATCCCTAGTACCTGTAGCAAGTTTTAAATTATTAAACATCTCAATAATACTAAGATGCAGACAGCAGTCAAGCAGTGAGAAGAGTGCTATCCAGTCTTTTGCACTGAGTGTCATTCCCATGTATGATTACCTTCCAGCTGACAGGTTATACGTGTGTGCTCGATGCAAAGAGCTCCTAGCTCTCAGAGAACAAGTGTGTTCTCTTGAGGCTAGAGTAGCAGACCTGGAGGCGCTTAGGGAGACAGAGGTACATAGAGGAGACCTACAGGGGTGTTGAGACGTCCCACCACCAGTCTGGCAGCCCTTGTGCTGCCTTGGAGGATGGAGGTCTCCTAAAAGGAGAAGACCACCCTGGTGAAGTAGGAAGTAATTCTGTAGTCAGGACCTGGCCACCAGGAGATGCATTAACCTCTCGCACCGAGGATGTATCTCCAGGAACTGCTGCCCAGGAGGGAAGGGTTAGGACAGCTATTGTAGTTGGTGATTCAATCATTAGGCATGTAGATAGCTGGGTGGCTGGTAGATGTGAGGATTGCCTGGTCACTTGCCTGCCTGGTGTGAAGGTGGCAGACCTCATGAATCATCTAGATAGGATTTTAGACAGTGCTGGAGAGGAGCTGGTTGTCTTGGTACATATGGGTACCAATGACATAGGAAAAAGTTGAAGTCCAGATCCTCCTGCATAGAATTTTTGGAAATGCTTCCCGTTCCATGCACAGGACCCAAGAGGCAGGCAGAGCTACGAAGTCTCAGGGGGTTTTACTAAAGTATAGCTCAAGTTATCTGCAGCAGGGCCCATTTTATACCCCTTTAATGCATGGTTGAGATGATGGTGCAGGGATGAGGGATTTAGGTTTGATAGGAACTAGAGAACATTCTGGGAAAAGGGAAGCCTATTCTGAAAGGATGGACTGCACCTTAACCGAGGGGAAGTCGACAGTTGCCTAGGAGCACATGATTCAGTGTGGAGTATCCTTGAAAGTTACTACTGAAACAGGACGTTAACGGAATCCCAATAGAGAGGTTTCAACAACGGTGAAAGCAAGTCAGGAGTGTTTAAGGGAGAGCAGAGTAAAAGGATGCACGTTATCCCCATCAACTTCTAAGCAGCTTGTTAATGCAAGGAAAAAAATACAATTTTAAGTGTCTGTATACAAATGCTAAAAGCCTAAAAAATAAGATGGGATAGTTGCAGTAAATGATGAGGTAGATATAATAGGCATCTCAGAGACCTGGTGGACAATCAATAGGACACTGTGTTAACAGGGTACAAATTATATCACAATGACATAGTGGATCAAATTGGAGAGGGGTGGGTGTGCTATATGTTAAAGAGAGAATTGAGTCAAACAAAATAAACATTCTACATGAAGCATATAGCAGCGTGAAATCCTTATGGATAGAAATTCCTTGAGTGAAGGGAAGGAGTATTCTTGTAGGGCTGTACCGCCAGAACAGAATGAACAGACAGATGAAGAAATGTTTACATAAATTAGGAAAGCTGGCAAATTGGGCAACAGTATAATAATGGGTAATTGCAATTAGCCCAATATTAACTGGATAAATGTTGTATCAGGGAGCGCTAGGGAGGTAAAATTCCTAGAAATAATAAATGACTGCTTCTTGGAGCAACTGGTCCAGGAACCGACAAGAGGGGGAACCATTTTAGATCTAGCTCTCAGTGGAATGCAGGGCATAGTACGAGAGGTAACAGTGTTGGATCCGCTGGGAAACAGTGATCATACTATGATCAAATTTGAACTAACATCTGGAGTGAAGCCACAAAGGAAATTTACTGTAGCAGCATTTAATTTTCAAAAGGCCGATTATGATAAAATGAGGAAAATGATTAAAAAGAAGCTAAAAAGATCAGTTGCAAAGGTTAGGACTTTAAATCAGGCATGGGCATTGTTTAAAAATAGTATCCACTAAACGTAATTGAATTTAGAATGTGGAAAAACACACACAATCGCTAGATCTAAACAAACAATATCTTCCACGTGATGAAAATGTACTTGAATGCACTTTATATAAACTACTATGTATACCGAAGGAAAAAATGGCCTCACAGAGCTCCCAGATTAACACAATCTACTGGAGCTTAAACGGATCATGTTCATCATTGGGCCCCCTAAAAAACTTTTTTTCACTCAATGAATAGTTAAGCTATGGATCTTGTTGCCAGATAATGTGGAAACAGTAGTTAGTGTATCTGGATTTAAAAAAGGTTTGGATAAGTTCCTGGAGGAAAAGTCCATAGTCTGCTATTGAGATAGACATGGGGAAGCCACTGCTTGCCCTGGGATTGGTAGCATGGAATGTTGCTACTATTTGGGTTTCTGCCAGGTACTTGTGATCTGGATTGGCCTTTGATGGAAACAGGATACTGGGTTGAATGGACCAGTATGACTATTTTTATGTTATTAATACTAGCTTAACAGGTCAAATTCACGCCTATATTTTAATCGCAAGGACTTACACCAGCCACAGAGGTGGTGTAAATGCTGGTGCTTTGATTGCTGAAAACCATGCATAAATTATAGTATTCTACAATTTATGTACCTGTGTGCCCTGCCCAAGTTCTGCCTAGATTCCACCTATGTGAATGCCCGCCTTCAAAGTATGCTCCTTGGCGCCACGTTACAGAATAATGCCTAGCCAGAATATTGGCATTTTCATGTGTATATGCACATATATACCAGTAATCTTGGTGTATACATTTTGGCACCTTGGGTTGGATTCAGTAAATGCAGTTCAAAATTTGGCGTTGAACTGTATTCTATAAAAAGCCTTTTGGGATTGGCGTCTATAATGCGTAGCACCGGGATCCGCGCTCAGCTTTGGACACGAAGATTTACACAAGGATTTTCCCGACGCACAAGTTAGGTGCGGACCTGCACTATTCTATAACTCTGCACGCATCTTAAGGGAATGCCCCTGTCCCTCCCACTTAGGCGCTACTCCTATATGTGTGCGTGTGTTTTTGCACAGATCTGCCCTGTTTTGGCACCTTACATCCATCAGAATGCTTTTCTGCGCTGAAAACATGGTGCGCAATTAGTACCTAATGTTAGGTACCATATATAGAATTCCCCCGCTTTTGGCAGTGACGGTGTTAACCCCCACACACACACACACACACAAATACAATTTAGTAACAGCAGATAAAGACCAGCGTTGTTCATCTAATCTGCCTTGAGTCCTACCTACCACTCTGTGCAGAACATGCAAATTACTTCCTCAATGCCTTTGTTTAGGATTGCACCTGCCTCTCTGTGCAGGTTATGCTCCTCTATGTCATTTGTTTTGCTTTGATCCCATTCTTTTACTATTTATTGTCCCAACCACCTTCACCGGGAGGTTGTTCCAGGCATTCACCAGCCTTTCGGTGAAAAAGTATTTACAAAACAAAATAAGAGAGGCTTTAGGGTTAACAAGCATGTGAGAAAATGCTGTACATGCTTTCCTAAAAAACTCCAGAACGTCCATGCTGTCAAATAATGAAGACCACACGGCTCATTGTCTGCTTTGTCACTAGATCACTGGTCTTGTGCAAAGAATGATTTTATTTATTGACTACAGCAGCTTCCTTCTTTCATTTAGGCTTACAGTTCAATTCAAACTGGCCCCTGCTGGGGCAATGATTATTCCTTTGCAACTCCTCAGGTTCTCTCATCCATTTTTAACTTTGTCTAGTCTTTGTAGTAACAGTCCTTTGCCCGAGATGCACAGAATGCAGCAGCTTCTAGCACACATCAAGAACACGCTCCTAGTCAGCCAATGGCTGGGACTTTCCCCACTCCTATGGGATGTGAACTTGAGATTACACACTTCATTAAAGCAAGACATGATATTTTTACTGCCCCCCCCCCCCCCCAACACAACAAGAACTTGTTGAAAAGTGTACGCTTTTCCCTTCCTTCATTTGTAAGCTCGTGCATGTCTGTTCAGGGACTGGGTGCAAAAAGACACAGTAAAGTGTGTCTCATTAGGGTGACAAAGATTGTATGAGGCACATGTGTGTGTCTGAGGCTCTGTGCCTATGCTAACAGATGGAGAGACAGACCGTTGGATAGAGCCTTCCCAATGGGCGTTATCACTTGGGCAAAACATGCCTAAAAAATGCTGTAGGCTTTCTCTGCACTAATGCCACCTGAACCAGGGTAGCTGATTGAACCTAATTGTGGAGTTTTCAGTTCTATCTTCACAAAAGCAAGAAACACACATGAGGTTCCAACTGAGAGCCTTAACGACTCTCAAGTTCTATTTATGGGGTTACAGGGTCCAAAGAGTTACAAAAAAGCCTTGAAATTCCTTCCTTTACAGAGTAAGTTAGCTCTGAAGCATTTCTTGCTCTTAGACCTCACATGCTTTGAGCATGTGATCTGGAATCTTCGCCCTCAAGGCCCGACTGTCTTTACAGTATGTACCCAATGTGAAGAGAAGCAGACTCCTGGCAGGTGATAAAATGGCAGCTCTTGGCAATCAACTCAGTCTTGACATGAAACTTGTTCTCCTTGTCTCATCGTCGCAATCTCAGAAAGAATGCATGCTTGCATTCTTTGCTGTCCAAGGGGTAGTATTTGTCATAAAAATCCAAGATATACTCCTCAGTCTTAAATCCAAATTTCTGGTACAGCAGCATAGCAGGATTGCTTGCAGAAACGTGAAGGGTTACATCTTTACCCATGCAAGTCTGCCAAAGAAAAAAAAGACAATAAAAAAACCAGAACATGATAAAACAGACATATTAATGCAGAGAAAGTCCAAGCAGAAACAGGTTGAGAAAATATTGGTGAGCTCTTACACTATAGAAAGTCAGGGGCACTGAAAGGTGAAGACATATGGCACACATACAGAGAAATAATTTCAAATGTCAATTTGGCTTCTAGGGACTGAAATTGCTAATCAGCAAAAAGTACTTTTACAAGGAAAAATGACAATGTTCCCAATTTGCATTTTAATCTGCCTGACAAATCTCTGACTCTTCTTGAACTTCTAAGCTAATCAAGGCATATTGAAGGTGGGGACTGAAACTAAGACACTGTAGTCTGTCATTTTCATCTCATCTCGTTGATTAGCAGAAGATAAAAAGATGAGATGAGATCAACAATGAAAACAGATTCAGTTACTATCTAACTCCCTGAAGAAGCCAGCTGACAGTGAAACACAGTACTGCACTGGAGCTTTTGTTTGGGTACATGTAACATACATACGTATTTTCAAAGCACTTAGACTTACAAAGTTCCATAGGTTACTATGTAACTTTGTAAGTCTAAGTGCTTTGAAAATGAGCCCCATCGTAACATAGTAGATGACAGCAGATCAAGACCTGTATAGTTCATCCAGTGTGCCCAAGTAGATAAACTCATTTCATAAAGGTATGAGGTGATACAACATGTGTATACCTGATCTTGATATGTTCATTCCATTTTCAGGGCATAGACCGCAGAGGTCTGCCCGGCACTGTCCTTGTTCTAAAACTTCTGAAGATGTCACTGAAGTCCTTGAAAAGCTCCAGTCCAGCCTATCCATATCTATCCAGGCCACAATCAGGGCACAGACCGTAGATGTCTGCCTAGCAATGGCTTTACTTCCCAATTACCAGTGTTGCCACCTAGTTTCCACTAAGCTTCTTTGGATCGATTCCTACTTAACAGGATTCCTGTGTGTTTATCCCACACATGCTTGTTGTTATGGCTCTTGAAAGTTTTTGAGTTAAAGAAGAGGATAATTAACAGACTTAGGTAAGTGACCATTTTGTTTTGTTTATTCTCCGACTAGTCACGATATACATTTTCGAAATGGAGGAGGTTTATTCCATGCACAGTGATGATATATGATCAATATATTTAATTAGCCTTTTTATGGACATGGATGGTTGTTTTAAGAGTGCATGGTTTTTCCTTCATGAAAATTTATGATAATAATATTGGGATTTCTTTTGTGTTAAACTTTTGCCTAGAATGGTATTGTATTATGGCAGTAGTTTGAACACCTTTCCCTTTAAATTTTGGACACTCACCTGACTCAGCTTTTGCATATAACGCTGCTGCTGCAGAGCCACTGAGTACACCTGCTATATTTCTGAAACATCTTTCATCCAAACGAACACACTAAACTGCCCTGGAATTACTGCACACTGTAAAAAAATGTGCATCAAGCCACCAATGGAGTAGATGGCTTGACAGTACATTTTTGGATAATATTAGAGTCCCGCACCACTTAATATTTATTTAAATAACTTTACAGTACATGGCTGCTCATGGCATGCTAGTAAGCTGAGAACCTCTAAGAAAACCTATTAAATCAGTTCCATCATGAACTTTCAGAGTGTAGTGCATAAACACAGTGCCTCTGTTTTTCTACACTTCAATTAAAATAGCCAGTGCAGACCTGTTTATTCTTTCCAACCCAACGAATGTTGGAAAGAAAAATTATATATAAAGGGTTGAGAATGTGTTTGTGGGGAATGGGCTCAAATCTGACGTGGAGGGAATACTGGTGAAGAGAGACATTGAATTTGAAAGCGGGTCAAATTAACCCCAGGGGTGGAGAATTCTTGTCCCTTGGGTGCTAAATTTATTACACAGAGATTAATCAATTTTTTCACATCAAACAATTCAGATTGAGAAATGTCACAAAAAGCCAGTCCCACACACTGACTCCACTACTTCACCTTGACAAAAGCTATAGTAAGATGTCTAAAACATTAAAGGAGTCCATTTTATCTTATTTGATTTTTCTAAATGTGAATGACTGCTTATATTTTGGAAAGTACAGTAGTTAGTCCCTTAAAATTTACATGTCACATAAGACACCAATGAGCATAAAACGTCAGACACATGAAATAATGCACTAATAAATTAAAGGTAAACAATCTAATGACCCTTGTGGTACTTCTGGTGTTAAAACATCTTAATAGACAGCATAGGGTGTAAGCAGAGGTGGTAAATATACACAGATAAGATAAAGTAACAGATGGACAGAAATAAGAGTGACTAACTTAAGAAAAAATTGTAACTGAAGTCAGAAAAGGGGTGAGAAAATGGTTTCAGCCATAGTGGGAGCAGGGGCGTATCTGAACTGCGGCGGTAGGGGGGGCCAGGGCCAGAGTGAGGGGGCACATTATAGCCCCCCCCCCCGCCGCCGCCGCCATTGCCGATCCCCCTCCCCCCAGCCGCTACCATTGCCAACCCTCCCCCTCCGTTGCTCGCTTACCTTCGCTGGCGGGGGACCCCAACCCCCGCCAGCCGAGGTCCGCGTCCTCCTGCCGCTGCCGGCTGCCTTTGGTGCTTTCATTTGTCCATTGAAGCTGGCGCCAACTAAAGTTTCTTTTGACTCTGACGTCGCTGCACGTTGTACGTGCAGGACGTCAGACTCAGACAGAAAATGTTTCTGAGTCTGACGTCCTGCACGTACAACGTGCAGCGACGTCAGACTCAAAAGAAACTTTCATCGGCGCCAGCTTCAATGGACAAATGAAAGCACCAAAGGCAGCCGGCAGCGGCAGGAGGACGCGGACCTCGGCTGGCGGGGGTTGGGGTCCCCCGCCAGCGAAGGTAGGCGAGCAACGGAGGGGGAGGGTTGGCAGCGGTAGGGGGGTCCAGGGCGAAATCTGCGGGGGCCCAGGCCCCTGAGGCCCCACGCAGATACGCCCCTGAGTGGGAGTAGATAAGTAAGTCTTGCTCTGTATGTGCTCCTGATGCTAGTACTTGTGTGTGTGACTTGCTTGCTAGTTACTTCTTCAAGTAAAATCTTGGGAGAAAAGCCAAGCTTTCACCTGCTTCCTGAAGTACATATGGTCTTGAAGCCTTTCTGGGAGGGTGTTCCAGAAAGGCGGAGGTGGGGAGGGGAGCTACTGGAAGGGAAAGCTTCTTGCTGGGTGTCACTTCACGTGATTTCCTTTGAAGAGGGTGTGGTTAGGGAAAATTCACACTAAAATGCATTTTTTATACATCTGATCATGAAAAATGTACAAAGCACTGATACTCCTTCTTTCACCTGCTATCTACTGGTGATTGATCATTCTCAAATTGGCACAGTACTTAGCAGAAAACTGACATTCAAAATATTTCAAGAAATTCATGCAATCAGGTTGAAAACAATAGGGTTTTTAAGGTCATCATAAGTACATAAGTAATGCCACACTGGGAAAAGACCAAGGGTCCATCGAGCCAAGCATCCTCTCCACGACAGCAGCCAATCCAGGCCAAGGGCACCTGGCAAGCTTCCCAAACGTACAAACATTCTATACATGTTATTCCCGGAATTGTGGATTTTTCCCCAGTCCATTTAGTAGCAGTTTATGGACTTGTCCTTTAGGAAACCGTCTACCAAATGGACTGGGGAAAAATTCACAATCAGAAAAATCAGAACTTTAAAAACTGAATACACACATACATAATAGCATATAATACAGCAGTTGCCAACAAGTGCCGTACAGGTATACTGAAATGCTGCTTTAAATACTTTAGGATGTGATGTTGATTCCATTGTCTGGATAAACCAAGAACACATTTTTACAAGTCTGCCTCTCATCTTCCTGTTAAACTGAATGCCTGCCGTAAATTAATGATACATTCTTTACAAGAACAGAAGGAGCCACCCTTCATTACCTGAATAAGGTGGTAAATCATAAATGTTGCAATTCCTGCTTTCCTCCACTCGGGGTGAACAAAGAGGAATGAAATGTAAGCTTCGTTGTATTTGACATCTGGTACCATGAAGCCAAAAGCAATAATGACCTTCTTATAGAGGACGACAACGCTGAAGTCTGGATATTGAAGGCACTCTGATAGATCAACGCCTGAAGTGGAAAAAATACACTGCTTTACTATAAACTGTCAGCTCAAAGAAGAACCAAGAAAATCACAATGAATAACAGCATCCAACTGCTAGAGAGATTATGTGGTTCTAAGGCCTTCAGAATATATATGGCCTGAATTACAGAGTTTCTTCTCATTTCATGCCCAGAGGGATAGGAAAGGGGGGGGGATCTTTTACAAATATGGCACGTTTTTACTATTAATTATAAAATCTTTTCAGAAACATTTTGATTTCCCTAGTGAAGACAGTGCATCAAGAACTTATCTAATACTTAAGCTGTCTAATTGACTTTGGTGACACAATACTTTAAATGCCTGTTAAGGAAACAGCGTTCTCTGTATTTATGGGTTCAAAATGTGTATATTTTTGTGGTAGGAGTTCCCACCTGGCCACAAGAATTCCTGACACATGGAGTTGACAGCGGGGATGTGGCCAGGGCGCACATAACAGTAGTCGATGGGAGGCTCGGATTCAGGCACCCAATCAGCATTGTGCCTGTGCTGGTAAGCTCGGATCTCTGCCAGCAGCTGGAGTTTGAGGGGTTTTGTTTCATAGTCACGTCTGCATGTACAGAATCAAAAGGAACAAAGGTTTAAAACACATTCTAATTTTTTTTAAGTCTCTGTAATTTATTGAAGATTATTTAACAAACAGCAGAATATAAAGAAAGCAACTATATCAATACATGATAAAAGATAGGAACAAACTGACATAGCATGGGTTCCATATTGCAGATATATTTAAAGAACTATATTATTGGTGCTTGTCCTTATCTGAACATACAAATTACATTTTAGGGCAAGCAAGCTCTCTTTGCTTCCTTGATAACCAAAATAAATAGAGGAAAAGACTAGCAGTAATTATTTTACATTTTTTCAATTTTTCTTATACATGCTGTGTAAAATAATTACTGCTAGTGCGCTAGAGGTAGTAGAATAATGAGGATTCTCGCCAGCGTGAACTTAATATTGAGCCACTCCGGGTAGTGTCGTCAGCGGTCTTGTTACAATTAGGACCAGCTGGCGTGGAGTTTCTGAAGTCTTTTCCTCTATTTATTTTGGTTATCAAGGAAGCAGAGAGAGCTTGCTTGCCCTAAAATGTAAGATATATTTAAAGAAAATGTGTCATCTGTAATCAATATTATTATGTAAGCCGCATTGAACCTGCTTTAAGTGGGAAAGTGCAGGGTACAAATGTAATAAATAAATAAAAAATAAGCATGATAACATGGAAAGTTCAAAACTGACTTTCAAATTTAAGTGGAAATTAACTAGCATTAGAAATATAAGTTCTCATAGTAGACCATTTTTGAGAGACATTATTCGGTATTTTAGCTTTTTTTTAACTAAAGCGAATGCTACATACCTGTAGAAGGTATTCTCCGAGGACAGCAGGCTGATTGTTCTCACTGATGGGTGACGTCCACGGCAGCCCCTCCAATCGGAAACTTCACTAGCAAAGGCCTTTGCTAGTCCTCGCGCGCCCATGCGCACCGCGCATGCGCGGCCGTCTTCCCGCCCGAACCGGCTCGTGTTCGTCAGTCCCGTATGTAGCAAGACAAAGACAAGGGAAGACACAACTCCAAAGGGGAGGCGGGCGGGTTTGTGAGAACAATCAGCCTGCTGTCCTCGGAGAATACCTTCTACAGGTATGTAGCATTCGCTTTCTCCGAGGACAAGCAGGCTGCTTGTTCTCACTGATGGGGTATCCCTAGCCCCCAGGCTCACTCAAAACAACAAACATGGTCAATTGGGCCTCGCAACGGCGAGGACATAACTGAGATTGACCTAAAAAATTTACCAACTAACTGAGAGTGCAGCCTGGAACAGAACAAACGGCCCTCGGGGGGTGGAGTTGGATCCTAAAGCCCAAACAGGTTCTGAAGAACTGACTGCCCGAACCGACTGTCGCGTCGGGTATCCTGCTGCAGGCAGTAATGAGATGTGAATGTGTGGACAGATGACCACGTCGCAGCTTTGCAAATTTCTTCAATAGAGGCTGACTTCAAGTGGGCTACCGACGCTGCCATGGCTCTAACATTATGAGCCGTGACATGACCCTCAAGAGTCAGCCCAGCCTGGGCGTAAGTGAAGGAAATGCAATCTGCTAGCCAATTGGATATGGTGCGTTTCCCCACAGCCACTCCCCTCCTATTGGGATCAAAAGAAACAAACAATTGGGCGGACTGTCTGTTGGGCTGTGTCCGCTCCAGGTAGAAGGCCAATGCTCTCTTGCAGTCCAATGTGTGCAGCTGACGTTCAGCAGGGCAGGAATGAGGACGGGGAAAGAATGTTGGCAAGACAATTGACTGGTTCAGATGGAACTCCGACACGACCTTTGGCAAGAACTTAGGGTGAGTGCGGAGGACTACTCTGTTATGATGAAATTTGGTGTAAGGGGCCTGGGCTACCAGGGCCTGAAGCTCACTGACTCTACGAGCTGAAGTAACTGCCACCAAGAAAATGACCTTCCAGATCAAGTACTTCAGATGGCAGGAATTCAGTGGCTCAAAAGGAGGTTTCATCAGCTGGGTGAGAACGACATTGAGATCCCATGACACTGTAGGAGGCTTGACAGGGGGCTTTGACAAAAGCAAACCTCTCATGAAGCGAACAACTAAAGGCTGTCCTGAGATCGGCTTACCTTCCACACGGTAATGGTATGCACTGATTGCACTAAGGTGAACTCTTACAGAGTTGGCCTTGAGACCAGACTCAGACAAGTGCAGAAGGTATTCAAGCAGGGTCTGTGTAGGACAACAGCGAGGATCTAGGGCCTTGCTGTCACACCAGACGGCAAACCTGCTCCATAGAAAGAAGTAACTCCTCTTAGTGGAATCTTTTCTGGAAGCAAGCAAGATACGGGAGACACCCTCTGACAGACCCAAAGAGGCAAAGTCTACGCTCTCAACATCCAGGCCGTGAGAGCCAGGGACCGGAGGTTGGGATGCAGAAGCGCCCCTTCGTCCTGTGTGATGAGGGTCGGAAAACACTCCAATCTCCACGGTTCTTCGGAGGACAACTCCAGAAGAAGAGGGAACCAGATCTGACGCGGCCAAAAAGGAGCAATCAGAATCATGGTGCCTCGGTCTTGCTTGAGTTTCAACAAAGTCTTCCCCACCAGAGGTATGGGAGGATAAGCATACAGCAGACCCTCCCCCCAATCCAGGAGGAAGGCATCCGATGGCAGTCTGCCGTGGGCCTGAAGCCTGGAACAGAACTGAGGGACTTTGTGGTTGGCTCGAGATGCGAAGAGGTCTACCAAGGGGGTGCCCCACACCTGGAAGATCTGTCGCACTACACGGGAATTGAGCGACCACTCGTGAGGTTGCATAATCCTGCTCAACCTGTCGGCCAGACTGTTGTTTACGCCTGCCAGATATGTGGCTTGGAGCACCATGCCGTGACGGCGAGCCCAGAGCCACATGCTGACGGCTTCCTGACACAGGGGGCGAGATCCGGTGCCCCCCTGCTTGTTGACGTAGTACATGGCAACCTGGTTGTCTGTCTGAATTTGGATAATTTGGTGGGACAGCCGATCTCTGAAAGCCTTCAGAGCGTTCCAGATCGCTCGCAACTCCAGAAGATTGATCTGCAGATCGCGTTCCTGGAGGGACCAACTTCCTTGGGTGTGAAGCCCATCGACATGAGCTCCCCATCCCAGGAGAGACGCATCCGTGGTCAGCACTTTTTGTGGCTGAGGAATTTGGAAAGGACGTCCCAGAGTCAAATTGGACCAAATCGTCCACCAACACAGGGATTCGAGAAAACTCGTGGACAGGTGGATCACGTCTTCCAGATCCCCAGCAGCCTGAAACCACTGGGAAGCTAGGGTCCATTGGGCAGATCTCATGTGAAGGCGGGCCATGGGAGTCACATGAACTGTGGAGGCCATGTGGCCCAGCAATCTCAACATCTGCCGAGCTGTGATCTGCTGTGACGCTCGCACCTGGGAGACGAGGGACAACAAGTTGTTGGCTCTCGCCTCTGGGAGATAGGCGCGAGCCGTCCGGGAATCCAGCAGAGCTCCTATGAATTCGAGTTTCTGCACTGGGAGAAGATGGGACTTTGGATAATTTATCACAAACCCCAGTAGCTCCAGGAGGCGAATAGTCATCTGCATGGACTGCAGGGCTCCTGCCTCGGAAGTGTTCTTCACCAGCCAATCGTCGCGATATGGGAACACGTGCACCCCCAGCCTGCGAAGTGCTGCTGCTACTACAGCCAAGCACTTTGTGAACACCCTGGGCGCAGAGGCGAGCCCAAAGGGTAGCACACAGTACTGGAAGTGACGTGTGCCCAGCTGAAATCGCAGATACTGTCTGTGAGCTGGCAGTATCGAGATGTGTGTGTAGGCATCCTTCAAGTCCAGAGAGCATAGCCAATCGTTTTCCTGAATCATGGGAAGTAGGGTGCCCAAGGAAAGCATCCTGAACTTTTCTTTGACCAGATATTTGTTCAGGGCCCTTAGGTCTAGGATGGGACGCATCCCCCCTGTTTTCTTTTCCACAAGGAAGTACCTGGAATAGAATCCCAGCCCTTCTTGCCCGGATGGCACGGGCTCGACCGCATTGGCGCTGAGAAGGGCGGAGAGTTCCTCTGCAAGTACCTGCTTGTGCTGGAAGTTGTAAGACTGAGCTCCCGGTGGACAATTTGGAGGTTTTGAGGCCAAATTGAGGGTGTATCCTTGCCGGACTATTTGGAGAACCCACTGATCGGAGGTTATGAGAGGCCACCTTTGGTGAAAAGCTTTCAACCTCCCTCCGACTGGCAGGTCGCCCGGCACTGACACTTGGATGTCGGCTATGCTCTGCTGGAGCCAGTCAAAAGCTCGTCCCTTGCTTTTGCTGGGGACCCGAGGGGCCTGGCTGAGGCGCACGCTGCTGACGAGAGCGAGCGCGCTGGGGATTAGCCTGGGCCGCAGGCTGTCGAGAAGGAGGATTGTACCTACGCTTGCCAGAAGAGTAGGGAACAGTCTTCCTTCCCCAAAAAAATCTTCTACCTGTAGAGGTAGAGGCTGAAGGCTGCCGGCGGGAGAACTTGTCGAATGCTGTGTCCCGCTGGTGGAGCTGCTCTACCACCTGTTCGACTTTTTCTCCAAAAATATTATCCACACGGCAAGGCGAGTCCGCAATCCGCTGCTGGATTCTATTCTCCAGGTCGGAGGCACGCAGCCATGAGAGTCTGCGCATCACCACACCTTGAGCAGCGGCCCTGGACGCAACATCAAAGGTGTCATACACCCCTCTGGCCAGGAATTTTCTGCACGCCTTCAGCTGCCTGACCACCTCCTGAAAAGGCTTGGCTTGCTCAGGGGGGAGCGCATCAACCAAGCCCGCCAACTGCCGCACATTGTTCCGCATGTGTATGCTCGTGTAGAGCTGGTAGGACTGAATTTTGGCCACGAGCATAGAAGAATGGTAGGCCTTCCTCCCAAAGGAGTCTAAGGTTCTAGAGTCCTTGCCCGGGGGCGCCGAAGCATGCTCCCTAGAACTCTTAGCCTTCTTTAGGGCCAGATCCACAACTCCAGAATCATGAGGCAACTGAGTGCGCATCAGTTCTGGGTCCCCATGGATCCGGCACTGGGACTCGATCTTCTTGGGGATGTGGGGATTAGTTAAAGGCTTGGTCCAGTTCGCCAGCAATGTCTTTTTTAGGACATGGTGCATCGGTACAGTGGACATGGTGCATGGGTACAGTGGACGCTTCCTTAGGTGGAGAAGGATAGGCCAGGAGCTCAAACATTTCAGCCCTGGGCTCGTCCTCCACAACCACCGGGAAGGGGATGGCCGTAGACATCTCCCGGACAAAGGAAGCAAAAGACAGACTCTCGGGGGGAGAAAGCTGTCTCTTAGGAGAGGGAGTGGGATCGGAAGGAAGACCTTCAGACTCCTCGTCAGAGAAATATCGGGGGTCTTCCTCCTCTTCCCACGAGGCCTCACCCTCGGTGTCAGACACAAGTTCACGGACCTGTGTCTGCAACCGTGCCCGACTCGACTCTGTGGAGCCACGTCCACGATGGGGGCGTCGAGAGGTAGACTCCCTCGCCCGCATCGGCGAAGCTCCCTCCGCCGACGTAGTCGGGGAGCCCTCCTGGGAGGCGGCGGCAGCCGGTACCGCACGCGGCACCGACGCCGGAGACCTCACCTCGGGCGATGGGCCAGCCGGCGCCACGCTCGACGGTACCGGTGGCGCAAGCACCGCCGGTACCAGAGGGTTAGGGCGCAACAGCTCTCCCAGAATCTCTGGGAGAACGGCCCGGAGGCTCTCGTTCAGAGCGGCTGCAGAGAAAGGCATGGAGGTCGATGCAGGCGTCGACGTCAGAACCTGTTCCGGGCGTGGAGGCTGTTCCGGGCTGTCCAGAGTGGAGCGCATCGACACCTCCTGAACAGAGGGTGAGCGGTCCTCTCAGTGCCGATGCCTGCTGGGTGCCGACTCCCTCGGCGACCCAGAGCTCTCGGTGCCGACACGGGAAGGAGACCGATGACGATGCTTCTTCGACTTCTTGGAACGAAGCATGTCACCGGAGCTTCCCGGCACCGACGAGGAGGACGTAGAATCCAGCTGTCGCTTCCTTGGGGCCGAGGCCGAAGGAGGTCGGTCTCGGGGGGGCTGTACCGCAGGAGCCCTCAGCGTAGGGGGAGACCCACCCGAAGGCTCACCGCCACCAGCAGGGGAATGGACAGCCCTCACCTGCACTCCAGACGAAGCACCACCGTCCAACGACATCAGCCGACGAGGTCCCGGTACCACCGACGTCGATGCAGCTGTCCGATGTCTCAGCGCCGATGCAGAGGGCCGATGCCTCGATGCACTCGATGCACTGGCGGCCGAGGATGAAGTTCTGGACGCTGAAGACGTCGATGCACTCGATACCCCCGGTGCCGATGCCGACGAAGAGCCCGAGAACAAAACGTTCCACTGGGCCAATCTCGCTACCTGAGTCCGCTTTTGCAAAAGGGAACACAGACTACAGGCCTGCGGGCGGTGCCCAGCCCCCAAGCACTGAAGACATGACGCGTGCCTGTCAGTGAGCGAGATGACCCGGGCGCACTGGGTGCACTTCTTGAAGCCGCTGGGAGACTTCGATGTCATGGGTGGAAAAATCACGCCGGCGAGATCAAAAGTCGAAATGGCGGAAAAGGCACCCGAAAAACAAGGGGAAGAAAACTTCGACCCGAGGCCTAAAAGCGGCCTACCCCGACGACAAAAGAAAACTTACCAGGGCGAAAAAGCTGAAAATAGCGGGGGGAAAAAAGACCAAAGAGTCTTTTTCCACACAGAATGGTTTTTTTTTTTTGAAAGAACACGACGAACGCGCGAGGTCGACTTTGCGGGGCCCCACACAGCGAAAACACGACCGTACCGAGCGCAGACAAAAGAAGACTGACGAACACGAGCCGGTTCGGGCGGGAAGACGGCCGCGCATGCGCGGTGCGCATGGGCGCACGAGGACTAGAAAGGCCTTTGCTAGTGAAGTTTCCGATTGGAGGGGCTGCTGTGGACGTCACCCATCAGTGAGAACAAGCAGCCTGCTTGTCCTCGGAGAAATATAGTTCAAGTCTATAAGTTAAACATACCAAATTACACCATTTAGTGTGCTCTACTAGAGTCAAATCTTTCCAGAAGGCTACAACAATTTTGAGAGTGAAGGAAAGTAAAGTATCTAACAGGCGGTAGTCATATTCTTTAAGATTTTAAAAAGAGACATCTGTAGCATAGAGGATCCTGAATGCCAAAAATTACATATAGGGTCTCATTCTCGAAACAGAAAAATGTCCAAAAAAGTGGCACAAAGTGGCAGATGAACATTTTTTTTTCCAAAATGTCCAAAGCACTATTTTAGAAACCCATTTAAAAGATGTTTTTCTATGCAGTTTGTATGCAGTGCGTCCAAATTACAAGGGGGACATGTTGGGGGAGGGATTTGAGTGTTCCCAAAACTTGGATATTTTTTTTCTTTGCCATAATGGAAGAAAGCAAAAACGTTCAGGGCTAGAAGTTAGAAATTTTGGTCTAGACCTGTTTCAATCACTACTAAGTCACAAAAAGGTACCCTAAATGTCTAAATGACCACTACAGGGATTAAGGAACGACTAACAGTGGTCACTGACTCCCTCCCTCCCCCACCCCCAAAGATGTGAAAGAAGCAGTACATACCAGCCTCTATGACAGCTTCAGATATTATGGTCATGCCTATTAGAGCAGCAAGCAGGTCCCTGGAGTAGCCTAGTGGTCAGTGCAGTGCACTGTATAAGGAAACACAGGCCCATAATCCACTCTGTTACACTTGAGGTGGAAAGCGTGAGCCTCCCAAAAACCTATTGTACCCATATATAGGTGACACCTGCAGGCATAAGGGCTATTAATAGTAGTGTATAGTAGGTTTTTGATGGGTTTTGGAGGACTCATCCTACAATACAAGGGGTTAACAATGAGATGTGTACCTGGGACCTTTTATATGAATTCCACTGCAGTGCCCCCTAGGGTGCCCCACTGCTCTACTGGGATGTCTGTGTGGCTAGTCTACTAAGAATGCTGGCCCCCAATTACATCCCAGTGGCTTGTTTTTGTGCTTTTTTCCCTTAGACTTTTAGAAAATGTCCAAAAAGATAGACGCATTGAACACAAAAACATCTAGCAAAAGGCCATTTTAGAAAAAGATAGATTTTTTCTGGTTCAAAAATCACTATGGGACCTTTTTACCAGGGCCACCAAGAGACTGGGCCCGCTGCCGCTCCCCCCTTCCGGGCCAGGCCCCCTGCACTGAACTCACAGCACCTCTCACCTCCGTGTGAAAGCGCTGCAGGCAGCAGCAGATCACCTCCCTTCGGGCCTCCTTCCCTCCCCTGTGTCCCGCCCTCGCGGAAGTTAAGTCAGACGAGGGCAGGACACAGGGAGGGAAGGAGGCCAGAAGGGAGGCGATCTGTTGCTGCCTGCAGCGCTTTCACACGGAGGTCAGAGGTGCTGTGATTTCAATACAGGGGGCCCGGCTCGGTGGCAGACGGTTGATGACGGAGGGTGGCCCTGCCTTTTACTAAGCTGCATAGATGCCTACGCGCGCTCCAATGTGCGTAAATTTTGAGTTACCGCCTGGCTACCATGTGGCCCTTGTGGTAATTTCATTTTTGACGTGCGTCCGTTATGCGCGCCAGAAAATATTTTTATTTTCTAGAGTGCGGGCGGTAATCGGCATTTTACGAGTGTAGACCATTACCGCCTAGTTACCGCATGAGACATTACAGCCAGGTCAATGGTTGGCAGTAAGGTCTCAGACCCAAAATGGACGTGTAGAAATTTTCATTTTTGGCAAAAATTTTAAAAAAGGCATTTTTACAGGTGCGCTGAAAAATGATTCTGCGCGTGCCTAAAACACGCGCCTACACTACCACAGGCCATTTTTCAGCGCGCCTTTGAAAAAGGGCCCCTATGTTCGCCACTTGATTTTTGGACATTTTCAATAAATTGTCCAAAAATGAATTTAGACGTCATATCGAAAATACCCCTCATATCAGACCAAACTGACTTCCAAAATTTGTGTAAACAAGTACGATCAAAGATAAATGTTTAACTGTACCTAAATGACCTTTACCAGATCAACAATTTCTAGATATTGAGGGATCAATGTAGTGAGATTTTATAGGAGTCCCTAAGGACCTATGTGCAATGACGTACATCAACTGGACTACAGAAGATGATCTAGATGAGTGAAATACAAGTTTCCAAAATGACTTCCAATCATCATCAGTAAAGACATGTTCAGTTTCTTCTTCCCAACTTTTTCGCAGACCTGTGCACCTGGAGGGAGCCAAACCATTTAGAAGTTTACAAAATTGGGAAGCAATAGGACCCAATTTATGAAATTTTGTACAATAAGAAATAAAGATCAGGTATTTTCTTTAGGTCACAATATAGCAGCTCGTAGATGAAGCCACCTAAAAAATTGAGATTTTTTTTGTATATGAATGCAACCTTTTATTTTATTTATGATTTATTTATTTATATAATGTATTTTATTAGTTACTAGTAAAAAAGGCCCGTTTCCAAAACCAATGAAACGGGCGCTAGCATGTGGTTTTTTTTGTGTGTGTATGTGTCACCGAGTTATTTTTTTTGTGTGTGTGTGTGTGTGTGAGGGTGGGGTGTGTGTGCAGGTTGTTGATGTGTGTCTTTTTTTTTTTTTTTTTTTTTGCTTGGGGGGTTGGGGGATGTGCTGTGCTATGCTGGCAAAGTGGGATGGATTGGTGTGTGGCTTTGAGGGTGTGTGTCTGTTGTATTGTGTGTGTGTGGTTTTGTCTGTCAAGGAGGTTTGTGGAGGGTGGTCTTTCTGTTGGTGAAATGTAAATGTGGTTGTAGTGGGGTCAGCCTTTGCTGAGTGGTGGATTGTTTTTTCTGTTGTTTTTTTTTTTTTTTTTGTGTTGTGCTGAGGCAGCAGTGTTGTTTTAGATGGGCGGAAGGTAGAGGAGCACGTTCTTGGTCTGTCGGTATTTTTTGGCCATTTCAGGGCTGCTGTAGGGGAACACTGGAAGAGAAATGTGCTGTGGGAAGCAGCGCCATCTTTTTCCGTTGGGCTGGGGTTCTGGGCATCCTGGAGGTGGGAGACAGCTTGCCTGAGGACGGGGATGGTTGTTTTAAGTTGGCGGAAGGGAGAGGAGCACGGTCTCGGGCCATTGGGTGGTGATCCGGTATGTTCGGTCCATTTCAGGCCGGCTGCAGGGGATTGCTGGAACATGCGCTGCGGGAAGTTGCACCGTCTTTTTCCGGGTGCTCGGGGAATCCCCGAGGTGGGAGACGGCTTGCCTGAGGCTGGGGATGGTTGGGCACGGCCGCTTTGGCAAAAGGGGAAGAGGAAGGGGGTGGGGAGTTACCTGTAGTTGCGTGAGAAAACGGGTATTCTTTGTTTTATATTATTAGTTTGCATTTCTGTTGAAGAAAGAGTGGATGCCTTTTGAATGATGGAGGTGGTGCGTCGGTGTGCGGTTGTTTCGTTAGTTTGGCAGCCAGTCTCCAGCGATTCCTAGGCAGGGAAGGAGTAGGGAAACACGCGGAGCGTGTTTCCCTACTCCTCCCCCTTCCTTGATCGCTGTTTGCTGCTGGCTGGGTTGCGGGTAATCCTTCCAGCTGAGCTGCAGCTTGTCCTGTTCGCCCACGTCCCAGATGGTGACGGGCACGTTGTTTTCTGGCTCCTCTGACTCCATGTCAAGCGATCCCAAATATAGTCTTTGCTATGGGCCCTCTATTTTTGCACATACCCACAGCAGGAATATTCTTCTCTCGTTCCAGCGGTGGTTCTGTGCTCTCCGTGCTGCACAGATAATGAGCCATTCTGCTGGGGAATGCTCCTCCCTTATTGTCATGTAGTTTCCTCTGATTGGTCCGTCTTACATTGCCTAGTGTTGCCTGGGAACGGTGTGTTGTGATGGTCCTTTGTGTTTCAGAATGTTGAGGGTGTTTTTTCTGATTGGTCCGTCATGCAAGGGCGGGGCAGAGAGACATGGTCAGTGTTCTGGCTTCACCACCATGAATCCATGAACCCTTCAGGGAGTGACTGAGTGACTTCAGAACGTTGTCTTCAGAATGTTGAGGGTGAGTTTTATTATAGTAGATATTGCAACATATTATAGTATTAATATTGATTTATTATTGGATCCATACATTTTACTTATTTACTCTAATAGTTTGTATTTTCATGTATATATGTTTTTTTAAGTTTTATTGCACTAGATTTGTTGGCAAACTCAAAATATTGTTGTTTGAGCTTAGTTCTCATAAAATCAACCTCTGCCATTTGCAATTGTGATATTTCCCCTCTCACTTGTTTTAAAGGTCTGTTCATACCTGCGGTGTAGGGTTTCTTTTGTGCCGCTGTTCTAAATGCAATAACCTCTCCTGCAAAATCAGTGAGTGCTGCCCTTTTTCCCTTTTCTTGCGTGACCCCCACTTAATCAAGGCACCCTTCATCACTACCTTCAGCGCATCTCAAAACACCCCATCTGTCACTTCCCCATTGTCCAGCAATTTCTCCTCTCTCCCTGGGCCATGCCCTCCCATCCATGGCCATCCTTGTCCCTCTCTGCCCTGCCTTCCTCCATCCATATCCAGCAATTCTCCTCTCTCCCCTCCCCTCCATGTCCAGCAATTTCTCCTCTCTCCCTGGGCCATGTCCTCCCATCCATGGCCATCCTTGTCCCTCTCTGCCCTGCCTTCCTCCATCCATATCCAGCAATTCTCCTCTCTCCCCTCCCCTCCATTTCCAGCCATTTCTCCTCTCCCTGGGCCCTGCCCTCCCATCCATGTTCCTCTCTGCCCTTCCCTTACCTCAGCTCCACGCCGCCCTGGGGGCTTTAAATCTGAGCAGCGTCAGTGAAAGCGCTGCCAACGTCTCCAGCCTTCCCTTCGCGCTCACTCATTTGTTCCCTCAGTGTCCCGCCCTCGCAAGGAAATGATGTCAGAAGAAGGCGGGACAGTGAGGAAACAAACGAGCAAGCACAAAGGGAAGGCTGGAGACGTCGGCAGCGCTTTCACTGACGCTGCTCAGATTTAAAGCCCCCAGGGCGGCGTGGAGCTGAGGTAAGGGAAGGGCAGAGAGGGACATGGATGGGAGGGCAGGGCCCAGGGAGAGGAGAAATGGCTGGAAATGGAGGGGAGGGGAGAGAGGAGAATTGCTGGATATGGATGGAGGAAGGCAGGGCAGAGAGGGACAAGGATGGCCATGGATGGGAGGGCATGGCCCAGGGAGAGAGGAGAAATTGCTGGACATGGAGGGGAGGGGAGGGAAGAGAGAGGAAGGAGATGAGATGAGGGAAAAGGAAGAGAGGAGAAAAACTGCACATGGATGGAGAAAATAGGCAGAAGCTGGATCCACTGGACAGTCAAGTCTGCGGAGGACCCAGCTTTTACTTATGGATATAGAGCAAGAAATTAAGAAGAAAGGAGGAAAGTAAAGAAATAAATGGAAAGGAAGCCCTGGAAACGGAGTTAAGAGAACAGATAGCAGCAGAATCAGATACAGGGCCAGCATGATCAGAAAAAGTCACCAGACAACAAAAGTAGAAAAAAAATCATTTTATTTTCATTTTAGTGTTTGGAATATGTCCACTTTGAGAAGTTACATCTGCTATCTTATTTTGCAATGTATAGCAATTTGTTTCTAAGAATATTGCTGACAACTCCTGTCAGTGTGGCAAGTGGTGAGCGATCATTTTCACGGTTAAAAATCATAAAAAATTATTTGTGATCAAATATTTTGCAAGAAAGGCTTGTAAGCCTTGCCATGATTGCTATTGAGAATGATATATGTGCCCAGTTAGATATCAAAGATTTAATTACTAATTTTGTGAACATGAAAGCATGAAAAGCTAAGTGGTTGTAAACCCTCTACTTGTTGAGCAATCCCACAAAGATGCACTCCATCTTTCAGCTCCTATTTCCTTTGCATCTTGTGCCACCGGGGGGGGGGGGGGGGGGGGTGGGGGGCGGTCTGCAGGGGGGCACCAGAGACCCTAGGCACAGCCCTGGCTCCACTTTTAAGCTGCCATCTCGGTCCACGACTTCATTTCTTGCAGATTTTATTAAATTCTTATCAGTTGAATTTAATCTGAGCCGGGCACACTGTCCAGGCCCAGAGCTCTACCAGCCGTCGCCGCAGACCCCTCTCAAGGCCTGTGAACGATGCTGCCGGCGGAGCGCGAACAGCGGATCTCTGAGCACACGCGGGGTCCTTTCAGCTTCTCCTCGACCAGCCCCGCTCGTCCACTTCCACACTCAGCCTCTCCTTCGCTGCACACTCTGTTCCAGGCCCCAAAGATCAGGATCCCACCGCAGTCGTCGCTATCCCTGCGTTCCAGACTCTCCTCTGCTGCAGGGAATCCCCTGGGAAAGGGCCAGCCGCCTCCGGTGGTTCGGCCTCGCAGCTGGATTCTGGGCTGCCTACAGGGATCACCTTCCCACCTCACTCTGGGGATGGCGGCCTCCAATTCAGAGGGCCCAGTTCCTTTCCCGCCACCTGCAGTCGCCGCCCTGAGCCTCCACCACGGCCTACCAGACAGCTGCGCGCTCTCCCCAGACAGCGTGCAGCCGCGATCGCCGACTCCGTCCTGTCCGCTCCTCCTGCAATCGCCGACTCCGTCCTGATGATATTTAAAAAATTAATTTCCAATGCAGCCCGTCCGGAGCTTCAGCCCCGAGCTGCCATTCCTGGAGCTCATGATTGCGATTCTTGACAGACTTTCTGGTCAGAATCAATGTATAATTTAGATTCCAAAGCATGTATTTCATTTTCTAGTGATTCGATGGAGGAGCTCAGCTTTTTGCATTAGAAGGAAGAAAAGCTAATAACTCCCCCCCCCCCCCAAAACCAAGCTTTATAAGATTCCCAAATCGTAACCTAGGAAAGGTCGGGGTTCTGATTGCATACAAAAGTGATCAGATGCCTCATGGATGTGAGAGATAAATGAGTCATCTTTGAGCAGAGTAGAATTTAATCTCCGTGCTCAAGAATTAGGACATTCCTTTGACCAATTCAGAGTACAAGAGATGGCAGCATTGTCAGAAATAGATATTTCATGAATTTTAGCTGAATGAGGCATCGGAATCAGATCTCTGGACCTAATAAAGTAATCCAGTCTTCAACATGTATGATGTACATTAGAAGAGAAGGAATAGTGTCTTGCTGTCGGATGTAATAAGCACCACGACTCAGACCATCCATTTAGTTGCATAAGTGAAGTCACAGAGGCTCTCCCTTTTAGTTTAGCTGGATCCCATTGTCTTAAATGGGATCATTGGGTAAATTGAAATCTCTCCCAAGCAGTGTGTGAGCTGACAGTGAAGTGTTTCCAGGTATATTTAATTGCTGAAAGAAATTATGGTCATCGCTGTTAGGCACATAAACATTAATGAAAGTTATGGGTTTGCCTTGTATATACTGCCATCAATACGGGACCAGCAACCCCTCAGGGTCAAACAAATGACAAGAAAGATGAAATGAGAAAGATTTCCGTATGAGAGTGATAACATCATTTTTCTTTCCTTTAGCTGGAGCAGCAGAACACTGATCAAATCATCCTCCGTTGAGTTTATGAGCTTCCAGAAGATGTAGATGGGATTCTTGTAGGAAATAAAGCTTTTTCAAGTATAAAAGGATCTCCTTCTACTTAACGGGGATTGAGATGCTTTTTACATTTAAAGATGTGAGATGAATCTTCATCATTTTACAAAGATGTACGACTCATTATTCCATGTAGTATGCTGACACAATGAAAGCTTATTCATAATTTTAATAAGAACGCATGCTAAAAGAACAGCAATATAGATGAACACGGAACAACATAATCATTGGGCTCATGTGCATCCAGCAGAAGCAGGCTGAAAAATTCTGCCAGAGATAAAATATTGAGGAGTTTAGTAAGCCAATTTGCAGGAATAATGTCATAAAAATTTTACATTATATTATATTGGTCTTACATTCTGCAACATCTTCAGTTCAGTAAAAAAACAGCATATTCAGATAGGAATATACATTAAATGTATATAGTTCATTATATTATGTGTAATATAATGAACTATACATCAACCCACAGACTGCGCAAACAATGCAAACAATACTGCTTTAAGTTGCTTATGAAACAACAGATAATTAATTATTGAGAAAACAGCTACCGGAAGAGAATTCCTCAATGAAGCAGCCTGATAGGGAATGGAAGCAGAAAGTTGTCTAAAGTACCAAACTGATTTCAGTGACGGAAATTTTAAAGAAACCTGTCCTCTCAACAACTGTCTATCTAATAAAGGGAAAAGACATTAGATAAAAGGGTACGTTTCCCTACAAAACTGGAAAATTAGTGTACATAAACTGTGATTGGGCAATTATTGGTAACTAGTGTAACTTATAATAATAAAGCATAACAGATTCTTCCCTTCTCAAAGAAAAGATAACTCTAATTGCCATATTCTGTACTGTTTGTAGCCTCTTCATTATTAATTTTGTACAGCATATATACACGACGTTACAATAATCCATCTTTGAAAGTACCAACGACTGCACTATTAAACGAAAAACAGGCAATTCAAAAAATTTTTGTACAGATCTTAATTTTTTCAATAGCACAAAGGAATGTTTGACCACCTTATTTACCTGATTAATTATAGTTAGTCGCCTATCCACCTCTACTCCTAAGACTCGAGTTCAGAAATCACATTTAAACTGTAGGTTTCCCCTAGTAAAATTCTCTTTTCCCTTTATAACTCCAGATGGACCCAATCATAAAAATTGTAGGAGACGACATATCATGCATCCAAGAATGTCATTTAGAAATTTTTGCAGTGCTGCAGGGACATCATAATTCTTCATGGTGTAGTAGTATGCAACCCGCATTCTGGCAGGGTAGAACAGGCCATATTGAGCTCCTACTGCTTAGGATGCAGCTTTAAGAAGAGCTTACATTTCTTTACTGTAGATTTAGATAAATATGGGGAAAAGAACAAGTTGTATCCATTGAATTACAAAGATTTTTGTCGTAGCAGGCTGCAAAATTTGGAGCGATTGTGGGTAGTGAAGTAGTTTTATAACAATTGGTCTAGGGTAATATTTCCCTGTAATGGGCCTATAGGGGTTGTGATGAGCTCATTCTATTTCTAGAGGAGGATCGAATTTTTCAACCAGCAGCTGGGAAAGAAATGATCGTGGAAAGCAATCATATTCATACCTTCAGACAGGTCTGGAAAGCCCAATAGGTGAATATTGTTCCTCCTCATTCTGTTCACCATGTTTTCAATCTTGTTGTGTAGCAAATCAATTTATTTAAGTGACGCTGAACACCTGCGGCCTGTAAATCACGTGCTCTTCAAGAAATTCCATTTGTGCATTTAAATGTGTAAGTTGAGTAAACATCGCTACATTTTCAGATTTAATTTCCATGGTGTTTTAAAGACTTTATTGCATAAGCCAGTGGTTCCCAAACCTGGTCCTGGAGGCACCCCAGCCAGTCAGGTTTTCAGGATACCCAGAATAAATATTCATGAGAGAGATTTGCATGTAGTGGAGGCAGTGCATGCAAATCTGTCTCATGAATATTCATTGTGGGTATACTGAAAACCTGACTGGCTGGGGTGCCTGCAGGACCAGGTTTGGGAACCACTGGCATAAGATCTTTTATGGAACTTGTATCTTCTGATATGGCACATTCTTTTCTGGTGGGGAGGGGAGACGTTAAGGCCTTCTGTGGTGTAAGTAGCTCGTGTTTTGATCGTTTGGTTGCTGAGTGCACGGCAAAAGCAGCATCATTCTTGGAAGCTTTAGCAGACATTGAGGGCATTTTCGAAAGAAACGCCTAAGTTGGAATTTGGACGTCTTTGTAGGACGTCCAACTTCGGAAGCAGGGAAAAGGTCACTTTCGAAAAAAGATGGATGTCCATCTTTGTGTTCGAAAATACCCTGTACGTCCTTGATTTTCAGCCATTTTCGAAACCAAAGACGTCCAAGTCTAAAACATCCAAATTCAAGCCAATTGGACGTGGGAGGAGGCAGCATTTTTAGTACACTGGTCCCCCTGACATGCCAGAACAGCAATCGGGCACCCTAGGGGGCACTGCAGTGGACTTCATAAACTGCTCCCAGGTACACAGCTCCTTTACCTCATCTGTTGAGCCCCTCCAAACCCAGTACCCCCAACTGTACACCACTAACATAGCCCTTACGGGTGAAGGGGGGCACCTATATGTCAGTACAGAGGGTTTCTGGTGGGTTTTGGAGGGCTCGCTGTTTCCTCCACAAATGTAACAGGTGGGGGGGGGGGGGGGGGGCCTGGGTCCACCTGTCTGAAGTGCACTGCACCTACTACTAAACTACTCCAGGGACCTGCAAGCGCTGTCATGGACCTGAGTATGACATCTGAGGCTGGCATAGAGGCTGGCAAATAATATTTTTGATCATGTTTTTTTGAGGGTGGGAGGGGGTTTGTGACCACTGGGGGAGTAACGGGAGGTCATCCCCAATTCCCTCCAGTGGTCATCCAGTCATTTTGGGCACCTTTATGTGCCTTATTCGTAATAAAAACAGGTCTGGGTGAAATTTCCAAGTTTTAGTACTGGACGTCTTTGATGTTTTCCATTATGGCTCAAAGATGTCCAAAGTCTTAGGAACGCCCAAGTCCCGCCTCGACCACGCCTCTGATACGCCCCCTTGAGATCTGGACATCCTTGCGACGGACTTCAGAGAAAGACATCCAAAATCGGGTTTTGATTATACCGATTTGGACGTCTCTGTGAGATGAATGTCCAAATGCCGATTTATGTCACTTTTTGGACGTCCATCTCTTTCAAAAATGAGCCTGAAAGTAATAGAGATGTGATAGAGCCAATTTGTGACAAAACAAAAAAAATAGCGTCTAAGAATGATTTTACTAGTAGCTGACAGAAGAGATCATCCTAAGTGTCCATGCTGAGACTGGTCATGTGGCTTCCGCCAAAAGACATTCTAATTTTAAAACAGTGTTTTTCATCGCTGATCATTCATTTCATATAATCTGTTCACTAAGCTTGTGAGCTATTCCTAAGTACAGCATGTTATTTAGAGCAAGCTAAATGAAATAGCATGTACTAATCTAAAATAAAATAATACAAAAATACACATCTCCATTCACCAGATAGCATAGGTATATCAGAAAGGGGACAGTATATAAATAAAATTTGCTGATCAACTGGAATACTGTATTATTCTGTTTGTCTATGTATTTTTTTATTTTTAATTATGCATGTTGATTTTGTTACCCGCCTAGTTGTAGGCAGGTTAGAATTTTGTAAATAAATAAATATCGGATCTAAGTCAAAAGCCATTTCTACTTTAAAGGGGTTGAAGAACATCAAGGAATTCTACTGCACAAAAAAGTATACGATAAGAAAATCTAAACACGTCTCAATGCACTAAGAGCCAGGAACCAGACACTGAATGCCATGGGCCCCTGAAAAGCACAGGCCTCTAACAGATAAAGGTCACGCGGTATTAGAGGGACCCACATAAGGACAATTCTTTAAGAAAGATTCTAACATCTATGCTCCCATCTATGCTACTCTGTAACTACCCTTTTAACTTATAGTGGGTATTTGCAAAGGGGGAGGCTCCCACTTATGCAGATTACCTACAGAATACTGTACATGTATATACCTGGTTACACTACCATAGTAGTCTATAAAGGAAAGTATGTGCCCACACTCCTTTATACAATAGGCTCCTAGCAGGCGCACTGTTACAGATTTGCCCTCATGTTGGCTATGTTGTTGGACTGTCGATTTTTATTTATTTATTTATTTGCTGCACTTGTATCCCACATTTTCCCACCTATTTGCAGGCTCAATGTGGCTTACAAAATGTTACAACGACATATACATATTATAGAATAAGAATTTCGGAACATAGATACAGATAGGTACATAAGAATATCATAGCAATCATATTAACGGAATAATAATTTTACAATTGTTACAAATAAGAGTGCATGAGTAAATCACATTGGAATAGAAGTGGATTGATATATAAACATAGCATAATGATATCAGGACAAGATATAATATTCAGTCATGAGGATGTAATTAAGATGAATAGGAGGGCTCCGTAATAGTTATAATAGGAATAATGGGAATAATTTTAGGGTAGCTCTGCTCTGTTTCATACTGAAAATAATTTTTTGGAACTTAACTACTGCACAATAAACATGCATTAAGCCTTAGGACAGTGATGGCGAACCTTTCAGAGACCGAGTGCCCAAACAGCAACCCAAAATCTAATTATTTATCGCAAAGTGCCAAAAGGGCAATATAACCTGAATAACAGCAACGTGGGTTTTAAACTGGTTCCAGCCAGTTTAGAACGCAAGTAGTAAACCGGGGACATGCACAAAAGGGCATTTTCCTGTCACAGTAGCAGCCAACGAAAATGGTATGCAAATGAGCAAATTAGTATTAAAATACTAATCCGATGCGATGCACTACCGTTTTCCGAGGAAGTCACTGTGGAAAACCTAACGGGAGGTCTGCACCTCCCGTTAGGTTTTTCTTGTTGGGGCTGCTGCCCTCCCGCTTGCCCTCCCTCTCTCCCAGCACACCAGGCATCCCTGCATCCCTCCCTCCCTCCGAGCACCAGGCAGGCCCTCCGAGCACAAGGCCGCCTGCCTGCCCGCCCGCCCACCCTCCCTCCGAGCACCAGGGCCCCCCTCCGAAACTTAAAAGTCATACCTGCTCGGGGTTAAGGCAGCGTCGGCAGCGGCAGTGAAAAGTGCTGGCTCGGCGAGCTTTCAGCCTTCCCTTCTGTCTCTCAAGCTCTGGTCCCGCCCTTGCGGAAACAGGAAATGAGGGCGGGACCAGAGCTTGAGAGACAAAAGGGAAGGCTGAAGGCGCGCCGAGCCAGCGCTTTTCACTGCCGCTGCTGCCTTAACCCCGAGCAGATATGACTTTTATTCGGAGGGGGCTGGAACTGGCTGAGGGGACGGCGCGTGTGCCAACAGAGAGGGCTCTGCGTGCCCTCTCTGGGTTCGCCATCACTGCCTTAGGAACTGACATTACCAGGCAGTGTCTTTCTAGTGTCTGATATCAATGCCTGAAAGAATCAGAACTCTATTTACACTATACCTTGATACCAAAACTAAAAGAAACCTGCTTTTAAGACAAAGCTCCCCCTTTTTCACCTTCATCATGGTATGCCTGGGTGGTTCTGGGAATCCTCAGTGGCCACATGTGTCTCCCCTAATGTGCACCATCAGCCATGTGTGTCACAACTGGAGGTGTGGGGCCACAAGAGCCCTGAGCTCATCAAATTTTGCCACCAGCTGCCTCATTCTCTTACCTGCAAAGCATAGGCACAGTTTATTTGTTGGGGGGGGGGGGGGGGGGGGGGAAGAAGGAGCAGGAGTGAGGAACAAGGGTTTCTCTCCTGCCCAAATGGTCCAGACATCCTCCCTACTTGCATTCTCCTCAAACCTCGGTCTCTGCTACAGCTCCGCCAGCATGGTTGCAACAGCATTAGCAATACAAGGACCGATTAAGGGGCCCCAGGGCCTCAGTGTTCAGGGACTCTACCAAGCTCTGTTGGCCCTGCCCCTGTGACGAACATTTCCTGCTACCATAGGGATGGGGCCACATAAAATTCAATGGCGGGCCACATTTGGCTCATAGACTGCAGGTTGCTCGCCCCTGAATTAATATGTAAGCCCTTTTGAGCAGGGAAATAGCTGTTATACATGAATTGTGCAACTCACCTTGAGCTTGGATTTGGACTAGATGAACAGTTAAATCTACCCTACCCCCCATTAAAAACAAAACCATAATCCTCTCCCTACAAAAGTCTCTCCTTGTGTTAGGTTTACCTGATATAAGGCTTCAGAACTCGAGCTGTATAAGGACTGACAATGCTGTGGTCCGACACCATTTCTTCTGATCCAACCAGTCGATAGAGAAATTTTGTAGTTGGTTCCCGGTATCCCTTCACAGTGGGCAGTGCTGTCTGTCAAACAGGGGGTGGAAAAAAAATCAAGAAGCTTAAAATGTAAGGACTGCATTCTCAGCAGATGAATACCAGGAGATTATATGATGCTCAAGATCAGAAACTGCATAGCCATATGGTTTCTCTACATAAACTGGCAGTGCCACACAGGTGTTAAATATTATTATATAGAACCTTTCCACACACTGAATCAAGAAGCTGTACTTAGGACATCAATAACTTACTTCCTTCTATTCATATAAAAACTATAAGGGAGGGGTGCCTGATTTACCTGTAGGATGTGACCTGGGCAACCAGTAGGACCCCTTCAAAAATGTAATAAGTAAGGTTATGGACAGTGGTAGTACCTGGTCCGGGACCTACAGAAGAAATGGATTTAATTTTCAGATCAGATCTTCTGCTACTTGGGCTGGCTAGGGGTTGAGGATGCTGTGAAAGCAAAATTCACAACCATTGGGCTGCCTCCCCCAATTGCAACAGCGGCATCTAGTAGATGGATTTATGGTCTACATTAGCATTAGGCTCTGGAAGAGGCTGTGCTTGGTGCCTGCCCCTCCACCCCATTTAATGCAGGCATTTATAATCTGCTTAACCATCAAGTTCAAAGCGAAGAACAATTTCACACTATAAGAAGGTACTATCTCTGTCCCTAGAGGGCTCACAATCTCAGTTTTTGTACCTGAGGCAATGGAGGGTTAAGCTACTTGCCCAGAATCACAGAAAACTGCTGTGGGAATTGAACCCAGGATGCCAAGATCAAAGCCTGCTACACTGACCATTAGGCCACTCCTCCCATAGGGCTTTTAAGGGCTTTTGCTATGATGACTGGGAGGAATGAGATAAAAAAAAAATAGGGGGACATCCATAGTGCAGATGAAGGTTTGTGGCAAAACAGAGGTCAGTTCAGATTTAGCTGTCAGCCTAAAGGAGCAAAAAGGAAAGTACCAGGCCATAAACATATCTAATGTGGGCAGCAGTACTCCTGAAGATGAGCCTTCAACCATTTAGCTGCCAAGTCTCAGCTTCTACCATGGCAAATCTAGGCCAGAGATCTGTCTGGATTTGATATTACAACTTAGAAAATGTATATTTATTTATTTGGATCTAGTAACTGACTTTTCATTATGAAGAGATTTACCCAAGGCAGGTACAGCATGACATAAAACAATTTTAACAGCATAATAATAAACCAAATATAAGCATAAATACAATCAATGAGGTCAACTTGGAAATGACAAATAGAATCCCAGAAATAGGACTATAGCTGTGTCCCCGGTGTGTCACCTATTATGACCTGACTAGGCCAAGATCCATCTTTTCTGAGCAAGACTGACATGGCAGCCTGAACATTTCCTGCGTCTCAGCCAGCCCAAGGACACTGACAGCACAGAGAACATCTTCTGCACTCCATCTTTGGGAGTGAAGCTGGTAACAAGCCAACACTAGTATGTGATAAGACTCGTGGTCCCCTTGGTTGGCGCCAGCTCTCGCAGGGAGAGTGCTGGTATTAACACTGGACATGATTGTATTCAAGGCCTGCATTTCATCTGCCGGAGAGGACGATCTCATTGGGCCAAAACAGTCACCTGAGGACGGTGGACAGAGGTCTGAAATGGGATTTTTGGAAGACAGAGAGAAGAGTTTTGATAGCTCTGGAGAGTGTCTCTTAGTACCTAAGTCCACAGCCTCCCTGCACCCTCTCTAAGGGGAAGTAAGCTAATAATTATGGCTGCTAAATTGAGCTGGACATAGCTGTCTGGGCTGTCATCTCTCTATACAGACCAGATGCATTGGTAAGCTTGCTGTACAAACAGCTTGAGATGGAATAAGGAATCCTGCCTCTGCCAGAGGTCAGCTAAGAAGCAAGTGTCTTATGGTGAGAATCTGGGATTCATTCCTATAGCTTGGGGAATAGTTATTTCTAGTTGCCATAGGCTGCGTTAGATCATTAGCATGGTTTATTAGCCGAGATATATTTGGCGTTTGGTATTCTTAGGTATAATTCTCAGCACTGTAACAGATATATATATATACAGATTTCTATATTTGTGTTATTCTTAGTGATATCTATATCTATCTATATAAATCTCTGGTGTAATCCTAGTGGTAGCTATTTTGTGTTTGCTTGCTGTTTCACTAATTATTATTATATAATAAAGATATATATATTTTCCATATTGCTTCATTGGGTATTACCAGTCGGAAGACAAATCCCATTTGGTTCTGTAGTATCACCCCTAGACCGAGTCCAGATAATTGCTATACTAGGTGAGCTCTGTCTGTTGGCAATTAGCTGTTCTTTTCACGTTGCTCAGCAATTACAGGCATTCAATTCTGGTCGCCGTATCTCAAAAAAGATATAACGGAACTAGAAAAGGTTCAAAGAAGAGCGACCAAAATGACAGAGGGGATGGAACTGCTCTCATATGAGGAAAGGCTAAAGAGGTTAGGACTCTTCAGCTTGGAAAAGAGACAGTTGGGGGGGGAGGGGGGGATATGATTGAGGTCTATAAAATCCTGAGTTGTCTGGAGCAGATGGCGGTGAACTGATTTTTCACTCATTCAAAAAGTATAAAGACCAGGGGACAGTCAATGACATTGCATGGAAATACTTTTAAAACAAATAGGAGGAAATATTTTTTCACTCAAAAAATAATTAAGCTCTGGAACTCATTGCTGGAGGATGTGGTAACGGTGATTAGTGCATCTGGGTTTAAAAAAAGGTTTGGACAAGTTCCTGGAGGAAAAATCCATAATCTATTATTGAGATGGACATGGGGGGAGCCACAGCTTGCTCTGGGACTGGTAGCATGGAATGGTGCTAATTGGGTTTCTGCCAGGTACTTGTGACCTGGCCACTGCTGCAAGAAGGACACTGGGCTAGATAGACCACTGGTCTGACCCAGTATGGCTATTCTTATGTTCTTATGATACAGTATCAGAAATATACACATTAAATAACCTACAGTAGAATAATCATATAACAGAAATATGATGTCATCAGAATAAGAAAAGTGAAAGCTTAAAAAAAAAAAAAAAAAAATATATATATATATATATATATATATATATATATATATATATAAATAGATAGATAGTATTTTTAATGCTGAAATTCAGTATATATAGAGGCCTATCTTCAAAGCACTTAGACTTACAAAAGTCCAAGTGCTTTGAAAATGAGCCCCTTAATGTTTTATATTGCAACTTGCCTAGAGCTGTTTTTCGTGAGGAATGTCCACAAATAAAGAAAGTACAGTAATTGAGATGATTCTCACAATGTCAGCACAATACAAATGAAACCCCTTAAAAGAGGCACACATTAAGAACTTCAGACAAAAGATACGATGCAATTGCTGTTCGTACACCAGTCTCCTAAGCTAGAAGCACACTATAAACCTTTTCTTTGGCTGTTTTAGCCACAGTATCTCCAGTGTGGGAAAGGACCTGCCAGCTTCAATATGCCTATGTTCTAGAACAGTGATATACAGAGAGGAAAGTGGGAATGAGAACCAGGATTTCCAAAGACAGGACCACAAAAGTAGTGCAGTGAAAGGGGACAACCGGCGGTGAGCCGCTGATGGCCAGCGTTTTATCCCCTGAGCAGCAAGCGTGGGACCGCTGCGTGACGAACTGCCCACAGATGAAAGGGTTGACGAGTCCTTTGATTAGCGCCAGCGAAGGAGCGTCGACGCTCTTGGACCTGGAAAAAACAACTCCATCGCTCCTGAATTATTCAACCACCATGCCCAAAGGAGTGGAGGAGTGAGTTAGAGGTATATGCTGAAACAGAGGACGGTACAGCAGAACCCGAATCGGCGGAACCACTCCTAAACACCTATGAGAAATCAACTTGGAGTTTTTGGCTCCCGTGGAGGTTACATTGAATACCATCTGGAAGGTGCTTCGGGACCTAACGGTGGCAGTAAATAATTTTGTTTCAGATATAATTTTATTATTCATCTGAACCCTTTGAGAGTAAAAAATTGATATAACAAATGATTCTACATGAGCAAGAAGTGGTTATGATTTTGAAAATGATAATAGACCAGAAATTTTGAATAATAAAATGAATATTATTATAGATGATTAATATCGAGATTATTGTTTTTCCCATAGTTCCGGGTATGACTCCAGTTTTCCTCAGAAATATTTCCTCAAATTATTACTTTAAAAGGAGTGAAGCCTGTGAAAACTGGGATTACTTTAATCAGTGGGATTTGAATTAGAGACTTAAGTATATGTATTGTTAAATAACTTCTGTTTTTTAAAAGAGAAAGAATGCAATCAGATGTATTATTTCTAACTAATATTGGATAATAAGTATGTTTTCAATGAAATGATTTGACTATACACCGTATTGGCCTTGAAGAAGCCAACCAGATGATCAATGTGGAATAATGAATTAGACGAGTAATATCTGGGGATAATCAGGTTAATACCACGGGGTTTTTTTTCTGTTTACTGTTTAATTGATCTCCTTATCTTGTTTCACTCTCCCTATTTAGTGGTCAAAGGAAGAGAATAGAATTACCTGACTGAAATAATTCCTACATATTACTTTCTCTGTATTTCCAGCAAGTTGTTTTAATCGCTTGTAAAAATTTAAATGGTTATAAATAAAAAATTAAAAAAAAAAAGTAGTGCAGTGAAGCAAGGTTTATTAAAAAACAAAATGACTCGACACAACGTTGTGTTTCGGCCGGAAGGCCTACATCAGGAAGTCTGTATGTTTGATTGAAAATGAAAGGCCAAAAGTGGCAACAATTGATTGTACTGGTCTTTAAAAAGACCGTTGATGTAAAGTCTGGCTGGATCGCGAGTAAGGCAATGTAGTCAGCAATGTTGAAAGACCATTACAAATCAATCGTTGCCACTTTTGGCCTTTCATTTTCAATCAAACATACAGACTTCCTGATGTAGGCCTTCCGGCCGAAACACAATGTTGTGTCGAGTCATTTTGTTTTTGAATAAACCTTGCTTCACTGCACTACTTTTGTGGTCCTGTCTTTGGAAATCCTGGTTCTCATTCCCACTTTCCTCTCGGTTTGAGTTTCTCCATGGGACCTCTTGAGTTCTCTACGCACGTAGATTCTCTTTTGCTAGACCAGTGATATGACATGAAGGCCAAATTCTAAAAGATATTTCCACGCATTAAAGGTGTGTGATAACACAGAAATAAGCTTTTATAAATTTGCCCTCCTGCTATGTGGAATATGTGCATAAGCTAATTAATTAGAATGAGTGGATGCGTTACTAGGGGTGAGGTTGGGCAGGGTTAGCGATTATATGCATACTTTATGTATGTGTGTCCGTAAATTAAGCTGTAAAATATATGCACACCACACAGCAAGTGTAAAAGTGCATAAATTTGCTGGGTTCATTTTCAAAGCAAAAGTGTGTGCATGCCTTTGTTTTGAAAAATTGCCAGTATCTGTACAGGGAAAGTTATGCATGTACTGTACATGTATAAGCACAATTATCAAATTACCCCAATACTTATCGGTAGGACAACAGGAAACATGCAATCAGATTATGGAACAACAGAATTCAAGCTTGTTTACATTTATAGATGGCCTTTCCAATAACAGCTCAAGGTGGTTCACACCTTAAAATAAAGAAAAGGGAAACTTATCCAGGATCGGTTTAGGATCCTTAAAAAATGAACACTTACCTGGTACCTATCGAGGATCCTGAAGTCCTGGCTAGTTGTCCGATACATTGTACTTGTCAATGGTAACCTGCTACTTCCTTCCTTAGCACCATAAACCCCTCCAACCAATAAAAGTGTGGCATTCACGGCTTGATCTAAATCAAAGAGTGGAAGGCCCCTCTCCCTCTTAGCTTGTCTGACCAGCAGCTTCCGCCGGAGCCTCCTGGCTTCAGGAGTTGCAGCTACAGCCTCAGAGCACCTCTCCAGCCTCTTCAGCAGAAGATTTTCTTCATAAAGATTGAGTGGGATGTCCTTGGGTGTTCTGGGCTTATCAGCTCTCTCCGGTTGTGCCTTCCTCTTGTCTCGTGCACGGGCCTGCAGAGACAAATTCGAGCCCTCGGAGCTTGAGCAGTCAGCAGCCATCCTTGCCAGTTTTTCCTCCTCACTTTCCATCTCTTGTTTGATTTGCTCTGGGGCTTTCATCTTCTTTCTGTTCATGGACATAGTGCCCCCACCAGCGTGGGATGCGCTTGGAGGAGGAATATATTCTATTCCAGGGTCAATCATCCCATCTCCTTCCATCTCTTCATCATCTGTAACAGACAAAAATGGTTGTAGAAGTCAGCCAATGTAAAAATTACAGCACTGTCTGTGTTTCCTGTGGCTTCACACACTCCGAAAGCCATTTGAGATCATGATCTCACAACTCTTTTTAGATATTTTCTTTTTGAGGATTATTTAACCCCCAACAACAGACTCTTGTGGTTAGAACTATTCAGGTATGTGCATCAAAAACCCATATATTATAAAAGTTTTTAATCTTTACTTACTTGCTATTCTTTTTACATAATTGGGGTGTTTTAACTAAACAATTAACACACATGGGTGGGTACTTTCATATATTTCTCATTAATAGCTATTGTTGAGTAGCAATATAAGTACATAAGTACATAAGTAGTGCCATACTGGGAAAGACCAAAGGTCCATCTAGCCCAGCATCCTGTCACCGACAGTGGCCAATCCAGGTCAAGGGCACCTGGCACGCTCCCCAAACGTAAAAACATTCCAGACAAGTTATACCTAAAAATGAGGAATTTTTCCAAGTCCATTTAATAGCGGTCTATGGACTTGTCCTTTAGGAATCTATCTAACCCCTTTTTAAACTCCGTCAAGCTAACCGCCCGTACCACGTTCTCCGGCAACGAATTCCAGAGTCTAATTACACGTTGGGTGAAGAAAAATTTTCTCCGATTCGTTTTAAATTTACCACACTGTAGCTTCAACTCATGCCCTCTAGTCCTAGTATTTTTGGATAGCGTGAACAGTCGCTTCACATCCACCCCGATCCATTCCACTCATTATTTTATACACTTCTATCATATCTCCCCTCAGCCGTCTCTTCTCCAAGCTGAAAAGCCCTAGCCTTCTCAGCCTCTCTTCATAGGAAAGTCGTCCCATCCCCACTATCATTTTCGTCGCCCTTCGCTGTACCTTTTCCAATTCTACTATATCTTTTTTGAGATACGGAGACCAGTACTGAACACAATACTCCAGGTGCGGTCGCACCATGGAGCGATACAACGGCATTATAACATCCGCACACCTGGACTCCATACCCTTCCTAATAACACCCAACATTCTATTCGCTTTCCTAGCCGCAGCAGCACACTGAGCAGAAGGTTTCAGCGTATCATCGACGACGACACCCAGATCCCTTTCTTGATCCGTAACTCCTAACGCGGAACCTTGCAAGACGTAGCTATAATTCGGGTTCCTCTTACCCACATGCATCACTTTGCACTTGTCAACATTGAACTTCATCTGCCACTTGCACGCCCATTCTCCCAGTCTCGCAAGGTCCTCCTGTAATCGTTCACATTCCTCTTGCGACTTGACGACCCTGAATAATTTTGTGTCATCGGCGAATTTAATTACCTCACTAGTTATTCCCATCTCTAGGTCATTTATAAATACATTAAAAAGCAACGGACCCAGCACAGACCCCTGCGGGACCCCACTAACTACCCTCCTCCACTGAGAATACTGGCCACGCAATCCTACTCTCTGCTTCCTATCTTTCAACCAGTTCTTAATCCATAATAATACCCTACCTCCGATTCCATGACTCTGCAATTTCTTCAGGAGTCTTTCGTGCGGCACTTTGTCAAACGCCTTCTGAAAATCCAGATATACAATATCAACCGGCTCCCCATTGTCCACATGTTTGCTTACCCCCTCAAAAAAAATGCATTAGATTGGTGAGGCAAGACTTCCCTTCACTAAATCCGTGCTGACTTTGTCTCATCAGTCCATGTTTTTGTATATGCTCTGCAATTTTATTCTTAATAATAGCCTCCACCATCTTGCCCGGCACCGACGTCAGACTCACCGGTCTATAATTTCCCGGATCTCCTCTGGAACCTTTCTTAAAAATCGGAGTAACATTGGCTACCCTCCAGTCTTCCGGTATTACACTCGATTTTAGGGACAGATTGCATATTTCTAACAGTAGCTCCGCAAGTTCATTTTTTAGTTCTATTAATACTCTGGGATGAATACCATCAGGTCCCGGTGATTTACTGCTCTTCAGCTTGCTGAACTGACCCATTACATCCTCCAAGGTTACAGAGAATTTGTTTAGTTTCTCCGACTCCCCCGCTTCAAATATTCTTTCCGGCACCGGTGTCCCCCCCAAATCCTCCTCGGTGAAGACCGAAGCAAAGAATTCATTTAATTTCTCCGCTACGGCTTTGTCCTCCTTGATCGCCCCTTTAACACCATTTTCGTCCAGCGGCCCAACCGACTCTTTGGCCGGTTTCCTGCTTTTAATGTATCTAAAAAAGTTTTTACTATGTATTTTTGCTTCCAACGCTAATTTCTTCTCAAAGTCCTTTTTTGCCCTCCTTATCTCCGCTTTGCATTTGGCTTGGCATTCCTTATGATCTATCCTGTTACTTTCAGTTGGTTCTCTTCTCCACTTTCTGAAGGATATGTGGTGATTCAAATTTTTATTTAAAAATAGTACACTATTTGTTCAACATTTAACCCATTGTGTAATACAGTAATTTAGTATCTCTAGGTTTAAAACTTTATGTAACATTTATATCCACTGTATATCTATTCAAAAATGTTATAGTTCATTCGGCTTTTTTTGTTTGTTTTTTTTATCTTTTGCACATTTTTTTGATTGTCTTTGCATTTGTGGTTCTAGATTTTTGTGACTCCTAATGCAGGCAGTTGCGCCGAAACATATCATCGTGTCAAATACTTCTTCTGAACCTCCACTGCTTTAGGAAATTGTTTACACAGACCTGTTGGTCTATTTTCTATCATAATTAATTTTGTGTTTGTCATTCCTTGACTCCTAAGTTCCTCTTTTCATAGATTTTTCATTGGTCCTCCCCTACGTTTTTCCTCCTTTTGGGGAATCATTCCGTTGTAAGTAATATGGACTACTGCCCCCCTCTCCATTCTCCACTGTTCACTGTAACCCCTGCTGCCAGGAACCATCATGGTCATCCCCATACACCACTGCATTCATTACAATACACTTCCTAGTTTCATTCTGGGCATTTTATATGTTTCTTTCCATTGCAAAGAGATTACATTTTAATATAAGAATTTTGTATGAAAAGTTTAAGCATAAAACTTCAGGAGCATGGAAATCACCAGAGACTTTGTGTGTCAGATATAGTAGATTAGGATTCTCCTGTAACTGAACTCTGGAAAAGAATTCCAGATATGCAGGTGAAGACCCTACAATAAAACAATTTGAAATTGCACTTCATGTTCACAATTACCTGACTTTAAATAAACTGCAGCATCCAAGGTTTACTATTTGACAGTATTAAGTCCAATTATGCATTTTTACAGAATTGTTCTGGGAAGGGGTGGCACTGAGGTGATCATAACTGCTGAGTTTAATTACTGAAATGCCAGAAAGAAGTTCTGGGAGCCCGAAAGTTAACTGAGGGTTGCACAAGGCTGAGAGCTATCCTAGGATGCCTAATACCCTTGCACTGTCCCTGGCCTTGGTGTATAGCCCCCCCAGGTGAGGATTCTCACTGCAGTGACTGTAATTTAAGATATGTAATGCAATGCTGGAATGCGGAGAGCCACCAATGACTGGCTTGAGCCCATCCTGCTCTGGGTTGGCCTAGGGTAAGTCCCCAGGGATATCATTTGCGTGCATAATTTTACCATAAAGCTGCAGATAGGAGAACCTTGCTATGGGAGGGACATAAGGTCTCAATTCTGTCAGATCTGGCGACATTACAGAAGAGATGGGAACATATCAAGACCTCCAAGAAGAATATGGATTACCCCCACACCAGGTCTTTCGTTATGGGCAAATTGGAGATTATATCCTAAGGAAAGCCCAAGGAAACATTAGTTTAGATGAGACTCTCTTAGACAGTGCAATGTATGATGGTAGGGGCGGGGCTGTATTTCTTGCCTCTATCAGGCCTTGCTTTTGGCTTATTCACCTTTAGATTCTTATATTCATCGCTGGAAACGTGACCTAGGGGACACGTATGAGGGGAAGAAATGGGAAATGAGTTTCAAATTTCTACTTAAACCATCTGTCAGTACTGCACTAATTGAAAATTGACAAAAAAATGTTGTACAGTTGGTATTATGCATCACAGCGCCTGTTGCAACTTTTTAAATACGGTACGGGACTTTGTTTGTGTAACTGCAGACTGCCAGGGGATATGTACCATATTTGGTGGACTTGTCCCCTTGTCCAACCATACTGGCAGAATGCTCATTCTTTGGTGCAGCAGCTTTTAGGGGGTTCTTATCCTTTGAAGGCAGAACACTGTTTGTTGCATCACAGACCTTTGGGGGTACAGCCCTTGCAACATAGCTTGGTGATTCATCAGTTCACAGCAGCACGACTAGCTTTGGCAGCAGCCTGAAAGAGTTCAACGATACCAGCTTGCTCATTATACCTGCATAAATGGGATTATCTTTGCTTAATGTCTGAGTTAACAACGATTAAGAATGGCCAACTTACAAAATTTCATAAGATCTGGGACTGCAATTGAACATGAAGGTACAACCCACAGAATCGAGGATGACTGAAACCCTGTTTACTTGGATTATATCCCCTGGAGCAATACATACAGACTGAGTGCTTTTGTCTTAGGAGAGAGCCCTACTGGGGTATTTTGGGGTGGGGGGAAGAGGGAGTTTGGGGATTTGTTTCTTATAGCTGTTGATCTTTAGATTCTATTGGATGTATTATTAATAACTATTAATAAAGTTTTTTGAAAATGGAATTTAAAAACAAAACAAAACAAAAAACTAAAGAGATGGGAATTTAGAAAGATTATTTCTAAGTTCCAGAGTGAGAAGTACCAATGGCTCTTTCCATGTGGGCTGGCTTTTACTATCTAGGGGTTACTAGGATAGTAAAAACTGTTCAAGAGGCCCTGATAGCAGTGAGGGAAGCTGGGATTGAAGGCCTGGTACTGCCTCTCTCCAGAGAACTTGTGAGACCCCAAAGGTTAGAGACTAAATGACAGAAAGTGACCAGAGGAAAGAGAATGAGGAGGCAAATCAGGTAGCAGTGAAGATTTGGAAGCAGATAGAAGATCTCACACCTGAGACACCCAGAATTTGAAGGCACCTAAGGACAGCAGTGGAAGAGCAACTTAGGAGAAACACATACAATGGAATGAATGGGGGGCATATGAACAGGGAATATTGATGGTAGAATGGAAAGGCAAGGAGTGTGTATGGAAGAGTGAATGGAATGGTGCAAGGGGTTGGGGTAGGAATCACTGTTGGGGCTATGGTTGAGAAGACTGGGTTAGGTAACAGATCCTCTGGAGAAAAACCTGCCAATGTTTGGGTTGAATATGGGAGGGGAGGAGAGGGGCAGAAGAAGTAGAGGAGACGAGGATGCAGGGGAGAAGAACAAGACTATTGGCAGGACATGGAGGGGAAGGGGGGAGGAGAATTATAGATAGAGAACCCAGCATAAATGATGGGACATAAACTAGGACAACACACAATTTTTGACAATGTAAAGGGGTTAAAATTGGGGTAAAAGGCAGCGTCTGGAAGAGCAGCTGATGAGTATTGCTAAATAACAAGGCATAACCATATAAATAGCAGTTATTTAGAACCCCCCCCCCCCCTCAAAAAAAAAAAAAAAAAAAAAAAAAAACAAGGATACGAATTCGGATAACAAGGAACGGATGGTGAATTTACTACTAGCTAAAAGAATGTCACAAAAAAATGGGTGGGTGTGTCTTCTTCATGTAGACACACTGGTCTCAACTCATCCCATGTTCTTACTTGTCCCTGTTTTGAAGCATGAATATCCCTGGTGTCACTCCCCACTGTGGGGCCACCAAGTTGAGGTGGCTAACTGCCTGCCAGAAACGAGACACCCACTTACCCACCCCAATGGGGCCTGAGATAAGCTGCCACATTGCTAATCTTCCTCTGAGCCTGTCTGCCAGCATTCAGCAAAACAAACCAGACTCCCACAATTCCTCTATTCCCTTTTACATACAGAGAATGATTCATACATGGCTTTGCATAATTCTTATGCTGATTCAATAACAGGTATCAGAGGTTGCAAAAAAAAAAAAAAAAAAAAATCAGTATTCTTCAGCACCAATACAGCTACTCAAATTCTACATCAGAAAACATATATCAATTAGGGCTAGGCAGGCCAAAATGTTTATTTTTGTTTCTTGTGTTGTCTGTGTGATTTTTCATTTTATTTGTTTCACTTTTTTTCCCCATTTTGGAGGCAGTGTTTTTGATATGTCACTCTACTGCATAATAGTGTGAACTACTGACAAAAAAAGTGACACCTCCCCAAATTTTGCTTGTGTCATTTCAGGTTAAAAACTATTGTCTCAAATGAATTCACATCCCTTTAATTATCTATACACTTTTCCCCTTTCTCTTATGCTAGATCTATTATAGAAAGGCACACAAAATATGGGGAATGAAGTGCGCTCTTACCGTGAAACAAGGCTTGTGGCGGCATCACATCTGGTATGAGATCAGCTTCAGACAGCAGGCTAGGAGTGGCTGAATGAGAAGCTGGTGTGCCTGGAGCAGAAAAGTCCAAAGAAGGAGAAGGAGAGGGGCTGGTCATAGGTGTGCGATCTGAGGAGCTCATGGAGGAGAAGTCTATCACCTCTCCCCTCTCCAAAATCATGTCTGGCCGACGGACACGGCTCATGAATTTCACTGGGGTGGAGGACGTGCTGCGGTCAAGAAAGCTGGCTGCCTCCTTCTGTGCACGACGGATGTCTTTGGCTTCCTGAGTGCGGGACCTCTTCTCCTTCAGCTCCATGGCACATTCTACTGGATTGCGACTTCCTCGCTTCCTCAGCCCTTCCACTGTGATGATGGGATCCAAGGGCGGCTTGCTAGCTGTTGTAGAAAAAGGATATCGATTATCTCAAGAGGCTCCCCCACCCTGCCCAGAGATGAGGTTTTTTTTGTCTTTGTTCCCCCACCCTTCCACCTACATCCCTAATCTTGCTTTCACTGGAAAATCACATAAGATGAGCTGCAGAAAGTTGGGTGAGGAGTCATTAGCTAGCTACCTCCCTCCACCCTTATCCCTTCTTAAGCTGAGCTCATTTGTGTCAGTCCACAGCCAGCAGAGCCAAAGTCAGCTATAGTCCTCCTACCATATCTAGAAACATTATTCCCCTTTGTGAATTATGTCCCTGGAACGTGGGTGCCTAACCATACAGTTTTTATCTCAGATTGTCTCTGAAGCAATAGCAGGGATGTTTTCTTCTACTGCCTTCCTCAATACCTTCCCCTACAGCTGAACAAAAATCAGAACATAGAAAGAGAACAGCATAGAGACAAAGGCAGCTTATTTTCATATGTGGGTGATGTCCCCAGTGTGGACATTGAATTGCTAGCACTAGAGAAAGTTCTAGCAGTGTCCCACCGTGCATGCGCTGGTGCCTTCCTGCCCAACGCTCAAGCACGGGTCTCTCAGTCAGGTGAAAAGCACATAAGAGTACAACCGAAACCAATTCTTAGGGGAGGTGGGAGAGTATGTGAGAATAAGCTGCCTGCTGTCCTTGGACAACATCAGCTACAGGTAAGTATCTTTGCTTTCTCCGAAAACAAGCAGGCCACATTATTCTCACATGTGGGAATTCCTAGCTACTAGGCTCACCGAAAACAAAAAAGCTAGGATAATGAAGTCTCGAAACAACAAGACTAAAACTTAAATCAACCTGAAAATATATACATACTAGCTGTGTAGGTGCAGCCTGGAACAGAATAAAATAGGGCCTAGGAGGGTGAAGTTGGATTCTACACACCAAACAAATTTGGCAGAACTGCCTGTCCAAACCAACTGTTGCATTGGGTGTCCTGATCCAAACAGCAGTGGAATGTGAATGTGTGGTCTGAAGACCACTTTGCAGCAGGGGCGTAGCCAGACTTCGAGATGAGAGGGGGCCAGAGCCCAAAGTGAGGGGGAACATTTTGGTCTGCCTCTCCGCCCCCCCCTCCCCCACCTTGCCGCCCCCCACCCATCCACTGCCACTGCCGCACATACTTTGGTTGGTGGGGGTCCCCAACCCCCGCCAGCTGAAGCACCGCCACCGTCACCGCATATGCCTTGGTTGGCAGGGATCCCCAACCCCCGCCAACAGAAGCGCGTTTTCCAGCACTGGTCTCCCACGCCACCACATTTCCTGCCCTGGCTGCTCTCTCCTTCCCTCGCATCATGTCCGGCATGCTCGTTTTAATGAAATTGAGCAAGTGCACATGCTCAGTTTCAGTAAAACGAGCATGCCGGATGTGAGAAGAGAGTGCAGGGCAGGAAATGCTGCAGTGCTGGAGACCAGCACTGGAAAAAACGCTTTAGTTGGCAGGGGTTGGGGACCCCACCAGCCAAACCAGGGGCACAGATCCAGTTTGGGGGGGGGGGGGGGGGCCCTCGTAGCTATGGCAATGCTTTGCAGCCTTGCAAATCTCCTCTATGGAGGCTGATCTCGTGGGCTACTGATGCAGCTATGGCTCGGACATTGTGAGCCATGACATGACCCTCAACAGTCAGCCCATCTTGGGCATAAGCAAAGGAGATGCAGTCTGCTATCCAATTTGAAAGTGTCCATTTGCCGATGGCCACCCCCAACCTGTTGGGGTGAAAAGAAATGAAAAGACAGGTGGACTGTCTATGAACTTTAGTCTGCTCCAGATAGAAGGCTAAAGCTCGCTTGCAGTCTAAAGTATGTGTACACGTTTGCCAGGGTAGGCATGAAGTCTGGGGAAAAAATGTTGGAGGAACAACTGACTGGTTAAGATAGCACTCCGACATGACCTTAGGAAGGAACTTGGGGTGCACGGGGAGGATGTGATGAAATTTAATATATGGAGCTCACTGACTCTGTGAGCTGAAATGACCGCCACCAGAAATACAACTTACCAGGTCAAAAACTTCAGATGGCAGGTAGCCAGAGGCTCAAAAGGAGCTTTTATCAGCTGGGTGAGGACTACGTTGAGATCCCATGAGTCCCATTGAAAGCAACGGAAGTAAAACCCAGACTGGCTCAATCTGTCCTCCTTTTTCTGGAGCCATATGCTAACCCTATCCATGACAACTGGAGGTTTGATAGGAGTTTTGTCAACAACAAACCTCTCATGAAACAAACAACTAAAGGTTGTACAGAGATGGACTCACCTCCTATGATTAGCAACTACTGCATTAAGCTGAAACCTTACAGAGTTGGTTTTCAAGCCAGACTCAGAGAGGTGCAGGAGGTACTCAAGCAATTTTTGTGTAGGGCAAAAGAAAGGATTTAAGGCCTTGCCCTCACACCAGATGTCAAACCTTCTCCATTTAAAAGAGTAACACCTCTCAATGGAGTCTTTCCTGGAAGCCCGCAAAATATGGGAGACACCCTCAGGCAATATTTGAGTTCTACGCTCTCAACATCTAAGCCGTGGGGGCCAGAGATTGGAGGTTGGGATGTAGAAGGGACCCCTCGCTCTGCGTGATAAGGGTCGGAAAACAGTCCAATCTCCACGGATCTTCTGACGACAACTCCAAAAGAAGAGGGAAAGGGAACCACGTCTATCACAGCCAATGAGGAGCAATCAGCATCTAGTGCCTTGGTCTTGCCTGAGTTTCAGCAAGGTCTTCTCTATCAGAGGTACAGGAGGATACGCATATAGAAGTCCTCTTCCCCAATCTAGGAGAGAGGCATCAGATGCTAGTCTGCCGTGTGATTCAAGCCTGCAGCAGAACTGAGGGACCTTGTTGTTGAGATGAGTGGCGAAAAGATCCACCGAGAGGGTGCCCCACTCTCGTAAAATCTTTTGGGCTATGTCCATATTGAGAGACCACTCATGCGGTTGCAATATTCTGCTGAGTCTGTCCACCAGGCAGTTGTTCTTGTTGGGCAGGCTCATCTCATGAAGGAGAACCCATTGCCACATATCTACCACTTCTTGACACAAGGGTAGGATCCTGTACCCCCCCTGCTTGTTGAAATAAAACATCACAACCTGGTTGTCTGTCTGAATTTGGATAATCTGGTTTTGGAGTGGATCTCTGAAAGCTTTTAAAGCATTCCAAATGGCCCGTAGCTTGAGAACATTGATTTGAAGATGAGCCTCCTGAGAGGACCACTGACTGAGTGTGAAGCCCATCCACATGAGCTCCCCAACCTAGGTTGGATGCATCTGTTGTCAACACCTTTTGATGTGGTGGAATTTGGAACGGAAGTCCCAGAGTCAAATTGGACTGGATCACCCACCAGAGAATGGCGTAAGCCAAATCTGACGGGATGCGAATGAATCCGTTAGGTTCCCTGTGGCTTGAGACCATTGGAAGACTAAGGTCCACTGGGTCACTCTCAAATGGAGCCGTGCCATGGGAGAGACCTGTACTGTGGAGGCCATATAGCCCATCAGTCTCAACATTTGCTGAGCTGAAACCTGCTAGTTGTTGCAGATCTGCGAGGCAAGCACTACCAAGGTATCCGCTCTCACTAGAGGAAGGAAGACCTGAGCCCATGCTGTGTCTAGCAGGGCTCCTATGTACTCCAATTGTCGTACTGGATGGATACAGAAGTTGGGATAATTTATGACTAACCCCAGTAGCTCTAGCACCTGAATAGTAAACCTTAATGACTCGATTGCCCCCTCCTGAGATGTGTTCTTCACCAGCCAATACAGTAACATAGTAACATAGTAGATGATGGCAGAAAAAGACCTGCACGGTCCATCCAGTCTGCCCAAAAAGATAAACTCATATGTGCTACGTTTTGTATATACCTTACCTTGATTTGTACCTGTCCCTCCCAGGGCACAGACCGTACAAGTCTGCCCAGCACCATCCCCACCTCCCAACCACCAGTCCCGCCTCCCACCACCGGCTCTGGCACAGACCGTATAAGTCTGCCCAGCACCATCCCCGCCTCCCGCCACCGGCTCTGCCACCCAATCTCGGCTAAGCTCCTTAGGATCCATTCCTTCTGAACAGGATTTCTTTATGTTTATCCCACGCATGTTTGAATTCCGTTACCGTTTTCATTTCCACCACCTCCCGCGGGAGGGCATTCCAAGCATCCACTACTCTCTCTGTGAAAAAATACTTCCTGACATTTTTCTTGAGTCTGCCCCCCTTCAATCTCATTTCATGTCCTCTCGTTCTACCGCCTTCGCATCTCCGGAAAAGGTTCGTTTGTGGATTAATACCTTTCAAATATTTGAACGTCTGTATCATATCACCCCTGTTTCTCCTTTCCTCCAGAGTATACATGTTCAGGTCAGCAAGTCTCTCCTCATACGTCTTGTAACGCAAATCCCATACCATTCTCGTAGCTTTTCTTTACACCGCTTCAATTCTTTTTACATTCTTAGCAAGATAAGTAACACATACACTCCCAGTCTGCATAGATATGCTGAGACTACTGCCAGGCACTTGGTGAAAATTCTGGGGGAACATGCAAGGCCAAATGGTAGAATGCGATACTGGAAGTGGCATTTCCCCACTCAAAACCTAAGATACCTCCTGTGACTGGGAAGTATCGAAATGTGGTTATAAGCATCTTTTAAGTACAGAGAGCATAGCCAATCATTTTCCTGAAGGAGAGGAAGTAGGGTGCCCAGGGAAATCATCCTGAACTTTTCAGTCACCAGAATATTTTTCAGGGCCCATAGGTCTAGGATGGGCTAGAATCCCCCCTTTTCTTGATCACAAGAAAGTACTGGAATAGAATTCCTTTCCTTCCTCCTCTGGTGGTACGGGTTCGACCACTTGAGCCTGCAGAAGGGTGCAGATTTCCTGTACAAGTACTTGCTTGTGCTGAGAGCTGATGAAAGATGTACCAGCGACGGACTATTTGAAGCACCCAGTGGTCGGAGGTTATACGAGGCCATCTGTGATGCTAAAAAGTGAGCCTGTCTCCAATTTGTAAGTCATCCAGAAAGGATACTCTGCGCAGCTATGCTCTGCTGGAGCCAGTCAAAAGCCTGTGCCCTGCTTTGCCTGGGGAGCCAGCTGGGATTTCTGGGGATGGGGATGGCAAGGCTTCGGACAGGGACCTGAGTCGCTTGAGTAGACTGAGCAGAAGGCTGGTACCTATGCCTTTGAGTAGTAGGACCTGCGCCTCTGCACAGTCAAAAATTTTCTTGTTGAAGAAAATGCAGATGGAGGTTGCTGAGAGAGCGTGTGAACACTATCAGAGTGCTTTTTTATGAGGTCAATGACCTCTTCCACTTTCTCTCCAAATAAGTTGTCCCCTCGGCAGGGCATGTCCGCCAACTTCTCCTGAACAGCCTGTTCCAGGTCAGAGAAACGCAGCCTTGAAGAGTCTGGATGCAATATCAAAAGTATCATAAGTGCCCCTGGCCAAATAATGCCAACACTCTGCTTACTGGCCAACTGGTGAAGCTTGGCGGCCTGCTCCACAGGGACAGAATCTGCCAGATTAAATGTACTATTAACCAGAGACTCCAAGTAAAGGCTCATGTAGAGCTGGTAGGACTGGATGTGGACAACAAGCATCGAGGCCTAAAATGTTTTCCTCCCAAAAGAAACTAAGGTTTTGGCCTCTCGCCCCAGGGGCAACAAGGCATGAGTTCCAGAGTTCTTAGCTCGATTGACAGCGGATTTGACTACCAAAGAGTGGTGAAGCAACTGGGCCCTCTCGAATCTGGGAGCCTTCTAGATAAGATACTGCGTATCCACCTTCTTGGGTGCTACCTACACTGAAAGATGAGATTCCTAGTTCCTCATCAGTACATCCTTAAGGATAGGGTACAATAGCACAGTGATCCTTTCCTTAGGAGGAGACCTATAGCCCAAGACCGATAACATCTCTGCCCTGGGCTCCTCCTCCATCTCCAACTTAAATGGGATGGTTGCAGCCATCTCCCTGACAAAACCAGTAAAGAAAGAGCGCTTCTGGAGGAGATTTTCGTCTCTCTTGAGGAGGTGAGGGATTAGACGGGATACCATATGACTCCTCCTCTGAGAAGTAATGTGGATCTTTGTCTGATACCCAGGAACAGTTCCAGTCAGACTCCTCTTCCTCTTGAGAATCAGGAGACTGAGTCTGCACCAGCCTCAATCTACCTCCACGCTCTGAGTGTCAAGGTACAGCCCTTTTCTCCGACTACGAAGAAGCTTCCTCCCCCAATGTCAGAGGGAACACTGCCTGCTGAGGCCTCGGCTCAGACACCCTGCGAGGTGCTGGTGTCAATGTTCTAGATACCAGCATCAGTGGAGCTTCAGAGAGGGGCTGGGGCGCAGGCACCCTCGATGTCAAAGCAGGAGCTCTCTGCAGCAACTGTGCCAGCATCTCTTGGAGAATGCTCTGGAACCGCTCATAGAGGGCGAGCATTGGCAAAGGCATGGGAGCTGGGACGGAGGCAACTTGCAAAGTCATCAGTGTCAAACCCATGATGGGGTCCGGGCCACTTGATGACTGGCATACTAGCATCTCTTCAAAGGAGGGGGAGCGCTCCTCTTGATGCCGGTACTTCTCGGTAATTGGAGAGTCCAATGCCCCAGAGCTCCCAGAACCGTGCGTTGGAGGAGGACCAATGCTTAAGGTTCCTGGGCTCTGTGGTATTCCCTGCATGGTCGCGCCTGACGCCCTCTGATCATAGGCGCTGTGTAAATGCGGGTGCTACTGGCCTCTAGCGCCCACATTTACTTTTGATCATTGGGTTGCTGGTCCAGGAGGCACCCCAGCCAGACAGGATTTCAGAATACCCACAATAAACATTCATGAGAGAGATTTAGGGGAAATGGGACTTGATATACTGCCTTTCTGAGGTTTTTGCAACTACATTCAAAGCGGTTTACATATATTCAGGTACTTATTTTGTACCAGGGGTAATGGAGGGTTAAGTGACCTGCCCAGAGTCACAAGGAGCTGCAGTGGGAATCGAACTCAGTGCATGCAAATTAATATTCATTGTGCATATACTGAAAATCTGACTGGCTGGGGTGCCTCCAGGACCAGGATTAGGAACCACTGGCTTTTTGCAAAAAGAAATCAGGCCCAACCTGAGTAAAACATTAATGAGCTGAATCGCATACATATGCATACAAAGCAGCTCACTGCTATGGAAATGAGAAAGTTCAGGCTAAACTTCAGAACCTCCACGGTTCTAGGACAGTTAATGACACCTCAAGATGTGCCAGCGACACCCTTCTTCCACAGCATCACCAGACTAAGGCTAAAAGGGCCAAAAGGCCTAGAAATAAGCTCTCCTCAACCTCTGAACCAAAGGGGAGCAGTGGATCAACCAACACTATTTCGTATAATGGCTATCGAGGGCCAGAAGCAAATGGGGGATGTTCCTGCCCTTTTTTTTTTTTTCACTGCTGATTTTGAGATAAACTGAGCAGCTACAGCAAATGAGGTGATTTGACAAGGGGGCAGGGCTTAATAAAAGACCACATATTTTATAATTATGTGTAGGCGGCTCAAGGACATTTATTTTACTCCAAGCCACAAGGGAATCTGGACAAAGAAGTGTGACAGTGAGATTTCTTACAGCGCCTTGGGGCCCCTTTAACTTGGGCTGCTTTTCCTTATTGCCACAGCCAGAATGTGATTTTTCTGGCTGTGGCAATTCAACTACACTTCCCAAGGATTTACCAAACTAACAGTAAATCTTATAGGAAATAACTTATGGCAAAAAAAAAAAAGCATTAGAATATTTTATCATGGGTGGGTAAAGAAACCCTATGCTTTTCTCCAGAGCTTTTAGGGGTGTCCCGTTGAAATCCCGAGAGGCTAATTTCCCAGTGCTGCTGTTTTTCATGCAGGAGTAATGATATGCAATCAGATGAGCAAGCATTGAACAGCCTTTATAAAACACAACAATTCAGAGTTATTCCAAAGGCCTCATCCTGACTCTTAGAACTGTACGGTCTGGCGCCGCCCTGCACGGTTCAAACGATAACTGGTACCTTTGGTTCTGAGGGCAGATACAGAAAGCTTTTCTGCTTCAGGCTTCAGGGTGGGAGGCCTGTTGTGGACGAGTTTCCACCACCCTGGTTCCCCAAACTCCTGTGCTCCTGAGCGAAAGAGCAAGGGGCTACCCACGGAGAGGCAACCAGCCACAGTGCTCCACCAAGTGGATGTCTTCTTCCTACATTTAAGACAAAAAGCACAATTCAATGACATATAGGCATGGGACTTCTCCCAAATAGGGCTGGTGGAAGGGTATTAGACATCCAAGACAAATCAAAGCATTCCTCCCCTCAATTAACTCAATCATGTTCACCCTGATACCACCCCTCCTAGGACAATCTTGTAAAAGTGCATAGTGGGATGTCACATTGCTAGATATTAAACAGGGTATGCACTTTACACACAGTTTAATATTTCAAAGCATGATGCCCTGTTAAGCATTTTTACAAAATAATTGTACACACACACATTAAACAGGGTATGCATTTTACACACAGTTTAAAATTTAAAAGCATGATGCCCTGTTATGCATTTTTACAAAATAGTACAAAATTGAACACACACACACTCATATTCAAATATATAAGCGATGAGGGCAATTTCTAAAAGCCATGTACGTAAGTATTGCAATACTGGGACAAACCGAAGATCCATCAAGCTCAGCATCCTGTTTCCAACAGTGGCCAATCTAGGTCACAAGTACCTGGCAAGATCCCAAAAAAGTACAATACATTTTATGCTACTTATCCAAGAAATAAGCACTGGATTTTCCCCAAGTCCATTTGAATAATGGTCTATGGGTACCTGGGTCTTTGAAACAGAAGTGTAGACAGGTTGAAGGCGCTGGAGGAGCACAGAGCGGACTTCCGACAGCACGTTTTAAATGCGACAGATCGCATAAAAATAGAACCGCGCACTGTCAGAGGTCCGTTTGGGGGAGCAGCTGCTCCCCTGGTGCCCCCCCCCCCCCCCCCCAGCTACACCACTGCTTTGCCTGCTCTCCCTGTGGGTAAAAGTACATGATGATGGTTACATTAGTGTGCTTGATCTACTTCTCTAATTTGACTGCCCAATGGTTAAGCCGGTATCCTGCAGCAAAACAGCTCCTCAACAAGCAGCACAAGACACGGACTCAAAATCAGAGTTGATGAAACAATATACTCGCATGTGAGACAATTAAGTTTAAATAGGAGGCCATCAGTTCGCATTGTTCAAAACAACATTATCCAGCTGCTTAAAAAGCCACTGCGTCTAAAATATTTATACAAAAGCTTAGCTTCAAGGGACGACTTTCAATAGATTGCTCTGAAGTAGTTGCTCTGCCATTTACAAAACCCTGACCCAGAATCAGGTTGTCTATGAATGATTTATAATATAAGGGGTCCTTTTACTAAAGCTTAGTGCATGCTAAATGCTGCCTATCCTATTTTATATCTATGGGCCACCTGGCACTTAGCGTACATTAAGCTTTAGTAAAAGTGCCCCTAAGAGACTACAAAGTCAGACTGTTTGTGTTAAACTAGGTTGATACACATCATAGGTCTGCCATTTATAGTTGTGTCTTAAGCCGCTGAAAAATGCTGCTTTCTAACTGGTGGTCTCCTTTTAAAATCTAATTGTCATACTTCTGTGTATATTATTTTATCAACACTGTTTCTGAGTCAGTATCTTGTGCTTCTTGTTGTTCAGGAGCTGTTTTGCTACAGGATTTTGGAAATCTCCTCTTGGGAAACTGGTAATGGTTAAGCCGACCATGCATCCTAAAACTGCAGACAAGAGTCAGTTAGCCGCCTGGTTTCTGGTCTTTTGGGTCAAACCAATGGAATAGTTTGTGCCACTTGCTGAATTGTTTGTGTGTCCCTGTACGGGGGCATTATAAAAACTGGTTGATCTTGGGACAAAACTCCTTCTGAAACCGGGTCTTCCACTGCCCACTCCCCGAGCCCTTTCACGAGAAGCATTCCATTTCTTAGATATCCGTTTTCAATTTTAACGACAATCCCCATTCCAGTAGCTGAATAATAACTGTACAATCTGAAAAGCACTACAAAATAACAAGCTTTCACATATTTTAGTCTAAGTTTCACCATGATGTTTTGTTGGACCCACTGAACATACCTGGCTCCTAGTAAGAAAGTCCAGTGTTTTTCAATAAAAGAACAAATATCTTCTTTCCATCGGAAGTAGCCTTGACGACCTGTTCCTTCTAGGGAAAGGTTATACATCGCCAGCATAACAACCTGCCACAAAAAAAGACAACACTTAATTAAGTATGTCGTGTGCTTCTTGGCAGAAACATACTGCCTCAGCAATACAATCCCCTATCGTGTATTTCTTACTTCTTTATCACCTCCAATGGAATTCTGCACAAATAATGTAAGACCTGAGCACTGCCAAGCAGCATGGTTCAGTAATGAGCCACAAAATGAAAAACACACTGATGCCCAAAGAAACTAAAGAGCCAAGGAAGACTGAACAAAACTTGGAGAGAAAGATGTGAGCATCGCTGCCTGAAGGCATGCACTGACAGAATAATTCAGTATTAAAGACAGCCATGCCAAGGAACAGGGTGGCTAAGATAGAAATGGTAGAACCCCTACTGGTAGATATTCAGCCTGCAGTGGTCAGCAGTTTTTAAGCTGCTGACAGCTATGGGCAGAATTAAGTCTGGATATTTAGTGTCAGGTCATGTCTGGACATTAGCACTGAATATCTGGGATCAGGAGGCGACCTGGAAGTTATGCAGGTGCTGGCCAATATTCGGGGGGGGGGGGGGGGGGGGGGGGGAGAGAGATACTCAAAGCAAATCGGGCTTGCAACGTTTCATTTACACTGGTTTTAGCCAGTGTAAATGAAATCTTATTTTGCGGCTAATGCACAGAGGCTTTTGGCCATTGCTTTACTGTGCATGGAAGTAGTGACTGAAAGTCCTATGCTAATGAGATTGCTAGGATTAAAATGAGCTCACTGGCAATTCCTGCAATGTACAGAAAACTAGCTCACAAAAACCCTCTGCTCTAACAACTAGAAACTACCGACAGCTCTTGAGCTGTCATTAGTGTCCCGTGCTAACTTTTCTGTCAGCATGCTATGGCCTCTTACCCTCAAACCTTTCCCCGAGCCCAAGCCTTCCCCTGCCAAACAAACAAAAATCTCTTGTGGTCCCCTACCGACCTCTCCAAACTTATGGTGGAATCCCACCCCTCACATACTTTTGGTAGGAAGCAGGAGGGATGCCTACTCCCGCCTACCTTTGGGCCCACCCTCTTCAAAATGGCAGAGCCCCGCCCCTGCCTGGCACCAGGGTGGGATTCCACTAGATCACCAGGGCCAGTGATGACTAGGGAGTTGCGCTCAGCCTGGTTGGGGGCCAGCACATAACCAATTATGTTGCGTAATGGCAGCATAACTGGTTACCTTTGCAATCTTGGAAACATAGCCAGTTATTATCCTGACCAGTTTCTTTTGCCACTTTGGCGCTTGGGGGGGGGGGGGGGGGTACAAAAACCACTAGGGGATTAAGGAGGCAACCCCCCCCCCCAGTCCCTCCAGTGCAGCACTGCTCAATAACAGCTGTTTAGCAAGTCCTAAATGTGCTTGGTAGCAGTTGCAACTCTCAATGTTGATCTTTTAGGATACAGATTTTTTGTTCCCTTTTCAAATGGGGAATAAATGTCTTGCCACACCCTTGTCTGCCCAAAACACATCCACACCATGCCCTTGCCATCTGAATTTGATATGTGTATATATTGGCTTTTATAAAATGGAAACTTAGGGGGCCCTTTTACAAAGCTGTGGTAGGCAAAAAGTACTGCTGCAGGATACACAGAGGCATCCCGCGGTAGTGTGCCCAACAGCGCACACTAATCCCGTCCTAAAAAATATTTTTTTATTTTTCAGCACGGGAGGTGTGAGTATGGCTGGACAGTAGACATGCCCTGCACTAATTGGGTAGCACGGGCACATTGCTGTGCACTGCCCGATTACCGTGGGGTTAGTATGGTAAGGGCTCCCGCAGTAATGGCCACATGCTAACTGGGAAATTAGTGCGTGGCCATTAAAGAAACATATGGAAATGTGGCCATTTTACTACTGTGCTAAAAGTGGCTGCAGCATGCGGAAACTCCACGCGCCAACTTCAGTGTTGGCCACTTCTTAGCGTAGCTTGGTAAAAGGGGCCCTTAGTTATTTATGCAAGATAAATGTTTTACGTGCCAGTTTATCTGGGTATCAAATGCAAATAGGGCTTGTAAAATGAGGACCACAATGTCCTAAGGGATATTGAAAGCCACTGAAAATTTCCTACAGCCTTCCCCAATGTGAGTCTTTGCATAACTTCCTTTCAGTGACTACATATTCAGCACATTTAGACCTTTGCTTCAAATTCACTTCCTATAACAGAATCAGCCCAATTCTTCACCCAGGAGTATTTGAATCAGCTCAATGACTGTGACTGGACAGAGGTAGGCTCTATTTAATCTTACAATGAGCCTTGTTAAGGCAATTTTTGGAACCAGAGCTAATTTGGATTTGCTACAACAAACATGTGAAGACTTTATGGTTTCTTGTTCTTCTTAATTACTTTTTAAATATATAATGGATGATTCATATTCAAAGTGAGTATGTTGTGTAGATCAATGAAAAACTTTTATCCTACTTTAATGCACTTTGAATATTATTTTTTTGGACAGAAGAATGGGGAAATCAGTGTACAAGGGTGTGATATCTTTTGCAAGCCACTATGTATGATCATTTAAAATTATAATCTGGAAGTTCTTAGTGGTCCAATTATCCAAAGAGGAATTTCAGCTTTACTCTCTTAGATTATAATGTGAATTCCAAATAACTGGGACAACAGCAATCAGGTCATGTAATGAATTTTTACATAAATCACCCATAAATGTGAGGCTGTAGTTACTGAAAAGCTAGCTATTTAAACATTATAAGATTTGGGCACTGGCTGACAGGTTTGCTGTCAGATGAAAGAACAGACTGTGCTCTATCAAAAATATCATGTATTATCCATGTAGACTATATCCAAGTATGCCAATTTTGTTTTTTTCTGTTCAAAAATTGGCTAAAATATTTGAATTATAAATGTCTCAACAATGAATCACTGAAAATTGATCAGCATTATTTAACAGATTTAAGGCTGCAATTTTTTTTTAATTTGCGATTCTCGATATTTTATATTTAAAATGCACACCAATCCAACCTCTTCCTCCTCCAGGAACTCTCAATCGAAAGCACGAGTATGAAAGAGTGTGCATAATGCCCAGATGCACTTTCTGACACTCCAATCCTTTCCTTTTACTTCTTCACGCGTGAAAGAGCTTCCACTTACTTGCTGCCACGTGAGTTTCAGTCGATCAAACCGCTCCTTCTTATCCTCGGAGCAATCAGCGCAAGTAAACCTGAAAAAATTGTCCCCCTTGAGGTAGCTGGGCTGTTCTCTCAACCGGCCTATCACAAGAAAGGAACAAGAGTGCCTTTAAAATGAAACTGTAAACCGCATATGTCTAAGCAATATATAAATACTTGAATGAATGAATGAGGTATAAATTGAAGAATAGTCCTACAGGTAAACACAGCAGGTTCCATGCAAACAATCTTTGGAAGTATTTTCACTTTAGCTGCTTTGTCACGCTTCAAAAAAAACAAACATAAAAAGTCTACAGAAAGTTCAGGGGAAGGGTTTTCTGAACGTTATTCCACTGGACTGTGTCTCACTTGAAAGCAGGCCTCCCATCACATTTTGCTCATCTGTGGGTTTAGCAGAGCAAGGCAAGTGTTTGAGTGTTAAATCTGAAAGTTGGTGGATCCTGGAATACAGCATATCTTTGCAGATGAGCTGGTGCTCAAACATGCAACTCTTCAAAAACCCAGGGCCATAAATACTAAGCATTTTACTATGGAAAAATGAAAGAAAAAAAATAAATGGAAATGTCAAGTTCTAAAAGATTTTACCCAGGTAAAAATCCAGGTCTGAAAATCCTGCTCCCCCTCTACAGGTAAAAGCACCCATACTGATGGAGATGTATCCATGAATGGGGACTCTGCACCTGCAAATGTCTGTTGGGGAAGGTTCCCTTCATAAATGTGCTTGTAATTGTTGCAGGTAGAGAATGACACAGGGGCAGGGACCTACAGTAAACGTGGGAACAGAAATATAAAAATGTAACAAAAAAAAAGAAATAGGGACAGGGCAGGGACAGAGCCCGTGTGGATGAGGTGGGAACAGGGCTCATGGGGATGCCATGTCATTCTCTTACTTTGAAGGCTGTTAATGAATTCAACAGTTATGTTTGAGTGATGCAGATGACAATGTTTTCATTTTTTGTAAAAAACAAGCAAAAGTGCTGGCCACAACCGGCAAAATATGAAAGGGAGATCCTGTGCATTCCTGCTACTAGCATATCTTCTGAGAAGACATTTTCTATTGCAGGAAGGACAGTGGTAGACAGGAGAGCTAGACTGAATCCTGAGATTGTTGATGACTTATTATTCATCTACAGATTAAAAAATCATAACAGTGCTTCGTAGGGCATATTTCTCACCCAATAGGGCATAGGGTTGTATTTTGTACTCCTGGGTAGAATAGGGTTCCTAGGGGTAGTAGAAGTCAGCTATTGTTGAGGTTGGAAGGGCAGAGGGTGGTGGTTGGGGGAGGGGTTATTATACTTGCTCGTTATTTGTTTTCTATTTGTGATTTATAAACAGTTGCACAGAATATTGTTCCTTTTTATACTTTAATAAAAAGATTAAAAGGTGTTTGAGGTTTCTGCAGATGAGGACAGAGCCCATGGGGATGGAGTGGGGACAAATTTTGACCCCATGTCATTCTCTAGTTGCAGGGATTAAAAACTGTCCATATTTGGCTGGCGCTCCTATTACACCATGACCTGCATGTATGTCTACAGAGTGTCCCAGATCCCTCTACTATCGCAATCCAGTCCTCGAAGCATACTCACAGTGAGTCAGATTTTCAGAATACCTACAATAAAGGTGCATGAAGTAGATTTGTATGCAACTGAAGGAAGTGATACAGATTTCTCTTATGCATATTCATCACAGTCATCCTGTAAACCCAACTGGAGAACTGGATTGAGAAACACTATCCTATTAACACTTGGTTGTAGCACTGCAGCCTGTCTTAGGCTCCCTTTCATTAATGGAAAGCCAAGTGTTACTATCACACAATGCACAGAACTTTAATACAATTAGAAGACGCAAGATAGTTAATGCAGAAGGTGGGTTAGTGAATTAAGTTTTATGCTGTCAATTTTTCTATTGTAACTTGCTTGGCGATTTGCAGATAAGAGTGTAATTAAGTTTAAGCAAATAAATACATTTTCATCAAGATGGCTGTGGCATATTTCCCTTTCTTCTTTTGGAGTTTGCCTCTTTCTGACTCTTTGCCTTGCAAATTTTGGTTTCAGAGTCTGCATAATGTGTGTGTTGGATAAGGTTTCAGGAAGTGTATCATCTCTGAAGCTGACACACTGCCTTGCCAGATAATTAGGGGGAACTTTGAAAGAAGTCTTATGATCTGTGTTTTCATAAGAATAACAGAGACATACAACACAGGTGTAGCAATTACAGCACTGTGTCCGGCTGTGCTTAGTTAGGTAACAACCCAATCAGGCTGTGTTTTATCCTGACGTGGACACCTGGTAACACCTAACACAATGGTGCACACTGGTATGAGACAAAGGGTTGGAACACTAGTGCTACAAATATTACCTCCCTGACATTTCCAGTGAAGGTTATTCTGTGTTTCCACTTTCAGTGGCTTGTCTAAACTCTGTTAACATGTCACAACTGATGGGGCCAATGCATTAACCCTTGCATTAGAGTTTTGTGCTAAAGCTCACTACATGTTTTCCCAACATGCATGTAAAGAGAAAGTTTTGCATCTGAAAGTAGTAACCAAAATACTAACAAATGAGAAGCAGACAAAAAAGGTGCATAAACATGGAAGAGTGCACCAGAAGTATGTGCACATGAGTCTGTGCTAACAGTAGCTACATTTTAGGGCCAAAAAAAATATTCTATTGACAGATATACCAATGTGCTCAAGTACTATTCTGTAGATTAATATGAAGCTCAGTGTTTTCCCATTCTTAGCTGTGACACTTCCTACTCAGCTACTCATCCGCTGCTGTGTTTTGTTTTTATCAATGAACTTCCACAACTTAAGGAAAACCTGTGGGCTCTTCATGCTCGCAGAATGAAGAACAGACATGAAATCCCCAATAATGCCAGGCACAAACGAATGAGATAAGAACTTTTCAAGACAAATTTACCTTTACCTGATAACTTCTTTTCCTTGAGTCCTGCTAGACCAGTCCAGACTGATGGACTATGTCCTCCTATCAGTAGGTGGAGGCAGAGATATCAAGATTCCGATGACATCATCAATATAAGCAGAAGAAAGGAGGTGTTGACATCCCTGTACAAATCATTGGTGAAGCCCCACTGGGAGTGCTGTGTTCAGTTTTGGAGGCTGTATCTTGCTAAGGATGTAAAAAGACTTGAAGTGGTTCAGAGAAAAGCGATCAAAATGATATGGGGTTTGCATCACAAGAAGTATGAGAAGAGAGTTGAGGACCTGAACACGTATAGCCTGGAAGAAAGGAGAGATGGGGTGATATGATACAGACATTCAAATATTTGAAAAAACACACCTTTTCTACAGATGGGAAGGTGGTAGAACTAGACGACATAAACTGAGATTACAGGAAGGCCAAATCAGGGCTTTTTCAGAGACAGTGTGGTATATACCTAGAATGCCCTCCTGCAGGAGGTGGTGGAGATGAAAATGTTAACGGAATTCAAAAAAACATGTGGGATAAACATAAAGGAATCCTGTACAGAAGGCATACAACCAAACAAACTTAGCGGTGATTAGACGGCAACACCAGTAATTGGGAAGCAAAGCCAGTGCTAGGCAGACTTCTATGATCTGTGCCCTGATTATGGCTGGACAGATTCAGCTTCAGTAACTGGACCGATAGACCAGTGCCAGACAGATTTCTACTGTCTATGCCCTGATTGTGGCTGGACAGATTTGAATGGGCTGGAGTGGGGCTTCGATGACAACTTCAGAAGTTGGAGAACAAGACCAGTGCTGGGCAGACTTCTACGGTCTGTGCCCTGAAAATGGCAAGGAAAAAATCAAGATCAAGTATACATATGTAGTATCACATCATACCTTATGCTATGAGTTTTATCTTGTTGGGCAAACTGGATAGACCATACAGGTCTTTATCTACCGTCCTCTACTATGTTACTATGTAGGTGGTGCAGCAATGAGTATTCCAACATGCTAAAACCAAAGCTAAGAATTAACTAACCTACATACACATGGAACCCATTATCAACTGGGGAAACCCTACGCAGATCCCAGAATAAAGAAAACTATGTATAATGAACAGGAAAGGGCAGCCTAAAGCCCTGGACTATGAGGACTCAAGACATCCCCTGGATGGGTCCTGGACTGGTCTAGCAGAATGATCAAGAAGGAGAAATCTATCTTACCTGATTATTTCCTGTCCTTGAGTCCTGCTAGACCAGTACAGATTGACAGGATGTACCAAAGTTTATCCCACTGTGCAGAAGACAAGGTACCCTATACACTGCTTATTTCTAGAATCTGCAGCATAAAATGTATTGTACTATTTTGGGATCCTGCCAGGTACTTGTGACCTGGATTGGCCACTGCTGGAAACAGGATGCTGGGCTTAATGGACCTTTGGTCTATTCCAGTATGGCAATACTTATATACTTATGTAACAGTTCGGCCAAAGGCAGTATCTCCTCTGGCCAGAACATCAATCTTGCAATGTTTCACAAACGAATGCAGTGAAGACCAAGTGGTTGCTCTGTAGATATCCTCAGGGCTGATTGCTCAAGCTCCCACCAAGAAGTCACCTGAGATCTAGCTCAGTGAGCTCCGAGACCTGCTGAACCCTCTTTTTGATTAAGAAGGTAACTCCTCCTATGGTTTCTTATATCCAGTGGACATTAGTAGATTTTAAGACAGTTTCGCCTTTGTACTGCCCATGAAACAATATGAATAGCCTACCTGACTTACTACATGAATTTGTGACTTTCAAGTAACCCAACTCTCTACATCCAACTTGTCTGACTCCGAAAAAGGGGGAGACCATCTTCAGCAGAAAGGATGGTACCATTCTAATGGAAACAGAGTCAGCTAAAAGAGACAGATAAGAATTTCTGCAATTTGGATACTCTCTACTCTCCTGAGTGAACAAATGGCCACTAGAAGGACTGTTTTCAATAACAAAACCTCCAGAAAAGAATGCTTCAAAGACTCAAATGGACAGCTTGGAAATAGCCATTAGGACAAAACTAAAGTCCCAAGGGGGATCCACATCTTACAATGGGGGACAAATTTGCTTAACCACCCTAAAGTTTAAAAAAAAAAAAAAAAGGCCAACATCTGGCTGAGCATCCACAAAGAGACCATCAATCCTGGCCTTTCTGAAGCGGAGTGTTGACCTTGAGCCTAGTCCTTACTTTTCTAAAGGTTCAGGGCCAGGATTGATGGCAGATCTGCGCTGTACAAACTTCAAACACCTGCAAGCATAGACATATAGCAGAGATATAGAAGGCTGACAAGCCTGCAGCAAGGTTGCTACGATAGAGGAATGGTAGCCTCTGTATTTCAGACATAGCCTCCCAAGGGCCAAGCCATAAACCAGAAGGGATACAGATTCTCCATGAGGACTGTCCCTTGCTGCAAAAGTCTGAGTCCCCTTGGATGTAAAAATAGGGACCCCGCAAGTAGCCAAATGAGGTCAGTGTACTACGGCTGATGGGGCCAATCCAGTGCTACCATGATTAGCAGACACAGAAGCTTTGCCACCTTACGAAGCACCTGGTGAATTAGGGCCCTGAAGGGAATACACAGATAGGCTCCACCTTTGGCTAAAACTGAAGCAGGGCATTGATCCCCACCGAACCCCCCTCTTTTCTGCGGCTGAAGAAACACAAAGACTTAATGTTCTGGCTGGAGGCCATGAGGCTGATGCAGTGAATGCCCCAAAAATCTACTAGGATATGAAAAGTAGATGGAAACACCCACTCCCCTGGATCCAGGACTGCCTGCTGAGAACATCTGCATTAATATTGTCTACTTCAGCTATGAGCTGCCGAGCTTGTCACCAGAATGGCATTCCACCCAGGATCTAAATTCAACCTATCTCCAAAGATATTGCTGTAATCCTGGTCCAGCCTTGCTTGTTGAGGTATGCCACCGCCACTGCATTGTCCAACAGTACCCTGACTGCATTTTCAACTGCTCTTACAAGGAAAGGCAAAGTGCCAAAGGTCCTGGTCTCCAGATGACTGATATTCCAGAAGGTCTCCTGCACAGTCCAACACCCCGTAACACGTGACCTAGACAACAGTGGGCATCCCAGTCCACCAGACTTGCACCCATGGAAGCAACAACCAGTCCGAGGTGTCCTTGAGGAGATGATCTGAAAAGTCCCACTGTACCATACACAGCTTCAAATTCCAGCAGGCTGGGAGTCAAATATTGTTTCATTGGAATATAGGAGACCAGTGCAACATCAGCATCCACTGAAGGGGGTCCCATGTGGACTCTCACCCAAGGAACTACTTTGAACATCACTATCATGGACTCTAGAGCTGCAGGCAGTCCCAGACCCATGGTGCCTGCTGCACACAGAACAACCTTTCCTGTGCCTCAAGATCAACCCTGCTTGGTGTCAAAAATAACACTGAGGTATTCTAACATATAAGAAGGAACTCTTGGCACAGTTCACTACCCAGATCAGGGAATTGAGCAGCCAAATCATCTGAGAGGTCACTAGCCTCAACTCCACCTCAGAATCAGCTAAGATCAACCAATCATCCAAGTACAGATGGATACAAGGTGGGCCAGCACAACTACCACTTTGGAAAGGTTCTTAGTGCTGTCAGCAACACAAACTGCAGGGCCCAAAGCTGGAAGTGCTGACCCAGAACACTAAATTGGAGAATTCTTTTGTAATAAGTTGTGATGATAATGTGGAAATAGATCTCTTTGAAAGTGGGAGACCTGAAATGAGACACTGACTTCCTTCAGATTCAGAATAGGCTCGAAGGAACTTCCCTTAAGAACATATGAATAGCCATAATGGGTCAGACCAACTGTCCATCTAGCCCTGTACCCTGCTTCCATCAGTGACCAATCCAGGATACAAATACCCAACTGAAACCCAAATAGTAGCAACATTCCAAACTACCAATCTTGGGGCAAGCAGTGACTTCCCCCCATGTCCATCTCATGCCCTTCTTGGGCACCATGAAAAAAAGTAATAACGGCCCTTGCCTATGTCTTGGTTTGGCACAGGCTCCACTGCACCTAACTGAAGCAACAGTTGCCGCCAAGCAAAAACAAATAAGCACAAGGTTGCAAAAAGAATCTGTCAGAAAGGCTGCACCAGACACAAACCTAGTCAGCTCCAGAGAGGTGGGCATTTGCTTCATCCACCACAGAACAGCCCTAGCCACATCACTGCCATAGACATAAGCTTGTAAGCCAAGAACTGAAGTGTTAAAGGTTTGCTTGAGAAACAATTTCACTTTGTAATCATAAGCATCCGTAAGGGCTGATCCACCTTCCAGCGGGATAGTTGGGATTTTTTTTGTGACCAACCACTTTATGGAGACGGTGAAACCTGTCAAGATCCTCCTGTAGAAGGAGATAGAGCCTGCCCAAGAATTTAATGCCCCAGAGAACCCTGTCTACTAATACCATCTGGCAGAGGACACAATGAAAAGGAAAGGTCTAGAATGGTTTCCAGAGACTTTTAAGAATGGGATCCCCATCCATAGGGGCAGAAATGCAGAAAGCCAAACAGACCTGCTTAATTAAGGAAGGCAGCTCTTCCCTACAAAAGAACCTCACCACTGTGGAGTCCTCATTTTCCTCTGGGCACAGCTCCACTCCTTCAAGGGAGGCATCCCCCAAGAGGAACCCACCATCCTCTGTGTCATCTACACCTCACGTTTCTCGTGGAGAACAAAAGCAGGACTAGCCCCCATGCATGATCAGAGATCTCACTGAGCAGCCTGTCCCACCTGCAAACTCAGTCACGCCCTCTGAGAATGTTGGCCCTCAAGGGGACCCCCTAAGGCCCTGGAAAAAATACAAAAATAAAACTTTAAACTCCTCTAATCAGTTGGAGCATGTAACATATGGAGCCCTAAATTACCCCTCCCCCTCCCCAACAGGGGAAGAAGAAAGTCCTACAGAACCTAGCCTGAAAGTCTCTGAAACAAACTGTTGGCAGTCCAGGGAAAAAATGGTCACCAAAATCGGCTCCTCATTAACAGCTGCAGGGGCCTGCTACTAGACCTCCACAAGTAGTCCCGCTTTATCCATGAGGACTGCAAGGATGTTCATTGAAGAAAAGTGTTCTCTCTCATCAAAAATGGGGTTGCAGGAGCTGGTTGTACTACTAATGTGCTGGCTCTCTCGTGCCCCACTGCGTGAATGCTGCCTCAGCTGCCTAACAAATAAATCTTCGCTAATAAATAAAAAAAAAATTAAAAGCAGCTAGGACACCTAGCATAAGCCTGCTCCATCAGCCCCTTACCTACCTGTTCAATAAATTAACAAGCAGCTTACAGTTACTAGCACTCTGCTTTCTTTCTTAGTTATTTATTTTTAACTTGAAAAAGGTAGGAAATCTGATTTAAAAAGTACACCCCATCTCAACTCCTTTTTTTTTTTTTTTAAGTTTGCAGGTGGGAAGTGTCCCAGAGGATAAAATGGGGTGGGGATAGGGGAATGTTACTCACCTCTGCCAGGCGAGGCCCCGTAGGATCACCACTGGCTGGCCTCACAAGGGAAGCCCATAAAGTTTGGGGCCCTAGAGGGAAAAGCACCTCCATGCTCAACTAGAGGATGGTCAGGGGACCACTCCCTAGGAGCAATGCCTAGACCAAGGCTCAACCTCAGGGCTGAGAAGGCAGGCCTGTTTAGAAGAAATCCTGATGCACCAGTCAATCTTCACCATCTGCTGGAGGTACAGAAATTCTGGAATATTCCTGACTACACCACTTGTTTTACTGTTGTCATCGGAACCTTCAAGTTTGTGCCTCCATCTGCTGATCGGGGATCATAACCCTGGACTCATCTAGCAGACTGGTAAAGAAATTTTATGTTGCTCTGAGATATTCATACAAAACAATCATTAAGACATGCTGATGGACTGAAACTTTTGGTGTTTTTTTGTTAGGTGATGACTATTTTAAAAACATTCTTTCATCTGCAATTATTTGCAATTTTCTTATTTGATACTTGTAAAAAAGGCCCGTTTCTCACACAAATGAAACGGGCGCTAGCAAGGTTATCATATAATGGCAATTATGTTTTTAAGGGAACCGTTAGGAGAAACATTCTGTCATGATAAGTAAGGAAGGGTGTATAATTTATTTGTTACATTTATACCCCACATTTTCCGACCTATTTGCAGACTCAATGTGGCTTACAAAGTATCGTAAAGGCGTTTGCTATTATGGTTGGTAACACATACAAGATTGTGTTGTGGTCACATGAGGTAGAAGTATATCAGGCGTCATGGGGTCAAGGGGGAAGAGGAAGTAAATTGTCCAGTACGATCTTTGATTATATTGTGTTGCTGGGTGTGGGGATTTATGATGGATCGGTGGGATAAGCTTTTTTGAAGAGGTGGGTTTTCAATGATTTCCTGAAGTTTAGGTGGTCATGTATTGTTTTCACTACAAACGGGAGTCCATTCCATAGTTGTGCGCTTATGTAGGAGAAGCTAGATGCGTGAGTTGTTTTGTATTTTAGCCCTTTACAGTTTGGGTAATGTAGGTTTAGGTATGATCGTGCTGATCCGAGCCTGTTTCTAGTTGGTAGATCAATGAGGTCCGTCATATATCCTGGGACTATGCCGTGAATGATTTTGTGGACTAAAGTGCAGATTTTGAAGATGATTCGTTCTTTGATTGGGAGCCAGTGCAGCTTTTCTCGAAGGGGTTTGGCGCTTTCGAATCGTGTTTTACCATATATCAGTCTGGCTGCTATATTTTGGGTGGTCTGGAGTTTTTTTGTGAGTTGTTCTTTGCAAACCGCATAGATTCTGTTGCAGTAATCAGCATGGCTTAGGACCATTGATTGTATTATTTTACGAAAGGTATCCCTCGGGAAGAAAGGTTTTATTCGTTTGAGTTTCCACATTGAGTAAAAAATTTTCTTTATTATGGATTTTACTTGGCTCTCGAGAGTGAGGTTGCGGTCGATAGTTACTCTGAGTATTTTTAGGCTATCTGAAATAGGGAATGTGTGTCCTGGGGTGTGTAAGGCTGCGGGTTTGAAGTTATGTTGAGATGAGAGGATAAGGCAGTGAGTTTTTTCAGTGTTCAGTTTCAGTTGGAATGAGTTTGCCCAGGAGTTCATGATGTTCAGGCCATCGTTTATTTCACTGGTTATTTCAGTCAGGTCATGTCTGAAGGGAATGTAGATTGTGACATCATCTGCATAGATGAATGGGTTAAGGCCTCATTTGGATAAGGACTTTGCCAATGGGATTATCATCATGTTGAAGAGCATTGGTGATAATGGTGATCCTTGGGGTACTCCGCAGGCTGCTTTCCACAGTGGTGATATGTTTGAATTTGATTTTACTTGGTATGTTCTGGTGGTTAGAAAGCCCTTGATCCAATTGTGTATGTTTCCAATAATCCTGAAGTGGCTGAGGAGTCTTAGTAGTATATTATGGATAACCATGTCGAATGCGCTCGATATGTTGAATTGAAAGAGGAGTATGCTTTTACCTATGGCTATTTCCTGTTTGAATTTGGCCAGGAGAGTGACAGGACAGTTTCGGTACTATGGTGGGAGCGGAATCCTGATTGTGAGTCATGTAGTATTGATTGCTTGTCCAGGTATTCCGTAAGCTGTTCCGTAATGAGTAATATGCTCCAGGGGTATGAGATACGGATTGTTTTATCTACGTTTTTTCTTGTTTTAATCTTTCTTTTTTTGTGTGATTTTTATTTATAGTATTTTTTAAAAGATAAAGACTACGAAGACTCCATCCATGTCCAGCATTTCTCCTCTCTTCCCTCCCCTCCATTCATGTGCATCTCCTTCCTGACTTCCCTCCCCTCCATCCATCTATGTCCAGCAACTCTTCATTCTCCCCTGCCCTCTCCTCCATCCACCCATATCCAGAAAACTTCCTCTCCCCTGCCCGCTCCATTCATCCATCCATATTCAGGAATTCTCCTCTCTCCCCTGCCCTCCCCTCCATCCATGTCCAGGAACTCTCCATTCTCCCCTGCCATCTCCTTCATCCACCCATATCCAGCAAATTTCCTCTCTCCCCTGCCCCATTCATCCATCCATGTCCAGCAATTCTCCTCTCTCCCCTGCACTCTCCTCCATTCATCCATGTCCAGCAACACTCCATTCTCCCCTGCCCTCTCCTCCATCCATCCATATCCAGCAAATTTGTTCTCTCCCCTGCCCCTTCCATCCATCCATGTCCAGCAATTCTCCTCTCTCCCCTGCCCTCCCCTCCTGTCCAGCAATCTCTTCTCTCCCCCTGCCCTCCCCTCCTGTCCAGCGATTCTCCCTGCCCTCCCTCAGCTCCCTGACAGCCCTCCTCTCCATTCCTCTCCCCCCCCCCTCCTTTTACTTTCAGGCACAGCGGCGGCAGTGAAGAGGACAACACAGCTTCTCCCTTCCCTCACAGTGTCCCACCCTCGCGGAAACAGGAAATGCATCACCGCAGAAGGCGGGACACTGTGTGAGGGAAGGGAGAAGCTGGAGGCGAGCCCGCTGTATTGTCCTCTTCACTGCCATCCCTGCGCCTGAAAGTAAAAGGGTTAAACACGTGCAAGGGGGGGAGGAACGGAGAGGAGGGCTGTTGATCGGGGAGCTGAGGGCGGGAAGAAGCGGAGGGACCGTCCGAGACCTGCCTGGCTGCAGCGCTGCTGCACCAGGCAGCCCTGTGTTGGGGGGGGTGGGGGGCAGCAGCCAGGGGAAGGTCACGGTTGGGCTGGAGAGGCTTAGCCTCCCCAAGCCTCTTATATGGGGAGCCTATGACTGTCCTCCCATCCCATCCATTTCCATCAATTCTCCTCTGCCCTGCCCTCCCCTTCCTCCCTCCGATGTCCCGCGATTCTCTCCTCCTGACATCATCTTGCCTCCAGCGTTCCCTTACCCCTCACTGTTCCGCCCTCTGACGTCATTATGTTTTGACGCGAGGGTGGGGCAATGAGTGGGAATGGATGTTACGAACCCAGGCATCCAGACGTAGAATGTTGGAGGTGCAAATTATTATATAGGATAAGCATATCTTTTTCCACCTTAGAAATTCATGGTAAGTAAACAATTTTTTGCTGGTTTCTTTTTTTTTTTTTTTCTGAGCTGCTATTGAGTAATTCTATAAGCGCTATCATGTATACTGGCCTATTTATATTGGCTTATTTATAGTTACAAGTGGTTTAACCTCATAAACTTGAGCCATGACACATTTATTGAAAAAGAAACCTGATGAATGAATACAACAGCTGAAACTAAATCTGCCTGAAGAATACAAAGCACAGACAAAATGTATACATACCTGCCGGCGTCCATTTCTGACACTTGTCACAGTAATAAGATATTTCCTCCATCCATGGTGCATCTCCCTCATCTCCCAAGTCACTGTTCAAGGAATCACCACTCTGGTCATGGGACAGGTCTACCGATGTCTGGTCCTCCGACTCAACGATAAGCAGGGTCTCACCTTCCACCTCACCCTCCTCCAACCCTTCCGAGGTGGATGTCCTTGTGGCCTCATCATCTACATGTCGACTCATCATATGACTCATATGGACAGTGTTTTCCATCTCCCTCCAGACAAGGAATAATCTCAGCCCAATCCAAATTCTAAGACAGTCTACAAAATTGTCTATGCCAGCCTCATATGCAGTCTCTTACAGAGATTTACAATGTGCATAAGGTTATTATAAAAAGAATTACGGAGATCTTTTGCCAAGACACTGTAAAATCAACTTCATTTTCATTGGTTTATGTGAAGTGGAGGAACATAATCCCACCACAAACTGTATAGGAATGAATACCAGAAACCAGTTTATGGACTCTGAACACTTGAATTTAGTTCTATGACATCAAACTTGTTTGGATTTTGGGTATTCTTTGGATTCAAGTGTTTTCTCCCTCTCTGATTCAAGATATCTGGTCAAAACAATCTGCTCTTCAAGAAGGCGAAGGTTTTCTTGCTTCCGAATTTGTCTTTCGAGATCTCGGACCACCCCTTCACGGAGTCTCTACAAAAGAAAGACAAAAAACTGTAAGTACACTCTAAATTGCTGACATCCAATCTTATGATGAACCGCATAGTAGCTCGAAATAAAGGAGTTCTTAGCTGAACAGTTCCAATTCCGCACTCTGCTGTATAAATCTATTTGGGATTTTGCTCACACCTTTTTCTGTAGTAGCTCAAGGTGAGTTACATTCAGGTACACTAGGTATTTGCAAAGTCAAATATATAAGCATAAATTACATAGTAACATAGTAGATGACGGCAGAAAAAGACCTGCACGGTCCATCCAGTCTGCCCAACAAGATAACTCATATTTGCTGCTTTTTGTGTATACCCTACTTTGATTTGTACCTGTGCTCTTCAGGGCACAGACCGTATAAGTCTGCCTAGCACTATCCTCACCTCCCCACCACCAGCCCTGCCTCCCAACCACCGGCTCTGGCACAGACCGTACAAATCTGTCCAGCACTATCCCCGCCTCCCAACCACCAGTCCCGCTTCCCACCACCGGCTCTGGCATAGACCGTATAAGTCTGCCCAGCCCTATCCCCGCCTCCCAACCACCAAGCCCCACCTCCCGATCGTGACTAAGCTCCTGAGGATCCATTCATTCGGCACAGGATTCCTTTATGCTTATCCCACGCATGTTTGAATTCCGTTACCGTTTTCATTTCCACCACCTCCCGCGGGAGGGCATTCCAAGCATCCACTACTCTCTCCGTGAAAAAATACTTCCTGACATTTTTCTTGAGTCTGCCCCCCTTCAATCTCATTTCATGTCCTCTCGTTCTACCACCTTCCCATCTCCGGAAAAGGTTCATTTGCGGATTAATACCTTTCAACAGAGCTTACAATCTAATCAGGACAGACAAACAGGACAAATAAGGTATAGGGGAATTACTTAGGGTGGGAATGACACAACAGACATAGGTACTGAACAAGTGAATAGGAATTAGGAGTTAAAAGCAGCTTCCAAAAAAAAAGGTGGGCTTTTAGTCCAGATTTGAAGATGGTCAGAGATGCAGCTTGACGTACTGATTCAGGAAGTCTATTCTAGGCATATGGTGCAGCAAGATAAAAGGAACAGAGTCTGGAGTTCGCAGTGGAGGAGAAGAGTACAGATAAGAGAGATTTATCCAATGAACAGCATTCCCAGGGAGGAGTGTGGAGAGGTACTAAGGAGCTGCAGAGTGAATGCACTTGTAAGTCAGTAACAGGAGTTTGAAATGTATGCGGAAATGGATAGGGAGCCAATGAAGTGACTTGAGGAGAGGGCTAATATGAGCATAGCGATACTGGTAGAATATAAGTTGTGCAGCTGAATTTTGAATAGATTGAAGGGGAGACCTTGAGAAGCAAGTTGCAGTTGTCTAAGCAAGAGGTGATAAGAGTGTGGATAAGGCTTTTGGTAGTATGCACAGAAAGAAAGGGACAAGTTTTTTTTTTTTTTAATTTATATTTATTAACTTTTTCCATTATATTACAAGACATTTCTTGTTCAGGTATAGTATACAGTAATTAAAAAGAAAAAACATGAAAGTAAACCTTCACTAAGGAAAATTTATACTCAAGTCCATAAATGTGATCCAAGATTTCAGGAAAATTACGGAGACAAAGTATAAGGAATTAATAAAGATTATACAGAAGCTGCTAAGAAGAGCACAAATATTATTAACGTTTTTCCATTTTCACTGAGGTTATAAGCGAAGACACATGCGACGGCTGTGTAAATACATATTTTCTTTCTTTAAACCTTATTATGCACTTGCAGGGGTACCTTAAAAAGAAAGTACCCCCCAAGTGCAACACCTCAGGCCTAAGAAGTAAGAATTGTTTCCTTCGTCGGCGAGTCTCCTTAGAGACATCAGGAAAAAGTAAAACTTTTAAACCCAAAAAGGGTTTATCTTTATTACGGAAAAACAAACGAAAGAGCAAATTCTTATCTGGTAATAATACCACTGTGGCGACTAGCGTGGCCGCAGTCGCCAATTCAGTATCAGAAGTTTCAAGTAACAAGGAAATATCAATCGGGGCTTCAGGTACCGGGGTTCCTTTCCCAGGAATGTAGTAAACCATAGACATTGGAGGCAGATTCTGTTCCGGAATTAATAAATTTTCACGCATATAGCGTTTCAACATATCTATTGGAGTTACATTCTGAAGTCGAGGAAAATTAGTAAATCTAAGATTATGATTTTTAGTGTAATTTTCAAAAATTTCCATTTTGTCTCTAAGACTAGTCAAGTCTTTCACCATAATAGGTTGTAAGGTTTCAATCTTCAGAAGTCTCTGATCCAGGTTAACTATTTTACCATTTAAGTCTTTAATCTGTTGATCTTGTACACCTAAGTTACTTTCCAAAGATTTCACTTTAGGTTGAAGGTCATTGATCTGCTTAAGAAAAACTTGACCAAGATTGGAAACCAAGTCCCACAAAGCCTCTAGTGTAACATCTTTAGGTTTAGTCATAAACTCTACTGGTAATTCAAACCTCACAGGCAGATCAGCGTCCTCACTTCGCCCCTCAGCTTTTCTCCCCTCAGTTTGCAACGATTCCACGGGCAAACTGATCTCCAGTCCCTCCTCGGTCGCAAAAGAGGCTTCGATTCGGCGTTTTTCTTCTGGGCCCCTAACCTCAATGGGAGTAGACCCTGTCGAATCCAGAAAGAAGGAACTGGCGCCAATCGGCTGGGGAGGAGGTGTGCGTTCAGCGGGGCTAAGAGTAACTTCAAGTCCAGAGAGCGCCAAAGTCTCCGTTTCGCCGGCGCTTACACCTGGTTGCAACCCGCTTCCATTATGGGCTCCTTGCGGTCTCAAGTAACGATCCATCGGACCAGGTAAGGAGGGTGGTAACGGGGAAGCCCTGCCCGCTATTCTTCCTCTTCGTTTCGGCATGTTAGAAGCTTGAGTCAACGCGACCTAGCAGTTTAGCGCCATCTTGGCGAAAGGGACAAGTTTTAGTGATATTATAGAGAAAGAAACGACAGGTTTTTTGCAGCCTGTTGGATATAAGCTTAATCCTAATGCCATCTCCTACTTTCACTAACTAAGAGAATAAGACAAGATACAATAGAAAACAAAATAATAAAATCAGATTTTAAATACAATTAAAATAAACCCCACTGTATGGTATCATACTGTAAGTGGCCCATCCATCAGCCCTTTCATTGCCCCAGGTCCCCAACAGCTTTCAAAGGAGTCCCATGGGAGCAGCTGTTAAGTGCCTCCTCCCTGAACCAAGATGATGCCAGAAGGGAGGGGGTAAAACTAGCCAGGGCCAGCGGCTGAAACAGCAAATGATTCAGCAGCAGGCTGGAACAGAACTCAGTCCAAAAGCTCCTTGTGAAAAACAGACTTCTCTCCCTACAGGGAAGATTGCTTATATAGCACCTCCCACCTTCAGAATGATAACATTCTGGTTTGGTTCCTCAGCTATGGTTATTTGATTTTGTTCATTGCCAAAACAGTATTACAAGTAAAATAGGTTGGAGACACAAGGGCAGCCATTTCAGCTTATAAAATGTCTAGGTCTTGTGACTTTGCGCTCCTAGTACCAGGCACAGAAAGGTATCATTAGAGAAGCAAATTATTCTACTACAATAGTTGATGCAAGAAAGGATGAAATTGCAGCATTAGATAACCACACTAAAAAAGAAAAAGTCCATAGACCGCTATTAAATGGACTTGGAAAAATTCCGCATTTTTAGGTATAACTTGTCTGGAATGTTTTTACGTTTGGGGAGCGTGCCAGGTGCTCTTGACCTGGATTGGCCACTGTCGGTGACAGGATGCTGGGCTAGATGGACCTTTGGTCTTTCCCAGTATGGCACTACTTATGTATTTATGTACTTATGTACTAAGCTTAAAAAAAAAAAACAATGAGATATTGTGATTCTTACAGGCTCCTGTTTGAACAAATACTTTTGTTCAGAAAGTTTTTTCCTACTGAAGCTTTTTCTCATTAATCTGATACGAAGGCAGGTGGGTAAAAACGTACAGAAACATGAATACTCCAAATAATTATTACTGAAGGCTTATGCATCAACAGTGGACTCTCCAGAGATTGGGTTATTTTAAAATCTTGTTGTGCAAGTGTTCTGGTTGGAGTGCATATACTTGAAGTAATATGAGTGGTGATCTCAACCTTCCTATAGATTTACTTCCAGATAATATGCAAAACAAAATAAAACCTTAAAACACATGCAATTTACACATCACCACATCAAGTACACTCCAGAACAGATTTTTTTAAATATAATATTTAAATGCCTTAGGATGTTACCACAGAGATATAAAATGAACTTAGTTCAGACCAAGCAGCAATCAGTCCTACTAATGTTAAATGTGGTGCTTCTCATCATTAAATAACTTGGAGGTTTAATCCTGGGTTTCTTTGAGCTCCTGAACTTCAGAATGTAATTAGAACAGCCTGTGATGAATATTTTAAATCTGATACCTTACTTATGGTTTCCACATCTATTTCGTGGGATTCTTTAGAGCAACTCTGAGACAGTAATTATAAACCACTCAGCTGGGACAAATAGGAAATGATGTAAAGAGCTAGAGGAAATGTATAAAGAAATAAAAAAAATTAAACACACAACAGTCACGAGGAGGGGGTGTCGGTGTCATGTGACAGTGCATCCGAATAAGACGTACCTGTTTCGAGTTACCAGGTTTTGCGTCAATATTACCAAATATCACTTCAACAAAAATTGAATTTTGGGATAAACCTAGAGCATCTCTAATTAGAAAATGGAAGTTATAAAAAAAACCTAAACGTAAATGACTGCATGTGTGTGGATGTGTCAAGTGACACTTAGATGGCGAATCTGGCTGTGATGAACTAGGGCCAATACCGGGAGACCTATATGGTTTGTGTCTCACATATGGCAATCTGGTTTAAGATGGGCTGGAAAGGGCTTAGACAGCAACTTTAGCGGCTGGAACATGAGGACAGTGCTGGACAGACTTTTACGGTCTGTGTCCAGCAAATGAGAAGATAAATAGGCTGGAGTGGGCTTCGAGGGCAACTCCAGCATTTGGAACATAAGGATAGGGCCAGGTGGACTTCTATGGTCTATGTCCCAGAAACGCCACAGAAAGACCATAATCGAGTATTTAATATCACATTCATTGTTGATTTAATCATAAATTGATAATGATTATGTCTATTGGGCAGACTGGATGACCGTTCTGGTTTTTATCTGCTGTCATTTACTATGTTACTATTAATTCTCTCTGCTCCTGGATTGATGCGCAGACCTCAGCTCTGACAGACATGAGCATCAGATGTCACCTGACCTACTGGTGTGTGCATTTGGCGATCTCTTAGCACACAGTGCCAGTGAATCAAAGAAGTCTTACATGTATGCACCAGAATGTTTCAACTTCCGTTCCTTCCTTGCCTGCAATGCTGCGGCTCAAACCCAGGGAGCAGACAGGAATTTTTTTTTTAATGAACCATTAAATTCTTGCGGGGACGGGTTAGATTCTCTACACGGACAGATTCCCAGTGTTCCAAAAGTGGAGCTGAAACCACATTTCTACTGAGGTAACTATGGTGTTCTATTAACCGAGTCTTAACTATGCGTGATGTTTTTCCTACGTACAACAACAAACAAGGACACTGAGGGCCTCTTTTACAAACCCACGCTACCAATTCTTGGTATGGAAAATGAGAGGAAGACCATTCAATTCCTATGGGCTTGATGTGGCACTGCCCAATTACCGCAAAATACATTCCAGCACTACAAAGATTGAAGTATTTCTGCAGCACCAAAAAATGGCATGTGCTGGGGGAGGGAACTATCACCGGGCTGCTGTGGTAGCCCAGCGATACTTCCCTTTTAGCGAGCAGTAAACCCGCGTTGGACTTACTGCCGCTTCGTAAAAGGGCCCCCATAGTAACCTATGGAACTTTATAAGTCTAAGTGTTTTGAAATGAACCCCATATTGTAGGTATGACTGGATGTTGAACAGAGAGAAAATCTCTCTCTTTTTTTTGTGAAGAAACCTCTCTGCATACCTAATTCTAGTAACTCATCAATTTCATCCTTCAGTTGAAAAGTAGGATCCAAGTTTAGAGGTAAACAGTACATCCTATCATCAAGTTGTCTATTTATTTCAGACATGTAATCATGTCTATTTAGAATTACTATTCCACCACCTTTGTACGCAGGTTTAATAGCGATATCAGTATTCTTTTGCAAAGTACCAATTGTTAGATGCGCTTTTCTATTTAAGTTACAGAAACATTGTCTCGTATCAAAGCGAACTCCCAGGTACTCCAGAACCTGAGACAGAAACTCATGACCTAGACCAGGGCCTCCAGGAGGGAGATCGGTGGTCTGACTGGCATCTGCTGCTGAGTTCACCCGAAATCAGCCAGTCATCCAGGTAGGGCATGAACCCAAAGCCCCTGGTGCCGAAAATGCGCTGTCACCACCGCCATCACCTTAGAAAAATTGTGTGGTGTTGTAGCCAGGGCAAAGCCTGAAACTGAAAATGCTTGCCCAGCACACAGAAGCACAGATATCGCATGTGATGATCCACAGTGGGAATACGTAGATAAGCCTCTGTGAGTTCTAGGGAAGTCAGTAACTCCCCTGGCCGCACCAATGCTATGATTGAGCGCAATGTCTCCATCCGAAAGTGTTAGACCCTGAGACAAGCGTTAATCCCTTTGAGGTCCAAGATGGGAAAATAAGAGCCACCTTTCTTCATGACCACGAAATATATGGAGTAACATCCCAGTCTGTGCTCCGCTGGAGGTACAGGATCCACCACCTCGAAAGCACACAGGTTCTCAAGGGTGGAACCGACTGCCTGTTTCCAGAGCTGAGCTGCAGGGCGAGGCAACGAAGGCACTGGACAGTAGATGGGCTATATCCAGAGAATGTCTCCTGTCAACTACCTCCAGGACCCACTGATTCGAAGTGATATTGGCCCACTCGCCCCAGAAGAAAGACAGTCTGCCTCCCACCCACACCAATGAGGGGCCTGGCACACCCTCATTGGGCAGAAGGGGGGCTACGGCTCCACAGAACAAATGTTTTGGGGTCTTTAAAGGACCTGCCCTGGCCACCTCCCTGAGACATAGAGCGGCAGGCAGGTCAAAACCACCCTGACCCTCTAGTGCGTCCCTTGGAAGCAGAGCCTTTCTGAGCCAGAAGAGGCCATGCCTCCCCTACATCTTTCACCTCTCTAAACAGCAACTGCCCTCTAAAGGGCAGCTGACTCAACAGCTTTTTGGAGGCTGCATCCACCACCACCCAGTGGCAAAACCACAACCACTAACACACAAACACTGAAGTGGCCATTGAGCGGGAAGCTAAGCGGACCAGATCATGTAGAACATCTGCCAAAAAGGCTGTCCCAGACTCCAAGCAAGCCACCTCTGGGGACTGCTGCAACCACTGCACGGCCCTTACTAGATAACCGCCACAAATGGCAGCCTGAATACTGGACACCCCCACAGAAAAGGCCAGGCGAACTGCAGCACCACCTTCTTGTCATGAAGCTCCTTCAAAGCTGAGCCCCCTGGACCAGACAATCAGTCGCCTTAGTGACCACCATGACCAGAACATCCACCATAGGAAAGGATGAATACTTTTCAACCTCCTCTGGAGCAAAGATATAAAGGCGATCTAGAGCCTTGGCACCTCTAAGGGGGTCCACATCATCATATGGATAAGAGCCTTGTGAAGAGAGAAATGCTTAGGGGCCCAGCGAGCCTCTCCAGCAGCAGATCCTCCTCAACAGAATCTGCAGCCATAGTCTTAAGCATAGAAAGGGCCTTAATAACCTTGTCAATGAGACAGCTCCTCTCGCTGACAGAGATGAATCACATGGGACTGCTCATCCTCAAGACAGGGGAGTCTCAGACTCACTCTATGGTCTGAGAGCACAAGAAAGCCTTGGAGCCCTGGAAAACTGAATTTGATTCCCACTGCAGCTCCTTGTGACTCTGGGCAAGTCACTTAACCCTCCATTGCCCCTGGTACAAAATAAGTACCTGAATATACGTAAACCGCTTTGAATGTAGTTGCGAAAACCTCAGAAAGGCGGTATATCAAGTCCCATTTCCATTTCCCCCGCCTCCTCCAAGGAAATCAATGCCTCTGGCACCCTCCCCTCGATTCTACGCCTTTTAGAACCCAAACCAAGTCCCACCAGAGGGGGAGGGGTTGTCTCCTGTCCAACTGCAACTGCTGTCGGACCAACTGTGCTAAGCTTTGGAGCCAAAAACCTCCAGGGGCCCCATGTGGCCCCCTAAATGGACACAAGGGGGGAAGGGAGGTAGTCTCCCCACTTCCCCACCCCTGAAGTGGAAGGTACAGGTTCTTGCTGCTGAGAAGCAGAACGAGAATAAATCTTCAAGGGAGACAAAATGGCCATGGGTCCCGATGTCTTGGCAGGTGGGGGGAGGGGGGAAACACATCAACTCTGAAGGCCCCCAGGCCACTTCCGAAATCGAAAACGGTCAATCACACTGTGTGCAGACAGAACCGTACAACTCGGAGGGCATCCTGGTCATGTGTCAGGAAGGCGCAGGCCTGACAAGCTGCCCAAATCTGCACTGTCCCGGGTTCTCTGGGGGTGCTAATTAAGGAAATTCCATGCTCTGCTTTTCCCTTCCCCCTTAAAAAGACAGAGAATAAGGCTTTTTTGTTGCGCCTAAAACATGAAAAAAGGCTGCCCAGGACAATGGGGAGAAGGGAGATTTAAGTACCTGGGAGACACACCCAAACAGGGTGAACAGGCAAGAGGTGGGGGAGATAGGTCCACAGACCCCTCAGGACCAAGCTAAAGCCTCACCTAGTAGCATTAAGGAGTTTTTTTTCCACTGTTCTTCTCATTCTATTATAATCTCCTTTTTGAAAGTTAAATGTTAATATATTGGATTTCCTGTGTGTACTTACTCCAGAGCCGATATCAAATCTGATTATATTATAGTGAGGAAAGTGCAAAAACTAAAAATTGCCATAAAAAAAACACTGCATGTCTTTTTAATCATTTTCTGTGAAATAGTCTTTTAGAGACACCATGAAATAGTTTCTTAAATACACAGTATAATACTGCTTTGAAAACCGCTGTACAGTTTTGTTCTATACTGAGGGAGCATTAACAATAAGCAATTACATTTTTTATACTGATTAACATTATCAATCCTATTAAAAATAACTTCTGATAAAAATGAGTCCTCCTTACTAGATGGTAGTTGTCCATAGTGTCCATATTCATATGACAGGGACTGACTGTACAACCGTCATACACGATAACTTAATTTCCAAATAAAATTCTCACAGTATAGACTTCTTGCCTAATCAACCCGAATTCTGCACAAAGGAGCACTTCTTTGTCACGCTCCATCATCAGCACAACACCTCTGGCTCCTGTCCCAGGCTGATAAAGGCTACCATGTATCCTAGTGATGTCACTAGTGGGGCGGTGCCAGTAGTGGTCCAGGTCTTCAATTAGGTACAGATGTTCCCAGGTGAGAACTGCACAGATGTCACACCATGTAGATGATACCAGAATGCCTTAGAATGTCACACAAATATAAATGGATACCTAAGTTTAGTAGAAAAAAGCTGCTTGTTAATGCAATTCTCAATGAAATGGTTCCAGACTTCTGAAATAAATGCAGATTTACCTATCTTCAACTAAACCGATCTTTTGATTTTATGTCAAACTGCGCATATCATAAAATTTCCTGGAATCTGTTTTATGGCATAGTGTTAGCAAAAAAATCTGTGTCCTTACACAGCTGACCAAAGACTTGCCACAGGAAGGCCATTTGTGTAAATAAAATCACAATGAAGGCATCAAGATCCTTGAAAGAAATTATCGAGTTGTCATCTTGGAGCTGTCTGCCTCAGTTACAGTACACTTTTCTGTAAGGTGGAGGATAGTTTCATTAATAAGCAACTGCCATGTATGCCATGCTGCCTTCTTTTATTTCATGTTTGGCATAGAGTGACAGTCCAGGGATTTCTCAAAATACATCTTGTTGGGCCTGTCTTCCCAGAGCAGAAGTGATGACAATAACTTCCCATACAGTTCCGTCAGAGCCAACCAACTTTTCACCTTTCAACATTTAGAGAAATCCTCTTCAATCACTAACCTTCACAAAAAAAACTCCACTCTTCTTATTCATGAAATACTTGTACACACACCTTTAACAATACAATAAGCTAGAGGCTGATGTCTACGCCATATATGCGGTGAAATAAACTTTAAAGGTGTTCCTTTAAAGAGATTTCTCCATGGTTTCTGAAGTCTTTTTCTCCACATTTTTTCATGAATAAACGTGAATTAACACCTTCAATACAGGGTTTCATTTAGTAGAATTGTGGAACCATTATTTTGATATATATTCTACTTATTCCTTCAACGTATATTATTAATAGTTCTTGTGTCCCAATCTCATCAATGAGGATCCTGAATCATATTCCTCACTTTCTGAAAGTTAGCTGCTGTCACTATTAAAAATGGTTCAGTCAGGCATATAGTCCTCATTGATCTCGAAATCTGATCCATAGCTATTTATGTTTTCTTTATCCCTTTCTTAGTCATCCAAATCTTGAAGTCGTTTTAGAATTTCTTCAACAGCAAAAGGATACCACAAGACCTACTGAAGGGGGCTTTAAACTAGAATCATTGGGGCAGGGTGATCAAAGCTCCCAGGTAAGTACAAGCCCTCAGGTAAGTAAAGCATTAAATACCTCTACACAATGGGAAAAAGGGACAATGTCTGGAAAGTAGTATACTGTAGGGGTATCCCTGTATCTCACCTTTTGGAGGCCTGAATAGGTCATGAACCATCTTTTCTCAACCATTCTATCATGAATTCTGAATGTCTTCCTGGCAGTACTGTGCTAGCTCACTTCATCCAAGGACATGCAGTCCACTTGCACTAGCTTCCAGACTATCTCATGGGAAGCTGCGGAGAAGAGAGTTTCACAGAAATACAGCGCCTTCCAGTATCTTGTGTGATACTGTGGAGGAGAGTTTCACAGAGACAAGGTCATGCTTGTTATTTATCTCGCTGGCGAGACATCCTGTATTACTGATAAGATCCTTTTCGAAGTGGTCCTTCTCAAAGCACAAAGGCCCCTCCATTGTGGTGACTGTATGACACTTGCTGGACAGATATATACGGTTCCTGATTGGTCCCGGATCGTTGCCTGTGGACTCTGGGGGCAGTGCCAACCTGGGGGCTTGAGGAAGAGTTGGGTGAGAAGAAAGGAAGAAGATCTGATGGTGTATACATCTCTCTGAGGAGAGGGACTGAACTGTCAGTAACACCTATGAACTTTATCTTTCTGTGCTAAGTTCAGCACAAGGAAAGATCCAGGAGCTGTTTTACAGTTGCTACCAGACTGAGAATACAGTTGCCTTTGCACAGCAAGGACATGTTGGACTATACTTTTATTTGCGACATTTATATCCCACATTATCTCAAACACGTTTGAGTTCAATGTGGCTTACAATAAACAGTACAGGACACATAACAAACAATAATGCATACTTGATACTATCAGGTGCGGTTCGCTAGGGAACCAGTCGAACCCTGAAGAGGAACAAATTCATCACTCTACAGACCTCTAAGGGTGAGAGAAACGGATTTCCTTTATGGTTCAGGGTTAGCCAGCTACTGTTGTTTTGATAGCAAAGGATTGGTTATTACTCAGATACATGGTCTATAGCCTAAGTTGTCATTTCTTCTCAGGAGAGTAATGTAGTTGTGTAATTACATTTATTATATATAAATATATATATATACCCATATATCTATTTTGTGTAATCCTCAGTATGTTTTTGCATCTTGCTTGCCATATTTGCTTATTTTTATTATCTATATATATGTATATACAGTGCACTCCATTTAAGTGCACGTCGGATAAGCACATGCTCTGTTTAACTGCATGCCGTACTTCGGTCCCGTTTTTGGAACCATCAATTTATATGGGGACAAACTTCGGTTTAGCGCACCACTGATAAGTGCAAGATTCGCTTATATGCATGGTTTAAGACCGCTCCTCTGCAGAAAAGACTCCGCATAAGGGCGTGCACGGAATATGGCGTGTGAGAACCAGATTTCAAATTTACCGCCCCTTTAACTGCCAAAGGCAGAATAAGCGAAAGAATGTTGTTAGAGTGTACACTGGGGTCGCCATCGTCGCCGCAGTGGAACTGTAAGACTTTAACACTGGCTGAACGAATAGAAGTTCTTAAAAAATTAGAAAACAAACGAAGCCAAGTATCTATTGCTAAAGAATATGGTGTCAATCCCAGTCAAATTTCACGTGTCTTGAAGCAGAAAGACCAGCTTCTGGAACACTGGCAAAACCATACAAAGGGGAGATATGATAGAGACATTTAGTAGTAGTAGTAGTAGACATTTAAATACCTACGCAGCATAAATGCACAGGAGGCGTATCACTTTCAACTGAAAGGAAGCTCTGGAACGAGGGGGTATAGGATGAAGGTGTAAGGGGATAGAATCAAAAAGTAACCAAAGGAAAAACTTCTTCACGGCAAAGGTGGAAGCAGTGGAAATGAAAACAGTATCTGAACTGAAGAGAGCTTGGGACAAGTACGATCTCTAAGGGAGTGATATGGAGATGACATGGATGGGCAGACTGGATAGGCCATATGGTCTTTATCTGCCTATATTTTTCTCTGTTTACCCTCCCCCCCTCAAAAAAAAAAAAAACCACCATAAGGTGTGATATTGGTCAAACACTACAGAGTACAGATTATTCTAAACAAAAAAAACCTGTCAACTAATAGGATAAAAGAAGAGTGTGTGACTCAAATTTTCTAGAAGAAACTAGTCTAAGCAGCAAATGTCAAAGCGACAAAGAACTCATACAAAAGGAAAATCTAAGACCAAAAATCAATTCCTAGGACCAACAACTTCACTGCTCAAATTATTCAGTGACCAACAGTTTCACCACTTTTTCTTCAGGCTGAATAAAGACCCCCCCCCCCTTCCATTTCCTCTGGCGGCAATATATTTATTAGACAGAGATAACTGAGTTTTCCTACATCAAATAATCCAGATTGAGAAGTGTTACAAAAAGTGTCCCACACACCCTGAAGAAAGCCACACAAAAATGGCTGAAACATCAAAGAAGACAAGTTGACCCGTCCAGCCAGCGAAGTGGCTTGGGATCTGCTGTCTGTTATCACACTTTATTTTACTTTGTTATTCTTTTCAAAACAACGGAGAGGCAAAAAGAACTGAAACATTCCAACACAGACCCACATAGAGACAACAAAAATACACATCCATGCTCATGCCCAGAAATTATTATTATTATATTCTTAGTACAACCAAAGTAGTTTACATATTACATTAAGGACACAACTGGAAACAATGCCACGATCATGCTCTGCATGTATTCTCCACTTGTTTTCCTATTCATACACACTATTTGTAAAACTGGCTGAAATTACCCCACTTCAGCCCTTTTATTCTTGCTGCCTTGCTTTCTTTACACCACCCAGTCCAATCCCAATTATATATGTTGACGGAACTTGAAAGAATGCACAGCAGCAGAACTATTCAAACTACAAGGGATTAAGTAAAAGCTGCTTCCTCTGGATGCAATAACCTTAAAAAAAGCCACAGGTTTTGGCTCTATTAAGATGAGTAAAAACCTCATCCACCTACCCACTGTGTGTTTTCTAGAAAAAAAGGTGCCACTACTCAAATGCCAGGCCATTGTTCGGAGGTGAGGTCTCCTGCAACCAGCCACAGAATCTATGAAAAAGCAGAATTGGTATGCAGAGTCTGGGCTCTTTCATGAAAACCTAGAGACCATGGCTCAATTTTAGCAGGTAGTGGAAAAGGTGCAGGTACTCAGTACCCCCCCCCCCCCCCAAGTGCCTCCTGAAAAAAAGTCCTGCACCTACCCATCTTAGTACAGCTGGATCTAATGCATTTCACATTAAAGGAGATGCCTAACCTGCAGCTTCCAGTGGATTTGGAGAATTTTGCTTTAATCCATTTTAGTAGAGAAGTTTGTGTGGTGCAAGCAGTTTCAAAGTCAGATCCTCCACATTTGATGCATTCCATTTTAAAAGAGTCAACAGAAATGCAGCTTCTAGAAGATCCAGCTTTTGCCCATCTTAGCAAACCCGGATCCATTATGCTCCACATTAATGGGGCTGCCTTAAGATGGCCAAAAGCTGGATCCTCCAGCAAGTACAGGTTCAGCAGCAACTATAATGTGGAATGCATCAATCTGTCCGATCCAGGTTTACATAAATGAGTAAAAGTTGGATCCTCCAAAAGGATTTCCCAAGAATTTATAGGTCTGGCATCTTTTAAGGTGGAATGTGCTCCAGTTTTCACCCACTTTCTGATAGATAGATCAGTTTTAGAACATCCATGAGATAAATCTGCATGCAAATGCCATCATCACCATGTATGTAAATTTACCTCATCCATATTCACTATGGCTATCCTGAAAAACAGACTACCTTGGAGTTCTCCTAGACATACATGGAGCTGCTATATTAACAATGCTAACCGGATCCAGATTCAAAGCACAGGGTTGATCCAGTCTTGGGTTTACCCCATTGCATGCAGGGATTGTAGTTCGGATACTCATTACATTCCCTTAAAAAGCAAGACTACTACTCCCAACATGCACTGGGGTAAACCCGAGACAGGAATGGATCAACCATGACCTCTGAACCTGGATCCAGTTGGCAGCCTTAAGAGGTACACGTGCAACTGTAGTTACCCACAACATCCTGTACTCCCAAGAATGTACCATAAATCTCTGTGCTAATGACCTCCAAAACTAGCTCCTTAAATCTTCAATTATTTTTATTTCCTTCCACATACAAAACATAATTGCACCTAAAATAAATCTGCTTTATAGAGTGATCGAGGAGGCAGAATTGGTTCTTAACCTATAATGCGAGGGTCCTTCCCCCTGGGCGCCCCGCACCCACCTCTCTGTCCAGTTTCTGCTTCACGTGTACGCCCGCCACCGTGGCTACCGTCAGCAGCAAGGACACGCCCAGCACTGCCTTAGAGACCACAGACATGCCTGGCGGTGGTACTCGGAGAGAGCCCTCCACCGGTAACGTAAGCATTCGGAGGACAGCCGCACTATACGTGTGCTCGCTGCGTGTATGCACACGCACGCAGGCACAGGCAGCCGTTCTCCGACTCCTACTACCCCGCCCCACGCTCACTCTCCCAGGCAAAAGTAATCGATCATCACCGCAATTCTCTTCCTAGTGGCTCGCCGAGCTTGGCGGTTCTCAGATAGGTTTAATATTCTAACCTTCTTGTACGCTCTAGGCAGCGTCAGACTCAGGGCGCGCTTCTCTCCCTCCGCGCAGTTCAAGAAGAAGAATGTAAGTGAAATCTTGGTGCTGCTGGCCTGGGTGAAGGGCCTGCTGCGTGCTACTATTGGCCGGAGCCAGCGCATGCCTATAGAGGCGCGAGTTGAAGTGGGCGGTTATGCTCGTGGCTCCTCCAGTTCTGTGGGGAAAAAGTAGGTATAAATACGAACACACAGCAGAGCGGGTGAAAAGGCTGGAGACTGACTTTCACTATAACTCGACGCGACCGTGTTTGGGGTGAAAGGCCAGTGTCAGGACGTAGTCAGTACAGTTACTACAAAATAGTATTTATGTGCAGATGGAACTGGCATTCAGTCACCAACCTTACCTGTAAGTATCCACTTCAAAAACCAGCAATATACATTCTAAACTAGAACCCAACAAGGTGGAGAACTCTGAGATCCCATGGAAAGTAGCAAAGCAAGAAGAAAAGTGGAAAGTAGACCACGGGCTTCAGAGTTGAGACAAGTAAACTTGATACTTAAGAAGATTTATTATGCAAAGACTGGACACAGTACCCTGTTTCGGCCTATGGCCTGCATCAGGAGTCTAAAAACAAATATATTTAAAAAATAAATATGAGACAAAATAATACAAATGGGAATTTTAAAACAGAAAAACAATAGATATCTAGAAAACCTTTTTAAAAATGTGATGAACATTGAATATATATATATATATATACTAGTAAAAAAGGCCCGTTTCTGTTAGAAATGAAATAGGCGCTAGCAAGGTTTTCCTCAGAGTGTGTATGTTTGAGAGAGAGTGTGTGTGAGAGAGAGAGAGTGAATGTGTGAGTGTGTGTGACGGAGTGAGACGGTGCGCGTGTGTGTGAGAATGAGAGTATGTGCCAAGGTCCCCCTCCCTCCCACTAATCCAGAGGGAAGAGGGTGGTGGGCTGGGCCAGGTCAGAATAGGGGGTCATGAACACCAGGCATATTTTTTTTAGGTGGCAGGAAAAGGTGGGGGTAAGCATGCTGTGGCATGTGTTTTTTTTTTCTTTGTTGTTATCAATGAAATGGGCGCAAGCAAGGTTTTCATCGGAATGTGTATGTTTGTGTGAGAGAGAGACAGAGTGAATGTGAGGTTGTGTGTGTGAAAGAATGAGAGTGTGTGGCAGGCCCCCCCCCCCCCGTCTCCTGACAGAGTGAATGTGAGAGTGTGTGTGAAAGAATGACTGTGCGTCAGGGGGCCCCCCCTCCTTCTCCCGCCCTCTTTCCCCATCCCCTGTCTTCCCCCCCCCTTCCTTCCCTTCCCCTGTCTGTTTTCCTGCCCTCCCAGTTTCAGGGTCGTGGCGCCCCCCCCCCCCCCCCCAGTGGCCTGGTTTTCCCTTCCTTGGGTGTCTTCTGTTGGCCAGCGCGCGCGGAGATGGGGGGGAGTGGGGGTGGGCGCGAGGGTACAATCTTCGGCCACTGCCTCTATTTGCAGGCACCCTCTTGCTCTCACGCGCCAAGCACGCCTCTTCATACGGGGCCCTTAACCCACTGTGTTTACAGTCTCTCCCTTTCTCTTCCGCTCCTCCGTTCTTCCCCATCCACGGTGCAGCACCTGTCCTTCATTGTCTAAGTCCCCGACCCCTGTTCCACTTTCAGACTTGTGTATTATGTCGCTCCTGATGTACCCCCGTTTTCCACGTCTAGCGTCCTACCGCTGCCACCCCCTTTAGAACGAAGGTTGCACTGCAGGAGCGGAGTGACTCCCGGTCATGTTGGGGGAGGGTTTAGACGCCGAGGCTACCGCTGCATTGCCACCGCCCCGCGGGCGTGGAGGGGAACGGGGCGGCGGACTGAGGGCATTGCGTTGTCTGGCTCGCGCCCTCCCCGGGAGCACAGGATACCGACAGCAGCTCCTTTCAGTGGGTGCACGAACGGCGCTGCCGGGCCCCTGCCCATCGCTATAACGGGCCGGGGGGAGGGCCGCTCATTTGCATGGCGAGCGCTGATTGGTTCCTGGCTCAGATTGCAACACGCATAATGCCTCGTGACGTCAGCTATGGCTTCAGAGACCCAAGGTACAGACACCAGGCAGCCAGGTTTTCGAACGTTGGAGGTGAGAATTATTATATAGGATATTTTAAACAAAAGAACATTATCTCTTAAAAATACATATGTTGTATAATGACAAGAATATAATTTTAACAGTAAATATAAAGATAAGAATGTGTAGAAACCTGTTGATAGAATAACAGAATCTCTAAAAGCATATCTTTTCTATAATAATAATACAAAGAGTGGGTCTACAAAAGATACATCATAAAATTTCAGAAATCATCTTATACATTACACAATATTGATAACATCAATCAAACATATAAATGGCGAGTGACCGTACTCACTCGCAAATGCGCAGTAGAGACTTCCCTCTCTGTCCCGCCCCCGCGTCAATACGTGATGACGGGGGGGGAGCGGGACAGAGAGGGAAACTGCGCCGCCGAGGTTGCTACCGCTCCCCCCCCACTCGGAGTCGCCGCCGCCACCCCTCCACCCGGCCCGGGCCGTCTCTTCCCTTCTGAACTTACACATCCATTCGCCGAACGCAGCAACGCACATCAGCTGAGCTGCAGTGAGCCCTTCCTTCTTTGCCTGTGGCCCCGCCCTCCTGTGTCGTAACGTCAGCGAGGGCGGGACACACACAGGCAGAGAAGGAAGGGGCAGCTCAGCTGATGTGCGTTGCTGCGTTCGGCGAATGGATTTGTAAGTTCAGAAGTGAAGAGAGGGCCCGGGCCAGGTGGAGGGGTGGTGGCGGCGGCGGCGGCGACTTCGAGGGGGGGGGAGCGGTGGCGACTTCGCGGGGGGGAGGGGAGCGGTGGTGACCGCGGGGGGAGGAAAACCTCAATACCAGCCCGTTTTTACGGGCTCAACGGCTAGTGAGAACATAAAAAATAAATTTTATACTCAGAGGAAATGTGACAATGAACACAGAATCTAGAATCTAACCAAAAAAGTGTATATGCGTATACTCCAGGGGTGTACCCAGACCTCGAGGGAGAGAGGGGGGGGCACATTTTGATCCGCTGGTCTGCCACCGCTCCCCACCCACTACAGTATATATCTTGGCTGGCGGGGGTCCCTAATCCCCGCCAGCTGAAGCACTGCCGCTGCAAATATCTTGACTGGCGGGGGTCCCCATCCCCCACCAGCTGAAGTCTTTGTCCAGCACTGGTCTCCAGCGCCACCACATTGCCTGCCCTGTTCTCTCTTCCCCTTATATCTGGCACGCTGGTTTTAATGAAATTGAGCAGCCCATCAGAGGAGGATACCCCCTGAAGTCCAGGAGGGGACCTGCCCTTGGAGTTCTCAGTCAGAGTCTGGACATGAGACCAGTGGTCTAAGGTGGGCACAGAGTCTGCCTTCTAGTGAGGAGTATTTTGCTCAGTCTGATACAGACCACTCTTGGGTGTCTGAGGTGGAACCAGAGGATCTCTTAGAGGAGGGATCCCTTAATATACCCTCCGACTCCACTTCAGGAAAGGAGAAAGCCTTCACAAGACGAGCTCTTTGTCTTTTTTATTGAGGGAGATAGCTAGGTCCATCCTATTAATTTGGAGGTTGAGGATGAGCCCAGGCCCATGTTGATGGGCTTCATACTTGGTCCGCTCATGAGATTCATCTGCACATCAATCTTCTGAAGCTGCAGGCCATCTGGAAAGTTCTAAAGGCTTTCAGAGATCAGCTAATGCACCAAATTATTCTGATTCAAATGGACAATCAGGTTGCAATGTACTGTGCAGAGAATGATACGGGGATAAAATCTGTCTGTGTCCCTGCCCGATCCCCGTGGGTTCTGACTCCATCCCCACCTTATCCCCGCGGGCCCTGTCCCCGTCCCTGCCCCATCCCTGTGGGCTCTGTTCTCATCTGTAGTAGTCTCAAACACTTATGATTCTATATTTAAATCTTTTGATTAAAGTATAAAAAGGAACAGTATGCTGTGCAACTATTGTGTATAAATTACAAATAGAAAACAATAACAATGAGCAGCTATAATAAACCCTCCCACCACCACCACCGCCCTCTACCCTTCCAACCCCAACAACAGCTAATTTCTATTACACCAAGGAATCCTAATCCACTCTGTTAAAATGTCCAGTGATACAAAATACAACCCATTCTGTATTCCCTAGAGGAGAGAAATATGCCTTATGAAGCACTGAATTTTTAATCTGTGGATGAATAAGGAGTCAACAATCTCAGGATTCAGTCTAGCTCTACTGTCTTCCATAGTCTCTTAGATTGTAAGCTCCTTGAGCAGGGACCGTCCCTCTATGTTAAATTGTACAGCGCTGCGTAACCCTAGTAGCGCTTTAGAAATGTTAAGTAGTAGTAGTCCCTCCTGCAATAGACGATGTCTTCTTTGAAGATGTGCTGGTGGCAAGATGTACAGGCTCCCTCATGCAAATTTTGCTAGCTGTGGCCAGCATGTTTGCTTGTTTTTCTAAAAAAAATTAAAACATTGCCGTCTGCATTAATCAAACAGAAATAACAGTCCAGTTCATTAACAGGCTTCTGTCAGGATTGCTGGACATACTTAGATTAATATGAAACCAGCTTCTGATAACTCCCCCCGCTCTCAGGAAGCCCTGAGGATGGCAGATGGACCAAATGTTGCCCAGCTGCCTGCTAGCCCTTTGTTTTCTCAAGTACTCCTACTTAACATACCTTTGTCCTCTCTGGGCATCTGGGACCAGGGCTCTCTGAGAATAATGAAAGCCAGACAGATAGGCTCCAAAACTAGGGACTTGAAAGATTAAAACTTGTGAAAGTGCTCACCTTCCTTACATCAGGACATTAAACTGGAGTTTGCAAAGGAAATAACTGATAACAAAGGCTGGGAAGGAAAGGAGTTATTTGATCCCTCTCTGTTCCTGTTAGGGATATATAAGTCAGAGCACATGGCTCTGCTCGCTTCTTCCTTTCTTCTTCTCTGTACACCCCCATCTCCAGCCACCAGAGCCCCTGGTGCTGGCCCCTTTTCTCCTTCAGCCCTACCCCGAAGCTCTCGCTCTCTTTTCTTCTGAACACCCCCTATCCTTACTTTTCTCTCATTGATTCTCATCTAAACACACTCCCAGATACAGCATTGCAATATTTATACTAAGTGCTGTGAGCCTATATATATGCAAATATAATATATTTTCTATCCAAACCCGTGTGGATTGTGCATTATTGGGAACCCACTGCCTCTACAGACTGGACTCAGGACCATACCTAGACAACGAATGCTGACAGCTTCAAAGTAGAAAGTGACACTGGGACAAAGTTTGTCCCCGTCCCCGTGTCATTCTCTAGTACTGTGTAAACAAGCAGGGAGGCATGGATTCATACCTCTTGTATCAGGGAGCAGTCAGGATGTTGCATTGGTCCCCAGCCATGGCATGGTACTTAGGGCCACATACCTGGCAGAGAAACACAACAGACTGGTGGACAGACTGAATAGGGTAATGCAACCACACGAGAGTGGTCTCTCAGCATGGGTGCTGCCTGGGAGATCTTCCAAGAATGGGGCACCCCCTTAGTGGATCTCTTCGCCACTCATCTCAACAACAAAATCCCTCAGTTTTGTTCCAGGCCAAGATAACATGTTAGGCTAGCATCAGATGCCTTTTCTCCTTGATTGAGGGAAAGGTCTTCTATACACGTATACTTTGATGCCTCTCATGGGAAAGACTTTGCTGAAATTCAGGCAGGACCAAGAAACCTTGATTCTCATTGTGCTCTACTGGCTGAGGCAGATATGGTTCCCTCTACTTTTGGGGGTAGCCTCGGAAGATCCATGGAGACGCGACTGTTTTCCGACCCTCATCACTCAGAATGAGGGATCTCTTCTGCATCTCAGTCTCCCATCCCTAGCCCTCACAGCTTGGACATTGAGATTGTGGAAATTGCATCCCTTCAACAGCACAAGGGTATCTCCAGGTCACATAATTTTAATTAGGGCAGCACATTAATTGCGATTAATAATTAGCCGCACTCCCAGCCCGGCATCTCTTGCTTCCCTCACCTCCCCTTTGTTTACCTCGTTAGTTGTCTTGCAGTAAATCTTCGGCCAGCAGCGTATTGAAATGCTGCCTTGGCCTGCACCAGGGCTTTCCTTCTGACCCGCCCCACCCCCTTCTGACGCAACTTTCTATTTTCAGAAAGGTGCGCCGGGGTCAGAAGGAAAGGCCCAGTGCAGGCCAAGGCAGCATTTCAATATGCTGCTGGCCGCTGCAGGGTGAAGATTTACTGCAAGACAACTGTGTGGGTTCCAGTGCAGTGCCTCACTGCTTGTGTATGTGGGTTCCAGTATTACACCTTGCTGTTGTCTGTATGGGTTTCAGTGCAGTGCCTTACTGCTTGGGTGTGTCGGTTTCAGTATTTTGCCTTGCTTCCTGTGTGCACAAGTTCCAGTTTGGCCTTGTGGCCCTTGTGGGTTGGCTCCTGGTCTGTTTGACTTTGTGTGTACAGGTTCTAGTTCGGCCTCGCAGCCCTTGTGAGTGGGCTCCTGTTCTGTTTGACTTCCTTGTGTCCTCGTGTTCCAGCTCAAGCGTTGCTATTTGTGGGATTGGATTCTATTGCCCTTTGGGCTTTGTCTTTGCCTGGCTGCCTGCAGCCACTTCTCTTGTCTGCCTGTGGGGATTCAGTCTTTTGTAGACTTGCCCTATGTACTAAGGGCTTACTACCCAGAAATATAACAAGGCCTTTCCTCTTTTCTTTCAACAGGTACAAAATCTTCTACAACTGAAGTATGGCTGGAAAATATCAAGTCACCAAAGCTGCTGTTCTGGTTACAGCGTCTGGCTTTGTCTAGACAGAAAGCATGATCCAAGGTGAGGGACTGCTTCCATGTACGAGATGTCTGCAGGTGGAATCCCTCATGAAAGAAGTGGAGAAACTGAGAGAGGAGGTGACAAGTAGGGCTGTACCAAATGTTCATATTTGATTCGGCCCCAAATAGTGCCCCGGATACATTATTCGTATTCTATTGAAATAAACACTTCATCTCTGATTTTATGTTGCTTCTTTTATTATTTGTTATGTTAAAGTTCAATGCCCATTATTCATATTCGGCCAAATAGTAAAATATGCTATTCAGTACAGCTTTAAAGGTTAAGACACATCTACGACAACAAGAAATACATAGATGAAAAGCTTCATGAGGCAGCAAGGATCGCCAGCAGAGGAGAAGCAGCAGCTATGCTGAAAGAAGACAACTGGACATGGCTCACCAGAACCTGCAGAATCGATACCCTGATTCCACCTGCCCTTGAACTGAAGAACTGGTATGCAGCCCTGGAAGGGGAGGAGGTGAAAACATCTCAGGAACAGAAGAATCAAAAGCTCAAAATACCAAAAGTTGAAGGACCACTGACCATTAAGGAGTGAAGATTAGTGGTGGTTGTTGATTCCCTTCTAAGGAGTACAGAGGCATCCATCTGCTGACCTGCCATGACATCCCCGGGGTGTCTGCCTGGTGCAACACATTTCCCTAATAATCCATGAATTTTACATCTTCAGTGGAATTAAGAGGCACTTGTGCTTCTGCAAAAGAATTCACCAACTGAGCTCTAGGTGGAAAATTGTATATAGAGTTTTCATGTTCACTTTTTTCCGTCATTATCCTCAGTTCACTCTAATGGCTGACACCCCTGGCTTCTCCAAACACACTTGAAGTCCTATTCTGCACAGAAGCTCCACAGGGGAAATGGGACATCCCAGATTTTACAAAAGACTTTAGCGAAGGTGGATGCCAACAAATACACATGTATATGCCAGCCCATCAAGCAAGAGCAACAATTTCACAACAAACCATGTATTAAAAAAAAAAAAAAAGGCAGCATCACTTGGCAGGTTCAACAATCTTGCAATGTCCACACATAAGTGCCAGCACTTATATATGTATAGTGGCTCCATTTCAAAATATTAGACATATAGGGCTAGATTCTGTGTATGGCGCCTGATAATTCCGTGTGGGGAAAAAACTGTGTGCCTATATTTTATAGAATAGGCTTAAATTTCCGCACGGTATATAGAATAGGCCAAGCATTTTTCCATGCAACCAAATTTAGACGCAGCCATTTATGCCATGTTTTACTTGGCGTAAATCTCAACGCCTAAATTAGGCACAGAGTGGGTGTATTCTATAACAACGCACATAGATTTTAGAAAAGCCCATGCCCCCTTTTGAATATGCAACTTAGAATTTAAGTGCACCATGTTACAGAATACGCTTAGCGAGTTATGGCATAAATGTTAATGCCAATTAATGCTGATAATTGCTTGTTGATACCCAATTAACTGCTAATTAGCTAGTTTACCAATTATATTTGTGCATTGTTCTAGAATACGCTTCAATTTCTGCACAGAATTAAGGCACCATATATGTGGGATAATTGGTGCCAATTAGCATGGGAATCCACAGCTTTTTTACATTAACAGGAGATTAAGAGCATCAATACCTTTAGTTTCTCATTTTGAGCCCTGACTACAAGAAGTACTTTTATAAAAGTTGTGCATGCTTTAGAGGAGGTGCAAAAGCCAACGGGAAAATTAATTGAAATATACATTCACTTGTATAATCAGAAAGACATATTTATGTGGTCCAAACCATATCCGTGATATGTCCCTTTGAATCTCTGTGTCCTGGCCACCTACATGCATAAAAAGCTGTCTGAAATCACTATACATCCAGCCAATCTACACACATAAATGCCGCTATGTACACATGTAGATGCTTCTAAAATGACCTCCTTGATGTCTCCGTAGCTGATGTCTCAAGCAATAGATGCACTTTCCTTTGCAGTACTGTTTTATCAGCATCATTGTTGACCTACCAGCCAACAACCCACTGCATGTGTGGCCTGGAATCGAAAGGGGCTCCTGATCGAGGGTACACAAGGAGACCACATGCTTAAGCTGAGCATCTACTCATTTGTATGTCCCGTCAACAGAGACCCCCCCAAACATTGTCAGCTTAACCGCTAGGCAGGCTAGGTGGGCACCTAGGACAGCAGCTTCTGAGGTGAGGAAGGGGTGGCAAAGGGCAGCTACATTCAAGGTGAAACAATAGGTACTGATAGTTATGCTAACACAAAGAACCATGAGTTTGTACATTTATCCACAGGGAGGATGGGTAATTTTCAAATAGTCACTTCACAGGTGCATATCCATCATTGCAGATCAAATACACTGTGGGAAACTATTATTGCCAAATCTATATTTTCCAACTCAAGTGAAGAAAAAAGGCCTCGGTCATAAAAAGAGCAATGTCTTCAAACACTGAAATAGCAAGTTCATATTCTATCATTGGCCAAAAAAAACTCCAGACCTTTAAAAAAACAAACAAAATAGTTCAAAAAAAAACAGTGATATTGCTTGTTAAACTACATATAGTTAACTGCAAAAAAATTTTAAATTATACTCCTACAACATTCCAAAAGAAACAGGAAAACTTCATACTGCTTATCTCTTCTTGTGCTGAAGCTTCTCATGTAAATATTGAGATTGATTTATAGATGTGGCATTAATAGTTTCCCACAGTGTATTTGATTTGCAATGATAAAATAGACTGTATATGTACTTGTGAAGTGAATATTTGATATCCATCTATTCCTTTAAGTTGTCATTGTAATTTTCAAATAGTCCATTTATCTGGATAAATGGCTTTTGGAAATTGCTTTGTGTATGTTTACATATTGAGAACAAAGTATGATATCCATTTTGTGCAGGACTTTTCTCTAAAAGGGTAATATTGGAGAATTAAAGCTGTAGCAAATAGCATATTTTACTATTCGGCCAGATACAAATAATAAAAAATATTAGCCAGTTGAATACGAATGCCAAATAAAAATAATTGGAATGTGTTTATTTATTTGTTTGCTACATTTGTATCCCACATTTTCCCACCTATTTGCAGGCTCAATGTGGCTTACACAGTACCAAAAAGGTATTCGCCAAGTTCGGTAGAGAAAGAAATACAAGGTGACATTGTGGTTGGATAAAGGTACAATGGGGGTTGAGAGGGGGTAAGGTTATATAGTTTCCATTACGAGCTTTGGTTTTGCTGTGTTGCAGAGTGTAGATATTTATGTTGGGTCGTTGGGGGTATGCCTTTCTGAACAGGTTGGTTTTTAGTGATTTCCTGAAGTTTAGGTGGTTGTAGGTTGTTTTCACCTCTTTTGGCAATGCGTTCCATAGTTGGGTGCTTATATAGGAGAAGCTGGATGCATAGGTTGTTTTGTATTTAAGGCCTTTGCAGTTTGGGTAGTGGAGGTTTAGGTATGTTCGAGATCTGGTTGTTTCTGATTGGTAGGTCTATGAGCTTTAACATAAATAATAAAAGTAGCAATGTGAAATCAGAGATCAAATGCGTATTTCAGTAGGATTCCCGGATTGTTCATATTCAAATTTAAATCACTATTCGGCTGAATATGAATAATGTATTCAGGCTGAATTGAATACAAATATTCAGTATAACCTTAGCTGGAGTGATCATGGCTGTTGAGTTTAATTATTAAAATCTTGGTGGGAGAGAGGTGAGGGACTTGTCAGTTGATGCATCATCAGCGAAGACAACAAGCCATAAGATTGGATGCTTTCGACCTATAAGAAAATTGCAGGAAAAGCAAACAATCTGTCATATGGAATCTAGAGCTTAATGCAGTAGAAGTTTCATTCAGCCTTGGGCTCCTTGGAGTGTGCAGTCTATTATGTCAGATTCAAAATGTTAAAATTCTTTTTAAAATGGCTTACCTCAGTAAGGGGCCCTTTTACCTAAGCAGTGGTAAGCCTACCGTGGGCTTACCGCGCAGCAATACAGAACTACTACTGGCGCAACACGAGCGCCATTTCCTGTTCTAGGGAAAATAGGTCCCTATTTTTTACTGTAGCAGTTACCCGGCGGTAATCAGGCAGTGCTGCATGCTGCCCGGTTACCTCCAGGTTAACTTGAGAACCCTTCGGTAAAAAGGGCTTCAACAAGCGGCAAAAATGGCTGCCGCTGCTAGCACAGAAACCCTTTTACATAGCTTAATAAAAGGGCCCCTAAGTGGCTGGCTATAACATTATTATTCACTACTTAGACAATTTTCTTTTTGTCGCCCTGGGACATCTTGGGTTTGAAACCAAATGATGCAAGATCGCTAGTTAGTAGGGCTGTACTGAATATTCGTATCTGATTCAGCACCGAATAGTGCCCTGAATGCATTATTTGTATTTGGCCGAATAGTGATTTAAATTCAAATACGAATAATCTGGGGCTGTACTGTGCTAAATCCTACTGAAATAAACGTGATCTCTGATTTCATATTGCTTTTATTATTATGTTAAAGCTCAATGCCCGTTATTCGTATTCAGTATTTGTATACAGCTAATATTTTTCATTATTCATATTTGGTTCAATAGTAAAATATTCTATTCGGTTCAGCTCTACAAGTTAGTCACTGAGGGTATTCCATTGGCAAATATCAAAACAGAGGGTCTGACAAAAGTACTTACATTTTAATGGATAGAAATAGACACAGCATGGATGGTGTGTTGATTATCTGAACCATTGGTTAAAGTCCATGGACTGCATTATCTTTAATCAATATCAAATATGGTACTTATTTACCGCTATATCCAGTGGTGTGCTGGAGCCGGCTCGCAAGAGCCGGTTGTTAGATTTATTGGCATCTTGCGAGCCGGCTCGCCTCTGCTCCCCCGCTCGTCCATCTTCTGTCTGCCCTCTGCAGCTCTGCTCCGCGATAGCCCTGGTTTCTTGCCTGCACCACTGCCCTGCCTTTAAAAATTTTATTTTCCCTCGAGGCGCGCCGGTGTTGAAGCGAAGGCAGCAGGCTCAGCTGTTCGGTTCCAGCCTGTTCCCTTCCTTCCAAACATTGGAATTCATTGGAGTCCTATTGAACACGAGACAGCTCGAGCTTATCTTCCCGAGACAAGAGAGGACAACCTTTTGTCCCTGGTGTCCATGGTTCGAGCGTCTCAGCAGGTCAAGGTTCGGCAGATGTTGAGACTTCTGGGGCACATGGCCTCCACAGTTCATGTCACGCCCATGGCACATCTACATATGAAATCTCATATGTAGATCTCAATGGACCCTAGCTTCCCAGTGGTTTCAAGCTGTGGGGGATCTAGAGGATGTAATCCAACTGTCCACCGGCTATTGGAATGCTCTTCACTGGTGGACGATTCGATCCAATTTCACCATGGGACAAACATTCCAAGTTCCTCAGCCACGAAAAGTGCTGACGACGGATGCAGCTCTCCTGGGGTGGGGAGCTCATGTAGATGGGCACCACACTCAGGGAGCCTGATCCTTTCAGGAAAGAGGTCTGCAGTTCAACCTCTTGGAATTAAGAGCGATCTGGAACACTCTAAAGGCTTTCAGAGATCGGCTGTCCAACCACTACTACTTATCATTTCTATAGCGCTACTAGACGTATGCAGCGCTGTACACTTGAACATGACGAGACAGTCCCTGCTCAACAGAGCTTACAGTCTAATTAGGACAGACAAACAGGACAAACAAGAGATAAGGGAATATTAAAGTGAGGATGATAACATAAGGGTTATGAACAAGTGAACAAGAGTGAGGAGTTAAAAGCAGCATCAAAAAGGTGAGCTTTTAGCTTAGATTTGAAGACGGCCAGAGACGGAGCTTGACGTACCGGCTCAGGAAGTCTATTCCAGGCATAAGGTGCAGCAAGATAAAAGGAATGGAGTCTAGAGTTAGCAGTGGAGGAGAAGGGTGCAGATAAGAGAGATTTACCCAGTGAACGGAGTTCCCGGGGAGGAATGTAGGGAGAGATGAGAGTGGAGAGGTACTGAGGAGCTGCAGAGTGAACGCACTTGTAGGTCAATAAGAGGAGTTTGCGGAAATGGATAGGAAGCCAGTGAACTGACTTGAGGAGAGGGCTAATATGAGCATAACGACACTGGCGGAATATTAGTCATACAGCAGCATTTTGAACAGATTGAAGAGGAGAGAGATGGCTAAGTAGCAGACCTGTGAGAAGCAAGTTGCAATAGTCTAAGCGAGAGGTGATAAGAGTGTGGATGAGGGTTCTGGTAGTGTGCTCAGAAAGGAAAGGGCGAATTTTGGTGATATTATAGAGAAAGAAACGGCAGGTTTTAGCAGTCTGTTGAATATGTGCAGAGAAGGAGAGAGAGGAGTCGAAGATGACCCCAAGGTTACGAGCTGATGAGACAGGAAGGATGGGAGTGTTATCCACAGAAATAGAGAATGGGGGAGGAGGAGAGGTTGGTTTAGGGGGAAAGATAAGAAGCTCAGTCTTGGTCATGTTTAGTTTCAGATGGCACTGAGTAATCCAGGCAGCAATGTCAGACAGGCAGGCTGATACTTTGGCCTGAATTTCGGCTGAGATTTCTGGTGTGGAGAGGTAGATCTGGGAGTCATCAGCGTAAAGATGATACTGAAAACCATGGGATGAGATCAGAGTACCAAGGGAAGACGTATAGATGGAGAAGAGGTCCCAGGACAGATCCCTGAGGTACACCAACTGACAGTGGGATAGAAGTAGAAGAGGATCCACTAGAGTATACACTAAAGGTACGCTGGGAGAAATAAGAAGAAAACCAGGAAAGAACAGAGCCCTGAAATCCAAGTGAGGACAGCGTATCAAGGAGTATTCTTAATTCAGACAGACAGTCAGGTTGCCATGTTTTACACCAACAAGCAGGGGGGCACTGGATCTCGCCCTCTGTGTCAGGAAGCCATCCAGATGTGGCTTTGGGCTCGCCATCACGGCATGTTTCTCCAAGCCACTTATCTGGCAGGCGTAAACAACAGTCTGGCCCACAGGTTGAGCAGGATAATGCAACCTCACAAGTGGTCTCTGAACATGGGCGTAGTCCGCAAGATCTTCCGAGTGTGGGGCACCCCCTCGGTGGATCTTTTTGCCACTCAGATCAATCACAAGGTCCCTCAGTTCTGTTCCAGACTTCAGGCCCATGACAGACTAGCATCAGATGCCTTTCTCCTACATTGGGGGACAGGCCTTCTGTATGCGTATCTTCCCATACCTCTAGTAGGGAAGACTTTGCTGAAACTCAAGCAAGACTGCGGAACCATAATCCTGATTGCACCCTTCTGGCTGTGTCAGATTTGGTTCCCTCTTCTTCTGGAATTGTCCTCAGAAGAACCGTGGAGATTGGACTGTTTTCCAACCCTCATCACTCAGAACGAGGGGTCGCTTCTGCATCCCAATTTCCAATCTTTGGCTCTCACAGCCTGGATGTTGAGAGCTTAGAATTTGCCTCCTTGGGTCTTTCAGGGAGTATCTCCCAAGTCTTGCTTCCAGAAAAGATTCCACGAAGAAGTGTTATTCTTTCAAATGGAGGAGGAGGTTTGCCATCTGGTGTGACAGCAGGGCCCTAGATCCTCTTTCTTGTCCTACATGGACCCTGCTTGAATACCTTCTACAATTGTCAGAGTCTGGCCTCAAAACCAACTCAGTAAGGGTTCATCTTAGTGTGATTAGTGCCTATCATCGCCGTGTAGAGGGTAAGCCTATCTCTGGACAGCCTTTAGTTGTTCGCTTCATGAGAGGTTTGCTTTTGTGAAAGCCCCTTGTCAAACCTCCACCAGTGTCATGGGATCTCAATGTCATTCTCACCCTGCTGATGAAAGCTCCTTCTGAGCCACTGAATTCCTGCCATCTGAAGTACTTGACCTGGAAGTCGTTTTCTTGGTGGCTGTTACTTCAGCTCGTAGGGTCAGTGAGCTTCAGGCCTTAGTAGTACATGCACCTTATATCAAATTTCATCACAACAGAGTAGTCCTCCGCACGCTCCCAAAGTTCCTGCCAAAGATGGTGTCGGAGTTCCATCTGAACCAGTCAGTTATCTTGCCAACATTTTTTCCCTGTCCTCATACCCGTCCTGGTGAAAGCAGTTTGCACACCTTGGACTGCAGGAGAACATTGGCCTTTTACATGGACTGGACAAAGCCCTTTAGACAGTCCGCCCAGTTGTTTGTTTCTTTTGATCCCAACAGGAGGGGAGTTGCCATCGGAAAACGCACAATCTCCAATTGGCTAGCAGATTGCATTTTCTTCACTTACACCCAAGCTGGGCTGACTCTGGAGGGCCATGTCACGGCTCATAATGTTAGAGCCATGGCTGCGTCAGTGGCTCACTTAAAGTAAGCCTCCATTGAGGAGATTTGCAAGGCTGCAACGTGGTCATCAGTCCACACATTCACATCGCACTACTGCCTCCAGCAGGATACCCGACACGACAGTCGGTTTGGGCAGTCGGTGCTGCAGAATCTGTTCGGGGATTAGAATCCAACACCACCCCCCTAGACCCATTTTTGTTCTGTTCCAGGCTGCACTTGTTAGTTGTTTATGGTTTCAGGTTAATCTATGTTATGTCCTTGCCATTGCAAGGCCCAGTTGACCAATGTTCATTGTTCTGAGTGAGCCTGGTTGCTAGGGATACCCCACATGTGAGAACAAGCAGCCTGCTTGTCCTTGGAGAAAGTGAAGATACATACCTGTAGTAGGTGTCTTGTCTGTCTGTATTATTTAGATTGTAAGCATTTTTGAGCAGGGACTGTCTCTTTGTATCAGGTGTTCAGCGCTGCGTGCGTCTGGTAGCGCCATACAAATGCTAATAATAAATAGGTATTCTCTGAGGACAGCAGGCTGACTGTTCTCACAAACCCACCCACCTCCCCTTTGGAGTTGTTGTTTGTTATTTGCTTTTTGATTAAACTGAGCGGGAACGCTCACACGACGGGCGAGAAGTCATCCACGCATGCGCGGTGCGCACGGTTTGCGCGCTAGAAGGCTCTGGCAAAACTTTTAAAATTTTCCTATAGAGAAATTTGCCGTTTCCTGGGCCGCCGTGGACGCCAACCCACATGTGAGAACAATCAGCCTGCTGTCCTCAGAGAATACCTGCTACAGGTATGTATCTTCGCTTTTTCTGCACATTATCTGCTTCAGCAACTGGTAACCATCAGGCCCATTATCAATTTGAATCATAACAGCCAATACGAGAAGGTCTGGCTATTGGGCAACAGTTCTTAGGCATTACATGGCACATTACAGTGGCAGGCTGCATTGATTTTGTGCTGTGATCTTGACATTTTCTCAGACACAGGGTATATGTTTATATTTACTTAAAACTTGTTCTGTTGCCAATCTTGGCCATAGCCAAATTGAGATGATGTACAAAAATAAAATTAGAAAACAGAACTACATAGGTAAAAGAGGACAGACTCACACATTCCAAAGATAAAGATACATTCATACACTTTCCCCACCAGTGTCACCATTGTCCTTCCCCCAGCTCCCTCGTGGCACCAAAGGCTACATGGAAAAAGTGAATTTTCAATTTTACCTTAAATTGTTTGTATGATGGTTATGACCATAAATCAATAGATCATTTCAGAGATAGGTGGCCAATAAGATAAAAACACTATCAAGTCTAGTTGATTCCATGTTGTCACGGAGCATGATGTATATGGATGTCACCAAGAACAATCACTTCTCTCAAGTTCCTCCCAATTGTAGAAGAATGGTGCATCTGGTACTCATTTTCTGGTGCAACAATCTGACAGCTGTGCAGATCACCAACTGGCAGTCTGCTAAATAAGAAGTTTCATAACTATAAGTGTTTCTATTTCCCTTTAGTTTATATACAGACCTAAAGCTTCTGAATAAACTTCTGCTAATTATATCTCTGCCTTTCCTCCCTCTGTGTGATGACACAGCAGTGATTAACACAGGTTTAAGCAGGAGATCCAGGTCTACACATGTTGCATTTGAAATACCAAGCCAAAGAAAGCCAAGCCCTAGAGGTGTACACGTACATCTCAACTAGAAAATACTTTGCTGCCACACAGTGGCTGAAGTTAGTAGTACAGGCCAGGTTGAAAATATCACAACTTGAAAAGAAACAAATTATAATTGAAAAATGTGTGATGGAATTCATTATGCATTAATCTTAAGGAGCTGAACACAAAGGGGCTCATTTTCAAAGCACTTTGACTTACACAGTTACATAGGTTACTATGGAACTTTGTAATTCTAAGTGCTTTGAAAATACACCTCAAAGTGTATGGCCATTTTTCAACAAGAAGAAAGTTTTTTGTGAAAATCAGATGTTTTTTGAAGTCAAATGCATCAAAAGTGTTTTTGCAGATCAGCTACAGACAGTGCTACATTTTGCACCTTTACTATTACAGTTGGATCCTACTTTTTATTATAAGAAATTGATTAGGAATATGTCCAGTACTAGAAAATATTCAGTAGGATTGTTCATCAAATCAAAACTATAAATGTTGATACAGATATTTGACAGATGGGGCCAGCCAGTTCAAAAGAACTTAATGTGCAATTCAGGATGGCGTTGGACCAAACCAGGCAAGGTAGGCTTCAAACTAAACAGTGGTAAACTAGTAGAAATCAAGTTGCATCCTCTGAACTCGACCTTCCACTTTTCTTCTGTTTCAACAAAGTTGATTTTTTTTACAGTCCACAATTTAGCAGACAGAATATTTTCTAAAGCATCTGTATTTGGGAAAGAAGAGGAGGTAATAGTTGAAGAGGTGACTACAGAGATGCCAAGGGTGAGTCATCCTAAAGCTGGAGACTTTCCACTGCTATGCTGGATATTTAAGGCCAATGAGTGAGATTTCTCTTGTGGGTCCCAGCCATGTTTTAAACCAGTTCTAGCATATGTACATTCCAAAAGCTGACATATTCTATCAATACATAGAAAATAAAATTACTTTCCCTACCTTTGTTGTCTGGTTTCTGCTTTCTCCTGTTTTCTCTTGCCAGGGTCTCCTTGTCCATTTGGCATTTCTTCTCTGTGTCCATCTTTCATCTTCCCACTGCATCCCTATCTGCCCTGTCCAGTGTCTCTGTTTTCCTGCCCCTGTCTTCCTGCTATGTTGCATATGTCCCTTCTCTGCCGTTATTCTGGCCCTGTTGATCATCATCCCTCTATGACTATATCTCTCTCCTCCCTCCCCATGTCCAGCATCGCCCTTCTGTGTCCTTATCCCTCCCCATATTCAGCTTCTCTCATTCTTTTCTTCCTCCACCCATCTCTACCTCTGGGGCCAGGATCTCTCAATCTCTCTTCCTTCCCTCCTGTCCCCCACCCTATCCCCAGGAGTCAGCATCTCTCATCTTTCCTTCTTGTCTTCCATCCTCAGGGGCCAGCAACTTTCTTCCTGTCTCCCTCAACTCCCATACACCAGCATCTTCTTTCCTTCCTGTCCCCACCCCCAGGGGCCAGTATTTCTCTTCCGTCCTATCCCTCAGCCCCCACCTCTGGGGGTCACCAGCAGGCTTGATTATTGTAATTATATCAAGGTGTCAGACTTGTGAGTTCTTGTACCAAGTAGAGCGCTGCTGAGCCCGGTACTCAGACCAGGTTCTGCTTGGCAGCTGGACAACCCCGGGTTTCACCTGTGCTAACCGCCATTCCCCAGAGATTAAGCCCCTAGGTGCGGATGGCCTGTAGGACTTACGGGACAGAGCTGGAAGCGGGGTGATGAATGTATCAACCAGGCAGGCGGCAGGCTAGAGAGTAATCCAGGTACAGGCGAAAGTCAGTAGGCAGGCGGCAGACAAGAGAGTAATCCAGGTACAGGCGAAAGTAGGCAGGCAAGAGAGTAATCCAGGTACAGGCGAAAGTCAGTAGGCAGGCAGAAGGGTAATCCAGGTACAGGCAAAGTCAGCAACGAGGGACCAGTAGATAAGAAGCAGACTACAGAGTTAGAAACACCTACCAAAGTAGAAGCCGAAGCATGGAGTCCAGGGAGAGCTCAGCTGATAAAGTGCTGGCATCTGACATCAGCAGGGAGAAGGGGCATAGCCATAGGACAAGAGCAGGGGAAGGAGGAACCGGAAGACCAATAAAACCACTATTTTGCTCGGCACCAACATCAGGCTAACTGGTCTAAAATTTCCCGGATCACCCCTAGAACCCTTTAAAAAAATCGGCATCACATTGGCCACCCACCAATCTTCAGGTACTATGGACGATTTTAACGACGGGTTACATATTACTAACAGCAGATCAGCAATTTCATGCTTGAGTTCTTTGAGTACCCTTGGATGTATGCCATCCGGTCCAGGTGATTTACTACTCTTTAATTTGTCAATTTAGCTCAATACATCTTCCAGGTTCACCGAGATTTCTTTCAGTTCCTCCGCATCATCACCCTTTAAAACCAATTCTGGTACAGGCAGATCTCTTACATCTTCTTCTGTAAAAGAATTCATTCAGTTTCTCCACTATGGCCTTGTCCTCCCTGAGTGCCCCTTTTACTCTTTCATGATCTAACCATCCCACGGATTCCCTCACAGGCTTTCTGCTTCTGATGTACCTGAAAAATTTGTTACTGTGAGTTTTACCCTCTGCGGCAAGTTCCCTTCATATTCTGTTTTAGCCTTCTTTATTAATGCTTTGCATCTGACTTGCCAGTGCTTATGTTGCTTCTTATTTTCTTCATTTGGGTCCTTTTTCCATTCTTTGAAGGGCAATCTTTTAGCTGCAATGGCCTCTTTTACTTCACCTTTTAACCATGCTGGCTGACGTTTTCTCTTCTTTCCGCCTTTGCAAATACGTGGAATGCATCTGGACTGGGCTTCCAAGATGGTATTTTTGAATAACATCCACACCTGATTTAGTGTCCTAACCTTTGCAGCCGATCCTTTTAGTTTCTTTTTAACCATTTTCCTCATTTTATTATAGTCGCCCTTTCAAAAATTAAATGCAGCTACAGTAGATTTCCTTTGTGGGTTTATCCGAGATAGTAGCTCAGACTTGATTGTGTTATGATCACTGTTTCCCAGGGGACCCAACACTGCCATCTCTCGCACTATGCCCTGCACGCCATAGTGTCGTTCGATTTGGGACTGAGTTGCTTCAATTTAGTTAATGCTCATTTCTGGTGGTTATCGTTTGGGAGCCACACTATTAATTGTTTTCTGGTGCTAGACCCTCAATGTTTATCCATGAGTGAGTTCATACTCAGTCTCGTGGACTCACTCCCTCAAGAGCAGGCCACAGAGCTTTGCCAATTGGCCAAAAAACAGATGAAGTGCAGGACATAGCTGGCCAGGGGCACTTATGACACCTCTGATATTGCATCCAGACTCTCTGCTGTGGGTGTGGAGATGTGTAGACTCTTATGGCTGTACGTCTCTGACCTGAAACCAGTGGTTCAGGAGAGGTTAACAGATGTACCATGCTGAGGTTATAATCTTTTTGCGGACAAGGTAGAGGATGTCACAGGCCTCATTAAGAAACATATTGACACCATTCAGTCCCTCTCTTGGCAGTCTCCAGCTTCGTCCTCTTCTACTAGGAGGTCTTCAAGTGGGCCTAGGCAGCAAACTATTACTTTCAAAGGTGTAAGTTTCCACTGCCTTCCCGCTCTACCCAGCAGCCCCAGCCCCAATGCTCCTGACCACGTCAGTCCCATCTGCAGAAGACCCAGCTGGCTCCCTGATCAAAACAAGGAATGAGCTTTTGACTGGCTCCAGGGAACACAGATGCCATCCATGTAATTGTCTCAGGTGGTCTAATGGTGGGGGAGAGACTTCAGATCTCTCCACAGTATGGAAACCGTCCTGGTAACTCTCCTAGCCAAGTTCAAAAAGGAAATTGCATTAGGTAAAAACATACTCCTCTTGCAATTCGATTTGTCAAGTGCATTCGATATGGCTGACCACTATATACTATTAAGCATACTCGACAAGATAGGCATAGGAGGGAATATACTCAAATGGATCAAGGGTTTCCTAACAACGAAATTCTATCAAGTAAAAGCAAACTCAAACATATCACCATCATGGAGTCCCGACTGTGGAGTACCCCAGGGTTCACCTCTCTCACCCATATTATTTAATCTGATGATGATCCCCCTTGCTCATGCCCTATACAAGCAAAATCTTAATCCTTTTCTGTATGTGGATGATGTCACCATTTACATACCGTTCAACTATAATCCAACAGAAATCACTGTTGCAATAAAGACTAGTTTAAGCTTAATGGATGCCTGGGCATCGGCATTCAAACTCAACAAGGAAAAAAATCACTGCCTTATTCTCTCTTCTCACCACAAAACAAACCTCCTTTCATCCATAAAAACCCCGAAACATACTCTCCCAATATCGGACAAACTGAAGATCCTTGGACTTACTATAGACACCAACCTAACCCTGGAGAGCCAAGCCTCTGCCACCACGAAGAAAATGTTCCATGCAATGTGGAAACTCAAACGGATCAAACAATTCTTCCCTATGGAAACTTTCTGTAACATAATTCAAACAATGGTACTATCACATGTTGATTACTGTACCGCCGTGTATGCGGGATGCAAAGAACTCCAGACCACACAGAACACGGCAGTAAGACTTATTTTCGAAAAGACAAGATTTGAAAGTGCTAAACCTCTACGTGAAATACTGCACTGGCTACCAATCAAGGAACGAATAGCCTTCAAAATTTGCACTCTGGTCCACAAAATAATCCATGGTCTGGCCCCAACCTACATGACCGAACTTATCGACTTACCAACTAGAAACATCATCGAATCATCAAGAACGTTTCTAAACCTGCATTACCCAAACTGTAATGGACTAAAATACAAATCAACATATGCATCCAGCTTTTCCTACATTTGCACCCAGCTCTGGAACGCATTACCTATAAACATTAGAACTGTGAACACCCATCTAAAATTCCGAAAAGACCTCAAGACTCACCTCTTCCGGAAAGCCTACCCAGCAGACCTGAACTAATTCATGAACAATGCATCACATCTATCGAACTAAGAAATTAACAATACCCCTTCCACATAATCCTATTACTTCAAACTATGTATTTTAGCACTCCAGTTATAATTAAGTGTACTTCTACCCTAATCCTACTCTGTATTGCTCACTAGAAGCTGTAGTCTCATCCCTGGAGACTTAGCAGCCTCATTGGGATTACTTCTCTCTCTATTTGCTACTATATATTCGTCCCAGAGTTGTATTCTCTTTTCCGGAACCTTATCAGCTTCCTCGCACCTACTGTTACTCTATTTTCCACTCTGTATATATTCCTGGAGTTGGTACTCTCCTCTCTGGAACCTGTAAGCCACATTGAGCCTACTGCTATGCAGGAAAATATGGGATACAAATGTAATAAATAAAGAAATAAATATTGACTTAATACAACTACTACTACTACTTAACATTTCTAGAGCGCTTCCAGGGTTGCGCAGCGCTGTACAATTTTAACACAGAAGGACAATCCCTGCTCAACGAGCTTACAATCTAATATACTGCCAAGTAAAATCTAAGCGGTTTACAATTTAAAATGAAGGAACAAAGAACAGTTAAACAGACTAAGACAAATAAACAAGAAATAAAATGGAGCAGACAGACGGAGAAGCCAACATAAAAATAACACAAAAGAAACTGAACTATAATATTGAAGTATCAATGAAGTGGGAGGAGAAATAAAGGAGGGGGAAGCCATAAAAGTAGTTGGTCAAGTTGCTGCTCATCTCAAACAAGGCAAACCAGAAAGGAAGTAAAAGTAAATTAATGCCTTGGAAAAGTCTGACTGAAACAACAGGTTTTCAGAGTGCTTACATTTCTTGAGAGGACTCAAGTATGAGATAGATAGGTAAGCTATTCCAAAGCATTGGAACAAATAAACTAAGGGGTCTTTTTACAAAGGTGCTCCAGTGTTTTTAGTGCATGCTAAAACTAAGCATGTGCTAAACATTAGAGACGTCCATATATTTCTATGGGTGTCACTAGCGTTTAGCGCGCAAAAAAAATACTAGCTCTCCTTTGTAAAAGGACCCCTTAAAAGAGGAGAAGCAGGTGTATTTGAGCCACATTTTCAAATGAGAGGGAATAGTTAAAATATTATATTGAGAAGAGTGAAGAATTCTCTAAGCAGTATAAGGGATAAGCAAGCTAGTAAAAAGAGTGGTAGACAAGTATTTTTAAAAAATGGTATATAGTGGAGAGAATCTTAAATGGAATCCTAACAGGGAACCAGAGTTTGGCATGGAACAAAAGAGTCACATGATCAAATTTCTTCTTATTAAAGAGTGGTTTAATAGATATATTTTGAACAGGTTGGCATTCTCAATACTGTCATATTTAAGCTTTGATTAAATGATAATATAATTATAGAATTATAGTAAGTAGTAGTGGTAATAACTGAGTTTAGAAATTACAAAAACATGAATAAGGATAAGCAAGGATGATAAAAATCTGGCAGAGGATTTTGTCTCAGTTCAAGAAAGCCTTTATGAACACCACTAGAGATCTGGAAATAGTGAAATGTTTGAATGTAATGTTTTCTTAATATGTATTTGTTGTTGAAATGTTATGTTGAGCTATCTCTAGATGATGTACTGAAGAAACAACTTGCATTACAGTTTATTACATACCACTTATCTCCAAAAGTTTCAGAGGGGTTTTTTAAGGAAAGCTGTAGACCGGGGGCGTAGCCAGCCACACAGTTTTGGGTGGGCCTGGGCCCAAGATGGGTGGGCAGAACCCTGCCCCATCTCACAGGTGATTTGCCTGCTCATTTTCGAAAGAGAAGGGCGCCCATCTTCCAACACAAATTGGGAGATGGGCGCTCTTCTCTCAGGTGCGGCGAAATCAGCATAATCGAAAGCCGATTTTGGTCGCTCTCAACTGCAATCCGTCGCAAGAGCGGCCAAAGTGTAAGGGGGCGTGCCGGAGGTGTAGCGAAGGTTAAGAGATGGGCACCCTAGGCTGATAATGGAAAAAAGAAGGGCGGCCCTGACGAGCATTTGGCCAGTTTTACTTGGTCCATTTATTTTTAGGACCAAGCCTCAAAAAGTGCCCAAACTGACCAGATGACCACCGAAGAGAATCGGGAATCACCTCCCCTAACTCCGCCAGTGGTCACTAACCTCCTTCCACCCTAAAAAAACGAACTTTAAACACTTGTTTTGCCAAACTCTATGCCAGCATCAAATGTCATACTCAGGTCCATCGCAGCAGTATGCAGGTCCCTGAAGCAGTTTTAGTGGGTGCAGTGCACCTCAGGCAGGTGGACCCAGGCCCATCCCCTCCTACCTGTTACACTTGTGGTGGTAAATGTTGAGCCCTCCAAACCCCCCCCCCCCAAAACCCACTGTACCCACATGTAGGTGCCCCCCTTCATCCCTAAGGGCTATGGTAGTGATGTACAGTTGTGGGGAGTGGGATTTGGGGGAGGCTCAGCACCAAAGGTAAGGGAGGTATGTACCTGGGAGCAATTAATGAAATCCACTGCAGTGCCCCCTAGGGTGCCCGGTTTGTGTCCTGGCATGTCAGGGGGGCCAGTGCACTACGAATGCTGGCCCCTCCCACGACCAAATGCCTTGGATTTGGGCGTTTTTGAGATGGGCGATCTCGTTTCCATTATCGGCGAAAACCTAGTTTGCCGATCTCTAATGTCGACCTAAATGGGATTTGGGCGGCCTGGACCGTATTATCGAAACAAAAGATGGGCGCCCATCTTTTTCGATAATACGGTCGGTTCCGCCCCTTCCCTAGTTCACCCTTAGAGATGGGCGCCCTTACAGATGGCTGCCCATGTTTGATTATGCCCCTCTTGGTCTCTCGCCTGCATGCCATGTGAAGGGGCATTTTCGAAAGAAACGTCTAAATCAGAATTTAGACGTTTTACAAAGACATCCAAATTCCAAACAGGAAAGAAGGTCATTTTCAAAAAGATGGGCATCCATCTTTTTCGTTCGAAAATACTATGGACGTCCTGTGATTTGGTTGTGTTTTGTGATTTGGACGTCTTTGTTTTTTGGCCATTTTCGGGGAAAAAAAATGTCCAAGTGTAAAACGTCCAAAATTAAACCATTGGGACGTAGGAGGAGCCAGCATTTTTAGTAGACTGGTCCCCCTGACATCCCAGGACAGCAATATGACACCCCAGGGGGCACTGCAGTGGACTTCATAAAATGCTCCCAGGTACACATCTGACCACTGCTCCCTTACCTTGTGTGCTGAGCCCCCCAAAGCCCACCCAAAACCCACTACCCCTGACTGTACACCATTACCACAGCCCTTACTGGTGAAGGGGGCACCTATATATGGGTACAGTGGGTTTCTGGTGAGAGGGAGAAGTAGGAGGCTGGGTCCACCTGTCTGCAGTCATCCACTACTAGACTACTCCAGGGACCTGCATGCTGCTGTAATGGACCTGAGTATGACATCTCAGGCTGCCATAGAGGCTTGCAAGTAATGTTCTTCAACACACTTTTTGGGGGGTGGGTGGGGGTTAGTGACCACTGGGGGAGTAAGGGGAGGTCATCCCTGATTCCCTCCAGTGGTCATTTGGGGCACCTTTTTGTGCCTTATTCGTAATAAAAACAGGTCTACCTCAAAACATTGAAGTTTTAGTGCTGGACGTTTTTGCTTTGTTCCATTATGGCTGAAAGACATACAAGTCTTAGGAATGCCCAAGTCCCGCCTTGAACACGCCCCTGATACGCCCCCTTGATATTTGGACGCCCTTCTGACAGACTTCGGAGAAAGATGTCCAAAATGAGATTTTGATTATACTGATTTGGACGTTTCTGTGAGATGGACATCCAAATGCTGATTTATGTCACTTTTTGGACGTCCATCTCTTTCAAAAATGAGCCTGATGGTCTCTCAGACATCCCCCCCTATACCACATACCTTTTAAATATCAGATTTTCACCAGCAGCAACTGATACACAGTGCTCATGTTGGCCCCACAGCCTTCCCACTGATGCAACTTCCTGTTTCCGCATAGGCAGGAATACGTCAGAGGAAAGGCTGTGGTGCCAGTGCAAGCAGTATGTATCAGTCGCTGCTTGCTGCAGGCAAAGATCTGCTATTTACAAGGTATGCAGGAGAGACAGTTGTTGGGAGTTTTCAGCTGGTGGGGCTTGGGAATCCCTGCCAGCCACATCATAGGTGTGCTGCTACTGGATGGGCCTGAGCCCAAAGTGGGCTTGCCGATCCTATCGGGTCAAGGTCCAGTCCTCTTTCTCACCTTCCTGGAACTCTTTCTGTGGGGTTCCTCAAGGCTCACCCCTCTCACCTACCCTGTTCAACATCATGCTGATGCCTCTAGCAATGGCCCTTCACAACCGTGGCCTGAATCCCTACATCTATGCTGACGATGTGACCATCTACATCCCCTTTCGGTCTTCCATAGCAGAAGTCTCAGCGGAAATTCAGGACAGTCTCACCATCATGGTCAATTGGGCTAACACATTCAAGTTTAAACTCAATCAAGATAAAACGCAGTGCCTCATCCTCTCCTTCAAGTTCAAGAAGTTTATACCGGTCACGGTTACTGCACAAAACTTCTCCATTCCTGTCGCTGCAAGTTTGAAACTCCTGGGGGTCATTCTGGATCCCCACTTGACTCTTGATCTACAAGTCTCGTCCATTACAAAGCGAATGTTCCTGTCCATGAGGACCCTCAGGTGTATCAGGCAGTACCTGCCTTTTGCCCTCTTCAGGTCACTTATCCACTCCCTTGTCTTGGGCCATTTCGACTATTGCAACGGCATTTACACCGGTTGCAAGGAGCATACCCTTAAAAAACTCCAGACAGCGCAGAACACAGCGGCGAGGCTGCTATTTGGTAAATCTCGATTTGAGACAGCAATACCCCTTCGTGAGAAGCTCCACTGGCTCCCGATCAAGGAGCGGATTGAGTTCAAAGTCTGTGCCCTTACACACAAGATTATTCATGGGGATGCTCCTTCCTACATGTACAGCCTGGTCGACCTCCCACCTAGGAACTCCGTGCAGTCCTCCCGACCCTACCTCAACCTCCACTTTTCTTCCTGCAAGAACTTACGTTACAAGCTGCTCTTTGCATCTTCATTTTGCTTCCAGTGTCCCCGTTATTGGAACGCTCTCCCATCATCGTTAAAAGAGACCACGGATCACAGCCTATTCAAGAAATCCCTGAAGACCTACCTATGTGATCGTTCATTCTCCTCAGCAGCTTGATCCTTACATCCCCTCCTTCCTTTTCCCTTCAGTTTTCCCTCCATCCCCTGCTCTCCTTTTTTTTTCCTTTTCTCTCTCTTCTCTTCTGCTTCACGCTACTGTTATTTGTTGTACTTTCTCCTGACTTGTACGCCACTTAGAGCCCGCCTTGCTGGGAATATGTGGGATATAATTGTTCACAATAAATAAATAAATAAACACAGATAACAATTAAGAAACATAAGCAATGCCGGTTCCCCCAAATGCAGTCACAATCAATCCGGTAAGAATAGGAACATAGCAGCTGTGTGCCCTCCTCCTCCATCAAAATGTTTTATAAACCCCCAGACTCAACCCCATCCATTCCTACAATTTCCCTACAATCATGCCCACTCCCCCCATACAGCCATCCAGTTAAGCATTCCAACCAACTCTCGCATACATGCAACTCATCTCGCACCTCCCTACACCCACCCTTCTGCTAGGAAGAATGGAATCCACTATGAGGACCCCTTTACTGGTATATAACCCCAAGAATCACTCCCAAAAAGCTACATATCGGTTCTTATCAATGGTATAGGAAGAGCGATATGTAAATATTTCATCCGGGCCAACCACTGAGGGCATGGAGGAGAATTTTCTGATATCCAATACATTAAGATTAATTTCTTGACCAATAACAGTGCATTATAGATAAACCGATACTAGGGAACAGTCATACCCTGAGACTGTAAGGTCTGACTCTCCAATAACAAGGTTTTATAGTCCCACTCAATAGAGCAGCTCAAGGTACTTTCTATCACTTTAAGAGCCTTAGGCCAAATGACCATAGCATGGCATTCTAAGAAGTTATAGACATAAGAACCAGCCAATTGCCGACATTTGATACACAGCCCCGTGTCCCATAGGCCTATTTTTGCTACCTATGGAGAATCTTAAACTGAGTCTCTTGTAAGTCAGCTGATTTGGTAAATGCCATATCCCTGGCAGCCATGAAACTGATTTACTAAGTTTATACCAAAAAGATAGTTTATTCAATGAAACCGGTGTGGTAAAGGAAAGCTGATTTAACTCCCTTTATTCCAGCCTCCCACCATCTGCATGTTCACCCCTTCGCAGTAATGCCGAACCTGCAAATAAGAGAAGGAACACTGAGAAGGGATTCCCCTGGGCGAAGGAAGGAAAAATCCCTGCTCCCACATCAGGGCCTTTCTAGACGTTTAAAGGAAGTCATTGAGAGGTGTGGATGCTTCTAAAATAACCACTATAACTTTAGCTTTTCAAATCTGTTTCCCATACAAATGTAAATGATCTTTGAATTTCCCGAAGGCCTCCATAGTATGTTTCTTTTAATTTCTGTTCTCTGTCTGGCCTTTCTGTTTAGCACTAATAACCCTGGATAAAACCACACTGATCTAGCCTTTCCAATACTCTTCTGCACTGTCCTCTTTGTGGCCAACTTCTCAGCAGCATTAGTAAATGTATGATTTCATACTTCTGTCAGGTCCTCAATTCCCTTGTCCTGAAAATCATTCTCTCTTAGGTCAACCAGTCCTCTCAAAGCATCTCCTGTCACCAGTTCCTTTGCACAACTAATTTCTTATGGTTTCACAAGTGGCCATATCCCCTCAGAACTATCCTGCAAGTAATAGGTGGTCTGACCAGGGGATCAGTTCCCCACTAATAACAGCCGGACCTGCCACGACTTGAGCAGTACAAAAAATTAAACGAATAGTATGACTCACCCCCCCCCCCCCCCCCAATATGAGTTTTATTCCTTTGTTGATGACGAGACAACATCCCTAGTTATGCATAGATAACATGTTAACATAAGACATTAAGGGGGCCTTTTACAAAGTTGCGCTAGCATTTTTAGTTCACAGTAAAAAGCAGTAAACACTGAGAAGTTGTCTCAGTGTTTACCACGTACTGATTTTTACTGAGAACTAAAAGCCCCCCTAAGACTCTCCTCCTCCTGGCTGAAATGGGAGATTTTGAGGGGTTATTTGGAGGAGTGGTAAGGTAGGGGAAAATTGAAAGACAATGGACTTGTTTTCCTGAGATAACTGGTCCTTGACTTTGGGTCAGTTGGCATAGGAAAAACAGGGTCTATGTATTAACTGAAACTGCTTTGCATGAGTGCATTATGGTTAATGCAGGTTTCTATTGTCGTAATACATTTTAATAGCCCCCACACACTACTCAGAAACACATGTACCATCGATCTGAGTACCCTTGGTCATGGGAGGGGGCGGGGGGGGGGGGAGGAGGTTCTACAACACAGTCAGTGGACAAAAACCATACCCCAAACAAGGGTTACTTTTGGCACCATTTTCCCTTTTGTGACTGACTGAAAAGGGCATTGTGGTGCCTTCTCCATGTGCCTATTGACGTTCTTGCCCACTCCTTGTGATGGCTCTATGTGCCCTCCAAGGATGAGGGGAGGTGGAAACCTTTCTTTCTCTAGACATGCCCTGCATTGAAAGGGGCAGAGCCTCCTCAGTCCAGGGTGTGCAATCTCTCACCTCATCAGATTCACCTCTTTAAAAAGGTGAAGGTGTTGGCTGGGCCCATTCTAATTATGGGATCCTTTTTACTAAGGTGCGCTGAAAAATGGCTTGTGGTAGTATAGGGGAGGGTTTTGGGTGCGCGCTGATCCATTTTTCAGTGTGCCTGTAAAAAAGGCCTTTTTCAAATTTTTGCCGAAAATGGACGTGCGTCAAAATCAAAATTGCCGCGTGTCCATTTTGGGTCTGCGACCTTACAGCCAGCCATTGACCTAGCAGTAAAGTCTCACACGGTAACTGGGTGGTAATGACTTACACACGTCAAATGCCACTTGGTGCGCATCCGATAATAAAAATTACTTTTCGGCCGCGCGTATTGGACGTGTACCAAAAATAAAATTACCATACGAGCCATGCGGTACCTGAGCAGTAACTCCATTTTGGCACGCATAGACGCTCACGCAGCTTAGTAAAAGGGCCCCTTACTGTGCTCTGAATGCCAGCAAGTCCCTGCACCTTAGGGAAGCAGGTTCAATTTGAGTGATATTTGTGAGAAAGTGCCCTACCTTAGGTAGGTGTCTAATGGGAAATTCTGGCCTGCTTATATTTTAATAGACCAGTTATGTTTTAAAAAAATAAGCTTATTTAAAAAAGTGAACTCAAGAGTATTGACCAGCATCTCCCAGGCAAGGTGGCCTGTAAAGTTCCTGGTCTGGCGCCTCCCTGAGCTCCCAAGCTGATACCTCTTGCTCATTGCAGCCAACACACAGTCTGCAGACTGGCTTTCCATCCTCCTATGGTCCTAAACTGCTCCCCCTCAAATTGCTGGAAACCTGAAGTTCAGTCAGTAAATCCAGACACCCCAGGTTAAATCCAGCAAGTTCCCACGTCTGCTAGAATAAGACGTCAAAAGAACAAAAACAGGTTACCAAAATAAGGTGGGGCAGAACTTGGAAGCTACACTGAACCTAATTATAATTAAAGACTCAGATGTAGGACACCCAGAGGCATTGTTTGAACTTGGAATTGAAGCATTTATTTGCTGCATCCCTCAGATTTCCAACCAAAGAGAAATTCTAGCAACTAGAGGCGTTACAGGTTATTTTTCTAGAAAATCATGCATTACTATGATTATTCGACCTGCCTTTGATCTTGTGGATCATGATATTATGTTGATGACACTTGCGGATATAGGAATAACTGGTAAGGCTTTAAGTTGGTTTCATGAGTTTTTAACTAATAGGTTGTATAAAGTAGATATGAATAATAGTTTTTCTGAGAATTGGAAAATTTCTTGTGGGGTTCCCCAAGGATCCCCTTTATTTCCAACTCTTTTAAATGTATTTTTGTATAACCAGGGTTTGAATTTGAGAAACATGGGTATACATCTTTTATTTATGCAGATGATATTTCAATTCTAATTCCTATTAGTAGAGAAATTGAATGTACAAGCAGGATTGAATCTGATAGAAGTTTGGATGTCAAAACATAGACTAAAGTTAAATTCAGATAAAACAAAATTTATATGTTTTGGAAATTCATTGAATTTAATAACTTCAAGAATAACTGTGGACCAGAAAAATGATGAATTGTCATCTTGTCTTAAAATTTTAGGGATCATTTAGACAATACATTAACATTAGAGACCCAAATAAATTGCTTAATTAGGAAGACATTTTTGCTCTTAAGGAAATTAAGGGGGTCTTTTACTAAGGCGCGCTCACGTTTTTGGCGTGCACTAGAATTGTAGGTGCGCTAAACATTATAGACACCAATGCATTCCTATGGGCGTCTCTAATGTTTAGCGTGCCCAAAATGTTAGCGTGCGCTAAAAACATGAGCGTGCCTTACTAAAAGATGCCCGCTAAGACAAATGCTTAAATACTTTCGGGAGGATCAGTTTAAAATAATGGTGCAGTCAATTATTTTGAGTCAACTGGAGTATTGTAACATCATATATTTGGGATGTTCAAAACAACTTTTAAAAAGGATCCAAACTATTCAAAACACGGCACATCGTTTAATTTTCTCATTGAAGAAATTTCATAGTATGTCTCAATACTATATTAAGTTGCACTGGCTACTGATTGATGCCAGAATTTTGTTTAAATTGTTGTGTTTTCTTTATAAGACCCTATATGGCCTGGTCCCATCTTATTTTCGTGGACATTTTAAGTTAGCAATAAATATTAGGGACTCTAGGAAGGGATGTGATCACTTTTTTTCTTTCACCTCCCCTAGAGGTATAAAAAGGCAGAAAATCTTTGAATATTTGCTATCCCTTCAAGCAGCTAGGTTTGGAAAAGATATTTCAAATATAACTAGATTATCTGGCTCTTACATAGAATTCAGACGTAATATTAAAACATTTTTATTTAGGAAATATGTACTGAATTCAGTATAGTGTTAATTAGAGAGCTGAAGATTAGATGTATATTTTATTCTGTAATTACTTTGAACGTTAAGTAGAAAGTGAGGTAGGAAATTATATATATATAATTTTTTTAGTTTTTGCTATTGTAATTCCTGGGTATTAACCAGTATTTTATTTTGTAAACTGCTCTGAATTGGAAGGCTAGTGTGGGTAATAAGCTTTTTGTTATTATTTTTATTTCTCATGAGTTTTTACCTCTTAAAAAGCACATAGATGGCCCATCCTGAGGTCTCTAGTGACCACTTCATGGCCGAGGCCAAGGAACTTTATATTCATCGTCCTTGGAATTATTTGCTGTTTCAACACAGTGAATCATGTGCTCCTTAGTACTCTATCCTCACTCAGACACCAAGGTTCTGTTGTACTTTAGTTCTTCATCTATGTTTCCCAGCACACAGTCAGTGTGTCATCTGGAGGATTCTCTTCCGCTGCTATCCCATTATCAATTGGCATACTACAGAGCTCCACCCTGGGTCTTCTCATCTTCTCCCTCTACACCCTCACCTTGAGGTGCTGCTAACTCCTATAAAATTCAAGAGCATGGGCTCATAGGTCCTCCCTCCCCTTTCCTGCCCCAGGCGTGGCCTCAACCATGAACAATCTAACCAGCTTCCGCAAAGCTCTGAAAACACACCTCTTTAACAAAGCTTACAAAAGTCACCCTCAATGATACAAATCATCCCCCAAACCACCCAAGCACACCTAAAACACTTCTCACTCAACCTACCCAACATCCGCCCATCTAAATATCCTCTTTTACCTCAGCTTATGATCAACTGTATTTAAATCATGTACTGACTTTATCATAACCTTACTCTGTAAGCCACATTGAGCCTGCAAAAAGATGGGATAATGTGGGGTAAAAATGCAATAAATAAATAAATACCTCTCCTACCCCTAAAAACAAAATTTAACAACAAAAGTGGCTTGATGGTCTGAACACAAAATCTCACTCCCTCACCAAAATGAGTGGTTCAACAGCCTCAACACCACTCTCTCCTCCTCCAGCCCCTTAAGCATTAAGGGTTTAGCAGCCCCAACACATCTGCCCCCCCCCCCCCACAACACATACAAAGGCAGAGATTTTGCAGCCCCAACATAAAATATCTCCTAATCCCCACAAAAACACTGCCACCATTTCTCACCCTCACCTATCCACGTTTTTCCTTACATATTGTGCCAAACAGCTTTAATTCTTCTCTCTCCCCCTTCCCCAACTCCTTTATGCCTTCCACCCAGTAGCAATATCTCACCAATTTTTTTTATCTCCATACTGTATAATATGCTCTGAAGTTTCCCCTTCTCTCCCCCACCATCCCCACTTTTCCCCTGCTTTCCACTCCATGTCCTACAGTTCCTATTTTCTTCCCCCACCTTCACTCTCTCTCTTCCCCTCATAAAGTATCATTATCTCCCACTGATCCTCTATCCTCTCTGCACACTATGTCCAGAAGATTCCCCCTGCTCTACTCTCTTCCCCTTGATCCCTACCTTTCTCTCCCTTCCTATCCTTATCATCCACTCCTTCTGCTGTTCCACCCATCTCCTCAACACCAGCATTTCCCACCCACTCCCTGTTTCTCCCAGCTGCTGTCTGATCACACAAAAAAATGTTGTCCTACCTTTGTCCTGTTACTGTCTCTCACTCCCTGTCCTGGATGATCTATCATTGCTTAAAGCTCAACAAGGCCAAAACAGAACTTACTTTACCTCCAAAATCCTTCATCCCTCTCTTCTCTCCTTCTCAGCCGCTATGAATAACACAACTATCTTCCTGATCCTCTCGACCCATAACCTGAGCATCTTTGACTTCTCCAAAACACAATCAAAAAGAGTCAATATTTTCTTTACTTCTCTAATATCCATCACTTCCTTTCTGAACTTCTTCACTACCAAAAGCCTTATTCACTTCCTAATCACTTCCAACCTAGACCTTGGGAACCGTCTCCTTACAGGTCTGCCGCTGAATAATCTCTCTTCATTGTTAGCCAATTCACAATTTAATGATTCAACTTATCTTCCAACACCAATATGGTCATATAATCCAGGGCTCCCCAAATGGGGTTGCAAAACCTGCATTTGGGGTTGCAACCTGGTATTCACTCCAAGTTGATATTAGAAAGATTAATTCTTTCCTACTGTTTTGAAAACAATTGGAAGCTTATCTGTTGAAAAAAATTTCTACTTCAGATAATTTTTGTTATCTGTTTCTTTTCATTATTGTGTAATAGTTAATTCCATTACTCCCCCGGGGATCAGTCCAGACAAATGAGTTGTGACTATCCGCCAACAGGTGGAGCTAGAGAACTCTAATGAGTTGTGCCTCATAAGCTCTTGCGCTTAGCAACCAAGCCAGTATTCTCTATCTCCAGCAGGCAGGGTAGCAGCTCTGTGACTTCTGTGTGGCCTCCTGTCCTGCTTGCAGGTTCAGTTGAGTTTGGGGTTGAGAATATCCTGTGCCCAGGGCTGGTCTTAGGCAGAGGTGACCGAGGTGGCTGCATAGGGCCTTGCGCATAAGGGGGCCCCGCGCAGCATGCCTCAAGTCTGCTTCTGCCTTTCTCTGCCTCCTCCCCTCCCGCCCGAGTCTTGTACCTTCCCCCGCTCGCGCCCATCTGCGGCGTTGTCGCTCGATTTTAAAGCCCCGAGGCGGCGTTCTCCCTCCGAGTCCGACACGCCGGCGATTCACACAGCCTGCGTTCTGGCAGCGTTGGGGTGGGGCCTCTCCCTCAGACGCGTCCTACCTCTGCGCAAGACAGGAAGTTGCATTAGAGGAGGCGGGACGCATCTGAGGGAGAGGCTCCGACGCTGCCAGAAGGCAGGCTATGTGAATCGGTATCGGACTCGGAGGGACAGGACATGGGGTCCTTCTGTAAGTCAGAAAATGATGGAGTTGATGAAGCTGGAGTCTCCTGGAGAGGTGTGAGTTCAGAGACATTAATTCCATGGGGGGAGGGCGTTGGAGGCAGACATGGGGGGAGATTCTTAGGCACGTTACAGCCCACAGCAAGAAAGAGAATCCTAAATAATTAAGTACCAATTGAATGCATCATTTCCTAGAGCGAACATGTAAAGGAGGGGAGGGGTTGGATCTGTGTAGGTATGGGGAATCTATAGGAACTGGTAAGGGGAAGGTGAAGTGAGGGCAGGTGGGCGGGAGGTATGGGGGAGGGGGGATGAGGAGGCAAGGGGCGAGGACAGTAATCACATGTATTAGGAATGATCTACTGGAGAGGGAAGTTTGGTGTTTTGTCTGTTGTTGTCCAATACAAAACAGTGCAACATAACTGGGGGGAATTGGTAAAAAAAAAATCCATTGTTGACGGTGGGCATGCTGGACATTTTCTTGTACTTGAACAGTGTTCATGTTGAAGTTATCTGTTTTGTGTATTTTGATCTTTTAGTCAATAAAAAGATTTAAACATAAAAACGAGTGATCATGCGGATGGGCGAGAGTGGGCGGAGGAGACAGGACCCAGAGGGGGAGAAAGCTGCCCAAGAGCTGGGTATGGATGGCTGGAGGAAGAGGGGGGGCAGGGGAGAAGAGAGTCGCTGGGTATGGATGGATGGTGGGGCGGGCAGGGGGGAGGGTAGGGTTGCTGGACATGAGGGGAGGAGAGGGTTGCTGGACATCATGGGTGGATGAAGGGGAGGGCAGGGGGGAGAGGAGGGTTGCTGGACATGGGTGGATGAAGGGGAGGGCAGGGGGGAGAGGAGGGTTGCTGGACATGGGCGGATGGAGGGGAGAGAAGACTGGAAGGAGATGCACATGGATGGAGGCGAGGGAAGAGAGGAGAAATCTGGACATAGATGGAGTGGAGGGCAGGGAAGAGAGGAGAAATGTTGGGCAGGAATGGAAGGAAGGAAAGACGAAGGAGATGCACATGGATAGAAGGGAAGGGAGAAAGGAGAAGTACTGGATATGGATGTAGGGGAGGGAAGGAAAGTAGATGCACATGGATGGAGGAGATGAGGAGAAATGCTGGATATGGATGGAGGGAAAATTGCTGAATTTAAGGGCTGGATCGGAACACTTTGAAGGCAGATGCTGAAACTGGAGAAAGGATAGGGACGGGGCTACAGATGGTAGACAGGACACATAAGGACACAAGAGGATGGGGACGTGTTGAGAGAAAAAATATCTAATGGAAAGAAGGCACTGCATTTACAGAAGACATTGGGACCAAAGCGAATAGAAAAACTAAATGATCAGACAACAAAGGTAGAAAAAAGTATTTTATTCAGAATTTATTAATTGGAATATGTCAGCTTTTGGAAATGTGCATCTGTAATATTTTGCATGTAAGTTTCAATTTTTCTAGTATTGCTGCTTGCTGAGTCTGACTTCTTGAGGTAACTTTCCACAGTTCAGTATTTTGCCTTCATATTTGTTGTGATGTGTTTTTCATGTGTGATCAAGGTGCAGTAGCGCTATAGAAATGTTTAATAGTAGTAGTAGTATTCTGCTAGTGTGTAGTATTTGCAGCCCTTTTTGTTTTTTTTCACTAGGTTGTGTACTGGTGTTTTAGAGCCTGGTGTAATTACAGTGCTGCCTTTCCACACATAAGGTTGTAGCTCGTCCGGTCCTTGGAATTAGTTCTGTTATGGTTTGGTAAGGTTATGAGTGTGTTTTTGCACATATTTGTGCATAGTGTTTTGCAGTTGAGCGATTGTGGTTAGTATATATATATTTGAGCAAACACTTTATTCTTTGTCATATGATACATATCTAATATCTAAATTTAATTAAAAGTCTACAGTATCTCTAATATAGCTGATTTATGGAACATTTGGTACTGTAAATGTGTTGTGGTTTTGTCTTTAATGGGAACCTATGCACTTACATCTTTTTTGGCTACTTGGGGTTGGGGATCTCTGTGTTGCCTCTCTGGTTTGATGGGTTACAGAGTAATAGGGGAATTTGAAAGTACTTTCTCCGAGGACAAGCAGGCTGCTTGTTCTCACTGATGGGTGACGTCCACGGCAGCCCCTCCAATCGGAAACTTCACTAGCAAACGCCTTTGCTAGTCCTCGCGCGCTCATGCGCACCGCGCATGCGCGGCCGTCTTCCCGCCCGAACCGGCTCGTGTTCGTCAGTCTTCTTTTGTCCGCGCTCGGTACGGTCGTGTTTTCGCCGTGTCGGGCCCCGCAAAGTCGACCTCGCGCGTTCGTCGTGTTTTTTGAAAGAGAGAAATGAATACTCCATTCTGTGTGGGAAAAGACTCTTGGTCTTTTCTTTCCCCGCTATTTCCAGCTTTCGCCCCGGTAAGTTTTCTTTCGTCGTCGGGGTAGGCCACTTTTAGGCCTCGGGTCGAAGTTTTTCTTCCCCTTGTTTTTTCGGTGCCTTTTCCGCCATTTCGACTTTTGATCTCGCCGGCGTGATTTTTCCGCCCATGACATCGAAGTCTACCAGCGGCTTCAAGAAGTGCACCCAGTGCGCCTGGGTCATCTCGCTCACTGACAGGCACGCGTCGTGTCTTCAGTGCTTGGGGGCTGGGCACCGCCCGCAGGCCTGTAGTCTGTGTTCCCTTTTGCAAAAGCGGACTCAGGTAGCGAGATTGGCCCAGTGGAACGTTTTGTTCTCGGGCTCTTCGTCGGCATCGGCACCGGGGGTATCGAGTGCATCGACGTCTTCAGCGTCCAGAGCTTCATCCTCGGCCGCCAGTGCATCGAGTGCATCGAGGCATCGGCCCTCTGCATCGGCGCCGAGACATAGGATAGCTGCATCGACGTCGGTGGTACCGGGACCTCATCTGCTGATGTCGTCGGACGGTGGTGCTTCGTCTGGAGTGCAGGTGAGGGCTGTCCATTCCCCTGCTGGTGGCGGTGAGCCTTCGGGTGGGTCTCCCCCTACCCTGAGGGCTCCTGCGGTACAGCCCCCCCGAGACCGACCTCCTTCGGCCTCGGCCCCGAGGAAGCGACGACTGGATCCACGCCCGGAACAGGTTCTGACGTCGACGCCTGCATCGACCTCCATGCCTTTCTCTGCAGCCGCTCTGAACGAGAGCCTCCGGGCCGTTCTCCCAGAGATTCTGGGAGAGCTGTTGCGCCCTACCCCTCCGGTACCGGCGGTGCTTGCGCCACCGGTACCGTCGAGCGTGGCGCCGGCTGGCCCATCGCCCGAGGTGAGGTCTCCGGCGTCGGTGCCGCCGCCTCCCAGGAGGGCTCCCCGACTACGTCGGCGGAGGGAGCTTCGCCGATGCGGGCGAGGGAGTCTACCTCTCAACGCCCCCATCGTGGACGTGGCTCCACGGAGTCGAGTCGGTCACGGTTGCAGACACAGGTCCGTGAACTTGTGTCTGACACCGAGGGTGAGGCCTCGTGGGAACAGGAAGAAGACCCCAGATATTTCTCTGATGAGGAGTCTGAGGGTCTTCCTTCCGATCCCACTCCCTCTCCTGAGAGACAGCTTTCTCCTCCCGAGAGTCTGTCTTTTGCTTCCTTTGTCCGGGAGATGTCTACGGCCATCCCCTTCCCGGTGGTTGTGGAGGACGAGCCCAGGTTTGAAATGTTTGAGCTCCTGGACTATCCTTCTCCACCTAAGGAAGCGTCCACTGTACCCATGCACCATGTCCTAAAAAAGACATTGCTGGCGAACTGGACCAAGCTTTTAACTAATCCCCACATCCCCAAGAAGATCGAGTCCCAGTACCGGATCCATGGGGACCCAGATCTGATGCGCACTCAGTTGCCTCATGATTCTGGAGTTGTGGATCTGGCCCTAAAGAAGGCTAAGAGTTCTAGGGAGCATGCTTCGGCGCCCCCGGGCAAGGACTCTAGAACCTTAGACTCCTTTGGGAGGAAGGCCTACCATTCCTCTATACTCGTGGCCAAAATTCAGTCCTACCAGCTCTACACGAGCATACACATGCGGAACAATGTGCAGCAGTTGGCGGGCTTGGTTGATGCGCTCCCCCCTGAGCAAGCCAAGCCTTTTCAGGAGGTGGTCAGGCAGCTGAAGGCGTGCAGAAAATTCCTGGCCAGAGGGGTGTATGACACCTTTGATGTTGCATCCAGGGCCGCTGCTCAAGGTGTGGTGATGCGCAGGCTCTCATGGCTGCGTGCCTCCGACCTGGAGAATAGAATCCAGCAGCGGATTGCGGACTCGCCTTGCCGTGCGGATAACATTTTTGGAGAGAAGGTCGAACAGGTGGTAGAGCAGCTCCACCAGCGGACCGCATTCGACAAGTTCTCCCGCCGGCAGCCTTCAGCCTCTACCTCTACAGGTAGAAGATTTTTTGGGGGAAGGAAGACTGTTCCCTACTCTTCTAGCAAGCGTAGGTACAACCCTCCTTCTCGACAGCCTGCGGCCCAGGCTAAGCCCCAGCGCGCTCGCTCTCGTCAGCAGCGTGCGCCTCAGCAAGGCCCCTCGGCTCCCCAGCAAAAGCAAGGGACGAGCTTTTGACTGGCTCCAGCAGAGCATAGCCGACATCCAAGTGTCAGTGCCGGGCGACCTGCCAGTCGGAGGGAGGTTGAAAGCTTTTCACCAAAGGTGGCCTCTCATAACCTCCGATCAGTGGGTTCTCCAAATAGTCCGGCAAGGATACACCCTCAATTTGGCCTCAAAACCTCCAAATTGTCCACCTGGAGCTCAGTCTTACAGCTTCCAGCACAAGCAGGTACTTGCAGAGGAACTCTCCGCCCTTCTCAGCGCCAATGCGGTCGAGCCCGTGCCATCCGGGCAAGAAGGGCTGGGATTCTATTCCAGGTACTTCCTTGTGGAAAAGAAAACAGGGGGGATGCGTCCCATCCTAGACCTAAGGGCCCTGAACAAATATCTGGTCAAAGAAAAGTTCAGGATGCTTTCCCTGGGCACCCTCCTTCCCATGATTCAGGAAAACGATTGGCTATGCTCTCTGGACTTGAAGGATGCCTACACACACATCCCGATACTGCCAGCTCACAGACAGTATCTGCGATTTCAGCTGGGCACACGTCATTTCAAGTACTGTGTGCTACCCTTTGGGCTCGCCTCTGCGCCCAGGGTGTTCACAAAGTGCTTGGCTGTAGTAGCAGCGGCACTTCGCAGGCTGGGGGTGCACGTGTTCCCATATCTCGACGATTGGCTGGTGAAGAACACATCTGAGGCAGGAGCCCTGCAGTCCATGCAGATGACTATTCGCCTCCTGGAGCTACTGGGGTTTGTGATAAATTATCCAAAGTCCCATCTTCTCCCAGTGCAGAGACTCGAATTCATAGGAGCTCTGCTGGATTCTCGGACGGCTCGCGCCTATCTCCCAGAGACGAGGGCCAACAACTTGTTGTCCCTCATCTCGCGGGTGCGAGCGTCCCAGCAGATCACGGCTCGGCAGATGTTGAGATTGCTAGGCCACATGGCCTCCACAGTCCATGTGACTCCCATGGCCCGCCTTCACATGAGATCTGCTCAATGGACCCTAGCTTCCCAGTGGTTTCAGGCTGCTGGGGATCTAGAAGACGTGATCCACCTGTCCACGAGTTTTCTCGAATCCCTGTATTGGTGGACGATTTGGTCCAATCTGACTCTGGGACGTCCCTTCCAAATTCCTCAGCCTCAAAAAGTGCTGACTACGGATGCGTCTCTCCTCGGGTGGGGAGCTCATGTCGATGGGCTTCACACCCAAGGAAGCTGGTCCCTCCAGGAACGCGATCTGCAGATCAATCTTCTGGAGTTACGAGCGATCTGGAACGCTCTGAAGGCTTTCAGAGATCGGCTGTCCCACCAAATTATCCAAATTCAGACAGACAACCAGGTTGCCATGTACTACGTCAACAAGCAGGGGGGCACCGGATCTCGCCCCCTGTGTCAGGAAGCCGTCAGCATGTGGCTCTGGGCTCGCCGTCACGGCATGGTGCTCCAAGCCACATATCTGGCAGGCGTAAACAACAGTCTGGCCGACAGGTTGAGCAGGATTATGCAACCTCACGAGTGGTCGCTCAATTCCCGTATAGTGCGACAGATCTTCCAGGTGTGGGGCACCCCCTTGGTAGACCTCTTCGTATCTCAAGCCAACCACAAAGTCCCTCAGTTCTGTTCCAGGCTTCAGGCCCACGGCAGACTGGCATCGGATGCCTTCCTCCTGGACTGGGGGGAGGGTCTGCTGTATGCTTATCCTCCCATACCTCTGGTGGGGAAGACTTTGTTGAAACTCAAGCAAGACCGGGGCACCATGATTCTGATTCCTCCTTTTTGGCCGCGTCAGATCTGGTTCCCTCTTCTTCTGGAGTTGTCCTCCGAAGAACCGTGGAGATTGGAGTGTTTTCCGACCCTCATCACGCAGGACGAAGGGGCGCTTCTGCATCCCAACCTCCGGTCCCTGGCTCTCACGGCCTGGATGTTGAGAGCGTAGACTTTGCCTCTTTGGGTCTGTCAGAGGGTGTCTCCCGTATCTTGCTTGCTTCCAGGAAAGATTCCACCAAGAGGAGTTACTTCTTTCTGTGGAGGAGGTTTGCCGTCTGGTGTGACAGCAAGGCCCTAGATCCTCGCTCTTGTCCTACACAGACCCTGCTTGAATACCTTCTGCACTTGTCTGAGTCTGGTCTCAATACCAACTCTGTAAGGGTTCACCTTAGTGCAATCAGTGCATACCATTACCGTGTGGAAGGTAAGCCGATCTCAGGACAGCCTTTAGTTGTTCGCTTCATGAGAGGTTTGCTGTTGTCAAAGCCCCCTGTCAAGCCTCCTACAGTGTCATGGGATCTCAATGTCGTTCTCACCCAGCTGATGAAACCTCCTTTTGAGCCACTGAATTCCTGCCATCTGAAGTACTTGACCTGGAAGGTCATTTTCTTGGTGGCAGTTACTTCAGCTCGTAGAGTCAGTGAGCTTCAGGCCCTGGTAGCCCAGGCCCCTTACACCAAATTTCATCATAACAGAGTAGTCCTCCGCACTCACCCTAAGTTCTTGCCAAAGGTCGTGTCGGAGTTCCATCTGAACCAGTCAATTGTCTTGCCAACATTCTTTCCCCGTCCTCATTCCTGCCCTGCTGAACGTCAGCTGCACACATTGGACTGCAAGAGAGCATTGGCCTTCTATCTGGAGCGGACACAGCCCAACAGACAGTCCGCCCAATTGTTTGTTTCTTTTGATCCCAATAGGAGGGGAGTGGCTGTGGGGAAACGCACCATATCCAATTGGCTAGCAGATTGCATTTCCTTCACTTACGCCCAGGCGGGGCTGGCTCTTGAGGGTCATGTCACGGCTCATAATGTTAGAGCCATGGCTGCGTCGGTAGCCCACTTGAAGTCAGCCTCTATTGAAGAAATTTGCAAAGCTGCGACGTGGTCATCTGTCCACACATTCACATCTCATTACTGCCTGCAGCAGGATACCCGACGCGACAGTCGGTTCGGGCAGTCAGTTCTTCAGAACCTGTTTGGGCTTTAGGATCCAACTCCACCCCCCGAGGGCCCTGTTTGTTCTGTTCCAGGCTGCACTCTCAGTTAGTTGGTAAATTTTTTAGGTCAATCTCAGTTATGTCCTCACCGTTGCGAGGCCCAATTGACCATGGTTGTTGTTTTGAGTGAGCCTGGGGGCTAGGGATACCCCATCAGTGAGAACAAGCAGCCTGCTTGTCCTCGGAGAAAGCGAATGCTACATACCTGTAGAAGGTATTCTCCGAGGACAGCAGGCTGATTGTTCTCACAAACCCGCCCACCTCCCCTTTGGAGTTGTGTCTTCCCTTGCTTTGTTATGCTACATATGGGACTGACGAACACGAGCCGGTTCGGGCGGGAAGACTGCCGCGCATGAGCGCGCGAGGACTAGCAAAGGCCTTTGCTAGTGAAGTTTCCGATTGGAGGGGCTGCCGTGGACGTCACCCATCAGTGAGAACAATCAGCCTGCTGTCCTCGGAGAATACCTTCTACAGGTATGTAGCATTCACTGAATCTTTTCTTAATATTTTTCCTTTATTCTCCTTTGTTTTGAGAATTGGAACTACTAATTGTAGTGGACTTGAACTGAATAATTTCTGTGGCGGGGGGTTTCATGATAGCATTGTGCTCATTATTTCAATCAGTTTTTCTTTACAAGTTTAGCTTTATTTGTCTTTATTTGAAATTTCATAAATAAACATTTTCTAAAAACTGAATAATCTTATCAATGGGGTGGAGCTAGGGTGGGGCGGGGCTAGGGGCGGGACTAGGATGGGGCCCCACCAACTTGGTCTGCATAGGGCCCCGCACTTGCTAAGACCGGCCCTGCCTGTGCCTATAAAAGTCTAGGTCCCTCCCTGTTCTCCCATTGCCACTACCTCTTTATCTCAGTCTTCCCTTTTTTTTCTCTCCTGCTTCTATCTTAAAATAAAAAAAAGCAGCCACTCCGGTTCTTTTTGAGAGCACTTGTGCTATGGGAAAATTGTGGGGCTTCAGTGCCTTGGAGGTCATGAGACTGTCTGCTTTCTGTGAATATATTTATTACTAGTGTGAATGGCCCGTTTCAGAGAGGAATGAAATGGGCGCTAGCACCGCTTCCCCCCCCCCCTGATGTCTGCGCTGCCACTGTCCCCCTCGCCCTCACCAAGTCGCCGCCGCTGCTCCCCCTCTCCGTGCAGCCAGCAACTCTCTCCATCCACAGAGGTGGCACAGCGGTACAAAATCAGCATCAGGTGTTTGAACGAAGCAGGCGAGGCACCGCAGGAGGCCATCAGGACTGGCAGTTGGCTGTGCAGCCGGTCCTCGCGCCTGGACATCAGTGCCCCTGGAGAAGGACCCTGTAGGAGCGACGTGAGGCGAGAGGAGTGGCTGCAGAGCTGTTTACACAAAGCTGATGTTGTTTTTGTTGGGCCGGTACTGCAGCTTCGGGCAGAGATCGGAGCGGCACGGCAGGTCTGTTGGGTGGGTGTGTGGGCGGGACTGGAGGGAAAGTTGCTGGGTGGAGGGAGAGGGGGGAGCAGCGGCGACTTGGGAGAGGGGGTTTGGGGGGACTGTCGTCTCTCGAGGCGCTCCTAGGGGGGGGGGGTTGTTGATGTGGCGGGGGAGGGGCTTGTGTGATGCTGCGACGGGGGTATTTGGGGTAGGGGATTGTGTGATGGGCGATGGGGGGTAGGGGCTTGGGTTCGGGGTGTTTCATTTGGGGGGGGGCAGTGAGGGTTGCTTTGTAGACTGGGGGAGGAGCAGGGAAACACGCGGAGCGTGTTTCCCTACTCCTTACTCCTGCCCCTCTAGTGTGTGGATGTGGTTGTGATTCGTGAAACCGGATATCTACACCACCATGCAAAACGGAAGTGAGGCTTCATTAGAACGTTGGTGGTGCCTTTTATATATATAGATTCTCTATGTCTGAGCCTTTTAAGTCATGCATGCTGCAGGGGTAAGCTCTTGGCTACCGGTTCCTGCAAGCTTGCTTTACTTTTGTGGACATGCTGCTTTTGCCTATTTTGGCCGTCAGTACTCCATCTCCTGGAGTTCAATCTTGCTCCGCTCTGATGGCGGTTTTGGCGGGATCAGCACCAATGGCTCCTGTGCTCCACGAGGCTTTGGCGGCCATTGTATCAGTGGGATCCTCGCTCACTATTGTGTCCCGGGATGTTGGTTTTGCAGGGGTAGAAATCTCTGCCCTGCCGATTTTGCCTGAACTTGTTTTTTTATTACATCAGGCCTTTTTGTTAAAGTCAGCTCAAGCTGCCTCTCCTTCTTCCCCTCATGTTACTTTTGAGGAGCAGCTTCCTAAGAAACAAAAACTTTCTGTTTCACAGGATTTGGAGAAGGGACTCAGAGGAGGTTTTATCTGTGTATTTTGACTGTCCTAGTTCTGCTGATGGCCCTGACTTGGACATTTCAGAGGCAGACAGGGGTAATGATCCTACTGTAGATAGGCTGTTTTTGAGAGCAGAGTTGCCTCGGTTTACAAAATCTAGGGAGGCTTTGGACATTTCTTCCCCTACTTCTCAGTTCTGTGGTCCTGCTCCATCTATTATGTCAGGTACTAAAAGACCTCCTGTAGCTTTCCATATTCATGAGGCTATGCAGGATCTTATTGTAGCTAAGGGGGAGACCCCCCAATTCTAACCTCCAGGTGGCTTGCACTATGTCCAAATTATATCCCCTTCTGCCATCTGCTTTAGAGCAGTTTGCTTTGCCTAAGGTGGATGCCCTTGTTATGGTGGCTACTAAATGTACCACTATCCCTCTTGAAGGCGGCACTGCATTAAAGGATATGCATGACCACAAGTTTGAGGCTTCCTTGAAGCTTGACTTTCAACTAGCTGCGTTAAATTCTCAGGCAGCAATTTTTTCTTCTTTTGTAGCCAGGACTTCTTTATTGTAGATTCAACAGTTGTCCACGTTGGACTCGCTTCCAGACTTTCTCCCTACCCTAGGGGCGGGGTTGTCCTATTTGTTAGATGCTCTTTATAAAATTCTCCGAGCATCAGCTAAGGGTTTGGCCTTGGCCTTTTTGGTGCAATGCTGACTATAATTGAGGCATTGGGCTACTGATGTGGCATCCAAATCTCGTCTGGTGAAGTTGCCCTTTCGAGGGAAACTACTCTTTGGTGCGGATTTGGAGAAGATTGTTAAAGACCTGGGAGATTCCAAAGTCCAACGGCTATCTGAGGACAAGCCTAAGCCTCATCTCCGGACAGCTAAGTCTCATTTTCGAGAAGCACGGAGGTATAGACCAGGGAAGGCTAGTGCTTCCACTCAACAACTTCACTTTCCTCAGACTCAGTCTCTCTTTTGAGGAGGCAAGAAGCCCTTTTCTGCTTCCTCAAGAACCTCTCCCTCTTCGCAGCCCTTGCAGTGACGGGCTCGAGATTCACTTCTTGTACATAGACATAGGTGGGCAGCTTTCCCGCTTTCACAAGTGGACCACCATTGCTGCAGACCAATGGGTCCTCGATATCATTCTCCATATCTACAAGCTAGAATTTTCAAAGCCACTTGAAGATCTTACAGCAGCTCTGCAAAGAGTCAAGCAGTGCTAACTACCTTAGCCTCTTTAAGGCGACTGGGGGCCACTCAGCCCATTCCTCCTGCAGTGAGGGGCATGGGTCAATATTCCATTTATATTGTCATCCCAAAGATAGAAGACTTTTTTTGCACGGGTCTGGATCTCAGAGGGGTGAACAAGTCTCTCAGAGTGCTGCAGTTCTGCATAGAGACTCTTTGTTCTGTCATAACTTCGGTCCAGCCAGGTGAGTTTCTCATTTCTTTGGACCTCAAGGAGGCATACTTTCATATTCCAATTTGGCCTCCTCACAGAAAATTTCTCCGGTTTGTGATCCTGGGAGATCATTTTCAATTCAAGGCCATGCCTTTTGACCTTGCCACTGCACCTCACACATTTTCAAAAGTTATGGTGGTGGTGGCAGACTTTCTTCACTGGTACATCCTTACCTGGACGATTGGCTAATTCGGGTGCCTTCTTATCAAGAGAGCCTTCACAGTACACAGACAGTCCTATCTCTTTTTTTTCTGCGCTGGGTTAGGTAGTGAATTACAGCAAGAGTCATCTCACCCCCACCCAAACCCTGGAGTTTCTGGGATTGTGCTTCCCCAGATGGGGAAGGTTTTCCTGCTTCAGCATCATCAGCTCAAGCTCAAACAGCAAATTCTCGGGCTTTTCTCTCTCTTCCCCACCCACGGGCATGGGATTATGCTCAGGTTCTTGGTTCTAAGCAACTTTGGAAGTTCTGTCTTGGGCGAAGTTCCACATGTAGCCTCTACAGTTGTTCTTGTTGAGCCAGTGGTCTCCGGTCTCGGGGACTTATGATCAGCTGGTGCAGTGGACGCCTCAGGCCAGATAGAGCCTGACTTGGTGGCTTCTCTCTGTGCATACTCAGGCGGGGTTGCTCTTCCAGTTGGTGTGTTCTCACCTCCGATGCCAGCCTCTTTGGATGGGGAGCCCATTATCTCCACTACTCTGCACAGGGCCGCTGGTCAAGAGTGGAGGCTTCCTGGTCCATCAACAGATTGGAACTTCGAGCTGTCCGGAAAGCTCTAGTAGCCTTTGTGCCTCTTCTTTGCAGTAGGCTAGTGTGCGTACTCTTGGACAATGTAACAACCTTGTCTTACATCAACAGACAAGGAGGAACAAAGAGTGTATCTGTAGCTTAGGAAGTGCGTCTTCTTTTTCAGTGGGCAGAATTGAACATTCCGATGATTTCAGCATCTCACATAGCGAGTTCACTGAACTCGCAAGCAGATTTCCTCAGGAGACTGTCTCTGGATCTGGCGGAATGGCAATTGTCAAAGACTACATTTCACCTAATTTCCACACAGTGGGGCCTTCCGGTTCTGGACATCATGGCATCAGAATTCAATGTGCAAGTACACAGATTCTACAGCCGCTTCAGGGAGAAAGACTCCCTAGGAATGGATACACTGGTACAGCCTACATGTTTCCTCCATGGCCTCTTGTGGGAAGGACGTTGCACATGACTGCACATCATCCCGGGAAGGTCATTCCTGTAGGTCTGGACTGGCCCAGACACCCTTGGTATGCGGACCGCATCCGTCTTCAAATCGCTCCTTGGTTGACTTTTCCACCACAGATGAGCTTATTGCATCAAGGACCAGGATCCCTCCTGCTTTGGTCTAACAGCCTGGCTCTTGAGAGGGCACGACTAAGGAAGAATGATGTTATTACTACTTTCCTGCAAGCTCAAAAGTGGTCCACTTCTTCTTATGCTAGAGTGTGGAGAACGTTTTTGAGAGCTAGTCTGCACAGAATGGTGTTTCTCCATTTTGTGCTTCCTGTCTCAAATTTTATCCTTCCTTCAGGAGGGATTCAAAAAAGACTTGGCTCTCAATTCACTCAAGGTTCAGGTGGCAGCGTTGGCGTGTCATAGAGGCAAGATACAGAACGCCTCATTGGCTGCTCACCCTGATATAGTGTGATTCCTCAAGGGAGTCACTCATCTGCATCCCCTTTCTCTGCAATATTTGTCCTCAGTGGAGTCAAGAGGTTCTTAAGGCTCTTCAGTCGGCCTCCTTTGAGCCCCTTCATTCAGCAACTATCAAAGATTTTACTTTAAAGACTGTATTTCTAGTTGCCATTTTGTCGGCACGGAGAGTTTCAGAGCTTCAAGCTCTCTCTTGCAGGGATCCCTTTCTCCGCTATTCTGACTCGGGAGTTTCCATACAGACAGTTCCGTCCTTTTTGACAAAGGTTGTATCTCCTTTTCATGTCAATCAGACTGTGCTTCTTCCTTCTTTTTCCTCTTTGCGGGACCCCGGAAGAGTTTGACGGCCTCCAAAGTGACAGTGGCTTGATGGCTTGAGGAGGTTATTTCTTCTGCTTACATTCTGAGGGGTAGATCTGCTTCTATGCACGTCAAGGCTCATTCTACCAGGTCTAGGGCAATTTCGTTGGCAGAGATCTGTCAGTCAGCAACGTGGTCTACTTCTCATTCTTTTCATACGCAATACCATTTGTATGTGTCTGCTCGAGCAGATGGTTCCTTCGGGGCCACAGTTCTTGCTGCAGAGATATCACAGTCCCTCCCTCTTAAGGATTGCTTTTGTACATCCCATTTGTCTGGACAGATCCTTGGGATATAATGGAAGGAAAGATTAGTTAGTTACCTAATAACTTTCTTTCCTTTAGTCCCAAAGAACAGTCCAGAGCCTGCTCTTCTGTGATGGTTTCAGTTTTCTCGGGTTCTATATAATTTTGGGTGTTTGTATTGTTCTGGTTCCATTATTTCTAAGGCGCGGGTTTTACCCTTTGTTTCATAGTTCTTTTTCTATTTAGAGACTAGAGATTTTTTTCTCTGGAAGTCACTCTCTTTCAGTGCTTTGTTACTGAATACAGGCTTGGTTGCTAAGCACAGGAGCTTATGAAGCACAACTCATTACAGTTCTCTATCTCCACCTGCTGGCGGATGGTCACAACCCATTTGTCTGGACTGATCTTTTGGGACTAAAGGAAATAAAATTATCAGGTAATTAACTAATTTTTCCTTCTTGTGTTATCTGCTTTGAACCTTTGACTTGACTGCAAGTACTGTTACCATTACCAAAATATGTCATTGGCCTGCACTTCCTGTCGTGTCTGTGCGGGCTGACAGAAGGTAAGGAATGATGGTAGTATCAGCTGCAACACTGAGGGCCAGGAGGAACAGCATGGAGGATAACGTGGGGAGGGGGGGGGGGGTCACATGCTTTCTGTGTCTGTGATAGGGGTCACAGTAACAAGTTTGCTAAGCACTGTTGTAACCCCTCTTCTTGAATCACTGTATTAGCTCCCCATTCAATTCACGTAAAATTCAAAATCCTTCCTAAAACAACATTCACTCTGCAGAGCCTCATTGCCTGTTATTTCCCTAAACACCTCTTTTCCCAAACTTCAATCAAGAGAAGCTGCTGTTTGTTCAAGACTCTCAAGGCTTGTTACTGTAAAGACTTGATATCTTGGAGTATAACCTTGGCACACCAGCACACCTGAAGTCTCTATTATTTTTCTGAAGTTTCTTTATTGAATAAATCACAGATAATTTACTCACAGTCAGATGTTCAGAAGTATTGCTCCAGGGCACAGAGACTCTGTAATCCTGAGAGCTGTTTCAATGGTTGGAGGTGGAGACCTGAAGAGAGGTAGCTTTATTGCAGAGGTGAGAAATAGTTGAGCAGATAGAAGTGGTTCAAAGCTGGGTGACTGGAGAGTGCGATATCTCATTAGGGAGGAGATATATTCAAGGTAAAAAAACAAGTTCATTCCAAGGAGTTTAAGCAGGACAGTGCTGTCTGAAGCAAGATGGTGAATACCTCATGGCGAAAGGGACAAGGACGTCAAGAAGCCTCAAACAGGCTCAGGGAGGAGGAGGCAAGGACCAATAGGGACACAGCCTGCCACCGGCTGGCAAGGGAGGTGCTAGAGGACGGCCCTCGATTGGAGGGGAAGGTCATACCTGGCTGACCTCTCAGGACAGAGATAGTCAGGGCCATGCCTAGGGTCTCCGGTGCCCCCCTGCAGTTGCCCCCCCCCCCCCCCCCGAAAACGATTGCTACACTACCCGCCCTCTTCTCCCCAGATCCTTTTCCTTTGTTGAAATTTACCTCTGTCCGGCAGCAGCATAGCGTTATTGAGAAGGAGGCGGCGCTCCCCCGCCCCAACGTGTCAGTCTTCCCTTCGCTCAGTGGCCCGCCTTCTTCTGATGTCATTTCTGATGTCAGAAGAAGGCAGAACTGAGCGAAGGGAAGACTGACACGTTGGGGCGGGGGAGCGCCGCCTCCTCACTAACGCTACGCTGCCGCCGGACAGAGGTAAATTTAAACAAAAGGAAAAGGATCTGGGGAGAAGAGGGCGAGGTAAGCATGGTGCGGCGGGGCGCCCTCCTGCCATGCTTACCTCGCTTACCATGTTGGCACGGCCCTGGAGATAGTAAGAATGACCAGGAAATGATGGTAGACAAAGGAACCAAGCTTGGCTGAGAAAGAAAAGAGGTCTAGGTAGCAGCGCAACCAATGGTAACAGTTCTTATACAGACAAGTGTGGCTGCATTGCCTGTGAACTACATTACACACAATGCATTGCTCACTTACCTTTGCAGTGAGAACTGCCGCAATGATCGTCCTTAGAAATGAGAATAACAGTAAAAGCATTAAACACATTTTAGGATCACATTATAAACTAGTGCAAGGCTGTCAGAGGACAGAACACTGTTATCCATGCCCTTCTCCTCCATCATTATTTCTCTACTCTGTGCTGCACCAAATGGCCTGAAATAACTCTCTGAGGCTGAAGGTACACATCATGACTCTTCTTACCAGAAAACACACCTCTGAGGCAGCTTTTAAAATGTAAATCTCATAGGTGTAGTTTGCCTGCTCACTTTGGGGGGAAAGGGGGGCAAAGAATAAGGAAGTCACATTGAGAGCGGAAGAGTAAGGAGAACCATTTTAGCATTAGCATACACACACCATTTGAGGGGGAAGGGGAACACCATAACCCCAAACTACGTTTATGATAAACATTTTCATCCTGCACGTGGCCTCCCTTTGTTTGCCCTTGAGTTTCTGCCCTAGAGGGATTCACTTGTTGCATTTAGCTCCATTGATTTATATTATAGGCCTCATGCTTTTGCCTATCAGTTTTTCAAGAAGCGGGGATTATCAATAAAATGCATCTGTAAAGCACTGCATACGCCTAATGGTGCTACACAAATGATTATAATGATAATTACTTTAACCTCAAAGGAATTAAAAGAGGTTTACTAGATCTCTCATGATTATTTGGGAAAGGCCAAGCTAATCCCAGCTTTATGCTATTTCACTTCTAAGTCCAACTTCTGACTCCCAAATGGTTACCAGGATGTTCACAATTGCTGTTAATGACATATGTGCTGGTGTACATTTGCTCTAACTACAGATCAATTTGCATACTTTAGTTACCTTGAAAAGCAGAGCTTTTGGGGATTTCTGGAGACTTCCAAGAGGACAGACTGAGCCAGTCCGGATTTTACTTCCATTGTCCTCCTTTTTCTGGAGTCATATGGTAACCCTAGTGACTTGGAGCTGGGAACTGCTGATAATAGGCAAAGCAGTGAAGGCCTGCATTTGTACAGATCAGTTCTTCAGCTGCAGTCCTCGAGGCCCCCAAACATGTCTGGGTTTCAATACAACTAAACTGTGCAAATGAATACATTTCTTGGGAAATACATCTAAATTATATTCATTGAAGTTATGCTGAATATCAGACCTGTAAACCACTACTATTAATATCCAAATTAGCAATAGGTGAGCCTGTTCCCAGTGACAAATTTTGCTACATGCAGTTGATAGCACGAAGCATATTGCTACAACTGTTTTAGGGCAGTAACAAATGCTTCGACTTCTAAAGGATTTTTTTTTTTTAATTTAGAACTCAGTAATTTTCATATGCAAGCTTTTAGACTTCTTCATCTGGATTTTTGTAACTCAGTGTGCCTGCTTCTCGTAGAAGTGAAACAACCAGAGAATCACACAGATCCACTAATCACTTAATATAATGGGGGGGGGGGGGGGGGGGGGGGGGGGGGAAGGGCCTCAGACACGTTGTTAAGGCAGCCACTTAATATTATTTATTTGTTACATTTGTATCCCACATTTTCCCACCTATTTGCAGGCTCAATGTGGCTTACATAGTACCGTATCGGTGTTCGCCAATTCCAGTATGAACAAATGGCGCAACAACATATTTTTAGCGCCAAGGTAATCATTGGTCCCAATAAAAGGCCATTACAAGTGGCACAAAATTCTGCTGCATGCTTGCTAACACCAGAAAGTTTGAGCACATTATGCCAATTTTGAGGATACTTCACTGGCTGTAGGTTGATCAGTGTGTTAAATTTAAGCTCTTTTTGTTCCTATTAAACTGCAACAAGGGGTTTCTACTGCAAAGCCTGGTGTTAATTTGTCTGTGTACCAGTAAGTCCTGGTGACAGTGCCATCTTTCAAGTAATCTATTCCCCAATATGTCTGGTCACTTGCATTTTCTATTGTTACTGGCATTAAGGAATTCTTTGCCAGAGTGTGCAAGGCCTGAAGCAGATGTTCTGGTTTTTAAAAAGAAGTGTTTTTACAAGGCCTGCATTTTGATTAAAATTTTTAATCGTGATGAAAGGCAGGGCATAGCCAACAGTCCACTGGTAGTGGTGGTGGGGTACAGGGATGGAATGTGAGGGCCATATTTCCTCTTGGAGCCGGCTCAAAGGATAGTGGGGGTGGGGAAGAGGACAAAAGGCTTAACCTTCAGACCAGGTAAGGTCAGAGGCTGGGTATTTTGGTGCCCTTAATCACCGGCGCCTAGGGCCAGAACCTTACCTGGTCCAATGGTTAAGCCGGCCTTGTTTCCTCTCCTTCCCCCTCCCACATTAGATATACGTTTGCCAGTGGGGATGCCAAAGTCCTGCCAAAGAAATTTGTACCCGAGTCCACCCCTTCCTTCTCATACTGCCTCAGGAGTGAGGAAGTCAGAAGGGTGCCTGCAGCCACCGCTACCAGCATTCCCTGAGCATGCTCAGTTCTCTCTCCGAGTCCAACATCTCTCCCTTGTTCATTTCCCGCCCTCCATCCTTCTCCCTCAATTTGGCATCTCCCCCTATTTCCCCCTTCCCATGCACAGTCTAGCATCTCTCCCTCCTTTTTTGGCCCTACCCACCCACAATTATCTCTCAATTCCCTCCCTCCTGCCCCTACCCACCTGCACGTACGGTCCGGCATCTCTCTCAGACCACCGGTGGCTCTTTCTTAGGTTCCCTCCCCTACCAAGCTGGTTTATTTACCTTATCAGCAAATCTTCGGCCTGGAAGCATTAACTGCAGCTGTGCTGCAAGGAAGCTTGCACCGGGTCTTTCCCTCACCTGTCCCACCTCCCTTCTGATGTAACTTCCTGTTTTCAGAAAGGGGTGGGTCAGGTCAGAGGGGACTGGTACTGCAGCAGGGCTGAAGCCTTGCTGACAAGGTAAACTGGGTTGGAAAGGGAGGGGACCTGAGAGCGAAAGCTGCTGACAGGCCTGGAGGGAGAAATGCCAGCATAAGCACCCAGTATTAGAGGTTTGGGGAGGCACAGCAAACTCCCGTGGTCACTCCAGGTGCCTGCATCACTCTCCCTGCACCCCAGGTCCACCCTCTCTCTCTTTCCTCTGGCCGCCGGTAGTGGCACTATAGAAATGATAAGTAGTAGTAGTAACAGATGTTGGCCCCAGGGTAAGGAAAAGAGAGAGGAAGGACAGGGAGAAAGAGAAGAGATATTGGGCATGGAGCGTATATAAGGAAAGGGACAGGGCTACAAAAGAACAATGCTGGACAGAGAGGAAATACACAGGGCCAATGCTGATCACAAGGGAAAGGATATGGAAATACAGGACAGGTCAAGATAAGGACACAGAGGAGAGATACTGAAAATAGGGGAGGATAAGGTCACTAAGAGGGCAGATGCTGAACATGAAGGGATAGGGATACAGAGAGGAAATGCTGGACAGCAGGTAGGGACGCAGAGGGAAGATGAATGGTGGACATGGAGAAAGAAGAAAAGTCAAATGGACAGGGAAAAAAAACAGGAGACACACTGGGATCAAAGTGAATAAAATGCTCAGACAACAAAAGTAGAAAAAAAAGTATTTTATTCTGAACTTATCAATTGGAATGTCAGCTTTTGGAAATGTACATCTGTGGTACTTTGAATTTCAGTTTTTATTTCTCTATTATTGTGTGTAGTCTGACTTCCTAAGGTTTCCAGTTCAGTAATAGAGGTATGATGGCAAAAAAGCTGATGTGTTGTCCCTTGTTTCATATTTGTTGAGTGTCTGTCTGGGTTTTGAAGGTGATTAAGGCAGTGATTCCCAAACTGTTTACTATGTCAGAATCCCTAAAAGCTGTTGTGTGTTGAAGTGGTTGTCTTTATAGCAGACGTGTGTGATCGGGTTGAACTCATGAGACACTGCCAGATGAGGGATCTTTAAGTACAGTTCAATGGTTTCCATAGGGTTATATGTGGTTTAGTGTTTGAAATAATTGAGTTGAAAATATGTAACATGAAGGCTTTACTTGTTAATAAGAGTAGTCAGCAGCCCTTCCTTGGGCTTCAAGTTTGTTCACTGCTATTTCAAATTTATACATCAAATGCACTTTGAGAAAAAGCTATCATAGACCTTCAATTTCACTTATTGGGGTGGTACATGGCATTCTTCTGGCTGGACCACCCTTATACTCTCTGCACTCTGGTCCAGCACATTCCTTCTTTCCACTACTCCCATGTCCATCCGTTTCCTTCCCTCCATGCCTTCCAACGACGCTGTACAGCCAAGGAGCTCTGAGACAGTTGAAGCAACAGCTTCTTCATGAAGCTCAGGTTGCTCCTTGCAGCTCCCTGTTTCATGAGCCAACAAAATCAACAAGCTCTCTGAGGGTCGGGGGGGGGGGAAGATAAGTTTGTAAGAGAGAAAGAGAGGTGCAGATCAGTGGCGTAGCAAGGGGGGCTGCCACCCGGGGCGGGGCAGTTCGCCGTTGCACCCCCCCCCCGGGTGCAGCACTATGACACCCCCCCCTCCGACCAGCTCCCGCACCCTACCTTTAAAAAGAATATCGGGAGGCGCTGCGCCCTGCACATAAAGGAAATGTGGACCGTCGGGTCTTCCCTCACTGTCTGTCCCGCCCTCCGCTGACGCAACTTCCTATTTCCGCAAGGGCAGGACAGACAGCGAGGGAAGACCCGACGGTCCACATTTCCTTTATGTGCAGGGCGCAGCGCCTCCCGATATTCTTTTAAAGGTAGGGTGCGGGAGCTGGTCGGGGGGGGGGAGGTGTCGATTCGCCGAGGGGGGGAGCTGGCAGGGAGCATCCCCCCCTGAGCTGACACCCGGGGCGGACCGCCCCTCCCGACCCCCCTTGCTACGCCACTGGTGCAGATAGACTGCAGGGAAGTGGGAGAGGTGAAAAAGGAGGCCAACTGACAGAAGCCTCTACAGAATTATAGGCAGCACCTACCAACTTGTTTTAATCCACATGCCTAAGAGACCCATATATATATTTACTGAAGTCTGCACTGTTTAATTTTGTCACTTTATTCTTTGGCATTTGATATATTTCATTTAAATTTTAGATATTAAGCTTTGTATTATCTGCAACTATTTTGCTGATCTTTCTTTGTGCATGTTGTCAGACAACTAAAGACTCAGCACCCCCCCCCCCCTCACTTTAGCCTCCTCAGACAGCTGATCCACCGTCTGCTCATGGATGCCAAGACCAGGCGTAGCAGGGGGAGGTGCAGGAGGGAGGCAGAAGGTGTGCAGCACGCAGTTAATTATTAATCACGCTTAACATGCAGACCTAGTTGTTACTTAGGGAAGTTTTTAGGAGTCCTTTTACTAAGATGAGGCAAAACACTAGCCCATGCTTACCAGAGCTTAAAATGGATTACTACAAGACACGAAGAGACATTCTGTGGTAATTTTGTGATCTGCACGTGCAAACCTCATGCTAAAAGATTTTTTTTATTTGCTCAGAGAGGAGGCTTGTCTGGGGTGGAGAATGGGCATTTCTGCACTAATTAGCGCAGCTACATTACTATGCACTAATTAGCACGTGAGCCCTTATCATCCGAATCAACAAGAACGTACCTAAATCTGCACTATCCAAGAAACTTACGCATCCAGTTTTCCCCACATCAGCACACAACTGTGGAACGCACTACCAAAAGCCTTGAAAACTATGTACGACCACCTACACTTCAGGAAAACTCTAAAAACTCACCTGTTTAGAAAGGCATACCCTACCGATCCACAAGAACAAGATGGGGTTCACACTTTCCACAAGAAAACAACACCAACAAAAAGAAGTGGAAAAAGAAACAAACTTCAAGAGATCAGTCCAAACACCAGGATAAGATGCTCCAAATACAGCTTTATTTGGACCCTACACGGTCCGTGTTTCGGCTTTAAAAAGCCTTCATCAGGGGTATGCAAAATGCAGCAATGTCTAAATAACTTGTTAAATGGAACACAGGCATCTAAACGCAGCTGTGCTCTGTGGTAACCCCTGCAGCTCACATTTACTAGCCTGGAGAACTATGTTCAGTTTGTGTAGACTGCAAGGGACTTGGTTTGCAGAGAGATGAGTGCCACCAAAGCCAGGCCTCTTCACTGTAAGATGGAAATATCCCTGTCCTTTGAAATCAAGGGCCTCCCTTACCCACTCGTAACTGGGTAAGGGAGGTCCTTGATTTCAAAGGACAGGGATATTTCCATCCTGGTGTTTGGACTGATCTCTTGAAGTTGGTTTCTTATGCCCTACCGATCCAACATAAATGCCTGACCTCTGCAACACAACAACCCTAAAGTACGTAATGGAAATCACACCACTCTCACGTTGCACAATTCCTTTATGTGGTCTTACCACATGAACCTTATCCTACCATAACATCACTTTGTATTTGTTTACCCCGGAGTCTGCAAACACCTCTCTGGTACCATGTAATCCACATTGAGCCTACAAATAGGTGGGAAAATGTGGGATACAAATGTAACAAATAAATAATAAAATCATCTACAAAATAGGTGTAAGTACTCACAGGCTAATATTTTAACTGCACACTAATGGCAACAGTAGTGCACAGCCATTAATGGAAAAAAAAATTGGAAAATCAGCTGGTTTAGGGCCCTATTTACAAAGGTGTGCTAGAGGCGCGTTAATGCTTTCTAATGGTTAGCGCGCGCTGTGTAGGTGTCCTCAATATTCCTATGGGCGCCTACACAGATAGTGTACGCTAATTTTGTGCACGTACTAAAAATGCTAGCGCACCTTAGTAAACAGAGCCCTTACTGCTGCAGTAAAAATGGCTTTAGTGTGTGGGAAAAAAAACTTTATACCACAGCTTAGTAAAAGCGTCCCTTAATGTTGTCAGATGATTTTTGTCCCCCGTTACATTGTCTTGTTATTTTTAATGTATTATAATACTTTTATATGGATTACAGAAAACAGATGTTTTGATTTACAGGATATAAATATTTTAAATAAAATAAGCCCACCCCTAGCAGCACTGGCCTGAGAGTGTAAGAAACATAGAAAATGATGATAGCAGATAAAAACCATATGGTCTATCCAGTCTGCCCATCTCCTAATCTCTACCATCCCTTCTTCTCCCTTTGAAATCCTCTGTGCCACCCTTACCCAGATGAGGGAACACCAGCAAAGAACTTAGTGTTATGACAATGACAAACCTAGTTTACTTACCACTTTCATAGTGCTTTGGGGCTGATGCAGGAAGCTACCGTGGTAACATGGTTACTGAGCACTAGATGCACTAATCAATCGTTAGAGCCCTTCCCTTACCGATTCCCTTAGCGAATCGGTAAGGAACGGGCATGCATCAAGGAATAGGATGAGAGGTTAGCAAGCAATTTAAGATCTGCCCGATGCAAAAAAAAAAAAAAAAAGGTTTTGTGCTGAAGTGAAACCTTGCATTAGGCACCAGTACACAGCCCATATAAATAGATGGTGAAGAAGCAATTAGCTATCCCACCCCAATGCAGAGCTGATTTTAAGGTGAGCGCAATGTGAGAATTGTACCTCCAGGTCTAAGGTGGCAAAGAAGGACTGGCATACCCTCTGCATCGGAGCAGAAAGGCTAACAGCTCCCATAGGCCCCTCCCCTCAAAGAAGTGACAGGCTCTGATCCCCACACTCCTACCCCCAATTTGATCCAACTCTTTCCTAGAATGACCCCCTGAAAAATATCACTGGGCAGGGAAGAGTACCACTAGTTACCAGGGCTTTTTTTTTAAGTAGTAGTATCCAGTTATACCCCTCCCTCTCATCAGCTCCCCTTTCCCACTACTTAAACACTCCCTGGTGTCTAGTAGCACCTTACCACCAAATAAGAAAAAAATTCCCTTATTTATCAGACTGACTCCACTTTGTGCATCCCGGGTTGCACCAGCAGCTCAAGGCAGGAGTGGGTAGACACTAGCCAGCAGGGAAGGGGGGAGGGGTTTGGTGAATTAGACCTATTGGTTGGATTTCTGCAGCAAATATTTTTTCCTGCCACTTTTGGTTGTTTAAATGTCCTCTAGAGGCTGCCTGAATGATGAATCCACAGAGCTAAACACTCTTTCCCAAAGAGGTACCAGGGTTGCCTAGTTCCAGAAGGGGGATTTAAAGGGTCAGTCCTGGATTTCTGACAGCCCCATCCAGATGTGTGATTGGGCCCTGCAGCACTGATTTCAATAGATATACTAAGGGACTACAACTATCACAATGCTTTTGGAATTTAGGTTTGAAATCAGGATTGGCCAAAACATCTCCCTCCTTGAGCCGAGTAACTAGGACCTCTAACTCATGACTAAAATCTCCTTTCCTATTTAAGAGCAGTATGAATAAAGCCTACATAGCTGGTGGAGCACTGTTGAGTATTTTCCCTGTAGGTTTAAAGAAATACTGGCAGGTTAATACACATATTTTCAAAGCACTTAGCCTTCCAAAGTTCCATAGAAACCTATGGAACTTTGGAAGGCTAAGTGTTTTGAAAATATGCCTCATACTTAGCAACGCACTTCAGATTTCTAAAATCTAAGCTGCATTTAGCCATTGCAGACAAAAAAAAAAAATCATAGTACTGACGTGTCTCCAGACCCTTTTGTATTCCAAAGATTTATTGTACACCCTTTCCCATGGTGCAACAGTTAAAAAAAAAAAATCAAACAATCCATAAACCAAGAAGAAAACAAACCTCTAGCAAAGAAATGAAATCCGTTAAACAACTGCCTGTACAGAGGTCGCGTTCAAGGTGGAAATCCGTTCCCTCGCCTCTAAGGAGTGTCCCTGGGCGGGCGGCTCCGATTTCACGCAAATCCAGGTGAGGTGTCAGGTAACAGGTTCGGGAGCACAGTCACTAGCTCCCCTTCCCCCTCACACCTCTGCGGCACAGAAGACATGCCCCGGCTTCAAATCAAAGTGCTTGAGTTGTAAGACACTGCTGGATGAGGGCAGAAGAGCGATAAACACTAATACGCGTAGAAATCTGTCTCTATACGCGTATATTGAACACTAAAAACAAGAACATTACACACACATCTCTCTCAATATTTACTTAACGAAATACGCATATATTCATGTATACGTATGCGAAAGCATAAACGAATCCGTGCATATATTTTATAGATATTTATTGTATAGTAAAATACATCTTTCGAGAGGGAAAAATCAAAAGAAATACGAGTACGCCTAGCCAGCCGTATACCGTAACTGGACAAATAATTCGTTTTGTTAATGATAATGTGTGGGAGTAAGGAAGAAAGCTGTAATGCTTCACGCCGTCCTATGACCGAGAGGAGTGTACACCTCCCGCGGTTGTCTTCGCGTGTGATGGTGGTGGGGACTGGGAGGTAGCAGAAAATCTTTCTATTCTCAGCCCTCAAATTCTTTTGCAAACATTCATGCCTAAGGAAGGGTTGGAACAAACCTGAGCTGCTCTAACCGGTCCAACAGGTAAGGAAGCTTGTTGACACCGTTATATTTGCAGCACGCATGCTCACTCCCAAATTTCCTGGTGCCTTTTTCTATTCCACCTTATGAAACTTTCTGCTTTTTGTGTGTGTTAGCGGAGCCCTCTCGATCAAAGAAATAAGAGGCGCCGCTGAGCTCAGGAGGGGCGCGAGAGCTCCCCGATCTTATTATCCACTTCGACTTGTCAAGGTGATCAAACGGCGCCGCGATCACGGACAATAACAATTAAAAAAAAGAATTTTTTTTTTTTTCGAAAAGTGGAGAAAAGAAAAGAGGGAGGAAAGAACTGCAAAGGTAAGCAGAGCCAAGCTCTCCCTCCTGCAAATCATGCCCAGAGCCTTCCTAGTGAAGAGGAAAAACTCGCTGCCCGCCATCCGGACATGGGCTGAGCTCCCCGACGACGAAAGAGCGGATACGTACATCCCAGGTAAGAGCAGCAGACAGAGGACAAGGAAGCAGCTCCACTATAACTCGTGTGAACGAACGCCAAAATCCACTGAGTCTCCTCCCCCCGCCAAAAATTTGGGGGAGGGAAACATTTTTTTCTCCAACTCCCCAAACTGAGATTATTATTGTTATTATTTTAAGTTTCCCCCATCGCTTTTGAAGGTGCTGCTGCCCTTGCTAAAAGAACTGTTAATGCAGTCGTTTGCAGCTCCACTTACTAGAACGCTTTATTTGCACGGCTAAAAGCTAATTCGGGGCCTGGCGAAAAGAAAGCGCATAACTTACGCGAGCGACAAGTCTCCACTGCAACTCGAGAGTTTTGTCTGGGTCAGATCAGTTGCCTCGAAGTCCCGGAAAAACAAAAAAGGGAGCTTTGCTGGGGCGAGACGCAGTTTATAAAGTTAGAAAAAGAAATGTAATGTTTGGACTGTTTTTAAAAAGTGCATATAAAATGCACATATTTAATTTCAAATCCTGTGTTTTAACGTCATTAGACACCAACATTTCAAAATGATAGGGGTGGGATACGCAATAGGAAAACTATCCATTCCCTCCTGGACCCAGTAACGTTTTCTTAATATTGGGGATAGCCACAGAGTTGCCTGGCACCGTTATTAAGCAGGTTTTTTTTGGAGGGGGGTGGGCAGGAATCTTGTACGATGAGAAAACTGTAATTAAAACGTCTGTGTCTAGGATCTTTCTTTTTCGAGAAATTCAAAACCGATAATGTGTGGTTTAAGAGATTCCCTTCTTTACCCCCACCCCCACCAACCTAACGGGAACTCCCCCATCCGTGTGTATATACTCTGCAGTCAGTCAATCTGCACCTTACAGATAAACTGTTGATAGGAGAACTCTAACTGGTCCTCTCCTTTCGCTCTCGCCCACATCTCTTTCATACTGCCAACGCCCTGAGTTCAAACAGCAGCACAAACCCGACTCACCTGCTGCCGCTGTCTCCGCCTCCTCCTCTGAGCAGCTGCAATCGCACACATTTGCCAGATTGGGGGGGGGGGGGGTCTTTCACCTATATCATGCTACAAGATTACAGTATAGTTCTCTGACTCTCCTAGTGACCTTGCATATGTGCTTTCCCCCCACTCCCTGTTCTCCGATTCCTGTCCTAGTGAATGTAAAATATGCTTTCAAGTATGAGCCCGAAGAGAATTGCTGCAGCGGTGGCCCCGCAGGTGAAATACCGAGCCTGGAGAATAGCAACTGCGGTTGCGGGAGCAACGCCCCCTGCAGGGCGCAGCAGGAACTACACGATACCCCGACTGACGCTGCAGCAGAAAACGGGCAGGGGAGCGAGGCAGAGGGACAAGTTCCAGCTCCGGGAGTCAAGCGCACACCTGTCAGATCGAAGATTAAGGTACAGTATTCAACCGGCCCAAATGAAACACCCGGTTTGAACTCATTTGCTGTGACAGTGTAAAAACAATGACGGTAATTTCTAGCAACCCATGCAAATCTTTTGGTCCACTTACCGTCAACTAATAAAGATTGGACTTACTTACATCTTTTTGAAAGAGTGTGGAAACAGAGATTAATACTTCTCAAAAGCTGTTTAAGAGACTGGTAAGGAGAAAACAAAAGATCTACATGATTTTAGAGAGGAACCTGTACTCTGCTCACTTTCCCCAGTTAGGCATGAGAGAGACAATGTGGGCAGTTCTGCAACTTAACCATTGCCACATGCTGAACGCCAGTTCGATAATGACATTTGCATGCCATGATGCGCTTATAGAATGCCAGCATAAAATTGCATTGGTGCACCCAAATTTAGGCACAGCCATTTTCACCAGGTCTGTGACAGGTACTGTAAATGGGCATGCCTAAGCGTGCCATGCAATAGTATCCTACCTTGTGTGCTGTACCTCCCATGTGTACACACCCATACAGCTATGTGCTATAGCACATATACACTAGCTTACAAAATAGCATATAGTGCACACATGCATGTAGGTGGTGCTTTTCTGTGCACGCAAGGCATATAGACCCGCACATGCCCAGTTATAGAACTGCCTTTCAGAAGTGCACATAAAGGCCACGTGGCCTGTCTAGTCTGTCCTTTCATACCAAAGTGGAACGAGTGTTTTAGGCACCATAGATAAAACTTCAGCTTTGTGCGGCACCGCCTCCCCCCCCCCAACTTTTAGGTCTCTACGTCTATGTTCCTTCCCCAGTCAGTTTTGATAATTAAACTTGACATCACCCTTCCTAAAATGATTCTGTAAAATGCGTAACAGTGCAAAAGTGAAAGTGCCCACTGACAAGCCTTGTCTGCCTACTGGGTAAGCTGACCGTAATAGCAATCTCCCTATGGCATGCACTGTCGTGGCAGTTTTACACAGTTTAGATAACTTTTGAAGACACAATTGTTTCTGACTGTGTTTTTTTTTTTTTTGAATAGATGGATTTGATTTCCATGACTGTTGAGTGATGATGTAATGCTTTTGCTGTATATTTATTATTATAGTATATATTTTGATTTGTTTTATTTTGAATGTTTTTTGGAAATGACCTAGTTATAGGTGGTATACAAATCAAGCTCTGTGGCAACTGTTCTGTAAATTAGTGCCTTAGTTAGGCATCCTAAAGTGGTGAACATAGCTTAAATTCTATAATGGCTGCCACTTCAGTCATATTGGCGCTGTTGGTGCACGAACACCTGAGAGATTCAACCGCAGATTCTGGCATTATTTTGCTTCCTTTCAACACTACTTCTTTGGTTAATTTATCATGGACTCCCGCTGAAGGCATAGGCTGAAACGCGGATTGTGTAGAGTCCATTTTAAGGTGCTGCCCGCTGGTCTCCTTTTATGTGCTGTTTTCAAGCAAACCCAGGTGTAACTATGAGTAAAGGACTTCTTTACTTTTATTCTGACTCAGCGCATTGATCATTCCCACCCTTTTGTCCTTTCATTAAAGCTGAGTTGTCGAACCTTGGACCTCAAGGGCCACAATCCAGTCTCTTTGTCAGGATTTCCCCAATGAATATGCATGAGTTCTGTTTGCATGTATTGCCTCCATTGTATACAAATAGAGCTCATGTATATTCATTAGGGAAATCCTGAAAACCTAAGCTGCTGAGGGCCAATGTTGAACACCCCTGGTTTAAAGTCATGCCTAAACCATTATAGAATACCAGCACAAAGCCTCAGTGGTGTACCCATATGTACCACATGCATTCACGCCTGTGCTCAAGCAGTTTCTGCATTGTGCAGCCAGTAACATGCATGTACACCCCACGGTGACCAAGTGCTTTGGCTCATAGTAGCTCTCTGCATTGGCTGCTGTTCTGGTAGTGCAAAAAGCATAAGCGTTATAGGGAAATAGAGTGGAGGAGTAGCCTAGTGGTTAGTGCAGTGGACTTTGATCCTGGGGAACTGAGTTTGATTCCCACTGCAGCTCCTTGTGACTCTGGGCAAGTCTACTACTACTACTTAACATTTCTAAAGTGCTACTAGGGTTACGCAGCGCTGTACAATTTAACATAGAGGGACAGTCCCTGCTCAAGGCTTAACCCTCCATTGCCCCTGGTACAAATAGTACCTGAATATAATATGTAAACCGCTTTGAATGTAGTTGCAAAAAAAACACAGAAATGCGGTGTATCAAGTCCCATTGCCCTTTCCCTATATTCTGTTTTTCCACAAGTGAGAAAGCATTAGAGAAAAAGAGTGGAAAATAAATCTGTACACGTGGTGTTAGTCCTGTTCTTATCACACCTTTAACTAGGAAGGACTTTGTTCCTTGTATTTTTATACTAGGCTGGGTGTACCTTCCTTCTGTTTGCCAACTTCCTTCAGGTCAGAGGAACAGCAGCAGAAGTGAGAGCTCTTTTGTTAGAAGTGACTGACATGTAATGTTAAAATACTTGTCCTTGCATACATGACAGATACACTAGTTGAAGTAGTTATTTCTAAGGTACTGTATACAGGAAGAAGAGGCAATTTAATTTCACTAGAAAGAGTACAATTATGAAAAAATGTTTCAGGAGCTGAGGCTGTGACTGTGGTTCTCTTATTGCAATGAGCACATCAACAGCTTGACCCACCTAAAGACTGATTGCCAAGTGCATTTACATAACCATCACTTTGTAACTGTTTAAAAAAATGTAGCAAATGGGTTATTTTAGTGAATCTATTCTCCCAATCTCTTTTATGTCATTTAATAATTTAAAATTTGCCTTTTCATTCTTTGGAGTGTGAAGAGTGGAGTTCAGCTGATAAAGCAGTTTCCCAAGAGCAAAGGATGTCGTATTTTAGCATCCTTCAAATACAGTTTATCTTCAAGTCTTTGGGTGTAAGCGCAATTTATATATTTCACAAAAATGAAAAAATAGACTTTGATATGTTCATAACTTTGGATTTGGCTCTTTTGCACTTAAGCAGTGACAGAGCAGGTCACCTTTTCTGTGACCCGTGTCAGGGATGGTATTACTCGATGCAGTCATACACACAAAATTTGAGCTCCTGGTAGCAGATTCTTTCACAGGAGCTACTCTCAATCACAGTAATTTTGTACCAGTGGTGATGGATGGGTCTGAAAAATTACACAGTAACAGATGACAGGTGAAGGCCAGCATGGTCCATCTTCTCTCCCCATCAAAGTGGCTGGAGCTGTGCCTGCCACTCTGTGCAGGACATGCAGGTTACATCCTCTGTGCCTTTGTTTAGGATTGTACCAGACGCTACATGCAGGTTACACCCCTCTGTCATTTGTTTTTCTTTGATCCCACCCTCTTGCTACATTGAGAATCTATGTGTTTATCCCACACCTTTTTTGAATTCTGTCACTGTTTTTGTCCGAACCACCTCTGCTGGGAGGGCATTCCAGGCATCCACCTCCCTTTCTGTGAAAATATATTTTCTAATGTTGCTTTAAGCTTCTCTCTGTGTAGTTTCATTGCATGACTTCTATTGTATAGTTAGACTCTTACCACCCTAATTCTATAAACTTGCATGCACATTGTATGCAACTTAATTAGTAAATTACAATCACAGTTACCGGATGCGAGTCAGCACCCAAGAAAAAGATTCAGGTATCATTGTAGACAATACGCTAAAATCTTCTGCCCGGTATGTGGCGGTGGCCAAAAAAAGCAAACAGAATGCTAGGAGTTATTAGGAAAGGGATGCAAAATAAGACCAAGAATATTATGTAATGCTCCATGGTGTGACCTCACCTTGAGTATTGCGTTCAGTTCTGGTCGCTGTATCTCAAAAAATATATAACGGAATTAGAAAAGGTTCAAAGAAGAGCGACCAAAATGATAAAAGGGGATGGAACTCCTCTCCTTTGAGGAAAGGCTAAAGAGGTTAGGGCTCTTCAGCTTGGAAAAGAGATGGTGCAGGGGAGATATAATTGAGGTGTACAAAATACTGAGTGGAGTAGAATGGGTAAAAGTGAATTTATTTATGTATTTATTTATTTTGCTTCATTCTTTCAAAACATGCAAAAACCAAGAGACACAATGAAGTTACATGGTTCTACTTTTAAAACAATTAGGGGGAAATATTTTTTCACTCAACCAATAGTTAAGCTTTGGGTGGATCTGGGTTTTAAAAAATGTTTAGACAAGTTCCTGGAGGAAAAATCAATAGTCAGCTACTGAGACAGATGTGGGGAAGCCACTGCTTGTCCCTGGGATCAATAGCCTGAATCTTGCTACTATTTGGGATTCTGTCAAGTACTTGTGATCTGAATTGTCCACTGCTGGAAGCAGGATACTGGGCTAGATGGACCATTGGTCTGACCCAGTATGATGTGTATTTTCAAAGCATTTAGACTTACAAAGTTACAAAACTTTGTAAGCCTAAGTGCTTTGAAAATGAGCTTCTATGGCAACTTATCTTGTTATGTTCTACCAATCAATAATTAGCAATAATTGGGGTTACTTAATGCTATTTGGAACTAATTTGCAGTTACACGTGTAATTGCACTTAGTTGGTATTGTATAGTGCATAACTGCAAGAAGGGCATGCATGTGGGAGCAGTGTGAGTGGATTGGGGGTGTGCCAACCCCTAGATTCTATATATGGCACTCAGAATTGTGCAGGTGCCCAATTTGCATGCACAGTTTAATCAAGTAACACGCCAATAGTTGGGTACTATGAATTATTGGCGTTAATTGGCAGCAGTTTAGATTTACATGTGATCTTGCTAAGTGCTATTCTATATGGTCCCTACTCTCCTTTATGGAATACTAGCGAAGCAGCACAAATACATATACATAATTTAGGGGTGACCACTGAATACCAGCTGTAGAGCTCGCGCCTAGATTACTAACGCACACATGTAAATGATGGTATTCTACAATTTACACACATCACTGTTTGCTCTGCCCATCTCCAATCATCGCATTTAAGTGCCACCTTATATTCCTATGGGCGTCTCTAGCACTTAGCATGTGCTAAAAACACTAGCACACCTTAGTAGATCTAAAATGTTGAAAGTTGCAGATTTTCTTGTTATGGATCCCTAGGGAGTCTGAAAAAGTTCCATGTTTAAACATGCAATTTTTAAATTTTTTTTCATATAAAAGGATGGGGTTTGTACTGTTGCATTACAAATTGTTTGCTCTAATAGAATTCATTAAAACCTTTATTTTTCTTTGGTCATTTACACATGTTCCTGGTACCTAAATATTGAGCACTCGTTGTAGAATTATCTTTGTAAAATAGCCCCCAGATAGGTGCCTACTTGCACTTTCTACCTTCAGGGTCACCAAGGAGGGGAGGGGGGGTGGGTGGGGCAAAATTCCCCAGGCCTGGCTGCCAGGGGGAGGGGGCTAGCTCCGGCAAGCTTCTTCTTGTTTCCGGGTCTGTCTCGCTTCTGCTGCTCCTACGTGCTACGACCCAGATGATTGCATTAACGTGATTACCCGGGTAACCCGGCTTATCGTGTTAAATACAATCATTTACGTCCCGGCTCACAGGAGGAGATTACATAAGATGTTTTTCAACCAACCTCCTTGCGACACACCAAGGAAGGTAAGTGGATGGGGGCCCAAATATGGGGAGCGGTCCGTGTGTATGTGTGTAGCACGGTAGCAGTCTGGGGGGGGGGGGGGGAGAGGGCGGCCCTGCCTACCTTTGCAGCCTTTTATAAAAATGACCTCTTAAAGCTATTTTACCGAGAACAGAAAAATATTTTTTGTAGGCTGGGTGGAGGTTATTAGGCTTTCAGTGTTTAAGCCAGGATTCCATACTAGAATGGTTAAACACATACAAAATGAGAGTAAATACGGTGCCTTGAAAAATAGGTTTGCATGCTGTAACATATTAGTTTTCCACAGAGGCTCTGCAGACACTGAGCTGTCTTCTGTACCTTTGCAGTTCACCGCGGCTACCTGTGGCGAGACGGTGTACAACTGTGACATGTGTGCTAAAGTCTTTCGTCTTCAGCGCATGCTCAATCGCCACCTCAAATGCCACAACCAGGTCAAAAGGCATTTGTGCAACTTTTGCGGGAAAGGATTTAATGATACGTTTGATCTGAAGAGACACGTCAGGACTCACACAGGTATGAACATGGCTGATCATTCTAGTTGGATGCACCATAGCCAAAATATTAGGTTTGCTATAGTGTATTAAGAAACTATCACTTGCCGCCTCCACTTTTTTAAAATGCCTGATTTAATCCATTGTGTTTACAGTTGTCCCGTTGTTTTATTCAAAATTCTCTTCCTCAATCTCTGGCTAGCACTGGAGAGACTGCTGCTGTGTTGGTCAGGTGACGATTGCATATTCGGATGAGTGTGACTTCTGTAATTTTTACTATTATCTGCTGCTGTCTGGAGGAGAGGGGTAGTGTGAATGCAGCAGAACCCAAGCACTGAGTTTTCTCAAAAATCAATTAGGGTTTCTTTTACCAAGCTGCAGTAAAAGTGGCCCTGCGGTAGTGTTGGTGTGTGGCTTTGCCACATGCTGAGGCCCCTTTTACTGCAGTGGGTGCGGGGATAGTGCTGGGCAGACTTATACAGTCTGTGCCAGAGCTGGTGGTTGGGAGGTGGGGCTGGTGGTTGGGAGGCGGGGATAGTGCGGGGCAGACTTATACGGTCTGTGCCCTGAAGAGCACAGGTACAAATCAAAGTAGGGTGTACACAAAAGTAGCACACATGAGTTGTCTTGTTGGGCAGACTGGATGGACTGTGCAGGGCTTTTTCTGCCGTCATCTACTATGTTACTATGTTTACCAAGCTGCAGTAAAAGTGGCCCTGCGGTAGTTTTGGTGTGTGGCTTTGTCACATGCTGAGGCCCCTTTTACTGCAGTGGGTAAAAAGCCAGAAAAAGGAAATGACTGTGTGGTAAGTAAACGCTTTCGGCATGGCCATTTCCAGGAGGACGCCCTTACTGCCACCCATTTAGGAGACGGTAAGGGCTTCCGCGCTAACCCAGCAATAACTGGGCACTGGCTAAACCCCCGGCGGTTAAAAAAAAATTCCCGACACACCCTGGGGGCTTGGAGTGCGACAAATCAACGGTGGCTCTACCACCACTTTGTAAAAGGGCCCCTTATTGCGTTAATACCACGGTTAACGTGTTAACAGTTGCCTCACCTCTGTCTCTCTTCCCCACCCCCAATAAGCGCTCATGCTTCGTGTCTCCCTTTCCCCCCTTGTTTACACACATGGTTGCCAGGCTGCTGCTGCTTCTCCTGACCTGTACTGGTGACGGGAAGCAACAGCTTTTACAAAGCTGCGGCAAATGGGGGTCTTTGCTGGCGTCGACAAGTCTTTGACGTGCCCCGAGGCCCCCTTTTACCACAGAGGTAAAAAGGAAGTCTTTCTTTAAAGACATGACCTTGCGGCCAGTGAAGCAGTTGCCGCGTGGCCATTTCAGGGAGGAGCAGTAAGGGCTCCTACGCTAAACCGGCAGCACTGCCCGATTACCACTGGGTACACACAGCGCTACAAAAATTGAAGTATTTTTGCAGCGCCGGAAATGGTGCGTGCTTGGGGAGGAAACTACAGCTGGGCTGCTGCAGTAGCCCAGCAGTACTTCCCTTTTAGCCGGCGGTAAAGGCAGGCAGAAGCATGGGCATTGTCCTGTGTGTTCTGCCTCTGGGTCCAGTGGTCCCCTTTCAAATGTGTAATTTTTTATTTGAATGTGAAATGTTTTATTTGCTTTGTTTTTTTTTGTTGTTGTTTTTTTTTTAGTGATAAAGCTCCTTTTGCTACTTCTGTTAAGTGGATCTCCTGACCTCTCCTGACTTCTCCTGACCTCCCTACCAGTGGTGTTTCAGGATGTTGTCTGCTTTTATAAATGTTGTGCAGATGTGTCAGTACTGGTCCATTTTGCCTTTTTTCTAGTATGAGAGTATCCTATTTCTTATTTAACTCTTTGTCCTCAATGTTGTGGACTTTTTATTTTGTATACATTAAATTTTCTTTTTGTCTGTCTTTATACATTTATATTTACTTGTATTAAACTGCTCTTATTTCTTAAGCAAGTGAATACTTGTACATTTGTGTTTAATAATTGCATAAATGAATATAAAAATAACAAAACAAAGAAATGTCTGTGTGTATAGGGGTCAAATTTAGGGGGGGGGGGGGCACAGAAAAATAAAAAGATATAGTGGTTTGAAAATGGGCCATTTTGGAGCAAAGGTCCCAGAGAAATGGTCCAGTGTATTTCTATAGAAGCAGCAGCTCCATCTTCTGTAGCGTAGAAACTCCGATACAGTGAAACACAGCTGTTTGGATAACGCTCCTTTCAAACTTTCTCTCCCTTCTTTCCTCTCTGGTCACAGATACACACACTGGGTAATTTTATAACTAATCTAGCTGAAAGGCCTACGAACTTGGCCTGGGCTACAAGCCTAACAAAAATTTCACTGCTCTTTCCAGAGTGTGAGGCGCTGCCTGAAGGTTGCTGTTGGCCCAGTAAGATGAGGCGAGGAAGAGTAGGCGGTAGAGGACTGATGAGAGGGGTGTGATGGGTAGCAGCAGGAGCTGGTGTATGGTTATGCAAAGGGGATGGAGATCCAGAGAAAGTGGAGGGAGAAGAGTTGCTATTGAGCCTTGTGGATAGCTTGGAGCAATGGTGTAACTTCCAGGCCTCCCCATTCCAGCCTCAGTCCCCCCCACAACCCTGGTGGCTAGTCAAGTTCCTGTGTTTTAGGTACTACTGGATGCCCTCCCACTCCCTGCACCGCTTTCCCGCCCTCTGCACTGCTGACTTTCAATTTTACGGGCCACTGGCAGAGGCCATGAGGTAAACACACTGCCTTTGGCGGCCCCGGAAGCTTTCCCTGTGCTACAATATCCTGTCCTATTTTTCTATCTCGCTGTATTTTCAAATGTAAGCAACATTGAACCTGAGCTTGCTTGGGATCATGTGGGATATAAATAGTAAAAAAAAAAAAAAATCCCTTATCCGCCACCTTTTAAGACACTGCCTATCCAGCTGGATGGGAATGGCATAAGGGCTCTAGTATTACCATATTGAAAATGCGGCCATACCATGCTTCTGTGGTTATGGTTCACTAATAAGTTGGCTGGAGTCACTGAGGCTCATTTTCAAAGCGCTTACATTTCCATAGGTTATGATCAGGATTATTTTCGAAAGAGAAGGACACCCATCTTTCGACACAAATCGCAAGATGGGCGTCCTTCTCACATGGTAGCCCAAATCAGCATAATCTAAAGCCGATTTTGGGCGTCCTCAACTGCTTTCCATCACGGAGATGACCAAAGTTCACGGGGGCGTGTTGGAAGCATAGCGAAGGTGGAACTGGGGACGTGCTTAACACATGGGCGTCTTCAGCCAATAATGGAAAAAAGAAGGGCGTCCCTGACAAACACTTGGACGACTTTACTTGGTCCTTTTTTTTTTTTACGACCAAGCCAAAAAAATGTGCCCTAAATGACCAGATGACCACCGGAGGGAATCGAGGATGACCTCCCCTTATTCCTCCAGTGGTCACTAACCCCCCTCCCACCCTAAAAAAAATGTTTAAATATTTTTTCCAGCCTCTATGCCAGTCTCAAATATCATACCCAGCTCCATGACAGCAGTATGCAGGTCCCTGGAGCAGTTTAGTGGGTGCAGTGCACTTCAGGCAGGCGGACCCAGGCCCATCTCCCCCTACCTGTTACACTTGTGGTGGTAAATGTGAGCCCTCCAAAACCCACCGGAAACCCACTGTACCCACATCTAGGTGCCCCCTTCATCCCTAAGGGCTATGGTAGTGGTGTACAGTTGTGGGGAGTGGGTTTTGGGGGGCTCAGCACACAAGGTAAGGGAGCTATGCACCTGGGAGCTTTTTCTGAAGTCCACTGCAGTGCCCCCTATGGTGCCTGGTTGGTGTGCTGGCATGTGAGGGGGACCAGTGTACTACGAATGCTGGCTCCTCCCACAACCAAATGGCTTGGATTTGATCGTTTCTGAGATGGGCGTCCTCGGTTTCCATTATCGCCGAAAATCGGGGACGACCATTTCTAAGGTTGACCTAAATGTTGAGATTTGGGCGTCCCCGACCGTATTATCAAAACAAAAGATGGACGCCCATCTTGTTTCGATAATACGAATTTCCCCGCCCCTTTGCGGGGATGTCCTGCGAGGACGTCCTCAGGATAACTTGGGCGCCCCTTCGATTATTCCCCTCCACATAACTTTGTAAGTCTAAGTCCTTTGACAATACATCTCCTTGTTGTCCCACAAGTTTTAACTTTTCATGGGTATCCAGATAATTTCTTTTTGGGTTTTATGTTGGGGTAGAAAGTTATCTAGTATTTTGCTCCCTACGGTAGATGATTCCTTTTTGTTTTTATTTCTCCTGTGCTGTACTTCTTACAGAGAATGTGATTTCTCAGTGTTTCCTTTTCTAATTTTGATCCTTTATTCTGTAATTGGTGAGGATTGGTCTGTGTTCTGTGGGTGACCAAGGTGAGAGATTCTGCTGGCATGTAATTTGTGAGTGTATCCATAGGAGTCTGACTTATCTAGCTTTTCCAGTAGGAAGTATATTGCAGTTCTGTACATTCACTGCTGCCTTTTTAAAGGTACAGTTAACTGATATTTGTGTGATCAGAATTGGTTCTGTTGAGCTTGCCACATAGGCTCTGAGCAGTTTCTTGCAGGATTTAGTGTTCCTTCACACAGTAGTTTGGCAGACAGTCTTTTGTCTGTTCTTTCGTAAGAAGGGGAACACTATCAGGACCTCCAGCGACTTGAACTGGTTAATGTCGGCTTCAGAAAGGAGAGAAAGCAGTAGAACCAGAGGAAGAGACAAGAAGACTTATTTTATTAGTACAGCTTAATAAAGCATTGTATATTTCTTATAAAGTAAAGCTGAGGGATATGTGCCACTGCAGTAATTATTTTCCAGGATACTGTGATGTGTGTTGAGCAGTTGACCAGACTCAAGTCTATCATAATTGTAAAGTTTAAGTTATGGGATAACGCAACTTCATTTAAAAATGTCAGTGTTTCCAAAAATGTGCATGTTGTTTATGTTGATGCAGGACAGACTTTTTACTTAGAAATCAGTTATCAAGCGCACTCTAAGGCATTATTTAGGAGTATACCAAGCACTACTCATGTCTATATGCCTAGTGCCCCTCCCATGTTAACTGTAGGCCTCCCCCACCCCAAATGTCAGGTCAGGCTACACACCTGGCTTGGAAGAAGGCATAAGAGAATAGACAGTTTCTGGGAAGTGATCAGTGTGCAATAGGAGAGACAGGAGCAAAAAGTGGCCACGAGGAGCTGGGAGGTGGTAAGCAGGAGAGAAATTGGGAAAAGTCCATAGGGGAGATGGGAGCAGTGAAGAGGGCCCATGAGTAGAAGCCTTGGTAATATCTCCCAAATTCTATATACTGCGACTTAAGATGCATGCGCAAATCTGATCATTTTCTGTTTTGTGTGCAGCTTAATTGGCTTAAGCTAATCAGTGCCAGTTAACAAGCAATTATTGCCACTAATTGACTAATTATACACACAACTTTCTAAGCATATTCTATATAAAGTGATATGTGTACATTTTAAGGCATAGATCTAAAAAGGGAGCATGGCCATGGGCAGATTGTTCCTAGAATGTATGCGCAATGCTATAGAATAACGTGACATATTAGATGACGGCAGAGAGAGACCTGCATGGTCCATCCAGTCTGCCCAACAAGATAAACTCATATGTGCCTCTTTTTGTGTATACCTGACCTTGATTTGTATCTGCCATTTTCAGGGCACAGACCGTAGAAGTCTGCCCTGCCTCCCACCACCTGCTCTGCCATCCAATCTCCGCTAAGCTTCTAAGGATCTATTCCTTCTGAACAGGATTCCTTTATGTTTATCCCACGCATTTTTGAATTCTGTTACCGTTTTCATTTCCACCACCTCCCATGGGAGGGCATTCCAAGTATCCACAACTCTCTCCATGAAAAAATACTTCTTGACATTGTTCTTGAGTCTGCCCCCCCCCCCCCCCCCCCCCCCCCCCCCCCCCCCCCCTTCAGTCTCATTTCATGTCCTCTAGTTCTACCACCTTCCCATCTACGGAAAAGGTTCGTTTGCGGATTAATACCTTTCAAATATTTGAATGTCTGTATCATATCACCCCTGTTTCTCCTTTCCTCCAGGGTATATGTGTTCAGGTCAGCAAGTCTCTCCTCATACGTCTTGTAACGCAAATCCCATACCATTCTTGTAGCTTTTCTTTGCACCGCTTCAATTCTTTTTACATCCTTAGCAAGATATGGCCTCCAAAACTGAACACAATACTCCAGGTGGGGCCTCACCAACGACTTATACAGGGGCATTAAAACCTCTTTTCTTCTGCTGGTCACACCTCTCTCTATACAGCCTAGCAACCTTCTAGCTACGGCCTCCGCCTTGTCACACTGCTTCGTCACCTTCAGATCCTCAGATACTATCACCCCAAGATCCCTCTCCCTGTCCATACATATCAGACTCTCACCGCCTAACATATACGTCTCCCATGGATTTCTACTCCCTAAGTGCATCACTTTGCATTTCTTCGCATTGAATTTTAATTGCGAAACTTTAGACCATTCTTCTAGCTTCTGCAGATCCTTTTTCATGTTTTCCACTCCCTCCCGGGTGTCCACTCTGTTACAAATCTTATCCGCAAAAAGGCAAACTTTACCTTCTAACCCTTCGGCAATGTCACTTACAAATATATTGAACAGAATCGGCCCCAGCACCGATCCCTGAGGCATCCACTACTTACTTTTCCCTCATCCGAGCGAATTCCATTAACCACCACCCTCTGGCGTCTGTCTGTCAACCAGTTCCTAATCCAGTTCACCACGTCGGGTCCTATCTTCAGTCTGTCAAGTTTATTTAAGAGCCTCCTGTGGGGAACCGTGTCAAAAGCTTTGCTGAAATCTAAGTAGATTACGTCTGTAGCAAGTCCATGATTCAATTCTGTGGTCACCCAGTCAAAGAATTCAATGAGATTCGTTTGGCATGATTTATCTTTGGTAAAACCATGTTGTCTCTGATCTTGCAACTTATTGGCTTCCAGGAAATTCACTATCCTTCAGCATCGCTTTCATTACTTTTCCAATAACCGAAGTGAGGCTTACCGGCCTGTAGTTTCCAGCTTCTTCCCTATCACCACTTTTGTGAAGAGGGACCACATCCGCCGTTCTCCAATCCCCTGGAACCTCTCCTGTCTCCAAGGATTTATTAAACAAATCTTTAAGAGGACCCGCCAGAACCTCTCTGAGCTCCCTCAATATCCTGGGGTGGATCCCGTCTGGTCCCATGGCTTTGTCCACCTTTAGATTTTCAAGTTGTTCATACACACTCTCTTCCGTGAATGGTGCTATATCCACTCCATCCACTCCATTCTCATTAGTACTTTTGCCAGTCAATCGCGGTCCTTGTCCAGGATTTTCTTCTGTGAAAACAAAACAAAAGTATCTATTTAGCAAATTTGCTTTTTCTTCATCATTATCTACATAGCGGTTCGCAGCATCTTTCAGTCTCACAATTCCCTTTTTAGTCTTCCTCCTTTCACTAATACAATGAAACCTCGGTTTTAGTTCACTTCGGATTTCGTCGGTTTCGGTTATCGTCAATTTTTTTCGCGAAAATTTCATCTCGGTTTTCGTCGATCACCTCGGATTTCGTCAGCGTGACCATGCAGCTAATCTTGCGTTCTCACGTGTCGTTCTTCTGGAGCATTGTTTCCAGTTGTGGGATCACACTGCTGCTGTTTTCGGACCCAAATTTCGTCGTTTTGCCACACTACTGCTGCTCCTGGTTGAGTGCCTGTATCAAAGTCCCTGCAGGTATTAGGACCCAAATTTTGTCGTTTTGCCACAATACTGCTGCTGCTGGTTGAGTGCCTGTATCAAAGTCCCTGTAGGTATTAGGACCCAAATTTCATCGTTTTGCCACACTACTACTACAGCTGGTTGAGTGCCTGTATCAAAGTCCTTGCATACACCAAGAACAGTCTTCAGAAAGGTAAATGCCATGATAAATGTTCATTTATTCTATACACTATTCTTTTTTTATTCATTTAAAAGAAAAATTGCTTGGTGCCTCGGTTTTCGTCGGTTTCGGTTTTTGTCAATAGTTTTCGGACGAATTATCAACGAAAACCCAGGTTTCACTGTATACCTGAAGAAATGTTTGTCACCCCTCCTTACATTTCTAGCCATTTGTTCTTCCGCTTGTGCTTTCGCCAGACTTATCTCTCTCTTGGCTTCTTTCAGTTTCATCCAGTATTCACAAGTTTTGCTCCTACAGAATTAATTTGCTCCATTACAGCACTGTGATGTTCCTGAAAATAGAACTGAGGCGGAAAAAAAGCAATGAAGGTGGAACAAAAAGATACGAAGGTACCCAAAGAGAAAAGACACCCCCAAATCACTAATGTTGAAACACATACCAGGAAATGTAGATGGAAAGCGATGACCACAAATGCTCGCAGTCTAAGCAATAAAGTTCATGACCTTCAAGCCCTGATATTGGAGGCAGACTTAGACGTTGTTGCAATCACAGAGACGTGGCTCAGTGCAAACATACCAGGCTATAATCTATGTAGGAAGGATAGAGATGGTCGTAAAGGTGGAGGAACGCTGTATGTGAGAAATGATATCGCAGCGACTGAAATGACAGGGACCTGGGGAAAGGAAGAAGCGATATGGATCACCTTAAAAAGAGATGGTAGAACCTCTGTCCACGTGGGTGTTGTCTACAGACCCCCGACACAATTGGAGGAACTAGATGAAGATCTGATCGCAGATATTCAAAAGTTGGGAAAGAAGAGAGAGGTGCTGTTGCTGGGAGATTTCAATCTGCTGGATGTAGATTGGAAGGTTCCATCTGCGGAATCGGAAAGAAGTAGAGAGATCGTGGATGCCTTTCAAAGTGCTCTGCTCAGACAAATGGGTAACTATGTTCTGGATTATTCTTCCCAGTGTGTATCACTTTGCATTTGTCCACATTAAATATCATCTGCCATTTGGATGCCCAGTCTTCCAGTTTCCTAAGGTCTTCCTGCAATTTTTCACAGTCCGCATGTGTTTTGACAGCTTTGAATAGTTTTGTGTCATCTGCAAATTTAATCACCTCACTTGTTTTTCCGATTTCCAGATCATTTATAAATATATTAAATAGCACCGGTTGTAGTACAGATCCTTGTAGCAATCCACTATTCACCCTCCTCCATTAAGAGAAATGGCCATTTAACCCTACCCTCTATTTTCTGTCCAATAACCAATTTCTAATCCACAGCAGGACATTGTCTCCTAGCCCATGATTATTTAATTTCTCAGGATTCTCTCATGCTGAACTTTGTCAAAAGCTTTCTGAAAATCAAGATACACTTCATCAACTGGCTTACCTTTAGCGACATATTTATTCACACCTTCAAAGAAATGAAGCAAATTGATGAGGCAAGACTTTCCCTTGGCTGAACCCATGCTCACTCTGTCCCATTAAACAATGCTTGTCTATGTGTTCTGTAATTTTATTCTTTTTAAATGTTTACACTGTTTTGCTCAGCACTGAAGACAGGCTTACCAGTCTGTAATTTTCCGATCATCCCTGGAACGCTTTTTAAAAAGTGGCGTTACGGTGGCCACCCTCCAATCTTAAGGTACTATGGATGATTTTAACAACAGGTTACAGATCACTAACAGCAAATCAGAAATTTCATGTTTTGAGTTCTTTCAGCATCCTGGGGTCTATGCCATCTAGTCCAGGTGACTTATCACTCTAACTTGTCAATTTGGCTAGGTACATCTTCCAGGCTCATCAAGATTTCTTTCAGTTCCTCTGCATCTTCACCCTTGAAAACCATTTCTGGTAATGGTAGATCTCTTACATCATCTGTAAAGACCAAACCAAATAATTCATTCAATCTGTACCCAATGGCCTTGTCTTCCCTGAGTGCCCCTTTTGCTTCTTCATGATCTAACGGTCCTACAGGTTCCCTCACAGGCTTTCTGCTTCTGATGGAGTTTTTGTCTCCGTGGCCAGTTTTCCTCCATATTCTCTTTTAGCCTTCTTTAGCAATGCTTTGCATGTATCTTGACAGTGCTTATATTGCGTTTTATTTTCTTCATTCCGATCCTTTTTCCAGTCTTGCTGTGGTGACAACTTCAGGACTCCTGCCTACAGGAGCTCCAGAAAAGTTTAAAAATGAATTTAGTATTTAATTTATTGACTAATTCTGAAGCAGTCAAGTGAGATACAAATTTAACAAAGTAATAAAATGTTTAGTTTATTTGAGATTATCAAAGGATCACAGCAGTGTACAATAAAAATAAATCATCAGTAAAAAGAAAGGAAAATGAACTCCACAAGTGACAGGAAAGAGAATCAATCATTGTACACACACAAAACAAAAGAATTACATAAACAAACAAATAACCTAACATAAAGGAGCTTTGGCAATCTGGAATTTGGCCCTTGAATGCAATATGGGAAAAATGAGTATTTAAACATGCTTTAAATTTACTCCTACTTTCTTCAGCATGAAGGCTGAGAGGGAGTTGATTCTGTAGGCAAGGGGCAAGATTAAAAAAAAAAGGCAGAATCCTGTTTAGAGACACAGTGAGTCTTGGAGGGATGAGGAATAACCATTCGAAAATCAGCAAAAGAACGAAGAGATCTATTAGATACATAAAGGGAAGCCAAGACTAAAAGATAAACAGGGACATGTTCATAATAGGCTTTATGGGCACGAAGTAAAATTTTAAAATCAATGGGTATGGAGGGTTGAAGGAAAAGTAATGCCTCCACTTCCATAATTCATCAACAGATGGCAGTACTGATACATCTGTTCTCTTGTTCTTTGAAATCTCTTCCTTTACCTCAGCAGGCGAGAAGTGAGTGTGTGAAGAGGCTGTTTAATTATTGCTTGTGAAATGTAAATATGCAGTGAGCACATATTGGTGTGATTTAAGAAACATGCCATGAGAGAATTTCTGACTGATGAAGGAGGCCCTCCAATTGAAATTCACTACCACATGTAGGTTGTTGATGGTGATGAACTGTGTATCATTGGGCCAAAAAAATGTAAATATTGTAGATCGGGAAGGGCTGATCGAAAATGAAGTGGACGACCCGTTACTGCCACGGACAAGTCTCACACAAGAAAGGACAATTGGAGGATCATTCAAAGGAAAATTGCTGACACACTTATAATTTCAGTTCTTGGATATCGAAAGGTTTGAGCAAAATGGGTTCCTTGCATGCTGCCTGTAGAAATGAAAGCTTCGACATTGAAGTTTATCAGCAATTGTGGTCCCAATAAGCGAATGAAGATGAGGAATTTTTTCACAAGTTTGTATATCGCAGATGAAACATGGGAGTATCCCTAACCACACTCTTTCCAGAGGACATCACAGGATGTGATACCCACCAGCGAGCTTTCACTGGAGTAGCTTCCACACTGGGGAATGCACTCCCTGAAAGGCTTTGCTTAACACAAGTACATAAGTATTGCCATACTGGGAAAGACCAAAGGTCCATCGAGCCCAGCATCCTGTTTCCAACAGTGGCCAATCCAGGTCACAAATACCCGGCAAGATCCCAAAAATGTACAAAACACTTTATACTGCTTATCCTAGAAATAGTGGATTTTCCCCGTCCATTTAATAACAGTCTGTGGACTTTTCTTTAGGAAGCCGTCCAAACCTTTTTTAAACTCTGCTAAGCTAACCGCCTTTACCACGTTCTCTGGCAACGAATTCCAGAGTTTAATCACACGTTGAGTGAAGAAAACGTTTCTCCGATTCGTTTTAAATTTACTACATTGTAGCTTTATCGCATGCCCCCTAGTCCTAGTATTTTTGGAAAGCGTGAACAGATGCTTCACATCTACCTGTTCAACTCCACTCATTATTTTATAAACCTGTATCATAGCTCATCTCAGCCGCCTTTTCTCTAAGCTGAAGAGCCTAAGCCGCTTTAGCCTTTCCTCATAGGGAAAGACTAGCTCTAATTCAGGAAACAGGTGAAAGCTTGCTTCTTTAATGGAAGAAGTAACTGTCTTTCTAGTCACACACACAAAGAGTAACACTGGCTGCATATAGCGTAGCACTATTTGTTTATCTATGCTTACTCTAGCACCTTTCTGACTTCATGTTCAGCTCTCTCTAACTTAGTTCCTTATTTTCTAACTCCACCTTATCATGTTCCGTCTTTGCTTACACCCTATGCTGTCTATTAAATTGTTTTATTGCAGATTGTGTTGACAGTTTAAGTAGCATATTATGCCATACCTTATACTGGCATTTGAAAAGTTTTCCTGCTGTAACTGTCTATTGCTTATGTTTGATTTGTTCTTGCTGTACATCATCTTGAGTGAATTCCTTCAAAAAAAGTGGTAAATAAATCCTACTCACTAACTAACTAACTAACTTATGAACCAGCACCAATCTGTGGAGCATCACCATGAAAGTGCACCTGCGACAAAAAAATAAAAAACGCAGCCTTTTACAGGAAAAATCATGAGAAAAGTCTTTTGGGACATGGATTTTCTTGAACCTGGTACAAGCATCAACTCAGAGCATCTTTAAGGGAATGATTGAAGATAGTTTGGAAGCCACAAGAAAGAAAAGCTTCTCTAGCTTTTCAAGTCCTTTCCCATATCCACACTGCCTGCTTCTCGAAGGCTACTTGCCTTGGGCTTGAAAAGGATGGGAAACACGCTGGGGTTTACTAAGCTGCTAGTGTGGCTGGCTGAGCACTAATGCCGACACAGCCCATTCACTTTGAATGGGCCGTGTTGGCAATGCTGCATGGAAGCCACTAGCGCGGCTTAGTACACAGGCCCTTAAATGATTATCTACCCAAAACAATAAAAAACAAAGAAACAAAAACTAAGGGAAACAAATTCAGCTGAAATGATTAAAAAAAATATTTTTCTTACAGGGCCTGGGTTTTGTTTTCCAAATATTTGGTTTACCTGGGAATAGAAAGGAGGATTCCATTTTGAAAACAGGCATATGACATTCATAAATTCAGTTTAGTTTTCCTGTTTCTGAAATCTACAGTACACATGTACAGTTTATTCAAAATTGTGTTTTATTCTAAATATTGCAAACTATTCTAACGTGGAACTTTAATATTTCTGTATAGCTTCATCATGTATTATAAAGCTAGGAACAAAATACTTTATCTCGCATTTGTTTTACAGATTTTCACTTGGAATATTCAGATTGCATTAATATAAGTCAATCTGTGGGAATGTTCTCTTTTAATTATAGTGTTTCATACCTGACTTGGCAAAGACCTTCTGCCCATCCTGTGCCTACAGGGGAAAAAGCTTTGAATCTTGTAGACTGTAATTTTGCCTCGCCATTCTTGTGCACAGATTTATTTTAAGCATAGTTGAAGCATAATTTGAGTACTCTGCTTTATACTTACAGTCTTTTTTTTAATTTATTTTTATTGAATTTTACAAAAATACTACAAACATTTTCAAAACAGAAAAACATATACAATATATAATAACCAAAGCAGAGTTTCTTTTTTTTTTGGTCCCTCAGGTTTTCATATCCACAATGAATATTCATGAATTAGATTTGTATGCAATTGAGGAAGTGCATACAAATCTCTTGTGCATATTCATTGTGGGTAACCTGAAAACCCAATGGGACTGGGTTGGGAAGGGCTGCTCTAGTGGTTGGTAACTGGTGTGACAGTATAAGGACAATTCTATACTTAGGTACCCCTGGCTATGCGCCCCTTGCACATGTAAATTCTGAAAACATTAGCACTTGCATGCACAGTGTTTGGAGCTGTGGTACACATATGGGTGGAGCATGGGCAGGGCTCCCAGTTCCAAATGTAGCTTACAGAATACTGTATACATGCCTTTTCCACAGTTGCGTGCTAGCAGTTACACCAGCTCAATGGCGACTTGATACATAACTGCCATTATAGAATTGGCACCCCTCACATGCCACCGGTATGCCTAACAGGAGGAGCCCAGTTATAGAATTGTCCCCCCTCCCCCATGTGTTTAAAGGTTGATCTTTACAGTGTTGTATCACAGCAGAGAGAGTCAGCTGTCTTCCCTAGAGCTCAGTGTTTAACACATGTTGGGCATTTGCTTAGATCATATGATCCTGGTCCTGGTCCATTAGAGCAAAAGCTCCCTGTGAGAGTTTTATAGATAGATCCTGCAGCATTAGGAAATTCTGTGGTGCAATTTTTGAGGCTGTGCTGATTCTGGAGAGACAAATAGGACTTGGGATGTTTCAAATTCTGCTTGTATCTGCCAGTGTGGAGCCTGTTCTAAACTACAGGGAGACATGGATGTTTATATGCATCATGAACATCCATTTTAGAAACATAAATGCCTTAATTATCAATAGGACAAAACAGGAACATTTAGTAGCACATAGCCATTCATGTTATGAAGTGGCAACATAAATTTCACTTATTTTAGAAACAAACATTTATTTCCTGAAACTGGCACAGAGGCAATTAGCCTTTGCCAGTTGCGTACTGGGGGATTAAGGTGGTGACCTCCCCTAATCCCTCCAGTGCAGCTCTGCTAAATAGGAGTACTTTTTTTTTTACATATCCCAGGTAGCAGGTCTAAATCTAGACATCCATCTTTTTGGACATAAATGCTCAATTTCTCTTCTGACATGGGTATAAATCTCTCGGGCCTGGCCTAGTCTCACCCACAACACATTCAGATCATGCCCCCTTGCCATATCGATATTCAGTTATAGCCTAGCTTTGTAAAATTAGAATTTAGACGATTATGCATTATGGACAGGACTAGAACTTCTAAAATAAGCACCATAGTACAACTGGATGAGCTCACACCTTTTTCCTTAGCTCACAGAGAGTTACATTCAGGTATACCAGGTATTTTCCTTGTCCCCAGAGGGCTTACAATCTAAAGGGCACTTTTACCGAAGCATAGCGTGTGCTAAGACATTAGTGCCCATTACATGTCCCTATTTTATACCTATAGGCCATACAGCACAAGCTGATATCCATTAACACATTGAAGGAGCTATCCTAGACGATCCCCTTGCCAGGGGATAGCAATGTTCATCAATGATGCTGCTCCTACAAGAAGGAAGGCCTGTTTCCCACCATTGGGCCATGCCAAAGGGCCCTTTATAGTGTCTACAGGAGGGGACCACACAAAGTAGGTGACTGCTCTAATTCTGAATAAGTTTGATGCTGGACCATGTTGATGAGGTATCAATTTGGGCTGGGTGAATTAGTTTTGGATTTTGTTTCTTTAACTGTAGTGGCAATAGCATTCATGGTTAATTAGGTTCTTCAACCAATATAAGCCTAGTTGACTGTCTCAGCTTACATATAATAGTCTGTGGCTTGTTCCAGCTCTGCTGGTGCTTATTTGACCATTTCATTGGTAATTGCTTGTCCTGAATGGAATAACTTATCTATTGTATATGAGTTGTGGAACGCTCTACCTACAGACCTGAAAGCTACCGACGGGATAACTAACTTCCGCAAATCTCTGAAGACACATCTCTTCCAAAAGGCCCACAAAGAAAACACATAGCCTACAAAACTACCTCAATAATCCACACAGCTACTACAGTTCACCTCTATACTACCTAACACCTCCCGTCTATCTTCCCTTACCTAACCTTCAAACATCAGTAATTGTACCTGTTATGATGAAATGATTCTGTAGATCTTCCCGTACCTAGTCTTCAAACATTAAGCACTGTACCTGTTATCTTGAATTGACAATGTCATAACCACACTCTGTAAGCCACATTGAGCCTGCAAATAGGTGGGATAATGTGGGATACAAATGCAATAAATAATAAATAAACTTATCTATTGTATATGAGTTGTTGCTCAAGGATAGGCTGGACATATTTTACATTACAGAATCTTGGCTAATGCCTATGGATACAGTTATTTTAAATTATCTTTTTTTTGTCTGTAAAAGTGATTGATTGGGTTCTTATATAGCTAGAGAAAGGAGTCATGGGGTTTTATTGCTGACCAGAAAGTCTGCGATTTTGATATAAAGTTATGGTGCTGACAGAGAGTTTTTCTGCTTCTTGATTACTGCCCACCAAATGAGATGAATATTGATGTTTCTTCTAAATTGAAGATCTGGGAGGATTTTAATTTGCATTTATTAAAACACGCATTGGCTATAGGAATAGAATCATTTTTTGAATACCATGGAGGCTTTAGATTTCAGGCAAGTAGCTGAAACAGTTACCCATGAAAAGGAGCAAATCATTGGATTTGGTTAATGTACCTAAAATTTGCTTGGGAAATGTTTGATTCATTAGCTGTAGTGACTGTTCCATGGTCAGACTATTGTCTGTTGACCTTGAATCATGTGGACAATTATAGCACTCCTTGTAAAGAATGTTTTCTGTATGTTCACATTTATAATACCTTTGTTAAAGAATTGTATTGCTAGCAGAAGAGACAAGTTCCAGTCTATTGATCAACAGATAGATGACACTATTAAGATGTTTAATTCTAAATGTGTCCTGAACAATAAACACTGACACATTTTGCTCCTTGATATAAAGTGGAATTGCAATAAAAGAAGTCTATTACGGCAGTTGGAGAGGAAATAGCATAAATTACACAGGGATGCCACAATTCAGGTTCCTACATGGTAAGTGCTAATTCTATAATGGAATCTGAGCACCCAGATTGTTATAGAATATTAGCATAAATTGGCATCAATACGCCTACATTTAAGTGCATCCATTTACACTAGGTCAACAGCAGAGGGAAGTGGGCACACCTAAAGATGGGCTATTTATGTGTATTTGTTATACCGCCATGAACTACCTACCAAGGGAGATAGGTAAACAGAGGGGAAAAGGAACTACAATTTCAACGATATTCAGTCATCATGGAAAATAATGGGCAGGGAGGCAGGGGCAAAGTAAAATTCAGATATAGGGTCAAGAATATAAAAAACCAGGGAGGGGAGTGGTTATATTATCCAAACAGCCACCTTTAAGTGGAGGCAAATTCTTGATGAAAAGGCCAATTTTTCAAGGTGGATTTCAGTGAGTTGAAAGATAGGTCTGCATGGAGTTCCAGAAGCAGGGGGCAGTGAAATAAAAAGCACGATGCCTGGTGGATTCCAGTTGAGCACATCTAGGGTTGGGAAGAGAAAGATGGTGATCGTTGAGGGACCGGAGAAGTCTTGTTGGGGTGTAGGGAATGGTTAGAGTAGATAAGTAGGGAGGGAGGTCTACTCTAAAAGCCTTAGATGTAAGGATAAGAGTTTTAAAAATGAACCATTTCTCTATTGGTAGCCAGTGGTGCTGATATAGTGACATGGTCAAATTTGCATGCGTGACAAAGGAGTTTGATCACCGTGTTTTGAAAGAATTGCAACTTCTTAAGATTAGACTTGGTGGATCCCAGGTAGACTATATTGTGACAGAATAAGGGAATGGAAGATATGAGATCGAAGTATCTTCTAACTGATTGAAGTTGATGTAGAGTATGTAAACCACTTTTACAGAGGGAGGAAATTTGGGGGGGAGAAAAAGTTTTGAGTTGAATATGACAGAAGGAGTCAACAGGGGAGATAGAGCTACCAAGGAGGCTGAGAGGAATTGTAGGAGTAGAACGATCCCCAGTAAACCTACAGGGCACGGTTTTTTCCTTGCTTAAAACTAGTCTATTGAGACAGACATGGGAAGCAACTGCTTGCTCTGGGATTTGTAGTATGGAGTGTTGCCACGATTTGGGTTTCTGCCAGGAACTTGTGACCTGGCTTGGCCACTGTTTGGAAAACAGGATACTAGGCTATGGACCATTGGTCTGACCCACTATGGTTCTTATGTTAAGTTCATAAAATGGGACTCCAGCCAGCGAAGGAAGTGAGCTTACTTGCATATTCTCAGATGGCTAGAAATTTGTCTACATTTCTGTGTTTTTAGAGAGAATAAATATAGATTTTAACCCTTGTCTTGATGGAGCTTCATTGGCTCCTGATTGAAATTTTGTGTCAGATATATGGTGGCCTTTATGATGTTTAAAGCCCGACATGGGGTTGTTGGCCGTGTGTCTCATATAGTTCGAATCGATCTGGGTTCAATTCCCACTGCAGCTCCTTGTGATTCTAGGCAAGTCACTTAACCCTCCATTGCCTCAGGTACAAAATAAGCACCTGTATATAATATGTAAACCGCTTTGATTGTAACCACCCTCCCACCCTGTCAGACTGTCAAAGTAATGCTTTGATGTCTCACTTATATATATAAACTGTCATCTACCAAGACTTGCTTATTTCCAATCTGAGGAAGAAGGGCAACCTTCGAAAGCTAATCAAGAAGTATATTAAGTTATGTCCAATAAAAAAGGTATCATCTTATTTTCTTTTCCATGTTTTATTTTGTTTGATTTCTATTGATAACCTTTAAAAGTGGACTAACACGGCTACCACACCTCTCCATTGTAACTACAGAAAGTTGGTATATCAAGGCCTATTCACTTTCATTTTCCCTTTCAATATTTCTACCAGGTGTATTGAATAGTTTACCAGATCATAAAAGAGCAGTCACTGACTTCATAATGTTTTGGAAGTATGTTGAAGACATTTTTGCTTACCCTGGCTTTTAGGGAAGTTTAGATTAATTGTATATGATCTTATTGAACAGTGATAACATTAACCTAAAAATATGACCTGAAAATAGTAAGAAGTTTTAATGTGTTAATTATGGTGTTTTAAATACTATTGTATACCTTTATATACAGATATTAATATAAATAGATTGTCTTTACTCTTTGATTTTAATGGTCAGGCAGCCTCCCTAAAGAGAAACAATAAATCGGATTTCTTAAATACTTGGGGTTTCCCTCAACAGGTGGCCAGGGCAGTTCAACACATTCCGGGACACACCCTAGGCCTGATCTACTCTTGGGCAATAACTCTTGAGGCAAGAAAGACCTGTTGGAAATCTCAGTATCTCTGTCAAACCATTTTGTACTGCTAAGTTGCTCCAAGAGAATATAAAACACAACTAAATAAAACAAGAGAGAAGTTAACCTAATAAAAATTTCCTAAATAAGTATTTAGCTCCTGTGTTAAGAAGGACGGTAACCTTTCCAACACTGGTGGTAAAGCACACCAACTTTGAACTGCCTGACAGATAAAAGATTTGTCAAAAAATTTATTCTATTGTATTCCAGAAAAGGAAGGGTAAAACAATAGTCTGGATGACCCTGCTTGAGAAATACTAGGATGGAGAGGAAAAGAAAACAAACCTACTAAGTATTCTGGACATATACCATCAAATAATTTGAAAATCAGACAGGATAATTTAAAAGAAATATGCACCTGAAAAGGCAACCAAATGCAATTTAATCAGAGGATGTTGCCTTATCAAACTTCTTAAGGCAAAATATTTTAGCTGCTACATTCTGGAGCATCTGAAGTTTTGAAATCAACTGATCAGAAATGGAACAATATGATCCATTACAGTACTCCAGATGAGATAGAATAAATTCTTAAACCAAAATAATAAAATGTTTCTCAAAATGGGACTACACATTACAAAGCGGTTGTCGTTAAACTATACGAACTACTGCATTAGCTTGAAGCTCTAAAGAAAAAGTGTTAAATCTAAGTAAATTACTAAAACTTAGATTTAACACTTTTTCAGAAGTAAATTACTAAAACTTCTGAAATTCACTCTATTTTCAAACAAATATTGTCAGAAAAGGTTAAAACCTCTGGAGTGGAAACCAGAACATAAGAACAGCCATACTGGGTCAGACCAATGATCCATCTACCCAAAATCCTGCTTCCAACAGTGGCCAATCCAGGTCCCAAGTACCTTGGAGAAACCCAATTAGTAGCAACATTCCATGCTACCAATCCCGGGGCAAGCAGTGGCTTCCTCCATGTCCATCTCAATAACAGAGCATGGACTTTTCCTCCAGGAACTTGTCCAAATTACACATTGATTCAACCAGAATAACTTGGTTTTATTTTTAAGTTTGAAATCTTGAGCGGTGCTATAATTTTCATTCAAATTAATGCAACTGGAAATATTTGACATATTATCCACTGGAATCAACAAAAACATATCAGCATAAGAAAAAATTACTTAGCATAATCCAAAAAACCTTGACAGAAAGAAGTGTGCACACATTAAATACACTGGAGAGAGAGGAGACCCTTGAGGAACTCCTTATGGGGGTTGCATTTTAACCTGTAGAACAAATAGTTTAAATTAAAGGATATTAAAAATCCACAGTGTTGAAGGCTGCAGTAAGATCAAACTAACAGAACTGCAGCTCCTCACCTGGAAAGCAGCAACCTAGCTTCCGAGACCAATGATAATAAAAACTGTCTCAGTGCTATGAAGAGATCTGAAACCAAATTGTAATGGACTTGAGGCAGTTATGTAATTGTAGGAGGTTAGATAACATATCTGATACAATAGCTTCAGACATTTTTGTAAGTAAAAGGAATGCTAGCAACAGGTCTGTAACTAGCTGGTAAAGACTGATCCAGAGAACTGTTTTTTTTTTTTGTTTTTTTTTTAATTCTTTATTTATAATTTTAATTACAATACTCAAGGATAACCTTGTTCAGAAATACAGGATCAAAATAATAATAAAGGTATTCCAAACACTTTCCATATCTTATTTATCTTCATTTATCCTTCAAAAATCAAATTAAAGTGTTTATACAGTCAATCATAGTAATTTGAAACCTTTCTTAGACCACAAGTCATGGGGGGGGGGGGGGGGGGTTGGGGGGAAGAGTTAGAGAAGTAATACAGGAAAAAATTATCAAATTTATAGGAAAAAGCTGCATTATTCCAGGATATATTTCATTTCACTTGTTTCAGTTCCAAAAACGATTTAAGTTGATCCGGTGAAAAGAAAGTGTATTTTGTTTGACCAAGTTTAACTATACACTTGCATGGATATGCGAGAAAAAAGGAGGCTCCTATATCTATTGTCCTCTGTTTCATAGCCAGAAACTGTTTCCTTTTTTGTTGAGTCATCTTGGTGACGTCTGGATAAATCCAGACCTTGGAGCCATAAAATTGAGCCTTAAGATTTTTAAAATAAAGCCTCAGAATAGTGTTATAATCCTGCTCAAAAACCATTGATACTATCATTGTAGCTCTGTTCATTATAATATCCGAGAATTGTTCTAGGATATCAGAAATATCTTGTAAGTCCGGAATGTCTTTATCAGAGCCATACTCTCCACTTCTAGACCTAGGAATTGAATATATTTTATTTAGCGGGGGTATTGCCTCTGGAGGAATTTTCAAAATTTCTATCAAATATTTCCGGAAGGTATCTATCAGAGTTTCCCCCGCTATTATGGGAAAATTCAGGAAGCGGAGATTTAGGCGCCTGTTAAAGTTTTCAATTTGTTCAATTTTACGTCTAATATCCAAAGAGTCTTTTGCGACCACACTTTTAAAGTCTTTTAAAGTATCCACCTCTTTTTGTAGTAATTGAACTTGCGTTGTTCAATCTTTTTTAACAGAGTCTACAGTTTTATGCAATTCTTCAAGTTTAGTATTGAGACTAAGTACATCACCAGACATCTTTTGTAGTGTTATAGTAATCTGGTCCAACATCACCTTAAGCGTTTTTAGGGTCACCTCCGAGGTCTGCGCTGTGGAAGAGGCACTTCCTTCAGCGCCCCGAGTCGTTGCTTGCATGCCTGGGTCCTCACTAGATACCCCTATCGACGTATCTCCAAGGTTGACGGGGTTTCCCACCAGGGCTGCCCTCGACGCCGGGCTGGGAGGGATCAGTGAGACAGATGGTGGGGACAGGGAGACTTCCTCTCCCGGCGGGGAGTCCGCTTCTCCAAACACACCCGTAATGGGATCTGCTCCCCGTAAAAGCCTGGAAGCCCCGGGGAAGAAACGCTTCAGAGATGTTTGGGCCGGTGAGGAGGTTGAGGTAGGTGCAGGCGCTGATCTCAAACACTCCTTTACACTTAGAATGAGGCATTTTGAAAACAAGAAAAAAAGTTTAGCTCAAATTCTTGCAGAGCGTCTCAACAACTGACCGGTGCGGCAGCCATCTTGGTTTTCCCCCTGAGAACTGTTTTTAAGAATGGGAGTTAACAGATTGTTCAGTAAAGAAATTAACCAGTGAATGACTTGAGTTGGAGGATTTCTTATTAAGGACCCTATTTACTAAGGCACGTTAGCATTTTTAACGCGCCTACAATTTAGAACGCACGTTAACCATGTAAGCGCTATAGGGATATTGTGTCTTCACTCATCGAGTAATTAAACTTTGGAATTCATTGCCAGAGAACATGGTAAAAGCAGTTAGCTTAACAGTGTTTAAAATAGGTTTGGGTAATTTCCTGTAAGAAAAGTCCATAAGCTATTTGTCACGATTGTGGTCGTGACCCCTCTCAGACTCACCTTATTTCCGGCAGTCAGCTTCTGAGCTGGCCTCTGTCTGTTCTTCCTGAGTTAGTTCTGTCTCTGTCTCTGTGTGCTGGCTGCTTCCAGCATGGCTCTGATTAATCCACTATACTGCACCTGTGTGTGTTAAGCCTCTCTGTGCTTCAGTATGCTTTCTGCCTGTGTCTTGGTTTGTGTTCCTCTTGCCCTCTGGTGGCCAAAACCGGTGACTGCCAGACTTTCTTTCTGGTCCGGTCCAGATATTCCAGCCCTCCAGACTGGGTTTGAAGTTTGGCAGCTAGCCCCACCCGTAGCTGCCTCATGATTCCTGCAGTGAGTTTCAGCCGCTGATGGGTTTATTACCACCTGGAACCTTCTGAGTTTGCCTTTGCATCATCTAAGGTTCCTGGTTTGTTGGTGCTTTGTTGCACTTCTGCCTAGTCTGGTTTCTTGTTTAGTTCCTTGTGTGTTTCTAGTTATCTGTGTGTAGTTTAGCTTAGGTTTATTTGCTTACTTCCCTAGTCTTGATTCTGGTCTATATTCCTTGTCTAGTTTCTGTTTGTCTGTGTCTCTTGCTTAGTGGCTGCTCTGCAACTGTCAGTCCTGTCTCTTGTCTGTCAGTATTTGTACCCTGTTTTAGTGGCTGCTCTGCAGCTTTCAGTCATGTCTCTTGTCTGTCAGTATTTGTACCCTGTTTTAGTGGCTGCTCTGCAGCTTTCAGTCATGTCTCTTGTCTGTCAGTATTTGTACCCTGTTTCAGTGGCTGCGTGGCAGTTTTCAGTTCCTGTCCTTTAGCTTGTCCATTTCCTGCTTTGTGTAGTATTGTCTGTCTGTGAGTCCTAGCCCAGTTTCCTGCCTTGCTGTCCATGTATATTCCTTTCCCCTCTGAGCCTCAGTCCCTGTTCAGCCTAGTTGGTATCCAGTGCCTGCCCTGTCCGGTAAGTCCTGCTGGCCGCCTGCACCCAGGGGCTCAACTCCTGGGGAAGGGTGGTCAAGCGCAGGTAAAGTCTAGCTGTTTCTGTCAGAGTTCTGCCTTGTCTCTGGTGTGGGGTGGTTTTGCCTGCCACTGCTGCTCCACGGCAGTGGCCGAAGGGCTCAGAAACCTAGTTTCTGCCTTGAAAGCCTAACACTATTATTAAGATGGACTTGGGAAAATTCACTGTATATTCTGGGATAAGCAGTATAAAATCTATTTTACGGTTCTCTGATCTTGCCAGGTACTTGTGACCTAGATTGGCTACTGTTGGAAACAGGATACTGGGCATTATGGACTTTCGGTCTGTCCCAGTATGGCAATGCTTATGTTCTTAATCTGTTGTCAATGATAAGCTATGCCATTCATTCTGTTGCACTTGGGAGTGTTAATATTCCAAAAAGTATCTATTTTTTTTCCATAAAAATCTTAGTTGGTTTTGAGTGAGTACTAGTCTTTGAGAAAGAAAGAGAGAGAGAGAGAGAGATCAGACCTAGGAACTTGTTTCCAGACATCATTAATATGTGATTGAGAAAAAGAACCAGCATAGGCTAAAAAAAAAAATCAAGTGTTGAAGACAGAACACATAAAATAAAGACAAGGAATTCAGAAAAGACAAAATCCAATACATAGGATTACAACTACTCTCTCAATGAAGGTTGATAATATCACTAAGCAATATAAGAGAGTCAAAACATATTAATTACCAAGATAAAAATTCTTTAAGGGGCTATTGTACCTTGGGCCAATACACCAGATAAAAGCCAGCCGAACCTTGAAAAGAAGAATCCACCAATTTAAATGGCATCATCTCCAAACCAGGGATTACAAGAGTATCCAAAGGGTCACATCTTTATAAATTAGAGCTAATTCCCCACCGTTCCTTCCATTCTAGTACTGTATAATATTTTATAGCCAGGAGGACATCTCAGCTGTAATACATATTTTATAATAACAATCTTGTTACAAACTGATCTAGCATTAAAGTAAAGATAGGTTATAGGGAAGAGAAGAAGAAATACTCTCTACCCAAGAGACTATCTGGACACAAAGCAGCCTAAATCCAGACCTAAACTTATTCTGGGCAAGAGTTAAAAAAAACAGAAAGCTGGGAGTTACTATCTTAGAACTGTGATATAACTTATCACCATAGACAGCTTGCACCAAACCAAAAATACCCCCCCCCACCCTAGTAAATAAAACACAAGTAAAAGTAACCTACACATGGTAATCAAAAGAAATTAAACTAAAACCAATAACCACCTAACCTGAGCTACCCCCAATGTTGCTCACAAAGAGGCACACTAAAGGGCTGGCTGGTACTGATGACATAGTGAAAAGGGGCAGAGCAAACCACCTCACTACTGAGATTCCCAGCAGGGTAGAACAGCTTCAAGATGAAATTTAACAGGGGAAGATTCAGAAAAGCACACCCTATGAATTGATTTGCACTTTTCTGACCACTGACAGGTCTGTTATGACCCATGAACTGCACAGCTAAGGGCTCAAAACTTAAAATGTCTGAGAGCTGCATTTTTTCTGTACTCTCTCCTAAAAACTGTGAATTCGAGGTCATGTTGACTTTACAACAAGGAGCACTCTTCCCCTCCCTGACAGAGCTGGTGCTGCTGACTCTACAAGGACACTAAGAAAATATACAGTTTGAAAGTGAAGATGTGTTGAGGTTACTAGACAAAACAATGATAAGACCTGAGTCTCTTGGAGAGATTCCTGTAGCAAAATAGCACTACAATCTCCTGTGAAAGAAACTTTGGACTTGCTATAAGATGCTGTGTTCCATAAACATTTAGATATTGCGTTCTGTATTCCATAACATTTAGAAAGTGTTTTCCATTTTATGTAAACAATGAGGTAAGGCAGAAATTAGCTGAAGTTGCAAGGCTGTAAGATTTGGGAGGGAAATAATGCCCAATCCACTGTATATAAGGCACTGTTGTGTTGTATTCAGACAGAGGCTGAGATGATCGACAGTGAGTAATTCTTTGTCTCTCTCACTCCCTCTCATAACAAATTGTTATTTGTTATTGCCTTATTGCTTTATTATTACCTAAATTGGTGAAGAATAAAGACTTTCCCTTCCAAAGGAACATAGTCTCTGTCTTTTCTGTCACCCCATATCTTGGGGGTGGCTGGTCCACTGAATCTTGGGGTGGGTGTAAGAAGGCAAAAACCCTATTGGTATATTTCTTATGGTAAGTTGAAGGATCAGAGAAAGAATTACCACCTATTATAGCCTTCTCTGGGACTAGTTGATTATCAGAGAGGACCATATAACCACAGACTCCACTATAAACACTTGGTACAATGGTGGTCTTCTCCTGATGAAATGGCAGACTTGGCAACTAGTAAATAAATCATTGCACCATTTTCACTTTAACATTTTTATATTGCCATCCTGGTCATCTATAGAGGTTTTCAACTGATAAAAACACAGGAAACATGGATGGGAACTGTGCTGTGCCATGGGACAGGGGTTTGGGCTGCTCCAGCAGGCGTGCAGAAGGTTACTGCCACAGTGGGTCTCTTCCCACCAAACGTGGGAGGCTTGATAAATATAGAAGGACCTTCTCCCGTGGTGGACCAATATTGTAGAACTTGTTTATGTATTCTGGCTGAGAGTTTAAGGCTTATAATGCCTTATGTATACTGTTACAGAGATAACAGTGTCACGATTTCTCTATTATCGTTAAGAGAACAAACTGACAATTTTTAGAATGACAATTGCAGATACAAGTCATTCGAAATCATTTAACTTTGCATTGTCTTTTTTTTTAATTGTATTTACATGTTGTGTTATAACATGTAAGCTACTTTGGCCATTTTGTAACCCGAGGGGTTAATAAAATAAATAAAATTACCCAAGGTGTCCCAGAGTCCATTGTGGCCAGCAGCGCAGGTCTTTAGAATTAGCTGAGAGCTGAGCTTCTGTTGGCTTAGCAACAGCTTTGCTGACTGTTACAGAGAGGCTCTCTGGCTGGCAGTCGGAAGAGGAAGCTGGAGCACTGGAAGAGAGAGGTTGTGTGTCTGAGAGCTCTGTGAATGAGAGATTGGAAATAGGATTAAAGTCTTTTAGAAAGGGTTTGGGGTGAAAGGGAATAACTGGGCTTAAATTTAGAGTGGCTTGGGAGGGTGAGTGCTGGCTGACTGTGGAAGTGAGAGGAAGTGAAACTGTGTGGCAGAGTCTGGGAAGTGGAAAGCTGATTCTAATGTACTGAAGAGTGAATGAAATAGCTGAAACGGATGTGCAGGGCTAGGAGAATGTGACAGAATAGGAGGAAAGTGTGGTTTAGAACATTTGAAAGAAATGCTGAGTGCTTGAAATTAAATTTGGGTTGCATGGGGTGAGGGCGTCAGAAAAAGTGAGGATAGCTGTGGTGTGAGTAGGAAAGATTTAATGTGTGATTTAATGGGGAATCCTAGTGAGAGAGCTACAAAAATCTGTACATTGCTGACTGGTTTGATTGCAACAATGTATACATGTTGCATCTTCTCCATAGAATAGGGAAAACAAAGTACAGACTAGGTTTTAGAAGTAAGGGATTATTTGGGTACTTTTATTTTTTTACAAAGTTACTGTGGCCCAGTAACTTTTTAATTGTTTTTGAAAAACAATTAAAGACACCTAGTGCAGTGATTGTTCAGGCTAAGGAGTTAGGGTATTGCATCCATTTTATTTGGTTAAGAGTGAGGTGAAGGGAGAAGAAACCGAAAAGGAGCACGAAAACCTGGAACATATCCTGGGCCCCCACACAAGAAAGATTGCAAGGAGGGAAACAACATAAAAATTCATCTACAGTTAAGTTGCCACAAGTTTGAATGGCAAAGAAAAGACATATACTTACCTAGGCTGACAGGTTGAGGATATCCTGAAGTTCTGTGAAAAAACAAAAAGAGTTCACAAAGAATCAATTTCTTGCAACTAAAATAAGCTTAAAAGTTTGAGAAAGGAGCTAAACTGTTGGAATATTTAGAAGTATATATACTTATCTGATAGTGATTCTGTTAGCAGGTACTGAGGAAAGATTCTGTAAAGGAAAGAGAGTCTATAAAAACTGCAGAGTTAACTTATGCTGAAACAAAGTAGAAATGTTGAGGTTATACTGAAATATTGGGGAATTGGAAAATTGGGAAAAAGGGAACATTGATGATTATAAATGTTATAATTTACTTACAACTGATTATAAAGGTTGATATGAATATATACTTACCTCATTTTGGGCAAAATAAAAACTAATATTATTATTGAAGATTGTTAAGTTTGGTTCTTCCAGAAGCAGAACAAATCCTAACTTAGTTTATTTTCCCCTCTCATTCTTCGAGAGTGAGAGAGGCGAGGTTAGTTTTGTTGTTCCTTCTCCATTCCTGGGTACAGGGTTCCTGGAAAGCTGCCATGACTACTAACATCAGGCTAACCGGAACCCTGTTCTTATCATACATCTCACCCAGGCTTGAGGGAGTAGCTACAATTTGTTATGACTAAAGCTTAGATATCTATATTTGGGGGGGTATCTCTGGTTTTTTAGGGCAGTTATTTTGGCACCTTTCCTGCCCACTCAGTTCAACAGAAATAAAACCTCTCTTCTTCTTCCCCCCCCAGATTTTGATTGCTTTCTCTTTTCCTTTATTAAGGTATTCGTCCTTACAAGTGCGAGATCTGTAACAAAGCGTTTACTCAGCGCTGCTCTTTGGAATCCCATCTCAAAAAGATCCACGGGGTACAACAGGCCTATGCCTACAAGCAACGGAGAGACAAACTCTTTGTGTGTGAAGATTGTGGATATACAGGCCCCTCCCAAGAGGCATTATACCTCCATGTCAGCGACATTCATCCCGGCAGTACTTTCCTGAAAAAAACTTCGAAAAAGCTGGCAGCCATTCTCCAGAACAAGCTGACCTCTGTTCTGCAGAGGAACTCCACGCCAGATGGGGAAGTGGAGTGAGGGCCGCACTTCTGCAGTGGTCAGTGCCATAAAGTTTACAGAACATTATAAGCTCTTTTTAAGGGAGCAGCATTTTTTAAAAATACGATAAAAGGAACTCCGTTGAATAACAGGTAACTAGTCTATGCGGTTATGCCAAGCTGTTAATGTTGCCAGAGACAGAATCTGATAAGCAAATTGAAGTCTAATACAGTGCTGTGAGGACTGAGTAACTGGGGGTGTCTGTCACTACTGCTTGCAGAGTTTTATGGAAATTCTTTTTATTCAGTGTCAGTAATAACTATAAAAACATTTATGGTCCAGCTTGTGGAAGAGTTTTATAGGGGGAGAGACTGAGATATTTTAATTTAAGGAAATTAACATTTGTATTTTATATGAAACATGGGTGCCTTAAACTGTACTAACCTCATTTGAATATCATGAAACAAATAAAAATGATCTTTTCTCTTTTTTTTGTGTTTCTCTTTGAGCAGCTTGTGAATTGCCTAGTGTTAAAGTTTCCATCTTCTGCAGAGCGAGGACGCTTTTGTTTTTTTCTTTTCTGCTGGGTTTTGCAGTAACTACTTCAGCTAGACACTGCTTATTAGACTTGTTTTAAAGTATAGTACAGACTATAGATTTCTGCACATTTAACTGTCCCTAACAAGGCCAGCCCAACCATTAGGCAAAACTAGACATTTGCCTAGGGCAGCACAGAACAGCTGCAGTCAAAACAAGAGTAGGTCCTGACAGTCACACTAACTCAAAGAATCATCAGAACATTCTTTAATCTGCATTGTTATAGGAAACTGGGTGGCTAAATGGCAGATGACCTATCGGTCGGACTGTTCACGTGTCCTTTAGATTGTAAGCTCTTTGAGCAGGGATTGTCCTTCCATGTTAAATTGTACAGAGCTGCGTAACCCTAGTAGCGCTTTAGAAATGTTAAGTAGTAGTAAGTAGTAGGTGACGTTTAATGTGAACAAGTGCAAGGTGATGCATGTGGGAAAAAAGAACCCGAATTATAGGTACGTCATGCAAGGTTCCACGTTAGGAGTTACGGACCAAGAAAGGGATCTGGGTGTCATAGTTGATAATACACGGAAACCTTCTGCTCAGTGGGCTGCTGCGGGTAGGAAAGCGAATAGAATGTTGGTATTATTAGGAAAGATATAGAAAACAGGTGTGAGGATGTTATAATGCCGTTGTATCACTCCATGGTGCGACCGCACCTTGAATATTGTGTTCAAGTCTGGTCGCCGCATCTCAAAAAAGATATAGTAGAACTGGAAAAGGTGCAGCAAAGGGCAACAAAAATGATAGCGGGGATGGGTTGACTTCCCTATGGAGAAAGACTAAGGAGGCTAGGGCTTTTCAGCTTGGAGAACAGACAGCTGAGGGGAGACTTGATAGAGTGCATTCACTCTGCAGCTCCTCAGTACCTCTGCAATCTCATCTCTCCCTACATTCCTCCCCGGGAACTCTGTTCACTTGGTAAATCTTTCTTATCTGCACCCTTCTCCTCCACTGCTAACTCCAGACTCCGCTCCTTTTATCTCGCTGCACCATATGCCTGGAATAGACTTCCTGAGCTGGTACGTCAAGCTCCATCTCTGACCGTCTTCAAATCTAAGCTAAAAGCCCACCTTTTTGATGCTGCTTTTAACTCCTAACCCTTGTTCACTTATTCAGAACCCTTAATTTATCATCCTCACTTTAATATTCCCTTATCTCTTGTTTGTCCTGTTTGTCTGTCCTAATTAGATTGTAAGCTCTGTCGAGCAGGGACTGTCTCATCATGTTCAAGTGTACAGCGCTGCGTACGTCTAGTAGCGCTATAGAAATGATAAGTAGTAGTAGTAGTATATAAAATAATGAGTGGAGTGGAACAGGTAAACGTGAAGTGTCTGTTCACGCTTTCCAAAAATACTAGGACTAGGGGGCATGCGATGAAACTACAGTGTAGTAAATTTAAAACAAATAGGAGAAACTTTTTCTTCACCCAAAGCGTAATTAAACTCTGGAATTTGTTGCCGGAGAACGTAATGAAGGCGGTTAGCTTGGCAGAGTTTAAAAAGGGGTTGGACGGTTTCCTAAAGGACAAGTCCATAGACCGCTACTAAATGGACTTGGGAAAAACCCACAATTTCGGGAATAACTTGTATAAAATGTTTGTATGTTTGGGTAGCTTGCCAGGTGCCCTTGACCTGGATTGGCCGCTGTCGGGGACAGGATGCTGGGCTTGATGGACCTTTGGTCTTTTCCCAGTATGGCATTACTTATGTACTTATGTGTTTTTATAATAATCATGATTGATTTTAATTATCAAAATCTTGGGGGGGGGGGGGATGCAGGCTAGGGGCCTACAATTTAATTAGGAGAGGGGCTAAGGTCAAAGGTTTACCTAGGGTGCTTGCTACCCTTGCACTGGCTCTGTGTCCCTGTGTATTCATACAATACCACTCTTAAAAGCATTCATATTTCCTCTTGTTTTTTTGCTTCCCCCCACCCCCCTCTGAGGGTTCATTCATAAGGGAAGAGAATAGGATTTGATATAGTGTCTTTCTGTGGTTTTTGCAACTACATTCAAAGCGGTTTACATAGCATATATAGGTACTTTATTTGTACTTGGGGCAATGGAGGGTTAAGTGACTTGCCCAGAGTCACAAGGAGCTGCAGTGGGAATTGAACCCAGTTCCTCAGAATCAAAGTCCACTGCCCCAACCACTAGGCTATTAAGCCTGCAATATTAACTTATACCAAGTAGATAAGGTTCTGGAGACTCAGGTTTTCCAAAACATTGAAGCTGTCTGGTAGACTGCAACAACAACAACTTAAATGAGAGTCTCTTATAGCAGCTCCTATGACTAGCATTACTACACTGAATCAACATACAGATGTACACACCCAACATGGTTCAGGATAGGATGTCAGTCCATCATAAAAACCTAGACTGATTTTCTAATCTGCACTTTCTGATCTTTCTTAAATCCTGTTGTCCTGTATGGATATGTTTAGCATATTGTATGGAACTACATAAAATTCTTTCCAAAAGTGCCTCCCCAAATAGTTACAATATACTGTGCTTTGTCTGGGTGACATTGCTGCATTCAGGCTATGAGCAGAAGGGAATTCAGCTAGATAGTTCAAGCCAAACTCTTTTTGGAAGATGGTACAATAGAAGGGCTAGATCAAGAGCATAACAGGATTATGCATCTGCTTTTCTCAAAACAAGTCGATCCTTTTTTTAGGAGATACATTATGCATCTTTCTTGATTTTATCAAGTGTGGTTGAAATAGAAAGGAACACCTTAAAACAAATGGAAAGGAAAACATTTTAGAGATTTGCTAGACTGCTTTGGCTCTGGGCACAGAATTTTTTTTTTTGAACTGCTTTGTAAATATTGTGAAAAGATTTAAAGATTCTAATTATAGTTTCTATAACTCTTTATCGACTCTAAAAGGTAATCCAGTGTAGGTAAAGTGGTGGTGGTAGTAGCTGCACCAGAATAAGCTAGAAATTAATTATACTTAGATTGATAAGTAAGCAGAATATTGACTTTTCCCTTTATAATTCTGGCTCCCTGTTTTTTTTCCTTCATGAATTCTTGTTTTATATGATCTAGATATGAGATATACATTTGTTAGATTTTTTTCTTTTTATTTCATGTCTATAGATTTTTGTTTAAATATCTTGTTACTGATATCAAGCTTTCTTGACCTTAATTTATAAAATGTAACATTTGATTAAACACCATACCCCTCAGAGCAGGTATGTTAGGATATGTTTCTTTTCTTTCTCCTGCAGAACCCCCCCCCCTCCACACTCACATTTAATATGTGCTAACCTGCATCACTAACATATTAAACAATGCTTGTAGATATGGAGGGGCATAATCGAACGGGGCGGCCAAGTTTTCCTGAGGGCGTCCTCGCAGGACGTCCCCGCAAAGGGGCAGGGAAACCCGTATTATCAAAACAAGATGGGTGTCCATCTTTCATTTCGATAATATGGTCGGGGACGCCCAAATCTCAACATTTAGGTCGACCTTAGAGATGGTCGTCCCTAGAGATGGTCATCTCTGATTTTCAGCGATAATTGAAACCAAGGACACCCATCTCAGAAATGACCAAATCCAAGCCATTTGGTCGTGGGAGGAGCCAGCATTTGTAGTGCACTGGTCCCCCTCACATGCCAGCACACCAACCGGGCACCCTAGGGGGCACTGCAGTGGACTTCAGAAAAAGCTTCCAGGTGCATAGCTCCCTTACCTTGTGTGCTGAGTCCCCCAACCCCCCCCCCCCAAAACCCACTCCCCACAACTGTACACCACTACCATAGCCCTTAGGGATGAAGGGGGGCACCTAGATGTGGGTTCAGTGGGTTTGTGGTGGGTTTTGGAGGGCTCACATTTACCACTACAAGTGTAACAGGTGGGGGGGGGGGACGGACCTGGGTCCGCCTGCCTGAAGTGCACTGCAGTACCCACTAAAACTGCTCCAGGGACCTGCATACTGCCGTCATGGAGCTGGGTGTGATATTTGAGGCTGGCATAGAGGCTGGAAAAAATATTTAATTTTTTTTTTTTTAGGGTGGGAGGGGGTTAGTGACCACTGGGGGAGTAAGGGGAGGTCATCCCTGATTCCCTCCGGTGGTCATTTAGGGCACATTTTTGTAGCTTGGTCGTAAAAAAAAAGGACCATGTAAAGTCGTCCAACTGTTCGTCAGGGACGCCCTTCTTTTTTCCATTATCGGCCGAGGACGCCCATATGTTAAGCACGTCCTAGTCCCGCCTTCGCTATGCTTCCGACACCCCCCCCCCCCCCCCCCGTGAACTTTGGTCGTCCCCGCGATGGAAAGCAGTTGAGGATGCCCAAAATCGGCTTTCGATTATGCTGATTTAGGCGACCCTGGGAGAAAGATGCCCATCTCCCGATTTGTGTCGAAAGATGGGCGCCCTTCTCTTTCAAAAATAAGGCTGATGGTCTTCAATTGCGTATCAATTTTGTTGCTTAACATGACTCCGAGTAGCAAAAGCTCAACCCTACCTAAAACTAGGATTTTCATATCCATAATATTCAAGATAAGGAATGAAGACATACTCAGCCTTGTCAAGATTTCCAAACATTCCAAGTTCTCCTCATCCAGTCCTGTCCCTGATGGGCAAGTTCTCCTTCAGAATGCTGCTATCTCACAAGCCAGCACCAGAAGCTGAGTTGTCAATCTGTCTTTTATTCAAAACCTTACCTTTATTGGCATATCAGAATAACAAAGAACCATACACATCAGTAAAAAAAAAAAAAAAAACAGCTTAAGCAGAACCAAAAAAAACCCTCCCTTCAACCTTCCTCCCCATCAACCTGTCTTTTTAATGATAGATGCCTTTGGTAGACACAGTCTCAAGATTAAAGGTTTTAGAGCCAAGGGCAAAAATGTTGATTTTCACAAGTGAAACAATAAGATCTTTAAAAATATGACCTCAACATGTTCCCATCCCATTGTACCCTCTCCTCTATGCTGCCGGTCAACAAATCTTATTAGACCCTAGATAAATTTTTCTCAGCCTAGGAAAGTATTCTAACTCTAAATAACCTTGAGTAATATGGGAAAGGATTCTAAGGTGTAAACCAGGATACTGTCAGCATAAATGGGTAACTTATATGAATCAGATCCCGAGGCAATACCAATAATGTCAGGGTGGGCCCTAATAACTGTAAGCAAGTGGTTCCTACAGCTGAATTAAAAAGCAAGGTGGATAAGGAGCATCCCTGCTTATTACCTCTTTTAAGCTGAAATTGTGAGACACTGCCGTTTACTATGATAGCAGCTTAAGGATTTTTATATAGTAATTGTAACATAGTAAATGACGGCAGATAAAGACCTGTAAGGTCCATCTAGTCTGCCCAACAAGATAAACTCATTTACATGGTATGTGATACTTTATATGTATACCTGAGTTTGATTTGTCCTTGCCTTTCTCAAGGCACAGACCGTAGAAGTCTACCCAGCACTGTTCTTGTTCTAAGTTCTGGAGTTAATGTTGAAGCCTCTTAAAATTTACATTCCAGCCCATCCCTATCTATTCAGTCACAATCAGGGTATAGACCGTAGAAGTCTGCCCAGCTCCCATTTTGTTTCCCAATTACCGGCGTCGCCACCCAATCTCCGCTGATTCCGCGGAACCATTCCTTCTAAACAGGATTCCTTTGTGTTTATCCCACGCATGTTTGAATTCCATTACCATTTTCATCACCCCCTCTCTCGGGAGGGCATTCCACGTATCTACCACGCTCTCCGTGAAAAAATACTTCCTGACATTACTCCTGAGTCTGCCCCCCTTCAACCTCAATTCATGTCCTCTAGTTCTACCACCTTCCCGTCTACGGAAAAGGTTCATTTGCGGATTAATACCTTTCAAATATTTGAACATCTGTATCATCACCCTTGTTTCTCCTTTCCTCTAAGGTATACATGTTCAGGTCAGCAAGTCTCTCCTCGTACGGTTTGCAACGCAAATCCCATGCCATTTTTGTAGCTTTTCTTTGCACCACTTCCAGTCTTTTTACATCTTTAGCAAGATACAGCCTCCAAAACTGAACACAATACTCCAAGTGGGGCCTCACCATCAACTTGTAGAGGGGCATTAACACCTCCTTTCTTCAGCTGGCTATGCCTCTCTCTACGCAGCCTGGCATCCTTCTGGCCACGGCCGTCGCCTTGTCGCATTGTTTCTTCATCTTTAGATTCTCAGACAGCAACACCCCAAGGTCTCTGTCCTGAGTCTAGCTTACTAATCTCTCCCCTCTTATTCGGTATCTCTTTCGGGTTTCTGCACCCCAAGTGCATCACGCTACACTTCTTCGCATTAAATTTTAACTAATACAGTATGTAGGGATCTCTTATAATCAAACTGGTGTAATAATATAATAACAACAACAATTCCACCAGTAAAAATCCTCTCTTATAACTGTTTAAATATTTTTTTGCTTTTAAATATGCAGTGCTCAGACTATACTAAAGTGCCATATACCATATATTGTGGTGTCGGCCGACAGCATTCACCATCATAGCACCAGTCCTGCCTACCTCCTAACAAGCGGATCCTTTGTATTGAACCGCTGTAGTTAAAACACTGGTTGTATACAGATATGATCACTTATCTGTGGATGGCTTTAAAGTGCCAACGGTAAGACCGATGTAAATGCTGCTGGATCTTCATCCGTATGTGACAGTGAAGTTCAAAGTAGGATTCCTTCAGTCTCATAATTCCATTCCTATCTCTTCTTCTTTCTCCACTATATCTGAAAAAGGTCTTGTCTCCTCTGTTTACATCTTTAGCCATTTTTTCTTCCACTCGCGCTTTCGCTAACCATATTTCCCTCTTTGCTTCTTTGAGCTTAATCTTTGTATTTTAATTATTTATTCATTTAACATATCATACAAGAAACAATCTTGTTTTAGAAAGCATCCAGTAAATAAGAAATTACATATAATAATAAAAAGAAAAATTATCAGGAAGCATGACGCTCAAGTCCATAAATTGAGATTCAAGAATTCGGAAATAGGAGAAAAAAAAATAAAGGAAAACATACAGGATTAAGCATTCTCTGTTAAGTAGGGTTAATATCTCTTCTTTAGCCCTTTTCCTGTTTCGCTGAGGTTACAAGTGCAGAGAGATGGACAGGATCTGTAAATACATATTTCTTCCCCTCAAGCCTAATTATGCACTTGCAGGGGTATCTTAAAAAAAAGGTACCCCCCAAGTGCAAAACTTCAGGCCTAAGGAGCAAAAATTGTTTCCTCCGTCTTCTTGTCTCTTTAGAGACATCAGGAAAAAGCAATATATTAAAACCTAAAAAAGGTTTTTCTTTATTCCGGAAAAACAGACGGAAGATCCAATCTTTGTCAGGCAATAATGCAACAGTTGCCACGAGAGTGGCGGCTGTTGCCAATTCAGAGTCAGAGGATTCAAGCAAAAGAGAAACCTCTAAAGGTTGTTCAAGCGGATTCAAGTCTTTCCCTGGAATATAATAAACTTGAGAGAATGGTGGTAAATTCTGAACTGGTATATTCAAAACAGTATGTAGGTAACGTTTTAACATCTCAAGAGGGGCTACATTAAGAACTTTAGGGAAATTAACAAATCTCAAATTATGATTTTTAGTATAGTTATCAAATATTTCCATTCTTTGTCTTAGATTCGTTAAATCCTTTGCCATCATTGGCTGTAAAGTTTCTATTTTCGCAATTCTTTGATCAATTTTATCCATTTTTTCATCCAAAGCCTTATCCTCTTCTTCTCTTTTTTGCAGTTCAACTTCCAAGGAATTTACTCTCAATGCAATGTCATTATTCTGTTTGAAAAATATTTGTCCCAGTGTAGACATTAAATCCCACAATACATCCAACGTTACTTCCTTAGGTTTAACTATCAATTCTTTAGGAAGCTCGTACCTTGCAGATAACTGTCCACTCTTCTCACCCTGTTCCTCAGCTCCTCTCCTCTCAGACCGCGGTGACTCCTCAGGCATGCTGCCCTCTTTTCCTTCCATTGTAGTAAACAAACTCTCCAACCGGCGTTCTTCTGAGTCCTTGATTCCCACTTGGGGCGACCCTGTCGGTTCCAGCAGGAAGGAGCTTGCGCCTATCGGCTGAGGAGGTGGAGAGCGCGCGGCGGGGCTCAAGGTGGTATCCAAACCGGAGGAAGCTGATATCTCCCAATTGCCAGCGTTCCCTACCGGAGGCGTTCCGCCGTTTTGGTTAACCCCCAATGGTCGCACAAATCGGTCTATTGGACCCGGTAATGAGGGAATAAGCGGGGAGGGTCTGGCCGCTATCTTCCCTCGGCGCTTAGGCATTTTCAGGAGGAGTGCGATTCAAAGCGTCCTAACAGAGCGCGGCCATCTTGAATCCCTGGAAGTCTCTTCTTTGAGCTTAATCTGATAATCTTTTCTGTGATCCTCTCGTTGCGTTGGAGTCATTTTAATAAATTTGGGGTTGAAACCATACCAATACAATACTTGGGGAACAAATAATCCCACTCAATCCTAACAAAACCCTTTTCAGCGTCTACGGAGATTGCCAGAAAAGACTTGTCAGATAGTTCTACTTTGGTCAGGATATTCCAGAGTAACCCAGAGTTATCACTAGGCAGTCTATCAGGAGCGAAACCATTTTGGTCTCTGTGAATTAAGTGTGGGAATATTCTCTGCCATCTAAGAGCTAAATCTTTGCATATATTTTGTTATCGATAATGATGAGTTATATATGTCTATAGTTTTCTACCTTAGTATGGTCTTTTTCCGGTTTAGGAATGATTATTAATGTGGACTGGAGGAAAGAGCTGTTACAATCAGGTTCGAACATAAATTTAGGGACCAGTAAGTCAGCAAAACCTTGATAAAATTCAACAGTGAAACCGTCATTTCCAGGGGCTGTTCCTTTAAGAAGTGTTTTAATTGCTTTTAAGATTTCTTGGTTGGTGATATCTCTTTCCAGAGTAGAGTTCTGAGATGGGGAAACTGAGGGATGTGGTAAATCATTAGTAAATTGCTGAAATGCATCCAAAGTGGATTTTCGGAAGCATATAATTTCTGTAATAATTTTGAAACTGTTGGGCAATGTCAGAGTCTGAGGAGTGGGATACCCTGTTTGAGTCAACTTAGCACAGTATCTTAAGTCTAAAGCAAACAGAACTAGAGTTGCTCAAACTATTTAACAACTCTAGTTCTGTTTGCTTTAGACTTAAGATACTAGCTTTGTTGTTTTCCCACATATAGCCTAGAGTTCTGTATATGGATTATTTCTAAAGCATCTTTAGTTAGGGCACAATTAAATTTTTATTTCATGGCCTGAAGCTGCAGGAGAATATTAGGATTGTTATCAGCTAAAAATTTGTTTTCTAAATCTCTGATACTGGGCTCTAATGTAATTAATTCTTTTTGTGTTCACAATTTTTTCCTGCTGTGTAACAGGTGTCCAAACACTGGCTGGATTTAAATAAAACAATTCTGTTAGTATGCATAAGTTTAACAAATTCCTGGTGCTGTAGGAATTAAATCTCTATGGGGTTTACTAGAATTATTGATAATATTTCCCAAAGTTTATGAGATGCGGGAGTGATCAGAAAAAGATCTACCAAGAATATCTATATTTAAGTACACAAGGGAGCAAGGATGAGGAGATTAAAAAGTAAGCTATGTGAAAAAAAAACTATTATGTGGAGAGGAATAGAATGTGTAATCTCTTTCAGGGAGTGAACAAGAGCCACGGGTCAGACAAACAAAATGCTGATTTTAAATAATTTATTTTGGCTAGGGAATTGGTCTTCCTGGGAGGGCATGTAAAGTTTCTATGTAAAATAAGGTCTTGGACTTGATTAAAATCTCCACCTATTATAACCTTGGAATTGCCCGTAGCAATAATTTCAATGGTGATTTCATGAAAAAAAACTGGGAGTCAGTATTAGGGGCATACAAATTAACCAACAATAATCAAAAGTTGATGAGATTAATATCTGGTAGTAGCCACCTACCAAAATTATCACAGGCTTGTTTTAGGATAGTGATAGGTAATGAACTGAGAACCAGGATAGCTACTCTGTTGTGTTTCTGGGAAGCTGGAGAGAAACCAGCAACCTGATAACGTTTATCTTGTAGTTTAGAGCTATCATTGGCATTTAAATGAGTTTCCTGTAATAGGATAACTCAGCATTCAAGCTCTTCCAACTTTTAATAGAGTTATTTAAACCCTGAGCATTTATAGAAACAATACGCATGACCTTAGAAAAGTAGATCTAGCGTACCTTAAATGCAAGCATAGGTTACACACATGACCAGGAATAGAAATAATGCAAGGATTAAAAGCATGCAGCAATATGAGACTGTACTTACAATGGAAGCCAAAATACATAACTGGGAAAAGCTGGATGCACAGCAACCACTATGCTGGAAGGGAAAGCTGTGAGGGGTGGAGGTCCAAACATGTGGAAGTCAAACCCCCTAGCAATAGGAAAGCACGTTAGCAATTACAACCATCATAAATGCACATGTAAAACTGATAAAAGTAAAGGTTTGAACTATTATAGAGCAGTATTATATGGAGTCATATAAAAGAAAAAACTGTAGGAATGTTGGCATGAACAGGTATCATTCACTTTAAGACTGATTAAGAAGGGATGATTTACATATATAGGACAGAGCCATCTATAATCAAATGCTCTGGAGTATATATATATATATATCAACATGCAGATAAAGAGCTTAACCTATGTAAGGCAGATGGGAGAGCAATTAATGGTCACCCAGAATTAATGCTGATAGGAGACCAGAAATGAATTTAGGTGTTCTGGATCATCAAAATTATGGGTGGTATTGAAAGCGACTCTTATTCGAGCTGGATAAAAAAGTCTAAGTTGAGACCCCATCTTAAGATGATCCCAATGTGGAAGGAAGGCTTTTATTTTCTGTACCATTTGCTTATTCAAATCAGGGTAGATCGAAAGTTTCATCCCTTCATAACGAAGGGGAGCCTTAAGTTTTGCTTTCTGCAAGATGGATAATGCCAGTGGGTAATGCAATAACTTGATAATCACAGGGCAGGGGAACTTTTGATGAGCGGATTTAAATGAAGGAGGTTGGTGGGCATGCTCAGTATCTATTGAGAGGTCCTTATTAAGATTGAGAAGCTTCGGCAGCAGTTTACTCAGATATTCCATGAGGTTTGTGCCTTCAGCACCTTCAGTAGTCCCACCAGTCGAATATTGTTTCTGCATGACCTATTACTTAAGTCTTTGAGATACCTTTTTAAGATGTCAATCTCCTTGGATTTCTTCTGCAGATTTTTGATAAGTTCTGAATGCGCATGGCATGTGTGTTCCACAATTTGTGATTTTACCTTACCAGTTTCTTCTTTAATTTCAGAGAGTGTGTTTTGATTGTCTTGCAAAAGGTTCTTTATTAGCAAAATCTTTCTCATCAGCGATTACAAGGATACCTCCGATTCATGGTCCAACACCATTTTGGATGGTGAGCGGGGGTCATGCTTCGATACTGGTAGTGGGATGAAGCTTGGATCAATTTTTTGAATTTTGCCCCACCATAGTCTCTGTGATATACTAGAAGACTTATAGCCACAAAAAGGAGTTGAGGAGTGGCTGAATGGTTAGAGCACTGGTCTTGACATTCAGAGGTGGCTAGTTCAAATCCCACTGCTGCTCCTTCTGATCCTGGGCAAGTCACTCAACCCTCCATTGCATCAGGTACAAACTTAGTTCCCTGTCCCAGGAGGGCTCACAATCTACCTTGTGTACCTGAATGTAACTCACCTTGAGCTACTACTGAAAAATGTGTGAGCAAAAAAAATCCAAATAAAATAAATAAGGAGTCTATACTGGTTCAGATAAAAGGTTAGTAAATGCAATATTCTCTAAATGAGGGATCAGGAGCAATGGAGTTTTGCTTCCACGTTGCTCAGAGTTCTCCAACACCCCCCTCCCCCAGGTTACTTTTTAAAAGATATAATTAAAACAACAGCGTAAAACAGAGGCACGCATAGAAACAATCTATCATCCAGTCTTGAAACTCACCAAGCATCTCTGTGAGCTATGAAACTTGAACACATGAGACAAAACAAAAGCCAGTCCCTCTGATGGACTTTATCCAGAGGACCCCAAGCATCTTAAATCTTGTTGAACATTTTGATAATCCCTACCTCCTGAGCCACCCAACGTGCAACTACCACACACAGAACCCCACATTCCCCCCCCCCCCCCATTCCCATGCAAACCAAGAACTGTGGCCAACTTAAAATTTAACAAAAATCAATTAGTGAGACATCCCTCCTACACTGCCCCCTCATCCAGAATGTGAAGGTACTCCTGAAAAAACTTCTTCCACAAGGTCACATAAGTGCAGGCTCAAGGTTTAGAATGAAATTAATATCCCTCAATTCAAAGGTGCCCAATTTACACATCCACTGAATCCACACTGTGTGATCAGAGGCCGCTACTGAAATCTGTTCTTTCAAAATTAACTTTTTAGCCACAATGGAAACTATTCTATGCTCTTCTGCTTCCCAATCCTCCAGGAGCAGGAGAGTATGTGTGTACTGAATGGGCCTACCCAACAGTTTACTAGGAGCTGCATGCACCAAACCCCAAAGAGAGGTCAACATAGCACAGTCCAGAAAGGAGTGATGAAAAGTGGCCGAGTACCTCTTAACATTTCAAGCATTCAGCATCCTTCCACAATTTCATCTGGACCCCTCTCTATCTAGTGATATACTCTATGGGGGAGTTTTATCATAACTACCTGCAGGGGTCTTCAGGTTACTCCTGAGTCTAGTCCCTTTCACCTTCATTCTTTGCCCCCTCTCAACTAAAAGACTCTCTCCTGCACATCTATACTGCATAGGTATTTAAACATCTCTATCATATCTCCCACCTTTCTTTCAAAGTATACATATTGAGATCTTAAGTCTGTCCCTGTATGCTTTATGAGTAAGATCACTGTGATGGGGTGTACATCTCATCACTAGGAGATAGGGCTCCTGGACAAAAGAAGTTATTAAGACCATTTGGGTTTAGTCCATTCCATCATACTCAGGGTAGACTCTTGGGACCCTGCTGGGGTGGTTGAAGTCCAGGGTAGAGACTATGCGGCAGGTGGCAGAGACAGACTGATCCAGTCCTGAACGGCATTGGAGTAGGTTAGTATTGTGAGAGAAACTGTGGACATATGTTGAATTGACTGGTGATCTGTGTATTTATTTATTTATTTATGTATTTATTTGTTACATTTGTATCCCACATTTTCCCACCTATTTGCAGGCTCAATGTGGCTTGCATAGTACCATGAAGGCGTTTGCCAAGTCCGGTAGAGGAACAAATACAAGGTGATGTTGTGGTCAGTAAGGTAGGTGTGTTTCATTCATTTGCATACCGAGAATCACCAAGAGTTTGGACTACTTGGAAGCTCTAAGAGAGGGGACACTGGACCCAGTGGCTATTAGGGCCTGGAGGGGAGAACTGAAAACCCTGAACCTATTTGGGGTGACCTAAAAGAGTGTTTCTAGAAGTAGAAAAATTTCACCGTGAGTACAAAAGGGACCTCTTAAGAGGGCCCAGGGACTCAAGAAGCGAGGACCCAGAGACTCAGGAGGACCAGAAAGACAGAGTCTGATCTCTTTGGATGTCTGGTTTGGCTTGTAGTTCAGCAAACAATGCGTTTGGATTTTAGCTTGCAATTCAGCAAGCAGTGCTTTTGGATTTTGGCTTGTGCTTTGGTAAGCAGTATTTGACATGAAGCTCTCAGCCTACACTGTTGGGAAGGCAGCCTGGTTCACAATCACTGACCATTTTAGTAGCCACCCTCTCAACCTACTCCATCCTGTTTATATCTTTTTGAAGGTGCAGTCTGCAAAAGTGTACGCAATATTCTAAATGAGGACTCACCAGAGTCTCATACAGGGTCTTCATCACCTCCTTTTTCCTACTGGCCATTCCTCTCTCTGTGCACCCAAGCATTCTTCTGGCTTTCACTGTCACCTTTTCTACCCGTTTGGCCACTTTAAGAGCATCACATATGATTACACCCAAGTCCTGCTCCTCTTTCATGCACAAAAGTTCTTCACCACCTAAACTATCATTCCCTTGTTTTTTTGCAGCCCAAATGCATGACCCTGCATTTTTTTTAGCATTAAATCTTAGATGCCAAACTCTGGGCCATTCTTCAAGTTTCACTAGGTCCTTCCTGATGTTATCCACACCATCAGGGGTGGCTATCTTATTACAGATTTTGGTATCATCAGCAAAGAAGCAAACCTTATCAGATAGCCCTTCAGCAATATTACTTACAAAAATGTTAAAAAGAACCAGCCCAAGAACCAAACCTTGCAGTGCGCCACTGGTAACATCTTTTTCCTCAGAGTGAGCTCTATTTACTACTACCCTCTGTTGCTTTCCACTCAACCAGTTCCTAACCCATTCATTCACTTTAGGGCCAACACTGAGGGTACTCAGTTTATTTATTGGCCGTCCATGCGGAACAGTGTCAAAGACTTTGCTAAAATCTAAATACACCACAGCTAGCGCTCTCCCTTGATCCAACTCTGGTCACCCAGTCAAAGAAATTAATCAGATTTGTCTGACAAGACCTGCCTGTAGTGAAACCATGTTGCCTCAGGTCCTATAAACCATGGATTCCAAAAACACTACTATTCTCCATTTTAAAAGTGTTTCCATTAATTTACTTACCACAGAAGAAGTCAGACTTGCTGGACTGTAAGTTCACAACCAGTGGCGTAGCTAGGTGGGCCATCAGGGGAGCAACTGCTCCCCCAAACGGACTTTGAATGGTGATAGTGCCTATTTTTCAGCTGATCCATTGTAGTTACGCTGTGCATGCGCCTACACACGTGCCTGCCTGTCTGCGTCCCCTGGCATCACAACCTGCTACATTTCTGTTCCCCTGTTCCTTCCACTTTTGTGGAGAGGGACCATATCTCTGGGACCACTCCCAACTCTAAAGAAGCATTGAAAAGGCCAGCCAGCGAAGCTGCCAGAACTTCCTTAAGTTCCTTCAGTACCCTCGGATGTATGCCATCCGGCACCATCATTTTGTCCACCTTTAGTTTAGCTAGCTCCTCACAAACAGTCCTTTAAAAAACGTTCAGGGACTACCACCCTCCATTCCTATTTGTGTTTGTCTTCTGCGGTCTTGCTCCTAGCCCTTCAGCTGTGAACACAGAACAGAAATATTTGTTAAGCAATTCCACCTTATCTTTATCAGTTTCTATATATTCTTCCCCTTTGAGTCTCACAATGCCATTTTTACACTTTCTCCTATTACTAACATATCTATAAAAATGTCTAGTCCCCCCATTAGCCAATACAGTACATTTTTCCCTCCATTTGCATCTTTGTTTTCCTAACTACTCTACTAGCTTCTCTTAGCTTTTCTAGATATCACCTGTCTTCCTCTTTCTGTGGTCTCTTATAGTTTATAAAGGCTAACCTTTTCAGCTACTACTTTTAAGAACCAAATCTGTTCCTTTTCCTTTTATTTACTTTCCTTGCAGAAAGGTTTGTTACCCTTACAATAGCTCCTTTCAGTTTTGCCCACTGCTTTCCAACTTCTTCAGATGTCCTAATCCAGACAACAGTTCCTTGAGGTAATCCCCCATATGAACAAAGTTAGTTTTTTTGAAATCTACAACCTTCACTTTTAAATTAATCCTCTCCACACCTATCTTAATATTAAACCACACCATCCAGTGATCACTGGATGCCAGATGGATCACCTACTATAACATAAGAAACACTTTCCTCGTTCATAAGTTCAGTATAGCCCAATCCTGCGTAGGTTCCATTACCAACTGCTGGAATAGTTCTCCCTGCAGAGAATCCAGGATCTCCCTACTTCTAGAAGATCCCACAATAAGGATACCCCAAACAACATCTGTCATATTAAAATCATCTAGTATTTCCCCTTTTACAGATATTTTGAGTGTCTTCAATTAAATCTGTCCATTTCTATTCCCTCTTTCCAGAATGACCTACAGTGTCTCTTCCTTACCCTATAGGTCCTGAAACTGTGTGGTTTTAATATTATCTTTCTTCCTACCCTGACTTTTCTGAACAGATTATAGTTCAGTATAACTATCTCAGTCATGGTTCTCTGTGAACAATATCTGATTGCCACTAAATCCAAATCAGCCTCGTCCATAACAGCCTCAAGATCCAAAATCTTATTTCCCATACTTTGGGCATTAAGTATATACTGCTTTCCTGACATTGCCTCCCCCCTCCCCCATTTATGTAGAAGTATTTAAGGCTTCACTTACCCATAGGCACCGACTCCGTGGGTGCTGTGGGTGCTCGAGCACCCCCAATATTTCACCCCACCGGATGTTCCCAGCCAGCTTGACCTGCCTGCCGTCTTCTCTCTCAACAGTCCTCCGCCCTCGCCTTCCTGCGTGCCACCCAGAATTTAAAACTCATCTTACCTCGGGGTCCCGGCGGCAGCAGTGAAAGGTGAGCATGCTCGGCACTTCAGCCTTCTCTTCTCTCTCAGCTCTGGTCCCACCCTTGCGGAAATAGGAAATGAGGATGGGACCAGAGCTGAGAGAGAAGAGAAGGCTAAAGCGCCGAGCCTGCACGCCTTTCACTGCTGCCGCCGGGACCCCGAGGTAAGATGAGTTTTAAATTCTGGGCAGCACGCAGGAAGGCGAAGGCGGAGGACTGTTGTGGGAGAAGAGGTCGGGCTGGGGTTGGGACTGGAACTTGGAGGGAGGGAGGGAGGGGGGCCTGGAACTTAGAGGAGAGGGAAGGGGGCCTGGAACTTGGAGGAGAGGGGAGGCCTGGAACTCGGTGGGGGAGGGGGGAATGCACCACCTGTTAAAAAAAAAAAATTTTCAGCACCCCCAATCATTTTGAAAAGTTGGCTCCTATGCACTTACCTGACGGCTTTGATCACCCAGCCCCTATGATTCTAGTTTAAAGCCCTCTTCAGTAGGTTAGCCAGTCTGCTGCTGAAGACACTTCTTCCCTTCTTAGATAGATGGGACACCATCTCTGCTCAGCAGCCCTTGGAAAGGCATCCCATGGTCCAGGAAACCAAAACCCTCTCAATGACACCATCTCTGCAGCCACAAGTGGGAAAATGTGGGATATAAGCAACAAATAAATAAAATAAATAAATAAATATTAATCTCCAGGATGCAAGCTTCTCTGCCTTGGCCTTTACGTTCAGAAGGGTACTTAGAAGTACCATTTGTGCCAACATGAATAAGCAAGATTAATTAATAGTTATTAGGCTTGAGGAGTTGCAGTAAGCTAACATCTTGAATGTTGGCACCTGGAAAACAGCACACCTCCTGGGACATCATATCTGGTCTGAAGATGGATTCCTTGGAACCCTTCAGAAGAGAATTGCCAACCACCACTACCTTTTGCCTCCTAGTGGTCACAGAGCCAGCAACTTTGAGGATTTTAAGCTCAGATTCCTTCTCTCCCAAGGATGCTCTCACCTCCTCCACTTCTAGGGCTGCATATCAGTTCTTCAGTTCAAGGGCAGATGGAGTCATGGTATCAATCCTGCAGGGTCTAGTGATCTGAATCTGGTTGTCCTCTTTTAGCACAGCTTCTTCTCCGCTACTGGAAATCTTTGATGCTTCACGAAGCATTTCATTGATGTATTTCCTGTTATATCTTTTTGAAGGTATGGTTTCCAGAATTGTACACAATAATCTAAATGGAGTCTCACCAGAGAGTTACACAGAGGCACTCTTGCCTCCTATTTCCTGCTGGCTGTTTCTCTTCATATGCAAGCAAGCATCCTTCTAGTTTTTATCATCACCTTTTATATCTGTTTGGCTGCCTTAAGATTAGATAGATCACTCCCCAGTCCTGCTCTTTTGTTGCACCAATGTACTTCACTCCCTATATAGTACCATTCTGTCAGTTTTTTTGCAGCCCAAATACAGGACCCTGCAATTTTTCAGCATTAAATCGTAGCTGCCAAATTCTAGACTAGGCTTTACTAGATCCCTTCTCATGTTATTTACACCATTCAAGGGTGTCATAGCTTACATGCACAAGACAGCCTTGAACCTATGACCTACAGGTTGGAAAGCCACCACTTCTCAGGAGGAACAATTCTTTCTCTTGAAAGTCCTGATGGACTCGTCTTGAGAAACTACAACATTGTGAAATTATTATACCCACCCAATGAAGTGAGAAACCAGATCAGAGCCTGACAAATAACCAGCAATAATTTGATACAGGATCGTTCATCCCCCTCCACACCTCAAAGAAAATCACTACCATCTCTGGTTATCACCCAAAACCACTAAGACTGTACCATCAATAATCTACAAACCATCTTAGCCAATGATACCACTTTCTGACAGGCCTTGGCTCCATGGATATTCATTAGCAATCACAAACTGCAGAACAATGACACCAACTTAGGAGACTAGGCCCTGCCACAAACCCAGATGCCAACTATCTCTATATCTAATCAGGTAAGATTATAACAGGTCCCAACATCATCAACTACAATAGCTGGAGCTTACACATCAGCTCTTCCTCTAATGTTATGCATACCACAGACACAAAGGCCAATCCCTAAGAAAAGGAACAAATGCACATAAATGTGCCATCATTCAGAAACCAATAGGAAAATATTTCCTGGAAAGCAGAAATGTTCTATCTGACCTTAAGGTTGTCATATTTCTACTTGAACCATCAAAAAACTTGACACCATCACCCTAGGCCTGACTAGGAGCATTGTCTTCATGGCCCACTACATATGGATAGCAAAGTTCCCATTAAGCAGCTTTGAGATATGTATGACTCCTCCATCAGCATTTCTGCCAATGAAGGGAGATATTATGTTATTGTGCTTTCAATCTTGAGGGACAGGCAGGTTTCTCACAACCTGCTTGTCCCCTTGCAGTTGAAAGCGTGATAATGTACCACTTCCCTCACCAGCGGGAACACTGGTGGAGACCTCCTGTGCAGCTCAAAGTTGCTTAGCAATAACACTGATAGGATTATCTGAGACTAGTTAAGTCTTTCATTGGCTTCTCTCACACACCAGAATTGCCAGTCAGCTAAATTATGCTGCTAATTTATTCCCTTTACACACCCAGTTCTGCAATGTCTCAATACCTTCTCTATACTTTGTATCTTTACCCCTCCCAACACACACATTCACTCCATCTTCATATATATTTTATTCTTTGTGAGCTACACTTTATGCATTTGATGAAGTGGGCTCTGGTTCTGAAAAGCTCTTGCCTCACATTGGCCTCTGTCATTTTCTACTCCTTACATCAGCCCCTCTCATCTTGTTTTCCTCCTCACTGTGTGTAGGAGGGGAGGGGTGAGGCTGAGGTAGACAAGAACTCAATTTTTGTCTGCATATTATTTTATTTTTATTTATTGAATTTGTATCCCACATTTTCCCACCTATTTGCGGGCTCAGTGTGGCTTACAATACATTGTAAATGATGGAAATACGATTTGTTACAACTCCGTTATGGATTACATTGTGGGAAGTTATGCGAAGACAAAGTCAAAGTATCGTTAGGGAGTAGGACAAAGGAAAAGAACAGTGGAAAGAGACAACGGGAAACTGATAGGGTAATAGAACATTAGCAAGAGAACATTCGGTATAACATTTTTCTGTGAGTAAAGGTATAAATGTGATAAAATTACGGGGGATGAGAATTCAGAAGAGAATGTATTGGTGTATTTCTGAACAGTGAGTGTGGACTTCATGAGTTTTGATCCTTACAGTAAATATTTCTATTTGTGGTCAATAGATTTGGGAAGGGTTATTCTGTATGTGACCAGTAGGAGATATTCTACTAATATGTAGCTTCTATATAGCCAGCTTGTTCTGTTTTCTGATAGGAGGTCTGCTGTGAATAACAAATTTGGATTTTCAGCTCACTTTTCCAAATAACGCTGAAGGTAGCTTACAGTATTTTTAGACTTGAGATAAATTATCAGCTCTTATGGGCATAGCCTTATTGTAAGTGGGTTCTAGAGGCAATAGAAAAATCAACTTTCTCCATAGATACTTGTGATCTGGGGCAAGTGGGATTTGAACCATGGTTCTACCCACATCATGCATATCACCTGTAGCTACAAAAAGAAAAAAAAAAAGAAAAACAACTTTCCTCTAGATATAGGCTCTGTTAAGCTTATAATTACTTTGTTTATGTAACAAGTTCTCATTTTCATCTGGTTGAGCACACACACTTCGTTGATATAGCTGTCATTTCAACCATGATCCAGTTCGCCCAGTACAGCAGGTATCACTGGCAGCACACAAATCCCCGGGGGAGGGGGGGGGGGCATTGTTAATCTGAGTCTTGATGGATGGATCTATGCTTATGTTTCAACCAAAGAATGGAGTGTTTTCATTACCCAAACAATTGATACATCAAGAATTGCATGCCCTGTTGAATACATACAAAAAGTAGCAGTTAAAGGTTATAACAAATTGAATTTCATTACTCCTAATATTGAGTTGCACCATCTGATGATCACTGGATGCCAGATCATCCACTCTACTAATACAAACACACTGCCCATTTGTAAGCACCAGACACCATATGGCCTCCTTTCATGTGCCTTCATTATCAGGTGCTGGGACAGTTCTTTCTCCCTGTATAGAATCCAGGCTCTCCCTACTCCTAGATAACAAAGCAGAAGGGATGTCCCAAATATCCAGGATATTGAAATCACCTATTAGCAGGGCCGGTCTTAGCAAGTGCGGGGCCCTATGCAGACCAATTTGGTGGGGCCCCATCCTAGCCCCACCCCCACCATTGCCCCGCCCCACCCTAGCTCCACCCCATTGATAAAATTATTCCATTTTTAGAACATTTTTTATTTATGAAATTTCAAATAAAGACAAATGAAGCTAAACTTGCACAAAAAACTGATTGAAATAATAAGCACAATGCTATCATGAAACCTCCCCTCCCCAGAAATTATTCAGTTCAAGTCCACTACAATTAGTAGTTCCAATTCTCATAACAAAGGAGAATAAAGGAAAAATATTAAGAAAAGATTCAGTACTTTCAAATTCCCCTATTACTCTGTAACCCATATATGCAATAAAATAAAAATGAAATGAAAAGATATACAATAAAATAAAGTGATATGTAAAATATAATGTACAATATAAAAACATATAGACCACCAAGGTATTAAAATTGTTTTAAAATATATACCACAACTCTCTGACTCAAGAAGACTCCGACTCTGTCATCCATAATTGTCTGACAACACACAGAAAAAAAATAAGTAGAAAAAAAAGTCACAATTAATACCTTATACACCAATATACCAGCCATACGGAAAATGCAGATTATCAACAATATGAAGCTAGCAAGGGATCATAATATCACAATTCTCATGTAGAGCCACAAAACACCCTTTTAGAGATAGTGTGTCATGATTTAGGCTCTACACCTTTTCCGATGTTTGGTGCCACCTTAGTAACACACAATCTGTCCACTGCAAAACACTATACACAAATGTGTGCAAAAACACACTCATAACCTTAACAAACCATAAACAGCACTAATTCCAAGGACAGGACGAGCTACAACCTTATGCGTGGCGTGGAAAGGCAACTGTAATTACACCGGGCTCTAAAACACCAGTGCACAACCTAGTGAAAAAAAAAACAAACAAAAAGGGCTGCAAACTATACGCTAGCAGAATACTGCACCTTCCTTGATCACACCTGAAAAACACATGAATGCAAAATACCGAACTGGAAAGTTACCTCAAGAAGTCAGACTCAGTATGTAGCAATACTACAAAAATTAAAACTTACATGAAAAATATCACAGATGCACATTTCCAAAAACTAACATATTCCAGTTAATAAATCCTGAATAAAATAGTTTTTTCTACCTTTGTTGTCTGGTGACTTTGTTTTTCTGATCATGCTGACTCAGTATCCGATTGTGCTGCTATCTGTCCTCTTAACTCCATTTCCAGGGCTTCCTTTCCATTTATTTCTTTACTTTCCGCCTTTCTTCTTCATTTCTTGCCCTACATCCGTAAGTAAAAGCTGGGTCCTCCGCAGACTTGACTGTCCAGTGGATCCAGCTTCTGCCTATTTTCTATATCCATGTGCATTTTTTCTCCTCTCTTCCTTTTCCCTCACCTCATCTCCTTCCTCACTCTTCCCTCGCCTCCATCCATGTCCAGCATTTCTTCTCTCTCCTCCATCCACCCATGTCCAGCGACCCTCCTGTCCCCCCTGCCATCCATCTATGTCCAGCAACCCCCCTGTCCCCTCTGTCCTCCCCTGCCATCCACCTATGTCCAGAGACCCCCTCCCCTCCATCCACCCATGTCCAGCGACCCTCCTGTGCCCCCTGCCCTCCCCTGCCATCCACCTATGTCCAGAACCCCCCCCTGCCATCCACCCATGTCCAGCGACCCTCTTGTGCCCCCTGCCCTCCACCTATGTCCAGTACCCCCTCCCCTGCCATCCACCCATGTCCAGCGACCCTCCTGTCTCCCCTGCCATCCATGTCCAGCAACCCCCCCTGTCCCCTATGCCCTCCCCTGCCACCCACCCATATCCAGCGCCCCTCCTGTCCTCCCTGCCCACCCCTGCCATCCACCTATGTCCAGAAACCCCCTCCCCTGCCATCCACCCATGTCCAGCAACCCCCGTCCCCTATGCCCTCCCCTGCCATCCACCCATGTCCAGCGACCCTCCTGTGCCCCCTACCCTCCCCTGCTATCCACCTATGTCCAGAAGCCCCCCTCCCCTCCATCCACCCCATGTCCAGTGACCCTCCTGCCCCCCTTGCCAACTGCCATCCACCTATGTCCAGTAAACCCCCCCGTCCCCCCTGCCTTCCACCCATGTCCCGCGACGCGAGTCTCCTCATTCCTCTGCTGCCCCCCCTCCCCTCCCCGCCAAACGACCCTCTTCTGCCGCCCGCACCTCACCTGACCCGACCCAGCATTTAAAAAAACCCTCCAAGCGGCGGTGCCGGTGCCTCGCGTCTCAGAGAAGAAAACTCGCTTCGTCGTTGGCCGGCCTTCCCTTAAGTCCCGCCCTTGTGGAAGTTACATCAGAGGGCGGGACTTGAGGGAAGGCCGGCCAACGACGAAGCGAGTTTTCTTCTCTGAGACGCGAGGCACCGGCACCGCCGCTTGGAGGGTTTTTTTTAAATGCTGGGTCGGGTCAGGTGAGGTGCGGGCGGCAGAAGAGGGTCGTTTGGCGGGTCGGGGAGGAGGGAGGGGGGGGTCAGAAGGGAGATGTCTCAGGTGGCTGGAGGGAGGGGGAGCAGCAGGGGAACGAGGAGACTCACGTCGCGGGACATGGGTGGAGGGCAGGCGAGCGTGGTCGGCGAGGCAGAGGCGAGGCACGCCGCGCGGGGCCCCCTTAGGCGCGGGGCCCTATGCGGCCGCCTCGGTCACCTCTGCCTAAGACCGGCCCTTCCTATTAGTAGTACTTCCCCTTTCACAGTAATATTATCAAAGTGTTCATATTTAGAGGTGTGCAGGATAAAAGTTTTCCGTTTTGTTTGTAGGACTTTTAATTTTGTTTTGCGGACAATGTCATCAATAGTGCTCAAATGAAAAACTCACTGGTAAATCAAAACATACATAAATACCAAACCAAAGCACTAAAGATTAAAGGAGGAGTGTCTTCAGATTTTTAACACACCCATGAGGTAGACAACCTTTAATGGCCACTAAAGGGTGATATATTGCACTTCATTCATCATGCAACTTACTCCCAGTGGTACTTATAGTGCAATAATGTGCCAACGTATGCTATCAAATCAAATATGCACTTAATCTCCTAACAATATAATAATAAGCCAGCGATATATAAATGAATGAAAAAGTACTTATCTTGTGAAGTCCAGCGTCAGTTAACATTCAACTACGCCATGGGCTCCAGTAACTGTAAAGTTTCAACAGAGATCACATCAAACTCCCCTGTTGTGAAAAACGCCCAACACCGCGGGTTTCAATAAGAAACTTTCTTCAGGGACTCAGGTGAGGGCTGTCTCTCAAATGTAGAATTGCTAGCCTTGAAGAAAATCCACTGCAACTGTGCTTATATTGGCTCCAGGAAAGCAAAAAAGGCATTCCCTGTGTGGTGACAGCACTGCAAGAAAGAACTTTATCGTTTATTTCATATGCTATACCGTTTCTCTTGTAATCAAATCAAAAGAGTTTACAATGTATAAAAACTTATAATAAAATAAAATAAAGACTTGACAAAAGCCATAATTTGATAGTAAAGCTCAGACACTCAAGACCACTCAACATTAGTACAGACATTCTCCAGATTCAAATCAATCACAAACATTTATCTAAACACAAGACTAAGTCTGAATGAAGAACTATCATAAATCAAAACAGTGCACTCCATTTAAGTGCACGTCGGATAAGCACATGCTCTGTTTAACTGCATGCCGTACTTCGGTCCTATTTTTGGCGCCATCAATTTCTATGGGGACAAACTTCAGTTTAGCGCACCACTGATAAGTGCAAGGTTCACTTATATGCATGGTTTAAGACCGCTCCTCTGCAGAAAAGACTCCGCATAAGCACGCGCATGGAATATGGAAGCCGATTGGCACGTGACAACCAACAAATTTACTGCCTCTTTAACTGCCACAGGCAGAATAAATGAAAAAATGTTGTTAGAACGTACACTGGGGTCGTCATCGCAGCAGAACTGTAAGACTTTAACACTGGCTGAACAAATAGAAGTTCTTAAAAAATTAGAAAACAAACAAAGTCAAGCATCTATTGCTAAAGAATATGGTGTCAATCCCAGTCAAATTTCACATATCTTGAAGCAGAAAGACCAGTTTCTGGAAGACTGGCAAAACAATACAAATCCACACTGGAAATGAAAACGGGCGGGAAAAGCTGAGGAGGTGGAAGATGCTCTTCTTCGGTGGTTTTCTCAAGTCAGGAGCAGACACTTTCCTGTCAGTGGTCCACTGCTTATGGAGAAAGCTAATCAGCTAGCTAAAAGTCTTGGACTAACTGAATTCAAATCCACTGTTGGATGGTTAGACTGATGGAAGGAGAGGAACAACATAAACTTCAAGAAACAGCATAGTGAACAACAAGACACTGATGACTTTGGTGCTGAAAATTGGGTTGGTTCAGTTCTTCCTACCATCTTGAACGAGTTTGCACCTTGTGACATTTTCAATGCTGATGAAAACAGACTCTACTGGCGAGCGATTCCTGATGGAACACTTGCATTCAAACAAGCCGAAACTACAGGAAGTAAAATGTCGAAGGACCGACTGACGATCCTTCTTTGCTGCAATATGGATAGGAGTGAGAAGTTGGTACCCCTCGTCATTGGAAAGAGCAAACAGCCCCGTTGCTTCAAGAAAGTTAAGCGACTTCCTGTGTCATACGAGGCTAATGCAAATTCATGGATGACTGGGGAAATTTGGAAGCAGTGGCTAAAGAAGTTAGACACTAGAATGCGGGCACAAAAGTATCAGATTTTGTTGCTTTGTGATAATTGTGCTGCACACAGTGATGATATCAGGCTGTCTAATGTCAAGGTGATTTTCCTGCCACCAAACACTACTTCTCTGATCCAACCTATGGATCAGGGCATAATAGCCAATTTCAAACAACATTATCGGGCTCTTGTGCTGATGAGCGTTATGGATGACCAGACTGGCAAGGATAAACGTGCTGTTGAACTGGCTCGTAATCTATCACTGTTGGATTCCCTACATATGCAGAAAGAAGCTTGGATCATGTTACACAGGCAACCATTGTGAACTGCTACAAGCGGGCAAGCTTTGTTAGGGATGTGGAGAGGGATGAAACAGATGCAGCTGTTGCAAACGTGTCAGATGAACAGGCTATTGACATTCCAGCTGGTGTTACTGAAGAGGAGTTTCATCACTATGTAGCTGTTGATTACTATCTACCAACAGCTGACGACAGCACTGATGTCCAGATATGCGCCTACACGCAGGCAACGGCTGATGATGAAACAGATGATGAAATGAGCAGTGAGGCACATGCTGACAAAATTCAACAACCTCCTGTCACTTTTGCAAGAGTGCTAGAGAGGCTCAACACCGTGCAGGCCTATCTGGAGGCCACTGGATGTCAGTGCTATGACAGTTTTTACCGTCTGGCAGACGTAGTCTATGGAACCCACAAGAGTGTACAGAGGACTATGACTGATTACTTCAAGTAAGCCTAATGTCAGTTAACAGAGACTGTATACTGTACATATAATAAACAGTACTGTACATATGTTTATCTTTTTTGGGTCACAATGGTATAGTGCACACTCCGGTTAATTGCATGTATTTCTTTGGTCCCAGACCCTTGCACTTAAGCGGATTGCACTGTACGTATCGCTGACAAAAGAGGCATTGAAAGAACTAACAAAAAGTAGTATCGTAGTAATAAACATTTCAAACCAACAGGCTTATAAACGGGCTTGGTTTGCTCAGAGATCATTATTGTTATTGAATAGACCTCAAGGAGAGCATGGACAAATTAGTCTGTGTACTGAATTTCTTTATTTTGGCTTCTCAAGTTGCTCAATTCTTACAGACACTGGCAGGTTCTAACTTTTCATCCAGTTTTTCCAACAACATCCCTGCATTACTTATACAAGGGGTCGTAACTTGAAGAATTGTTTGGTACATTCTACATTTGATTTTGTGTGCCAGCCTCACATTAATGAAGAAATGAACCTTGTGGTTTTTGCCATCAGACTATGTCCATTACGGAGTGGCGGCATCCAAGGACAAGGACTTGTTACAGACTAAAACGTACCACTAATTGTCAGTCTATTTAATGTAGTTTATATCATACAATGTCCTTGTGACCTACTATATGTGGGATGTACTAGTTGTAAGGGGAAAACACGTCTTGTGGAGCACAAGAGTTGCCTCACTACTCATACTCTTACTGCCCCTTTAGTTAGACATTATTCTCAATTCCATCATGATTTTGCAGACTTACAATGGTTTATAATGGACCATATACCTGTTATTGCTCGAGGTGGTGACCGGGATGCTATCTTGGCCTGCCGCGAACAATTCTGTATATTTGAATTGCAAACTGTTTCTCCAATGGGTTTAAACGAATGCGTAGAGTGGAATACTATTATATGATCTTTTATTCTAGTAATTCATCATAGGGTGGGTGGAGGATTTTTTTTCTTGTCATGTTTATTATGATAATACTTTTTGTTAGTTCTTTCAATGCCTCTCTTGTTCAGCAATATGTATTTAATTTATGATAGTTCTTCATTCAGATTTAGTCTTGTGTTTGTTAATAAAGTTCTTTCTTGCAAAGACATCACCACTCAGAGAACGCTTTTTTGCTTGCCTGGAACTAATGTAAGCACAATTGCAGTGGATTTTCTACAAGGCTAGTGATTCTACATTCAAGAGACGGCTCTCACCTGAGTCCCTGAAGAAAGTTTCTTATTGAAACGCGCAGTGGGCATCCTTCACAGCAGGGGAGTTTGGTGTGATCTCTAGCTTTACAATTGCTGGAGCCCATAGTGGCCTTCAATGTTAACCGACACTGGGCTCACAAGATAAGTATTTTATCATTCATGCAACTTCCTGTTTCCGCCTGGGCAGCTTATGGCAGAGAGAAAGTTTCAGGCCAGCTGAAGGTAGCTTATGAAGATGGCTGCCAGGGGCGGACTGAGAGTGGTCTGGGCCCCCCGCCTGGCCACTGCCCGACGTCCCCCTACTGCTGCAGCCGATGCCCCCACCATCCCAGTTCTTTCCTACCTGCTGCGCTGCTGCTACTCCCTCACCCGCATATGCAAATTTCAAAAACTGACATATTTCAATCACTATACTATAGGTTAACAAATAAACATAAAACCAAAAAATGGAAAATATGATGATACCAATTTATTGGATCAAATATATTTTCCAGTTAGCTTTCAGAGGCCCAAACCTCTTTCCTCAGGTCAGGACAGTATACTGCTGACCCTTCTCTCTCCTCACTTCCATCCAAAGTCTATCCTCTTTTTCTCCCTCCTCCATCCAGCATCTCCTCACTGTAGATAATAAACAGTTATGCACCCTGGAGTAGAGTCAAAGGGCAAAAGCCATAAATCGTGAGGCCCAGGAACTTATGATCTGATATGATATCCTTACGGGCAAAACAGGCCTGGGGAAGGAGGAAGCATAAACAAATATGGGAATGTGGTTTAGCAGGTGAGAAAAACCAGATGACTGTGAAATGTATTGTAAGCCACACTGAGCCTGCAAATAGGTGGGAAAATGTGGGATACAAATGCAAATAAATAAATAATAATAATAAATAAGAAGCCAGGATGATCCTGGTTAAGATAGCTTGTTGAAGCATTGTAAATCATTGTTAATCACTAGTGTATAAAAATAGCTGTTTTAGTCCAATATGTTGGAGCGATAGATACAGCCAGCATATTTATGCAGTAGTTCTATCCTCCCATGAGAAAATTAATTTTACCAATACTTGGTAAGTGAATAAAATTACTTCTCTCATAGACGTGGCCTTGGTCTTTTATCTCTGCAAATTGTGGGTAACTGATATATGAATATTTGTAGAGGTGGTAAGAGGACCTAAACATTTAAGGAGGTTTAATTCATCACTTCCATCCACTCAGGCCCCTCTCTCTCCCCAGTTCTATCCCCTCTCTCCCCTTCATCCAGTGTCTGTCCCTCCTCTCCCCGTTTCCATCTGGCATACGTCCCTTCTCTCTCCCTCATCCAGTGTTTCTCCCTCTTTCCATCTGACATCTGTCTCCTCTCTTCTTCTCCTCCATCTGTCCTCCCTTCCCCCTCCATCCAGCATCTGTCCCATCTCTTCTCCCTTCCATCTGGTATCTGTTCCCCCTCCCCACTCCATTCTCCATCCATCATCTGTCCTTCCCATCACCCAGTCACCCTGTACCTGGGGTCCTCCTTATTCCTGCTCAATTTATATGTCCCCAGTATCACCCCACCTAATCCCCATATCCCCACTCTTCCACCCTACCCACACTTACAATCACACCCTCCCCTCTCCATCCAGTGTTGCAGTCTTTATTTCAGCCCCACCCAACACCCAAACCCTCCCCCCCCACCAGACACCCCCACTACCACTGGCACACCATGACTAGGCTATCCCCACTCCCACCCAATACCTCCCCTGCCGTGGCCACCACTGCTGCTGCCCTGCTGCTGTTTCAGCAGTGGTGGCAAATATAGAAAAAAAAAAGATTGCGGGGTTGCAGCATTCCCTTCCCGCTTGCAGCTGACCGGCTCTGCCCCAGAACAGGAAATTGTTAGAGGAGACGGGACTGGCAGCCGCGAACAGGAGGAACAGTGTGGCTCCGCAATCTTTATTTCTGTTTTTGCCGCCACTGCAGTAACAGCAGCAGCAGCAGTGGTGGCCGCGGCAGAAAGGTAGTGTGTGGGAATGGGGAGAACGGCGGGCATCCGGGCAGAGCCTCTGGGCCCTCAGGCACTGCCCAGTTGCCCGGTCAGTCCGCCCCTGATGGCTGCCATGCATGGGCCCTTCTGAAAAGTGAAATACATTTTAAAGAAGACTGGGAAGGTGAGGGGGAGTGAGGCGGACCTTAGTGGGGAGAAGGGTAAGAGATGCTTGGACCGTGTGGTAGAAATGGCACGTGGGGAGAACAGGGGGAGAGAGGGGAAGCAGAGGGGATCAGGGGCCTCCTCAATTTCTGCCCTGGGCCCCAACATGTCTAAAACTGTCCCTGACACCAGCCCTAAAGCTGGCCTAAGTGCAAGTGCCTAAATGCAGCAGAGATGCACTTAAAAATTATGCTCCCTTGCAAAGTCATGCTGTCTTAGCAGATATTTTCAGAATAGCACTTAGGCACTCTGCTAGCACGCACACACTTAAGTGTGCGTATACCCTCAATATTCTAAACATTCACACACACAATGGGCACATAAACATTAGCTCCCAGTTTATAGAATTGCCTTTTCAGTGCTCCTGCAGCTTCAGGAGAAGGTAGGGAGGTAGCAGTAGGCCTGGCAGGGGAACAAGAGAGGAAAACTCGTTCCTGTGCCAGAGTCATACGATCACTCCTCTTCCTAGTGGCGTAGTTAGGTGGGGCACCAGGGGAGCGGCTGCTCCCCCAAATGGAGTTCTGCCGGCGCCTATTTGTTTTTGTCTTGTTGCACTGAAAATGTGTGCCGACGCAAGTCCGCTCTCGCTCCCCCCTGCGCCGTCAACCTGGCTCCACTTCTGCCTCTTCCCCCTCCCAAATTTTGTCACCTTAGATGATTGCCTAGTCTACCTGGTGGCAGGGCTGCGCTTGACTCCTCCTTCCTACCCTGTCCTTTCTGAATACAATATAGCCCAGTATAACTAAATCCCAGTCATGTTTCTCTGAGTCACATCTCCGTACCACCAGTAACTCCAAGTTAGCCTCTTCCATCACAGTCTCAAGATCCAGAACCTTATTTCCCATATCATAGGTATCAGTATACACAGCTGTCCAGATGTTGCTAATTTAAAGCCTTCCAAATTTGCCCCTTCTTGGATTTCTGCTCAGCAGCCTTTGGAAGATCATCTCATGGTTTATGAAGCTGAAATGCTTGAGATGACAGCTAACACATCCAGATATTTTTGTAAAATTGATTTCAAACATTTATTCAAGGTGGTATATAAATGTAACATTAGGTAACACTAGCTAACCTGCTTCTCGCAGCTCTCCCAGTGATTCATCTCTTTCCATGCCAATCACTATGAAAAAAAACTTACCAGATAAACCCGCAACACAGTGGACCAAAGAACTGGTGGGAAACAAGCAAAGAGAACATGATAGGAATATCTGAATATTCATATCAAATGCATAAAACATACAACAGACAGAAGATGGCAAGGTGGCTAGAGCCACACCTGGCGCTCTGTGCAGAACAAGCAGGTTACTTATGCCTTTACTTAGGATCATTAAAATTGAATTGAATAGTGGTATCCTTATCGAATACTGCAAGAAAGAAAAAATACCGAGTGGTTTACGCATCAATAAAGCACCCCAAAACTTTTTGGAAGCCAACTTTTTCATCGAAAAATGGAACAAAATATTAAACAAATGTTCTCTCGATCTTATGCTTCTCATCATTGAAATAAGAAAACATTGGTCAACACTTTAAGAGAGGAATTGGATAAATGCATACATACAATTAGAGACAACAGTGTACTAGAAGATTTTAATAAGAAACATCAAGAACTTAAAGAAAACATTGACAAATTTAAAGAATCAATTAAAAAATCAAAGATGAAAAAATTCAATCGAGGTGAGAAGGATTATTTAAACAGAGTTTATTGTTGGACTGGTCAGAAAGAAGACAGTGAACAACATATGATCAAACAAACTGCAAGCATGAGTGATTCATCATCTTCAAGCAGTAGTGATGACTCCTCAGATAATAAGAACAAGAAAATTTTTTTAGGAACAAGAGGCATGACAAGAGGAAGGGGGAACAGACGGGGAAGGAATTCTCAACGAAACAGACCCTGGACAAGATCTCAAAGAACAGATCATCAGTGGTAATTTATCTAAGAAGATATTATCCTCAGAAGAAGAAAGATTACTATCTAAAGGGCTCACCTTTGTACCCACATTATTTTTTTATGATTTTCAATTTAATATTGATTTAGAAAAATTCATAGGAAAATTACAAATACGCATGTTTTTTGGCACAGATTCCATACATAACGATAGAACAATTATTAAACCAAAATCTATATGGAGACCTGCAGGACAATTAGATCCTGCACTTAGCACATTTAAAGACATTATTTTAAAAGATGTTGAACAGATGAAAAAACAGTTACATTACAAAAAACGTATATATAATCTTAGTAGCTTTGAATATAAGTCATTACAAGAATTGAAAAAAGATCAAAATATTGTCATCAAGAAGGCAGACAAGGGTGGATCAATTGTTATACAAAATGTTGAGGACTATATACATGAAGGATTACGTCAGTTTGATAACAAGGATTCATATGAGAGATTACCTCTTAATCCCACCAAACGTCTGCAATCCCAGATATGTAAAATCACTAACAAAGGGTTACAAGAAGGATTCATCACAATGAAAGATAAAAAATTTCTTGACAGGTATGATCCGGTTATCCCTGTCATGTATTTTCTTCCCAAAATACATAAGAACACAGAGAAAAAACCCCTGGGAGACCAATTCTTTCATCTAGACAGTCAATACTTGAAACCTTAGCCATGCTCGTGGATGTTTTCCTCAAACCTGAAGTACACAAGGGATCATCATACATTAAAGACACCACACATTTTTTGAAAAAATTGGAAAACATTAATTGGGAGTGTGAAGAGTACATCGTGGTTACATTAGACGTTAACTCACTATACACTTCCATCCCACAGGATGAAGCCCTTAGAGTAGTTAAAGATGTTCTCGATGCGAGAGAAAGACCACAATTGACATTGATGGATTTCCTCATGGAACTTACAAGATTAGCCATTAAAGAGAACTAGTTCCTTTTCAATGACAAGTTCTATCTACAAATCAGCGGAGTTGCAATGGGAGCAACATTTGCACCCTCAATCGCAAACTTATTTATGACCTCATTTGAAAAAGAGTGGATAGAAAATTCCCCATTTAATCATAAAATCCATAAATGGTGGAGATACATATACGACGTCTTCATGTTATGGAAAGGAACAGTAAACGAATTATCCAAGTTCATCAAATGGCTCAACAGTTGTGATGATAATATTCAATTCACACACCAATACTCAAACATTTATCCATTTTCTCGATGTAGAAATCAATGTACAGAACGAACATCTTTTAACTAGAGTACGTGAAAAACCAACTGACAAAAACACATTTCTGCACAATACTAGTTGTCATCCAACACAATTGAAAAACAGTCTACCATTGTCACAAATGATAAGGAGAATATGCTCTGAGAACAGCACTTATAAACAACAAGCAAAAAATCTGTCAACCAAACTCTTAGAATGAGGTTATTCAAAACACACAGTGAAGAAGGCATACAAAAGGGCAAAGTTTAACAACAGAGAACTTTTATTAGCAGGTGCATGTCAGAGAGAAACACAAGATGATTTATGCACTATGATTATGAAACATACATCTGCAAGTCCTGAAATCTCCAAGATAGAGAGAAAACGATGGGAGATCATGCAATCTAGCCCTGCGTTCAAGAATACCAATCTATGAATGGCGTTTGCAAGAGGTAGAAATTTAAAGGAAGAATTAAGTCCAGACGCATTTCCAGTAAGAACCAAGTAGTTTGGCACCAAGGTAGTGTGCATCTTCATCACTAAGATCCTATACAAGGAACTGGGCTCTACAGATGGTCATCTGCCATTTTCTTTACAGTCTCATAAGATTCTTCTGCAATCCTTTTTCTTTTTTTAACAACTTTTAAAAAGTGTGTTATCTACTAATTTGATCACCTCATTCATCACTCCTATCCTTGGATCATTTATAGGTGTGTTAAATAACAGACCCTAGGGCACTACCCACTCTTTTCCATGTGGATAACTGACCATTAGTCCTACTCAGTTCTCTGACTTAGCCAGTTTGCAATCCACATAAGAACATTGCCTATCTTATGACTACTTTCCTAGGAGTTTCTCATGAGGGACTTTGTCAAATGCCAAATACACTGTATTAAATAGCTCGCTGTTATCCACTTGTTTGTTTACACCTTCAAAAAAAAATCTATCAAATTGGTATAGCAAAACTTGCCTTTGCTGAACCCATACTGACTCATTTCCATTAAGCTGTGTATCTATGTGGTTAGTGTAGCTTCAACCATTTTGCCTACACTAATATCAAGCTCACCAGTCTATAGTTTCCCGATCACCACTGGAAACCTTTTAACAAATTGACAATGGCCATGCTTAAATTCCTCAGGTACTGTGGCTGTTTTAAATGATTAACCTCTTATTATTAATCTGTAACCTATTTCATGTTTGAGCACATTCATGGACCTATAGTTAAGATGATGGGCCTCTATATGCACTACCTTGACTGAATCTGGATTTTCACTGATTATGGTCTTGAGAATACTCAACTATATTGAGAGATCCTTCCAACATGATCTTTGATCTATTTAAGCCACACTGCTGTCATAAAAGTTAAGTGTGTTGGTATATAATGATTAAACAATCCTGCTACTAACAGCCTCTTAAACAGAAGGGCAGATGCATATGCCTTTATCACTTCTCTATAGATTTTCTATACTATGTTTTTGTGAATTATTTTTTGGTTGAAATATACACTTCCCTTTGCACCTACTTATTGCTTTAATACAGTGTTCACTGATTTCAAGTCTTTGTTTCCCATGTGCAGTTTACTCTACATGCTCAGTCATCAATTTGGTTAGGGCCTCAGCATGAACACACTAGTTTATGCAAATCTTAGAACTCCCTGTACTTGATCCAAGCTTTTGCTTCTGCTGAGAGACTGCTTTATCAATCCCCCACCCTTTATTTATGTAATTAAATATTTCCTTAGATTACTTCTGAATATATCCACTTCACTTTCATCCTATGTCCCCTCATTCCAGAGCTTCTTTTCAATTGAAAGAGACCTATTAATTCTACAGAGGTAGGACCAAGCTAAGTTACTTACCTGCAGCATGTTTTCTCTGACGACAGGAGGCATTTATTCTCACATATGGGTGATGTCATCCACGGAGCCTGGTGTGGATACTGCAAAGTGCACAGTCACTAACTCTTTGAGACGGTGCCCCTACTGCGTATGCACAAGTGCCTTCCCACCTGACACTCAAGCATGGGACCAGCAGTACAATACTAAAGCTAAGACAACAACTCCCAGGGGAGGCGGGAGGGATGTAAGAATATATGTTGTTCTGCCTGCTGTCCTCGGAGAACACCTGCTACAGGTACATAAGTATTGCCATACTGGGAAAGACCAAAGGTCCAGCGAGCCCAGCATCCTGTTTCCAACAGTGGCCAATCTAGGTCACAAATACCCGGCAAGATCCCAAAAATGTATAAAACATTTTATACTGCTTATCCCAGAAATAGTGGATTTTCCCCAAGTCCATTTAATAACGGTCTATGGACTTTTCCTTTAGGAAGCCGTCCAAACCTTTTTTAAACTCTATTACGCTAACCGCCTTTACCACATTCTCTGGCAATGAATTCCAGAGTTTAATTACACGTTAAGTGAAGAAACATTTTCTCCGATTAGTTTTAAATTTACTACATTGTAGCTTCATCGCATGCCCCCTAGTCCTAGTATTTTTTGAAAGCGTGAACAGACGCTTCACATCTACCCATTCAACTCCACTCATTATTTTATAGACCTCTATCATATCTCCCCTCAGCCGCCTTTTCTCCAAGCTGCAGAGCCCTAGCCGCTTTAGCCTTTCCTCATAGGGAAGTCGTCCCATCCCCTTTATCATTTTTGTCGCCCTTCTCTGTACCTTTTCTAATTCCAGTATATCTTTTTTGAGATGCGGCAACCAGAATTGAACACAATATTTGAGGTGCGGTCGCACCATGGAGCGATACAAAGGCATTATAATATCCTCATTTTTGTTTTCCATGCCTTTCCTAACAATACCTAACATTCTATTTGCTTTCAGAGCCGCAGCAGCACACTAAGCAGAAGGTTTCAACGTATCATCAACAATGACACCTAGATCCGTTTCTTGGTCCGTGACTTCTAACGTGGAACCTTGCATGATGTAGCTATAATTCGGATTCCTCTTTCCCACTTGCTCATATTAAATGTCATCTGCCATTTAGCCTCCCAGTCTCGTAAGGTCCTCTTGTAATTTTTCACAATCCTCCCGCAATTTAATGACTTTGAATAACTTTGTGTCATCAGCAAATTTAATTACCTCACTAGTTACTCCCATCTCTAGGTCATAACCCCTAACACCATCCCTGGCATGTGCCATCTTTATATTTTGCACAGGAGGAAATGCCTTTCTTTCTTGTTTCTCTGGTGTTGTACTACATGCAAGTTCTGGTTTCTTGGGGTTTCTAGAGTTTGTGGTCACTTATACTGTATTTGACATTTGTGTTCTGTGTATGTGACTGAGGTATTCTGTTAGCATGAAGTTTCTATGTAGCATTCTCTGGTAATTTGGCTTGTTCAGCTTTCCTGACAAATGTATTGGTATTTTAGAGCCCCACTATAATTTTGAAGGCACTGCCTTTTCATAGGTAGGATCCTTGTTTTGGAAGTTAGAATCTAGAGCAAACCTACCATGCTAGAACTGAGTGATTTT